>NC_090132.1:19746910-22146910 GCF_040581485.1 Linepithema humile | reverse complement strand
CGTCAATGCTTTTATATATTGTAAAGTTTACCTCTATTTTCTTTAATATTAAAAATATCCGTATATCCTAAAGATTAAACACCGCAATACTACTTGAAAAATTTTCTTGGAAAAAGTTTTTTTTAAAAAATGTTCCTGGGAACAAGAGAATATTGTATAAAACCAATGTGTTTAATAACGAGTTTAGTTCATATTCAGCGCTTAGTTAAAAACGATCGACGAAACTCGATTAAAGAGTTAGTAAAATGATTACCAAACCGGAAGGGATCGCAGTCGTTTGTTTCACTTAAAAGCGATTGATCATGCGAAACCGCTATTACGATGATCGACTTGATTAAACTGCATTTTACGGCGTCTCGTCGTCTCACCCTAAAGCTCGTGGCTCTTTTGAAGAGAAATGCCGATAAAAAAAAAAAAATGTCTCAAGGGATTTCTTCTCCGAGATCAGGACTTACCGCTCCGGGATAGGACACAGGGGTGGAAGCATGAAGGGCAAGGGGCCCCACGAGGGCGGGGGGCATCTTGTTGTGTATCGCACTTCCTGCTGATACTATCTGGGCGCTCGACATGCTCGACATTGTCTGGAGCGCCTTCTCCTTGGCGGCATGATCCTGACAAATTTTCAGACCGATTAGCAGTCCCGGATGAAGTAATGTTCATATTATCTAATCCTTTTTCTCAATTCTAAACGCTCGAGAAAAGTCGTCGAAACTAAATTCATTAATAGAAACTCTCTATTAGGGAGTGGAACGATCAAATAAAATTTAATAACAGATTCAATAAATTTGCAGTCAATTGTTCTATTAAAAATATTTCGCTAAGAACCAAAACATTTTTGAACGTTTAACTTTAAACATTTTTGTAATTAAAATATGTATAATATGCTAAATGTTTCTAAAAAAGCAAAGCTTGTATAAATTTCACAAAGAGCTTTTTATTTTTAAATCATTTAAAAAACAAAAACTGCTCGCGTTTTTATAAATTAATTAAAGCTAAATCAACTTTAAATAATAAAATATGTTATTCAAGGTATCAAAGCATCCCACAGTTATATTTAAATTAGTAGAAATGAGTATGTGTTTTCTATGAAGTAATTTATAACAAAATGTTGAACAACAGAACAAATATAAGTATTTGTAATTAAGATTTGATAAAAATATTTAATATAAAAATCAATTCATCCTTATTGTTAGATTGATCTTTAACTGCATTTTCTGTAAATATTAGTGCACATTTTTTATGAATTATTTCGTGGAAGGACAAAACGCGATGTAAATCGAAAAATCGAGGAATTCGCGACATCCAGGACTCGTGATATCAATCAACAGTCGGCGGATAAATTCGTAACATTCTCAATGATGCGAATCAATTTGCCGCTCCCGGACGCGCGATTACCAGCGTCCCTTTTTTCTCCCTATGGTATTTTTTTTTTTTTTTCGTTCCCGTCCATCGCGCGCTGCACCGCACGCGATGAAATCGATCGCGATCGCGCAATGCAGTTGATTGCAGAAACAACAGCAGCGGCGGCGAGTCCGGTTGCAACAGAAATTCGCGGGAATTCGGCGCGCTTTTATCGGAAAGCCGTCGTTTTAATCAGCGCCCGACCGAAAATCGCTGACGAGGCGAACGAGAGGTCGTTCGTTGCCGTGACGTTCGGAAAATTGCCATGTCCACCACCACCACCATCATCAAACTCCGCATCGATTTACCCCTCGCGCCTCTTCATCGCACTCACTCTCTCATCCCCGTCCTCACGAGGGTGCGGGGATTTTCAATTTCGTTCATAAATCCGTAATGGAGGAGTCACTACGAGTACCGGTCGACCGGAATGAAGCGCCGCCCGCGTAACGATGCAATAAAGAATTTAGCCGACGGTGCGACCGAAAATCACGAGTTACATTTTGCTCTCGACATTGTTTACGCCCCTCGCGTGTCTACGTCAAAATACACAGAATATCCCAGAGAGCTGTCGCCGTTCCTATTTTTTCGATCAATTTGCAAGTGAATTTTGTTTAATGAAATTGTCGATGCATTAGCGTATCTTTGACTCGGAAATAAAGGACTCAATTCAAACTAAACATTTTCCAACTGCATTTAAACAATAGAAACATTAATTTTCAATTAACTTTACGTGAATTTCGATTTAACGGAATTTTAAATTAAATAATGTTTAAAAGTTCAGATATTTAGCAACACGTTGTACTATATCGTCAATCGAATTGGGCTTACACATGCTTACGCTTTAATATAAGTACATTAAACAAGCAAGCACTGACAAGTTGAGAATAAAGCCATAAGAAAGAACTTTAGAATTTGAAAAGAGAGGATTCGAATCTCAATAAATTCGATAAACTAGAATTTAATTAGAACTGAGCTTTTTCATCGTGATGTTAATTGTTGGCGTATTTAATACTTTTAAAATTAATTATAGAATAATCATAAGGCACATTTTATCAAGTGCAAAAGAAAAAATAATCGTCAGATTCACTATATCAAAGCAACAACTGTATGACTTTAAAGATGAGTTTTTCTGCAAATGATTATTTTTAGCACATTAACCACTAATCAGTTACAATTTTTCTATATTTTTAACGATGAATTGTTTATTGAAACAAAATAATATTGCAATTTTCAAAATAATTGACATTAGAACGACAGATTTGAAAAATAAGACTCAGTTATATATATTAAATTATTATACATATTCGCAGATTAGAAATGCACGTAGAAATTGTGCTTTATTGTCATAACTTTCACAATATTGTTCAATCTTGTAAGTTACGATACGACAATAATTATATGCAGCATTATAAAATTATCGGACATTTAAATTATTGATTTGTTCGTGTTTATTTGATATACTTGGTGATATAATCAAGGTAATATAGAAAAATTTGACAGATTAACCAGTGCGTAAGGTCGATTTGCAAAACAGTTTTCGGCCGTGCGCGAATTTTGCCGGGTAGAATGTAATTTTTTATGAATGTTGGATGACATCGATTACCCGCGAAAAGTCCATTTCGCTGTGCGGGCCGTTGTTCACGTTGTGCGGAGCGCGTGCTGAATTTGCAGCGGAAAATCAATTCGGTTAATTGAGAGGGTGCAGTCCGTGTCGCTTTTTTTAATTTCCACCCTCCGTCCCACACGCCACCTCGCGTTCTCTATCTACCTCTCTCCCTTTCTCTCTCTCCTCCCTCTCTCTCTCTCTCTCTCTCTCTCACCCTTCATCTCTCGAATACACGCCAGGAATGCAGAGGATTGGGCGGGTAACGGGGTTGGACATGTTTATCGACATTCTGAAACGCTGCTCGCCCGTTTTTGGGCACCTCCCCCTCCTCCCTCACAACCCCATCCTATAACCGTTATAACCCTCGCCCACCACCCCGTTATCGGGAGTACGTTTACACCGCAACAATTAATTACGCTGTAATGCTCAGTGCAATTATTTCCAAAATAGATAAAACGGCGGACGATCTCGATAGACTGTGATAGTCGGTGTAACCTTGTTTGATGGTCGGCGCGTGTAAAATTTGCATGCACAAAAGCTAAATCAAAATTGCGCAGAACGTAATACGCGTCGTTAACACAAAGAAAATAATAGATGTGCCGGAAAAAAATACAATGGGGAATTAAAACTGAAAATTCTAGAATTATTTATTCGGAAAATTTAACGTTTTCATCGTACGTTTTGGTGAACAAGGCAAAAAACCCAAATATCATTTCCTCTTTGAATATTGTTTTCCTCTTAATTCTATAATCTGACAGAAGTGCATTTAAAATACGAAGCTGGCAAGAAATAATTATTATATTTGATATTTCAAAAAGGAATAAATTTCAACTTTTATTCGAAATACTTTACAAAAAATCTGTGTCGCTAAAATTGAATATTTTACGCAATCAGATTTGATTGAAAAAAGAAAGCCAATGACAAAATCTCTTACCGAATGCTTGCCGGATTCTTATCACAATTGAGTTGCGCGTGTTTCAACAAGATAAATAGTTTCATTTAAACCAACGCTATCTCGTTAAAATATACAAGATACAAGACCAAAGAGCGCGCAATTTGCATAAGACGGTGCGTGAAACACGAATGCCGCTCGCGGAATTCTTTTCCTCCCTGGCCGCATAAATCGCGCGATCTGCAGCCGCAGGGGGTAGCAATCTCCCCTCGAGCAACAAGCAAAAGCCGCGATGCGACGCAGCGCGGCGCGGCGCGGCGTTCACCCTTCCTGAAACGCGGAAACCAGAAAATTACGTCACGGTGGACCGTACCCTTCCCGCGTCCGCTACTTTCCTGAATAATGTTCGCGGTATGCGGCCACTGCAGTTGCAGTCGCTGCAACTGCGGCTGACCGTGTTTAAAAACGGGAACCCGCGCAAGTATTTCATAAATGGCACCGTAGCACGAAACCGCGCGCGCGGAAACAGACGATATCTTATTATGCGAATGTCGCGCGCGCGCGCGCGCGAGTGTAATTAAAATTGCTCGAGAAACGCCGGTGTTTTTCTGAACTTTTCGAGGCTTCTAAGAGTCGAGGCGCAGTGAGAAATAAAAACAACGAGAAGAAAAAATTAGACATGCATATGTTATTAGCTACAAAATAACTCGCACAGCTACCAAATGTGTGATATTAAGAGCAGATTTTTTATTTAAATTTGAGACAAAACTCCTTGTAAAACAATATTAAAAGACATCATTATTTATTGCAATTTGCTCCTTTTTAAATCTAGATCTTAAAATTCAATTAAAGTTTATTTCAAATTAAATGTAAAATTTTATATCTATTCGTCTTTCAAATTTAGTTTGTCAAAACTTTCATTTTTTTTATCACTCAGCTTTCAATTTTGAATATATTTATGTCTTGACATTCTTCCATTTATCTTAAATGGTATTACTTTCGAAAAGTGGTGGTGATTATATTACGATGGTTTCAAATCGCTGAATCCTGCGCTGAATTTCACTAATTGGACAAACATCGGAGAAACAAGTAACAGATTTACATGATAATTAATTAATCATATCTATCGGCCGGGGGGAATTAAATGCTTTTGATAAATTATATTAAGCCTTTTAACTATTTGGTAATAGCGTCTAAATTACACGGAATATCCGAAAAAAATTTCGGTTTATCATCGTCGATTAAATGAAAGTTTTTTTCTTCGAACGAGAGTTTTACCGGAGTGTTGTATGCAATCGCACGGTTAATTTACACGCTCGGCTTGTTTTTCCACTCTTTTCTATTCCGAATATTGACCGTTTCTGTATAAACAATACTCTTTGTTCCTCTCTCTCTCTTTTTCTCTCTCTTTCTCTCATGCCTTCTGTCTCTCGCAATTTCACTACCCATCGGCAAAATGGAAGCACCACCGATTGCACCGCCGTGCTTTGATTTATTAACCGGCGCGCAATTGTTCGCGAATCGCTTTAATAATTCAGCTGTTGATTAAACGGGCTGGGTTCATTTTTACGCGTGATTTATCCCGCGGCAATGCTTCTCTCGATATGTGTATTCCCTCCCACTCATCGAAAATGATTCCGCAACGGCCATCGCCCGTTAATGCTCGCACATCGTCGATCGCGATTTAATATTACCACTGCTGCTGTCCGACGCAGGATTCTGCAAAAGGCGAATTGCAATACCAAAATACAAAGGTGAACCTCGATTACCGCAATATTGAGTATTTCAATCGATCAAACGATCGCTTCGATCGTTTGTAAAAGATTGTCCAATAAAAAAATACAAATCCTTCAGAAGCAGGAACTCTCGAGTTACGAATCTGCATATTCTCTTCTTCACATTTTTTTTTCATCAGAAATAAAATATTACGTGAAATCAAATTAGCTTTCATTTTCGTATGCGTCTTTCTTCCTGTATATATAATATCTCTTCTCAATCTTTAAGATTTAAAAAAATACGCGATTTTTGAAAAGTTAATGTGAAGTAATCTGTTAATCGTGATTTTTTTGGTGGAATTTCTTGTTTTATTTCATTATTTCACCCCGTAATAGAATATTATACGTAGTAAATAATCTTTTAAAATGTAACCATTCGATTATTGGAATATCGTATTTCCTAATAAATTCGGATAATCGAGGTTTCAGTATATCAACTGCACTTCGGAGAGAAATAAAAATCTGCCACTCGTCGGATTCAAATTTAATTCGACGTATCAACACGGCACGTGCAATATTTCATTCAGTATCAAACGACACGATGTGTCATTAAACATATTACAATATTGTTAAATAAGTGATCACACAATCGTGTTCGTTTCGCATTTCATTATCATAATAATATATCATATTAAATGGCTGCGATTTATCGAAATAAATTATCAAAGTAGTTACAGCATGTTACATTTACAAATAAATTTTAAACAAGTCGTTGAAAAAAAAGAAGAAGAACGGGTTGATTGTCCCTCCACGAAAGAGGCAAGAGATTCGATCCAGATATGTAATGTCAATAGATGAATTTCACGTGACGTCGGAAAGCATTAAGAGAAATAATACGGTGTCATACTAAACGCTGATTGGAAAACATACAAGTTAGAATATACTCACCACTTTAAGTTTCGCCTGTATTTCCCGGAGTTTTCTTCTCGCGAGAACTTGTATGTGTGAAGATACTTGTTTTCGCGTTCTCGTCTTACCGGTCCTCAATTTGATATAACGGGCGATCAGCTCGTTGCGACCTGCAACATGAAATTATCATGTGCATGTAGATTAAGTTTTTCTTTTCCGATGCACAATTTAATCGACTAAAATAAGCTAATAAAATAATTTGTGTAATCAGTCGTAGCAGCTTTTTGCAAAAAGAAAAGAAGCATCTACATATGGAAAAAATTAATTTAACAGTTTTTAAATAAACTTTCTGTTTAAATAAAATGTTATATTATGCAAAATATTTTCAAAATAAGAATTAAAATTACATTACTGAATAAAATATTTTGTTTCTTTTAGTAAAAAGTAATTATAAAATGGGCAATTTAATTGTCTTTCTCTTTACATAAAAAATGTAATTTTGTTGTTTTCTTTTTATATCGTTATTTTGTTCTCGTTATTCATTTTTATCTATAATTTCATTATTGATGTAGTGCACTAATTTTTCAGTATATATAATATGAAATAGTACTGAAATAAATCTTATTGCTTTAAAGACCGAAGCAAACGGCTTGAAGTGTTTTATCAAATTAGTTCTTCTATAATTAACAGCAATCAACGACTTGTCAAGTTGAGTGAGCTTTCGCAGAACTCCGCAAATACTATCTGGCCATGTTCAAACTCTCCTTTAAACTTATCTCTCTCTCCCGCTGTCTGTTCCCGTCTTTCGAATCATTTTACGAAAAATATCTGGACGCTTCAATAAATTCTGATTTTCACGTAGAAATGGAAACAAACAATCGCGGAGTCCGCTGAAGAGTCAGAATTGGTCCTGGGAAATGAAAGCTTCGTGACGAAGATTGCATTCTCGCGGGTCTCGGATGCGGGAATTCCTTCTAGAATTGACGAGAAGCAGATCGGACGGATTCAAACAAACCCTCGAACAACCGCTCGAAATAGGCTTTGAGAGGCTGCCTCGCAGAAGTGCCAGATAAAATGCGCTTTACGGTAGAATTGAACCAATCATCGACGTATTTAATTCAAGCGATTGCATTTTAAACTGGTCTGAAAGCCACGATTTATCTCGTCAGACTTTGTCCTCTTTGGTTTCACTATATTATCGTAACTCAATATGTGATATCAATTTTGTAGCTGTTATTATTTTTACATAATTTATGTAATGAGTCAAATAAACAATATAATTTTATAATTAGAATAACTTGTTTGTACATCTGTGCGCGCACGTTAATTTTTGAGATTATTTGTGCTCGCGAATATTTTATATTTCTCTTACTTTAATCGTTTTCACTCGCTATTTACATAAAACATAGTAAAACATGATAATATAAATTGTAATATGACACAATATTTACAAAGATACATACATATCAATACTCATAAAAATATTAATTTCTATATATTTTTTTAAATCACTGAAGCGGTCAATTAAAGTGATAAATAATTTCGCAAAATAAATATTTAAGTGGTCGATAATCTGATCACCGATAGCATAGATTGCCTCGACATTGCAGGGAACTCTAAACCGCGAACAATTTACGTGATTGCGTGAAAAAAAAGCAGCTTTAACCGATGTGTGCGCGAAAAGAATTTTGCGTAAAATTCGCAGCTAAATTTAGCAGGTGATAAAGCGCGCTCGTCATAAATCCTAATTAGCGCGGGAGTACATGTGAAAGCACGTACGGAACGGCATTTTAAAGCGTCGTTTGGCGACTCAATCCAGTGGATATCCGCGCGAAGTTACGCGGTCGTGTAACTCGCGACGCGGAACGATAACGAGCATAATAAATCGTAATGAGCCGAAACGAGCGGGAAGCGAAACGGGAAAGAGGCGGGAGAAACGTTCCGCGAGATGGGACGAGATGAGAAAGAAACCGAATGCTTTCACTCGATTCGCCCGGTTACACGCGAATATAAACCGCTCGAAACTGCCGATAACGAGAGACGGCCGATTTCGGAATGGTGAAAAGAACCGGGAATCGATTCGAATGAGCGGGGGCGCATTCAGGTTTCATCGCGTTCGATGAAAACCGAACGGCCTCCACTGGGTTTAACAACACGAATATTCCATTTGCGCGCTCCATTCCATTTTTTTATACAACAATGCACCGCGCGCATACACATAGTGCGTTAGATAAAATTAGAGAGAGAAAGGATGGAATATTTGGTTTTCCTGTGGACTATGCACTGAGTTACGAAAAATGTAGCATGAAACTGCGGCGATCGACAAATCAACAAGTCAAAGTATAAAGAAACAGTTTAAATGTTCGACGCGTTTCGCGCAAAAAGTATAATATAAAATTATAAGGGAAAAGAGAGGAAATATCTTAGATATGTATAAGTTTTCCAATAAAATATTAATATAAAAATCGAACAAATTGCATATCAACATTATTTTTCCTATTTTTTATCTTTTTAAAAAGAAAATATCAAGAGCTTTTTCACACAGTTACTTCGCTATGTTTTAAATATACGATGTTGTACACTTCAAATTTTATTAGCTTTGTTATATAAAAATGATTATAAATATTAAATTACTCCAATTAAGTAGCTATTTATAGAATCCAATGTTTTCGAACGGAGTTTTCTCTGGCAAACAGAAGCCGGAAGACCTCTTTTCGAACTATTCTTCTCTGACCGGAGTTTAGCTGCGGAATGGCCATTATGTTAACCGCGTCTGTGGTACGTAGTGCAGTGCTGAATGGTCAATATGCGATGACAAATGCGACGTAACCATTCGATGAAACAAAGGAGTTGCCGTCGTAACCGAGCGCGGGGGAGTTCGCAGATGAATTGATTTCCGGCCGATTGGACCGTGTAAACGGTCCTCTATGCGCCACCTTATCGCCGCTTAGATTTCACAGCCGTTAAGGTTTTACGGTCGTCGGTGACCGTAAAACCGGCGCCAGACGACATCAAACGTGTCGTAATTGAAATAACATTTGGCCGTACGGTAAGCAGAATCACGCCAAAGCACTTCGATCCCCGATGGATAAACTCACAAGTCGTGTAATGTTAGACGTCTGGAAATTTAACGACAGCGTGAAAAATTGTAACTTTGTGATCGCACGTTGATTGCAGTGAACGATGTTCGAGTTCTTTTTCTTACAAGATGTTCAGTTGAGAATTTTCACATCATCGACCTTAAGTGTCGAGTTGTGGTATCGTTAAAAATTATACCACACATCAATGTTTGGATATTTTTCATTAGACAACCACAGCGACGTTCGATCAAGTACAGGAAAGTGACATCACGACATTAATTGCCGATTATATCGACTATCAAAGTACTTTGACGGAGAACAGAAGGGGCTGAAAATCGTGAGTGTCCTGGCACGACGCGACACAACCGCCCGCCGCTCACGCCGTAAGGCAAATAAATTATTTCCCCGATAAATCCCCAAGTTTCGCGGAAAGTTTCGGAGAGAGATTACCGTCTTGCTTCCTGCGGAAAGACTCGATTAAGAGTCGGCGGTGGTGAACACGGCTCGCTAAATGATTCATCGTTACCCGAGCGAGGGAGCGGCGCAATATGTCGAGGACAAACACGGAGGCGAAATGAAACGACAACGCCGAATCTCCATCCGTCGCTTTTTTGCATTGCAAATCGTGTCGTAAATTACGGGCATTCGTCTTCGCGCGTCGCGAGCTCTACAAATAGCGGCCGGCGACGAACGTTGTTCCTGCGTCGCTGCAAAAGTTCGTCGAGTGTATAGACATTGTTCGTAATATAAGCGCGCAATCAATGTGCTCTTATTTACGTCGCTGATGACGGCAGATCGTGACTGTAACGATTATTGCGAGGCTAAAAATACAGAGTAGAGACCGCGCAAAAATACTCCAGGCATGCAGAACTTTGTAACAAATGAGCAGCTCGGTGTGCAGCTAGAGTGTTATTTGCATTATTTTTGAAAAACGTCGTTCGAATTACTAATCTGCGATTTTAAGAAGAATTATGAACTGAGAAAAAGTCTCTTTTAAATACAATCAATAATCCACGCAAATTTATAAAATTAAACACGTGATTTTCAGAGAAAAAAATTATATCTTACATTTCAATCTTCTTTTCTACATTGCGGAAAAGTTATACGCGGAATAAGATATAGAGACGAAAGAAAATTCAGGCAGCGTCTCAGGCGGTGCGCGCTTCCAAATTTACGTTTCCTCGGTCACGAAAATTCGGACATCCGCGAAAATCTTCCGCAGGAAGCTGCGAGATCCTGGCGGCGGCCACGAGGATCTACGACAGTGTGCTGTCTTCGTCGGATTAACGCGAGGCGGGAGAAGGGAGAGATGTGCAGGAGTCTGCGGAAGAGGGCACGAAGAGGGGTGGAAGAGGGGCAGGAGGAAGGTGGTACGGAGATGCTGAAGCATCGGGAGGAAAATATTCGAGATTCCAGGGGAACCGCGTGATGACTCAATTTCGCAAAGACCGTTAAATGGCCCGCTATGAACCATGCGCCACCGCCGGCCGCGTTCCTTCTCTGTTTTTGAAGGCCGAACATTCTTCGTAGGGGGTCGGTTATGCCGGCTTAGGTATCTCCAGAGTACGCCATCGACTACAAAGAAGAGCTGGTTTATTTGACTTTTCCTGTCTCGCGTCAGATTGGTCAATGTACGAATCATCGCGTGCTCCGTGCCTCCGACTTTGCTCGGATAGCGTTAAGCGCTTTTGAATATTTCACTCCAATCTGAAAGATTGATCCTCCTAGTTTCATAGTCTTTTAAAATATGAAAATTATCGGTATATTCATCTAATTGATGAATGGCGCAATTATATATAAAATGCCGAATTCGGTGATAATAAAATAATAATGATATAAAATATTCAGTATGTTTGCGTTGCAGTGTTCAAAAATATTTTTTAATCAATTTTAAATTCTTAGTTATAAAAATTAAATTAGTTTGAAAGAGAAAGAGAGAGAGATAAAATCAATAACAAAATTTTATTTTCTTAATCCTAAGAAATATTTGCCTTTGACACAATTAATTTCCGTGATATAATTTTAATATGCCGCTTTATACAGTCTAATGCCGATAATTAAGTGTTTTCATTCTCGATGTTTGTTATTAGCGAAGACAATTTCGTCTATCGGTGCAAGCTTAGAAGCAATTTATTATCGAAGACGGTAAGGCCCTTTTTTCACAAAGGGAGAAGCGTCGGATGACGAGGACAGAAAAGGAGAACATGTAAGAGCCGTGCCCCGGGCACTTCTTCTCCACTTCGTACCGAAGCGAAGATCGATCATGTAGATGAGATCGAAGAGATCAGCGATCGACATCGGATGTACAAGGTGAGTAGGGTAAGAGCAGTTGAAGGGGAGAGAGAGGGCAAAAAGAAAGGGACAGAGGAACGGACAAGTAGAGGGAGGGAAAGAGACTGCTTGATGCGCGACGCGACGAGCAATCAACGTAAATCACTTGGCTGATGCTCAATTTAACAAGAAGGGCCATTATGATTGCGAACTCGAAACGAGCACGAGAAGAGATATCTCTTTCTCCCTCTTCCCCGCTTTTTTCTCTCTCTCTCTCTCTTTTTCGCGCTCTCTTCCACGCTCGCTCATTTATAGCAAAGTGTACGAACTATCTACAGTCACGAGTAAGAAGATACAGTTTGTTGCGCACGCGTAACGTTATTTGAGGAGGCCCCCGAGCATTATTACCGGCTGATTGGAAATGACAGCGAAGAAACTTACGCGGAAGAAATATGTCCTATTACAAGCTCGTTAGTAAAGCAACACGCGGTTTCTCATTGAATGGAGGATCCAACGATTCAACGTTTCTGTTTGCATTCTACCGGTTTTAGACGATGCTTCAGGAAAACCAGCTCGTATACTAAATAGCCGTGGCTCGCGTCTCGCTGAGCTAAAAAATGATTCTTTCCCGAACGTACAACGATTATACAAAATTATCCACTTATAAATATAATTTGCATCCTTTTTTATTCCCAATCTATTAGCGCACACAAGCGACACTTAAAAAATCAAATTGTATATCTGATTATTAGCTTGAATCGCAATATTTTTTTACAAGACTAATTGCACCTGAATTGTTATTGATTTACTGCTTTGCATTTGTCATCATTGGTATAAATCATAAGTACTTTGCAATATAGATGGGCAAGCGATTTCGAAGCGGCGTAACGTCATAAATACATCGTTTCGTAAATGATGCAGCTATAAAGGCCAGCGTGCAGCCGGCGCTCATTAACTATATTAGATTTAGTGATCATCGTTAAACGCGGTGCTCCGATATAAATCACCGGCCGTTAGATTTGTATCTGCTGAGTTACTATGTAGCGGAGAAACGCGCGGTCACGCCGGGTCCTTTTGTAAAATTACATGGAGGCGGAAGAGAGCATAGCCTGCAATTACATCCCGCGAAACTCGAGTATCATCCTTCTTGAGAAAGGAGGAGAGGAATAATGCCAAGAATAGTTTCGCAAAGCGATACATTCGCGATCTATTATTAGTATCCTTTATCTTTTATTCGTTTAATCGACATTAAACCGTCAATTAATACAAGATTTACAAAGCCCTTGATTTGAAAATATGGGATGAAGCCCGATTAATGCAAGTTTTTCATAATTACATAATTACATGTTTTATAATAATAAATATCTATTTGATAATTATTATGTCATATATAAATAATTGTAAGCTAATACAATCATCAACTTTAATTAACTTTATTTCAAGATAATTACTATTTTTTATTTGCTTTAACACTAGATTTTATCAATTAGAGTATAAATATAATCATTAACTGATGAAGAACTCCACGAAGGAGATTCATGTTTCCTCGAGTGTTTGTATAATTCCCATCGTCGTCGTCGTCGTCTCAACAGCTCTATTTCTATGCGTCTCTATGTTATGGAACAGAGCCGCAAATTGTGCAGCTACGAGCTGCAATAACGGAGGGCACTCGCTCGAACGACCTTGGTGCTCGGTTGACGTCGTCGAGAGGGATCGCTTTTGACATGTCGAGGGCCCGAGAGGCTCACCAGTGGTCCTCGGGGTATCCTGGACTTTACCACGAAGCACCGTCGCTAATCGATGGTTCACAAACAGTGCGCCTCGTGCCGGTCCTTCAACCGGCGAAGTGCGTTTAAGCTCGTTTGGTCAATTAGCGATTACCAAACACACCGCGGTCGACCTCGAGGGATAAGCGTCCGAAAAGGGCTTGCTACGCTCCGTTCACATTGACTCGGTCACCAGAAATACTTATCTTTTGTCTAAGTTTTCTCCGATACTTTTGAGAATGGTGAACACTAATCTTTCTAAAATTTAAAATGTTTTACAAACTGTATAATTATGATGTTTCACATTCTAAAAAAATTGGATACCTCCAAACATTTTACTATCATAATGATTCTGGAAAAGTTTCGAAGAAATTGTGAGTTATAAAAGTGGTATAAAAAAAAAATTGTTATACTTAATATAAAATCCAAGTAAATATGATAATTGTAAAAAAGCACTTTTTTAGTTAAAAAAAAATGGAAAAAAATATCAAAAGTTTATCTTAAAATGGAATTTGAATAATAGCGTGAAATTCTACAAGTAAATAATTACATGTTTAAAATGTATGACTCGTTATATCATTTACGCCGTGCTCTCCAGTCAACGCTTCGATATGTTACAGTTTTAGAACTCGTTATTTCGAGAACTTTTTTCTCGAAAGAAATAATACAAAAAAGTTTCCTGAAACATTCGTAAGAGGATCGAAGGAAGTCGTCAACTATCTGATCGCGCAAAGAACGAGAAAGCCGAGATACTCCCGCGTGGCCTGAAAGGCACCTTAAAAAGCTATATGGGCGTGTATACTTTCGAGGGGAGAACTAGCAAGGGAATGAGACAGGCTGGGAAGTCGATAAGTGTCCTTGCGCCAGAAGGAGGATCCTCTCGCATCTTGACACGGTGACCCCCACCCTGACGACCTCGACAAACCCCTACTACTACCACTCTACTACTACCACCGGGCAAACCCCGCAACCCAGTCCGCTCTTCTTCTTATCATCCCTGGGCGCCATTCCATCCATCTTCCTTTCTTTCCATTTTCTTCGGCGCTACAGCCACCACTACCATCCTCAACATCGCCACTGACACACCGAGAAAGCGAGAACGAGCGAGTGAGCGAGCAAGAGAGAGAGAGAGAGAGAGAGAGAGACTGTTCGCCGGCATGGCACCACCATACCAGGATCCGCCGGCAACTCCCCGCGCCCCGTGCACTCACTCCCTTTCCGGGACCCGTACCATCCCTAGTCCCCCGCACCGACCCTCACCCCCGACTCCACCTCATGCTCTGTTCACTAATTGCACATTCTTCGCATAGTTTCGCCACCCCTGCCCCTCGCCAACCCCCTACGCGAGGGAGAAGAGAGGCCGGAGGGAGGGATTGCAAGCCCTCGACATACAACCACCGCCTCTGTCTCTCTCTCTGTCTCTACCTCGTCTCTCTACTCTCTTCTCTCCCTTCTCGACCTTCCGTGTTCTTCTCTCTTCGTCAGCTCACATGTACTATATGCCCCCGTGCGCGTCCTTGTCGACCCGTTTCACCTTGCAGCCCCCTCGCGCGTTGCTACTTCCACCCTCGCGCCGAGCATCTCCCTTTCTACTTTCGTGTTCCACTAACTCAGTGGGTCTCTCCTCTTTCTCTCTCTCTCTCTCTCTCTCTCTCTCTCTCTCTCTCTCTCTCTCACGCGTGTTCGCTTTACGCGTTTACGAGAGCGGCACGAACGAGTAGGTACGCACAGGTAAGCGTGATTTTCTTCAGAGTGTGCGACGACGGATTTTACGACTCTCGTAGAAACCGGCTGTGCGCGTGATGCATCTTATGTCAGTCCTGCATTGACACATGTTGTATATGATACATGCCGAGAGCATTATTTGCGCTTTACGTGCAGGAAGAACGTGTCGGTTAACATCTTTGCGAGAGATATAAATTATATTTTGCATAAAACTTTTATGTGCCAAAAACAACTGAAAAAAATGTCAAACATATCTGAGTATATGCTTCAGATACGACAGTTTCAGACAATTTTAAACATAACTTCCTAGCGAGTTTAAATTTTACATTGTCTTCGGCAAGCGGTGACTTGATTAAATTTTAATTTCTCTTAATTTTGCAAGATCCATGCGTAAATAAAGAACTGGAAAAATATATCGGCTCTTCAATTCGATAATCTTATAAACTGATTATAGCGCAAATTTATTCACGAGTCTCAAAAATACATCTTCCTTTTTCATAAAACTGATATTTAATAAAGTAGCAGTCTTCCTTTGAATATGAAATTTTATCAATTCAACGCATCAAAATGTATTTTATTTTTCTGATAAATACATTGGGCGAATTTTAAACTTCAATCGACATAAATTCTTTCATAAATCTTGCTCTTTTCTTCGCGAATATCAGCGTTTTATATTCGCTTCGCGAATACCCACCCCGTACATTTATCTGATATACATTGCGATATAAATATCAGATACAAATCCATGTTTTCAAAAATGCATGATATTGTAAACGATACGTATACGATTTATTGCACTTCTAGGGGATTTCATTTTTTCTTTTTACTTGAAATTTCATAGAATTCAACAGACAACAAGTGTAATAGTAAGTGCAAAAGAGCACACACATCTCGCGAACATATCAGCCTTCATATCGGCAGACTTTATCGGCAGAAAATTTATTTCCCGTTTTACCGCCGCAACTTATCCGGCTGTCTTTTGCCTTTCCGCGATTCTCCATTCAATTTCTGATCATTTGCGGAATGGTGACGATGCAAAATCTTTCTTATTGTCAGCTTCCATATTTCTAAGAAGAAGTAAAAGCGGTCGCTTAAGCATTTCTTTGATGTCGAGTGAAAAAAAGAGGGAAATTTTTGTAATCCCGAACAAAGGTGTTCACAATAATATCTACTATTCATTGCCAATATTTATCTTTCATATTCTTTTCATTTTGCATTCTCTCTGATTTTCGATATTACAAATAAATTAAAATATTGGTAAACTGATTTTTTAAGTATTATAAATACTTATGTAATTAATTTCCGTTGCAATATTGTACAAGTACAATACAAATACCAATACGAGAAAAATCTATTTTGCACAATTGATATATCAAGTGCACTCAAAACACGTTTATTAAATACGTTCTATGTGTAATCAATATATGTAATCAGTGTCGAACCTTTATCGTTAGATCGTGTACCGTTTTATGCGAAGGTTACACAACGTTGTGGATTATCGTATAAAGTACATTCTAAAGAGTAGCGCAGTACGACGGAATCGCATTCGCTAAATCCCATTTGCTGCTCCTACGCAACGAAAACGAAGAATCGAATCGCGTCGCCGTCCCCTTTACGACGGGGCACACAGCACCGTTGTTGTTTTCGTGCGCAATTTTCGTGATATACAGGCGGACAATTTTATCCCACCGCGGTAGTTCTGCGGACGATGCAGGATACGCCCCGGCTTGCACATACACTGGGTGGTTCGCAAGGAAAATTGAAAATCGCATTTCTTCGATGCTTAGAAATTTGCAAAAAAAAAACACACAAAAATAAAATTTTACTATCTTTCACAAAACTTTGTTTTTATTTTACTCAAGATTCTTCTAACGTAATATTTTTTCTATTTTAATATCAAATATTTCGAGAATCAAGAGTCAAATAAGATATTTATCAAAACAAGCTTTACTTCACGTTAATGTAATGGAAACTTTGATACTCTCCGGTCTCGGTAAGAAGAATTTTGAAAATTTGAAGGAAAATTGCGCTAAATCACAAGGTAACATTTATCTGGCATGACCAATTTCTGAGACACCCGGTGCTCGAGGCCGCCGGAAGGTAACCCGCTCGTTTCCAAAACCTGCATATCGGCACAAGCGGACCTGCAAGGCGCGCTCGTAAAAGGCGCTCGTAAAATGGAAAGGGATTAAAGCACCACCCAGGTTTCCCTACACACGAAAGATGGGTGGCGGAGGGATGCGCGCGGGGGGGAGACGACCGGTTGTGGGGGTGGGCGACGAACGCCGAGGAGTATATATCCCCGGATTTACGAGGACGATAAACGGGATTATACGCCTTCCGTAAACCTTGAAACGATCTTTCGAGTGAGCGCATAGTTTGCGTAAGGGCGATGTTTCCCTCCGTCCGCACCGTACATCCCTAAACCGCCCTTCGCGACTGTATCTCTTCTTCTTTCTCGCTCGCGATTGTCCGTTTCGCGCTGCGCGCCCTTCTCGTTCTCTCCTCTTCGCTACCCTTTTCTTCTCTTTATCCCACTTCGCACCCGTTTCTCTCGTTTACCATTATTCTACGCTCGCTCTGTCTCTCCATTACGACATCGCGGTAATGTTGCAGAATCCTCGCGACTTTATTGCCACGTGTTCTATTTTTATGGCTTTTATCTGAAACTACGTGCTCTTTTCAGTCTTTTTTGAAACAAGAATACATTCTTGAGAAAAATGGGTAAAATGATTATGAATAAAAGCGTGTGCTGTACATTTATTCCATCAATGTTATTAATATTCAACAGAGAAAAAAGAAACACATAAAATAAGAAGCAATCATATAGAAATACGTGTTTTTTATTTTTTATTATACTAGCCCGCGCCTTTACATTAGAATGACAAAAAAAAAGTGCAAAAATAAATGTAGAAGTTAAAGTTGAAATAACTGAAATTATGGAAAAATCCACTTTTCAGCGAAAATTTTGCGGAACACCTAAAGAATGTTCGTGGAGCACCACCGTTCCGCGGAAAGCTGGTTGCGCGAAATTGCACGGCCTTTCTATCTTATTAATCCTCTTTTTTTTTTCATTTTCCAAGTTTCCCTCGATGTACCATTTCGCACGCTTTTATTATGTCGAGTACTTCATTGTTGTTAAAGCATTATATTATCTCTTTCTTTCGCACTTTTATTCAATGAACATGTATTCCATATCGTTTTTTCTTCCTGCATTTTTCTCATTTCCGATTTTACAATTGCATTATTATATTATACCACAACGTGCTATGTGTTTCAGCGGAAGCTGCTACCTTCGTTTCCTCGAATTTTAAGCTAATTACTACGTTGCTCGCTCGTCGAGCATGTTTAGTCATTTTTACATTGTTTCGTGGACCGTTTTGCCTTCCATGTTTTTTCCCCCCTCCCATTCCTGCCTTTTCCCCTTACGCACCGTTTCTGTTGTTCTGTCTCTCCATTACTACGTTACGCTAATATTATAAAATTGTCGCGACTTTATTACTACAATGTTGCATTTTTATTTCTCTTTCCTCCCCTTCGTTAAGCCTCAAACTACATTCTTTCAAATATTTCTGCATTTCTTCCTATTTCTGCCGTCTTGCCTTATCTTCATGTCGTATCGCGCTGAGACAAACGCAAAATTGTGTAATTTTATTGCCAACCGTGACTTCTATTTCCTACCTAGTGTTTTATTAACTTTCCCGCCTTTTCCCATCGCGTCTGGCGCTTTCCTTACGTGGACGATTTTATTATCGCATTATTGTAACATCTAATAATTACATAATCTACTTTGAATGTCTACTTTATTGTTGAACGTTTCCTATTTGCTAATGTTCTGTTCAACCGATGTAACTTTTCCTACTTTACATTTTTATTCTCGCTAATTTTATCCTTGTGTTATTGCTACATTATACATCACAGCATTCTTTTTCCTTGAGCATTAAGCCGATTACTGCATCAGTCGTCCGTTGGGACGCGTTTGTCCATTTTTACATTGTCTCGCTCATTTAGGTAAAGACCGGTAAGAGACGAGAGCAGTCGGCAGCGGCAAAATGTCCGCGCAATCTGAATTATTAAGCGGCGAAGACGGAAGAAGAGAATAGCAATAATCTCGAAGAGGCAAGGGGAAAAAAGGGCGATCGCTTCAGCCGGCTTGAAGGCTTTTTTCGCGCCATTCTTCTCTATTTCTGAAAGCGTGGGCGGAATAGAGAGAGCGTCTCCCGCGAATTAATATTCATTACGTCGCGCAGCACCAAAGCACTCTCGTCCTGTACAAATATGAAACGACGTACTTGCGCTAATTAAAATACCTGGCTGCTTTCTTGGGCGTAGAGACGGGCGACCGACCGTCCTCGTCCTTGATCTTTCGCTCGCGCATATAACCGGAAGAAGAGAGGGTTTCCGTGCGAAATTAATGGCGTGCAACGGGCGGCGTTTGCATCATCGACGCCTTTGAGGCATTTTAATATCAGGAAAATCAAGTTTACATAGGATGTCTTAAGAAAAGCGCACATCTCCGCCGTGCTCTTTTAATAATCTGTCTTAATAAAGATTTCAGATGCAGTCTTCTGATAGATCATGTTAATTATAGTCCATAGATTATAGGGATAATATATGTTGAAAAAGAGCTCTAATAAAGATCCGGCTAATTTTTATTTTTATTACCGGTGCTAATTGACTATTCTAATAACGTTTAATTATTTTAAAACAAAAATACATAAGTCTCACCATTAGAAGATCCATTTCAATTTCACAAATAAAATATATAATTAAAAACGCGTGCATTGCTATCTATATGCTGGATTCGAATTATATTATAGAATTTCGAAAGAATAAAAGTAATATATGTTTTTCCAGACTCACGGGCGATTGTGCAAATCAAAATTACAAAATATAAATATGTACAGATAAATTTAATCCAAATTGTTATTTTTCAAATCCGCTTCTCCAATCTCACCACGTACAATAAATAGAAATCATTTTCATATATCGACAGTATTGAAATTGTATTGTGATCCACAAGATTCAATCTGTGAAGAAGGCCGATTCCAAAAATACATCTTAGTTCGGAAATAACAACCGTCGTTCGATCGACGGTTCATCGAGACAATCTCCTCGACACGGGAGAGAGAGAGACCTCTCGACGATTCTTTTGCGTTTCCATGGGACGAGTGATGTCCCAGCGGGACCCGCAAAACAACCAAGGCACCGACGACGGCGTCGACGGTCGGCAAAATGCCACGCAGACACGGAGAAGCACGGCGTCGGCGAGCGTCGGTAGGCAACGACGTCGGACCACGGACCACCTCGCTCGTCTGCCTGCCTGCCTGCCTGCCTCCCCGCCATCGTCGCCGTCGTCGTCGTCGTTGGGGAGCTATTATACGCTCGAGTTTAATTAAACTCCGCGAGATGTCAAAGGACTCGGCCATGCCCGGCAAGACGGACAATGCGGACGCAGATTATTACATCCCTCGCCGACCTATCCACTCCAGTACCCGCGGCGTCTGCGTTCACGCTGGACCTTCAGCGGCAGTGTGTATGGATGAGTGTTTACGTGTGTACAAACACATGCGCAATTTTGCTCGTAGTGTGATGGACACAGAGACATGCGCGTATACACGTACGCACGCGCTATTGCAGCACTTGAAAATACGCGTAAATATTTTCACCTCTCTATGTTTTAGGTTTATCGCCCGACTGATGCATGCAGTCCATTCAGTGTTAATACGTGTACGTAAGCAACATGGAATATGCAAATTAGCGGGTTGTGAGTAATCTAAGTGGACGAAGCTGATGAATAAAAAATATTCAGTAAATATTTCATTTCTACGTTAATGCCGACTGCCTACAACTGATGCGAATTTTTCATCTAATAGTAATTGAGTATTCCCAAGATAAGTGTGAAAATGATATTATGCTTTTTTCATATCCGTTGAGATTAAAGCAAGTGCTTTTAAATTCGTGTTCAGAACAATAGTATTCAAATATTTTTTAAACATTCCTATATGTTTAATTATTTCAATTATTTTAAAACTTTGGCAAAATTTTCAATAAATTTAGTATTTTGACGGATAGAAATTTTATGCATCTAGAAAATAAAAACTACTAATGCAAAAAATCAGATAAATGTAGCTAAAATACAATAGAAAATACTCTATAAAAATTGCACGTGTGTAATACTTTGTAGCAAATGCCTTTCTTTTCCTTTTCTAAAATGATTGATAAAATTACGTTAATTTCTAAAAGAGATATTATTATATCAATATGCACTAATCAATACGCATTTATTTCTAGATGTTCCGTGATTATTTTTATGATACTCGGAAATACTGATCGTTGGAAAAAGATTGAGAAACATTGCGCTACACCCGATGCTACATCCGATATATCCGATGCGTCTTGGATAGAGAAAGTTTGATCTCTCGACGACTCGTCTTACTCGTCGTCGCCGGAGCGAAGTCCCCCTTGCGGAGGAGAGTCCGCAGTGTCGTGTCAATGCCCATAATTTCACGCTCCGACGGCCGCTCGGTATCGGATTATTGGATCGGATATCGAGAAGGAAGGAAGAAGCTCCGGCAATCGGTGCCGTCACGGCTGCGAAAGGAGCAAAGTGGATGTCCTTACGAGGAAGAAGCCCTCCTGAGGGACCGAGCCGGCCGTGGCGGCCGCTTCGGGAAGCATGAAAGAGCGTCGAAATTGCGCTTCCGTATCTCGTTAACGCGCTCCGAGACTCGCCACGCGAAATTATCTGTTCCACGCTTTTTATTTCGTAACCAACACCGATTCCGACAGTGTTGAAAAATTGGCCATTTCTTTTTAACCATTCTTTTAAATAAATGTTAGAATAAAGGTAAATGCAATTATACTTTTTATCGTTGTTGATCGCATTAATTCTGCTATCATCATTGCTTTATATGAACCTTGAAAATTGCAATTCCTTAGTTTGTCTAGATATAAAATAAATCCTGCTTTAGTCTTGAAATTTATTTGCACTACTGCAGAGACGTTTCTTAATTAATAATCTATAAATTTTATTTTAATTCTTATATATAACATTTGATTCTCACCACAAACCAATTTTTCACCAGTTATGTTACACAGAATGTTAAGTATTAAGGCCAAGTGCGATTTTATTTTGTTTAACATAATGCGATAATTACTCTTAATTGAGCGTCGCTTTCATTAGATCCTGGGATTTTAGTTAATAAAATTTCATAGCCGCTTCCCATATCAATTTATGAACGAAATATTCGATATATGTAATATCAAATAATCGATGAATGTAATAAATAAATGTTTGAAAGCGCTTTTTAATTTAACTACGCTCGATGATTTCGAAGTTCGATAATTTGAAAATAGGCAAATGAATATTTTATATATACATATTATTATATTTTAATATGATACTTAGCATGCACTTCACTCTGCGCGCATTATTCTTCTTTAAATAAACTTATTCAGCTAATTTCAAATGGATTTTGTGTTTTAACAGAATTTCACTCCCAGGCCAAGAAATTACCAAGAAATTAAGAAAATTTGCAACTAGTTAGTCTTCTAGGAAATTTTCGCTGAGAAATAATTGCAACTCTGTATTCATCAAGAAATCTATAACGAAGGAAAACTGATGTATTCCGTGAACCTCGAAATTTATCGAGCTTGGAGTCGCCGCGGTGACGAAAGGCGACGGTTCCAGAATTGCCGGGGAAAGCGTCGGAGACGCCTGAGACACCCTCCTTCCGCCGGTCAATAACTGGACACTGCTTCCTCCTCCACCCTCTACATTCACCCCAGTGGCCTGTGTGAACTCACACCACCTTCCGCGATACTTTCACTATACCTTTTTCAACACTCGCACCGATATATGGGATCCTATCATACCGCAGAAAGATTGTAGCGTACCGACAACTGGGAATACTCTCGTAAATGTGTTCCGTTTCTTTTTTCTTTTTCAGAAATCTACGAGTTGGCGCAAAAAATATCTAAACACCAAGATTTGCAGCATTACCCGCTTATTAAATCCTTACAGAGTCAAGTTTTGAGAAAAACAAACAAAAACATATATTGAATTTATTACTATTCAGGTAAAAAAGATCTTTTTTATCATTTAACACGGTGCGAAAAATATAGATCAAGTATCAACAGTTTGAATAATAAAATTTATTTATCAGAATTCGATCTACTCACGAGTATCGATAATTTGAAGATCATTCTTTTTCACAAGGTTTCACACTAAACTATTAACGTAACAGCACTGTTGCTCTTGTAAACTGATTAGCTTCAATATTTTACTTTAAAGGATCAAAGCGAAGAAGCACTTGACTACGTTAGAGATATTATGACTGGTTTAATCTCCTCGTTACTCGCGGTGATGCACTCTGCACACAACAGTAAGCCTTACCTAATCTCCAGAAGCTTTTAGAAGCGAAACTATCTAAATATGTTCCCGAAATACGGCTTTGCCTAAACTGTTTTCGAATAGATCGAGTGTGTCGCACAAAGTGACTCGGGGGCAGATGAGAAAAAGTGCATTAAAACGGGGAAAATAATGCGCTAAAAAGAGCGTGGTCCACGAAGAAATCATATCGGTACAATAGCAAATTGATGACGCAATCGCGTTTTACGATCGGGATTTACGATGTCCACCATGGCGCGGTTGCACGACGCGATTTCTTGGTTGCGACGACGTCCGACTCGATGACCCATAAACCAGGATACGACGGGGCACGTACCGACGTTACCCACGGCTTGGCCCCATAAGGCTCGGAGCGCGAGAATACGTGCTCACGAGAGTGCTATCTCCGTAACGGACGTTTCTACGTGTTATTAGCGATCAGATAAATGCCGAGGCGTACCGTTGTATCCTCGCACGTTCCCGCATCATGATCCGCAGGATGCCTCCTGTATTTCGTATTAGATTCGCGCACGCGGGAAATAATCCACGGATAAGGCGCACGTAATGCGCCAAGACCCCGAAATTGATATTGTCAAATCATATTTGACGCATTCGTAATGCTTATTTCGAAGTGAAAACAATGGCGTTTGCGCAATAAATTGCGGAAAACATTTTAACGAATGAAAATTGACTCTACATTAGCTCGAATTCGTCGAGAGATTTGTCTCGACATTATTTTTCGAACGCGGAACACTTTGTACATTACTTTGCAGTAAATTACAGACATCCGCTCGTCGATTAATTTGCTACGGATGTCGCTTCGATTCATATCGACAAGAAAGATTGACCAGATTTATCGCGCGGATCACTTAAGTGGCTGCAGGTAAAGACCAGATGGATTTGCATGCAGCCGATTTATCCGTTTAAATACGTCCCGAAGCGATGCAGACTCACAACTTCAGCTCAAGCGGCACGCTACCTGTTCGTTCTCATTCAGTCGCTCGCACGTTCGTCCCGTTCTTCCTTGAGGGTATCGACGCAACGCTCCTCAAAAGATATTTTTAAAATCGGCAAGCTCGGAAAAAATAACTTGCAAACGTCGCTGGTTTCCTTTCACTACATTTGATTTGGCTCCTGTAACTTCTCCTCGGTTTTACGCGCAGACATTCGCATAAAGAAGAAGATAAGCGATATTTCGATATCGCGATATTAAAATATAACTTTAAATGTAGATCAGTGCTTGAATTCTGAACACTTAAAACATTTTTAACATTGAATGAAAATGTAATTTATCAATGGAGAGACCGAGCGAATTAAATTTTTCTTCCAGTATTCATTAATCCGTACATTTTCGACAGATCTCGATTAGCGTAAAAACTATGTATGTATTATGGAAGGAGATTGCGTTGATATCGAGGGAGTTTTTCCCGGTGGGTTCGATAGATCGGAAAATCTATTCAAAAGCCTCTCGTAAGCGCTCGCAGGCAGCGTATCTCGACGGTCGTGTAATATTACTTGGTAAACGCCAGCGGGCGGGCGGACGCGGAAAACGAGCGGGAGAGCAAGCAGGCGGAGGGACGATGGGCGAGGAAATTTGCAAGAAACTATATTTACGGAGTTCGTTCCGGAACATTGACCCACGGGAGAGAGAAGTTACACCGGTGGCTGCCACCGGGAGGTGTTCCGGGAGACCGCAGCAGCAACGGCGGCAGTTTTTCTTTTCTGGTGTATAAGCAAGAACCTAAACGCTCTTCTAAGCGTTCTCGCTCCTTGTTCCATACTCCGACGAACGGATGGAGCCGTGTGCGCGCGCGATACTTTTATTTCTGCCGGTTTATTGGATGCCGTGGACGTAAGGACGAAGGACCTAGTCTTTCGTGGGAAGAGACGGTGCGGTTTCTTTCCGCTTGGACGAAGGAGCGGACAGCGAAGAGAAAGAAAGAGGAAAGAGAGAGAGAGAGAGAGAGAGAGAGAGGGCTTCTTTCTACCTTAGCGAAACGACCACAAAGAATATCGAGCCCCCTCCTACCTTCCTACCGTCCCGGTTCTGCAACTCCAACACACAGGAAGTCCACTTTGACATTGTTCGTAGACTATCGACTGCGTTCGCAAAAAGTCGCCGCATTCACTGGCAAGCGGAGCGCGAGAGATTTTCGAAAAAGACCGGCACCGGTACATGTATCACGGCGATCTCGTAAGTAATGTCCGATTCTTTTGCGGAGTACGATAGGTTTATGAGACGGAACGGATAAAATTCGGTTTCTCGGCCAGTTCTTCAGATGTTAACGCGATGTTCTCGTATCGAGCAATTAATAGAATCTCGTTCAAGTTTTACGGAACGGCCTGAATGTAGCTGGGTAATTTTAGCAGCTAGTAATTTTACTTTATAATTTTCAGATTTTGATTTTTTAAACCGTGACTAATTATCCTCTCGTGCGTTGAATTTTTGCGATAAACTCCCTGAATATTTTGTATAGAAGTATCGGTTTTATTATTTTTCTAATTTCTCGAGGCATAATATACATAATGTGGTTTACTAATAACATTATATTCCTGACTAACAATATTCATTCTCGACTAACGATCACATTAATTTCCGTGATATAATCTTAATTCGGTAATCTCTAAATTTTTTTAATCATTTTATAATCAAAAAATAAATCCATTATCACACACTCATTTTGTCTTTTGCTTCTTTTCCGGAGAAATGCGCATTTGATTCGCCCCTCGCGACAGTCTTAACATGAAACTGTTTTCATTACATTATTCTCGATAACGACGGTGAGTGGCGCGATAAGATTTCGGTTCAGTTGGATTCTCCTTCCATCGCGTCGGGAACGAGAGGCGATCGTTTCTCCGCGGTGAAATCTCGGCGTGGGCGTCGGCGCTTAGAGGTAAGGATAAGAGAAAGAGGGCCAGGAAGAAGAAACCCGAAGGCGAGAGGATACGGGGGATGGGAAAGGTGCGGAAGGGAGAGATCGAAAGAGGTAAATTGCCCCGAGATATTTAATCCCGCGGAAAGGCCGAGGGATCTCTCCTTTATTGGCTCGGCGAGTGAGCAACGACGAGCGAGATAAGTTTCCCGTCGGATCGATGGCCAATCGCGTTAAGCGATTTTCGCGCCTCGTTATCCTTTGTTTCCATCCGGTGGACGGTCGACTGCATCGCGTCGACGACGGCGGTGTCGACGACGACGCTCCTTCGTCTTTCGTGACGTCGAAGGATCGATCTTATATTGCGTCGCGCGCGTTTCCTCCTCTCTTTTTCTCTCTCTCTCTCTCTCTCTCTCTCTCTCTCTCTCTCTCTTTCTACACGAAGAATCGCCGACTTTCGCATTCCTCAATGCCAGGGGGAAATTACCGAGGGGTAAACTGTGTCCCGAAGAGAGCGACTTCGCCGCCCGACTTTGCGATAGCGACGACGAGATAGCGTGCGAGAGCGATTTTCAATTGAGATCGCGCAACTTTGTACTCCGGAAATCGCACGTCTCTCTTGGGATATTACGAATTAATTAAATGTTTAACAGACCGAAAAAATCTCGGAGATAGAATTTAGAAGGATGTATTTTTTACGTATGTATAAATCTATGCAAAAAAAGATTATATTTGAATTATATTACGAAATGTAGCAAAGATACTTCCTTTAAATAAATCTATATTCGAAATGTTTAAAAATTAATTAAATCTTTAATTAATATTCTCTTTAAATTTATCTAATTGAAACATTATTTGAACAGTTTAATTTAATCATGTATCAAATCAATTTATCGACACTATATAATTTTTAATATTAATTGTTATTAAATATTTGTAAACACTCCGTAATTGTCGTTCTGCTGAAACTTTCAAAGAAAAAAAATTTATATAAATTTTACTTTTACATCTTGTATTTCCTCTTATTTTCAAATATCATTATAAAAATATGATAAGCCAAAATTCAATAAGTGCTATCATTGGTGCTATCATCACGTGACTATTATAAACTTTTTGCAATCATAATTCTCTTACGATTCGTGCAAAGTGAGGACAAAGTGAGAATAAGGATAGCAGCGAGACAACGTCGAAGCGACATCATTGTCGTTGTCGACGTCGTCGCTGTTGCTGTTTTCATCACCAGCACCGTCGACACGGAGGAGCCCGAATTAAGCTCTATTTTCATAGAGCGCGCGCGCCACGATTGAATTGCCACCCGCTTGGCTTTTCGCGCCAAGTGCTTTCGGAAATTAAGCGACATTGTGCGTTAACGAATGGGATTCACACGGCCTACGTCCTCCTGCCGAACAGCCTGGAAAATTCGTCCATCAAGACGCAAGAATAGAAGAAAAGTAGCAATGTTCGCCATCTGCAGTTGCAACTCCGCGAAGGACTGGAGTCAATTTCAGGGTTCATTTACAGTCTTTTCGGGAATAATGGCAACTTCGGCATAAATTATTCACGTCTACCAAATTATCATAAAATTAACAATTCTTTCAGATAATCATTTCTGAACTACAGAACTACGGAACAAATAGACAGCTCCCCTATTTTCGTTCTGGTTGAAAAATTACTTTATAAACTTGAATAAATCTAATTATAAAAATTTTTTAAATACATTCTACTTCTAATTTTCCTTCATAAAATTATATATTAGCTAATATAAATTAAAAAAAAGAATATTATCGTTTTTATGAGTGAACCGGACACATAATTAATACATAAACAATATAAATTATTTCCATCAAATGTAACGTTTGGAAATTTAATTTGCAAGCGATACACTTCTTGCTTGTCATTGCTTTTTATCGAATTGAATTACAATGTAAACAAATTCGTAATTCATCGTTCGTCCTACATCGCGCACGACGTCGCCACCAATTCATCCCGCTGACGATTTATTGCCGTTTTCCGCGAAAGAGAGACGAAAATGTACGGCGAATTCATCGAGTAAGAAAGGAAAATTAATACAAAAGACGCGCAAAGAGGGCACAAAGTAGGGGTTCGTGCCGGGGCCGGAGGAGCGAATATCCTCCTCCGAAGACAAGGCGTTATTGCCCCGGTGGCGAGTTCATGGCGGTTAATGGTAGTGGTGGTTTACGGCGGTGGCCACGGCGGTACCGCTGGTCTCGTACCAGGCAATATCTGGTCAGTCACGTAGACTGACCTCAGCACCGGAGCAATAACGACGCCCGTCTGGACGTTTCTCCGCCGCCGTCGTCGCGTACGTGGAGGGCGAGCGGAGGAAGTTGCTATCGGCGATGGACGCATGGCGAACAGCGTTTTTCCCTCAGGCTTTCTTTTAGGTGGTCTTAGGTGTACCTCATCTCGACGAAACGCGAACAGACGGATGAACAAACAGACGAGCGATATGTATGACTGTTTCGCTGAGCAAAATTAGCCGCGCGAGAACGCGAATATAATTAACTCAATCATTCGCGAGAATAGACAAAACTATATCAATTATTATAATTGATTGTTATACCATAAAATCGCGAACATTGCAAGAAGTCACTTTCGAAACAGTAGATATTAAAAAGAAGTTTTCCTTTCTATTAACTCTATAAAATTTGAAAAAGTCAAGAGATGCCTATTATTTCTTTTTTAAAAAAGAAATAATAGGCATCATTCTTACTTGTTATTTTAATAAGAAAAGGCAAAAGCTAGCATTTTACAATAAAAGAATAACGTTGTATAGAGATAAATATTCTATCTTAAGAAAACTAAATTACAATATCCGTCAATAGTTGGAAATGATATCATATATTCTATTGTACAGCCTAACTTCAACAGCTGACAATACGTAAGTATGCAAATTGATGTACTGTATGTGTATTATTATCTCGTATTACGAGCGTACTATTTAATTTTCACCAGCTATTTCATTGAACTACGTTTGTCTTTTATAATGTATAAAGC
Source organism: Linepithema humile (assembly GCF_040581485.1). Lineage (NCBI taxonomy): Eukaryota > Metazoa > Arthropoda > Insecta > Hymenoptera > Formicidae > Linepithema > Linepithema humile. The sequence continues at coordinate 22,117,262 of NC_090132.1, read as the reverse complement.
TAGTATGACTTCATTGCATGCACGCAATATGAGAGTCTATAAAATCTTCAAGTCGTAATAAAAGGGTATTTTTATACGATAGACAGGGGAATGATAGACCAGGAAATTGTGAGACTCACCGTACATCTTCCCTTCGTCGGAAAGGATGATTTTGCGTCGACCGCATGGCGGATATATGGTAAGAGCTTCCTGGAAGCTCTGTTCGATATCCGGCGACCACACACCCTCCGCGTCCGCTGCCGACAGGTCCTTCTCGTCCTGCAAAATACGATCATCTAATTTAGCATAGAGGAAGGGCAAACTGCAATTACAGCACATCACTCATGGTCATGTCTTCTTAATCGTTAATGAGGCTTTAATGGCGACCGAAAAAGATAATGCACATTTTGCAATATCGCTGGAATTATAATAAATGATATGGATAAAATTTAAGAATAATATTCTTCGTGCATGACGTACTGGTTTTAAATTAATACTGAAGTATTGTTTCTATTCGGCCAATTTAAAAAATAATTATTGATCGCAAAGTGATGAATTAACTCCGTCAAGATAAAATTCACAGAGCGACTTAAGTCGCGACTTCATTTTTTGAACAATTGAATCAATAAGTAATTATGATTACCAAACTATTTTTTTTTATTATAAAAATTTTACGAGATATTAACATGACAAAAATCAATTATTTTCTCAAAATTAAAGAAAAATAAAAATTTTAATACTTAACAAGTTTCATCATTTATTCAATTCTACAAAAAAATATCTCAAAAACCTGTGTTCAACTTGTCGACTGCATTAGATTCGAGTTCTGATCAGTTCCCGATCAAGATGCTCTCAGTTTCGCGGTCAACAATTCCGTTACGCTTTCCGCGAAAACATTCATCATGTTCGTCATGATTGCGTTTCGTGGTGGTGGAGTGTCTTTGCTGCGATGTACTTCGGCGACCTAGGCACGTTCGACACGAGAAAAGTTCATTTATCTCCGATTCCACCGCTGACCGCGCTCACGCGATTTATCTGCCGCGTCGATCGCGAACGTGGCCGGACCTGAGAGACCTTCTTCCCTCTGAAACAAAGGCTCTTCAAGCCCTGAAGCCACGCCTGGAACGTAGCCGAGTGAGTGAAGTTCTCGATTTTCTCTCTCAGCAAATCAAGGGAGTCTCGTGCGCGCGTTTTTCCTTTCATTTTTCTTTCGCGCGTTCGTCGTGTCGTGCTCTGTACAGCATGCAGGGAGTCTTCTAGTTCGGCCTAGTGAAGAAGAACAACGTTGCGCGAATATGTGATACACGGAAACACCTACTAGTGCAAGGTACTCGTTGGAACTGGAATTTCAACGAATCGAAAACCTCCGTGCCGCACGAAGAGTCGAGAAACAGACGATTATCCTGGGCCGTTTAGATACCGAGAAGTGTGGAAAGGGTGCGAGGAAAGAGGCTTGTGTCCCTTCCAAGAACCCTAGTCACGTTCGCTACGTTCGATATAATATCGTCGAGCACGCAATCTAGAACGGGAGACTCTCCAGATGGTACAAAAAAATTCTCGATTTGATCTCGACCGCTTTGATCGGGGGCTGCGAGTAGATCAACGATAAACGCTACTGCGAAACGGTACTTCGTTCATCTGAATTTTTAAATTATTGCAGCAATTTATCGAAGACATTGAGAAAGAATAATTATAATCAATTTTATTCATTTCAGCATAAATGAATAATACACGAGTAATTAACTGCTATGATTGATTAATAAATAAATAAATAATAACATTTTATTTTTTAGTTAATCTAAAAATTAAAGTTTAATGTTATCAAAAGCCATAAAAGGATAAAATATCCATAAAAATGTCTCAAAAGTCCATTAGATTTTTTGGCGTTCTCCAATAGTTTCAATTACGTAACAATGAGCGGGATAATTTAATGTAAAAACTATAGTAACACAGAAATACAAATACTATATTTTACTTTGACTAGGCAAGATAAATGACCATTCAGAAACACGAGATTTAACAAAGTGACGTTACCGAGTCCACGACATCCGGCCAGGTGTTCAGAAACGGATGCTAGCGTATCCAACGGCACTCACTCGCCTCCAGCATCCGCGGTCAGTAAACTAACGACTTTGTTAAAGACGCAATATTTATTTGTATGTTTCTTTTGCGCGCGAGAGATGAATCTTTCCGGTTGGCAAGAAACAACCTAGGTTTTGCGAGCCTGGTTGATTACGCGAAGACTACGCTTATGAGCGCGCGGAATTAGATAAGAACGAGATGCCGAGATTAATCAGAAATGTTTATACCACAACTGACAAATGGAGTGTGTGTGTATCTCGGAAATGATGATTTTAATAACCGACTAACCATTTATTTAAGATACATTTCGCCGGAGATATGGAGCACGATTGTGTTCGCTCATAATGGCGCGAAATGAGATTAATAATTAAATTAAGTTAAAATTTCTTAAGACGTTTGAGAGAATTAGAATTAATTAGAGTAAACTTTAAAAATTAAATACACATTAAGAAATTGTAGAATTAAATTATACAAAATGAAATAATAAGAATTTTGCTATATTAAGATTCATTCATAGATTCTTTTGCGCCACATGACATATAATGAAAAATCTGATCAAAAATTTTGAACCAAAAATCTCAAATAACTTTAAATAGTCGCGCGAAACGACGCCGTAATTGACGGAGTAACGATAAATGCTTCTACTATAAAAGTTTAACTGCTGTGAAATTTTTTGTGAGAGATAAACAAGTCGAAAAAAACTCGTCTCTTCAAGTTCAGGTCGGCGAGTTAATTGAAATATAAAAGGTACCACTACAAACTCGCAACCGGCGTAGTTGTCCTTAATTGGTGACGGTATGGTCGACTTACATCGCTAATTTCGCCAACGTCGAGGTTCTTCGTATCCGAGCCGGAGCCGTTGGCATCGGGCGGCGGCCCGGAACTCGCGGGGGTCCACGGCGCGGAAATGGTGTCGGCTGCAGCCACCGCACTGCCTGCAACAAACAAAAAAAACGACGATGGTTTATTAATTTTTCTTCAGAAAAATCCCAAGTCTTAAATCGCACCCACGCTCCAGATTCGAGATGAATGTATGCAAATGACCTGCATTTATCTTACGAAGCAAAAAGTGATAAACATAAATTAGTTTTGCTTGAAAGTTATGTTTACAGTGTGCACCAAGAGAGTAGCAAATGAAAATTATTTGCTCTTGAGTAAAATAAAGAGAGTAATATATGAAGAAAAAGTTAAATTATCCCGATAACTTCTGCTAAACTTCTCGACAGCAAAAAGCATTTCAAAGTGATAATCTTGGTAACAGTAATAATAATTGTAATAATTAGATACAAATTAGTTAGCAATAGTATCAATCGTGATAAAAAAAGAGTTATAGAGTCTTCCAATCGCTCACTCCTTCGAAACCATTACGGTATTTCCGCAACACCCTGCACTCGCAATTTCACATGCGTTATTTTTAGCGATGTCCGCTACAGAATAACAAAATTAATTCCACTAGCCACTCATGCGGCGAGCTGCTTTTCGATAATGGAATATTATCCTATCGGATTAGTTACGGAGAATAGAAGGCAAGCGGCATACGCACGGGGCACGGAGAGGGAACCGGCGGAAAAATCAGCACGTGAAAAATCGCGTCCGGGACGGGGGGGCGACGGGGGGATGGAAGCAGCACTCCGTCGTCGCTCTACGCTCATCGGAGCAACAAGTGTTCGCTGATATCGCGTATCAGTGCCACGGTGACGAGTGGGGATAGCTCGTAGGCGGTACACTCCGCCTACCGGGGGTGGAGTGTGTATGTTAAGCCCCCGGAAAAGACCCCTACCCCTCCAACTGGGTTCGTATCGCCGGTGGTGGTGCAAATCCCGATCCGTGGCAACAACCACCCCCGAAAGCCGAGCGTGCCCCCCTCCGTCGTCGACCCCTTTCTCATCCTGCTCTCCTCTCCCTCGCCAACCCCGTGGTATTCGTCGCGATGACGAAATTCATCGGGGAATCATTCACCGAGGCTTACGCGCATGTGCCGGCCATTCCACGGTTCATGGAAAATCAAGATGAGACGGATAATTGTTAATTATACGCAGATATTCGTGTTACGCGTTCCACTTTATGCATTTCAGCGAAAGAGCGAAGAGGAGAAAGAGAAGTGGGAGCTGTTGGGTTTAGTGGGCCACCCGGGTGAGTTGGAGCATTGCTAATTATTGAGCAACCTTTTGCAAAGAGCTTTCAGTCGGTCAATTATGAACAGAGACTATTGTGTCGAACTTTTTAATTAGAAATCTCAATATTTAATAAGATGTTTCTTTGTATCTATGAATTTATTTTGCAAGCATTTATAAAAAATAAATGCGATAACGAACAATATTTCTTATAAATTTAAAACGATAAAGTTTCACGGCAACTGAAACGTTAAAGTGAAGTATGAGTGGAACTAAAGGAGATATGTGAGATTCTTGCAAGAATTGTTCTTTTATTTTTTCACTCTAAACCTACAAACATTTCATTTTAACAACTTTTGTCTTTTTTCTCTTTCATTTCAATATTCGCTGCCTCTTCTCTTTTAAAAAATATACAATTTCTCATGACACGTTCCTTCGACATATTGTCTCTAAATGTCCATCGTTTTCTTCCAGCTAGAATCTAGCTTCGACCCGTGGGATATAAAAGTTGACCCGGCGTTGCATTCGCGACATCCCATATAAAGATACGTAAGTTAATTCGCGGCACATGTTCCGTGTAGAAGCGGACAAGAGCGACCCGCAATCATCCGGCGGGTGGTCACGGCTAATGGTGAACATACTCGCGATGCTAAGCGCAAGTGCAATATGCAGCTTGAAAATGAGCGGTGGCTTAATAGAGACGCTAGATGCGGTCGAGTATTCGCACATGTTACGTATGCTAGCGCGCGCACGAGAAACGTTTGTGTTGGGTCGAGCGCGCGATGCCCGAGAACGGCAGAAGATATAGATCATAGCGAATGACGTATGGTTACATCCGGAGTTCTCGCAAACGTTGGATGGGCGGGAGGGAAGGGGGGGGGTGGTGGTGGTAAGTAGAGGTTACCGGAAGGATGGAAATGTTCGGATGAAGGATAGGATATGACCAGACTGACCGTGATAGGGTACAGGAACTTCGAGAGGGTGCCGCCTCTCGACGGGCGAAACCTCGGAATGTCCTGGCTACTACTACGATCGCGACATACACGTCCTTCTCTATTATCCGCGCCGCTTGGTGCCAGATATTACGGCGCTAGATTTCCCGGTCCCTTGTTGAGTAATGATCGAGTCGCGGCAAATTTTCAGGCCGCAAAGAGGGACAGCGAGCGTGCGCATCGGTCGAATAGGCCGAATTCAGCGAATGCTCAGGCTTCTCCTCGGAGTCGCAATTAACGTGATGTTTAATTGATCTTGTAATAGTCATGTATGATCTCGTGAAGCAATATCGATTTTATCTAGCTCGAAAAATAAAATTTACTTCCAAACTTTCTGTTTGAAAAGTTTAGCGATACAGAATTTTTTAATTGAATTGCTTTATCACATTACATTAATATTTGTGCAGAGTGTCTGAGACGTCCTTTTAAAATGAGGGGAAGTGGTTTCAAAAATCTCGAAAATTTTGGCAAGTAAATCGGATACACTTTATCGAATGGTGATATTTTCAATTTCCACTTCCGACCGAAAATAGACTATCTAGACCGGAAATTGAAAATATCACTATTCGATAAAGCGTATCCAATTTATTTATCAAAATTTTCGAGGTTTTTGATAAAACTATTTGCTTTCACTTTAAAAGGGATGTACAGGTGGTCTCAGACCATCCTATATATATTATGTTTTGTTAACTTTATTCTACTAAAGATAAGTATAATAGCGACGTAGAACGCTCAACGCACAGAGATTGTGACAATGCGACGAATGAAGAAACTTTTGAGAGACAAAGGTGGACGTTTCAGAATGCCGTGAACATTCGCGAGAATGAAATCGCCACATCTATCTTTCAACGCGCTTTTGCAAATTTAGTTTCAGAGACTTTTCGAAATTAGACTCTCGTAATTTTCATTAAATTGATAATTATATTTCCAAGGACCTTTTGTCGCTTATGTACTTTTAATAAGCAGAATAGTATAAAAAAACTCTTGAAAATACAAAAAAAAAAATATTGTGGAATACGCGAGCAGAAGAATGCGGCAGCAAAATGTGAATGACTTGTAAAATTGTTCCGATCCGTGCGGCTTAGTAAAAAATAGTCAAAGTCACGCAAGCTTTGTGGGATCAATAAAAACGATCATCCCAAACTTCAAATAGTCTTCTCGGTAAATTTGTTATCGGGACATCGCATCGGGGATGGCCGGAAAATGCCCTCGTTTGTTCCATCCTTGAGCCATATACAAACGCATGTATCAGTTGCACGGTTCTCTACGGAGGTAGTAAATACTGTATTTGTGGACGATGGTGGTGGTGGTGGTGGCACTGGCTAAGCTGTAAATTTGGCGTATAACCATTCGGGGGGTGGCCCTGGTCGAGTAGGCCAGGTCTGTTCTCTATCTATCTCTCTCTCTCTCTCTCTCTCTCTCTCTCTCTCTCTCTCTCTCTCTCTCTCTTCCTCGTCCCGCTTTTCGGAGGTGGTCGGCGTGGGGGAAGGCGGCAGACAGAGGGATGAGACAGGAGACGGGGGAGTCGTAGAAGCATTCATAGCAGGGACCAGAGGGTGGCTTCGGTGGAATGCGTCCCGTTTAATATCGCGGAACATTATATATCGCCTCTCTTGTCCCTACGTTGCCCGTGCTGAGCGCGGTATAACGCGTGCAAACACACTCTCGCCACTGCATACACGTATACGCGACGACGACACGTAGCGGCGTATACGCGCCGCGGCGTGTCCGATAACGCGCACACGCGGACTCTTCGAGACCTTTTCATAACGTCGGCGAATCTTCCGCAAGGCGTTGATAGAGTTATTTTTCACCAACCGCATGAAAATGGAACTTTGATTCAGTCTGCTGGTTATTCGGCGTTTGGCTTAATCCTTTTTAATCCCGTCAAGTGCATTTTGTGAGTTTAAAGAGACGCGGCAACACTGACTCAGCATTGTAGGAAAATGAGCGAGAGTTGTACGATGCGCAATTTCAAAAGCAGAATTAAAACAGAAATTGTATTTTCCGAGAAATGATCGAATGCTTGACATTTAACTACTTATTTTCTTCAAATTAATAAAGATTCAGAAATCGCGTGCGCTCGAAATTAATTGAAAAATTTTCCTTATCTATTCACACCCTCGAAAATATATTTGTAAAAATTTTTTAATTTTTAATCGCTTTTAACGAACAAAGAATAATAGATTCACATTTTTCCACTGAAACGAAAAATTTTAGATAACTTGAATTTATGAAGAAAAAGAAGATCCATCTGCGAGATACGCTGCACACTTTTCAAATTCAAACATTAGCAAATGACAAACATTAGCAAATGACAAGATTGCAAAATTGTCATCGGATATTGGATATACGATGTCGTATTACGATAAACTTGTAAGCACTTTTATATCGTCGTAACGAGATCTATTTTTCGCGCAAAACAGCTATGCGGAAAGGAAAATTTCCGAGAAAAATTAATTATCATCTCGATGCTGGTCGCGAGTTACCGTGCCGTAAAATTTATTAAGAGACGACGCTCGTGCAGTCCGCGCGCTGCACATCGCCTTTTATACGATCCATTAAGAATTCTAATCGGTTCTGGCACGAGCCACGTCTCGATATTATCGAACGATTATACGCGCGCTGCCCCGGCAAAGTAAAAGGTTCGTGAGAGCCCGTGCTCCGCGATATAGTCAACTTTATAAATCGACCGCGACGAATCGGGCTTAATCGCCGCGCCCGTTAGAGCGGTTTAGATAAAATATCGTGCTAAGCAGCGTAAAGGCACGAGCCACTGAAACGACGATTACGCGGAAATTATTGCACCGTATTAATGCATTCATGATTTTAATGCAAAGTGGCACAGCGGATGTAAAATTGTGAAAATAAAGAGAACAAGAGGGGAAAATTGAATGAAAAGAAAATGTAATGTGCAATCCAAACTGCATAGAATTTCAAACTTTGGAAAACACACTTTCCGTTCATATCAATTGGTGTTCATTATATTACGTTCTTATTTTAAAAATGTGAATACTTTTAGATAAAAACTGAATCTGTTTTTATATAACATTTTAATTGAGAATCATAAGGTTTATAAAGGAGATTATATATGCTGCCTATTTTTATTTTGTATTTACTGGTTAATAAAAGTTGAAATAATTTTATCGATAATAAAATGACAAGTTTCCATCTTAAGCTGTACAATTTCTTTGTCATCAACTGAACGATGAAAAACACGTCTCGCAGCCACAGGTGCGTTTACTCGAGACGCGCGCGAGTGATTAATCTCCGCTTGGTTCAATAAAAAACAGTGCGGTCTATTCGCTCACATCATGTTTTCTAGATATGTATTCGTCGTGCAAAAGCGCGGAGTTTCGCGTACAGTGAATCATCTCCCCCGTCCGTGCTCGGAACCGACGCGATTGAAAAGAAAAGCAAAGTACGCAGCGCAACGATACGCAGCGAATGGGGGAACGAAATAAAAGTGGGAAAAAATAATAAACGCACTTGAAGCTTTTCGCGAGAACGTGTGTTAGTGCGATAGTGAGTAGGCAGATGGGGAGGGGGATAGGGGGAGTCATGCAGAAAATATTGGCAGATCCCGGAATGCCGGGAGAGGAAAACAATACAATACGATTCCCTCAAGCAGCGCGCGGCGTTCCTATTTAATTCTTAGCGAACAAAAAAAAAAGAGACGATAACCCGCGCGCGCCAGAGAGTTTTCATTTACCGCGCGTGCAACGAGAAATACATACAACCGATGCGTGTAACCCGAAGAATGGATATTCCGCGGAAACGAGATAACGCGATAGAAATCACACAGACGCGAGCTACTTTCGCGTAACTCTTCAATTAGCAATACGCCGAGTCCCGTCGAGCCTCAATAATATATTTTTACACGATCAATGCGCGCGGCCTACCTTCCCGTCGCGCGCTTTCCGCGTCGTTGATGACGAGTCTGTTACGCGCGGTAAAACATCGCGCGGCGTGAGAGTGTGCATCGTGAATTGAAGCAACGAGTTAAGAGCGAGATTCGCGCTGCACGAAGGCGATTAGTAGAAACCGCGGTAATTACTGGATACGTTCGAGATTAGTTCGTTAGGCTCCGGAAGTAAATTGGAACGAGATAATTCCTTTGGAAGAATTCCCATGGGAGAAAAATCCGCTAAAAATAATGCGGCATTGATTCAATGCGTATCGATTCAAGATTCTTTCAGACAAATATTCAACATCATTATTTCGCGGTTAAATCGGGGTGGACAATTCGACCGATAATTGTCGACGGGCATCGTTTTACATTTTACGAGTCGTTCATCTGGCAATAACGAGCAAAATAATTTGTAAAGCTTACGCGAGAAAATTATGCCGCCGTCTCGTTAAAGTAAACTGAGAATATGTACATAAATCGTACGATTCGGACCGTGTTCAGGCTACAACGCTCGTCGTATTGTCGCTTGCAATTAGAGAGATTAATTTACATACTGCGGGATTAACCGTTCGACCATGAATTATTCAGGGCTATGCTAATGTGGCGGCTCCGAATTGAAGTCAATAATTGAATGCTCCTCCAGAATAAGGATAGGGAGCCGCGCCGGTCTCGCCGTCTCTAGGAACCGAGGAGCATTAACCGCATTATATTCGTAGAAAACGAGAGCGCGCACGTAAAGCGAAAATTACTAACCACTCGCGAAACTTACGAGCCGCGTAATATAATGCACGCTATTTACTTCGAGACGACGGCAAATGCGCGTGTGAACTGGAATATTTATATAAAGCGTCTCCTGATGCTGTTACATTGTTACACTCCTATTTTCAATAACAAATCTTATGACTTATGATTCTTTTTAGACGAGATATCGAGATATAAATATTCTTTGAATTATATGCGACACCGGGCAAAATGTACAAGAGTTTCAGAAATATTACAAATAAGTAACACAATCTAATTTATTTCGGCATAATTGAGTTTGAAGATTAATTATAAAAATGCTTAAAATTAGAAATGTGTGATATAGAAGACCACGGTGTTCAATCTTCTTCAAACAAGAATTGTTTTAAAATTGATCAAAGCGTTGATCAAAGATTAAATAAAGAAAGAAACGAGGTACTACTTGAAATACTTATATACCTATTAAAAGATAATGGAAAGATAATTACGTACACTCGTTATTTTTGATCATCGTGTCACGTAATTTTGTTCCTTTATGTTTCAGAATACGCTAAAGTTAGCGTCAAAATAATCGGCGAGAAGCGCTCGAGTTAGAGCGCATGACAGAATTAATATCGAATGCTCGCGTAATTGCATCAGCTCACGTCTATCCCGTACGTACGCGTCACCGCGAGAGTTAATACGGTTTTAATGACGAATTATGCAATCTTCCGACAAAAACCGCAGAGACATTGCCAGCGTAATAAGCCCTTGAGACGAGAAGACGCGGTGAAGACTGCGGCCGCTTGTGTGCCGGGTAAACACGACGATGAGCAGCGAACAAGGAACTTAAAAGCGTGACGGAGAAGAAGTGGAGAAGTCGTTGAGAGGCAGTGTTAAAGAAGCATGAAGATAACGAGAACCGAAGATGAAAGCGACGAAAAAAATGGAGAGACATATCGATAAACAGTTGGAAAACTTTGAAATACAAAAGTGGAATGAAAAGTAGCGGAGTTTATTGTTGATTTAATTTGCGCACTAATTCCTGCATAATCCGCTCAATTTTTATAATTCTTTGCGTTCAGTATTGAGAGACAATTAGTACGATAGAATTTGCTTAATAAACTTATCACAACTACACTCGCAAAAATGGCCAGTATCTAAATATAACAAAGCTCTAAATCTTTGATAAGCGGTTGATCGTAGATTGCGAGATTCACGATATTCGATCGTTAATTTCGCGATCCGTCGCAATCAAAGTAATCGAGTCGGCTCGCCTTCCCCAATCCACCTCATTCAATCTTCATCCTTGAATTTCCACCGTCATCGAGTCGAACAGCTGATTCTCCTCGGCCTCGTGGGAGAAACATTATCCCATGGTGTTGATTTACAGTTTTCGATGTAAGCGAGCAACAGTGAGGTAAAACCCGAGGATAATGCGAATAAGGCAAGGATAACCCGAGAATAAAATAAGAGAGGAGAGAGAATTATTGTTCGTTTTCTCTTCCATTTTCTCTCTTGCTCCGGAAAGTTCGAAAATACTAAACTCTCCTCGTTTTCAGAAGCTAGCTCGACGAGTCGTGGAAGCCGTCGATCGAGCGTGTAGCGTTTCTTTGCTTCTCTCCAGCTCTCTTCGCGCTCGTCCGAGAAGACGACAGCTGCCGGTGTGAGGCCAACAACCGGTTCCCCCTGTCTCTTTCTCCTCGCTCTTCTCTTCCAGCCATCCCACCCGTTCGCTTTACGTCATTCTGGTTCTGGTGTCGATGCACGACGAAAAAAGGGAAAAAACGGCGGGATGCACGACAAAGCAACTGCCGGCGGCACCTCTCATCGATTCGAATCACGATTCACGAGCGACGGCGGATCATCGTCCGATAGGATCCTGCGAGGATCCTTGTTTGGTTTCGTGCGACGACGAACGAGTCCTAGAGATCGTGTTACTCTGTGCAGATAAGCGTAGACCGACATAGTATTCGCGCGATGTAGTCGCGTGATCGATGGAGAGTTGCGAAACATTTTCACGAAAGGTTTCGAATCAATCTTTTACAGCATAATACATGACATAATCTGTATCGGAATATATCAAATCCAATTTAAATATATTATTGATTTTAACTTGATTATTACGAAAAAGGAAATGTGTGCAAGCAACGGGATAAATGTACAGAATGTACAAATCTTTTGTCTTCAGCGAAATGCAAATTTGACATCTGCGTGGTGCGGTTGACATTTATCATTTTCTCTTCTTCAGAAATTATTCACTGCAAATTTTGGAAACAAGCTGTAACGGTGTTTCGATTTCATCAAACAGTAGCGGCTGTATTTTACGAAAAGGTATGTATAAAGAATCGTCAAACACATCGTGAACGCGCTGATGCAACGCGACGGGCGAGGAATTTCGTCTTATTAAGAAGTTCATTATTTTAACGACCCCCGAGGAGAACGACGTATCCGCAAAAGGGACGGGAAAGAGAAGAACGAATCGACGAAGCGTCGGGAAGCCGTAAGAGAGAAAGAGGCACGGTGAATATTTATCAGCCAATATCGGCCTTACGTCGAGAAGGAGGCAGCGCAGCGCGAGGATGCACCGTTAATCGATTTGCATAAGATCGCCGTTTCGTGGCTACGTCTCCCAGCGTTGCGCGCCGATAAGAGTGACAGACGGGCGGGAAGGGAAGAGAGGGAGGTACGCAGTCTGCCGATATGAAAGTCGATACGCAGCATAATTCGCGTAATTACGCGGGTGCATATTACGCGCCGACGATACTCGCGAAGAAAACAGGAAACGCGTCGGCACCGTCGGCCAGACTTCGTGAAGTCATATGCAAAGAGGGCAAAGTGGGGGTGGCGCGTGGAGGGGTTAAGAGCCAAGTGACGTAAACAGGCCCGATAATCGGCTTCGTCTCTCCTTCTCTCTTTCTCTTAAGTCCCGTGTAATTTCGTCAGTTCAGTTTTCGATGCGAGATCTCGTCGCGCGTACGGGAAAATGCACTTTACGCCGACGGCCGGATTTCCATTGTTGGAACAGGAATTATTTTCACGTGTCTATATAGTAAGGATTGAGACCGATCTGATTTCAGTGCACTCAGATCTGAATTCTCGATAAGCGAAAATAATTTCTATACCTATTCATGACAGTAGGAAATACACTTTCCATTTTATAACGTCGACAATCGATTTTAAGTCCACAATGCTGCTACCGCTTTCAATTTCTGATTCATACCGTCAAAATCCGGTTATGCCAATATGATCTCTAAAGCAAAACATTCAGAATTTTTCCGCGCGCACGCAAGAATTAGATGCGTTCGTTTTCTCTCCTTTCGCAAACCGGAGAGTGAGCGGCAAAATCGTGTTGCGCGAGTTAACGCGATACGCAAGCGCGATCGCTATTTACGCTACGATTATTACCGTAATTTCTTACGTAAGTTAATGTTTCCGCTGGTCACGCTAACGAATAGTTAACTCCGGACTGGTTACTTCGAGACGCGGTAAGAATCTATAAGGTTCGCGCTTCGACGAACACGAACGCTGATTTTCTGCAACACTTGACCGAGGGTGAGTGAACTCATTGTGTCTCAAGTGTGTCGTAAGAATGCAAAATATATGCGCAATATATGTGCACAAAAACAAGAATGTGTCTTGGAACTTGGAGTCACTCTGCGAATTATATAAATAATTAATCCTATCGTACATTTCATGTAACCGAATTATATTGATTTCAGTTCAAATTTAAAAGCCATTATCGATCCCGACGAATATAATGTTGTATATATAAGCATATCCGGAGTCATGCTATATAAAACACAAAATATTTTACGTTTAAAAAGCACGTAAATCCGTATATATAAATCCAGCTTTATGTTTCTACGTATACATTGTCTTAAGGAAGTTGAGTCGAATTGGAAATGCTTCTTCGTCTACAATACGAGCTACTCGCGAATGTTTTAGGCAACATAGTTAGATGATCTCGACTGCAGGATGCCGCAGCCGTATCTCGGGAGAATCATTTAACCGAGATAATTGCCAAACATTGTTCGTCTTGTTAGCCGTTGCAGCTAGGCTGGCAAACTTGAGAGAGTTAATAAGCAACACGCCAGGGCGACGGCGACGACTATAGCGACGGCAGCGATGACTATGGGAACACGGTGATAGGTGCTGAGGTAGAGAGACTTGAGCGCCGTGTGTAAATTAGCGTCTTCAATTTGTAACCGATCGCCTTAAACTTGACTACGTTACAACAAGGTAATATTCACAAAAGGAGACGTCCTATTCATTTATATCTCGTTGCGTTCACTATCTCCTATTTATCATAATATCAACGTAAACTTCTTCTAAACTTTAGAACATTTATTTATCGCGCGATGTCTCTCTTTTTAAAACCTCATAAAATATAAGACATTTATAAAAAGATTATTAACAAAAATCCACGACCTACATCGAGCCTTCATTATGCTTTTCAAAATCCACTTTCATAATAGCGAACGTTAAAATAAAACGTCCACTTATTTTAAAACTTACTTCTAAATTTGCTTTAAAATAAAACAATTTTGTACTTTTTAAAAACGTGACAATTCTCAATTTTTCAGCAGATAGAGTATAATACACTGAATATACTGGTGATGCAACTTTCCAACGATTTTTTTTTTGCAAAGGACACAGTATTCAATCCGGAGCGGAGTATAATAATTTAATAAAACGACGGAGTTCTTTGGCGAATCCCGTCGGACTGTCTTGCGCTTTCGCAGTCTCGCGAGCGCGTTGAAACAAGGACGCGCGCTCGTGACGCGAAAGGAAAGAGCTGCGAAGAAAGATGGAGAAAAAGAGTGAGACAGAAAGAGCGGAGGGGGGGCAAAAGGGCGTAGGTAATTAAGGGTCGTAGGAAGGTTCGAACTGGAAAGCAAAGGCGAAGGGCGCCTCTCCTCTCCCGTGAGAGGCGTGAATTACACGGCGAGGCAAGCGAGCCGGCAGACAGGCTCATTGTCCTCCGCTAGTTTAATTAATGCAGCTGAACCGGCAGCTCCCTCATATCCCTTCCATCCTCCCCCGCGTGCCCGTCCGTCCTCTCCTACCCCCGTCTCGCCTTTCTTCCGCCGCGCCATCCCCTCATGCCGCCCAAGTGTCCCTCGTGTATAGTCGCACACCATCGCCTCGAACGATGTACATGCAACCTACCAGGGGCAATTCCGCAGACCCGACAATGTCGTTCCGTCTCTCGTCTGGATTTCGATAATGATCCGTCAATTAGTCGACGGATCAGCGATTCAGCCGCGCGAGCTGATGCCGCTTCCTTTTCAGTCTCCGACCGACCGAGATAACTCGTAGCGCATATATATATATATCTGTGCACAATGTGTGTACAGACTGCGTATTACAATACAAGTTTGAATAAATTAAGCAGTTACACAGATTGACACGTGAGACGCCAAAATAAAGCAAGAGCTTTTAAATTTGATATAATGAAATGTCATCGTGTTACCGCGTTTGATCTTCTTGAAAACATGATTGTTTTGATCAAAGACAAGTTTGAAAAGAAAAACTTGACTCCAGTCATTCTATCTTGCGTCTATTACGTGAAATTAGGGATTGAGGGCAATCGTATTGCACTCGTCTCGCAGTTGAGAACCTCGGTTTGTTGTGTTTGTCGGTGACTGAGGCAGAGTTGAATCAAAGAGAGAACAACGAGAAAAGGGGAGAAAAACAGGCAGGGAGATACAGAGTGGCTCGAGAAAGAGGCAATCGTGCATCCTTGTCTGTTTCACAGCTACGTATCTTCAGAAGTAGAAGAGAAACGCGAAAGAGCGGATGAAACGAAGCTTCCTGCCTTCTCCAATGTTGATTCTATCCAATAGCGTAGCGAAGTTACGGCGAGTTCTATATTCAAATTTCTTTATGGATTTTTTTTTCAAAAAATAATAAAAATTGTTGATTGCAAGGATCGTAAAATAAAAAATCGACAGATTCCGATTCCACTGAATTATCAATGAACCATGTAAATATTTTCTTTCGGGAATGCTCGAAGAGCGCAAGAGAGAAATTTTCTCCGCTCCTTTGGTTTCTCCTTCATGGCGCAGCTCTTTATAAGAAGGAGAAGAAGATGATGAAGAAAGAGAGAGAGAGACTCGGGGTCAAGGTGCTGCTCTGTTGCCGGCTCTCATTTCTTGGCTCGAGCATTCGTACTGTGGTATCTGGACGTGCTCGTCAAACATCGGATCCCGATCATCGGACCGATTCAATTAGCTCTCGTACTCGAGATACTCATTTCCCCGCCCATCGAAGCCGATATTCGCCGCGTTCGGATGTGAGGCGGTCAGCTTGGACACGTTTGATCTGTCGCCGCTCGTGACGCCGAGAACCGCGGATCGTATCGTTTCTCGTGGAGAAGAATGATTTTATCTGCCTTTAATTTCCATTAGCTTATCGCGTCAGATTCATTTTTGAGATAGGATTTCAAGGATACCACTGCATATGCCGAGTATCTTGGACCTATCGGCTGTTCCTTCGATCATTGAGATTTAGATTAAGATAAGAGACAACTGTGCCATCAGAAGTCAATGGCAAGAAAATAATTACGTTGTTTAATAATTACGTTGTTGAAAAAGTTAGAAGAGCATAAATAAGCAATAACAAAACTTTATTATTTCATTAATCCTCTAATTTTATCAAGAATCATTCAATTAAAATATGGGAGCACTAAATCCTTAAATTTTGTAATTAAGTAACAAGCCGTTTCTCTTTTCAGAATTTTACTACGATATTTAATTTTCACGCTAATTAATATTGAATATCAAAATCAAGTGTTCTCTAAAAAAATTGACATTAATTTCATCAAATAATCTTTAAAATTGAGATTAGAGATTCAGAGTCACCCTATACATCGAGACCCGCGAGTATTCTTCGCAATGCAACCGGACGAAATTAATGCTGCTCAAGGAGCAGGTGTTAAATGAAAAAAGGAACTGAAATATTCACGAACATCCACGCGCTTCTACGGCTTCTACTCCATCACGTTCAAGCAGTGGATGCTAATTTCAGGTTTAATTCTGATTACCTCGATCATTACAGCGAAGAATTCTAAACCAGTTAACCCAGTTCGCGGTGTCCAGGATAGACACACGCGACCTTACGTGCCAAGCGGTCATCGCGCTTATCGTCGCAGCGACATGTTGATCCAGCATTCGTTCCTCGCGTTTACCGTGCACTTCCGGGGGGGAAAAAATACGGCCACCGTGTATCTCCAGACGATCGACGACCGGTATAACGGCGATACAAGAAATGTTCTCGAAAGCGATTTTAAAATTCTAATAAATCCCCGTGTTCGCGTCTTGCTTCTCGTTGAACGAATTTCCGAGGTGGATCGGCGGTAGCGACGGCGACGGCAAGTGAGAGAGCAGGTGGATGCGCTTTATCGATTTTGGCATACCAGACAAGTTGCTTCTGCTTTCGCGGCGATAATTCGCCGACTCGGTGCCTCGGCTTGGCGCGGCTTAAGTCGCCCACTTGGAAAGTTCATCAGCGCAACCTGCGAGAGCTCCCGGATTCAGGTATTCCTGAACCCGGACAAAGTGCTACGGATATTCGCGAGAGCAATGGTATTCTATTCGCACATTACATTCGTATCAATTAGTAATCCTCGAATAGCGCCTGCCGAAAAAAAAAAAACGAATCGTACCAGTGATATTTTCACAGCTAATATCATTAATGTGTACGATAATTATTATATATTCAAATCGTTGTGTCGACAACAAGAATTATTATATTCCGCTCTACAATTTTAATTGTGTCAGAAAAATAAAACTATATATCTATGTGCGCAAAACATTTTCTCCGTAGAACGCTTCGATCGACGAAGAATTCATCTCTTGTGATGTTAATAATTGTTTCAAGTAGATGAAAATGATCAAAGTTTTCAAGATCTCAACGTTACGCGATTGACCAGTCGGGTCAAGCAAGCAAGAAGTAGACGTAGAAGAAGACGAAGAGCCGCGAGAAAACACGGAGAAGGAGGTGGACGGACGTCGGGACGCTATTTATATTCGATGCCGAGGACGTTCAACCCGCAAGCACCCCCGCCTTCCTTACCGTGTATTTTCTCCCTATCTTTCTCTCTCTGTCTCTCGCTCTATCTTTCTCTGTGCTCATCTCGTATCCACTCGGTGGCGACGTGAAAACGGATAAACTTGCAAATAAATCTCTCAACTATATAGCTACGAGAATCACCTCCTTCCCCCCCACATCGCCCACGTTTCCCTCTATGTCCTCATCTTGTGGTCCGAGTGCCTTACCGCGGATTACCCAAGAGGTAGACACGCGTAAACGAGCCAGTTTCTCTAGTAATTTGAAGAATTAATCAACCGGGGAAACAAAGTTTTCACGTACAACGGTGATCTATGAACGGAACCGAGTACCATTAAACCTACATACATAATTGGCCGCAGCTGTGAATAATATAAATCTAAACCACAAAGGCTAAATTTCGAGATATGTTGTAATTGAAATAAATCACATGCATTAATTTACTTGTCACAATATTATATATTAATTATTGCCTTTACCACCTGGAGAATAATTATAAAACTAATTTTAGAATTACTATTTTAAATTAAAAGCAATGATAAAAAAAAAAAAAAACAGTTTAAAATTTCTTTCCAGATTTTATAGACGCACGTATGTACGTACGAATTTTTAATTAATGATTAGTGCGAACGTTTCAGCATCCTCAAGCTTCGTCACGCTCGTCCTCTCGGCGTTGCATCCGGCTTTTCATCCCACCGTTTATTTCAGAGTCCCCGTCTATCGGTCTTCCGCGTGTCGACTGACCGCGCGACACGCAAAACGAAGAAAAATCGTTGGAAGCGGAAGGAAAGCAGACGCGAAATTAGATTTCCTAGCGAGGTCGTCGCCGCCGCCTGGCGTACGCCGTGGGGTAGCGAAAAAATAAAATCAACCGGGGCTCAATCCATCCGACGAGCTCGTGTCGAAAGAAGGTGAACGAAACGAGGCGGTGGGGGGGGGGGGAGAAAGAGAGAAAGAGACGGCTCCGAGAGCTGGAGATTCGGTTTTCGATGTGCAGATCCTCCGGGTAGGGATCAAAAAGGAGGCAAAGGGACGAAAGCAGCGGGGTGGGCTGAAGAGAGGAGTCGGGTGGGGGGAATGAACGTAGGGAAAACGGGGTATCATCCACGGCTGTAATTAGAATCCACTTCGTGGAAATGGTCCCGAGGCTTCGAAAGCCCGCCTCCTCTCTCGTTCCTCCGCTTATGATCCTTCAGCTAGGTAGGTAGGTAGGTAGGTAGATAGGTAGGTTGGTAGGTAGGTAGGTAGGTAGGTAGGAAGTAGGTAGGTAGGTAGGTAGGTAGGTTGGTTGGTTGGTACGATATACACGCACGCATCCTAGGCGCCCAATACGATTACGTAATATATCCACGATATAGTAACGACGACGATTTTTGATCCGCTTGCACGTAGTCGGAAAAGAGAATAATTTCAGAGGCGGTTCATCGCGCGACCGTCGTAATTACGGGGTCGCGCGGTTATTACATGAAGTGTTTCTCTTTGCGCGTTCTCTCTCTCTCTCTCTCTCTCTCTCTCTCGATGTTCGAAAATTCTACGTATCGAGAGTGTAGGTAGACCGTGTGCAATCGCGACGCTATCCGATAATGATACTGTAATGCTGAGATGGGATTGGAGAGTGCATTGGCTCGAAATTAAAAACTCGCTTCCACTCACTCCGATTTGCTCTACTTACTTTGCACTCGTAGTCATCGCGCAGCAGTTACTCTCGGTACATCTTTACATATATATTACATACGGAGTTATACGTATTCTCTAATAAATATTTATTTTGAATTTGAATTTTATTTAGAAACAGTCAATTTTAAAGTCGCTTCATTATCGCGAATAAATTAGAAAAAATTACTATTATTGATTTATGCTCTGACGAGAAGCGGACGGAATTATCAAATAGCATGCATCTTTACAACACTCTATTTTTCAAAACAATTCAAGTGCACTGCACGATAATGAGTCTTCAATGATTACGTACGCGCATAAAGTCGTACACGAAGAAGCTGTTGGCTGATGGCGGAGATGGGTAGCGGAAAGGCACGATTCTGGTTCTGGTTGGTTCTTGGCGGTCGGCCAACGCGCGAGGTCGTTAAGTTTCGTGTCTTCTAACAGAAGCAACGAAGAATCATAAGAGGACGAAGAAGGGACAGAAGGAGGTTAACGGAGGTTGACAGTCACCATGACGATCCGATTGAACCGTCTGTCCTTTCATGCGCCGTATTTTTAGTCACTGTCTGACGTTCTATCTACGGACGAGATCGAGCCCAATATATATTCACGAATCGAAATTAGCCGGATCTATAAATATTCATTACTTTGTTGAATAAACCTGTTACTTATCTAAAACTTAATTTTCGATATTTCGGTAACTGAGCTGCAAATTAAGCTTTTGTTATAAAATAAGATACATTCTAAAATATCTATCAGAAAGAGACTTTGTTATTCATTCGCAAAGCTCGAATTTATTTTCAAAAGTTCTTTATTTTCAATCGTATATCTGATTAAAAAGTAATAGCAGACTCTCCACATATTTTTGTCGAGGTAATTAAAAAATTTTCTCTAAATTGATTTAATAGATCGCAATTAATTAGAAGATACGGTCGATTTGAATCAGCTTATACAATCGAAATATATCGCATTATATTCTCGTCTGAGAACCCCTGGATGCACCACGCGGCGGCGACCGGCGGCGCATTGGTGGGGGTCAAATGTCACACTGTGTGACTCACCGTCGCCTTCGAGTGTTCGCTGCACCTTCTGCACACAGCGTGTATATTTCGCGCGCTTGCATTCGCGGCGCGCCTTCGGCGGGCAGATTGATGATCGACGCGACTGTGCTGCGGAGAAAAAAAATATTGTGCGCTCGAGCGATGTCGAAAAACGATTGGTCGACGAACGTTTTGATTCGCGCGTCCGAAACTTAGTCGGCGTTCCGTGAAACACCGTTCATTCCGCTGTCCATTAACAAACGCGCGCACGCTACTTTGCATTCTAAGTGGAGCGCGCGCGTATGCACTTTTATCCTTCCTCGAAGAAGCCTATGCTATCTGACGATCGATCTTTAATGCGACACGATAAACACCACACGTCCGCCACATGCCAGCGGAATAAATGTTCATGTTCCTGTTGCTACCGCCTGCCAGCAGACCGCTATTATTTATTTGTTCATCTGTGCATTACTTAAATACAACTTCTTTCCACGTACCGTGTCTTTCTTCTTGTTTCGAATTAAAATTTAAGAACCTTGAATTTTTACTATTTTTCTCTCTCTCTCTCAGCGCGCGCGCGCGCGCGCGTGTCTTTTATGTCAAATATACTTATTATTATGTGCAATTCATTTTTCGCTTACTGGTTGTAAAATATTGCAGAATAATTTTACGCGTGACTATTTTGTTTGTGATCGGTAAATATAAGGAACATTGCTCTGAGCAACTGAATTTCCATTTATTCAGATTCAAAAACCATATTGTAATAGTTACGCTATTCGAATGTGATTATAACGGTAGAGCGTTAAAAAGTGACGGACAATGTACACTTGGCTATATTTGCTTAGACGACAGATATAACTCGTCGCTATCGCCATCACTCCGAGTCATCTTTCAATGTCCGACGAACGATGCTAAATCGCCGATCATGCATGTACACGTCGACACAATCATTCGTTTCTACAGGTCGCTATTATTTAGACAATAGAAGCGCGATAATGATCGCACCTGAGCGCCCGAGGAGGAAGTCAAGGATGGCGCGAAGGGGGAGAGGGAGGGATTGTAAGAAAAGGGCAGGGAAAGGCGGAGAAATCGTAAATTGATCGATCGTCGACGCGGTCACTCATCGCCGGCTCGATATCGGCGAACGTAACATAACGGGTGTCGAGATTATTCCAAGACGTGGACGATCCGATAATTCCGTCGCGGTAATTAAATCAGGTAATTAGGGCGGGCTGTAACTCAACGCGACCATCACGTCGCCCGTCCCTTCAGCGTGGTTGTCGTTAAACCCGTCGCCATCATCGTCACGCTCGTTTACGTCAGTTATTACTGTCAAAATCGCCGGGACGTACGTGTTTCCTCGGTATTAACCAGACGCTTCATTGACCCTATCGTAGTTAGACGCTTCCTTACGTAACTCAGTCGGTTGCAGTTCCGAGTTTGCTCAAGATAACCACTCGACAACAAGGATTTTGCTCGCAGGCATGAGATTATCAGCTAACATCCACAGCTAGTCGTTCAAATTCACTTTCGGGAAGTTAATCTTAATTCTTTGCTTCACATCTGGATGACATAAAGATTGATGGAAATTTTTCACATACTTTTCTATACATTTCAAATTGAAATTTATATATTGGCAACACTAAGAAAATGTAAAATAATTAATTTGAATTGCGATATTTGTCATTTTTATTATAGCGTCGATCCATTTTTAACAATTATATGTGTGAACTAATTTTATTTGTTAACATTATACGTTTTACTTTAATACTTCCAGTACATATAATTGCAATAAACACGATGCCTTATGATTTTCCACTGTATGTTTAGATTTTAAACTAACCGAGAAACGATTCCATATTCATATTTGCTTGTGCTCGGTCTCAGCTAACGCGCTCGTTAATTAATACATGAAGTACGCGGTAAAGAACCGCGAATAAATACCGATTCAAAATATATATATATATATATACACGCATACACGGTAGAACGCAATTTTGCTTCGGAAAGATAAACAGCGGCCGCCGTTGCGTCGCTCGCGACGTTAAATTCTGTCATGCGAATATCTCGACTAGTAGAAACTGTGAAACAGATGCAGAGAGCATCCCGAAACTTCGGATTTCAGGTACAACACGGTACTATCTACCGACGCAAAGGGATTCGCAAACTTCTATGTTGAGTTTGCAACGTCTTATCTTTGAATATATAGGGTGTTCTTCGCATTTTCCATTACGGGTTTTCTGACAAATTTCAGTTTCCTTTTTATATTATATATTATATATTATAATATTTAAGTATCGCAACGTAATTCTCCGATTGTAATCTACTACTAAGACTTTAAAAATTGTCCAAAACCTATAAATAAATATAAAAACTTTGTTTCCTCTTCAATTCTCACGATATAGATCTCACGATTGTAATTTAAATTCACAAATACTCCATCTTATAATAAAGCATAACGGATATCTCGTATTCCTATCTTCTGTTCTACCTTAAATAATCGGTTAAAGCGTCACTAGACGATAAGATCAATTTCACGTCTTTTTTTTTTTACCTCGAGTTTCGATCACTTGATGTTGAATATTGTTCATAGAATATGCCAAGCGGATGTGCTGAACATATTGCGATAATACACTGTATTTTGTATGACACGCGGTCGACGTCGACGATCGTTAGGAGCAGACAGAGAGAACCCGAGGAAGAAAGGCGTGGAGAGCGCTTTCTTATGCGCCACGATTGTGCGCGCGGATACATGCTTATGCATGTGCTTTGCGCTGAGATTTATGTGGACGGCGATACCTTTCTCTTCGCATAGAAATGTCGGTAATGCGCTGCTCTACCGCGGAGTCACGTGTGTAATGCATTATCCTTAATGAATCGGCTCGCGAAGTCTTATAACGTTTCATATATCACTTATGCATCGATAAAGGTTCATTATTTGACATGTGCCCAAGTATCGCGATGCTCCATCGCTCCATTTAACCTAACAGATTACTGAAGGGAACATCGCAATACTTGTGAATGTGTCAAAAATGAAACAGATTACAAAATGACTCCAATCTATTCATGTAACTCTTTATGCAATTTAAAGCTACTTGTCGTGTTAATCCTAACAAGATCTGAATAATAATTTGATAACTAAAAATAAATATTTTATCTAATTGTCTTTT
Organism: Linepithema humile; assembly: GCF_040581485.1. NCBI lineage: Eukaryota > Metazoa > Arthropoda > Insecta > Hymenoptera > Formicidae > Linepithema > Linepithema humile. The sequence continues at coordinate 22,093,523 of NC_090132.1, read as the reverse complement.
AACATCTAACATTTTTTTATATTTATGTTTATCTATATATTTACTTTTATTGTTTTTTATCTATTAAATGCGAAAACATTGATTTCTGATTTCGTGATAATTTTCAAATATTCATTGATAAACAAAATAAGGAAGAGAAATATACATATCTGAAATTCGCATTTATTTTACAGCCTTTCTTGCAATTTATCGGATAGAATATCTTGACGACGCATCTTTTTGCGTAATTATACATGAGAGTATCCCGATATCTAATTGCGGACAATTGTGTATTGCATTGTTGTACAGCAGCCGTTAATGACGCGAGACGCGTGAATCACACGACATCTGTAATTGTTATTCGCGCGCTGTTGCACGCATGTGGCAACCAATTTCTGACTACAACATGTGCGTCAAACATTAATGACACTTGGGGGATATTCGCGTTAACTTTTCCTCAAAATTCAAAAAAGGATTTTGCATAAATCAAATTCAACGTCAAAAGCGTTTCACCGATTTTACCCATTTGCAGCGGAAAAGATAATGATTCGCATATCGCGATAAATAACAATTTAATCTATATATATATATATGTCAAATAAAACGTAAGCAACACGAAAATCAAATTTAACATCAAAAGCATTTCACCGATTTTACGCATTTGCAGAGGAAAAGATAATGATTCGCGCACCGTGATAAATAACAATATAAATTATAAACAGCAATATGTCAAATAAAACGTAAACAGCGCAGAATGAAATTGAACAGGAGTGACGAGCACACTTTTGAAACACAATTTGCAAAACCGCTTCCTGCCATTTTTACCACATCCTGCGCCGTTTAGTTTGCATGTGAACTTTATCTACGCTCTACCATAATTTACGATGACAAGCTAATTTCCTGGCAGGATTGTTGCACCGGTAATTAACGTACATGCGAGTGAATTGTACAATTCGAAAATGTACTAAGCAAAGAAAAGTTCGCGGAAACTCTGAATAGAATGGCGTTGTCTGCGATTTTCTGTGTTTTATTTTTAATTGCGGACTGACGATCACTGGCGGTGAGAATCGTCCGTTCGAGTGTATTAGCAAATAATACTCTCGGCCCTCCTGAAAGCTGCATCGCGCGCGGCAAGGATCCGCCCGTAATTTCAACATCTTACAGCCATAACGAGTTCCGAGACAATGGCTCGTATATATCGGGTGGCAAAAGAGTAGTGCGTGGGCCGGCCGCCGTGCAGGTAATGCATACACAGCGACGATCCACGCAATTCCGTGAGAAATTATTGTCGAGTGCGATCGTGCCGCGGGAATTTCTGTTGTCTTTGTGACTTGCGATTCGCTTGCGCGTCGCTCGAAATTAATAACGCGCCGGTCTTAACGAGCTCATTAACTGGGACGTTCCGTAAAGTCTCGCAATTTATTAGACCGTGTGTAAACGGTCGGATTTTGATGTCTTATGTAAAATGCGTATACATATTGAACGTTTATTAACACATTATTACATTGTGTGTTACATTGTGTGTTACATTATTGACATATGTATTTCTTTTCTAAATATTATTTGACTGTACAAAAAAATCTCTCACTTTTTAAGTCACAATCAATTAGAAAAATCCAACGAATAATGACATGTTTAATTAATGTTATTTTATGACTTCAAGAATGGAACGTTGAAAAAATGTGGCTTCTAATATTCAACTATTGAAGAAAATCACCACAAAAAATTGAACTTCGTGAAATTAACTGGCGGCATCATCAAATAATACTACCGGCGAATTGGAGATTCGCATAGCCGGAATGACTAAAGATAGATACGTATGATTACATGGTTCGATGGAAATCGCGAAAGTTTAAAAGTAGTCCTTAGATGAGGCGATAGACGAAGGGTTCATCCGCAGGACGTTGTTTAGGGACTGGATTTAGACCGGGCCTTATTATTACGCTACTCGTTATATCGTACGACCGGCTATTATCCTTCTGGTTTTTCTCTCTAAATAAATGACGCTAATTCGTCTTAATACGCGACATCCGGCTGTGCAATGTCTGCGTTATATGCACGTCCTTTCCTTTTCAGCAAACTTTCAAGCAAACAACAGAAACAATGATATAATAAACTAAAGTAAACCACACCTTCTAGACCGTCAACTCTTTTGACGTGTCATAATTTATTAAATGTAGCCCATATTTTTAAGTTTGAACTACATACGACGCCGCAAGAAATCGTATATTATTTGCGGCATGTAACATAATGTAATGTTTACAACGTGGTAATATATCCCGCAGAATGGCGGAGTAATTTTAGACTTCTAACGTACTAAAAGTTTCGTCACAAATGTGTGATAGTTGGAAGAGAAAGATATTCAATAACGTCGACCGCCGAAGGTATAGTACATGAGATGGCTGCACGTATTTCGAGAAGCAGCGTATAAGAACGGCGAATAATATCCGTATACTTCTATCTATATTTCAAGTGAAAACCGATATTATCTTCGATGTTCGTACTTTGAAATTACATTGTTCGTTTAGTAATCCTTTTTTTCCGGTTAATGATCTAATTGAAAATGTTATCAGTTTTTATTTTTTACATTGAAGTAAATATAAGAAGTTTTTATACAATTTTTTATATAAAAGAGGATATTATTAATCTTACATTTTCAACTAGAAAGATAAAATTTAATCAAAAAATTGCTATATCATTGATAAATAATTATGTTAAACACATTCGTATAATTCAATGTTACCGTAAAAAAATAAAGTTTTCAATAAATAAAATTATTTACATAAATTTATAATATTTAAAAAACATGAGCGCAATATTGTCATTTTACAAAAAATTTTTTGTGCAAGTAGGCTACGAGTAGATTAATTCTCTATTTTATCACGGAAATATTTTTTCTTGAATTTAACACAAGGGGGACCAAAAAGAAGAAAAAAAAAAAAAATACTGGCGTCACTCCCTTTCACCGGCAATTATCCGGCAACCGGTCACGCCAATCCCAATCGTCGTCGGCGGGAAAGCGAATTGCTCCGCGAAAATTCAACTGATTCGCGTATGCGTGACGGAAACTATTTTAAATACATTACGAAGTTTAAATCGGCGCTTAATCACAAGCATCTCGCGAGCAACGAATTAACGAGGAATGAACAAAAAAGGAGGAGAGGGAAAAAAAAAAAAAAGAAAAAGCGTCCGAGCCCAACAAACTAAACTAAATTTCAGGTATGCTTGCCTTATCATTAGTCACGGGTGCGCCACGGTGTGAATTAGACTCAATTACACGGCCGCGAGTAATCCCGGGCAAACCGAGTATCCATTAATCGAGTTACCTGGAACTTCAAACTCGGGGAGTAGGAAAGTTCGCTTGCCATTAAAACCAAGGGCGCGGTTTAGACCTCCCGAGTTCGAAAAGCTCCAACGAGCTCCATCCTTTTTCTCTTTCTCGTTCCCTCTCTTTCGCTCTCTAATAAATTTGAACGTTTATCAGTTCCACAAATTCATTAAAATTACTACGAATAATCGTGCTAAATCAATGTTAAACTGCTAAATGTAAGGTATAAAAATTTCATTGCAATACAGTAGGTAAACCAGATAATATAATCGGATAAAACGTGAAACTTAAACAAACGTTACCTTCTAAAGTAAATTTCTGGCGTTAAATTATTCCCATTTAAATCTCCGCTGAGAAAAAGTCGGCTTCGAATGCATCGAAGAATTGTATAATGCATCCTCGTGTTCTGCATAATGAGTTAGTGGGAAGCTTTCAAAGCAATCTGTTTTCTCGATGTTTGCCTATTTGCTAGAGAATTTTGCATTATCTCAAAAAGTACAAGATTCTCGAATTCCTCCAGCTGTACCTAATTCTATCAAGCTATATCGCATACCTAATTCCTTTTCTATTCACTCCCAATCTTCTTTATACGCTTTAATAAGTAAAGTCCTCGGGTCGGAAGAAGTTAAGATAAAAGAAACGCACTATTACTATTCGCATTAATTCAAACCAAGACTCGTGCAGACATGCGGCGCAGTATTCAGGTTTTGCGAACGGTGTCCAAGTCCATTCGCAGCCTCATTCAAGAACTGGTCGCGACGCCGCAAACAGCTAGTTCTGCGAGCGGGATAACCACGTATATACAAACACATATACACGCCCGTGCGTGTACACCTGATCGTCGCTTTGTGCGCGGCGAAGTGGCGAAGGAACGTATGGAATAGAAATCGGGAGAAGCGTGCGCGATAGTGCACGACTCGTTATGCACAGTCGTGCATACTATACACCGTGTATCACCACGATAGAATGATTTCATCAGGATGAAGTTTATTCGCGTGTTGCGAGATCAAATTGTCTCCTGTTGCGGCAGAAGAGCTGAAGCTGCGAAGTAATCTCGATATAAATGGAATCGTCATTCACGGAGCACAAATCGATTTGTCGATACTCAAATTGGATTATACGATAATACCTAGGTCACAAAACACGAATAAATCGTAGCTTAATTTTCGAATGAGAAATTCGAATTCCGAGAAGGCACTTGGCGCGAATCGAAATTGTATAAAGCGAGAAGCATTCTTCGTATGCATAATGTATAAGACAGTTCTTATTTCACGCGAGTCTGAATTATATTACCGACCCCAATGTTTCGAGAATATTCTACTTTTAAAAATAAAATTCAATATTTATGTATTGTTACGTTTAATCGATTTAACATGTATTACAAAGATAGATCATTCTAATGAATGCTATTAAAACTGTAAAAGACTCGATTTTACAGTAAAAAAAGTTAAGTGATAAAATAATGATAAAGCGCATCTTTAATAAACATCTATTATAAATGCTTTCAAGAATATGAAAGCAAACAATTGTCTACACGAGTACTTTCGCGCCGTGTCTTTGATCCAAAATACTTTCACTCTCATCTTCTGCTGATGGCATTTCTTCCACTTTTACTTGCGCGATCCACTAACTGTGTAAACCGGTACTGCAATACGTGAACATTCGTGCGGCACAATCGGGTGCCGCGTATTACCAGGGGGGTAAAGGCAGAAACTGGGTTACTGGACTTTTATATACCGCGCGGTGTGCGCTCGGCGGCGCGACGCGGCGCGGACGTCATGCATTTCGAACGTGTGTACACGTACGTATATTCAGCGCTCGTAGCCGCTATTTGCGTCGTGCCGGGCCGCGTTCGCGATCTATTATGTATCAACCTCAGATGTGTATATCACCCGCGGGCTACAGGACAATGATAGATCAATGCGACACGCGCGGATTAATGGGCCGCAATGTTACACGTGTACATACCGGGAGCCGCTATCTGTCCGCTCGTATTTTCCCCTCTGCCGCCGCTCTTCCTGTTATCGCGAAACGCACGGTATGTATTATATCGCAACCGGCGGTGCGCAATCTAAAATGCAAGTCCTGCTAGATCGCGAACGTGTTATCGAGAAAACACAACGATACTGAAAACAATCAGGTTTTCTCCAAATCGTCAAAAAATATGAATTCAAATGGATTAAGAGAGTATTAGGAGACGATTCTTCGTTAGCGAGATTGTTTATGAAAAAATTAGAAATTTTTGTTTCGTGGTTTATCTTTCATTAATTTCTATGGGGCTGGTTACGAAGAGTACACGTGTACTTGAAAAAATTACAGAGAAATCCGCTTTGCGGTCTGCGGAATGTCCCGAGAGCGCTTAGAGAAGGCGCGAACGGGTGAAAGACTGAAAAGCGTGCTGTAAGTCGGTAACTAACTTTAAAGAGGCAATTACACCGTCGTCGCACGGCCGGTTCCCTACTGAGCCGACACACGTGACCCGATTGGTTAGCCATCAAGTATATACAGGTAAACACGTCGTCTCTGAGGGGAGAAAAAAGAACTGCCTTCGTGCGCCGCCGGAAATGTCGTTTCTGTGCTCGGCCTGCGAGAATGACTCTCGTAGGTTCGTCGACCCGCACTTTCTGCCGATTCGCACAGGTCGAAGTCAGCGAATAATTGCGCATATTGTATAATGCTCGTCTAAAGGAAAAAGCCGATGACACGATGAGGTTCGTGTTCTATCGATACAAACAAAGTAAATAGCTACTCGCGCATAAACCGCTCTCAATGTTATTACGGAAAAAAAAAACATTCTCCTTTATCGATTAGTCTGATATTTAAGAAAAACTGTAAATTTTTAATTTTTAATTAAACGCTGCATGCTTTGTAATAGACTTCAGTTCGTGCAGAAAGCAATTCGTTAATATTCCGTCCAATAAACAGTGAATGCAGAATTAATGGACTAATTGAGTCATTCGATCAAGGCGCTTCAATGCCAATGCAAAATGCTTAATAAGAAAACAAGAGGTTGAAAGAAGGCGGAAAAACCATAAAATCGATTATGAAACCATTTTATTTATATATTATCACAGCGCATATGCGCTGTTTTTTAATTCCTTTTGCCACGCTACTACTACATTCTTTAATGCCTGTTACAGGCTTTTACGTGTAGCAATTGTTAATTAAAACTTATTAATTAAAAACACCATATCAATGTTTATGTAATAATTGGAAATAGTTTGCGGAACGCCGCGTGTGGATCTGCTCGCGGCAGATGATTGAAAAACAGGCGATTTAATGCAATCGTAATCGTGCGAATCAACCCCTTTCCCCCCCACCCCCTATTCTTCTTCTCGCCGCGCTCTCCCTCACCGCAAGAGCATACGTGGGCGCGCTTTGGACGCATCTGCATAATCGTACGTAAATTGCACGAGACATCGCGCGCGGTAATATATTGCGGCCGGAGGCCTGGCCGACGCGCGGCGTTCATATGCAGAGGATATGTGCAGTTCGTGCGGACCCGGCCAGCGCAATATGCGTGCGTGCCCGCGCGCGCTCGTACGTCGCGCAACGGTACACCGTTGCGACCGGTTAATTCAGTTAGTGGATATGGAAGGATACAAGCGTGCGAAGGGCGCGGGCAGGAGAGAGGAGAAACGGCTGCTGGATGCGCGCATCCCTGCGGTTTGCCCGTTGGCCGAACTCTCACTCTATCTCTCTCTCTCTCTCTGCCTCTCTTGCACGCGCGAGAGAAGAGGCAAGCACCGGGTGACGCGAATGTATTGCCGGGTGGCGCGACAACGAGGGTGCCTTGCGTGGTGAATTTTGCCGGGTAAGCGCAAACGCGCCCGGCATCCTGAGTAGCAGTCTCGAGAATTATCCGCCAATTACACCGTCAGATTTCTACGGGCGTTTAAATCGTTCGGTTGAGGACGGTCGTGATCGAAGATCGGAAACCTTACAAATCATCTTTCTCGCCTCTTCAAACATAAATACAAGCTAAGTGAACTGCCTTTCTAAAGTTCAAGATTACACAACCGAACAAATATGCTTGTGATGTAGTGAGCTGAATATACTCTACCGAACATATATGTTTTGAAATTTTATTTATTTAAACTTATAATATTTAAACTGTGTGATGGAAATATTGCATTTCAACAAATGAATGCATGTAATTTCTACGTCGACTTAAAATAATAAAAAACTGCAATATGCACCGGCAGTGATTATTTCTACCATTAATAAATGTAGGTAATTTATTTAATAAAATGAGAAATTTTTCCGGTAAAATTTGTATTTGCGGTTTGTATCCTTTTTTTAACAGACTGTCCAATTAATGATAAATTTACAATAACTGCCGGAGCTTTATTCCGCTTAAAAAACGACTCGATCGATGACGCTCGTACCATAAATCGAGAAAAAAGATGTTTTCGGTAGAGACGTAACCGGCGGATAAATATTTCATTACTCAAACGATTTATTACATTTTGCCGGGACGCACCGAGGCGGGAGCGGAAAAATTCTCGTTACACCAGAGAATGGAATAACTGACTCGCGTAATTAAATGTTGATTCGGCAGTCCGTGACCGTTCATTTAGCAAATTCGACTGGAATTTTTCCCTCTACATCGAAATTGAAAAATGTTTTTTTTTTCTTTTTGTATTCGGTCAATATCGTGAGAACATTTTTGCCGACAACTGAGATTTTTTTAATAATGAGAAAAGATAGTAATATTTTTTCATCAACTCAAAAATTAAGATTTAACCATGTTTCTATTAATTTAAAAATATAACTAAAGCAAATTTTTTTCTTAAAACTGATCTTTTTCTTAAAAAGTCAATGGTTATCTCTTTTTTAAAAATTATTATATGATTTATTATAACAAATATAGTTATTAAATTTTCAATAAATAAAGTAAATCTGCATGGTTGTTATTTTACGTTGCTTTAAATGCTTTTCCGAAGTTCGTCGCACGTAATAACAATGGCCTTTCATCAAATTTCCTGAAAACTTTTTCGTGTTTTGATTTGTATTAGCGCATTCAATTAAGTTATCAAATTAGATGCCGGTAGACACGTTAATTTTAGTCAACAGTTATTTAATACACGGTTCAAAAGTATAAAATGGACGTAAACATCAAGTACATATGAAATAGCCCATAGTTACCCGCGCCAATGCGTGCGTATTACTCACGGCCCATAGTACACCCACGCTCGTCGCATCGTTCGTAAATGCATGTGCGCAAACGCGTGTAAACACACTGCGATCGCACGCACGCGGATCGTTTGAATAATGCGACGCGCAATTACCGGCAACGCGACCGAACGGGACGTTGTGATTCGTTTTTCCTTCCTGTATATCATTCGCGGTTATTTAAGCTCCACATGATAACGTTCGCATTTTCTCCGCACATTTGTAACTAAATTACGCATTGTATTATTCACCGGAACAGATAGAAATAAAATACACATAGTGCTAAATAAAATTTTACGTAGTAGGCTGAAGAGCTTCAGTCGTAACTAAAGGACAACTTGATTTCCTCATAATTAAATCAAAATTCATTCCGTCGCCCTTTTGTAATTTTTTTTGTCTTGAAGATAAAATTACTGCAACTGCGAAAAATATATTTTAACGCCGATTGTAATTAATTTTGACTTAATTTTAATATTTCGAATTGTTAGTCTGTGTTTTCCATTTTCTCTTTTCCACTCTGTCGCGGATGCTGGAAAAATCTACTTTATTGGACCTCTCGCTCTTTTACGATATCTCAATGTGGTACTATATCATATCTACACGATAAATTTGAATTTTGTGTCAAGGTCTGTCCTCGGAGAGTAGAACAAGATACATCTGATTCAATCATATCTAAATGTAGAACCGAATACTATTTGTCTGCTATTAAAAACCAAGGGCAACTTATTGGCTCATTCATTTTCTCTACTCTACTTCTTTGTATTTAATCGAAAAGATGCGTCACTAAATTAATACAGCTAATTAAATTAAATTAATCGAAGGACGAGCGGACAACGACTTCAGTGAAATTGCGACGCCTAGACTACTTCAACCTAAACGGAAGCGGTAAATTAGTCAGGACAGAGATCTTCTATTAATATTCCAGGCTCTCGTTCCTCAGTTGTCTCACTCGTCTCCATTTATACCCCGCGAACTCATCGAGTGTCCATTAAATCCAGCGAAACTCTTGCTTTCGTGCATGTCGTTTTCAACAACCAAAATGAAGAGATTTCCGGTCTTTTCACGGATAATTCCAGACTGAGCACAGTCATGCACAGTATAAATAATTGCAGTTTGCGGAAATTATTAAACGATTCTGTAATATCATCATATTATCTTTAGTCCTTTTTTAGCATTTATCTATAATAGATTTGGCGTTTTTTTTTATGCACATTGCATATTTCGAAGTTTTTTAAAAGTGACAGTTTATACGCGTATTCAAATTTATTATAATATTGAAATTCTAAATGTAATATTACACCAGATATCTTTCTTCCTTGGGAAAAATTGAAATTGTTATCTTCTTGAGATAAATTCCGCACTAAGCCTCACCGGGGGACCAGCAGACAAACGCGATAAATGCACGCGAGTGAAATGGTTAATTGCACGGCGCGAGTGTTAAATTCACAAAAGTCGTACTCGGAATTTAACGTTCCATCATCGGATGCGCAATGCGCGAAGGTTGCGCTATACTAATTACTCTGATCTCCGATCGTAGCCGTGTAGCCGCGGTGCGCCGAATTCTTTCCGTGCCTAATAAGTACCGTGCGCACACACGCTACTCCGTACTCCAATCACTGCACACTTAAGCGCAGGCAATAGCAAATAAATATCGCGCGTACAATGCGGAAATAATCGGCACGTAGAATGCCCGGCTATTAACGTGTCCGGGTCTCAGGAACGAATCCAAATGGAAGCTAATAAAAGTTGCCGCGGACATTCAACTGTCAGATAATTTAATATAAAATAATTTTGTTCGGAAAAACTTATCAATTTTTAAATATTATACATGAGACGTTGGAAAAGAGTAACAGTTTTATAACATATCTTATGCTTTTCTTCTCGTGAGAGATAAAGAAATAATGAAAATATTTCAATTAACTGAAATTCAATTATTGCATCGTAATATTTTTTTTATAAAATTTCTAGGAGATTCGAGATATGTAAAAGATGCGTAAAAACAGAGTTATGTAGGAGACTTGGCGTGCGCACAGCTTTCATTATTAATCGCTTTTGCTAATGATGTGACTTGTAGGATGAGAAGAAATACATTCAAGATATGTTTACTAAGAATGCTAAAAGATTATAAGCATCAGAACCTGAGAAGTCACTATTCGTTCCTGCCGGCTATCGTCCATTTGTGCCCGAAGAAGTGGAGAGACTGCGCCGGGACACGCTAATATCGCAGATGCACGAGATGGAGGTTCTTAGTCACCGCGGGACATTATGGTAATGCACGCGTGGTTGCGCAACACGGTAATGCGGTTACGATTCATTAAGCTGCGCTCACAGGTGGCAGCGGTGAAGGTAGGCCGGGAGGAAAAAGCAGGGGTCCAGTGCGGGACCCGTCGAGCGAAACGACGAAACTGTTCTCTCTTTCTCTTTGTGGTAGTTCTTCCGACAGGATAATTCGTCCTTTTCCTTTCTAGCGCAGCGAGTTAAGCTTGGATTTCAAGCAATCTCTCGACGGACACCGTCAAGCGGCGAGGAAACGCGCGCGATTCGCAATGCACCGGACCCACGTTGGCAACGTAACGATGATTCATATGCGGAAAGAGATCCGCCTCGTTGGAGCGAAGCGCGGGAAAGAGTATCGGTACAGAAATCCCGGCAAGAATTTACGCCATGCGCGTCTAGCGAAGTAACTGCCTGTCTGCGAATATATCTACTTTGTTCGCGAGATATTTCGCTATTGTGATTAATTGCGAAGATACTTGAGATAAATCGTGATATAGAATGCTTCGTGCAGACCGCGCGATCTTTTAATCAAATAGAGGCAAGGTAGATAAGTTTGAAAGTTTCTTTAAAGTGATTCGTATTTATCGTCATATCATATAATTAAATAAGAGATTGCAATATATCTAAACTATTAATAACTTTGATAAATTACGATAAATAGGACTCTTATAACTAAAATTAGCTTTTTCAACGTCAAAATATGAATAGAGTCAGTGGAATACTCTGTAAAATATTAGAAAAGAACAAATAACCGAATTTGTTTCATTGTTAGATATTAAAAAAAAAATACAACGCAACTTTGATGAGACGTTGATTCACCGCGCAATGAGGAAGTAAACCGTGCAATCCTCGTATAGAAGGATCTCGTACTCATTGCGAAACCGCTAAAACCGCAAAGCAGAGGTAATGGCGCTTGTCTGGGGCCAACAGTCAAGGACGACGCTAGTTTCAAGCGCATTCGACGAATACACCATTGATTAACCCTTTCGTGATTAAATCTCGAGTTTAACAATCTTCAAGAAGAAATTAGATACCGTATCGTTAGCATCTTGCGGGAAATAAAAGCATTATGTATTGCATGAAAGAGCATTCTCTTAATTTATCCAACTTCTACTTTTTATACACATATAAATTGTTTCATCAAAGGCATTTTCTAAACAAAAGTCCAAGTTGTTTGTTTCAATAAATGAGCATCGGTTATTATAAAAATTACAGTAATCTTGCAAAACGATAATCTTCGCTGTCCCAATTCCTTTTTGACAATTATCCGTGCGCAATTGTATACGCACAAGCGAAATTATTCATTAATCGAATCATCATGCACTTTATACTGATGTCCATCGCAAGAGAGGTCTTTGTCTCGACAAGCGAGCGACAAATCTCATTTCTCTTTTGAAGGGATGAACGCCAGCCGCGACGCGACACACCGCGTCGGCACGGTTGGTCGTCCGGATCGTAACGACGGGTGGGAACCGTTTATTGTGCGAGCTCGATTAATCCTCCACCATCGCCAATCTCGCTGAAAACTGTCCGGCCTGCAATCGCTCGCCGAGGGTCGCCGTGCGGTGAGCGAGTATGTCCCGGGGTGGAAAGTTATGTTACGATGTACCAACGGCTGGATAACTTGCCATATAAATGCGACCGACCCTCGACTCGTCGTTCGCTTGCGGCGTCGAGTAAGCGACAAAACAAGTTACACGCGAGCAAAAGTAATCGGTATAGAATTCGGAAAAGAAAATCGTTCTCTAACAATCGAACATACATACGGATGACAAGAACGCATGAAACGGCATCATCTAAACCTGAACATATTTTCTTTTTACAACGCGAAAACAAAAACGATGAAATTTACACAATGTTATAAATATATAAATTTGAAAAATATTTAACTTCAATAAATAATATAGGAATAATAACAAATCAATATTGAAAAAGGATCGAGTAAAATTTTAATATAAAATTCAAGGGAAATTCCAACAAATTAAACAATTTATTCGTGCCGCGAAATAATTTCTCAAAAACTAATAAAAATTAATAAATTTTTTTAATTAAAAATAATTCTTTCAAGTAATTAGAGATAAGATCATTTAAACTTTTGGCAAAGATCGGGGAATGCGGATGTCCATTTATATGAATTGTGCGATAGCATGAATCTGGAGCACGAGAATACTAATGGCTGAATCAGCGAGCGCAAGTGGAAAAAGACGAGCGTAGTCAGACTGCGAGGCGTCGAAAGACCATCGACGGAGCCGCGACAAAGAGCGGTTTCAGCGAAACGAGACTACATCTCCTTCTCGAATTGCGGGTGAGTATTCGCGAAGAATAAACGACTGAGTAAACAGAGAGAAACGACGGTAAGAGAGAAGGCGAGGCGAGGCGACGCGATGCAACGCGGAGCGTCGGCGAGCTCGAGAAAACATACGAAGCGGGTGGCACAAGAGCCGCGGCGACGAAAAAAGGAACGAGAAGGAACACCGTCGTCTCGTGGAAAAGGAAGGGCGACAAGTGCGATGGTGAACGAAGGCGGGAAGCGACGAGTTGCAAGAGAAAGAGAGAGAGAGAGAGAGAAAGGGCGACAGTCGGATGGAAGGAGGAAGAGAAATGAAGTACAAAGAGCGCGTGCAAACGCGCCAATTACGAACTCGTCCAAAGACGGCCATTAAGAGTCGCGACAAACAAACGACCAGCTCTTTTTGTCGTCCTGCCGAGGAGGCCCCCTGATCGTCCTAACGATCGTCGGTATACACCTTCGCGTGATTTCTCAGCGGTCGACGAAGAATCGTCATCCCTCTCCCATCACCCGCTTCCCCTCGCATCGTTCGCCGCTTCTCTCCGTTCGCGAGTGAGGTTTTTTTGCTTCGCGGGATTCGCTTCGCCTTTGATCTCGGCGGGAGAGAACTATGTGGCGTACCCGTATGGTTCCGCCGCCGTCCGGTTCGACCGGATTTTCCAGGGGCCCCGCGTGTGCGCGCCGCGCGCGCGAATCAAATGCCGATCGTACCGGAGCCTTAAGCAGCTTTCATCGCGCCCCGCCACAATGTTGCCGCCGACAATCGGTCGCGCCGCTTTTTGCCACGTCGCGATAAATCATTGATAACCAGAGACGCTTGAGCTGGAGCGAGAGACCGGTATACCATGTGTTGCCGATGTTATTTTTAATGCATATCCAGACGAAATTAGTATATTCATTTTTGGATTGCAAAAGAGAAAGTAGCATGAAACGATACGGCTGGAAGAAACGGTTGAAAAGCAGTTTTAAATTACATTGATAAATTAAGATAACAGAAGAACCACGATGACGTTAATTTGTGGGAAATCGCAAATCAAAATGAATTGTTCCGTCACATTCAGATTATACTTCTGTAAAATTTGAGCTCCTTATTCATTTAGACACTTTCTTCTCGACGCTCACAACGCCTTCAAACGCGCCTGCTACAAATTGGCGAGGTCTCGGTCAACAGTTTGCGCCGTTACTCACATCAATTTACATGTAAGCATCTGTCCCGGAATATCGCTATGTATATGGTTCGATTGTTAATAACCAATTCACTAGCAACTGATAATTATTTAATTAACAATTAATTATTTGCGGCTGCTAACGACGTGAGTAGCTTCGCGGCATCCCCGGGGGCACACCGGGGTTAATTACCTAACAACGCTCAGCCGACTGTGATATCAATGTAGTTTGTGCTGGGGGAACTGTTAAATAGTCATACGCATTTCCAATCTGCGTATCTGTTATATCGGAACGCCCGTCGGCCGTAATTATAGCGCGCAGTAGCTTGCATACAATTATATACGTAAAGTATCTCGGAGTGTTCCCACGAGCATACACTTTCTTTTGTTTACAGATTATTTGTTTTTCTTTTTAACGCAACCACACGAGTAGAAGAAATCTACCTTTTTATATCAGTTGCCACTTTTTGCACATCTCATCAATATGTGATTAGACTTTTAATTTTCAAAGTAGAGCGTTTAAACGGACGTAGAACGCATGTAATTGTAGAACCGTCCTGTCGAAAGTAGAACGTGTGACAATCCCGGTCCAATCTGAAGTCAATTTCTCCCAGCAAAAATTTAATCAGACGCCACGAATCTTCTTTTTACCATTCGCGTTTAAATATCTTCGTGATTAATACAAATAAAAATTCTGTTGAAATAAAGTGACTTAAAAATACTACATATATTTTTAATCTCTATTTCAAAGAATGTATATACGTATTATTGTGTGTTACAAATTTTCTCTTGCAAAAGAAGACACATTTTAAATTGATCGAAAGATATATAGCAATGTATATTGTATATATTAATTCAACACATTGTAGACGCCCTTTTTATGCTCCGAACGAAGATGAGATCCTTTCTTGTAACGACATGCTTGCAAACTCAGAAAAATGATTCCACGAGAAGAAGAAATCGTTCCCATGTTACGACTATCTCGATTTTTTTTCAGCCGTGTATGCTCGGGGCTTTTCAATTAAATTTTCATTTTCTCTTGGAATCAGCGGCGCGCTCTTATCCCTCAGCAGAACCGCTTAATTGTCTCACTTAATCGTTACAAAGGCGTAAATCATCGTAATATAGCTCTTAGTAATTTATTATATCCTGGCTACGCCTTCCGCGTCGTTCCTTCGTATTTTTCGTACGATCGATAATTTATTATATTGCCGCGCTATAAATTGGACACGAGTATTGGCCGATTATTGCGAGCGCTTTTCCGAGTTTTACGATCAGACTCTGATCGTAAGTGAGAAAAGGATCAAATCACGGACTCCGAATTGCGTTTCATGTTTTTTTTCTCTCATCCGTAAATCTAAAACGACTTTACGCAAATAGGTGGGCTTTTAGGCTTTACGACGAAAAGTACCGGAGGTAAATACGATTTAACGTCGTACAAATAACGCTGTCGGTCTCGGAGCTCGTTTCTAACAGGCGGAAGAGAAGTAAAGGTTTCAGAGACGTCATCAGGCTGGATTGAGAACTGCCGCCAAGAAAAATATCCGCCCGCGCTCATTTAACTCCGATTTCATCTTCATTCGCGCACCACTGAAAGATCTATGACGAAGACGTTTTGCCACATGGAGATGCGCAATAAACTACAGTCGTAACATTTTCTACGAAATGAAGATCCAATATTCCGCGAATTTAAAAATAATAGTGATACCGCTATCGATCCGAAATGAACCGCAGCGTCGGTTTCCAAAAACTAAAGCTTTGGATATTATCGGTATACTAAAAATTTATCAATCTATATGTATATTGATAAGATATCGATATATATGTATATCTTATCGATATACTTATGCATCGATATCTTATCGATATCGAAACATGACTACTATTCCATCATTTACAATATTGAAATAAACGGATCAATCGCATTAAAAAGGAATTCTTCAATCGTCAGCCACAATCTGCGGCTAAATAATAATAGTAATAATTTATTTGTGATTTCTGAAATTCTCATCCTTACGAAAGTAAAGGAAAGAGAAGGATAAGATGATGGGTGAGACGGGAGAGACGAGAGAGAAACAACACCTCCACGCACGCACGTGTGTCGCAATGTCCCTTAACGACTGACGGCTGCTGGAGAACCGGTCGACCTCGATATACCTCGAGGCTCGACTTGCCTGTACATATTACACGCGCCGTAATATATATATATATTCCCGATATACACAGACTGGATTTTGCACAATCGTCGATGTCGTCGCCACCGCCGCCGCCACCATTGCTCGCGAAATTAAAACTATACCGTGGAAAATCGGTTTTACTATGCCTTGTTTAAACAGCAGATCCCACGTTTTTGCGCGAAACTCACCTCGCCGCAATATCTCGCTATCGCAATATCACGCTGTGCTATACACATTGCATTCACTGGTGCATTTAACTCAATAAACGCGCGAGAAAACAATCAAGTTGGTTTCCAAATATTAAAAAATTTCAAATATCTTGTAAAGTAATTTATAATAAGATATATGTAATTTTTAAACCTATTGTAATGCAAATATAGAATTAATCCTAAATTATAAAAAAAAATTGTACAGTTGACAGATGATAACACACTTTATCAAATACTAGATCATTGAATTTCTCTCGTAGAAATTATTAAAATTTGAAAATTTTTTCATAAAATATAAAATCGTGGAATATTTTTATTTCATTCTTCTCATAAAGTTATTGTATTCCTAAACTTGATATGTATTATAATATGTTATAAACGCAAACTGCGACACAGTGTAAAATGTACGTTCGGCAGATCAATTTACCTGTTCCACACGTGTGTTTCACAACGAGGTTTATCGTGTCGTTGCCGAAGCAAGCGAGAGCGAGTGCCACCAACAAATCCGACGGCCATTAGCGCCATTAAAATCTTGTTTAGTTGCGTCAGAGTTCGAGCAGATTTATCACGCGGTTGCCGCGGTGACATTTGCCCGCCACTTTTAATTATTTGATATGCGTTTTTCCCTTGCATATATGCGTAGGAAGGTCGCCCCCAGTAATTAATTTCCTTCTTCAATTTCGTAATTGCTGTAAAACCCGTTGTACAAAAATGTTGTCGCAAAAATGTTTCTTGTTTCGTTATCATGTTACAACATATATATAATAAGATTTTAACATTTTAGTGCCATTTCTATAATAAAACTTGAAACCTGTACATAAATCGCTATAAATATTAGTATCCCAAGTATTAAATAAAACTCATGGAAGCCTATTTTATAAATAAAATTTAAAGCAGATGTAATAAAATCTTGCATATTCTGTTTTAAATCTTCTTTAGAAAATATCAATAATTTTATTTTGATGAAGGTTTCATTTGGAGATTAGTTTTAAAAATATTGCAAGTTAGAAATGAAATAAAAATGTAATAAATTTAAAAAATATAACATATCCTATTAAATAAATTTACAATTTTAATTTAACGTGCAACGTGTCACGCGGCAGAATTAAGTGCAGCACGCGTAATGCAATTTTTCGCGATTACGAGCGCTCGGTCGGATTAACACAAACACAGTCTCATGATAATTGCGGCGAAGAAATAAACACTAACGGTACGTACGACGATAGCCGAATGATTCAACCCCAATTGCCTGCTGAAGCGTGTCGCGCCCGACAAAATCGCCGGTTGGTCTTCCCTCTGACGTAAACCGCGGCAGAGATTCGGGCGATTAGCAAAGAGCAGCGGGCAGCGGCGGCAATACGCCTCGTTGCTACCTCGTTCGTGAAAGTAACGGGCCACACGTTTATATTTTTCAATGCAACTGCGCTCGCGCGCGAGTGCGCACACGCTCGGCCGTGCCGAGTTTATGATTTTGCTTAATTAATGGTCTCCTCGTCGGCTGCCGCCCTCCGCTCTCTGCCCTCCTCACCCTCCTCCCCACCTGTTCCCGGCCTCTCGCCGCTACCAACGGCGGTGGCGGCCCGGCGGCCATTAGCCCGCGCGGATTGCGCAATTTCGGGAAATTGCGAAGTAATTCGCGGTTGCGGCCACTCTCGACGCAGAAGCGGCGAGGGCGAAGCAACGGGTGGCCAGAGGCACAGAAAAGGACGAGTGGATTCTACGAAAGGACGGTCGTTGTTGGTTCGCGATGACTGCTGATTCATCGCAATCGATTCTAATAAAATGAAAGAAGAAAAAAATACAAAAGAAAATACGATAGGCGGCAATTGTATCAGAAAGACCGCGTGCGGTTAAGAGGATCAACGGATGTTCAGCGAACATGTGTCAATTCGAATGGATTTTATATAACAGGAACCGAAAACGCCGGTTTTAAGTATTTTAAGCCGGAAGATATTTCAGAAATCTTCACGTACGACTATTGATGTAATAAGAACTGTTATTTGTCCGCTATGTAATAATCGGAGAAGTTGATATAATACAATCCTTCTCTGAAAAAATTTGTTAAACCTATTTCTAAGTTTTGTTTGTCATTTTGCATAAAGTATAGCGGTATTGTGTTGCAGAATTATATTATAAGATAAGATAAGTTGTTTGTCACAATACAAATTTAAGTTTAGAAAGAATGTTGAAAGTAAAAGAATACTTATACAATGCATCTTGTAAGTGACGCATTTAACCACGCAACATTAATGCAAGACGGATTTTCTATTTGCGAAATATATCGATAAAAATTACAGACCGTTATTGTCCATCTTATTACGGCAATTTGTACAATTCAGCATTATAATTACGTAACCACCACACAGAAAGTCTTGAGTTTCTTACACCACCACCATATTGCCCATATTCCGTGTTTAAATAAGAAATCAGATACAAAAGACAAGAAAGAGAGAGAAGTAGGATAAACAATATCCCGAAAAAGAAGGCCCGGTTAAAGCGAGCCGTCTAAAGAGAAAAAATAAAAAAAGAAATGTCTACGATACCGATGCTATTTTGAGTACTGAGTTCCCAGTCTTTCATGAGGATTTCTCGGGCAGGTCAGGATGACGGCGACGTGGGTGCACCTATAATGCAGACAGTGATTGTCAGACATAGACTGACGTAAACATCTTATTATGCGATTGTCGATAGCTCGCTAAAATAATACATTATAACTATTAAAAAAAAAAAATACTTATTGTGTATATTTCAAATAAGTGATAACTAAAGTATTAACATCATTGGCATTGCTATAAAAATATATAAGTCATAATCCTTTGCGTATCTTAAGTCCAAGTTTAACTTGTTACGCAATAGATTTAATCTTGTTCAATATTGATTAAAAAATAAAATTGTTATAACTCACAATTATTCTTATATACAATTTATTCTTCTTCACAATTTGAAATATTATTAGAGTAAAAACTTCTATAATCCTCTTAAAGTCTTAAGCTATCATTATAATCAAATAATGATTTATATGTTTTATATTTGGCTTAACAATAAAAAGAAGTCCCAAGATTTCCTTCGATTTGCCCGCTGGACAAGCATGATTTACGATCGAAAATCCGCCGGAGCAAAACGCGCTAATTATGTCCGCGTGCGAGTTTTTCTTTTGAAAAGACCGGACGTCCTGACTTTCACACGTGTAACGTTTCTGCGGTGAAATCGGCGCGTTATAAGTTACGAGGCGAGCAGCAGTCGCGCGATTCACCGTTCGCGGTTACGCTTACGAGCATCTTCGGAAAGCGTGGAGAGGAATGAGACAGCTGTACCCGCGCGTACATACATCACTAAATGTGTATAAATACATATTCCACTGAATTACGTCAGAGCGACACATACGGCGATAAACATAACTTCGTTTAATTTTATTTAATTAGCAAGATCAATTAATCGTTATAAAATTTTATTTGGAGAGAAGAGAAAATTCCAAATTTTTTATTGTAATATATATATATATATATATATATATATATATATATATATATATATTTCTAGAAAATCCACGAAAAAATTATAAACAATGATAAATTGTTGAAATTTAATGCGCATAAATATAATTCCTAAAGTATTGTGATATAATATTGATGGCTAGATATCAATACCTAACTAGAAATTTAACATCAATACTACTGAAATTTTGCAAGCTTCGCTAGTAGCAAATCATATTTTATCTATCTAAATCGTATTTTATCTATATAAATTGGGATAACACAAATTTCCACTTGATTGGTTTTTGCATTTTCCTATTTTTTTACTTTTAGCAACCTATTCTAAAATAAATGGTGCGGAATAATTTATCGCTTTGACGAATTTTTCAAAAAATATTCAACGTAGAAATAGTACATGAACATATGGAATTGCTGCAATTTCAGTTCTACCAATTCAAATGGCATAACGAATAGTTGATTTTTTCTGAAATATACCTCTCTATGTGCGTACAGCATCGAAAATATTTCAAAATCAGAAGCATTCCATGGATGCGTCAGTTTTCGTTTATTTCGATGCACTGATTGCTTTTCTGTATTCACGAGTGTCTAGAATATCCGCGTGAATTTATGCCGCACAAATATAGTCATTTATAAATAAACAAATCCTGCATAAAAAAATTAATGTGTCAACTACACTCAATGAAGACTACCACTATCATTAAATGTGATTAAATTTCGCTAATAATTAACAGATTATTTCATACAATCCTTTAATTGAATAATTATAACGATAAATGAAAAACGTGTTGAATGATCGCGAACGCGTTTACCAGACAATGCAAATTTATTCTTAACTTATACATGGTTCACTGCAACGGTGTCAAAATAGTTTATTTGCGATGGTAACTCTACTGTGCGCGGAAGAACCAACAATGGCGAAAACCGGTAGAAACAGATAGAAATATGTGAGAGGAAGAAAAAAGTAGCGCGCGGCCCACCACAAGAACGCCGAAAAGTTTATTTGTTTCGTGCCTACAGCGTAACTCGAGTTCCTTTTTACGCCATTTATGCGCCGCTCTAAACCTTGCTGTTGGCATTTTGCGCGCAAATTTTTTCATGTCAAAGGACAACGCTGATCCGATGAGAATCCGACAATAGCGATCGATTATTGAAATAATGTTATTTGACCTCATTACTATTCAAAAAAAGAACTTATAAATTCTCATATAAATTATAAAAAATTCATTTATGCATTACATTAATTTTAAACCGTACGTTTTCTTTATTCCACTTCTCATCTCCACAATATCTTGCAATTCATAAATTATATGCCTTAATAATCTTGTTGATAAAAAATCAACTTCAAATTCAGGTAAAGGAAAAATATGATAAAAATAAAATATTCTACATACCTAACAATTATTTTTCTTTTCATCTCCTTATCACGCGTGGTATAAAAAATTATATAGCCCGCGCAAGATGCAGTTAGTTCTCTCTTTTTAATTTCCCTTTGCGTCGGAAGTAGAGCATTTCCTGGCATTCGTCGCGAGACGCGCGTATTTTTTTAAAACTACTACTGAAAAATCCACACAACGAGACAAGTTTTCCGCGTATAAAGCTAGGTCCCCGCGAAAGAATGCGAGGTCCCAAGGAACGCTCCTCCTCTCCATGCGGAAAGGAATCTCGAGGGTGAAGCGCGCCTGAGGCATCATCCGACATCGGGAACGACGCTCGCGGCATCAGGAAGCTAAGTGCACCTGCATATTCGTGCATACGTGCACGCACGCACGCGAGGTTCCTTAAACCGTATAATCCCGGGAATGTATTGGGTCAACAAAGAAGGGCTGTGGATATAGAGGAAGAAAAGGGAGAGAGAGATAGAGATGGTTCGTGTAAACTACCGTGTGGAACATTTTGGAGCTGTTCGCGGCATTTGTGTGTACATTCGCGTTTATTATCCGCGTGGATTTGATTTGAAGAGGCCATAAGGTTAATAACGTATTGCATCGCAATAATACGTTTCTTACATTGATTCGAATCTTGCCTTAAGCGCTGAAAACATCCAAATAATTACGTCTTGCTCGCGCTCTGTTACTCGATAGTTAAATATTTTTAACTTTCTATTTATTACACGTCCATCCTGTCTGATATTTAGCATTGATACTGGTTTATGAAATACGCTACTTAGAAATTCCGACACGGATATGCCACGTGAAGAATCGATTAATATAAAATCGATCGATATATATATGCAAACATAGACATATATCTATTGCATAATTTAAAAATGTCACGGACAAACCAAATTAGCATTCTGACATATATTTCAAGGGAAAAAAACACACTACATTAATAAATGAAATATTTCTTTCTATAAAACATATATAAAAGAGAAATAAAAAAAAAGAAAAAATAAATAAATAACAAATATAATTGTAGTGATGAAAAAATAATCTAAAAGTAATAAAAAAATAACAATATTTATCAAAGCACGTAACACTCTTAAAAATTGTTTTAAATATAAAAACGTTAATTGACAATGTTTTTATATTTTTTTCAATTATTTATACATCAAACATTATTACTTGTTATTAAGTTTGCGCGACCGAAATTGCAGAGAGTGAACAACTACCGGCAGCGAGGATCTCGCGATCGCCATTAGCGATCTACACGTTTACACACCTGTATTCGACTTGTATAACGGAGCGCGATACGGGCATTCATTACACACTGCTCGCTACCTTAGGTATATCCACGTGAACTACCGAGGTAGAAGTCAAGAAGCGTTCCGTGACTTGAACACGACCTCCATTAGCCTTTCTCGATCAGACCGCTAATTAGTCGGCATTGGCGAGTGAGCTGCAGCCTCCGCGTATCCGCGCTTCTTTACCTCGTGTCTCTTCAGCCTTCGGCATTCCTCGCGGATATTAAAACTTCAGCGTGGTTCAAGTCGGAACTCAGACAAGCGAGACAGGTGAGATGAAATTTACGAGGAGGAACTGGCGAATTTACATAATGAATAAATTTATCGATTTACGACGGAGAAAAAGAATGTTCAAAAGGAAAGGAAAATTGTTCTATTACGCTGCAACTTATTTTGTGTGCTCTTTTTGTTATTCTAAATTTTCGCACGTTCTTAATTCTTGCTCTTTTAAAACTGAGTATTTAAAACTTCTCGCAGCACTTTTATTGTAATAATGAAGTGTTTCTGGAACTGCTACATCGCTCATCTCTCTCTTCGTCAATTTTACGATATCCAAGCTTCGTCAAAGAAACAATGATATTTATATTCCTTCCAGGTAAAGATTCAACTGACATGACGATTACCGACTAGCGAGATGAGAAGATCTTTTGCATGTCCCTCTTCAAAACAATCAATTGCCATTCCGTTCTCCGCGAATGAACCGTTAATCGTTTGACGTAACGGCGGCGGTGGTGGCTCGCTTCCGCGGCAGGGTAGGATTTCAGGTGCCCGGTGGTATCGCGAAACAACGTGGAATGGCGGAGAGCAATGGATAACCAGTGCGCAATTAACACAGCAGAAGCCTCCGCTTGATTTTACACGAGCCGCCCGCGGTAACCACCCCGTCCACCTCCTCTTCATCACGATAATCCACCCCTGCCTCCCCCTCGTACCCTCTGCAACGGTCCGGGTTCGAGCGAACGCGGACGGGAAGCGCGCGGCGCGCATTTAATTTGCAAATGCAGATTGCTTTCCATTTTAATATAAATTGTTCGAAACAAAGGCAGTAATTATGCCGTGCTCACGCGCTTTCAAAATGGCGGGGCACTCGTTACCGTCTCACTCTCGGTCGTACTCCCTCCGCCAAAATTCTCTTCCCTCTTCGTCCCCCTTCATAACAGATATTATTATATATAAAAGAAAAACCAGATAGAAAACAGCGCAGAAGGCGAAACATTCGTAGCTCAAAAAATAAAAGTAAATGAAATTTTTGTGTTTTTAGAATGTAACGAAGCAAAACTCTACAAAGTACTACGTCAAAGTGACTGAATTTGGAGGCTATTCTTCTTTAATTAAAATGTTGAAATAATAATCAAAACTTGCAAATAGAAATACTAGTATTTTGTTTATAAAAAAGTATATATAAATTTGCGTATATATGATAATATATTATAAATAATAATATATTACATATTTATATATGTGACAAAAATATGAGAATAAATGTTATGTATATTCCTTATGTGAAGCATTTGCTACATTAATTTTGATAGAAAAGATCAAAAGACAAAATTATTATTTAATTAGAAAATCGAAATCTATTCAGAGGGAAATTTTATTTAATTATTAAGAAATTCTAGATACTACATAAGTTATGCAAATTTAATTTGCATAATTTATGTAGTACCTATACATATATGTAGAATTATATTTCTATCTATAAAAATATTTGTTACAATATGACAATCGAATTTTCAAATTTAGAAGAAGTATTTGAGACGCGCTGACTGAAAATACAGAGTGAGTGCATATATTTGAGACACTGACTAAAAATACAAATGTGATCTTTCATCATATGTCAGCAATTTTAAATATTACATTTTTTGGCAGACAAGATGCAAATAAAATGTTGAGATAAAATTGAATAAAAAAATATTATATTTATCATTGATTTTTTACAATAACTCGCGATGATTCTTTCATTTTTCGTTATCAAATAACGATTAAACTTTATGCGAAATAAAGACCGTCATCAAATTCGTGAAAATATCAGTTAATAGAAAAATTAATCAAGATAAAATAGATGTTCTCATTTAATATTCATTTGATACATTATTGATAGATCGAAATTGAAACTATGCACAGCAGGAAGGTTAGGAGCCGCCGTTCTACCGAATACGAGTTTGGAATTTTCAGACGAAATAATAATTCGGTCAAATGGTCGCTTCGGACAAACGGCCGGCCGGCCGATTGGCTGTTCCATTAAAACGCTCCAAGCGATTCCAGGCGAGCCGCTTTGACGAATCTCACCCTCGATCGCCATATGTGAATGGCGGGGGACTCGGCGAATGCCCGCGGGCTGATCGACGCGGCAAAATTTTCGCTTTGCTCGCTGGCGCATGACACAGCGGGCATACATGCATACATGCGCTTGCACAGACACACATCTTGCTCACATCTCGACAGCAGGCCTTGACGCAGATAATAACGTAATTCAGCCGTGTATGTATAACTGAGGGTGGACGGCGGTGGCGCGTAATGCATGAGTTGCTCTGCACCGACGGTTTATTTGCCATGCACTAACTCGCGTGTGGCGGCCTCGATTGAGAGAGATGCGTCTAGAGATATTAAATCCAACCGGATCAGATCAAGTATCAATGGTTACATTTTCATACCGTGTATCACAAACATTCATACCTTCAACGTGCTTCTTTTCAAATAATATTATAAACCATCTAATTTTAAATTACTATATCTGCTTATTTTTGTCTTTCCCCATATTTTATAAATCTATTATTTGTTAAAGCGAGGCGACAATCGTACACGTAGCTTCCTGTTATATATCTTCCGAAAGGGTTAATCGCAATTCCGACATCGCAAGCGGTACGTATGGAATCGTCGCGACGCCGTGCCGGCGACATACCGGCACAATGCCGGCCGTCGAGACGCTCACGGCCGCCGCCGACGAGCGAGCAGCACGAAGAACGATGATGGAAGCGTTTCGCGAGCGAGAGCGCGAGGCTTTACGCGATTGCCATACACGGAGATGGAGTGCAGGATGGTGCACTGCCAGGCTACAGTGAATTTGGCCGCAGGATCCTGCCGGCTCGCGAACGATGCACAGCAACGTTCTCGGCCGCATCGAGTCAAGAGTATTCTATCTCCGCTCCATCTGTCTCGCCCTCTCTTTCTCTATCTCTCTATCTCTCTATCTCTCTATCTATCTATCTATTATCTATCTCTCTTCCTGTCTCTGTGCTTCCCTATCTTCCCAATTCAAGCATATATAGAGATAGAGCGAGATGGATAGCGATAGTAATGGACGAGAGATAGAGAGAGAGAGAGAGAGAGAAAGCCAGCCGAATTCCTAGCATACCGCGGGGCCAACTGGTTAGCGAGCGATTTACGATATTGTAAACCGATGCGACGGCGGCTGCTGTGCCCACCGCCGAACCTCAATCTAATAGTGGCGACTCTAACCTCCGATGCTAGCCAAAGGCACGTCGCGTCGTCCCCTGTGACTCTCCAGTCCGAGGAGGACTTGTTGGGCGCTTTCGTCTTTTCCGCCTCACCCGTGTCGTCAACGTAGCTACCTCCCCGTCATTTAATTTCATTGTCTTTGCCTCGAGGCAAAACGGTAATCGCAAGCAAACCCAGAAGGACTTGTGGAACAAAACAAAAATACAGAAGTCTGATAAAAATGTAGGTGTAAGAAATATCTAATAAATATATTATAATATTCATACGGCTATGTACTACATTTTTATTACTCATTTATACCCATCGCGGTGAACTGATTGACATTTGTGAGAAGTGTTCAAGCTCTTTTCTCTTTCCGCTACTACATACGACTAATCTGTAAGACATTTTAAACAATGAGAAAAACATTTCAAAAACTTTAGATTTTTAAATTAACCCAGAAAGTTGTGCGAAACTTTTAAAAACTTAAATAACCGAGGAACCGAACTGATCCTACTCAAGTTTTTGCTCGTTACATCAGCTCGAGAATGCGAATATGAAGTTCATGTGAATAATGTGCTCGAATCGACATACGGTCGAATCCACGTAATGCATCGAGATTCCTAACATCAACATTCGTAGAAGTCAATATCAAATCACCCGTTCGCGTGACTGCCGGTCGACTTTTGTATTACCGGCATAATGTTCGCTGATGTACGATAATGATCGGGAGGTCGAGCGTACCAAATGAGCGGCGGGTCTCGGTCGTTGGCGTTACACTGTTACGTGGGGATACAACTAGGAATTTCGAGAAGATTTATAATTGACCAAATCCATTAACAGCAACGTACATAACGTTTATTAATACGCCAGAGATGTAAATTCCTCTATCACGACAAATTTGATGTATGCACAAAAAGTTTAAAAAAATAATGTCGAATATTTCATTCTTGACCATTGAAAGATTAACTTTTTTTATGTTTAATAACAACAGTGATCATTTAGACTATACTGGATTTCCTCAGTGTTAAATATCTTGGTCCAGTGACCAGTACTTGGATCGTGCAGTTGCATCACTGCAATAGTGGTTAAAAGCTAAGTGGTGCGTGTATATGTCGAAAAATCGCTCGAATAAACATTCCTCTTTGATATCGATGCTTCGTGCACGAAAACGATTCGCCTTTGTCACCTGCACAGGCTATATTTCCATTCCGCGTGTCATTTCGCCAGTAAACTCTTTTTTAACAATATAGCAGAACGGATTTTTCACGCTACTATAAATAAAGATATTGAAAACATCGTTTAATACCTGAAAAGAATTCGTCAGCTCTTCTCTTTCGAGATTTCCGTTATAAACCGATTCGAATTCTCACACATTGCGTTTTAAATCTTTTTTTCGGCAGGAAGTTTATTCCCGATGACACCGTAAAATCTCGTAATCTAATGTGTGAAAAACGCGCGCCTGAAGAGTGCGAGACTCGACGGATACAGCGAATAATTAGAGATTGCGAGACGGTGGAAACGGAGCAAGAGCGAGTCGGAGAAGGGACGATGAAAAAGACAGAGTGATGATGAGACACGGAGAGGAGAAGAGGGCACGAGAAACAACATATGCAGAGAAAGAGAGGGAGCAAAGAGAGAAGGAGATCGCGTACGGTAATCTAGTTGCAAACATAGCTCGGAGTTGGAGCTCGAGTAGCCATGCGGAATAATGATATGTAATCGCGAAACTCTCCTGCGGGATCACGCGTGTGCGTGGCGCGTGTGCCTATGCAGGATCCGGGGAGTCGTTACGGAACAACCGAACATGCTCGTGCATTTACGTTGCGCACCGCAATAACCGACCTCGGATGTGTATCCGCGTGAATACAGCCGGTGACATCTAACTTTCGTGTTAATTGTAACTCGGAGCAGCGTACAATTTCGTAATCGTACCAGTGAGCCTTAATGATTATTCTGAAATAAACTTTGAGTGATTCGTGTTTTCCTACGAACGATTAGAAAAGAAGGAAAAGAGAAACTAGGAAAATTATCATTTCTAAGAAGATAACCAAAGCTAGAATATTTAATTTTCACTTTCAAAATTATTATTATTTTATCAAATCATTTTATTATTATAAATCAGAAGGATATTTGTAACTTTCTAATTAGTTTATTCGTTATGTTGTAAAAAGTTACAGCTTTACATACCTAAAGTTAAATTTAATTAATAATATATCAGAGTCTTTTAGAATAAAAATATGAATCGTATTAACTTCTCTTTTCCAGAAAAAGACGAAGAAATTAAAGAAGAATCTATTCTTGGAGCTTGTGACCTTTTATCATTATTTTCAGATTCCAAATTTATTTTTGGCACATTGTTTCTTTAATATGTTCTCCATAATTCTCATAATATATTATCCATAATAATTTTAAAAATATAATTAGTATGCGTATTAGTATTATTATACATATATGAATACGCGTGTGGGTCAATAACTCCGCTTCTGTTTGCGAAAATGGGGAATACGAAATTTCGTTTGAACGTACAAGACCCGTTCGTTTAACATCCGAAGAGAAATTAGATCCATGATTAACAAACTAGACACGCAAACGCCGACCGAGAGAGCACGGCAAAATTCCGCTCGACTCGAAGAGTTAACCTACGAAAGCCGATCTAGAAACGGATTTGCAGTGCGAGCGCCAAAGCAACTATTAGCCGCACACCGTATCGCATTCGTGGCATGTTGCGTTGCGCATACACAGTGCCCGGAAAATTTCTCTGCTAGCCTCGCCTGCCATCAAACTGCACCGCATTTTGTCCCTTTTCTTCCGAATTTCACTGTTTACTCGCGCGGCGCCGTTTGTTACCGCACGACTACACACCCTTCGTTTCGCGTTTTGATACCCGTTCCTTTCCCTCTTTTTCTCTGGCTGACGCTCTGCGCTCCCCCCGATTCCCATTTCGCACGCTGCACTCCTCTCGATTCCCGCGTTCGGACGCACCTGCGATTCACGTGCAGACGCATTTTTGCGGTCGGCGCAACCATCCCGGCTGTACGCCGCGTAAATATGAGCGTGATTACTTTTAATTCCCTCTATTCGATCCCTGACCGCTTTGTCCTCCCTTCCAAGTGCCCCGCTGTGTCCGCCCTATTCAGCTTTCCCGCTTCTCCCGTCCCACTGATCCCTCTCGCTGCATCCGTCTGACCGCTAGTTAATCACGTGCGTCGACCGCATCGCTGATGAATCTGCGTTCATTATTGATGTCCATATATCCTGTCAGATTTTGATACATGCTGGAGCGTCGTTTTTGATTTTAAGATATCGTTTATGTCTCCAAAAAAAGAAAATTAATTCAAATGCAGCAATGCTCGTCAAGAATTCTAGAGGAGATTAAGAACGAACAAAAAAAGGAGTATCGTCTAAATGCGAGAGACTATGATGCTAGAATCAAAATTTTGTTTATACGGAATGTGTCGTCTGACAGTTTCTTTCACCTGAGATCAAAGAGTCCGCGGATGAAAGGAAACGCAGAAAATCTGGCGCACACATTCCATATGTGTATTTTACGTTATAAATAATTCATAATAAATATGATGCTAATTAAGTTGCGCGTTGCTACAACAAGAAATTAATTTTACGCCCTCTGTTTTAGCAGCACGCAAGATAAGTACGCTTTGCTTCAGTAACCGTGACCCAAGTAATACCACATGCGTTATGTTAATTATCTATAAATTATATCAATGTTTTCCACTGAATTAATTTGAAAGGTGCCCTGCAAACAGGCGCTGTAAAAGTGCGATACTTTTCGGCGAGAAGAATAACATTATGATTACTTTTCCCAAGTAAAATTTTCGTATCTGGCAGATTCCCCAAAGATCGCAGATTACATAAAGTTTAAACAACATTGGCGCGCTGGGTTGCGCACAATCTGACTATCGTTGAGAAATTCGTGGTACACCCTCGCGCACCGACAATGAACTTTCGTGAATTTACGACGCATCGGACTCGATAATTAAGGCCGAGAAGGACGGCGACGACGTTGTCTCGCAGTTTGGCCGAGCGCCAAGGGTAGAGAGACGCGCGCCAGGAACACGTGCGTGAAGCAGCGTTGCTAGCCGTGAATCACGCGCTCGAATCGGTTTCACGAGAGCGAAAATTTGCGGAGCCGCATAATGTTCCTTCGCGCAACGCGCCGTAACGAACCCGAGCTAAGCGATGCTCAATCAATATTAATCAACGCTTCTTTTCTTTCAAAACAGTCATTTGCTTTGTATGTTCAGGAATTAAGTGGAGAGTTATAAAAATTAATTGTACATAATAGATATTTTCCATGATCTATTATGAGCGTTCTGATATTTTTAGCGCCGTGTAATTACGACGGTACATTGCATTGTAACGCAACCGACGTGTAATGTACGCGCGCAACGATATGTGATTACGAGGGCGTAAGAAAAAAACGTTCCGCCGTCATTATGGCGGAAGAAACGAGCGTGCGGAGTGATTCATTTGCTACATTGTAATTGTCTGAAGTACACACAACAGGATAGCGTATACGATTAAATTTAGCTACTCGAAGACGCATCTCGTGCAGAGAATATTGCTCAAATATATTATGATTATGATGGCAATTATTAGTGGTGTCAAATGATCGACGAGGTCGAACAAGACGATGTATGGTTATTACGCACGACGCGTGAAATATTATTATGATCGATTTTGCGGAAAATGATTCATCGTATGACGAAACTGCGTTGGTAATACACGCGCTTTATCTCCACCCAATTTGTTTTGCGTTATTACAAAACGTGACAAACCCGCCGTCACAAAGTGGGAGAAAATCAGCTATAATGAGCGCTCGTTATTGGGAATTTTGATGAACGCATCGATATTAAAATCTCGCCATTGAACAAATTAATTTGCGAACAGCGTATCAATTTACGCGACCCGAGCGCGGCATAACGAGGCGCGGTGATAGTTATTTAATCTATTTATCATATATTATTTGTAATATCGTATGTAATATAATAACATCGATTTCGATACAGAGGATTGTTATACCGTGACCTTTGAATAGGAATTAACAAGCGTGTATTCTTTGAAGAGAGTGAGATAGAAGCTTCTAGCGACCAAACCGCGCCTCCATATACAATTGATTAATTATCAACAGTTTTCCCCATTGAATCTAAACCAGACAGTCAGCGATGGAATCATATTACGTTCGGAATGATCGAATCTCGCTGAAGGTAATGAATTTACAAACGAATTTGATAAATGCACACTGTCGGTTGGATGCAACCTGTTCCATTTAAACTACCGTGAATTAAATAAGATTCTTTTTCCAAGGAATTTATCCGATGCATTATTTTTAGTCTTTCTAAAAATGTAAAATGCAAAAATTTCACTAAGGAAAGACCAGATATGTCGGTAATTCAAAGATATATTTTTCGAAAATTTTGCGTTCCGTGTACTAAAGAAATAGTGTATAAAATATTACGACATACTTTTGCATACCAAGCATTCGACGAACTTCTTCGACGTGCTCTAAAAGCGAATGTAAGATTTATTTAAAATTCGACACCGCTCTAACTTGCGCCAAAGGGACAAAGATCCGCCGTTCAAAGGACGCGAATGAAAGCTGCCACGCTGTAAGGGTAGAATTGTAAATAAAGCTGAAGAGATGCTTGATCCTTCGCACGAGTTACTCGAGTGGCGCGACTCGTATATATACACGCACACTTAAGTATCTTCTTAGGGCTGCTTTTTTGCACGCGTGAATTCACGCGAGAAAAAATTCTAAGGGTTGCCGCGACTTATCTTATCTACGGTAAAATTTAAATTCAAACCGACGTACACATGCGAGCGCGCGTATATGTGTGAGTACACGCGTCTCCCAGGACCGCTTCACAGCCTCTTCTCGCGTAGGAGGTCGGCCAAGGTGGGCGGATTGTCGGTCGGCTATCGGAAATATTTTCCAACGCCGAGAATTTATCGGGCGTCTGCCCGGAAATATTTGAAAATTCCTTCGACGACGAGGGAGATAAAAGGGAGAAGGCTAGAGAGCGGGAGGCGAGACGGAGGCGCTCCCGGAGGGAAACTACAAAATTTTTCACACCTTAATTAATTCCGCGAGAGGCAGGATTTCCAGGTTCACGACGAGGTGAGAGCTCGGCGATCGATAATACGTTCCGCGGCATTTATTTGCGGCAGCAATAAAGTCGCGTCAGTGAAAATATGCCTTCTCGCCTTTCAACAAGAATCTGATTCTCACCTGAACTTTAAGCTTCGCACGGTGGAAAGCCAGCTTAATTATATTATAATGTACGTGTAAGATAAAAATGTGAAACGTTATAAAATTCACATATATGCGAAAGAACAAAAAAATTCTTTCATAATTTAATCATTTTTTGCGATATATTATTTACAAGTATTTTAAGAGAAAAATATATCTAGTTCATTAAAACATCAACTGGTAAATTTGTTACATGCAATGTTTTTCTCTTTTCATTGTAAAAAAGTAAAACTCCTTCAATTATAATTATATTCCGAAACAATGTAATTCACACGCGTCATTTGTTAAACTTTTTCAGAGTGGCATAAAATCGGAAGAAATTTAGCGAGTCTAATCGGTGATTTTCGTGAAACGAAGAGAGACGAAAAGGTCACGATCGCAAGCGTATTGTCCCCTGTAATATAAGGGTGGCGGAATAGATTACGACCCTTCACCCTCGACGATGCTTTTCACTCTCTTCCGCCAAGAACGGTCGACATCCCTTATTGGGGAGACCATGAGTTTATTGCGAACAACCGCGCTTACAGGGTCGTGTCGATTTATGAGTATATATGTACGCAAAACCTGACATATAAATATTATATATCGCAAACAATTATCTTCATAAACGCCATCGTGCATTGATTCGCACGTACTTCGACACTTTCTCTTATCCGCGTTGTCCGAAAATTTCACGAGTGGGTTAACAACGATCGAATCACAATCAATGAAGATTTCAATTACGATTGATATGCATTGAAAGCGACATGAAAGCGCTGAAAAACGAAAGCCTAGCTCCGTATATATAGAATTTAATCATTTTTATCTTGGATGAAAGGCCAATGTGGAATCGCCGAACGAATTCATTGTATTGCGCGGCGTTTTGCTTTTACTCGAATGTGAGAATATCTACAAAGTGGTGGATCGATAAATCCACAATGAGTACTACCGGGTGACGATCCTGAAGCATGCTGTTGGAATCACACTTGTTGCTCGGCACCCTCTCGCGATCTAGAAATCACCCCTCCGAGACTGCACTTTTATTGAACGAAAAGTTGAGTACTAAAAGAATTTACGAAGCAATTTCTCCGTCGTAAGATTGAATGACAATTCCGTTACGAAATCGATCGTTTCGTTAATTGCGAACTATCGAGAGAGAAAGAGAGGAGAGAGAAAGCAAAGCAGTGTGTTAGTCTTACTTGCTTAATTTTCGAGCGTTAATCGTTACGTCAATCTTAGACAATGCTATTGAAAATGCAGCAAATAAAGTTACATTTCTATGTAAAAAAATTTTAATTGGATATATAATATTAATGCAATAATTTTTATTGCTTTAAAATACGTCGTTTGCACGAATTCGTTTCAAGAGATTCTTGTTCGATTGAAAAAGCAAATTGAAAAAATACTTGGCTTATGCAACGTTGTATACTAATGAAAAATTGAATCTTATTTTTCAAATACAAATTTAAAGCAAATTTTAATCATTTTATATTTAGATTAAAAGCTGATGTACATATAGATTTAACTTAGAGAAAGATCAAAAGTCAGCACTTTAAAAAAGAGGGCGAAACTCGGAGTCTATTTGCTGCCATCGTATTTTATTCTAACTTCAATCTTGCGAACCCGTGCGTGTACTCTTATGCGGAGGGCCAAAGATGAATACATAGGGTGGTTTCTGGAATGGCAAATACGTTTTTCGTTCCCCTCCAAGCTATTGGCTCTTATCGTGGTCTCTGACTGGATTGTTTCGACGGGAAAAAAAGTAGAACAAATTACTATCATTCGTAGCTCTCTCTCGTCCCTTTATTCGCCTCTCTTGGTTCATTTCGTTTTGCTATAGAGACCACGTTTTAGTTAACGTTTGGAGGGGCTTACGAAGAAAAAGCACTTTGACCTCCAAATTTATCACATGTGACGTGTTAATGGGAAAATATGAATCATGGAAATAGCTAACATAATTATAGCTAATGTAACAAAAAAATTTATTACAATAAACACAATAATTTGCATTAAATTAATTATCAATTATATTATACATCTTAATTGATAATTAAGATAATGTAAATTATTATTTTTGTTAATAACATATGTGTATTGTGTATATATTGTTAGAAATCTTATTAATTATTAATCATTAAAAGTAAAAAGTATTTTTGTTGAGAATATTTTATAGATATAAATAAATTTTCTTTCATTTTAATCTCCGTGGGAAGTAACAGATTACGCTTAAATAGTTTTTCTCTTAAATAGAAATTCCTATTCAAATAATTACATTTAACCGACTCGGAAAAGTTAAGAAGATATAAATATTGAAGTTTTCATTTTTGCAGCATAAAAAGGTCGGAAGGATAATGATCAAATAGTAATCGCGAAAGAAACGGGAAGTAAGGAACGCTCGCGCGTTTATCGATTCATCTCCGACTACACTCTTTTTCTTCCGCCCTCGACTTCGCAACGCGCTCCTTCTCCTCGATTTCCACTATTGGCAAAGCGATAACTCGGTACGTCGGCCATAAATCAAACTGCCAGTGTTTCACCTAACCCCTCTCGCGCGCGGAGGAAGCTTGCTCCTCTTGGGGCAGCTCCTTCATCCTGCAGCAAATGATCCACGACGGTTCGCTTTTTATTCAAAGTCGACGAGCTGCCGAGGAACAAAATCGCGTTCGCAAATAACGTACATATTACTTATCCGCGCCTTCATTTATACACACGATGTTTCAGAATCGTTAAATGTAATTTAATTACGTTTTGACAGATTTGAAATTGTATTAGAAATATCTACAAAAATTATTAAATGTATCAACAATAATTTTAAAAGCATTTCTACATATCTTCATGATTAAATATCAAATTTCAATTTTAATAAAATAAAACTATTTGATTTTCCGCGAACGATTTCTTTTTGCATAATTGTACCATAAGATTATTTGATGAAAGGCCGTTTATTTTTAATCGCAAAAACAATTTTGCAGCACAAATCGTGAACAGAACAGAAGCAAAATGCCTAGTTGTAACTGATACTTTCGCGGTCGTGTCGCTCGTCCTGTGTGACTATTGCGCTTTAATTACACTCAGTGTCAGCTAACCAGGTTAAATCCAATATACCAAGCGTTAATTAATATACCGCGATGCACCGTGAGTCAAAGTACCGTTCGCCAGTAGCTAATGTCTGCTTTTTCCGCGTTGCACACTACACGCCGCATACGCTACGCGAAGCTGCACTTTGAACTTTGCGAGAACGTTAGCGCGGCATAAATTACCGTTTCCGTTGTAAAAGGCCGTTTCGCGCGAATTCCCCGCGTAACTCGGCGTTATTGCCGCTGTTGTACACGAGGTAACATCTACTGTTTAAAAAAAATGAAAAATCCTAAGGAAAACAGCGACTCTCCCGCTTTCTCTCGCGTGCAACAACATCTTCCGGCAACAGTTAATAAAATAGCAATACCGCGTCCACGCACTTCAAAAATATAGCATAAAAAATACCGCAAATCTAGCCTCAAGAGCCTCGTATAAAGTTTCCCCTCTTCAAAATGCTTATGCTTTGTTTCTGTTGTACCACGAGTTATAAGCGTCGACAAATGCATTGCGTTACGTTCTTATATGAAAATCAAGTCTCTGTCGCATGAGCACCACTGAGATGCACTCTTCCTTCGGCGATGCCGGAGAGGAGAGTGGAGAAAATGAGTGAGACTGAAAGGAGAGGCCGAGAGGACGAGGGAAGAAGGGGACGTACAGCAAGGAGTGACGGACACGGAGGTAGAGGGAGAGTTTAGGTTGGGATGCGCCAGGCCAGGAAATGCACTTGACGCTGCGTCGTCGCAAAGGATGAGTCATCGGAGATACGGAAAACCGGTTCGCCTCGGCTATAAAGCCCTGGCTCGCTCTCTGTATCTCTCCGCTCTCAACGTCGGTGTCTTTTCAGCTACTCTTTCCCCGTCCTCCTCCTCTCTCTCTCTTTCTCTCACTGATCTTTCCTGCATCACCACAGTCAGCACTTCTCTACCTGCTTTTTCTCTTTCTCTCTCTCTATCCCTAAGTATTCTCTTCTTTTTACCGAGAACTCGCAGGACTCCTCGACATCCTCAATCGTCATTTTGTCGCGCCGCGTGCGCGTTTCGTAATGCTGGTTGTATCAGATGTTTGATGAAACGACTACTGATGGTCAATAATCCAGATCTTGGAAAAAACATCGCAAAAGTCGAATTTCAGATGTGGAGCTTTTGAAGAAGTGCTGTATTATAAAAATGAGATATACGATGACTATATACGTGTAATAATCTTTTATGTAACGATAAAAAAGCGACAGTTTAGACTGAAATATTGCGTAACATAAATGTTTCAAGTCTCTAGTTTCAATGTGTAGCAATATTTTTTTCATCATAACAACGTGTCTGATAAATTTGGTGTTTTTTCCTGGTGAGTTTTCGATAACAAACTAGCCTTTTTCAGAAAAAAAAAAAGAACTACAGATTGTGATGTGTATATATGTATATATATATATATGTGGATATTTATGTATATATAGGTACACATTCAAAAAAGCTATTGTTAAAATAAATAAATCTGTTTTCGAAGAATTTTGAAATGTGTTATGTGTTTGACGTTAAACGATGCCAAATCTAAATTGCTTCTGAAGAGAGTAAAAATGACGTTATCTGGCTTTCCGCAGTTACACGTGTGTTATTAATAAACAACAAACACCGCACCGGTGAATTATTGGCTAAATCCTTTTGCCTGAATTTGAATTTGATATCTGTCGAAAACAAAGCTCCACCATTTGAATTGTAAAACGACTTTTACACCTGTAATCTAAAATAACAGTTAGATTACGATGTCATAGTTTTTGCATAATATATATTGCCGTAATAATTTTCTTGTGACACATAATATATTTTAGTTAAATGCACACAGCGTTTTACTTATGCTAACAAGCCAGAATAATTACTCAAAATATGAAAAACTGTAAATTTTATCTTTAATTAGTTCTCATGTTATTTTTTCTAAAAAATACTTTTCGAAAGACAATACAAAACGCAGATGTCAATTTATTATTGACAAAAATTTGACTTTTAATGCAAAAATTGTAACAGTATAAGACGATTATAAAATGTTATTTTAGTTAGGAAAGAAACTAAACTCCATACTTAATACACAATAGATGTGATTTAATCCGGATAGACGTTTCCAGGTAAGACAACGGCAGGTAGGAGCGACCGAATGGCGCCATGGATTTGTATCGCATTGCTTCACGCAGCTGGACGAGATATGCAGTTGTCCGAGTTCGACTTTTATAAAAGTTGCGAAAGATACGTGTTTTTACGTGACAGATCGAAGCGAAACAACCGAAATCGCACTCGTGAATCGTACGACAAAGAATTTAAACGATTGCAAAAATTTTTTCGCACGATACGAGAACAATAGCGATATATGTCACAAGAGCGTACGAAGGCCACAGGCAAAGAATATTCCAGTCAAATTTCTGACAAAAGTGAGCCAACTGCCGCGTTTTATATTACATTTTGAGAACTGCGTTTCAAAAAAATAAAATTTATAAATTTTTTTGCATGTACAATATTGGTATAAAAACAACTTTTCCAATTTTATAAATTCCAAAAGTATAAAAAAATACTACAATCAATTTTTCCTAAGTTGTTCGTAAAACATTTTATTCTCTCGTTCCCAAAAATGAAAGAAACACGATTTCAAAGTCAAACAACTAATATGTAACATGTCACATGTGCTATAATGTATAACATGTATACGTATATGTCATATTGATAACTTATGAATCACATAATATATCAATGTCCTATTTACACGTGACTCACATAAAACAGAGATGAAGTTTTAAAAACAATACGGTTTGACCTAATTGCAAGATGGCATAAACTTGGAAATATAAACTAGGCTGTTAGAATCTCGAAGATAGTCGTAATTTTTTTCTTTTTTTTTGAAGAATTTCTAAGCAT
Organism: Linepithema humile; assembly: GCF_040581485.1. Classification (NCBI taxonomy): domain Eukaryota; kingdom Metazoa; phylum Arthropoda; class Insecta; order Hymenoptera; family Formicidae; genus Linepithema; species Linepithema humile. The sequence continues at coordinate 22,055,085 of NC_090132.1, read as the reverse complement.
CCGAAATATGATAAATAAATAAGAGAGGAGAAAGAGACAATATGAGAAAGAGAGAAGCATATTACGAGACGCTGACAGGTGTGTATAATGTGCTTAACATGGTAATTCTAACTGCAATCTGCAAGTGTCTTACTTCGTAATCAGTCGTCTCCTTCCCTCATTATTAAGTGTAACGTTGCATTACCGATATACATCCGGTATTTTATGCAAATTTCGCGTATTTCATTACCTGCGTACATTTTCTAGTACGTTGCATTGGTGCGACATACGTGAGAGCGCTAAAACAACTCCAATAGTGCGAAAGACTGCGCTTGAAACTCTTTCAAGATAAAGCTTTTAGTTACAAACTATAACAAACACTTTGTTCAAACTGTTAAGCTTCAAAATAATTTTTCTATACATCAAGTCGTTGAGAGTTCGCCCGATAAACTTTCCGCGAAGTTAAAGTGTGCAAATCGATCCAAAAATAAGCAACATAAAATGTCAGATTTTTTAAAAAATCGATTTCTTTCGTGACTGTTTTGTTCGTATATATTTTTGTACGTGTTTTCCATGTCCGTTCGACTTAAAGATTCGCCTTAAGACCCATTTCGAGCATGGATCGTCACGATCTCCGGTTTAATGACATTTGCAAGAGCCGGGAAAAAGGTCAAGATGCATCATGGTGTAACCGTGGCTTTCTCTCTCATTCTCGACGAGATTCGCATCGGCTCTTCGAGACAAGCTATTCCGTGCTTCTTCCTCGGCGAATCAGTGCAGAGAATACACGGAGTCGCCAAGAGCGTAGAAGCATAGCGAGCGACGATTTGTCCGGGGAACAATAGAAGGTCAGTGCATTTCAGGACGTTGCGCGACAATGCCGGGCAACACACAGACACACGCGCGCACACACTCGCCGTTTACGACGTTTATGCAATCAGGTGCGGACCGTCGCGCGAGGGAGAAAGGATTCTTGCACTTGGGACTATTCACGTCGTCGCTACTGTATCACGGCGGATTTCTTATTGCGTGTGCTGCAACGGTGATATTTCACGACAAAGGCCGTAATAACTTTCGATGGTATTTCATACATTTTCTCAATACGCCCTCGACAAGTGTCCGATCGCGATGACGATTGAAGCAGTGCGCGCTCTTCCTTGAAAAGATGCAATTCTTTATAGCAATATTTTATCCAATAATCCTTTATTCCTGTATAATGTATTGATCAAAACGTGTTTCCAGGAATCGTCGATCAAATAAAATGAGACGCGTGATGAATAGATCTTTAATAACTGACGGCACGTAATATGATACCTGAGAAAGGTGCTAATTTGCAAAGAAAAGATTATATTTTCATATTATTTGTAATCAAAGCTTGTTGCACGTATAACTATTTGTTTTTTCCTAGTTAAACTGACGTATAGTATAATTGAAAAATTATCCTTGCAAATTACCTCATTCCTCCTCTCTAAGAAATCAAGTATTTTCTAATTATATGATTTATTCGATTGATTCGATATTCTAATACCAGCATCGATAAGAGATAAAAGTTTCAGTATCGATAAAAAGCAGAAAGTAAAAAAGACTCACTCGCTGATAGAATTGCGATATTCATCAGTCAGTTTTATTTCGGCGAAATAAAAGAAAGCGGCGAAAACTGCGCGAGCAACTTCGTCTTTCGATTCGCAATGCTCTTCTCGCTTTATTTTCTGTATTTGCATTCGCGGAAGCATTTTATTTTGCAGACTTCTACGAGGCGGAAAGATGCAATAGCAGAATGCGCGGGAAAAGAGAGGATCGGAAATAAACGATAAAAGAGAATCGCGCTGAGAACCTCCGAGTGTAGGCGGTGCGAAACGAGCCTCCAATCAGGAGACAAAACAGCGACTATTTCTGGTTCACCTAGCGAGAGAATTCTCGACAATATCGCCGCGTCGCCGCCACAAACATATATTACCCGTTTAAATCAAACAGTGTCCTAACGAACGACTGAACCTCATTGAAACCGCTGATATTTCGATTAGTCCTGATTTTGATATGCTATAGACGCTACATCATCACTCATTTAAATTAAATGGTGTTTTAGCCGGTAATTGAAATTCATCGAAACCATTGATATAATTTGTACGAGTTAGTTTTCGATGCTACTGAAATATACATATAATTTCTATAATTATTCACAACACAAAAACGACGTAATGTATATTATTTTTAGTTTTGCGACTGGTGCGTTAAATTTTATCTCACATTTTTTAAGTACAAAAAAAAAAAAAAAAAAAAAAAGAAAGAGATCTTTTTTTAAAAAGTTTTATTTCTTAAATGTTCTTTTACTTTTTGACTTTTCCTAGTGTATAAAATTTTCTTCCTATATTTTTCCGTTTTTGCAATATAATCTAAAGTTTATTTCCCTAATTTTTCCAAATTTAAAGTTAATAGTTCATTCGATAACGACTAATTAATGATTGTGAAAGTTTTACCACTTAAACGGTTATATCGTTTAACAGAATTATTATCGGCAGCAATTAGCTGCTCTAACGAGTCGCTGTCATATTTAACAATATGATGAGAGAAATACATTTAGCACCCAAATGAAGTTGAAACGATCCACGATGAGTGTCATGATAAAGTCATGACGCTAAAATATCTCGTCTAGACTGGAACATTTGGGACTTTAATGTGCAATTAAATGTGTGCTTCTCTGAGAAGAAATTATCGTATCAGAGAGTTGAACTATAAAACGATATCAGCGCATGATTTTCGCGAAACATTTAGTAGCCTAAACGATCGCTCGAGGACGAAGCGGTGCAGTCCTGAAAGAGCATTACATAAGCCGTAACCTGCGATCGACCGACAGGTCTTCTACCTGCAGACATTTCTGGCAATTTATTGTATACCGAATGACTCATTTTCAGAAACATGCACGTGCACGTATACACACGCGCGCGCGTGATGAATATAATAGATGCTTCGTCCGTTAAGACGTGAGAAAGAGATTAGTCAGAAAAGACCAGTTGGAGGGCTTAGAGATGACCATTGAAAGTAGCTGGAACCTACTTAAGCAAACGATGACGTGGACTATATACGGCAAGAGTCTTCGAGCAGCTTTCTGATCATAGGCGCCAGAAACATTTTTTAGAGATAACAAGAATGAATTGTGGATGAATGTAATTGTGTTATTATATAAACCATACACCCAAAAAAATGATCTTGCAATAATAGCTAAAATTTTCTAGGTGTAAAAAATTAACTAAAACAGATAAATGATTAGCAACTGTTGTGATATTGCATATGTAATTACTTAATCAGTTTAGATGACAGAAACAGAATATATATCTGTATTGTTTGTGAACTTTAAAAAGAAAGTTTCTCTAAAGCGCCTATCTATATAAGATCAATCACGTGTTAGATCACGCAATGAATAACATTTAGCAATGGTACCTAAATTTTTCAGAAGCTATTGCTAGAACATTACTGCTATAAATTCTATATGTGACAAACAATGTTTTCACAGATACGAAAAATAGCGATACATTCTTGTTGCGATATCTAGAAATCTAACTACATCAGCGAAATATTTTTTTGAGTGTAATAAATTCTAATTTACGCAAAGTTAAGCTCGCAAAAAGTTCATGTAAGTCTGCGTTTTGATTTTTTCCCTCGCGATTTCTTGTTACGTAATGTTTGTAGTATTTTGCTCAAAAGTTTTAGAAACTATTGACGAAGTATTCAGAAAATAAAATGCGTCACCTCTTGCTCCATATTCTAATCGAGTCGCACTTCGACCGACAAAGAAAGCAATATTATTTTCCACGAAACAACAGCATTGAGAGCTTCTGGATGAAGCGTACAATTTTTATAAGAGTGCATGGCGGAAAAAATAAACAAAATGCGATTTCGTATTTTGACTTCAAAAATAAATGGAAATGGAAGTAAAAAATAAAAAATTGAAGTGATGGACAGTTTTTGGATTTTCACTTTTGATTTTCAATTATTAACAATTGACAAAGGCCTCGCCCGACAGGCAAACATGCGATTTTTATTTTAAAATGTGTTTTCGGAGCGTGACACGGTGATATCCGCGGATAACGCGAGCAAAGAGAGACGATACGGGAACACCAAATGTGCCTTATCCATTGTTTCGCGCGATCTTGCATTTACACGCGCGGACCGATAAATCAAATCTCGAAATGACTCGTAAAAGCCCAGGGGCTGCGGGTTACGAGCCGGCGGCTTGCACTTCGGTGCAGTGCGGGTTTACAAATACGCGGATCAATTCCGGCTTTATCGTCCCGGCTGGCTGCGGCGATTGGCCGACTGTTCCCGTCACGAAGCGCTTATATGCATACAACGCGTCACGTACACGCGCGCGTGAACGAATCGCTCGTCGATTAAATATTCGCGATGTATATCGCGATAATAATTCAGTTGCCACTGTCGCTCTCTTCGGCCGATTACGGCTCATATCAGCCGTCGAAATACGAGTCAACTATCGCGCGGACGTTTCCACGCTATTACGCGGATTAGAAAATTCGCAAATTTATGCGTAAACCGAAACACGATATTCAAGAATTAATAGCACCAATTAAATAATTCAGCGCCATGTAAATCTTTTTCGAGTGACTCTAATAACGACAATGAGCATATCTTTTATAATTTTAAATGTACTTAAATACAAAATTATTCCTTGTGCAATTATTCGATAAAATATCTTTTTATATAAATAATTGATTTGTCTTTATCGCCAACCTGTCATGTATATAAATGTGTACCATCAGATGAGATTATCTCGACTTCTCATGGATAACTATAGTTTATTTTCAAAGAAAACCATCTCTCGCGATTAAAATTACGCTAATAACGAATATTAAGTAGGAAATTTAATTCTAGATTTTTCTGCTGAGTGAGCTAACAAGTTAATCCGAAATTATTAAAATAGTTTTATTCATGCACGAGTATTTAAAATTGCAAATGTCTATTATCGTAGTGCTATTTCATTATGAGATATTTAATTTTTTAATTTTATAACACTTTATAAAAATAGTCTTGTTAAGCTAAATATATGAACAATTTTTTAAATACAGAACTCCAACAAATATATCTTTATTATTTATTTCATTTAGCTGAATTTAAGATTTACGAATTCTAGTCTATGATTTCAGCACATCAGATGTTTTACGTCACATAAATTAACAGTAAAATGTGAAATTTCTACAAAATTTCGTGCGCTTTAACGCGCTTCGAGACAGGAAACGCCATAGAATTTACATGACTATCAAATTGGTATGTTGAACATCATCGTTGATATAACATGAGCCGTGCAAACCGCTACGATTTCAGTTTCAGATAACAATCGCGCTATAAAGCAACTGCCGGCCGTCCGCGTTTTCTCCGTCTTGATTTAAGGCACGCATTTTAATCACGAAAACGTAGTTAGAGGACGAACGTTAATTTTTTTTACACGGCCACCTACTCGTGTAACGATCACGGTCTGGCGATTACACGTATTCCTCCAAGTATTACACGATCGAGTGTGTTTCGGAGGTGTGCACAAGCACACGTGCAACATGTAGCATTTATACACACTTCACAGAGCAGGAAACATAGATGGATCAAGCACGAATATAACTTTACAGGACCGCAGTTATAAACTTTCGGCAACGTGCCACGAAAATATACATAAAAGAAATGTTGGGGTGAAAATTTCTCTTGCATCAACTTACAAAATAAATAAATATTTCTCCAGTTATTTCTCCAGTAAGGTAATAAAATTTGTACTTCTTTAATTTTCACTCAATATAATGTAAAATAATAATATGGTGATATCCGTTATCGGATTTTGAGATTTCTTTTTTTGGTCAGAATTGAATATAAAATATGTAAAAATAGTAAAACAAAATAATAGAAAATAGTGATAATAAGTATGCATTTATATATCATATCAGGTCCAAAGTAAATTTGAAAATAACAAAATTTTAATTTAAATTTTGTAACACCAAGATGTTAAAAATTTTTTAATTGGAAAAGAATATAGCGTCCGATATGGTTTTCGCGAAATAAGAATTGTTTCAAAACGATTAGGCGTATCGCCTGTCAGTCCAAGTCTTTCGATGCGTCTTACGGATCCACCTCTGCCGGTTCGTGGCACGCAAAGCCATGCGGAGAGCCGACAAAGGTGCCTTATCGCGGCTAATTTATACTTTAAGAGTGACTACCGCGCCGTTGTACGAGGAACGTGGAAAGTCTCGCGAAACTCGGCAAATAAATTCTCCGAGGGAGCGAGAGGGCGGAGGGGCCGCGCTCTTGCGCTTACTCGCGCGGGAGAGATTTATCAAAATTCCAGGCAACAATAAAAGAGAAGAGTCACCGAGGCGCAAGAGCGCGTTTCCGTAATCGCCACGAGGCGCGTCGGAGCGCGACGCGAAATTCAAGCACATAAGAGAGAATAAGATCGACAATGCGCAGGGCTCTTATCGAATTGCCAAACGTTTAGCGCTCGTTAACGAGGAAACGTGACCGCGCGCGAGTAAATCGGAGAAGCATTACCACAGATAATAGAGGCGACACGTTATCGCCGACCACCGCGTGGAGTAATAACGATAGCATTAGTAATAATTATCGTTGCGAGTTTATTATCCGCTTGAGACTCGCGTGGCCATTTGCTTGAAATATTGCTGTCCCTCGTGACAATCGAGCGCCGCAAGAATGTCATATACGAACGGTATTTTCTTCTCCCAAGCACTTTATATAAAGATATTTTATAAGGCATCTCAAAGAGGTCCTCCTTGCATTACTTTTTGTTTATAAATTCTTCTTTTAAAATTTTGCATACATTTTTCATTAACTCTCTCGATTACATTTCGTACATGTAAAATAAGATAGTTGTTGGTCTCCCAACGTCAATTATTGTTCATTAAAACATCTGCTGTGTGTTAAGAAAAAATAAAGTGCGTAGCGCAAAAAAAGGAAGCATTCGTAAGTGAAAGGAAGTGCGAGAAACTCGAGAGATGGAATCTCGAATATGAAGATTTAATCAGTCTCGTGTAAATTGTATTACGAAAGAGTCGGTCTCGTTTAGGAGTACAAAAGCCACGCACGTGTACTCAACCGAGTCTTTTCATCGTCGAAGTAAAAAAATTATCTCCCTCGCATCTTCCAGCTTTCCCGCGCAATGCGCCTTACGCAATTCGCCGAAGTCGCGATATAAATCATAGCGTCGAATCGCGTAGGCTGGCAGCAACAACAGGAACGCGCGCCCGCGCATACGCCGATGCCTTGAATGCATAACTGCATTTTGTGAGGTTTTTCTACCCGGTACCTACGATTTACGTAATGATGTCTCGAAGCAAAAGTACATGTGCCACTCCGCCCGAACGGCGTGAATAATGCCCTCGGATAAGGAACGCGGAATGAATTAGTCGGCGAGACAATAAATTAGCGGATAATGCAACTAACGATTTTCTAGCGGAGAAATGTCAGGAAAAATATGTTTACCGTTTGATTTTTTGCAATTCTCTAGTATAAATTCCTCCGCATGTACATGCAAAATATGTACAAAGAAATTATTGCTTAAAATATGGCTTATATAGTCCTCGATACTTGTTTTATAAATATTCAAAAGAATAAAAGTAACATACTATAGTTAATACACAACATTTCTGTTGTGCAAAGAGCGATATGCATATATATCGAAAAGTGTTAACACATTGTTGGCTGCCGAAAAGTCGGATGGTGCGAATATGCCATAAAAAATCGATCGTATATCGTGAAAAATGAACGTTACCGCGTATCCGCTTACTGTGCGGTATTTAGCCATGAAAAATGCAAATCGCTAATTCCGCGGGGAACTAGGAAGCGACGAACGAGAAAGAGAGAGAAAGAGAGTAAGAGACAAGGAGATTAAAATGGTATATCTACGAGCTGCTCGATGAGAGCCGGTAAACGTGATTATTATGCATACGTAACCTGGTATCGCACCCGTCGAACGCGTGCGCAACGCCGCTCACATATACACGTGAAAGAGACTGGAAAATGTGATGCACTTACCTAAAACAAAAAAGAAGAAATTCGTGGTTAACATTGACATTCAGATTATAGGTATCTCTATAAATTTGTAGAATTAGCATCATCTTATTACACGCGCTTCGCGCAGAACACGTTTATATGTTTAACATATTTTCATGTAAAAAAATTAATAAATATTCCATTCTGCGCGTATCCATCCATTTTTTTATAAAATTTATTCTTAAAAAAACATTACAATACAATTACAAAACTTAAAATTACAAAATTTATTTTTTATTTAGTTTCCTCGAGTCTGACATTATAGTCGATTAAAAATAGCTAATGTAAAGTATTGTTATTTCCTTAAATATTATCCATATATGTTGATCTTTAAATTTATTTCAAGTGATCAATTGTATTTCCTTAAATACACAATAGCAATGTTTTCGATTCTTACGTATGAAGGAAATCACGTATGAAGAAAAAGTTTTTCAAGGAATCTCTTTTCTGAATCAATTAATAAAAGAAGCCGCCAATTCGGAATGACGTAACACGCGTCTTTCCATTATTTCTCGTAAACGCCCACGCTTGGCTGCTGGCCAGAGCACCAAAAGACCCTGCTCCGTCGAATCGGAAATAATCACTCCTGCCCCCTTCTTTCGCTTTTCACAGACTAATAGATCTGAACTTGTATTCATCACAGAAAGTGAGAAAAGAAAGCTTAATTAGACAGCAATCGTGCGAGTATCCGAAAGAATTTTACTAACGTACGAAGGCTTTCTTCGAACATCTGCTCTACGCCGAAAGGTAAAGAACCAGCTATTACTATTTTCAAACAAAGAGCAAATGATTATTTATGCAATCTTATCGCATTGTTATCGAGCACTGAAAAGTATACAAGTGATTATAAAGTCATATTAATTTACTATCAATATTCATTTTGTAAATAAATTCGTCGTTATCGTGACCGTATGACCTGATAATTCTTACGTCATGTATAATAAGTGAGGCGCGAGTTCGATGATACAAAACGCAGAGGATACGATAAAAAATTTTTTAAAATAAACGCTATCAAAAATTTGTTAATGGTTAATTAAATTTTAATCAATTAATTACCTCTTCCTTTCCAGAGACAAAACTGAACAAAGGTAAAAATAAATTCCAGTCAAATGTAACTAATGTTTGTGGGCACAGCGTTCCTTAAATCATTCTCAGCGCTTCACTCCACAGACACGCAGTGTGTTCGCGCAACGTGTTCGGAAATCGCGTCATAAATATAAACGATCAATTTTTAGATCGCAGACACCGTCATGCGATTGTCCACGATCGAGCGATCATACATCGTGCGATCGCGAACAAACGACAGCTGCAGCGAAGATATTCCGTCTGGCGATTCGCGCAGGTAGGCGTCAGACGTGGGCGCGGACGTGCGCGTGTGCCTGTCCGTCCATTTAAATATTTAACTTCGCTTTAAACGCCGGCGAAGCAGCATTGCCGCTGCCATTATTCGCGCGTAATAATTCCGTGCCCGTGGGTAAACGCGGTCACGGGAAAATTAGCCGATCGTGAATCATCCAGCAGCACCGCAACAAACTGTTTGCTCGAATTTTTAGCAATGTTGCTGCTGTTTGCAGCGCGCGAAAAGACGGAGGAAAGTTCCGCCTATGCAATGAATAATTGAGATGGCCCTGGTGAATTCTATTAAAACAGCCGGGAAAAATTCCGAGGTGAAATTCGATCGCGCTAAGTCGGCGTCTGAGTCGTATTTCTCCGCCTTGCCGAACAAAAGTCGAGCAACTCGTGGAAAAAGAAGAAAAATTCGATTGTGATTCATCCCTATTCATTAAAATATCGTCACTATCGAAAGAAATTATCCGAATAATCATAATTATTGACTGTGTAATAAGTATTTAATGAGATAATCACTCGTATAATGCAGATCAAAGCTGTTTAAGTATATGACATTATAAACTAACAAACAAAAAAAACATTAACATTCTAGATAATATCAGAAATTAGCAATGTATTAGTACGTTAATTAGCTGTTAATATCTTTCTCAGAAATCACGATAAGAAATCACAGTAAGTGTTCTTCCTGTTATAACTCTACTTTGCTGAGTCATCGATTTTCTAAAAGGCTTGATCATTAGCCCCTCGCCATGCTAACCACAGTAGCTGACGCTGAAAAAATGATGATCGTCATCCACGTGGAAGACGAGGGTGACGTTTTAATCCGATAAAATTTCACAATTTCCTACAGTAAGATCCTACGAAGATCTATCACGATCGCTTCAACCTTCCGCAATCATCGTCGAGCAGACGTCGAGTCGCCGAATCACGTCTTCACGATGCCCGGTGGATAATTGAAATTGCATGCGAGCCAAGAAACTGAGAGCTCGACTCAAGAGCCGACGTCGAGCGAAGAGAAGGCAAAAGATACCGGCGAATCGTTTCTGCCGCCGTGCACTATTGGCGGTGCTTAAACCACTTGCCAAAGTTCCCCACCATTGCGGAAATTCATTCATGAATCGCGGCTCTTCGCTCGCGCTCTTATTGACGATGAAACGCGCAAAAATATCCAACGAAACATATCAATCGCTGGCACAATTACATTTCAATTTTATTGTAAATATAAAAAAGAAGACGATTCTTATTAAATGCTATAAAGTACATAAATATTTTTATACATTACAAAAATTAAATTATTTTTATATTTAAACATATATAATAAATTTTGCAGTACATTAAATTTAATTTTTTAATCTTTAATTTTTATTGAAAATAAGGACAAGTCTTATATATTTCAATATATATATAAGATAAAAAAATTAAAGTTAATGTATTGCAAAATTTATTCTTACGTCAGTTTATCCTAATTTTTGCTAATAGACTTATTTATATTTATCGATAATAAAATATTTGATATTCGATAACGTTGATTTTTCGATATCGTTGGAATTGAAGCTAGATTGTGTTCTATTTTATATACAATAGAATCTGTACAGAGCATATTTTTAACACAATTTATGAATATAGCGCAAATATGGATCAAACATCAATGTCAAAAAATAGATCTAGCTGTAGTTTTTAACTCTAAAATGGATGGAAATAGAGAGGGTCCGTAAGCAGCTCACGAAAAACGTTGAGATGGCTTCTCTCAGACTTCTTTCTGCTGTGAGTCTTGGGGAAACCTTAAGGGCTGGACATATCCGCTCTTATTTTGACAGCGAGCATTCTGTTCGCGCGTAAAACCGCGCGACGTCGAGTCGCCGCCTTTCAGTTGGAAGGCGCACTCGACTATTTTAGCCGCGAAATAACTCTTGTCAGAGTCGAGGGTTTAGCTGGGAGAGTCGCGAGGCACAGAGATCGGGGGGGACGAGGATAGAGAGAGGAGAAGGTACGGAGAAGAAGAAAGAGAGACGGAAAAGGGTAGGCAGTGAGCGTGCCATGATATGTGGATCCTAAAGATAGAGCACCCGAAACAACTATAAACCTTTTTATTTCACTCGCCACGGTCGACGTGCGTTTCTGCGGGGACCTACACTCTCCATGTTTGCCGGCGTGTAAACCGCCTCTCTTTGTTTTTTTGCTTTTTAATCCTTTTCCCTTCTTTCTTTGCAATAAAAAACTCCCTGGAGATTATGCTTTTTACCGGCAGTGTCGTCGCGGTACATTATGCTATAATTCGCCGCGTTTCGTAATTTTATCCGCGATGCGCTCTATTCTCCGCGCACTTTCCATTAATTCCCTCTTTCCAGGCGGAGTAATTAGTGCTACGACTTAACAGCGGTCTCGAACATGACTTCAATTACGAACAAGTTGAGATTATTCGATTCCACTTGCCGAACGATACTCGGGGGAGACTAATTATCCGTTGCTAATTGCAACTCGTTTGATTAACAAAAACTCCTAATTAGATATGCTCATTAATACAAACAAATATAACCTCCATGTAAAGTCGCCGCGTAAATAAACACCTTCTGTCTATAAAAGTTCACGAATGCGATTAATCTCATAGCGCGAAGTAAAAGTGCTTCTGAACAAACTACTCTCGCACAAGCGATTCCGTAGTTTTATAAGATTCATTACAACGGATACTTTTGCAGAAAGCTCTCTTAATTACCGCCCGTAGCAATTAACGAGAAGTCTCGTAATCGGCACGGCCGATCGAGATATCGACAAACTTCCATTAACTTATCTATCGCATTAAGAAGATAGTCCATTAGCCAGAAAATTTCTTCATTTTAGAGCTACATCATTCCAAGTCACAATTCAGCTTTCGTAAAAAGTTATCGAGACAGATTATCTTCAAATTTTTTTCCGGTTCACAGATTTTGTAATAAAACTTGCCAAATAACATACATAAATAATGCCTAAAAACAAAAGTAAAATAGATTCATAAATTATTTTTTATTTCTTTAGATCTAAAAAAAAAAACTAAAAAAAATAATTTGTGTTTAAAGATAAATATATTTTAATGCGATAACATGAATGATCAAAATACTATTTGTCACCCTCGAAAAACAGATTCTATCGACCGGTAACATATTTATCAGCAAGGAACGAGATATAAAGAGAAGATGGGGACATGGTGTAAATGGCAATCGGCCAGACTGTATCGAACGAGATTGTCAAAGTTGATTACACAAAGGACCGCGATCATGCAGACACGTCAGTGGTTTTATCAGCCGATGAGCATCGTCGCTACGTTAAAATCCAATTAGAGATTGTTGTCGAAATCGTCGAAACAATCGTCAAAAACAAGAGATGAGAAATTACAGATAAACCATAATCGAATATATTTCACGAGATAAAGATTATTTAATATCAGATAAATAAATGCGACGACAGCAAAAATGCAATTCATCTGCTATTAAAATGGAAATTAGTTTCCAAGTATAGCCGTATAAAATGAGAGCGAGATAAATTAAAATAGAAATTACATTAAAAATTATACAATTGATCGATCGATAAAAAATCATTGCATTCGGCAACATAGAATTCAATTGTTCACGGAAAAGGAAATCTTCGTAAGTTCGAACGGATACACGAGCATTTTCTCGTCCGCAGTTACGTTCGAGTTTCCATTCATTAGTGAGACTCGATCGCCATCGTTATTATGAAATACAATCGTCGTTATACCGTTGAGTGACGTCACATAGGTGCGGCCACGAAGTTACCACGTGCGTTGCACGTTCGCCTTAACGAGCGACTTCGGCCAGAGCTATATCGTAAGCAACGATTATCCTGTCATGCCGATCACTCGTCAAAACGAAAAATGCGCTCAATTCGCCACGCTATTAATTACAAAATAATAATTTATAAATAGCAACGCAAGATTGCCTTACATTCCGAAAGATAAAATTTTTTAAATATCTGCAGTATAACGCACTCATTAATAGCGACCTATTATATTATTATTAATATAATTAATATATCAATATATTAATATATAATTAATATATTAACATATTGTTATTAATTTTATCTAATTATATCATTTGATCAGTCATTATGTTATATAGGTTTGAAGATTACATATCTTATGATTAAAGATAGAAACTTTTTCGCAAGAAAATTATACTTCAACATATTTTGATTTTTTAAATAAAGATTTAGAGTGTTTGAAAAAAGATTAGCAAATTTCTAAAAGATTGGCAAGATTAATATAAGATTAATATTAAGTTTTTGTTAGATTGACAAACATTACAATATCCAAACGTATGAAAATATAATGAATAATGGCAATATTTATTTGCCAACGAAACTATCGTGCTAATCGCCGAGGTTTTCATACGGCCGGGAAAAGTGCTTTCGACGGCAATACTCGGCAGTAACCCGTTACGTCTTGCAGCGTAAAGAATAAGTCTACGATGCTGCATCTCGCATCTGTCGCGACCTCCCTCTCTTCCCCTCGTGCTTGCACAGCCTCTCTTTCCCCCCTTTCTGTTGCATCCTACAGATCACGAGCGAGGCACAAACCAGCTCGCCGCAACACACCCGCACGCGCTTACACATACGTACATCATGGTTCACGTATGGATAAATTCATCGGGATGAAGCTCTAAGAGAAAGATAATAAAGAGAAAAAGAAGCGAAAGACGGAGAAAGAGATAGAAGGGAAGAGAGGGGACGTCAGTCGAAGAGCTACTTGACTGGTTGACCCCGGGACCCAAGCCCCCTTTATGTCAATTTCTCGTTACACCACGCGCTCCTTTCGCGGCGATGCGGGAAGGAACTGTGCCGCGTCGTGCGGTACTTAGTTACGGACAACGGAGATTAATTTTAACGCGATAAGGAAGGAGGGAGAAATAACGGATGATCGCGTGCGAGACAGCAAATAATTTCACCCGAAAACGATCGATCGCCAAAGACGACGTCGACGACGACGACAACGACGACGACGACGACGGCGGCGGCGGCGTGGCCGCGTCGTCTCTTCTCTCCGAGTGATTTACTTCTTCTTATTGGAAACCCGAAGATAGATCGTAGAAGCGCGGAAGAGGTTCACGGTAAGAAAGAAACGGCAAGGAGAAAGAAAGGGACGGAGAATAAAGTAGAGTAGAAAGAGAGGGAATGAGAGAGGGGGCTAGGAGGGGGACTGGATGCGCCGTCTCTCTGCATCTTCCTCCTCGTCGCCTTCCTTTGTTCCCACGCCACTCTCCGAACCCTTCTCGTCCTCCCCCTCTTCCTCTTCTTCTCCCTCCCTCGCCCCAGCCCCTTCTCGCGCGGTCGACCTGGCCCCTCGCCCTTTCGTGATTCACCGTTACACACAAAGGAGAGCTCGGACTTTTGGTGTAAGCGGATGAGAGGGAGCGAGGAAGAGAGAAAAAGAAAGAGGATAAAAAAAAGAGAATAGAAAAGCCATTGCGCGCCATAGTTCCAGGATGAGCCAGGATGCTTCGCACAGGTTCTTTCATGGAAGAAGGCGCGGGGCTGAAATCGAGAGGCAAGAATGAAGCTCTCTCGTGCCGTCGTGGTCCTTCAGAGCCCAGATATACCGAAGCGAACTGAGAGCACGGAAAGAAGGAGAACCCTATAAAATCGCCATTCTCCGCGTGAAAAACCGGTGGTACAGGATAATCGTTCGACAAGTCGATTAGCGCGGGAGAACGACGAAGCAATTGTGTGGACCGTTCATTTGAAGAAGCAAGGATGTGGAAGAAGAATACAAGACACGTATCATGTATCTTTAATTCGAACAAGATTTAAAACTCAAAAAGTATTTAAAAATGTATCCACAGAAAAAAGTACTCAGTGCAAATTTCAGTGATCAAATTATGCACATATGCATTAAAATTTTTATATATTTCTAAAAAAGATTGAAACATCGGAAATCAATTCCTCCAATTTTTTCTATCCTTCTCATAATTCTACCTTCACCTTTAATAAATAAAGGTCAATTATTTATACAAAAATATTGTATGTTCGATTATACATGAGATAATTAAATACTGCTTCCAGTGTCTCTAAAAATTAAACCATAACATCGCAACACAAAATTGATCGCAATGACAAATAACGAGAGAGAGAGAGAGAGAGAGAGAGAGCAAGAAAGCTGGAAGAGTGGCGGCTCGCAGGAGCCGGAAGAATCGACTACAGAAGCAACCGCGCGGAAGAGGACAAGTCGCCTGTTTGCAAAACGCAGTCTTTCGGCCGCGTTTCAAGTTATAAACGAAATAAAGCAAGTCTCGCCGGATAAATTGACCGGTAGCCCGGGTATATAGTGGGGTCGAACGGGAAAGAGGAAAGGGGTAGACGTGAAGCGCGGAGTGCGATCGCGACGGGGGGTGGTGGCAAAAGAGGACGCCGAAGGGGGCACCGTTCCGTGAGAGTACGCGAACGATAATTCGGAGCCGCGCGGGCAGCTCAAAGGACCCGCGGGACGATATATCAATGCCCTGCTTGCGGAACAATTTCAACTATCCGCGATACACAAAGAAAAATACCAAATCGAATGCCCGGAATAGCGACGAGCGAGGCCCCCCTCCCTCTCGTCCGTCGCACTCTCCTTTATAGACATCCGATGTATCCCTTCCCCCCCTCTGCCGCTCTCTTTCTCCCTCTCGGCAGATACGTTCCCGTTGGACTGGCTGCGATGCCAATGGACTACCACGGACTCTCTTCTCGGGCCTCGGAGAGCACTCGCTCGTGTGCATACACGTGCATTTGTGTGCGAGCGCGATCGGGAATCCGGGAGAGGACCTACCTACCTACCTATCGACGGGGAATAAATTAACGAGCTGCAGGAAACTCGCGAATGTTCCGTGGGAAGACTCGTCGGGGGAACGGGCGGCGGCGGCGAGGAGTGCGGGAGACGCTTCCGGCGGGCGGGAGAACAAGAAACGCTCCTTCGCACAGTGTTCCGAAATGCGAATTCGATTGGGCAAAACCGCAAAAACTTTTTACTCGGGAATTTATTATTCATGACACAAGGTTTTCTGATAAATGCACGGTTATAAGAAAGAATAATGGTCGCGCTCCTGATGATCATTCCTGACTAGAAGAGGAACGCGGAAAAAGACGAAAAAAGATTCTGTTTCATTATTTTCGTAAGTCATGTATCGCACATTTCATCGAAACGATTTCATATAAACAACATGTGATTTTAATATAAATAAACGAATGTGCCTGTAAATTGAATTCATATTTCAAATAAAAATTATAATATTTGGAAAATAAATAAACAAATTCTGAATATTAAATATGTGATACAGCATTAAATTGTACTTAAAAATCTTATATGATAATTAATGTTCGTGCAAGCTAATAATATCACAACGTGATATTATGCGTCAATAATATATATCTGCAAAATAACAGGTGCGTGACGCACAATGTTTAATAAAGTAGAACGTCTTCGACCGTAAGTCAGTGGTACTAATGACGCAAAACAAGCAATTGAAGCATTTGACATGAGAATAATGTAGTTGTAGTAATGCAATAAGTATTAAAAATTATGTTTCTAAATAATTATTAATGTCATATTTGATAAGAAAAACGCCTTTCACCTTTGTTTATACCTCATAAATTCTCTTCTGTGAGATGTATGCGGCATTTTATGGAAATCCTGGCATATAGAATGCTTTACGACGAAAACATAATTTTCTCAACACATGGCGCGCAATGTCTTTTCTATGTCAACTTTTCAGTTACGCTCACAGACCGAAGTTATCACGGACGTCGCTCTTACCGCCAAGTTATAGGGAACGCGCGTGTCGAACGATGGTGATGAACATCGGTGCGGCGAGGCAGAGCAGCACGGCTTCTCATCGTATCTGGCGCACGGCGCAAGCTATATGTCAATCGGGTGATGGAGCGGCGGTTTGGTTATAATTGGATCAGTTTAGTTAGGTATTGCAAATATTGGCAGGCAGGGAAGCTGCCGACCCAGTGATGAAACCTAATTGGGTAAGTCGGTCTGGCTTCGCGCCAAACGAACCGGCCCAGCTTCGAATTCTAGATAGTCCGATGATGCCTTCCGCCCCCACCGTTGCCGTCGCATCCCCCGCACACTCACTGCCGAATCGAACGCACGGAATTGACACGTAAATACAACGAGCTCGGGAGTTCGTGGAAAATGGAAACGGACGTGAGATGGGGAATTCGTTTCGGACCGGTTTAATTGGAGCGCCGCGACGTGTCCCGTCGCGTCGCGTCGCATTCGCGTCGAAACGCGACCACACGCGACGGCGAAATTACATCGCGGGAAAACAGCAGGGCGAAGTGATTCGACCGAACGGTCGAATATGCGAATTGCTTGGAAAACGAACATGTTATTCGTCGTGTTCGGAAAACGATTGCATAACACGAAAGATCGTCGAGTAAGCAAAGTCTGAAAAACGAATCTAAATGCAAATAAAAGAAGAAAAAAAAACAAAAGCTTACAAAATACCTGAGACAATTATACGATAATATTATAGTTAAGTAAATTTTTATTATAAAAAAATAGACACACTCATCATTTTCCAAACACGCACTATCTAAAATATTAATATGTATTTATTCATATACTGCAAGAAACAAAATATAGGTATTATATCGCATATCTTAAATATTTCAAACACTTCGAGTCGTAATTTCGTAATCGAATTTATTCGAAATAACCGGATAATACAGCTATTTGAATGTTTATGACCCTTATCGAGATGTAAATCGGACAGTCCCTCGTTTCCATTTGACCGAAGGACAACTGAACCTCACCTCTCTCTGCTCGTTCTCTCTCTCTCTCTCTTTCTCACTCCAAATATAATACGCCCAAAACATATTTCAGTGCGAGGTGAACGAACTGAAGGAAAGCGACGTGTCTGTCGTTGCCGGGATGCACCGTGCATTGTAAACGAGTCGGGCGACAAGTGTGCACTCTCGATAGTAGTGTTGACCTTTCAATGATGCTAAGCTGCCGCCCGCCGCTCCACTCGTCGCTGCCATTACACGCTCGGCCAACAACAACGCACATGTGGGCTACATCAGTCGAGCGAGGGCTCGTTTTCAAAAGCACGCTAAACACCCGGATATTTTACACGGCTTTCGAGTGTAGCCGCGTCTCCGATATTTTGTTACTTTGTGATTTCCACGCTCGCCACAAACAGGCGACAAATGATCGGATTCTACCATTTCAGTTGTTTTGACAGCAATTACCCGTTATACAAACGACAAGTGGATATCCGAACCATTTATGAGGCATTTAAAAATTGTTGTCTGTTTAAAGAGATTATCATTAGATTTTTTTTTTCACATATTGATGGCTCTGTATTGGCTTTCGTTTAGCCATTCTCAGTTTAAATCAAACTATAACCTTAACATATCAAAATATGATAATATAGTAATTTAAGATACGTAACCATTTTAATATACGTAACATGATTTCATGAATAAGAATAGCATAATGATAGAATAATTGTATTTCAGTACAAGAGAGATGACAAATAAATATCTTCTTTATAATTAAATATTCTTAAAATTGTTGCAAATAAATCACGATTAAAACATCTAATTTTCTAACTTTTTATTTTGAATTTATAAAGCAACTATAATATTTTATCTTAAAATAAAAATGTTTCTCATTCAAATTAATTAAATGAAAAAGTTATAAGTCGTGTATCTTGATATATAAAAATCTTTGCTATTGCCAACCCTGATTCTTCAAGGTGAGGCTGTTCTTAGGACACGCCGCGATAGTCTCGCGATACAATGTAGTTAGCCAACGAGGAATTATTTTTAAAGCGACAACGTTATACAAGCGTCTCGTAATCACGATATTTCGCGCGCGAAATTTTATTTTTCATAGCAACACGAGTGGCGTGTTGCCATTTCGGCGTGACGTATTGTCACGGAGAAATTGGAGTAACGTGTCGGACAGAGTTCGTAAACGGCGGCGGAGGTCGCGACAAGTTCGAGGTTAATCGTTCGTTTGGCAAGGCTCGCCTGTTGCCGCGCTGCTCTATGAACCGCCCACGTTATATAAGTCGAGTAAAAGAGGGAGAACATCGAATGAAATAATTTTCAGTGAACGTCGCAACTCACTTTTTCTTCTCACGAAAAAAATAGCAGTGAGGTTAAACGATAAAAATAAAGCCGAAGAAATACACGCTTTCGCTCAATAAAGTCAGATCTAGTTTCTTGAAGATTCTAACGACTACCACTTGTATAAAAATGTTTTATAACTAACTAGTCATTACCAGACATCACGCAAAATTTAATCGTTAAAAAAAAAAGGATTATTGTGGAAAAGTATGGAAAGATGTAACTAACAGTCGCACATCAAGAGCATAAAAATCAAACGTTTATTTCAACAAGTGTTTTGAGATATAGGACGTGTTTTAGCGACGTTTAGAACAGAAGAGGAATAAACGAATGACACGTGTGAAAAGGAAGATGAGTGCTATATCGAACTACACGTACGCGCGGATATTCGTTATATACATATGTATAGGCCTGACGAACGATCACGTGAACGCAGGGTCCAACGGCTGATACGGCCTCGAAATGAATAATTCACGAGAAGCGAACGAGCGAGCGTGGCCACGCGGTGCCTCACGATCGGGTCTTCTACTACTGTGAGAATGAGACGCGGGTCCGCGCAACCTTTACACGGCTATTACGCGACGACGTTATTATTCTTTCCTCATGCCGAAATATTTTTGGGCGTATGGACACCGCAAACGCCCAAGGAGAAGGAGGAAGTTTCACGCCAGATTTCGAGGAATCGGTCTCGCTCCACCGCAACGTGCGTGCAATCTGATCGCCATTAAGGTTCCCATTCGTGAAGAGACGATTAATCGTTAAATCAGACAAATCATCTCGTAAAAAAATAAGATATGTTCCGATATATTATGTTTGTCAACGTCGTTGTACATTTATATGCAAAAGATAATGTCATTAAAAAAATCATGATTTACGAATGTTGTAATATTTGTTATGATATTTGAAGTAAATAAATGCATTAAGATATTCAAAGCAAATTTAGAAAATTCTTCGCCTTGCTTGCTTTATATAAATATTCAGCGATTCTTTGATCGACTCCTTCGCGTTCCTCTGGTTATTGAAGAAATATAAATAAAGTTTATCCCTCATATAACTTACATGTTATTTACTCTGACTATTTTTATTCTAGTTCAAAGTAGAATCTTGGCTAACAGGTTTCGAGCATTACTCGCGTACTTTGTCGTATTTCGTATTTCAGGCTGTGTTTCTTCCCTTATATTTATGCATAAATCTTGAATCTTCATGCCAAAAGAAATCTAATAATAAAAAATATAAGAGCGATCTGTCGGATTGAGTCATAAATAAGTTATACTTGAGTTCGCCGCGGTAGCACACATATATCTCCCTATCTAAGAAACGGAAGTTATTTATAACTTAATCCAAAATATAATATATTTTACGTTTTTTCTTTTTAACTTAGAGATAAAAATATTATAATGTTAATAAAAAAAATTTAATACAATATTACAACAGACAGAAAATAGTTTTAGAAAATCTCGTATAGTCGTATAAAAATGTGAACATAGCTATTTCTCCTTTTCAAATTACTTCCTGCCAATTTGATACCTCCAATGAAGACCATGGCAATTTACGAAAATGATAACACAGTACAAACCGTCAGACGCAGGAAATATTCATAACTTCTTTCGCGACGCGAGCTTGAAATGACGAGTCTAACTGACACGGCAATGTTGGAAGTGTTTAATCCGACACCGTCTGTGAACACCAACGCAGCGAGATAAGGCGAGGAAAGAAAAAGTAGAAAACAGAGAAAGAGAAGAGAGGGAGAGAGAAAACGCGTTACTGCGCCGCCGAAGTGTGCATCGAGCTACGGATTACCGCAGTCGTGTACTCAGTTTTCAGGCTAACAGGTGAACCTCGGTAACTTAATCTTTTTTTTGCTCGTCTATCTACCTTTCACATGCACATATGCATTGCACATACTATGCGACGACAGGCTCGATCAAGCTTCGCGCCGAATTACACGCATTTCAGGATACACATTTTACACGGCGTGCATGTACACAAGAAACTCTATTACCTCGACCAGTTGATATATTCATCGTGAATAAATGCGTAAATACAGTGAACACGAAAAGAAATGTATTATATTATACACGAATATTTAATGATATTCGACAATAATTTTAAAACATAAATTTCGAGTGCGAAGGATTTTATTGCTCTCAACGTGAATAGTATCCACTCACTAAATATGTAATTAAGCAATTATTGAATTGATTTAACTAGAAATGTAATTTATAAAAAAACTAATTTTATATAAGCTAGTTATTAGTAGTTAATTAGTAGTTATTAGTGGTTATTCATTATTCTTTGTTGTTTATCCATTTTTCGCTTATATCATTTTTAATTGATTTTCGTTAAATGTTTTCGAGTTCGAATTGATTATCAATAAAGATTAAATAATGGTACATTAAATAGCAATCGTTGTGATTTTTCGTTTCATTTCCTTTAAAATAGCCGCGAGTAATCCGCTATTTACCGTCACAGAATAATGTAAGCGGAAAAATCAATTACAACAAAGCTCATAAATTCCATACAGTCTTATTTCGTAATAGTTAATAATATTGCGAAAAGCTTTTATTTTTGACAGTAATATGTCAAAGATACAAATGCACAAGATGAACTATTGATATTAATATCGAGGATATCTAAATATAAATGGATGTTTTGAGAAACTTGCCATCGTGCGATTACGTATTCATTACTTTTTTTGCTCGCTCAGCGCCGTCAATATGCGAATACAGGGCATTCAGCCGGTTCTAAATATCAATTAGGTAGATATGAGACGCGGAAATGTCAGGCTTATTCTTGCTGGATGCAACGCAGTCGATTTACGACACGAGGAAGACATCGTGCGCATAAGTGAGATAGAATTTCACGACAATCATCGTTGAAACATGTTGTAATTCGGAAGAGCTCAAAAATAGCTATCTCCGGAAATAAATAATAAATCATAAATAAATAAACTCATACTCGTCGAACTTTAAGAAGCGAGATTAAAGACATTTATGAAACTTCGATAATAAAAATATCACTGCTTTTCTTTCGATAAGAATTTTTTTCCTTTGATATCCTTTATCAATAAACTAAATATTGATATCTAGAAACATATCGTAACATCAAGCAGAATAAAAATATATATTATTTTTTATATATTATTTTATTATAGTGCATATTAATTTTTACATTGACTTAAATCAATTTTATCTTGCAAAATTCTACAATGATTGTCGTATATCTTGCAGTTATTAATATCTTAAAAAAAAAGCTGGAGATACATTTTGTTGTGCATTCATTTATTATACTCAAGTAAAGATCTCGAGAGTTTATTAAATTTAAATATGTCTGAATATTCGATAGCGAGTGAATAGAAGTATCGACAGCCTGTTAAATTTCAGTATCCTCGCGAACAATTTTTCTTTTTCTCTCTCGGTGCAGAAAAAGGGAAAAAGAGGTGAACAGTTTCGGCCGATGGTTAACTTGTATCGCGTCTTGCTCGAGCATATACGGGAATAATTCTTTGGAAGCAACCGACCATGGGGCAAAGAGAGGAGAGGAGAAGAGAGAAGCGGTGCGTCAGCTCCCGCCAGAAATAACGCAGATAAACTTAGACGGCCCTCCGTTCAAGAGAACCAACCAAACCCGAAGACTCCGAGAACCCAACTCGAGTCCTAATGAAATCGCTCGCGAAAGTCCGTTTATTCAGGATCATGCGCGTTCTTATCATCGCTAAATTCGCTCGAAGTCGAAAAACGAAGTCTTTTGATCTTAAGAAACCGCAAATATGCAAATATAAAATAGTAAATAATTATTGGAAAATATGACAGGAGAGTCGCGGGTATAACAATTTTTCATAATTGAGATCGTCTTTTAATATAAAACTAATTATAGTTAATATTTACAATATATTTTATGCATTTTATAAATAAAAAAGTTTTATTAAAGAAATTGCTTACGTTAATTATTTATAGACTCTATTCTAGATTAATTGGTTCCTCAAAATGCTATGATTCATGAAAATACTCTATTCCTTGAAATACTATGATTCATGAAAATATTGTATATTCAAAATTTCGTTTATATTTCGTTTATTTAATCATTTACACAGACTTAATAAACGATTTAATAA
The DNA here is from genome assembly GCF_040581485.1 of Linepithema humile. NCBI lineage: Eukaryota > Metazoa > Arthropoda > Insecta > Hymenoptera > Formicidae > Linepithema > Linepithema humile. The sequence goes on along the minus strand of NC_090132.1, from coordinate 22,031,465 downwards.
ACATAATGTTGTAAACGGCATAAAAAAAGAAAGTATTAATTAATCGATAAAGTCATTAATTAATACAAAAGCGAGGAAAATCGTTGGAGAGATTGTGGAAAAAGCTCGAGATTAGAAAAAAACGCACCTGCACACTCACCTGCCCACCGGCCCGACATAAAGTGTTGATAAATTTACAGCCCGTACACGGTCCTATGAACGCAGTTACCGCCGGAAATAAATCCATTCCCGCGTAAAAATAAAACTGAAACGAGAAGCAGCAACATACGAGCCACTAAGAGAGATCGTGCGGCGTTATGATAAACCGTGCGTGAGTAAAGCAAAAGAAACATCATGAGAGAAGTGAAGAAAGAGCGAATATTAGTGCTCGAGCAGAAAGTACCGTTTCGCGAACGCCGACCTGCGCGTAATGTTAACGATGAATGATGAAAACATCTCTAGAAATAAGGGCGAAACGTTTCGAAACTGAGACAACAGATAATCGAGATATCTTATGAATATAGTCAGAATTATGAAATTGTAAATTCTAAAGAAATGTGAAACGATATTATTAGAACTAAAGTAAATTGACAGCTTTTATCCGCATTATGATACTGCTACTTGTTTCGTTAAGAATAAAATACTTTTTCTAGATCTATTGTATCAAAAATTTTAAATATTTAAATTATACTTAATTAACATTTATAAATATTTAACGATAATCTGTCTGTATTTTTATTATAAAAATATGTGTTTGTGTGTTTAAACTCTCAATAGTTTCTAAGTTTCCAAATACGCTAACTTTACACACACACTCACTACTATGCTAATGCAAGAACTTTGTTCGAACACAATTACAATTGCCAAGAATTATAAAATCGCTACATGTACAAATTTTCCAGATTAAAAATGAACATAATGATGGCACCAAAATTCTATCGTATGCTTTGCCATTAACAAAGAAAATATAAAAAAAATAATAAGAAAAGGGAAACTTCATATCTAGCACTCACCATTCGCTGCTACAACCGGACGTATTGTCGCAATATTCAACGCACCAGGAAAATCGGAATTCACCGCTACCTAACCTCACACCGACAACCGCATGCTTCCTCGATCGTCGGTCCGAGTCCAAGTTCCTTCACATTTTACACATACACACATGCACGCGAGCAACTAATGGCAATTACGAGAATATAACCACGGTTTCGACGTAAATTCTTTACCCGATCGTGCTCACAATCTTTTACTCCCGAACGCGACTTTCGTATACCGAGATACAATAAACGATGATATTTCGCCACAATTGTTTGCGTTTATGATCAACGTTTCTACGTGGTTTCTAATTTTTACCGCAAACACAATAAGATCACTATCGAAACTCGCTAAAATACGGAAAGTACGCGCAATATTTTATAGTCATAACAGTACGAGTTACGTTGCAAGACTCCAAATTAAATATGGCAGCCAACTCCTTCTAGAAATCAAACGATGGCTGACGAAAATAAACGATTACGTCCGACAAAGTTGATTGACAATATTAGCGCGAAAATGAATTTCGAAATAATAAATCAAACTTTACGGATATCGGCAAGTGGTGTAAAAGATCAAAATCAACCAAGAAAAATAATCCCTTAACTTGTTTACCAAAGATCACGTTTGCGGAAGTGAGATCTTGATAAAGTTCTTGATAAAATCACGAAAATAAACATGCGAAGAATTTACTGAAATGTGTTCTCGTTATCATTATTGCACTGATTGCGTGTATGTGTGAAATGTAAAGAAACTTTATGGAGAGAGAAAGAGAGAGAGAAACTCAAACTAAGAATTTATATTGTAGTTGCCGGTTACCGAGGTTGTCGAGGTTAGACAGCAGTAAATCTCGATTTTCCTGATGAATCGAATACTGGGTATACATTCGATTGCAGCTGCAAACGATAAGTATCAGATATTATATTTTTTTTTTCAATTGCGTTTTCTTTTACATTTTCTAAACTTAAGATAAAAAAGCAGAATTTTAGTGCAACAAGTATATTTATCTTCTTTTAATTTCAAAAATTTTTCTCAGCTGCAATTTTGTAATTATAAAATTCTTGCAATAGCATACCAGCATATTATTTTGTAAAAACTCATTGAAAATTCCATGTTTCAACGAAATAATACACCAATGTAAAAATAATTTACACATACTTAAAAAAATATAAGATTATAATATATGACATACAAATAATATAAAATTTAGAGATCGTAAAGTCAGCATTAATTTTGCGATTAATGATCACGCTAAGGGAGGATAAAAAATCAAGTTTTGAGCCAACAGAAGAAAGTAGAAAGATAGATAGAGTAAGAACAAAGATCAGAAGAGTACAGCTAGAGTAAACGGATGAGCAATCTCGGTTGGAGACATGACGCAAATACCAATGACTGCTGCGTTAATCTAATCTGGCTCGAGGACCAATAATAACACATGAAAATGACACTCTATATTCCGGAGTCTGATTACAAGACGCTCCTTCTTAGAAGCCCCATGAGAAACACCGGAGGAGAAAGAAAAATAACCTAAGCACACCTGAATGATGAACATTCTTTTGAGTCACGATCTAAATATGATAAAAATAAAATAAAACTGTAACATTAATCTTATAATTTAGTTCGTTATTATTTGTATTTGTGTCCTATTCAAATAAAATCACGTGATTAGAAGCCACGCAATGTCAAATATTAACTTCCAAAGTTGCTTTCAGAAGAAGAACATATCTAAAAACTCAAGTTAAATCAGCAATTTCAAATAGATAAAAGATAGTCATATCTCTGGGTATTCCTCTGTAAACATTATAATGTAGTTTGTATAGACAGAAGAGGAAACTTCGAACACATGTACTTCTACAAACTAAGCTCCCACATGTAAGAAGAGTTGAAATAGTGCGTAAACTTCGCAAATCTTCGCTGGCGCAGTAATCATCAGAGATAATAATAGTTAAAGCGTTAGAGATGTTATATCGTGCGAGATGTCATCAAGCACATAAATAACTACCGTAATTTTGAATAGTTCAAATCAAAGCAATTTTGATATGGTTCCAAGCGTAGGTGAGCGGTCTTCGTGGAATTCATAAATATACAGGTATAAAATTATTATCGCTCACAGTTAATAATTGTTCTGAGAAAATTACTGTTTACCAATTGTAGAGTAATTATTATAGTGCTATTAAAATTAATTAGACTCTGTTATTAGAAAGGTTTGCATTTATTATTCAACCTTATCTTTACTTTTTGTAGGAAAACAGTGGAATACGATACTAATTCTGTTACTGGTATAATGGTTTTACGTGTTTCGGGATCAACAAACATCGCCAAAAATTCTCGAAACATCAATCAACGTACACGATCGCTTGTATGTAAAGAAAAAAAAACACATACGCAGTATTGAAAGGTCTCGTCGTTGGAAGATTGTCGAGCAAAAAAGTATTGTTTACCTTAGCACTGTGTCCAAAGTTGTTTTACCTTGCGTAGAAAAACTTCCATCATAAAGCAACAAAACAATAGTTATTTAGCATATCTACTTGGCGCGTGCAAATCCACAGAAACCGTTACTCGTAGCGATTACAGACAATTTTCGTATGTTGTAATTAATAACACTTTGCCGAGAAACTATGTCAATGGAATGGAAATCCACAAAAGTATAGTGTTAAACTGAAATCGGTAGATCGACATGCGATAACGGCGACCGCAATAATCTTTTTATTTTCCAAAGTGCGCTCACAAGTGGAAGTTGCATAAAATATTACGTATACGTATTTACAATTCGAGCATAGTCACGCAGTTTTCTTCGTATCTTTTTATCGGAAGAGAGAGAGAGAAATAGACTACCTGTTACATTTCCATCGAGGTCGAAAGTTGATCGTATACGGTACACGCGCGCGTGTATACACAACGGTGGCCTGACATGCGATGGATTATGCAGTGTGCACTTAGAAAGTTCCCTCGTCAGCGATTTTCCACGCTGGAACAGAGACAACGTGCGCCCGGTTGGTTCTGCGAAGTGAGCGCGTACATGTCAAAGAAACCCCGACATCGACGAACGGATAAAATTCAAACTTTGACAGCGCAAACAAATCGTAATCCTAAGATATGAAATCTTGACACAAGTAAGATAATAATGACAAACGAGAAAATTTCTCTAAATAATGGAAAAACTGAAAAAGTTCTTAATCTGAATAATACGTAGTTTCTTTCAAAAATATATCTACAAATAATTTTATACTATATACATTTGTGTAAACACGTATTATATGTCTGTTTTCGCACATAAACGTTTATTAACAAACAAAAAAAAAACAACAACTTGTTGATCAAAATTGTGCTTACTAAAATTGACCGTCCAATATATTAATAAATTATTTTTCAAGAATCACTATCATCACACCAGCATGTATTAACATAGCTACAATTTACAATAATTCGCAATTCAACGATAGAGAGGCGCGGTGAGAATGTGCGCGGTTAAATCTCTCATCGTTCACATTGTTCATTAAAACTGGAGAAAACGACGTCGTAAACGCGTCCACGAAACGTCAGGGTGACCAGGACACTGCAATTTCCATTCGAGCGTGTTAATGCAATACTGCCGCCATCGTCACCCTTGTCGTTGAAGACGACGACGAGGACGACGACGCTGGTGGCAACAATCGTGAAAGAAGAACAGAGAGAGGGTACATAATGCATGGCTAGTATGCGTAAATAACGTTTCTACCGAGAGAGATAGAGGGAGAGAGATGAGGCGAAGGAGGAGGATCCTCGTAAACAGCAGATCGTAACTGTAAAACTCGTTTCCATCGCGTTTCGCTTACCTCGATCGAATTTTCGCATAGATCATACAAACATGTTGAAAGTCGTTAATTTAGAGATGTGAAATAACATATGTATTAAATTTATCACTATTTATCTTCGTAATAATACTATTTTATTGTTTCTCAAGATCAAATAAGGTCCTATTTTTCTTAATACACATAAAATACCATTTTTAAAGATTTATTCTTTCACAGTAATTGAGATAATTAGCAAAAAGTTTAAATAAATGCTTTAATAAGAAACAACTGATTTCTAGATTAGTTTTTCATCATATGCTGAATGATGAAGGCTTTGCGCGAAAGGATGCGGAAGCAAGAATTTTCCACGCGGAAGCCCTGTCAAGCTGAATAGCAAGTCGTGAATCTACGTTACTCACGGAGACGAGAAGGACAGAGAGAAAGAAAACGGCAGAGAAAAAGAAGGCGAAGCAATTTAATTTTTCTCCCGTGCGCGGAAGATTCTATATCGTGCCGGAGGAAGACGCGACGTGTCGCGGTTTATTACATTTTTCCTCTCCTAGTCAACGAACTAATGGACCGCTGGAAATAGTGCCGAGGCTATAAGCTCCTATTCATCCTTGAAATAAAATCAGCACCATCTCGCCGGCTGTGTCGTCTCACTTTGACTCTTGGTTTTCCGTTCGGTAGGGTGAGGTAATCGCATAAAATACGTAGCGTAACGATTCACTGTGTTTTCGCGCATGAAATATCTCACGTCAAAAATCTCCAACTAATTTTTAATTAATTTTAAGACTAAAGTTTAGTTGCATTGGCAAACTCCAGCTTTCCAAACATCACGATCTAATACTTGAGATAAATTATTTACGACATAAGCAAATTAATAAAAAAAAAAAAAATTGACAATCTTTCGCGTGAAAATATTTCTATCGCATTTTACCGGCCCGATTGTACGAGTTTCACATACGTGTAAGTGCGTCATTGCAAGACTTCTACAAGGAACTTCTCGATCGCCTTGGCAAATCGCTCGCGCGCTGACCTCGCGCCGATCGAGATCGTTCTTAAACCACCGACTTATACGAGAAATCCACCGACTTCCTATAGATAGAGATTTCCACTTTCTAGTTAACCGGCCGACCTGCCGATACAAACGCAGCACGTTAAATCACGTCTTTTAACCGAACCGATAAGAGATGGCCATTGTACGCGGTAAGAGTTGTTGTTTATATCCTTACGACCCTGCCCTCCACCGGCATACCTGCCGATCCTTTTACACTTTCTAGAAAATATCAAGCGATAATTAACAGCAAGAGGATATAGCAGCGCGATATCGCTCCGAGGTCAACGTGGCAAGAAATCCACTATCGAACGAGATTTTTCACGCTCCCAAGACTTTCTAGTCGATTGATCCGCGTTGATTATCCCTTCGCACGCGTTAAGCCATGTGCTGGCAAAATAATTATTTTCACCGCAATTTCCGTCCACAAATGCAAAACAACCATCAAAACAAGCGGTGATTCATCCGCTTAAGCGTGCTTCCGTGTGGATTAACATGAAATATCAGCAAATAAGGTCATATTTATTTAAAATAATTTAATTTTATATTAATTTAAAATTAAATTTAATAATATACATGTATTTGTAATCGCTGGAATTTACTCAATAAAAAGACCACGATTACATGAATTACAAGAATTACATGAAGTATAAGAATTTACATAATCTTCGAAAACTTCAAATAATATTAATTATCCAACTGCTATCATTGTTGTATACTTTACTTTTCCTATATTAATTGAGCTATATTTATTTATGATATTACTCATCGATTTTTTTTCAAGCAGTAGTTCTTCCGTATCGAAACATCTATTAAAATGTTCCTTTCAAAGCGAACCACCGAAATGTTTTTGTTCAAGTCAGTTAAAAGTAAGAGCGAAGTAACGGTCGCTATCTCTCGCTTCTCGAGGAATAATCATTGCAGGTATTCGACCGGTGAGAGAGATCAAGCATCTTTGTTATCCAAGTTTCGATCTAAGCCGACCAGCATCTATCGATCGGAGCTCTCGCAGAGTCATGAAAAATACTGCCGTCAATTTAAGATCAGGGGTGCCAGCCTACTTGCGACAGGCCTCTCGTATCGAAAACAATTATCGTAACGTAATATCGCGCCTATCGTCGCCGAATGACAATAAATCCTGACGCATGTACACACACGGCCATGATTTTCCTTTCTCTGTCCACAAGAGTACTTAATTCCCGCAATATCGGGTTGCATTCTTAAATTATCGAAGAGGAGTACATTACGCTTGCCATATTAAAGTCTCTATATATTTTCGTCTCTACGTATAAAACACTCATTCTGTCAAGATAAATATTTCACGTATCCTTGTCGCAATATATTATAAATCTATGTATATTAGATTTCTTATATAAAATTCAGACTAACACTATTTTATAAAGTGAACTTTAACTTCTCATAAAATTGTATGTGATCTTTAAATATAAAAAAAGCAAATATATTTAGTACAATGTAATTTATCTAGAAAAAAATAATATCCATCTGTAGTGAAAGAATGGATATCTGAATAAAAGAGTTGATTAAAAAGAGAAAAATTTGATTTAAAAAATTATTTTACAGGTGAATCTACAAAATTATAGATGTCCTAACAACGTAGCACATGTTGGATGTAGAACGCAAAATGATCGAGCAAGTACTTGCCTTGTAAGATACCTGAATTACTCTGCATCGTGCTATATAATTTGTAATCCGGACTGCACACTCAGTATGCCAAACATAAATTGAAGAAATATTATCCTACTATCGTCGCACTATGCGCAATATTGCATGTCTCACATATCTACAATCGATGTTATAATAAACGGCAAACTACTACGAGAGAAATCGAGCACTTTACTCGAATCTGAACGAGTCTAGAGGACAGGTAGTTACGAAGGGCTATACTCTATACCGGGTGACCGATACGTACGAGCGAATCGCGTGATCGTGCCACGGCTGGTATGCAGACGGACCCCGCAGTGGCGTGTTGCATTATTTTAGAGGGGAGAAAGGAGGGAAAGAGAAAGACGTGCAGAGCGCAGACAATCGCGAGGGGAATCCTGACTGCGCATATATGTGTTAGCGTATGTCTGTGAACGCGTATTCTATGGTAGAGGAGAGGGGGCGGTCGACCAGGTGGTAAAGCCACCCCATGATTTTCCGGCCCGCACGACTCCCTCCAAGGGAGAGTTGAGTTTCTCGTATATACTCTCGTCGGCGCACGTACCGTACTCGACACGCGATCGAATCGCGCGCGTTTGTTAGCATTAAACTGCCAGATAAACGCACACGTCGCCGACTATAACCCGAGATATGCATCGTCGCGCTTTGCTATAATATTGATGGCTGCCACCAATTTTATTGTTTCTTCGCTTACGTAGGATTGTTTTGATTTTTCTTATCAAATATTCCAATTTCTAAGGAAAAATGTCTTACTCGCGATTTTATTACACGCCAATTCTTTTTAGCATGCCAAATATTGCAGTCGCGTTACCTTTGGTATTTTGCGCTGTAAATATTCTAGATCTTTCAGCTTCATGCATCTTTTTAGTCAATTCATAAGGCCGATAGGAAAGAATATATTTTTAAAAACTGCGTATTGAGACGCGGAAGAATGATCATTATTCGTAGCGAGCGGCAAAAACGAGCGAAGGACGACGCATGATTCACGCATCGCCGAAACCTGTTAGGCATGTAACACACGTTGATTACGTCTAATCGACGATATTGATAAATAATATTAATCGTTCATTGCTTAATCCCCTACGCATATGTGTGTATGCATTTACGTGTGTGTATGCGAACGCGGAAAAAGTTGAAGCGACACGACTAGTAGTCGTTCGAAAGTTACGAGCAGGACTTTAAATCGCTTTTAAATCCGGCTAGCTGGTTCCACCGGTTTAGATACATAAAGTCCGACAACATGACGTCCGATCTTTCGCAAATCGGTTCACAAATAGCGACCTTTTGCGCTGAAACCTATCGGTACAAAGGAAGAATTTTATATCTATCAAAATAAAACGATTTTTTAAAACAATGTCGTCATACTATTGTATCAACATCATATATTTTATAAAGATATTGCGTAAAATCGCGACGCGATATTCTAAATACATCATCATGCTGTTGTTATTGCAATTGATGTTTATAGGTGTATATAAAGTCGTAAAAGTCGTAAATTATATAAAATATGATATCATTAACAGGACCTTTGAATCGGAAATAGCGTTATAAATATAACCATAGTGCCTATTATAACCACGAGATGACAATTTCATAGTAAAATGCAGAATAAAAGTTGTTTAAGAATGAAGATCAAAATTACAAGTTCGATGAATTCAATTTTTAACATTATAAGTACAAAAAGCACATATCGTATGCTAATTGTTGTAATTTCATTGTCACGAATAAATGCTTCGCGTAAGAATCTTATATGAACTGTTACGCGACATCGTAAATACGTAGGTCTAAATGGATCTTTAGCTAGCGCGCATGTTGAAGAGCATCGAGATTCACGAGGAGAAAATCTTCCGACAACTTGATGAATATTTTATACTCGCGCTTCGAGTGCTATATGTAATGCGGTTGATCAAAAGCACGCAGTCGTCATAAATGCAGCATGCGATTTTCCCACGGAAGGAAAACGCTCCGCGGAATTGCCACACACGCGCACACATGCACACAACCGCGCTATATATCACGTCGCGCATAATGCTTCAATTGTACAAACCGCAAATGAAAAGTACTAATCGCGAGACTTGTTTAAATCTCATCGAAAAAGTACCGGATGAACGAGCTCGTTTCGCCGACCCGTGAAGTGTTGTTAATCAAATATACATGATATGCAGAATAATTTTAATACTCTACATAGCAATTAAAAAATACGAATGCACACGTAGCACGTGTATTCCAAAATTCTAAGCGAATTAAATTAATTATGCGCAGGTTATTTTCCACGATCTGCCCTCGGAAAAAGTACAAATTCATTGACGCAGAACGCAGGAAAATGAGGAACAGAAGAAAAGGATAAAAGTGAATAATAATAGGCATTGTAAGTTTGCACCGTAGATTATCTTTCCGCGTACGTAGAAAGTGTAATACATTGTTCACTTTTTTATTTCAGCACCTAGAATCTTTGTAATTCGTAGAATAGAAATGGTGCATATTTTCGAGAATAACTCACATAAATGCATATGCTTCACGATCAATTACTTGATGAAAAAGAGACAAAACCGATAATCTCTTTTACAAAAAGAGATCCTGCTGGATATACAAAGTTCAGAAATCAGTATTACAGATAATATGTGTACGAAGCGCGTAATTTAGTCACGGCTCAACCGTGCGAGAAGAATTCGTGCGTACACCTTTAGCGATAATTTTAGTTACTTGACAATTTGGCACTGTCTACGCCAAATAGAAAGCCACGCGACTCGCCGAAGCCGGAGAGTCGCGCGCGAGCAAAAGAAGTGTAAAACGATGGAGAGAAGGGAGAGGAAGGCGAGACAAGGAAGCGAAAAAAGAGAAAGAAGAGAGCGAAGAGAAGTCGTTGTCGGAGGGTCGGTGCGCGCGCGATAATCCATTTGCTCCTTTCGTAGACCAACGGGACAAGGCGTCCTATTTATATCCACGAGAAACTTGCGCCTAATGTGTAGACCGGTATTGTGCAACTTGCATCGCTTTCCATAAGGTGTCCCATTGTATTTAAGTCTTGGAGAAGAGGAATGCAATGCAGAAAAACAGCATTTTCAAGATCATTAATTGCAAAATCAACATTAAAAGTAAATCACGTAAACTGAGCTTGAAAGTTGTTAAAAAGGAGAGAAATCAAAAAAGTATTTTTCAGTAAACATAAAAAAGCTAAAGATAAATTTTATCAGTATGCAATTTTAATATGTAATATTAAAAAATTTAAAAGTAGCAGAAATTTTTTAATGAAATTTTTGCCAAGAGAAGAACGGCTTCAAGCTTTCTGAAGAGTGCGGAAATTTTTGCGATAATAATAGGACACCTTGTATGTCGTGACCGAGATGGAACGAGGAACACTGAAGAAGCGAGTAAAGGCAAGTCGTAGCCCCGAGTGAAAAATCGTCCGCGCATACAAACAATCCATTCATTTAACAATGCGCGGTTCGTGTTGCCTTCAAGGCCGTTGTATCGTTGGATCAAAGAGCTTTCACAGCAGAGAGTTACTTCGTGCGGAGAGTTGATCATCCCGCCAAAGAGTAGCAATTCAAAATAATCTGTATTGTTTATCTTTCTAATCGCAGCTATTTGTAGATTTCCTTGAATAGAGAATATCTTTACAGCAGTTAGGCTACTCTGTACTTAGCGTATGTCGATATTTGCGATGATTGAAAATAATTACCGCTTGAGATAACGACAGTTATTAAATTGTGATAAAAATATTTTGAATAATCGGAAAATATATGACGTAAAAATCATATATGTAAAAAAATAGTAATAAAATATAAAGTAAAATACGCAAGATAAATAATTTTCTGCCATCACACGTAATGCCTCTTGAAATATCGATAAATATCGCTATAAATTACGATATAAAATACTATTATGATACTCGATCTGTCGAAATCCAAGAAAACGCATTTTCTCAAGTGCAATAAAATCACATGTTTCCGGAGTCGCGCTGTTTTCCGACGCCGTCGGCTTTCGCTCCGCAGCGCGCGATAAGATAGAATCGAAAGATACGATTGTACGATATCGTTCGTGGAAGCGGGCGCGTTGTGTTGCTCGAACGTCCGAGGGATTTGAATATCGAATTTATCGAAATACACCGATTACCGCGACTACCGGTTTCTTTGGACTCGCTCGCTCGCTCGCGTGCGTGCAACGCTCGAGGAAGAGGAAGCCGATCCGCTGCCTTCGACAGGAGCGAGAGAAACGAAACGGAAAGAAATACAGCTTGCACCTGCTGGTCAGCCGCGGTAGTTTCCACTAAACTATACGTCAGTTCAGAGTCGACCCCACCGAGTAAAGGTCGGCGATACCTGCGTTAGCTATCTTGAAATATGACTCAGTAAACGAGAAGATAAGTGAAGATGTTGCGGAAGATTTGTGTTCGAGCGAATCGAGCCGAGTTCAAAAATAAGCTAGAAAATCCAGCAGCAATAAAGTTATTGCTGCTTTGAGTAAATTTTGATTTTGACAACTCCGATATTACACGGATATCCTTAAACTTGTATATAATAGCAAAAGTTTCATCGGCAAAAGTTATTTGAACACAAACTGTGGGAAATTTTTTTTCATTTCTTTTAATTGCTTCCAGCATCGTAATTTCCGACTCGAGCGTTGCGGATTAAACCCTAAGAAGGAAACAAGTTCTTCACGGACAACTTGCAAAAATTTCATTCCGCCGGGAAAGTTGGTATTTTTATGTATTATAATGGAAATTTATAATTTTGTGCTACTCGACGCGGGACAAACGTAACCACGATCGGAACCGCGGCGGACGTACTCGAGACACTGTTTGTAGAAAGTGGAAGCGAATTGCAAATGTTAGCACAATTGGTTGCGACGACGTATTCGCGGAAAATAGAGAAACGCGCAGGATGTACGTCACCGTCCGCGAGGCGGATATTAAAATATCATGTAGCTCGATGTGATTCTCACGGAGACAGTTTTTCCTCGAATTTTCGAGAGTCCGATATTCATAGCCGGTTGCACGTTGATGTAAAATGAAACCATAATGCAATATGGATATAGAATACTAGAGACAAGGCAAATAAATATTGAGAGCATCTCAGCGTACAATAAACACTTTTATATAAAGGCACTTTGGTCCGGTTATATACTGATATTTGATTTAAATTACAGGAATCGCCCTTATATTTCAAGCTCCTCCGTCGTGGCAATATGCCATCTTATCCATCTGATCGAGCAATAACCGAGAAAGCGCGTGATTTTCAACACCGGTGGCCTTAAGGATATTATCGGCACGCGTGCACTGTAGGAACTGTAAGCTGTACGTATTTTCGAACGATTTCGTCATCGACCCGAAACGACTCCCTCTTAAACCGTAATCTCGACGACGCATCGTCGACGGAATCAAATTGGATCTATCAAAAAAGGAAATCGCTAATGATTGATGAAACACGAGTTCTTATCAGAGCCATAATTATCAATCATACGCAGATATCGTTCTCCACTGTCAAACGGCACATTAATATGAACTGTATAATCACCGTCACTATTATCACCGGTATTATCTCTGAACTGTAAACAAAGAACACGCAATATTTGTAGATCATATGGATAATATCACATCAAACACACGTATCGATTATTTGACTTTCATTATTCATCGTCATTGATTCGCGTCGAGCACGGCTGTAGATCGGCGAAATTAAATATCGCACGAGTTGCAATAAAAATAAGAGCGTAACTCACAAAGAACTCGCAAAGGGTCAAAGGGAAATCTCTTGATTGCGAATTCGCAATCAAACTTTGACGGCGCGTGAAAATAAGACACGCAAACGACTCCAAAAGAGACCGGGGGGAAATTTCGTTACCGTTTGAGGAAAAACTCCAGTTCTGCGCTTTAATCAGAAAACATCAATGCGTTCCACATTCAACGTGAATTCGTTGCATAAAAGCGCAATACGAGATGCGTTATAGACAGTGTATCTTTAGAATTGTATACAACATTTTTTACAACATGAATAATCTATGTTCAATCTAAAGCAATATTTTTTTGGTGTATTTACGTTTCCTATTCAAAAATTCAAGTATTGATGAAAAATATCATATAAATGTCAAATCAAAAGTATTAATAATAAATGAAATTAATGAAATATCCTTTAAAGATAAATTTGCCATGTATAATGTTATGATTTAATTATTATCAATAAATTTTATACGAATCACTTATCAACAATGTTAATTTTCTTTAATCGTTGTTGATCAGTTGATCATTTTAAGTCAATATCAAGTAATATCTATGCATGCATACATGAATATGAATAAATATTGACAAGCTGTTAAATTAGAGCATCCCTACGTACATCTGCATTTGATTGCTCGTTGCGGTAATGTGTCAAATTATGCGATTAAATTTATGTAACGGTGCATTGCCGCATGTAAGCGTGGGATTATTTTCGATAACCTACTGCGAAACGTCATCGCAACAAGTTGACTGTCGTCTGACGTTTTTCCTTTCGTGTTCGTTAACAACCGGTCACGCTCCGGCAGAAGAGATCGCGTCGAGATTTATCGCTGCTCAAGATTAACGCTGCAATTCGTGTTACGCGATTAGAGTATTACGTTTCTTTTCCATCTAGTAAGCCTCGCGAAAGTTCCAGAAAACGATCTGGGAAACCTGATGCAACAGCTCCTCGAATTAATCGCCGTTATCGTCACGATGGGATTAAGAAGATGGCAAAATAGATTAATTGAGATTTATAAAAAATGATCTATATTTGCCCGATAAGATCGGTAAAAATACGATTTCGATCCAAGCGTAATTTTAATTTTAATCTGTTTTAACTAGTCTTTGCTTGCTACACCTGTTTTCACAACGGCAGCCAACACCAAAATCTCCAAGTAATATCTCAAAAAATAATGTGCTTGTTTCATTTTTTAATTACATATATAAAATCTGTATTTTTTTATGTAAGCGTAATTGTAATTTTATTTTTAGACTTTCGCCAAGTATAGATTTAAAGACGAAATAAGAACGTTTTAGGCGTTCGGTCAAGTGTACGTCAAATGCATAGCAAAAGACACATAAACAATGTGACGATCGTACGCAGCTGTTCGCGCGAAGAGCGTGTGTATTGCCCGAGTCCGACGGTGGCGAGTACAGTCGAAAGAAAGTCTTGCCGTGTAGTACGTCGACTAGATAGAAGACAAAAACCGGCTGCAGCGTACACAGCGCGCGGCGTTTACGGAGAACACTCTCGCGTTCGCATTCATACGCGTCGACGGCAAACGACAGAGACAGAAAATCGGAGACTCACATTCACTCAACACGCAAGTACACACAAGCAAGCACGCACACACACACACGCACGCACGCACGCACGCACGCACGCACGCACATACACAGACATGATAAAAAGAGAAACTCACTCCAGAAATAATGCACAGTATCCATCCAAGCCGCGGTGGCGAAGGTGGGACGTTGCTTCCTCCGGGATTATCGAAACACGCTTAGCGACCGTGCAACAAAATGACACAAAACGTCGCGTTCGCTCTAAGTCCGCGCGACGACGCTGACCTCCTGCTTGTCGTTGTCGTCGTCGTCGTCGTCTACGACGACGATAATACACAACCAACTCGCCCTTCTCGCCGACGACGAGTCTTCCTTTTTTCACCCTTTTGCACGATTGTCCCGATTGTCGCGATTTTCGTCGCGATAGTCTCGTCGTACACAAGGATCGGTCGGGATCTTCTAGTATCACTCTAGGACACTCACCGGCCTCACCGAGGATAGCTCCGTCGCGCGTCGCGCCACGACGCTTGCCGCGTGCATTACTCAGCACGCTTTTCCCGCGTTCGCTCCCGTTGTTACGCACGCATACGCGAGCGGCGGAAGAGTCAGACACGGACGGAAAGTGAAGCAAAGAAAGAAAAGAACACACCACGCGTGACGGAGTGATGTACCCGTTACCGTTACGTATATACGCACGGACGAACGGACGGATGACGGCAGACACAGAGATGTACACTTGGCTCGCTCCCTCGTCTAGATTAGAGATAATTCCGCCGGTACCCGGTTTCTCCAACTTTACGCGTCGCGACGAGCACAGCGATGCGTCGCGTGCATTCGCGCGCGCCGACACTTTTCAAAACAATATACAACCACACCAACCAGCGCACGTCTCACCCCGTGCGTGTGCTCGCTTTAAGCGCTTTCTCGCGCCACCGCGCGCGCCACTCCGCGGCCCCCTATCCGTCTCTGTCTTTCCCCACCTCTTCTCTCTAACTCCCTATCCGTCTATCTCTCTTCCTCTGCCCCTACCTCCTACCTTCCTCTCTTCCAGCCAACGGCGGTTTTTCCGCACGCACACGCCGCCGCGGATCAATAATTCACCATACGAATTCACCAGAAGCGGGCGAGCGACGACGCGAGCGAACGAACGAGTAAGCGAGAGCGCGAGCGACGACACGAGCGAGCGGGCTGGCGGACAGGCGACTAGGCGGAGAGCAGCACGCGTTTCTGTCACGGCGCCCCGCTCGCGCGCCGGCAGCGAGGAAACGCGCACGCAGCCCACACCACCGCACACCACCGATCAACGACGACCGCGAGAGGAGTCACCCTAACCTCCACGGTGAGCCGCGTCGCGCTGAATTGCACTGCGCTGCGCCGTGTTTCTGCGAATCGGTTCCCGTGCGCGCGATTCGAAGCAGAGGTGCTCGTACACGCTTCTGACACACAGCTGACACGGCGACACACACTCGTAAACACGAGCTAATGATTCGGAATACGCGCGGAATACCGGATGTTCGATGTAAACAGCCCTCTACTAAGATGTACACACCGGTACGAGGCTCCTTTCCGAGCCAACTTCGTGCCGGTGACTGAATTTTTTTCTCCTTTTTCCTTCTCACTCCTTTTCACCCTTCTCACCGATGAGTCACGAAAAAGGTTTCTTTATCCGTCCGTTATTTCCTTTTACTGTTTCGGAGCAAAATAAGCTCCGTAAAATACGACTGACCGACAACGGCCAGCGGAAGTACTGTATAAATGTGACAAGCAAACCGAACGCGCGAGAGTATTGGTCGCGGAATGGATAATAACGGCGTCGCGCATTCATTCGCTCACTTGCCCGCTCGCTCGCTAAGCCACTCTCACGCAGAATACACACGCTACTATCAATCTTTCTCTTTCACACATACGATGTTTCTCACTCCCTCTGTCTCGCTCTCTTTCATTCGTCGTCCGTCTGTCCTTCCGTCTGTGACTCTCTCTCTGTCTGCGGGTAATATCGCCGTCGTCGCTGCGGTCGGACTCGTTCCTTGCGCGGGCCCGTTGTGAGACGACGCCACCGTCAGAACACTCGGGCGTGGACGCGCTCTTTGACGAACGGCAGTTTCAGCACTATTTTGTATCGTGTACTTACCACTGGGCGAGCTATGTGACGTGGCGATACGCGCACGAGCGTAAGGGCGTCCTTATTTTCACGAACGAAATTCACACGGTGTTATATTAGCGCGCAGGACTGCACCTCGGTAAATACGAGGACGGTCACCACTCTTGTTTTTGGTATGCCAGGAATGGCACAAAGAATCTGGACAACGCACACGCCTTCTGCGCAGCCGGTCTGCGCACACGCTGACACCGCTTAGACGGTCGCGGGAGAAACCAGAATCACGAAAGCGCCCGACGACAAGCGAAGTAACCCGAGGCTACAATCTCTCACCATCCCCACCGGTTATTCAGAGTCCTCCCGATCCTCCCTTCCTAACACCGACTATCCCCGCACCCCGCACCACCTGAGGGATCAGTCGCGTCACGCACGTAATAGAGGTTGGATGTTGGCTGGTTCGCTCGCTCGTTCGTTCACTCTCTCGCTCCAGGTTCGAGGAGCACTTGTTGAATTTCAGGGGTTGCGTTTTAGGCTTTGCAAATGAAAGCGTTAATAAATGAGGATATAACGCATCACCCAGCTTGAAGAGGAAGCTCGTTCTGGTCAATTAACGTATTTTCATGCATCTCCAATGACGATGTGTAGTCAAATATCATTCGGAAAATGCGGAAAATGCACCATTCAGTACAACGCGAGAAAGCGTAAAAAATGTTCATCGTTTTGTGATTATATTTTTCATTACATTTAGTATTCAATTAATAATTCGACAACGTAATATTATTGCATATTTAACTTTTTGCCAATAATTTATAAATTTTTAATTTTTTGCTATACTATTGTGTTGAATATCGAGAGATATTTTGTTGAATGCGCATTTGGAGAATATTTAATCTATACATTACAAAGAAAAAAATAAAATCGGCTTGTATTTTGTTCGATAAATTTATCGAATTTTCTTAAATGTAGCATTTTAAATCTCTATAATTATTTTAGCAAAATCACGATCACAAAACACAATATAATCTAACGAACTACACAACATAATATACTATGTAGAAATAATCTCTAATCTAATCTTTTATATGAAAATAAGATGTAAGTACAAACAGTACAATTTTTTCTGTTTTTATCTACTTATTATTTTTAAAAACTGATAAAAATAAAATCTCGAAAAAAAAGATAAAAATATTGATATTCTTGTGTGAATATCTATATCTATGTCAAAAGATAAGACTAGAAAATTAAAATATAAATCATAAGTCATACAACCTGAACTGCCGGCGTTTTTAGAGAATAATTCTTTCAGTTTTATAGTTTCATATTTATAATATAAATATAACATTTTTCATGCTTTGAAAAATTACTTATTTCTTTTAATTTTATTTATATGATTCTTTATATTCAAAATAATTTTTTTTATACCAAAAGTACTCTCTTTTAATTCTTTAGCATCACTATATATATATATATATATATATATATATATTACAGATTTATATAAATTAATTTTTCTATTACACGTGACTATAACGTGTGACTTTATATTTTTACATATTTATTTTTAATTCCTAAAAAAAGGCTGTTTTTTTGTCGTTTGGACATTATTAATAAAATATAACTAATGCAGATAATACTTCAAGAATATTACAAGGCAATAACGCAATATTCCAAAAAATACCGCAGATTAATAACAACGATGTCAAACTTGCAAACCGAAACACCATTCGCGTACGAAAATAATGCCCGGAGCTGTTAACTTTTGCGACTGGCACAAAGCCCAACCGTAATTAATGCCTTTAAACGTTTGCCACGCAATGAGCTCCTTTTGTCAGTCGGTTGCATTGTGCCACACAAAAGTTTACAAACGGGCCAGCAGCAGCGCGACGTGGCAAAGCGCGACGCGCCGCCGGGCTGAAACGAGAGTTTTCAACGTTTTGTGTGCATCGCGCACATTGAATGGAAACGGCACACGCCAGACCCCGATCTCGACCGTCTCTTTAATTACTTAATTACATTAACGCCCGATTTCTGCGCAAACTTCTGTCCGCTCTGAAAACGAGCCGTGCTCGTTTTAGCCGCGATTTCCGCGATATAACGCGATTATCCTGTACTGCGAAGCTTTTTGCAATATCATACTTTGTATGCGATAAACGCTAAATTTCGACATTCGGTGCGAAACAAAGCTTATCGTAGTAATTTTTGTTCTAGATTTACATTGAGCATCAATATCTTTTATAAATATTGTGACAAGGAATTTAAAGAGCTTGATAAATTATACAATCGTCATATAGTTGCGTGAATTCGTACGAGTGTCGCATAAATTTTCTCACTTTTGATGTAACAAAATAAAGAAGAATGAAAGTAATTTGGTATCCACGGGATTCCCGTGTTGGCCGATCGATTTTCTCGACGCTTTCTTGATTCCGGCGTAAAGCTACGCTTACTGACGCAATCTGAATTTGTGGTATCGGAAACACGCGTAATCGCAACTGCACGTGTTCGACGATAAAAGGCTGGTTACCTGGTATTTGCGGCTGCGCACCGCGGATCATTGCATTCCCTTTGTCGCGAACTCGATTGCATTGCGGCAAGTAGATAATAATGGAAATTCCGTTAAATATACGCATTGAAAAAATCAATTTAACACTTGCCAAAAAAAGTTGAAAATGTTATAAATACACTATTATAAATATGCACTATATGAAAGATAATACTCTCTAAATTTCTTGGAGTGAAATCTAACTCCAAACGAGTGGATATTCACTTCAAGCGATAGTGAAAATACTGCCACTCGTAAATGGTAAAAATTCACTTTTCACAAAAGTGATTGTTTAACTCTAACGTAGAGTAATGTATTACTCGTTCCGACGTGAATTCACTCGATCAGAGAATGAAATCTTCTTCGTTGGCGTTTGTTTTAACAGTTCTCTTAAAAACAGTGAGATTGCACTCTTCATGTGAATGAAATATTCACTCCACACTGCATAGAGTAAAAATATTCGCTCTATAGAATAAAGTACACATAATCACTCTACTTTGCAGAGTGAAAAATTCACTCTACAACAAAAAGAGGAAGAATTAACTCCGTATGAATGAAAAGTCACTCTAAGCGAGCGACACGACCAGTTACTCAATTTTTCGAGTGCGTTATCACTCTAAGAAATTTAGAGAGTACAGAGTTTATTTAATGATATAATTTTTATAAAGATATCCCTTTCTCTCTTATCACTCTCTATTTACATTTAAACATATTAAATTTTCCATTTCAATTAGAAAATATTTTCTTTACTATTTAATTTACAAGTCAAAGTTTTATTTGACCGTTATAACATCGTGGGATTCAAATAGATAAATTAAATAAATAATAAATTACATAATATAATAACAAAATTAACTCACCAACTGCTGTCCTGCCATTGTCGAATTCTAGAGTTTTACGAATGCGATGCATTTTCAATCTACGATGATTCCAACAAATGATATCGGCAAGCAATGTTCAAAACGACACGATAGGCATAAGTGGATTGACGAAATCTGAAAGACAAATAGAAACTATTAATTTAGATTAAAGCTGAATTAATTTAGAGTTTAGATCAAATCAAATATAATCATCGTAATCACTGATCTATATACTATTCTTTACTATTCTACAACAATCGCTCATTACTCGATTCAATATTTCCAACATTTCCGACACACTTTTGATAATCTCAGGATAAAGAATTTGAAAAATAAAATCACGTTGCTTAAAGTTCGACAAGCAATGTTCGTCACGAGACAATATCGTGGGCGCGATCAGTTTTACAAACATCAAAAGACTACACGCGTTGATTTACTTACCATAACGATTGTCCGATGCGACATTCCTGACACTCTCGACAGTGCCGATACGTCCAAAATACGTGCAAAAAATTCGGAAAACAAAGGGAATTTTGTACTGATGTTCGAAAATAAACAAACAGTGTCCGACACAATGCAACAGACGCAATTGGTTTCACGAATATCGAAAGCCCAGTTTTCGCACTGATTAATACTCTACAATCACCCATCGCTGGACATTCACAATTGTTGATTCGAAATTCACTTCGAACAGGAAAAACACGCGCAAAACTCAGGACAACGAATCAATTATTGTCATGTATTTAAAGTGTGTTTATAATTTTTCCTTTATGTATCTCGGAGTACATGAGTGAATAATGCAAATAATATTCCTAACGGTAGTTAGCGCGGAAGAGCGGAAGCACGGGAGCTTTAATAATTGAGAAAAAAGAAGAGAGAATGCGCAGGAAGCTTATCTTATTTTAATACGCGGCATGCGGAGTCTTGTTCGCGATGAAATTGACAATTATCCCGCTCTTTATGCCCCATCATTTATTCGAGCTATTTCGACCTGGGCATAACACACGGCATAGCTGGTATGCCGCGAATTCTATTTAACATTAATAACGTTTGTAAAGTTATAGAAGTACATCGCGGGCCGTTAATTTGCGTGGTGATGCCGGAGATAACTAAAAGTGTAAAAACAATGCTGGCAATGAAAAAAGGAAAAACGCCTTTGTGTCTTTCTCACTGCGGAATCAGCCGTTACGTCGCCGAATAATCGTTAGTTGCGTAGATACGCAAAAAAATAATTGTGTATATATACATATTTTCTTCGCTTTCTACTTACACGTGTCGCAAAAAAAGCATCGCGCACGCGATTCTGCGTTATGCAACGATGCACTTTGCATTCGGCTGTGTCTGCTGACTTTACCTGGAGGATGAGTGCAGGTTCATCGACACGCATCGCACCGCGTCGACGCTCCGCACCTGACTCTTGCAAGAAATCTGCAGCGTCGTCGAGTCGACATCACGAGCGTCTTTCACGAGCTACGTATATGTCAGCGAAGGATAGCTGGATAGGATAGATTAAAAAAGAATCGATGAGAATTCATTTTGCGACGAATTCGTAATTCCTTTTTGAAGTCGAGAATTGATTTCACATTCGTAAACTTCTCTCTTTTCCCCGTTTCACTTTAATTCTACTTATATATTTTAATTTTCACGAAGATCAAAGATAAATTTCTTCTGCTTTTTTAGCGTATTATATTTTTAAATCACTAACTGATCGTTATACATTAGACACCAAAAAATGTAACTCAATTTTCAAGCAATATTTGATCTTAAAAACGAGATATGTTCACATTCAGAGAAATTAATGTAATTTCGTCAAATTTCTTCTGTTTTTTAGAGACATGAAAAATTTGTTTGGAAGAAAGTTAATAAAAAATTTACTTGCACAATGAGCGATTTGTGGAAAAGATTAGGAGAAAGCCGCAATATATAGCCCAGATTACTGAAACACAATTTGGAGCGACTGTCGACACGGTGTCATCATGCACAAGGTACATCCATTGTGCGTGTATTGTTCGGAACTGTACCGTCTGATACGGAAGACAGCTAATCCTAACCCGCGTCTAAATTCGTGACGTCACAACAATACTCAGATTGGACATCATGTTAGCCGGTGCAACTCTGAACTGCAACCGCAGAATTATAGCCGAAATGATAAGCATACACGATGCTCCGCAAAGTCACAGAAAGCGTGTGACACCGTAACTATTATTCACAAACTATATAATTGTTTTTCCAACTTGTCAGATATCTCTTGAAAAAGAAATATGAATTTTTTATTTAATAATTTTGGAATCTGATATCTGAAATAATTTTTAACAATCATAAAGCTGAGGCTAAATAAGTTTTTCGGAAAAGATATAGAATATACGTAACATAACAAAACGCATAAAAAATATTCCAATTAACAGAATTGAACGCACAGTAATGAATGATGTTTGATCTAGCTTTGTTCAACATTTTTAACTCATTCTACAGAAATTGAATGCGGACGTAATAATGTATAAAGCTATATAGAAGCAGCCTGTATTGTTGGTTCAAACTTTCGTTAGAAAATTTTTCATTGCATTTTTCGACCATATTTTAGCGACGACGTGATTTTATTCCCAGTTTTGCGACACGATATTTTTCTCTATCAGTGTTGCTTTTATTTAAAAAAAAGAATAAAAAAAGGGAGGGAAGGGTGAAAGCTTTAGGTTCACCCCATACCAGAACTTCGCGTCGCCCTCATAAACTTCGAAAACATTTCTTATAAACGGCGGATGTTTCGAGGGGGTGAGATTCCTGGCGGGTCTTATCATGGCAGAGATTTACTTGCAAGCACCGTGAGATATAAAGTATTAAAATATCACGCGAATGGCGTATTCCGAAATTCCTGCTGCACCTAAAAGCGGAGAGCTGTTCTTGCAATATGAGGATCTCTTCCTTTAGACGAAATCGCCTCGCGGTAAGCGATTTTAAATTATTCGTGTCTTTACTCAAGAACTTTTAACATACATTAATCTTTACTCTTTCTTTTATTTATTTTTTACAAAATTTAATTAATAATGTTTCGTAATGCAAAACACCAATGTATAAAATACTAATGTATAAAATTATTATATGACCCAATTTAGCAAAAACGAAAGGCAAATAAAAATTACAATACAAAATGTATTCTATTAAATCTATTGCGTAACTTTTTGTCCATAAAAGATATCTTCTAGTAATCTCAAACGTAATTTCTTAAAAAAATTTGAGACTTAATTCCAAAGATATTTAAAATTAAAGAACAAAAGCGAAGAAGAAAAGACGTCTAACAAAAATTTTATTAAAAGAAAATCAGCTCCACTTGAAAAAATCCGTAGATAAAAGGAATCGCTCTGTGGATCTCTGAAATTTTACTTTACACACCTTCGATCAAGATTTCACACGGGGGTAGAACACAGCCTGAGACAAGTTTGCATGCGTAAGAACACCTACGACGTCCTTACTGTATCCGATCCTGCGTGTAAACGAGGACAAAGCGACGACGGAAGAAGACGCAGAGAAGGGACCAGAAGCAAGGGGTGGTGCGGAAGGATCGAAGAGGGTGAGAAGCGGCAGGAAGCTGCTGAAAGAGAAGAACGTACGGAGGGGAGGTGAGCGCGTACCTCACCTAGCATACCGGGAGAGTATCGCGACACATTTTGATCGAATTCTTCTCGAGGTCGGGGAATGCCGGTATCTCCTGTAGATATTATTACATATTTAGGCGGTACGCGCGCGGCGAGCGAGATGTCTCTCTCTCTCTCTCTCTCTCGTTTTCTCTCTTCCTCTTTCTCTCCTTCCGCCTTCCTCTCTTTGCCTCCCTTTTCATCTTGAGGTAATACACTTAGAGACGCATTCTCTCCTCTCTCTCTCTCTCTCTCTCTCTCTCTCTCTCTCTCTCTCTCTCTCTCTCTCCCGACGCGGCACGGCACCGCGGGGCGTACATATCTGGCTCACTATACTTGCACCACTGCTGTATCCTCATAGCTCTCTCGCTCTCCTCGCTCAGACCTCGAAGGATCGCAGTTCTGCGCGATATCCTGCATATCTCGGCATACCGTCCCCGTCGTTTCCGACATTGTTCCCTCGGCCCGCCCCCGCCCGACCCTCGGCTCCGAACCCGGACGCGGAATAATCCCACTCGTTCGACGTCTACCGGGCCCGGCTTCCCGGCCGGATTCCAGTCGATTCTGGTACTGAGCTTGTGCAGGGTGAGAAGCTCCAGCATCGGGCATGATAATTGGATGCTTTTCCGCTCGCCCACCCTTTCTCTTCGTGTCACCGTCCCCGAAAAAGCGCGAAGATGATGCGGAAGGGCTTGTTGATAGAGCCCTTGAAAAAGTACGTTACGCATAACGCAAGCAAGTACAAAGAAAACTGATCCTGAAGAAGGGATCTTTATCCCTAAGCGATATAAATAATAGAGAGCGGCGGAATACGATGTCGGAAGAATTATTTGACGCTAAACAAAATCGCTTTAAGTTTCGATTTATAAATACAAAATTTTACTTGTAACAACTTTTGATCATTAATTATCACAAAATATTTGATTTGTAATTGATATTTATAATAAAATAATAATCGTGAATATTGCAAGGATAAAATGAAATAAATAAAATATTTGTAGGAAAATAGAACGTTACACAAATATTTTTTAATTATTTTTTCTTATATTAAATAGAAAAATTTTTTAATTACATTGTTTAAAACGCGCGTTTGACGTATCTATTGGAAAATCCCCGAACGTAAAAATAGCAACTTGCGTCAGATTTTCTTCGAATTACTGCAGCGGACTATATGTCGATCATTCACGTCAATAGTCAGCTAACATCGAAATGCGTTTGTTGAATATTCAATGCCCAGTATATTCGATTCTCGGGGAACGATGACCATAAGCACTGGATTCTATTAGCAAACAGTCACGAGAACAATGGTGCGTTGTCGATGCGATTCCATCGATATACAAGCGGCGAGTCGATGATCGAGCCCGATAAATGCCGGCCACCTTCCTTTGGCACATTTCACGGCAAACGTCCGTCCCGGGATACTATTCGCATATCTAAATCCGTAGAACGTCCCTGCCCGTACAATTCCCAGGATTGTTACCAGTCCGCAGAACCACTTGCCGCTGCGCTTAAATCGTCAAGAACGCCGTCCCGCACGTGAGTAAACAATGCCAAATTCGAAACATTCCAAATGTCCCTGATTCTTTAACCCTCAACCCTGTTGAAGTCAGATTTATTTTCAATGTATGCATTTCTCGGAAAAGACACACGATTTACTTTAAGTTTATTATTTTTTTTAAACCTCTTCGTAATTTTAATCTTTCTACTTTTTTACAAGCTTTATTTTACAAGTTATATTTTAACCTATTGCAGCATTGATAAAATATATCAATATTCAATTTTTATTTAAACTTATTTAAGCTTTTTTTAGACATTACTTCTTTAATAAAGTACAAAATTTTGTAAAACATTTAAACACTAACATAACACAGATATTTTCAATATTTGACAGTTAAATATCGTACGACTGATCTGAACAAGATCTGGCTTGAAGAGATTCAAAAAATGCACGCTGAGAGTACGTCCGACATTGACGAAGATTTCGTCAATGCGTTAGCGTTGCTGCATTCGACTGAGGAGAACAGTACTGAGGAACTTCGTCGAATGCTGGACGCTTGCATTGAGAAAAAATATGGTCCTGGCAAAACTTTGGCCGCCAGAATGCCAAAAAGGTTCTTACAAAATATCGACAACACAGCTTCTCCGATGCGAAATTCAAAGAAACGCAACTACACATCGCAAGGACACGGCGCGATGAAAAATGAAATCTGGGACGATTCAGAGACCGTTTCTCTTCTCGAGGCCAACATCACGGAAAACAAAGCAAACTATCAAATGGCTGATATAGAAGTATTCGAGGTGAATTACGAATGCTACGACGACGAGGACGTTCCCAGGATCTCGATTCCTGACGAAGGATTCGCCGATGGGATTGTGTGCAAGGTTCTTTTCAAGTAAATTCAGCCAGGTTATAATGCATATAAGGCGAGTAATACGTGCGATAGAGATTGATCGTTACGATTGTTATCGTGCTGCTGCAATATCAATTATATCTATAATGAATTCTGATATCTGTGGTGTGTGCAATCGAAGATTTGTAATGGCGCGAAACTGGGAGCCCTGATTTTGTTGGAGTGTCAAGAGTGTCAAGACGCTTACCATCCTCTCTGTCATCAACCCCCAGTCATCGACATCGATGTTTACGATCCTAGATTCGTGTGGCGGTGCAGACGATGCGTCAAAACGTCGTCGATGACTTTGAAAAGAGTGAAAACTATGAAGAAAAGATCCGCGGAGGAAGTTCAACGAGATAGCGATACGATTAAAGAGAAAGCAGATATTGCAGAATTGAAAAAGTCCGAAAAAAGAAACGGTAATTTGTTCGAGAAGAACGGTACGCCAATAGATAATACGAATATCGATCATTTTTACCCTGGATTTCGTAATCAAATATACCTTGATGTTATATTTTTATATTTTTCAATTCGAATATATTGGTGTCTCGCGTATCGCGTTTCTTCTTCTCGGACATAAATATTAGAAAAAATAATGCTGTTTCTATCAATGAATTTAAAGAATAAGAAAATATTACGATACACTTATATAAAAAACGGTAAGAGAGTTGCACAAGTATGTTAAAAATAATATTTCGTATTTTAAAATTCTATTTTATTCCGTATGCTAAATGTGTTTTAAATATCCTATTAAAGTATCAAGTATTGAAATCTTGGAGAATGCAAAATTCATCTTGTCATTGATAAATGGGCTTTTAATGCAGAGAACCTGCTTAGTCCAGTGGCATTAAACACTATGAACAAACGTTTGAATCCACCTAGTTTCAGTTCAATCAAACTTTCGACATAAAACGATCATCATATAAAAAAATATGTCTTTACAGATTTGTCGGTAGAAAGCAGAAGTGCACAATTACGCGATTCTCCATTATTCGCAAAGGATTTGACGACTCTCTCGCAAAGAAATGGAAATTTATCTTTTATTACGCAATCGCGAAAAAGAATTGGATCTAAACTCGTTCGTTACTCGTGCTTTGGTAAAATGAAGAAGCAGGTTTGATATTTCGTCCATCTTTTATACAAAAATATTGCATATAGTATTAGAGACGTATTGTAAAATGGTATCACAGTATATAAAATTATGTAAAAATGAGATATATATATAATACTAGTATAATTTTAACTATTTGTTAATATAATAGTTAAAAGATGCCATTTGTATCACAAACAAATGTAGAAATTGTTTAATATATTCAAATACTATTTAAACCCATCCAAACTATAGTTCTGTCAAATCCAGAAAAATTCTAAATTTGTGTTCTAAATTCTTACTTATGTAATTCAGGAAATTGATAAGAGAATAGGTTGCCGATTATGTACGATAATTTTTATTTGACAATCATTCATGACGCGATACGAATAGAAATCATTCTTGCCCTGATCGAAATCAGTGTTGTAATCCCGTTACAAGTCATCACATACACAGAAATGTTGTTAATCACAGTACAGGGCACCCGCCCTAAACTGATTAGAAGAAATATACAATATATTACAGCGTTCGTCAGAAATACACAGTACTGGAGTGAATATTACATCGGATGATGATGTTCGACCGATTGTGTAAGAAAATATAACTGTTTCGTATAGTGACGACGTAAAATCAGTAACGAGCCATAAACAGAATATTCGAGCCTTCGTCCAATCTTAAGCAGGGCCGAAAAGGAAGCGACTTATTAAATTTGGTTACGCGAGAAGACGATGAAAGTTCTCGTTCGTGTCACACGGTAGCCATTTAATCGCGCTCGTTTATTCCCTTACATTAAGGTCAACAGAGTTCAATTACCTTCGGCAATGCTGCAGGTTTTAGCTGGATTTGAGGCTCGATTACTCTCACTCTGATTTATGGAACATAAGATAGTGGCAGAGATAAAAAAAAATGTTGAGAAACAAATTTGCTTTCCGCCCTGCGAGTTTTCGAATTCGGACGTTTCGATATTTGCTACATAATATAAAATATGATATATGTAAAAGAATTAATTAGCAATACAAACGTGGCAAAAATTATTCAATAATACCTTTCTTGATAAGATTTCATCAAATCAGATTAAACTAAGAATAGATTGTTGCTAATTAACTATGTTTACGGTTATTTACTGTGCTTGATTAATAATTTTTTTTTTTCTATTTCAATAATAATTCATAAATATATAAATTCACTACTCGATTCATCGTTAAATACAAGAGTAGATACTTCGGGAAAATAAATTCTGTGATAATATACAATAAAAAATTTTGACATATTTAAATAAAATATAATATAGCTCGAATGATCTGAAGAAAAATGACGATAATAATATCGAGAATAATAAAGAATTTTTTTAAAAAAGAAACAAAAGCTCTATCTTATAAAATGGAGTATAGCAAAGTGGTTTGTGCTTATTATCACAGAATTGTCAATTGCCCAAATGATACATCGGGAACGAGTAGTTCCTTCGTGAGATCATAGCGCTTTATCGATAATTTCGATATATATCGTAAATTAGAAAAAGTGTTTCAGTAGCAAAATTATTTCAAAAAATACGGGTCGCAGAAAAATAGCTGCGACTCGATAGTGGGTATTTGTGTAAAGATTGCGCTTCAAATTTGTATTTAAATTGCCTTATTAATGAAGGGAAAATCCTCGTGTCGCTTGTTTAACGTGTTCTATTGATATCCACTCCGTTATTTATACACAATTACTGTATATCCTACTAGCATTATTTACAGCAAAAGGAGAAAGCTTTAAATATAATAGAAATTCTTGACAGATATGTTTAGTCATTGTCGCCAATGTAAAATTCATGTGACGAAAGTTTTTAAATATGTTTTTAGAACTTCATCCCTTAAAAGCTTCTGTCATATATAAGTGCATATATTTTATATTTATATTATCCTAAGGAATTAAAAAGATTTTTAAAAGAGATAGCAATAATTTATTTTTTAGCAGTTAGTTCCTCGCTAATTTTCTTAGATCCGAAGATGTGCTGATATCTATTAATAAATATCTATTCATTAATAAATGATTAGCAGAACAATTATCACACATAATTATAGGAAAATTTAATGCTAAATAAACGTTCAGCACAATTCTCTTTGGAAGCATCATTTTGCAATATTAACGCTTGCAAAATCAACATTAGTGAGATTACATCTTTCTCATTTTTACTCTAACATGTAACTTTTAAATCTTTTCCATCGAAGAAAATATAACATAAGAAAAATTTAATTAGCAAAATTTTTTGTTTTATGATATCTTTGGGACTTATTTCTACAAATTAACGCTATATTTCTACATAGGTTTCTTCATGTACTATTAAATTCTACTAATATATACATATATGAGAGACATTTACTATAACTCTTAATACATAACGCGTATTCGATATCTATAATCAAAATACATACGTAACGCAACAGAAATCGCGCATTTTTCTTCAATTACAAATTCTCTGAGAAATTTAAAGATTATTTCTGAGAATATTAACGTAAACCTATGACTCGTTAAAATGAACACTTTCCATTATAATTAATCCAGTCAAATTGATGTCCTTCAATTCTGGTTATAAAAAACATAATGCAGAAAAGAATTACTTCTGCAGATGTACTTAAAAAGCAGCGGTTGCAAAATAATTGCTCAATGAAGCACAAAAATGGTTCATTAAAGATCATTATTAATGTACACATCATTATTAACGTAACGCCTACAAAAATCCGTAAAATTCCACATATATCTTTAGTGCATCACTTGGCACGAATTAGCGTTCGATAAACCAAACACGATTGCTGAGTGTACTCATTTGTACATCGTGGTAATGTACAAAAACGACTCCAAATATAATCAGCAAGTATCAAAATATTATGTCCGACTGACCGAGCATACAATATTCAGTGTGTACAGAAAAAACAAACCACTACTTTACGATGACTACAATGATTCTCTAAAGCTACACTCTCCGCATGATTAGTGATAACAAATACATCTGTAATAAATTAATTGAAAAAAAAAAAATATATATATATATATATATATATATATTAATTTTTTTTATCATTTAGAGAATCACACAGAGACTATCGGCATCTACAACAAAATCCTAAAAAATATAGCGATAACATACCATCTGCTTATTACAAACACACATGTAATAAACATTATTTATTGGTGTAATATCAAGGAATATTCTGTAAGAAGAATTTTATAAAGTCCCTGAACAAACTGCTATCCTTCCATGTGAATTTTGCGAGCCTATTCCCACATATATGAAACTTTCTTAAAAGCATGCACCGGATTTCCGGAACTCACTTCGCAAAAATTTTATTGCACAATTTTTAATAACATTTCGAGTAAAAATTATATATATGCTTTGTAAAATTTTGTCAAACATTTTACCAAAAATGACTAACATTGTTAAAAATCAATTCTAACATCCATTATTCATCATTATATTATTCTCAGAATAATCACCGATAAAAGCTATAAAATTATAAAGCATCTTATAGCATTAATTCAAAAACATTCCGAATTGAAAATATTGTTACTACTTAGCTCTACTATTAAAGCTTTTTGAAAACCGTGTACATATAAGCTATTTGTGCTTCAAACGAAAGATAAAAAAAGAATTTCAGCCACAAAATTTGATAAAAATTTTTTTAAACATTTTTCTTACAAACTCACATAAGATATTTATGTACTAATTTTACCTTGAATATGCTGAATGCACTATGCCTTTACATATTTTGCGTGGTGTAATGGCGAATACTATATAACTAATACCTAATTTGTAATACATATAGCAATTATCGAAATACTGACATTTGAAGTATATAGTATTCGCTAAATAAATATACGCAAAGATATGTAAAGACATAGTGCATTCAGATCAGTCCATTCAAGATAAAATCAATATCTAAATATCTCACGTGAGTTTGTAAGAAAAATGTTAAAAAAGGTTTTTATCGAATTTTATAAGTGAAATTCTCGTTTGTTTCTCGTCTGAAGCACAAATAGCTTATGTGTAAACGGTTTTATCATATACTACATACAAACATAGGAGCGATTTCACGCTTACGATAGAATAATACCGAACCGAACGGCTCGAAATATTAACTGGTACATAAATATTAATGATTTTATTATCTTAGAAGCTATATAAGATAAACCAATCTTGTATAAGATGCATGAATAACCTACGAACGGTTTCTATTTTCATGTTTGCCAACAAGACATAACTGTACAATGTTTTTGCAATAATTTAAAGTTACAAGTGTTTCACATTTGATGAATGTACGATTATATCCCAAAATTCATTTGACATATGTATGCATCCTACAATCTAACTTCAATTTATAACATAAGAATATTGTAAAGCGGATTAAAGATATTGCGACTAGAATTAACAAGTTCGACTAGAATTCTCACTTTGCAAAAGTCTCTATAAAAAAGGCTTAAAAGTCTTTACAAGTAATCTCATATAACGCGGTAATAACATCCGATTTATAATAACATTAAATGCTGTTTGTATGTAGGATACTTATTTTTAACTATCGTTTACTACATACTCAGTATCGCTAATCGCACGATATTAAAAGGCCGTTATATATAGTTCATCGCTTCGAAAGTAACCAGTGCCGTACTTTGGAAGCGCTAGATTTTCCATTTCATTTTTCTCAAATCATATCCCTGTACACTCAGACGTACTCAGACGTACTTATTATATATCACAAGAGAATTTAAAAATAAAAAATAAAAAAATAAACTGAGTTACTCTTTTACATACACAGGAAGCAAATTATATTAATCTCAACAATAGAACACAATCTTATAAATATCACAAAACTAAGACGATAGTGAAACAGAGTATTATGTATTGCACCAAACTTTTACCTTTTAAAAACCATGATTTACAGCGTTCCACCAAACTTTTACCTTTTAAAAACCATGATTTACAGCGCTTCCACATAGAGGCAATAGGCACTTTAATATAACGATGAGAATGACGAATTATCCTAAAAGGTTAATCTATTTTTGCGGCAGGTAAATCGTGACCTACGACCAGTTGTTCTTTTGGAAAGTCCAAAACCACCATGATGTGAAAGCCCATGTTTGCAAAAGCTATCAGGTATTCACATAGCGAGAACCAACTAAATGCTGCTCAAATTTATGACAAATATTATATTACTTTTATTATACTTATTAAGTGTATAAATATTATGTTTGTAATATTATTGCTTACCTAAATCGTGACACAGCAGTCGATGTTTCAAGAAGAATATAATAAGACCAATTGTACTAACAAGACTCATCATAAAGAGCGCCTGTTTGTACTGAAGACTTTGTGCATTTGGAGTTATTAGGCGACCTAATCTTACGGCGGTCAGCATATATGTGAGTGAACTAATCATGAACACTATGAAAATTTTTTCGTGCACCGCTGAAAAATTTTTGTATAATTTAATGAAATTAAATTCAACATGTAAATATAAAGTATTTTAGTTTTAGAAGATCAATAACAGATTTAGAAAATTATATATTACTTACCATAATTTTCTCTGTTAGAAATGTATGTGACACCACACAAAGCTGCTATCTCAGCAATGTTTAGCCAATAACATAAGTTTAGGAGCCTGCTCCCTGTAATTTTTATAGGCACATCTTCAATGTTTTTAAGTATTTTGTGATAATATGAATGATAAACGTTGGCGATCACCAATCTAGGGCCAATATGTAATGCTATACTAATACGCCATAGATATCTCTGAGGAGATACCCCAGTGATGGCTGAGATCGATGGAAGAATATTATAGACCTTTAACAAACGAATAAACGATTTTCATTATACAGATATTCATTATATACATTTCATCATTTACTTATCATAACAATACGTAACAAAGTTTTGCTTACCCTACAGTGAGTTTCGTGAATATCATCCTGTTGAAATATATATGCTGTAGTGAAGCAGAACAACAGCGATACAAGTGGTAAGCCAACTGTTGCCAGACACAACTTTTTGAACGATAATGCGAGATGTACGGAACTTTTGTTGCTTCCCACATTATTCAGTTCCATATTAGCAGCATTGTCTAGCATCCTGGCATTTGTGCGCAAATCAACAATATATATCAAAGCAGAGTCCAGTCAGATTATTGTGCGGTATAGATTCATGTTGCACTCCGGCTCCAGCATTAAACTCATTCGATGATTCTTGGTATTAAACTACATGCTGTAGTATCCTTGAGATAGAAAAAAATCACAGATTATCATTCATTGATGCTCACTCGATGACACTTTTAAATTGTTCGTTAAATTACATGAGATTAAGGAACTTGTCTTCGAAAGAAGTGACACTCGTTGTAAAAGTATGTGGGATCTAATTGCGAGCGGGACAATACGAGCATTGTGAAATTTCCTGATAGAGACAAATCCACGCAATGAGTGCATTGATAGCTACGCATCACCTTCACTTTATCGCGTAAATTGCTCAATAAAAGCGTGGGATTTATACTGCGCAAATCGCAAATCGCAGCAAACCGTGCAGCTTTAGATCAAAACACAACCAATTTGTCTCGCTTTCGAACATCTTATCGAAAATATTTCCACGGAATTAAATTATATATATTACATATATAATGTACAGATATTACACATTAATGCCACATATAATTGTAGATGTTCTACATTATTTATTGTATTAATCTAACACTATTTGTCATTTTCAGTTTTGCGATTGATTTTACAAATATAACCTACTAGCTCTATAAATAGCAAGTGGAAGGCTAAGTTGCAGCCGTTTGTAGCCAAGATTTTATCGCGAATATTTCACAATGACTTCAGCGTTCGCGTATTCGAGTATCGCTATTCGATATGCCGAAGAGCTGATTTGGAGAACGGCGGACAGCAAATATCAAAGTGCGTGACAGTCCTTAGAAATGCGCAATGCCGATGCACTGCAGACTGACGCCCCGTTAAAGAATGGTAGCAGCGATGAATTGGACTTTGCGAGTTAAGTTAAGGATGATTGGCAAACAAATAACGAGAAAGGTCTCCATTCAGATAAGTCGGTGAGAAATGAGCGCGTGATTTACCTTTTTTCGTTGCGATTAAGCGTATCGTCTGCTATACAGACATTTCGTTTCCCTTCCAACGAGATATTTCCACTGTAAGAGTTTTCGCGCTTCTCTCACTCGGCGCTTCTGCACGCTTGCTTACAAGCGGAATTTTTAAATGTATCCGTGTGCCTCGTAAGTAAACATCTCATATAAAATAAAATTGCAATTTTTATTTATCATAATTCCAAAATTAATTGCTTTTCTTATATTATGTATATTCTTATTTGATTTATATTTCATAAAAACATGTAAAAAAAGAAACTTAATATCCATTTTATACTGTATAAATATTCTTGCAAATTTACCTGCAATTGTTATGAGAACAATTTTTGGAAAATGTAACACAATTTTATTAATGTCAAATAATAAATATCTATGTATAAAATATTCAATCCAAGTTTCGCAATTATATGTCTTGAGCAGTGTTGAAAACAAAATGTAGTATATTGTTGACTTTTCGTCTTTAATGTAATTTAAATTACACGGATTCATGCTGAAATATTGAGGACGTAAATACTATTAAATTAGTGGTAATTATTACTAAAATACTAAATAAAGATATATTGAATTTTATGTGAATTTATGAATTGATTGTGAAACTGGTTTTATTATGAAGGGTAAATATAATATTTATATAATAAAAATTTGCTACACTCGTTCTCTTTGCCGACTGCTTTCTTCTTCTATTTCGTACTCGATTTCCACTCTTGGTCGTGATTTTCTTTGTACCTTTCTTTTCTTAACAACTTTCGCTGTTTTTGTCTTCTTGCTCGTGGATGGTTTGATTAAATCCTAACCGACATACGATACAATTTATATCAAGACTTATATAATATAACAAAACTATATTTTCAGCTAAAGATTTCTTACCTCTATATCACTAGCTTCAGATTCAAAGTTATCCGATAACTCAACTTCTTCCTTCTGTCCAGAGTCACTATCTTCATCCTATATAATAGTTTTTGTAAGAAGATAATATTTTACTGAAAAATTATTCTAATGCTTACCATAGAAAGCTCTTCAATATCATCATCGTCATCGTCATCTTCATAATCATCATCATCGCTTTCAGCTTCAACATATTTTGGACCATATTCCTCAATTTCTCTTTCATCCGCTTCTAATTCCATTTCCACCTCCTTCTCAATCTCTATTTCTTGCTCTTCCTCCTGTTCATTTTCTGCTTCACTTTCCTCATCAACTTGAACAGCTTCCACAGCCTTCTCAAACACTTGTTGTGGGAAATTGTAAATACCTTCGTACTAAAATATCAAGAAAACTAGTTAATTTTTGACAAATTAAAATTTATAACAGATATAAAAATGTAAAATTTACGATGAACATAACATTACCATTCCTTCCTTCAATCTCTCCATAAGTTTTTTTTCAATTGTACTTTCTAATCTAGCAGCAATCAGGGCCTTTTCTTCTCTGCGTGTTTCTCTTCTTTCAATCTTTCTCTGAAGTGGCACAATCTTCTTTTGCCGTCTTAGTTTGAGTTTTCTCGTGCGAATAAGATATTGTGTGATCTTAATAAATCTTTGCTTACATTTTGCCTTTATGAAACCAGGCCAGTAAAGCAGATTTTCATTAATTTGATGTACTGCCTTTTCAAAGTTCCTGGACAACTTGACTTTTTCCCAACTGCTTTTAGGTGTATGTATTCTATAAAAAATTTATTAAATTAAAACTGTTCATAAATTTTAAATAATAATAATTAATAGTTTGTAACTTTTATTATAAATAATACATATAATGACACTAATAATATCAATAATGACACTAATATTATATGAACACACAAGATTTGCCATATAAAATGTACCTTTCTGCTGTTCTCACAAAAAGATATATAATACCATTTTCCTCTCTAATTGTAGCATATTGACTATTAGCGAGAGGACATGCAGCTCTACTGCATAAACCTGTAAGATTGTACTCATTTCTACAAAATCTCTGAGTTTTTGTACTGCAAAAAAAACAATATTATTATGACAATAATATTAAAATTGTAATTTCTTTGCATATTTTATTATTGCTTAAAAACGTACTTACTTTACTTTGAAAGAACAAAATGATTTATTAATAACACTCCACACAACCTGTAAACTCATCAAGATTAAAATCATGATAACTATTTAACATAAACAATTTTAATTTTAGAACTTTACTCACGTCGTCGTGCTGCATTTTGTGTTATTATTTATGAAAACCTATCTATGAAAACAAATCACGATTATTGTATTACAATTATTTTAACAATTACTATCGTACATTCATCATGTGATACACGTGCGAAACAGAACAACGCCAAATACGAGGTTATGTTCCAATGATTTCTTAATATCTATCGATTTAAAAAGATGGCAGCAGTAACATAATATTGAAGAACAGCATTATTTGATAAAGCAGAAAGATCTGCTCACATGATAAACAATGCTTGACTGATACTTTAATATTATGAGTGCCTACTGTAGTATTCGCTTTTTAAAGAAATTTAGATTTTTTTAACAATAGATTACGTTCGCAGGTAAATGTATAAATTAATTGATTCATCTTAGAACAAAGAAAAATTTCCTGAGTACTCTGTATCTTCAAAATCGATACTTTGTAAAATTTGAAAAGAAATCGATTCTGAGATTTTTCTGAGATAATTTATAGAAGTAACTTTTTGCATATTAAATAATTGTTTATTAGTTAACCTTAAGTTAATGTTAACTTAAAAATTGTATTCAAATTTTATTACAGTTAAGTAATTAGTACTATAGTAATTAATTTTAGTACAGTGTTAAAAGTAGAAAAGTCGTTACAAATAATAATTTTTCTTTATATTTTTATGCAAAGAGAAAGTTTACGAATTAGTCAAAAAATTAGTTTCTAACACTTTTCTCATTAATTATGAGATATTTTGTACATCGCTTCTAAACGATCCAAATATACGATTCTATTCAGAAAAGCTATATTTAACAACTTCTATCATTTCGAGAATAACAGCTGAGAAGGGTTGCTTGCCAACCCAGAAAGCGTTATGCACCCTCTTACAAACTAATCACCGGATAATGGAGAAATTTATATTCGTGCGGTGACGTGCGGTAACGTCAAGTTGTCACTGCTTCGATACTTCCGCAATTCCATCCACGGTCAAGTCAAGTTTCTTAATTAAGAAACGTCCATCCCGAATGTCTTTGTCGGCTGCGAGAGTCTCGCAGATTCATCACAATGACACGAAAAAAATGTAAGAAAATTTCGCAAAAAAAATGTAATGCAAAAAATAAGTTTAATTTTGAATTATCTCAATGCTTAATTGAGATAATTGAGATCAATTTGCCGGTTTCGAATCTCTTTTCAAAATGTTTTTGAATCGAGACATGTACGAAATACAATAGTTTTGACTTCAAATTAAATATTAATCAATAATTAATTAATGTATAAATATAATTTAAATATTTTTATCTTAAACCCGAACGATTTTACACAAACATGACAATTGTATATTGTAATCCACATAAAAGCTTTGGTGAATCTCATGTCGAAGGTATAAATGAATAGCAAAATCTCTGCTTATATAAGTAGAATAGTGTAAGTAAAATTTTTGATATAGTATAATCTGACACAAAAACCAATGTTTTTGCACATTTTCTTAAATATAAATATTTTTCCATAAAATCCTTGGTTATAAATTTCTATCTAATTTCGAAACGACTTTCGACTGAAAGATGTTTCGGTGGACGACTTTGACAGTCGAATATCTACTGCCCGCGTACATCCACGTGTACGGAACAACGGCAAAAAAACGGGGGTGGCGAATTGCGTAGGGAAAAGACATAACGTAGTGGATATTCGCCAACCCAGGGGCGTTTGCGCGTTCCCCGACACCCAGTTTCCGAGAGAGAAACGGCGAGAGTAAGAGAGAGAGAGTGAGCGCTTCCGCCTGATCGCCCACATACATTTTCGTTAAAACGCGCGTGTTCCGCCCGTTTCATTAATTTTAATGCCCGCCGAGCCCGTTCTGTTCATTTCTGCGCAACATATGAATATACACCGCACCCTCTCTCGCGCGCGCTTTCTAGCCGCGCGTATGCTCTCTTTATCCCTGCGAGCGACACGCGCTTACGCGTGTGTGGCTGTGTGTATTTCTGTGTGCTATGTGCGACCGTATGTATTTGAATATGTGTGCGGGGCTGCGTACGCGAGCGAGCAGCGGGCTCGCTCATGCGAACGCGGCCTCCGCCTCGCCCTCCCCCCGCGGGTTGGTTGATATTAATTAATAATCAGAAACAGATGCGGCCTCCGCTCGCGCCGCGCCGCTCTGCGCGCTACGAAACGATAATTATTTAAGTGCCTGTTTTCGCTCTCTCTTTCGCTCTCTCTTTCTCTCTCTCTCTCTCTCTCTCTCTCTCTCTCATTCTCACTCACTCTTTCTTTGTCGACCAATGTCGGCGCCTTCTTCGCCGTCGCGCCAAGTGCGGCATGCTAATTAAAGAGCATTCGCCAGCAAATTTTACGCGACTCTCTCTCTCTTTCTTTCGTTATGCATAGACCGCCACTGCCGTTGTTTCTGTTCTTCCCACGGGACTCGCGGAAATACCCCGAAGACCTGGTGCCACATTTTACGTTCAAAACCACTGTTCAAAATGAAACATGTGAAATATTGAAATTTTCTCTCATCAATCATTTAAGAAGCCAGCTACTTCGAAATAAAGTACATTTGAAAAAGAAAATTTGATATAAAATAACGTTTTATTAACTTCACAATACATATTTTGCGGAGCCTCTTCCCTATTATTCAAATGCGTGTCCGAGAAATCAATATCACCCTCGCCGATACGGGCGGAAAAATCGTCGCCGGAAGTTTTTCCACGGGCGCGCCAGAAGGAAAATCGAGGAGGTCCTGAGAGGACCGGCGGCGAGCGGGAAGCAGCGGAAGGAGGAAAAGGAGCAGGACGCCCCTGGATGGCGTTTAGCCAGCGACGCTCCCAGCAGTGTCTGCCTTAATATCCGCCACTAACATTATTTCATAAAAGTATTACTATAAATCCAAACTCGCGTTATTTAAGCACCGTGCCTCCGCGCGCGCGTAGGGGCGGCCGTCTGACTCGCCCGCGCGCGCGATCCCACCAGAAACCACCTCCAACCAGAACCCCCCATTCCTCCACGGAGGTTCGCCTTACATTATACCGGGCGAAGG
This sequence comes from Linepithema humile, assembly GCF_040581485.1. Classification (NCBI taxonomy): domain Eukaryota; kingdom Metazoa; phylum Arthropoda; class Insecta; order Hymenoptera; family Formicidae; genus Linepithema; species Linepithema humile. The sequence continues at coordinate 21,991,762 of NC_090132.1, read as the reverse complement.
AGCGCGGCAGGCAAGTTTTGCCACCCTCTTTTCCCTCCGCCACATTAGAGATATATTATGCAGATAGTGGAGGCGCCGCCGCCGGCCGAGGCGAAGCGCTCCCGGGAAAGAAGAGAGAGAGGAGCAGTGCAGGGGGGGCTTGCGGAAATTTAAAACTTTATTTACCCTATGCGCCGAACGACTTTTCGCCACCCTCCGTCTTTCTTCCGCCCCTCCGTTCCCCCCGCCGTCCATTCGCCGGATGTATGCACCGACCTGCACTTCGTGCTTATTTATTTATTCGGACGGATGGGATAGCTGGCGCGAAGAACCGTCGGGAAGACGGTAGAACTCATCCCCGCGTACTTCCTCCGTAACGAGAGACGATCGAGAGGCGCGATTTCTATTGGTAATGCGCATATTATTTATTTGCATAAATATCAGAGATAGTCCGGTGCGTACTTATGCGGAAGATATGCATCGGTCAGATGAAAGTAATGTAAGGTACTTTTGAAGCTGATTTTACGTTGCATATATTATTTCGATGGTACCTTTTATCGCCAGCGAAATCATATCTGCTCATATTTCACGTATACCATTACGTTTCTAACGCGCGAAATTCTAGCCTGAGGTTCATTAGTCTAGATTGTTAGTGTGAAACGGCTGTATTGTCGGAAGAAAGATCAATTTGTATCGATTCAACATTATTACGACTAATTATTAAAACACCTATGAGTGTATGATAAGAAACAAATTCTAGTAATAAAAATTTCATCTGTCAACAATATACCTAATACTTTATTCCTTGCGGATCTTTTGCACTGAATCTACACACATAAACAGTAATATATTACAGTAAACTCGTTTAGACTCGATGTCTATTTTAAGTAATAACAACATGTATTAATAATTAATGTTTACATCAGACTTTTGATATTTTGCTATTGCGCATTTTATCAGTTTTCGCACTCGAACCAGTTATTATATCAACTCGATTCTGTGTCTTCGTGCGCATCGACAGGATTCGATTTACGAGAACCCGAAGTCGAGGCGCGGTGAATTCGGTAAAAATTCGAGAAAACCGTTTCCGGTTCCGGCTCTTTGAACTTACTCGTTCGGGACCAGTACTTACATCCTTCGTCGGAGGCGACACTTCGCCGTGATTGCGAACGACGGAGGGTGCAGAAAGAAAGAGAGAAGAAAAAAAAAGAAAAACTCGGTCGTCCCCTTTTAAACTCCCGGCCGTTCCCGAGGAGACGGCGGCTGAGAATGAACACGGAGGCGGCGATAGCGAAGGGAAAGCGTAAACCGACGGTCGGCTGATTAGTCGCGAGACTTCGCCCGTTTTCACGATTTTCTCAACGAGCGGCGCCGATTCGCAACGGAAGGAAGATCCTTCGACGTCGATGAAGAAGGAGCAACGGAGGATGAGTTTCTCTCCATCCTCGGCGACGCTCATTTTGCGCTGCTCTTTTAAACTGAGAAAAAAAAGATTCGAGACCAACGAGATAAAAACAAGAGCGATGCGAAACAAGAAGCAAAAATTTCGAGATAATCGGTTCAATTCAACGAGTAAAATCGATATAGGTTTTTTTTTCAAATTCCACAATATCAGAAATACAACGAAAATGATTTATATATAAAAAATAAAGTACAAAAGTAGAATAATTAAAATATTCAGGTGAATAGGTCTATAATACATATCTGCGTTTTTCCAGGTAATGTTTTCTTAAAATAAAAAATTCAAAGATTCAGTATATATTTTTATATACCTAATATTGAAAGCTAAATCTGTCGAGATTAACAAACAGCACATCCGAATGCGAATAAAAAAAATAAAAGATGTTTAACGTCTGTTTTCAGAATGATTCAAGACGGATATTTGAGAATTATTCAAGTAAGATATTTCGTAAATAAGATGTTATTCTTTTTCGCGGTGTAAGATATTCTTTAAAAATGCACAATTTCAGGCCCTCCGGCGCTGCTGGTCGACGCTCATTAATTTTTCGCGCTCGTCCTGAGCTCATCCCGCACACGCGTTAAGACTCGTTAGGACCTTGAGCGCCCAACGAGGCGAACTCGCGCGAACGGGAATCGCTCGCTCGCGCGAGCAACCCCATAAATATTGTAGCGACGCGAGCCGCAGGGGAGTTTTCTGACTCGTTGGCGTTAATGCGAGCCGCACCCGCCTGCCTCTGAAGCGCGCACTAAAGGTCTGCCCTTTGCCCATTTTTGAAAACCCTACGAAACCGGGGCTAAATATAAGTTTTACGCGGTCCCCTCTCCGTAAATGACATTGACAATTTGCTAACGAGCAAAGTTTTGACCTTAATAATATTTATGTCCATTATCTAAAAAAATTTACAACGTGTAATATTATAATATAAATAAAAAAGCAAAATATAAATAAATATCAATATTATTGTATTATCAGTGTGAGCGATAGGCACAATGTATCGTGCCTTATGAAAAAAAAGATAAATATAAATGCATATAATAATTAAAAAAATAGAAATAAAAGTTAAAACAGTCATAAATTTTATGATACCAACGTTAGATCAATATTTATTATTGCGTATAACAGTTTAAGTTTGCCATTCACTGTAGTTAGCGATACGGTCAGATTTACGCGCTTTACATTGAAAAGTGCTTTTATATCACGCATGTGTGGGCATTTTGCGGAAAGACGTTTATCAAGCTACCTGTAGCAGGTCGATACACAATGCAACTTTCTTCCTGGTTGCTCGGTTGTAGTGAGTCGCGACCCATTGCATCGCATTGCATCGCATCGGCACTCGAGGGCGAAACAAAGTGCACGAGCGGATATATCTCGAATCGTCGGCGAAGCGAATCGGCTTAAGTGAAAATCGCTCGTCGGTTTGCAAGCCCGTAAATATTGTAGTGGCAAAGCCACGGGTGGCCGAACGGGAGGTGGGAGGGTAGAAAAAAAAGAAAAGAAGTATCGAGAGGAAGCGGGACGGGGAGAGGGCTTAGGGGGAGGGGAGGGGGCGAAGTTTTTTTTCCGACTGGATGTCGTCTCGGTGTGGTGGCGTTAACGCGTGCCTTCTTGCCCCCCTGAAGTGGTTCGTGCGATATGGCGGAAGAATCGATTGCACACGAAGAGAAACCCGGAGAAGAAACGCTTAAACCTTCTCCAGTCATCTCGCGTCTCCTTGTCCAGTTCTGAGAGAAACTTTCTCTCTTTCTCTCTCTCTCTCTTTCTGCCAACTGCTTTCTCCCGCTTGATCGCTCTCTCTTTCGGAAGCAAACCGTGGCATTATTAGTCCCAGATTCCTTTACCGATTGACCATTGCGTAATGTTCAACAAAGCATGCGTGGGCTTCAAACACTTCATAAAGGCACTTTTTTCAGATTCGAAAACGCCATCGATAATTGCTCATTTTTACGGGTTTACTAAAATATAACGAGAAGACGAGAATATTTAAAAATTTAGGAATATTGATGCTGTTAAATAATTCATTCAAAAGTAATATGCGTGGAAAAAAAATTCTTGCGGCAATACATTAATGAAAATCAATGCAAATAATTAATATGTATTGCAGAAATCTGATGCTGAAATATTAAAGCATCATAACTAGAAATACTTATGATGCATTAATGCGAAAAGAAATAGATAGTGGTGAATAATTGAACATATTTCCGCGAACAAATTTGAGATAAACTTTGTAAAGAGAGAAAGATACTCTGTGTACATAAATAGATTAAGATAAATATCGCAAGGGAGGCGAATTGTGGATTAAGATTATCCGATCGAGTGATTTCGTCCTGGCAATCGGAGAAGAACTTCGGTAAATCCGAATAGCGAGGTTGCTCGGTCAGAAGAGCAAATATACGAGAATGGTGGAAAGGAATGGACAACATTCAGAGCGTGTTCGCCACGACCTTTCCGCCAAGAGATATTTCAGGATGAATAGATCGCTTCCGATCAACTCAGATGTATGCATATACAGGATGTATCAGAAGTCACGCATTTTCCATTGTTCGGAGTTGGACTTTGTGTAATAAAAATGAAAGAAAATTTTTACTATTTTTTTATCATATCTACTGATTTTTGTTAATTGACAATCAAATGTGACAATCAAATTATATTGTTGTTAATGTGAGATTAAAAGCTATCTAAAATTTAATGGAGAGAATAGTGGAGAATAAAGTTACTTATCAAATATTATTATCTAGTTATACCGTAAAATTCGATACGTCACATATCTTTAATTTTTGCTAATATTCAACTTTGTAATTATTAGTACTGTGATATCAAAGTAATCTTATCATCTTGTAATCTTTATTCTCTTTTAGGGAAAATGTAACTTCTGACACGCGCTGTATATGTAAAGTGCTTTCCTATGCGCTGTCCTTCATTCTTCTCTTTTTCTCGGACACCATTATCGTCACGTTTGAGGTATGATAAAATCATACAATCGACTACAAGATTTGGAGGTTCATGATTTTAAGAATTGTTGCAACTATATAATCATTGTAAAACATATTATCACTAATTTATCGATCACTTAAGAATATATTTATAATACCTCAATAAAAAATTTACTCCAAATTTATTTCTAAATAAAGTAAATTGTAGAGCATATTGTCAGAGATCTCACTACATGTACCTAACTTTTCTGTAAGGTCTTAAATTTGCATTGCAGTTAATGAAGACAAGACTGACTCATAATTTTGTCTAATTTTACAATTTTTTGTTGAAAGAACCGTTATATTATAACCGGAGATCCCAGGCACAACACCGGCCACATATTCACGCGTTTTTGGCCCCGTCGAGAGGAACATAGGTAACCATTATGTCGGATTAGTATTGTGATTGTGTAACCGATGTGATGTGACTCTATTATAAAGTACGCTCGCTTCGCACGCGCGCGCGCCACATTATGTCTCCGAAATGGCATTCAGTTATAATCGTTCGTTCTTTCTCCGCCCCTCTATCCTTTTCTCTCTGCTTTTCTATTCCCGTCCTGTTTCTCTCATTGGCGGTGTGCGCCAACATTTGTCGTTTCGTCGGGAAGAAAGGACGAGGGAGAGAGATATATGAAAAATTGTGCCGGTTCTGCGCGACAGAAGGCGCACGACCGTAAATGCGTTCTATTAAAGCTCAAAAGCGTCTCGATGAAAATATTCCGAGTGTTTCAAGCGGAATCTTTTGAGGGTATTTTCTCTCGATATATAACGACGATTAAATAGCTGTTACCGTGAAACGTTCGATTTCGCAACTGCAGTGTTTAAATTTTACAAAAGTACGATTAAGCTTCAATCTTTCTAAGATTTAAGCTTCGATTAATACCACAACACCATTGCTGACTAATTTCCTCTTAATTTGCATGTTTTTAAATTATTACTTTTACTTTTATTAAGATTTGTCATTTTGTATCTTAACAAACTATTCACATTGTTTCCAATATTCAAAATAAAGCTAAAACGATTAATATTTTTATCATAAAGTACTTTCAGTAGCTACGATCAAAATAATATTGTATAATAATAACAAATTATAAAGAATAAATTCATACTAGATATTGTACTTAGATTGCAAAATTTTGCACATATTTTCTATTAAATTTTGATCTTTACAGCACCAGATAAAACAATGAAAACTACACGTTATTCCAAAAAGAAAATTACAAACTGACTCAAGAAAATTGGAGTAAAATCTGAATAAGAGATAAAAGCAAGAACCGAAGGAAAACAAGCATTGGAATAAAAGAAGATAAACAAAGAAGGAAAAAAAAGATAAAACTTTGTTTTCAAGGATCTATCGTCTAAGTTTTCAAGTTTCTATCAAAAATCATTTTCGACGAATACAATCAATGTAACGTTAACGAAGTAAGTTCGCCGACAACGAGATCGGCGTACAAACTCATAAGGTTGCCAGTTCAACTCCACCGATGCTCATGATTTTCGAAAAAGATATTTCGTTCAAACGAGACGACTCGTTTGGACGAGTCGGATAAGAAGCGGATAAGGGATAAAGGGAAAAAAACGGATGGAGGAGGCGGGCAACACAAAAGCGAGCCAACACCACCACCAACTACCATCATCGTCCAACGCGGCGGCACGATATTCCGGTGGCTTCCTCCCCATCGCCAACGCTCGCCGTCATACAATTTATTGGTAAACTTTGCTAGCTTGTTAGAGGGTTACGTGCGCTGGGATAAGAAATATCCAGAGTGGTATCCGCCTCCCTCCCCCTCCTGCAACCGCCGTCTCTATTCCCCCTGCGCTCTCCTCGCTCGTACGCTCCGGCATCACCGCCGCCGTTGCCGCCGCCACCGCCGCCGCCGCTGCCGCCGCTGCCGTCGCCGCCTTCGTGTTATCACCATTCTTCGCTTGTGCTGCTGTGTGCACCAGCACCAGCAGCATTGCCGGCACCGGCACCAGCGGCAGCGGTGGAAGCGCCGACCCCCTTGGCTACAGGGTTAGAATACCAGGGTTGCCTCCATCGTGCCACTGGTCTGCACCACTGCCTTCGACGCTCTGCCAACCACCACCAGCAGCCAGCCTCTGCCACACTCGCCCTCTCCCTGCACCCTTCGCTATCCCCTTCCGTCTTCGTCCTTCGCCAGCCGCCTCCCTCCCCCTTTCCTCCCCCCCCGGGGCAGACTTCGTCGAGAATATGAATATCATACGTTGCCTCCGGATTCGACAATCCACCTTCTCTCGTACTCGCGCCTCGAGAACGAGAACCGCGGGGCACGTCGAAACGCGCGGGAATGAGTACGAACTCGCGGATTAAGTCTCCGAAGAAGATCTTTCCGATCCGAAATTCGACTTTGCAGGCGGAACGCCTTCTTTGATAACGATATCTCGCGGGTATATTGCACCATATGCTTGACTCTATTCTCTCGTCGAATATGAACTACCAAGTGTCATACTAAATTATAAATTAGCAGAGAGTACATGATAAAAAATCAAATTTATAAAACTAATGTGATAAAAATAACACATGCTATTTTAGATTTAGAAATTAATTATAGAGAATTCGGTGAACTTTATAAATTTTCTACATCACTAAAAATTAGTGCAATTATAAGAGGATTGAGTTGACATATTTTACGCGTACGTTTAAAAAGTTTTCGTCAATTTTCGTCTCATAAGTGATAAGTTTTCACTGATAACGAGGAGCTATTTTTTAATCCTCGGCACACAAGGTTTTCATTATTTCATTAACAGTTGCAGTACAGCAGTTTCTCGCGAAGTAGAAACGAAACGTAAATTAGAGCACGTTGCTTGAAGATGTGTACACTGCCGAGGAAGAGTGCGGGAGGAGGCTCAGTGTCGAGGATTCACGTTCACAGGATTTCGTTTGCCAGGAGCGCGTTGTCTATGCGTGCCTCGGTGTATCCGTATATACTACTCGGTATTCGCGTGCACGCCGAGACTCGAAGGTGGAAGAATCGGTGCGGGAGAGAAAGAGAGAGAAGAGAAACGGTGCCGGGGACAACAATCATAACAATCTAGTTAAACGTTATAAGGATATCTCGCACTAAGAGGCGTGCCAAGCGTTGCATAAAATCAAATTGTACGCCGAGCCGAGAAGTTATTGTCGTTCCTCATCCCCCCTTCCCCCTTCTAAACCCCTCTCCCCCACCACCAGAACCTCCGTCGCCGAAAATTTACCCGAGGATTCTCCACCTCCATCCCCAAAGTTTCCCCGTACCGTCTCGCGCTGCACCCTTCTTTCGGAGCTTTACCGGCGCAGCGAGAACGTTCGCCACCGTGAATCTTCTCTCTCCTCTCTCTCCCCCTCCACAAACGCAATTTTTTGCGCTCCATATTTGTCAAGGATCTTGAATAAATTGCGAGGAAATGCGTCGTACGACCGGTTATTTGAATTATTGTACGTGATTAAAGCGTAAGCAGCGAGAAGAGAAAGCGATATAATAACACAATTGTTATAATAATGATAGAATTCATAGTTAATATAGATCAATTTTGTAATTTATGCAACAAATTAGCGTATAAAGACAAGCAATGTAGCAATTTAGGATTTTAAGAAACGGATACAAGTTGCTTTTGTGAGCTATTCCTCGTGCCTATAATTGCAACCATTTCGCTCTGTGTCATACGTAGCGAAACTACGAATGATTATTAAGCTCACAGACTTTGCGAAACGTGGATGGAATTAGTCGCGCGCGGAAGGATTCGTAATAGGACTTTCGTTGCCGTCAACAATATCGGATAATTACGTCTCTGTCGGGCGATCCTCGAAATAGAGTAATGGAGAACCGGTGAAATCGGCTTGAGGGGGTTAAATTGAAATTGAAATCACTCGAAATTACTTGCAGCCTCGTCGACGACGGCTTTCGTCATCGTCGCCGGAGATATTCCGTTCCGGAAATCGAATATTGCACTCTCAACGCGCCGATAACTCTTGCGCGTTACAATATCCCGTAAAAATGTCTGCATAAGATGACCAACCGTTTCACATTTAAAATCATATATTTTCGGAATTCATCTTATCTTACCAAGCAATCCCAATTTTTCCTCATTTTTCATAAATTTTTTGTTTTATTAAAATTTTTGTGTTAAATCACATTTTAAAATATTTTAATTTCAATATTTCTTTTAAAAACTTTTAATTTTGAAAAATGGCCTGTTCTTTTTCTTGATCTTTTCAAAATTGATTACCTCACTTTACAATTTAACTAAAGATTTTCCAAGTGGCGAACACACAAATTATTGAAATAAATGCTTCTTCTTTCACGCAGTCAGAGAATTTTTCTTATTTGGAATTGCCGGAATTCCCACCAGCACGGCAGCGATAACAGCGGGAAAAAAGCGCAGGATTTGCTCTAAAAAATGCTAAACCGAGCAGGGAAAAAGGCGTTAACGACGTCTTCGTTAAGGGATGCCCGCAGGGCAGAGTTAAAACGGTGAGGAATCAAAAGATCGATTAGAATCAGCCGTCGCCGCGGGATTTCTCGTGCAATTCGAAGGGAGAAGTCTTGCCCTCGCGACAGGGAACGCGAGGTCAGGGGAGGAGAGCTGCATTTATAAGAAATGCCAAGGGAAAGGAAGAAAAGGTGGCGCGAGGGCCACTCTCTTTGTTGCTCGACTTTTCGCTTTGCCGTTTTTGGGGGGAACGGTGATGTCCATCCTCTCTTCTTTCCGGAGAAATTCAATATTTTGGCTATCGAGTTTTCTACAGGAAGGGAAAAGCACCGTATTTCTTTTTCCTTCTTTTTAGTTCCTTTCTTTTCACTTTGTTCACGCCAAAATAAAGCGAATAACTTTAGAATTATTCAGCGTTCGGAAAATAAAAAGGTAACACGTGATTCATTTTCATTGTAGAAAAAGTGATAGAGAACGACCATTCAAAAAGAAAGTGAGTTTCATTCAATATCTAAGATAAATCCAGAAAAAAAATTTTGTTACCGCGTTGAAAAGTAATTTCACAATTTAAAATAATTTTATCGATTTATCGATGAATTTTATACACCGATTTACTACCCGCATTCTCACGCAAATCTCGAGATCTAGCAGGAAGATTACTTCGCGATATCCGACCGCACGGGGTCTCGGTGCAGCGGAGGATATGAAGAGGAGAAGAGGTGAGGCTCCAAATCCCACGGACGTAAACACAGAACAAGCTCGCCCGCTGCGACGAACAGCGAGGTGGGCGTGGCGGGAAAACATGCCGTCACAATGTTGGTCCAACTACACGACAATTATCGCCGGTGAGCTTTATAATTAAGAGACCTTACCCGCGGCCCAGCATTTATCTAGCATCTCCGTCCAGCCTCCCGCGGCGACAATCCGGTCCGCGATAAACGATTTGAACGAACGACGCACAATGAACAGCCACCGGCATTTTCTTCCGCGCGTGGTGTTGCGTACGACAAGTCTAGTTACTGTAACCGGTATACATACATTTTCTCTCTTCACAATGCAACTCCCTCCTCATTGACGACGACCGCGTGCTGCGACATTGTAACATGACGATCGAAATCGGAAGGGTATTCCGAAGACGAAGATTCAGTGCATTGGCGGAATAATCGTCTTCGCTAGGAGATTAATCGAGCAATAATCTAATATTCTATCAAGATATCAATATATATAGCTGAAATTGGACACGACTACTTAAAATGTAATCAATTTTTTTCTATCAAAAAATAAAAGACAAAATTTGCATATATATATTAGCATAATATATGATTAAAAAATAGTGCAATTAATAATATATATTCAGAAATCATATTATAAATGTTATTTTTTCTCATTTCAAAATTATGATATTAAAAAATTCAATATAAAACAGATTTCAGAGTTAAAAAAAATTTTTAATATCTTTCATAATAAAAAAACGTAAATTATTTAGAGCTTTTCATCACATAATAATTTCTTGTTCAAATTAAACTCAACTGCTACAAAAAAAAGAAGAAAAAAAACAGATGGACACGCGATGGTGAATAAGTGGACGGCTATCGAAAAGTAGGAAAACGCAGAAAAACGCGCAGCGTATCCGGAATACACAGCGGGGTGGCTGATGCTAGCCCATTGAAATTTCACCGAACGGTACAATGTAATTCAAGGTTCGGGGTCATCGTGCGACGCGTTAACGTGCTCTAATACGCTCTTAACGAACCCCTTAATCCAATTTCGCGCAAAGTAACGAAATTATGTGCTGGCTGACCGGAAGCCGCGGCGGCGAGCTTTCAAGCTTCTCATTCGACCCCTCTCGAGTGGCTTCCATTCATACCATTCGAGAACCTAAACGAACGAATTTGGCCTGTTCCCATTCTAACTGTGATTTTCAGAATTTCGTTTTCAGTATGCGACGTATACGTTAGCTCATTGAAATGTGGTTTTTAATAATAAGTAAAAGAATAGAGATAAAAAGATAATTTGATATAAGAACTTGCTAATCAAATTTAAATAAACTTTTTTGTAATCAAAAATATTCACATAAAATATTAAAATGTATAAAAGAGGCATGAAAAAGGTCTTTGTATGTATTATTAATATGTTATATCATTACTTGAGTAAATACAAAATTGGACAGTTCTCAAGATTTTATGCGATTATTAAAATTCAGTTCTATATTAATTGTGACTGTTAATTTAATTATTTTTATCTTAAGTGGTCCTGGTTTTATTTCATAGAAAGTAGAAAAATTGTGATTTTTTATTTGTTAAAATAAGCTAATAACAGATTGATATCAGTTCGATGACATATTTGTGTAACATTCGAGACAAAACCTTAACAACTGCGAGTGCAGAGCTCTATTTAACAGTCATAGGGTTCGGCCATATGTGCTCCTACACGGTACAAGGAGGATTATCATCGGGGAGATCCGTTATCTCGGTGGCACGCGTTTCTCTGTGGAATCTCTCGTTTCTCCTCGTTCAACCCACTGCCTCGCTCTTGTATTCCCTCTCCTACTCTTGTTTCCTCTATCTCGCGCCCGTCCTGCTTTATGGTCGGTACGTGATAATAGAGATGTCATCCTGTCGGTGCTTTGACAACCCCATAACACGGGCATTCGCGTAGCCTGTCTGTAACACGGCGCTGTACTCCCCAGAGATCTTGCAAAACTCTCGTTGCCCACCGCAGTTTTACGCTATGCTATTTTCGAAGACTTTTCTCGTTTCGTCATGTGGCGTGCTCACAAATATCGTGGTCGGTGAAGAATAATGCTATGCGATCGCGTATATGTGCACTTTTAAATTTGCCAACTGAGTCATGCTTATTTCAAAGATTCTTCTATATTGTTTTAACATTAAATATCTTGGAAGCTAAGTTTCAACTTAAAATTTTGTAAAGATAAACTTATTCAGAATTAAATGAAAAACAAGATATCTTGGCTTTGTAGTGATATTTGTAAGAAAAAACTCGAAACTGTGAATAGCGAATGTTTCATCATAGCACGAAGATCGCAGCATAAGATATGAGTCTCAAGCAGAATCATTTGTGAGAGTTAATGCGATGATCGGGATGATCGACACGCGCAGCCAAGTATTTAAGATTGCCGGATAAGAGAGTCACGTGCGGGTAGGATCTGGCAGGACATTTATTGAGAGCTCCCTCTCTGTTTCGCCCTTCGTCGCGTCGACAGCGGTGCGATGTATTGCTTTTTAAAAGACTTTAAAAGCTGCCTTATCGGATTGTCGCCATCGAATGAATCGTGTCGCACGGTATCCATCGTTTTGAATTCGGCCACTTTTCCTCCTCGCTGTACTTTTCGATCTACGTGATCGCACATTCTGCAGAATTGCAGTTTGATCTCTCTGCCGTGTACTTCGATATGTCAACAAAGTGATCGTACGATTCAGAAATTGTGATAATTTGTCTTTTTAGAAGAGAAAAAAGTAGTCAATACAGAGATGAATTTTAAGATAAATGTTTTCTAAATTACATTATTGATAATTAAAATACATTATTTTATTATGAGGAAAAAAAAACCGTGAAAGTTTCAGTCCTATGCAACACGGAAATTTATTGTTGAGAAACATCTGTGCACAGTTCTATGAAAAAAAAGTAGTGAATTTAGCTTGACTCTAATACATTCCGTATCTATGTAATCTTATCTGCTATAATTAGAGCCAAAAATAACATATTTAATCGTTTGTATTGTACTTTATGATTGTAATTAGAAGATGGAATGTTCCCTACCTATTAATGTATTTTTTTTTTAGTTTACTGCGATTTTCAAAATCCGATAAGGTTCTATCAAGCATCCTGCTCGCGTCTGGCCCTCACACGATGTATGTACATATATAAATACGTATATACGCTGGACGATATTACAAAATTATCGCAACGTCAATGTTATCGGCGCCGTCCGTGCAGAGCGAAGCACGTAGATACACGGAGCGATACGCTCCGCATGGCATAATGGAGCCGATCGGACGGCGGGACCCCCGCGTGAAATGCGAGTTCCCCATAGAATAGGTCCTATCCCCCTTCCGCCCCGTGGGGCCTCCAGTGCCCGAGATAATGCGATAACGAGCTTTACTACATGACTATCGCCGCTGCGTGTATTTATTGCCGCAATCGATTCGCGCGCTCTTCCTGGTATTCGCCGAAAATAAATCGCCGACCCGGTAAAATTTATTAAGCTCTGTTACGTTGTTTTCTTCCTACATATTAACTTCTTAACGTCACAATTTTTTCTGCAATCGCGACAAATACAAGATTCACTTAGATCTTAGGACAAAAATTATACATATCTTTTAGAACTTCTCGATTTTATCACTTCAAGTTTAGTTCAAGTTGAGTCTACTTTTTTTCTCAAATTAGTGTAAAAGACGAAAATTAAATTAAACATGGTCAAAAGTAAAATATGCAAATTATGAACACCTAATAATCTGCATAATTAACATTTGTATCATTAAAAAAGATATTAAATATATATAGACGTTGGAATTTAATATAATTTCATCTTATTAAGTCTATTTTTAGTTTTGTTAGAATCAAAAACAAAATATATCATAAAATCATACCGGCGTTAAAAAGTTAAAGCAAATTGCGTTTTAACAATTTATCTCTTTTTGACTTTCACTTATTCGACGTGCGATGAATTTATAGGATGTGTGCTAAAGCGTCTTCCGAAATTGCGACGAAAGCTGTCGAAACGGAGTGACGAGACGCGTTAAGTGCTTACTCTTGACAAGGGATGTACGTTGGCGCTACCTTGCGAGAAATCGCGGTGTCCCGCGTTTTGTAATGACCTCATTGTCGTGCCGGCGTGGCGACAACGCCCCCCGCTATTGTTGCTTCCTGAGAACGTTTGACTTCGCCGGTGATTGCAGGGTGAATTTCTCGGGAGTTTGCTGCATTGTCGCGCTAGAATATGAAGGGAGGCGCTCTGCGGCCACGCGAGAGGGGTGCCTCGATTATAGTTCTTTTGCTTCCTCGTCATCCCCTCTCTCTCTCTTTCTGTTTCTTTCCTCACGCGGGCCCTCTGTGCAACGCGCGTAGCGGGCCCCGGCTACCTTCCCTGAGAAGATTTCAAATTACAGGCTCCAAAAACGGCGCCCCCGTCGTGGACCGCGCACCCCCCGTCGCGCTATCGCGGAAACACGCGCGAGACACCCCGCTTCGAAGGCGCACTGCTTCTTTTTCTTCTGTTTTCTTTTTTTATTTCGCTGCGCGATTTCTCTCGCGATATCTTTCACTCGGTTCCGGCGTTTGAGGAACATGGAAACGGCTCATGAGACCACATAGAAACGTCATTGTGAGTGTGCCTCAAATATATGATATGAGCATTTCGAATAACAGATACTATGCTTAATTAACGTTAATTATATTGTTGCGTATAAGTATGTCAATTTTATTAATTTTAATCAACTTAAGCCGTAGTGTGATTAATATTTTTTGTTTCTTTTTTAATTTAAATAATTGAATCTTATGTCCTTAAATTCCTGGGAACATTTTTTTTAATTTCTCATAAAAGTGACATTGAGTAAGATGATTAAAAAAAAAAAAATCGGTAGAGAAACTGTGTAAAAATATGTATTATTAACTGGTCGAAGGGTGGAAACTATGTACGAAAATATGTACGAGACAGCGACGACAAGCAGCCGAGTGAAAATCGCAAACGGGGGGAGCAGACACGCGCGCGTCCCTTTGACGACGATCTCGCGCGGAGGGATGATACTTTGAACTCGCCGACAACTCTTTCGAGACCTTCGTTACGGCTCGCTTCGCGAGTATCTGCGTATATATATGCCCAGGAAGAAAAAAGAGCTCTCTCAGCTATTCTTATCGCCGACCCTTGTCTCGCACGGGATATTAAACGAAACGCATTTTTGCCTGCCATTACAACTCTGCAAACCTGTTCTGTATCGAAGTAAAACATGGAGACTACAAAGTAAGACGTTGAATCGGACATTAAATTGAGATAAATATTATAAAGCAAGCGCTAATTAATAACTGTTATCTTTTCGACAAAGCGCTGAAAAATTCGAAAACGTTTATATAAATTCTATATACAAAAACTTTTGGAAATTTCTTGAAAATATAATGACTTGATGATCTATGAAAAAGCTGTTGGAAGTTCGTTAATTTCAAATTCAATATAAGATATTTCGCTTTCTACAATATTAGAAACAATACAGTTACTAAAATCTATTTATGATACAATCTGAATAAAGTAGTATTCAATAGTTCCAACTACATATCTCTAAAAAAGATGGTAGGGATAATTCTCCATCGATGCTTAATGTAAAAATAAAATATAGTTCTCAAGTTGCTCATGCTTTTAAAGCGTGATACTTCCTCACAAAATTACAGCTTGCAATTATAAATATCAATGCGCATACTAACTCTCATTGCGACGTTGCAACGCGCAACAGACAACACCTTCGCCAAGTTTAATGCGAAACCGAGCGTTTTCTACAATGCGATTACGCGGGAGCGTTAATCCGTATTGTTTTTTTTCCAGTAGATCGTGCGCGAACGCGAGAGCGACCGGACCGCGTGCGTGGGTAAAACAGTCCGAAAGAGGGAAAAAGGTGAACGATGCGACAGTGTATCCAGAACGAGAGAAAGAGAAAGAGAGAGAGAAGCGCGGATGAGAGAGACATCAATAGACGGACAGATTTATTCTGTTGCGAGATGAAGAGAGAAAAAACGGCCAGAAAGGGTGCACCATGCATTCGAGCTCGCGCGTGTGCGTCGGGCGTTTTTAATGCGTGTTACCCGGCAGAACCGCAATCCGCTTTTGCGGCGGATGCCGGTGCCGTCCGCAGCCCACCGGTTGGCGGTTTCCGGTAACGCGCTTTAGCGCAAACCAGCAAGCACGCCTGATTTCGAAATTGCAAAACATTTTCACACTCTTGTGGTTCCGCCGCCCGATGGACCGCCCCCGCCCCTCCCGGGCTGTTGCGCGCACAGTGCCAACTTCCGTTCCCTTTTCGCTTCTCACTATTTTTTTCGTTTTTCCACACGCGTGTGCACATCAGCGCTTAAAATCACGCGTTCTCCTAAAACGCCTCGCGTGCCCAAAAACATGCGTCAACGCCGCGTGAAAACGCACCGCGTTCGAGTGCAATTTCGCGAAAAAGAACTTGTATCTGTATAAGGATGACGCGATCTAGCTTCTATCATTTAGTTTAAAAATTTGTATAAAAAAATTTAAAATAGAAGTTCGTATATTCCAATTTTCTGAAAATTTTGTTCTAAGTCGATAATATGTTAAGAAACAATATGTAATTATTTGAATCATAATTAGTATCTTTATCATTTTTAGTAGGCCTGGCACTTTTTCGTTCCAATATCCTTATCTCAACTACAATCAGAGCTTTTAACTGCCTTATCGTTTCTTTCTCTATATTTCCACAATTTTTTGCACCAGACACCAAAGTATACGTCATCATCGAAACGCTCAGCAGCACATTAGCAGAACTTTATTACGCGAAAAAGTCGAGCGTGTCTAATGAGATCGCAATGGGCATATCGTCACCGCGGCTCATTTTAAACATATTAAAGAGTTTGACGACAAAATCATCGCTAGAGCTTTCCCATACTCATCGATATTCCGAGGATTGAGCGGTTTAATTGTGAAGCGTTTAACCAGCACGGCCTGCGGCGACAAGGTAGACAGGCAAGCAAAGCCGGAGTCGGAGTGTGTAGTCATTAAATTATTCCGGAATATGAGCGCGATGGGTGTCCCCGACTGGTTCAATTCTAAAACGGCTTATGCTCGAAAAATCAACCGAAACATCTGACACGATCTATTTAGTTCTCTGCGTTAAATTTTGCACTGATCTTGCTTTGGTAATTTTATTTCTGCATATTCTTAGAAATCATATTTGAACTAACAAGGTTGCTTACTGCTAATTCAGCGCAAAGAATGAAGAAAAAAAGGATTCTTTGATAAATATAGGCTCTCTAACTTATGTCAACATAAACGAAGAGATAAATGAAAAATTCGTGTTAATAATTTTGCTTAAGAAAAATTAAATTGTCAAAAAAAACATATCTACATCACAAAGCACTTCTATGTTTTAAACTGACGATTTATATTAAGTCAATAATAAAATTTCTGGCATATTTTGCAAGTCTATACTGCGCTCTAATAATTTCATTATCGAAAAATATCAGCAATTGTTCTCAATAATTTTTAAACTTTGAGCTTTCATAATTTTTTTATTATATGAAAAATTCTTATTTGAAAGTAATTCACAAAAAAAGACCTTTTGTCTATTTCTTCTGACGTTTTAATTCGAAAGCTATTTATTTATCATGCACATATTGCTTCTAATTTTGAAATAAATAATATCAAGTGTTAATAATATCAAACTATTCTGTCGCGAATATTTTGTCAGAGAATTGCCAGCATCGGTCAGCGGCGCGTTTTCGATCGAACAGTGTTATCTCGTTGCGGCACGTGCAGAATCTCGAGGCACCCCCCACGGGAAGAATTCAGGTTCTCGGCTGGGCACAGAATACGATGCGAATCAGTGACTCCGAAAAACGATCCTTCAGTGCGCAACGAACGTAAGCGCAGCGCGCGCGAACGCGAGCGTGTCGGCAAACAAAATCGGTCGGTGGAACAGCATCGGCAGTTGCGGCAGGCAGCAGCAGGCAGCCCAGGTTACTCTCTTCGCGGCCGATGCACACACGTCACCCCTGCGGGGCTGAGCAAAATGCAAAAACGTCAGCGGCAAGATCCTCGAATGATTTTTCGAACGCGCAACGAGCCCGCGAGCTGCCCGCCGCATAAAACGCTTTGCCGTGTGTTCCGTACCGGCGGCATATCGAACGATTTCCCGATAAATAACGTCGCATTTTCGGCCGGCAAAAAGGCTTTTGCGCATCGCGCTCGCCGTCGGCAGCGATGCGGAAAAAGCGCGTCAGACACGTTAGATCTGTCCAATTGTGCCTCCTCCTCTGCCGATATCTCTTTTACCGCTGGAAATCGCAGTCGTTAGTGGTACGCGCGATTATCGATATTCCATGGAAAACCATTGGCGGCTAATTGCCAATACAAGGGAGGAATCCCCGTTGCCCCCGGCAACGTTCCACTGCCGATGAAATTATAATCGAACAATTATAATTAACGAAATAATGCGATATCGTCCGCGCGCGATGCGCGATTTCCATGGCTACAAAGTATTATATTGTAATATTTCGAACTGAGTAATTTTATTATTGGGAAATATTGCATTGTCACATCTATTATTATAATGGTTTCCATTGTTTCTATATTTAATACGTACTAAATATAAAAAAATTACATATCCGAGGGATGCGCGATAAAAAGCACTTGCCCACTCTTGATGTCGTTCTCCGCGACCCTTTCTCTATTAACATTATACAGCGGCCGCCGTTTATTGTACGCGCACTGCAGCTAATTACCACGGCAGTTGCCCTTTGACTCGATTAATAACAACGAATGCGCCCAGCGATATCCAGCCACGTGCTGCGCTGCGTTTCCAAATTTGTTTCACGGGAGCTTACGGGAGCCGCCAACCGGTCTGTCGAGCGGATGAAAAAAAAAAAAAAGAGAGAGAGAGAAGAATCAGAATGACGAAAGAAGGAAAAAGGGCTGGGAGGGTTCGGGAGGGAGATAGAAGAGGCGATTCGTACCATTTGGCTCGGCTTCGACGTCGGTTAACGCAGCGGGGTTACCGCGGACGCCTCGACGGACACATTGAGGGCGCCCGCTCGACTTGATAATCGCTTGCCATTCATACACTTTTCATTGGATTGCGATTGAGCATTAAGAAACCGGGAGACCCGGGGGCTACGCCGCGTTTCGCGTCGCGCCCGGCCGACGTATTAGCATTAGGAGGCATCATCTCGAGTGTAAACACTGCATGGGCACCGCGGATTTAGTCACAGTCGAGAACCGCGGGACGTCCCCGATATTATCGTCGCTTTCTACGTCTTTACCTTTCGTAACGTACCCCACCCCTCGCAAAACGTGTCGGCGATCTATTAACGTATAATTTTTATCAACAGAAATTTCAGACATTAAATATAATGTCATGAATTATAAATAGGAAACAAATAGAATTATTCTTGACGTAATACATCTCGTATTACAAGAAATGTGAGATAAAATACGTGCATCAAGGATTAATTGAGCTGCATCTCGCACAGAAACTTCCCACAATCTGCACGTCAACTCGTCCGACGAATCCCGTCTTACATACATCCCCACGAGAGATCAACCCGAAGACATCGACGAAGAAACTATCTAAAGGAGGATCTGCCGGAGCGCTGCTGACACAAGGAGTTTCGTTTCACAGGGGTGAAGAAAAGAAAGCGGTTTGTCGTTGGCCTTAACCGCGAGGTTCACGGTTAAAGCTCACGAACGACGGACGTCACCTATGATCCCCTTTATCCAATCCGTACGGATCCGCGGGGCGTTAAATCCCTCGGGAAAAGCACCGTAACTGAGCTCGCGTTCGCGCGCACTAAGTCGGTCAGCTCGGTCCAGCCGAGCGAGAGGATCACAATACTGCCACCGACCGCGGCCGGGTACATCTATCTACGCTCGCGTTCTCCCGCGCACTTCTCCCGTGAAAATTGGTTGTGCGAGAAATCCATGCTAATGTCGACTAATCGGCCGTAATCAACCGTGAGAACCGACGATCGTCACAAGCCCACGTGTTCGAGGAAGATCGCGACGAATGCGGAGCATCCCTTTCCTTGGAATGCGTCGCAATTCGATCGGAACGATTGACGCGCAATCAAGCGGATTCATGCATTGAAAGCGATCGTGTTTTTGTAGAAAACAGTCTGCTTTCGCGCGGATTGACAGATTGAGATGTAAGTAAATCCTCGGAAATTTACTTTCTTCAAAGCGTATTGTGACTTATATTGTGCCCATTTATTCAGTCAAGACAAATTTAGAATGTTTTGAAATAGCTATCGGATTGCTATTAATTTAAATTAAGTGCAATTTAATGGCGTTGAATACTTAATTTTTGTTGATATGGTTAGAAAATTTAGAAAAAAATAATTAGAAATACAAGCTCTGACAAGCAAGCGCGTCAACAAATTTAAAATATAAATTTGCAGTAAAGATATTTAACGTAAACATAAATTTGTAATCAACTATAGCTAAAAATACAAAAACTATAAACGTAATTTAAAATGTTTAACAACACAATTCATGCTATGTTAATTATGTTACAAATACACGGAGAAAATTTTATATCAAAAATTACTATGTACGGCATTAACCGCGAGCCATGAAGCCACAAACCAAAAATTTTTACTATGTTTTATATGTGAAGAACATGGTAAAAATTTTTATAATTCCTTCATGGTCCGCAGCTACTACCGTACATAGTTTTTACCGTACATAATTTTTGATATAAAATTTTGCTCCGTGTACTTAAATTAATTTTAATGTAATAATTTTTAATTTTAATCTTTAATTTTAATTTTAGGAGTGAACAAAAGGCAGAAGGACAACCGAGTGAATCCACTGACGATGAAGTTTATGATCCCCATTCGCATCGTGTCACTTACAAACCGGTGTCGTACGTCTTTTAAAGCCATTTATCTAATTCTAATTTTTGCTAACATCAAACTTTTGAAAAAGCTCGCATAATATAATTGATTAATTTTTTTCTATTTCAACCATCTATTTACTCATATTTTTGTTACTTTAACTACGTATTTATTTAAATTATTTTATTCGTAATTTATGCTAGCAAACTATGAAATTATAACATAATTTACTTCTTTTTCGCCTTTCCAGAGACTTCGGTTCTTTAGCGAATTTGATAAAAAGCGCGGCCGGAACAGGTCTTTTCGCTATGCCGAACGCGTTTGCTTGCGTCGGACTCTTTATCGGAATTATTGGCACAGCGCTTATGGGATTGCTGATAACCGGATCTCTTCAGTTGCTCGTTAGAATCCATCATCTAATGTGCACTCGTTTGAAGAAACCCACTTTAGTATATGACAAAGTGGTAGTCGCTACTTTAACTACGGATGTGCGAAAACCGTGGCTGTCTGCGCGCGCTGCAACGTTCGTAATTTCAATAATCGCGTTATTTCACGCTGAATATTTCACGCTTTTGGCATAACAAAATGTATATGCAACATTAACTTGATATTTTATGTAATAAGTAAAATAAGTAGATAAAAAAGTAAAATTAATATATATTAAGTAAAAAAATTTATGTTAAATATACGAAAAACTATAGAAACAAAAAATTAAATTTTTATTTGTTTGCAGACTCATCGTTGATGGCATAATGTTAGCATGCTACATTGGCATAGGTTCGGTTTACGTCGTGTTCGTTGCCGGTGTAATTCAAGAATGCATAGATAGTGAAAAAGTCATCGGTCAGAGCTACTACGCTCTCATATTATTTCCTCTACTTTTTATAATGAACATGGCAAGGAACCTTTCGGACATCGCGCCGATTTCTATTGTCGGAAACATTTTGCTTATCTCTGCTGCAATCATTGGAATTGTTTATGCTTTAAAAGACGGTATTGGCGACACATGGATGATGGTCGAACCGAACGTAGCCATGTATCCGAAATTTATTGGCTTGGTTTTCTTTAGTATGTGTTCACCGGGAGTGGTGAGTCTTTCATTTTTAGTAATTAACATTGATTTCTTAGTTTTCTGCCACTAAAATCTGTCGCAACTCTATGCAATTATAATAAATTCATTAAGTTTAATTTTAACAATAAATCAGATAATCGTGACTTTAAATACAATATGCTTGCATTTTTTAGATATTGGCGATAGAACATAGCATGAAAAAACCTTGGAATTACGTTAAATTCTGTGGGATATTGAATTGGGGCATGGCATTTTTGGTTGTAATACACATTTTCGTTGGAGCTATTGGTTATTTAAAATGGGGACAGGATGCGCTCGGCAATTTTATTCGTAATCATGAAGAGCATGACGCGTAATAAAATTTCATTTATTACAAAAACTTTATTAGCAAATACGCGATAAATTTTTGTTATATGTAATTTATACTATGTTGCATAACTGTTTGTGTACAATTTAAGCAAACTTTATTTTGATAAAATTTACATTTAACCACAGAACCCAATATATATTTTACATTAAAATTGAAAAAAATTGAAATATTGATTATCAAAACTATAAATCAAAAAACTGTGGCTGTAAATTTAAATCTTTTTGTTCTTTCAAAATGTTCTATGTATTAATAAACATTTTATGTTTGAAAATATTTAGACCGACGATTACAGCATTGGTAATGCAAGCGCTATCAATATACTTCACGTACGGATTGCAATGTTTTATGCCCATTACGATTCTAAAAGACCAGTACGCCGTACCAGCAGTCGAGCGCGGCGCTTGGAAAGGGACACCGTTTTTCTGGGATCTGATCATTCGTTTTGGCATCACCTTCATCACGTGTAAACGACAATTTCTTTTTAAACCTCTTCCGCGCCCGTTCCGTTCTCTCGTATTTTCAAGGTAAACTCAACCGAGTTCGATAAACCACGGCAGATTGAATCCCCTTTTGTCCCTAAACGACCAACTTCACGAAATCGATCAATCCACATCTGATTACAGTCCGCTTCGGACCCAGATATTACTAAAGTTCAGGAATCCACTGGAATTTGATATAGATGTTCAATCTTGTCGAAGTCTTATTCGGTCAGACACGCCAGAGTTACTAACGACGATGCTTGCTGCGTTACCGCTTTAATTTGCTCTAATTACGCTAATCGATATAGTGTCATGCCATTATTACTCTGTGAATAAAAATTTTCTAAATTAAAGCGCGAGACTCATATACACACACACGTATTTTGCAGGCATTCTAGCAGCGGCGATTCCAAAGCTCGATTTGTTCACCGGTTTGGTCGGCGCTGTATGCATATCTACTTTGGCTACATTAATCCCGGTTACTTTATACATTCTGGTGCATCACGAGAATTTCGGAAAGTTTAAATGGAGACTAATCCTGGGTGTCACTATGTTTTCCATTGCTTTTGTCGCAGCAATATGCGCCGTGACAACTAATCTCGTTTTAATCGTGCAGTATTTCAGATACGGGTATCATTATTATAATTCTTAATACATTTAGTGATTATAATATTAATATTTTATAATTATATAATCTTCTAATAAATAAAAAATTTATAATCAAATTTAAAAAGAGCTTGGATAAATTGTAACATGTATTTTTCATAATTTATTCGCTTTGTGCTTGTTTATAAATAATCTAAAATCAATTTCAAGATTTCAAGGCTAAAATAGCTGAAGCTCGTGAGGGATAAAATAATGTTTTCAAGCTCATTTGTAATTTAGATTATAAATGCGGTCGAATATATTCATTATTATTTCAGTGCGGAGAACAACAAACTAATTTTTTATTTCTTTTTCAGGGACTAAAGCTGCAGCGACAGTGGTGTTACCTTAATCTAGTCTCTGTTCGCAGTCCGTAACTCGATGAAAATACCACCGGCGCGCCTCGTAGCGTTTTCCACTTTTGTCTTCGGGCGCGGCTCTAAAGCCGCCATCGTTTACGCGCGATTCAGCCTAATCACGGCAGCTGCGGCGACGGCGACGGTGTGGCGGCTGGAAAAACCGCGAAAAAGGCGTGAAGCTCGTGAGGGACAAAAAGCGAGGAGAGCGGGAAAAAAGGAGACAGAAAAGAGGGAACACGGCGAGAGGAGAGCAACGCGCGCGACGTATAATCGCGTCAGATCACCGAGGCGTCAATGGCTGCTGCTGGGCTTATCACGCACACACGTGGGGGATACGATGATCGAGAGAGACAGAGAGAGAGACACACGTGGAAACTGGCAGACACGTATCGACATGGCAAATGCACAATCGTGTGGGTGCACGCGAAGGCCAGGGGGACGACGTTGCGCAAACGAGAGAGAGAGAGAGAGAGAAAGGGGGGGAGGGGGAGTGGAAAAGGAAGAGAGAGAACGAGAACATACACATTCTCTCTTTATCTATAGGAAAAGGAACCAAAGCAGAGGCGGCTGCGACGACGGCGAGAAGAGAGAGCCTCTATATAGCGGGACACGGAAGGGTGCTTTCATCACATAGAGAGAGGACACAACCCCTTTTAGTGGCCACCGCCGCTTCCCCGCCTCCCCTCACATCCTAACCTGCCGTATTCCGCGTCGTTCTTCGGGGGCCGTCCTCTCTTTCTCTCTCAGATTCGCCCTTACAGACTGCCTCTGCCTGGCCGCTCATCCGTTTGCCAGTTCAAGGTGGCTGCGTTCATTACCGGAGGATACACCGGCTGTGGTGTGAGACTTCATCGAACCCGTCGTCGGCTTCCCTCGTCATGCTTACCTCGCTAGCCCTCGCGAAAACGTCCCGTTTAATAATTATATCGATGAGGCGCCAAGGACGCCACGTCCGTGACATGCGAATTGTGAACCGAAAAAATTCGTAACTCTCTCGACAACAAAATTCCTTCGAGGTTTATGACTAAAATTGCATCGATTAATTTTACACTGTAAGTTATATACGCACGTAATATTATATCCAAACTGTGAATGTCTTTTTAATACAGGGCTTATGTATACACAAAATTACCGAAGAATTATAAAGAATCTTTGATTTATGAATAAATTTCGGAATTTCAAACAATATACTAGTTCAGAGTATACTTTTGAAATATTTTCTGGCAATTTACTAAAATTTACAACAAAAATAATAATATTTACGTTGAATAACAAATATTTTATTCATTTTGTTGGAATTAATGTCATAAATTTTCTAAAAATTACCAATAATCGTTTTGATATTTTTATCAGAAAAATTGCCAAAAATACCAAAAAAACTTAAACTCGTTAAAAAACATACATTTCAAATATTATTTGACAATTTTGAAATATTCTGCGTACATATTCGTATGAACTGTTACACCTGTTGGAATATATACAAAAGCAATGAAAGTACCGAAGCGAAATTGGACGAACACGTGCGTGTCTCTTTCATAAGTAAGTAACGACCGACCGACCGAGGGATTTTTCTTTCTAATTGAAACGAAAGGAAGCCGTCCCCGCGCAGAGTTGCGGAGATTAACCAACCGCATGAGCGCACGTGCACTTAAACAGCTGCTAATTGCTAAACCGAGAGACAGAGTTTCTATTGAACGCCTCATTTCAAGTTTTCTCGTTCTGCTCGAAAGAAAGAAAAAACAATTTTCTATAAAAAATAAATAAATTATTAATTCTGTTATTATAAACAGAGAATAAAGGTTCATAAATGTAGGATTGCAAAGTATAAGTGAATGAGAGAATGAACAAGAGTGAGAGAATGAGCGAGAGAGCGGGAAAGAGAATGTCGAAACTTTTAATGCATTGTTTTGTGCTGTATGACTGTTTTGAGCGAGTGCGGCGTATGAAAGCGAGTGTGGTGTGCGATTAAAGTTTTGAAAAATAACGAGAATGTGTGGGTTGGAATTTGAGAATGTATGATAGAGAATATAAGGACGAATGATTGAGAACGAATGTACAATGTGTTCTCAGCATTGAGAAAGCATAGTGTCTAGAATATTTCGAGAGAGCACAGTGTTTCGAGCGTCAGAGTCTTTTGAGTATTGTGAGACAGAATAATAATCTTTCTGTTACAACATAATAAGATTTTTTTATTCATTAATGAATGTTTAGTTCTTTATTGCACGCAAGCAAATAGCTAACTATAGTTTCTTCGAGAACGTGTATGTTCATGAATTTACTGCGGCATAGCGACGTCGGCAAGTCTATGAGACTTCGCTGAAACTAACATGACGAGTAGAAGAAAGCCGCGTAGGAAGCGAAACGGTCGAAGGAGACGGATGGTAAGACAGGATAAGCAGATATTAACCGAGTTCATGGCGGCACGGGGGGGAAGGATAGAGAGAGAGGGGGGGGGAGGGCAAAGGATACTGCGTAGCAACCAGAAGGGGTTTGCTCGTGGCTTTCCTTCCGCCAGGATCTTCTACTCTCTCGTGTGCGGTGTAAGGTTGAGGAGAAGAGCGAACGCCTTAGCTTGCCGCCGTTTCTCGCCGCTTCTCGCCGCTTCTCGCCGTCGGAAACGGAGAACCGGGCTTCCCTTATCTCGAGTCTGCAAGACTGCCTCCGGTAATACCGTGCGCCGCTGGAAACCCTTACGAGCGACGAGAACCCCGTGAAATATCGCTAAACGGCTTGGTGCCCCTTTCCTACCTACCTACCTCCTCTTCCACTTCGATCTTTCATGAGCGACGATCATCCACTCCCGCCTTTTCGAACACTTCGCGCCGACGATCACCCTTTCGCGCGTGCACCGGCTATATTCTATTCTGCGGAACGGTATCCACTCTCACCGACGAGATAACGCATATTGCACCAATGACAATGGATGTCACGTGCCCTGTCAACTGCCTGTCCTCGCTCGTTTAATGATAAACGAACCTCATGCATCGTTTCTTTTTCACAAATATCGGTGAGCATGAAAAATTCTATTTTTTTTTTGTACTTTTCATACTTTTATGCTCTTATACTTTGATCAGATACAATTAATTATAATTCTATAAGCATAATTAATTTTCTTGCAACATGATAACACTAATTAAATCCTACGCCAGAACTTAATCAGCGCTAATTATTCACTCTACACAAATTGCAACATTTTTCTTAATTTCTTCAGATTCTTAATTCTTAACTTTTCGCACAATTATTATCGGTTATCTGTGATTTGCGGATTTACGGGATTGTTGACTACGACTTTGGATTTAGGCGTCGAGACGGGCATCTTTGCGCGGGACACGAAAACGTACAACAAGAAAACGGCGCTGCTGAGGAAACGAACGAGCGCGCTTCATTATACGCGACGCCGACACGCTTCGTTTGTCCCCGGAAGTTGTGCTTCTGGAGGGGTGACGTCGACAGCGGGACGGGAGGGACAGAACGAGATGCGAGGAAGAGGCAGAACAGAAGGGAGAGTGAGGTGTAAATGGGAAGCCGGGATGGAGGGGCGGCTTGAATTAATACAATCACGTGGGGGTGGCTCACCACTCGCAGTCCGTGGCGAGAGGGTGAGAAGCAACGAGAGATAACCACCCCTTTGCTTGTCATCGAAATTATACGCTGCCAACACTCGACCTCGTTTACCATGCCGACTTTCTCGCTCCCTCTTTTGTCGCACGGCCCGTCTTATTCGTATGTCGCCTTTCCTTCCGCCTCTTCCTGCTGTACATTCCAGATTTTCGGCATCTCGAGAATACTCGTACGTCAAGACATCGCGGATTGAATTTTGAAACGAGGGGCCAAATGCACCGGTACGTAACAAACCGTGAAGCAAGCAACGTAATTAGCAAAGTTTTCACTGTGGTAGCAGATTTTTGCTTTTCATCTTGAAAAACACAATTTCATGAATTTTAGCACTCTTCTTTTTTTTAAATTCCTATTTCATTAATTTAACACTTGTTGAGAGTATAAGAGTCCTTAACTTTAGGATAAGAATTCTTAACTTTAGTATAAGAATCCTTAAGGTTAAGTCCTTTAGGCATTGAGAAAAATCATTTTCTTACGGTTCGGTTTGTATCTCCAGAGTATCGAAAATGCTCACGTTCACTTTGTGGAAAAGTGATTCGCGAGTACGAAAGAAACATTTTACACTCCTCATGGGAACGTGCGGAAAAAATCGGGTTACGGGAGTTTTTAATAAAATCAGGTGTTCGGCGAGGCGTGTCAAATGGAAATATGCACGTTCGGTTGAGAGATTTTGCGGGCGGGGTGAGGCCTGCCCCGTTTGTAAAACGGGGGTGCGACTCGATAACGATTCATCCATCCATCCCGCCGCACGGAGGTGGGCATGCCATGGCGCAGAGCGAGCGATGAGAAAATTTTTTTCTTTCTTCATTTCCTTCCGCTCCCCTGAGCCTGTATCGTAATCAAGAAAACGCGAAGCGAATTAGCAATTCGATCTCGTGCGAGATTTGCTGAGCGAGAGCTGTTCGGAGAGAATTTTCCGCGAGAGAAGCGATGCGACGCAGCGCAGCCCATACAGCGTACATATCTAGCGGATATTCTTAAATTATCCATTATTATTTTTCCCATTCGACATCTGAATGTACGGTGATATTTCGATTTTTGCGATATTTTTCATTGTTTATGATTATATAGAAAAATGTTTCAGTAAAAATCACTATAAATAAACTATATAACATCAAAACGATATTATTGTATGTGTTATCATTTTAATTAAGTAAAATAGAAAATAATAAAAAAATAAAGAATTAAATGGATTTAAAAAGCATTTGGTTTTTTTAAATCCATTTAATTCTTTTTTCTTTTATTATTTTCAATTTTAAACCAAATGTTTTTTTTTAAACCAAAACCAAAGCTTTTTTTCTTTTTATATAATCGTATTTTTATACTAATATAAATATCTATTTTTTCCCCCTGAAATCTGATAATTGTGATATGTTTGTAGAAACAGGACCATTAAAAAATGTTTTCGTATCTCGCTTAACTTACTGGCGACTTTGCGATAATACGAGATTTTGTGGTAACGGGTATTTGGATAAGAATTAAATAGCTTTCACTTTGAAAATATTATCCTTTTTATCCTATAACGTAGTGGAAAGCGGAGGGGTTTGTCATGCGTCGAACTGTGTCACGGTGAAACCGTGCGAAGTACACGGCGCGAAACCGATAAACGTGACAAATGCGAGATATAGCCCAGACGACCGACGGTGCTGAAGGAGGCGTCAGAGTTACGCGGCGAACACTTATGGGGCACCGTTCGTTTTATGGGGCTTCTTATCGGCCCGCTGCCAGACCATAAACGCATTTTCGATGTATACAAGCCAACGCGTTTACGTGTAAACTACTTTTTTTCTCTACAAAGTACCTTGAAAAAATGGATACGCGAACCACGTTTGCACGTGCGTTTCTTGAATGCATTATGGAAAATATCTATTGTTGACGAAAAATAATGTAAACTATAAAATGCAATAGAAAATAAATTAATATTTGATTAATAAGATTCTTGGAAAAATGGAACAATGCAATTTTAATATTTGTTGTTGTATAAAAACGTGTTTCATATTGGAACAAAATTGTCGTAAAAATCAATTATGTAACACAAGATTCTACTTTTTTAGATATATGTAAAAATTTCAGTGAATTGAATTCTAAAACTATCATATAATGCTTTTAATTCTTTTTATAATTTTTACGTTATATCATATCTGTTCTTAATCTGAATTTTTTTCCATTAAACAAGTATTATATTTATTTTTGCATTAATTAATTTATATTAGTTATCACAGAAGTCATTTTTATATAAAACTTTGTCATACAATACTAGATAATAGTAATATCTAATAAACATGTAAAATATTAATTAATATGTCCAAAAAATTACATAATTTTTTTAAAGAAATTGTTTCTCTAAACCTAATCCACGACAAAGAAAAATACGCAAAGAAAAACACGTGGACAGGGGAGAAAGATCAAGCAATCGCACAAGGAACGAGATACCGAAAATTAGATACCCGTAGAGCCGAAAGCTCTCTCTGCTTGGCCTTTTTCTTCCTATATAGAATTCGATCTTCGAGTTTCACGGAGCTCATCAGCCACCGCCGCGCTTCTCCACCCCAGACATTCTCTCCCTAGACATCGCGGCTCTCTTATCAGCGACCTGCAGGTTATCACCGGCGGTCGAAGGTTATGAATTAAAAGACGAAAAAAAATCGAGAGAAGGGATAACAACCGCCATCGTCCCGCCGTCACCCTGGCTTCGAGCACTGTGCAAAGTGCGATCGCGAGAGAGGAAAAATGAGAAAGTGGAAGGAAGACAGAGAGGGAGAAAGCCGTCTGTCGTCTTGTATATCTACCCTCGTACGGTGGAAATTTTGCTACGGGGGTGATTTTCTGCGGGGGATGGCCAGCCCCGTCCCCGCTTTAAACCTGATTGGATGCAGAGTTATCTCGCGCTGCGTTACTTCCGGATGATTGGTCGCTGCGGTCGTCATGACTACCTCACCACCGCCGCCACCACCGCCACCCACGCGAGCCACCTCTGCGCGCAACTTCCTCCCCGTACTTCACCCCGCTTTCTGCACCCTCGCATATTTCATCTCACTTTCCCTCACAGGCGACTTCGTCGCGCTCGCTCCTTGTTCGCCTGCACACTCGGATAACAGATGTGTGTTTGTGTGTGTACACGTGTGTGTGGATATGAGTGTGAGCACAACACAATCCTACTCTTCGCATATCTCCGCGTTCTCGCGGAATCGCGTGCGAAAGCCGCTTTTGATATCTTCCTCGGCCGTTCTGGATTACGCGGACGAACGTATTTTCGAAGCTTTGATCATAATCCGTAATTAAAATTTTCCATAAGGTATTCCATGTATTGATTATTACATAATTAGTAGCCCATAATGCTCCAAGTATGACAAATTTCTTTAATGTTGAGAAAAATTATTAAACCAAGCGTTTAATTAAGTGTTGGTATTTTGAGCTTTAATGGTTGCACATAAATCGTTGCACAAAGTAGTGACATTAGTGTAACAGCGATATATCAGTAGTAAATGTTTTTTTTTTATAAAATACTATCTCAATCATTTGGACAAAGTTTTAGATTTAGTTTCTTTCATAAATGTCAGTATATAAATGTAACAATAAAATAAAATAGCTAGATTTTGAATAAAGCCAAATCTTTGTAAATTCTGCGATTTTTTTTTCAAATTAAAACTTGTATCGTTCTCTTTTATTGAAAATAACATATATTGTAAATGTTACAGAAGAAGTTTACTTTATATTCTTTACTTCAACAACTAACAAAGTTAGCCGAAAAGTAAGTTGCGTGATACCCCCCAAAAAAGTGCAAAAAAACATTAAATATACTATTGATCTTGAAAAAGAAAAACAAATTTTCATCCAGATTCTTCAGAAATTTGTTGATCCAAAACCGCACCCAACGTATGCGCGCGAAAAGTAACACAGCGCGGAAATCGCACTCGCACCATTGAACATCAGCGTGGCTTGTAATTTGGCTAGCGGATTAATGGCGCGTACGCCTGCCGGATCGACGTTCTCGTTCCTCGCAATATCGTTCGACATGCTAATAACACTGGCGTTCACGCCGACAGCCGTTTGCGAATCGCTACAGCTGAAACGGCGCTAACGGCCGCTACGTTGAAAACAAAATTGACGACGAGTATGATCCGATGATCCGGGCACAAGCCCCCGACGAATTTGGCGTACGGAATAACGAGACGCTCTTATTCGGACGATAAATCTCGCTCGCTCGACGAATGACTATCACGGACAAATATGTCGTCCATTATTCAACTGTTTCCTGTATTTTGTATATCCTTTATAAAAAACTTTCGTATTACAGTATTATTTTTCTTTTTTTTTTATTTAATATAAAAATGATTCATCCTTTTTCATAAATATAGAAAAACTGACAATTAATTCACGTAACTTTCCATTTTGTTATCTTAAAATATAATACTTATTATTTATCAAGAATCAATTTATACTTGAGTGAGCAATTGTTTTAATTGTCTTTCATTTTTTAAAAACATTTTCAGAGCATTTTTTAGAATTATGATTAAATATTAATGTAATTGTTCGCAGTTGTGTGATTATTTTAGCAAAATGTAAGATCGAAATGTGACTTATAGCGTCAATATGACGTGTATATTTGCAACCGACGGACGGTTTTGCTCAAATAACTGCGGCAAAAACAAATTCTGTGGGAGGGATAGACGTAGAATAGTGAGAAGAGTTCGATAATCGTCACGAATCGAGCGTGGATAATGACAAGAGAGAAGACCCCAAACGATAAATCTCGGCGGAACGACGTGCCCGACAGACAATAGGTCGCGATGGGCGTGACTCCGGCGGGGCCCGTTTCTCGTTTCCGTCGCGCTTTGCGATGGAGATGTCAAGCTTTATATGATTCGTCGCGGACCGCTGTCTAGTTTTATGTATGTTGTTTACTCATGAGTAGACTAGCCGAACTGCCGAATGTGTGTTTGTCGCTATTATGCGCGCATGCCGGACTGTGCGGCGTGTGTTACGCGCGGTCACGATGACTATTTCTTCATTGTTACTGACGAGAATTCTTGAGAGCGAAACGAATGCGATTTACGGTATCAAACGGGATTAATGATGACTCGTTTCGAGAGCAATTTGCAATCGAATCATTATCAAACGATAGCGGGCTCTTTTCTATTTATTTATTATTCAAAAGAAAGAAAAAAGAAACAAATTATTCTTAAACAAAAACAGTTAAATATATCAAATATTCTCCTCTAACTCTTGAAGTACATTTTTCTTCTTAATTAATGGAAATTTAAGGTTCAAATACAAGTCCCGAAGGATTATTGCTGTATCAAGAAATTTAAAAGAAAAATAAACAGTGAATTATTTTTTCTCAAATTTTTCCCCTATTTCTTATCCAATTTTTTCGAATAAGTTTTATTTTTAATTTCTTAAAAGTTTATCACAAAGATAAGTAAAAAAGATTAATTCCACGAAAAATAATAGCATCTGAATAAATTTATTTTTAAAAAAAGTTGAAAACATTAAGAGAAATATTCCTAAAGTAAAAATGACGCAAAAAATCTACGCGTCTGATATGTATTTAAAATTATAATTTAAGTTATACAATAATCCTTGAGAATAATAGGCGAGGAAAGTCATAGATATTTTCTATTTGCGATGATCTGTTATTTGTAATACTTGAGAGAGGGAGAGGATATATCCTTGTGCATATTACACTTACGCGCGCATTCACAAAAAAATGTCACAGTGCTCGATTTCATTAATGTCCGTAGAATCACGAACTCGATCACCGATCAGTTATAATTAGCGATTGAGCATGTTTCATATTACTATTACACTTATT
The DNA here is from genome assembly GCF_040581485.1 of Linepithema humile. Classification (NCBI taxonomy): domain Eukaryota; kingdom Metazoa; phylum Arthropoda; class Insecta; order Hymenoptera; family Formicidae; genus Linepithema; species Linepithema humile. The sequence goes on along the minus strand of NC_090132.1, from coordinate 21,958,983 downwards.
TGCTTCGACACCTTTCTTGCTGGCACAATTCTGTCATTTCCATGAAAAGCTACTCTCATAATACTACATATCGCGCATGTACTTGACGTAAGAAATAGAAAGTTAAATATTAAGCTTATCTATTTTTGTACTTCTTAATTTGTTGAATTTTTAAAAACTTTTTAAAAGTAATTAATATTTCAGATAAAAATATTTCAGACTACAAATCAAGAAAATTAATCAGTCAACAATGATAATTTAGTAATAATCAAAACTAACAAATTGCTATCAAGTTAGTGTAATAATAATTTTTAATCTAAAATTATTTTTTGTTTTGCAAGACATCTCCCCTGCCGATTCAATCTCGCTCCATCTTACAATACGTCTTATTTTCGAAATAAGTTTTTTGATAACATTTACGATTATAGAATGATTTAATAGAAAAATGCAAGAGTGCGCAAGCGACACTTTAAAAATGAGGAACTTGTCGAAAAGGCAAGCCACCCAGAAGCGTAATATTACGCCGAGAACCCATAAAGTCTCCGCTGCTTATGAGACGGACGATGAACGGGTCTCGTCCAGCAAGTCATAAACAGCCCGGGATACAAAAAGTTCACCGCATAGTATTGGATGACCCATCGTCGATCGGTCATGCGCCAGACCGATCAAGATACTTTATACGAAACTGTGATATTTTCCAAACAAGCGACAGATGATGAACGATGGGAAATGGACCACCGTGAAGCACCGAGAATTGGGACGTAACAATTAAATTTTTGTTCATAAATGCATGCAAAAGTGTTTGTAATATTTGGAAAATAATTGAATAATTAAATACTATTCAAGAAGCAGACTGGCTAAAAAAGTATTGATACATTATTCGTAGGATTCTTTTTGCAAATTGTGTCATATTTTTAAAGAATCTTCAAATTTTATAATTCTCGACTTAAATAGTCCCGTAAAACATGTACTATATAAGCGAATCGATTATATTAGTTCCTATAAAAGCAATTGTATCAACAACTATGATTTTCATCGTTAAATGCAACAAATTGTACATTTAAAATCATATTTTAACAATTTGCTTTTTTGCAAAAATATTAAATAAGCATATATTGAATATTGTATTCTTAATATATCCTCAAAATTATAGTTTCTCAAATTCAGTTTTTTATAATTTGCATTTCTATAAAATGCTCTTTTTTTACATTTATGTTTATATATATATATATAGTTTACATTTCCAAAATATTGCAATTTTTTACAAATATCTAGATTTTATCGTTATATAAAATTACTTTCTTTCTTTCTTTTAATAATACAATTTGCAGAATTAATAATAAAATTTATAGAAATTATATACCCAATTTATGATTCTTAAATTATAAATTCTAGATATTTGGAAAAATTATAAAATATTTTTCAAATATAAACTATATTGAAAAATATATACATATGTAGAAAAGAACATTTATATTATTTATATATAAAATTATAAAACGCAGACAAGAATATGATTATTCCAGCGTAGATCTTAGAAGTTACTTGATAAATATTGAAAAATAAAAAGTGAAGAATATCAATGTTTTGTAATCAAGTGTAATGAATTCACTCACCATTCGTTGTATCCTAGCTAAGTACGCCTCAGCTGCACCTAAGGAAACGATCAAATATTTTAGTTTTAAACATATTTTACATAAATAGTTAATAAATACATAATCATAATTGTATATTATCACAAAATTATATACATATTTAAATAGTAAACAAATAATTGTAAGTGAGTTACTACTCACAAGCTAGGATATTGCAGTCTGCTCCACCTGCTTGCATCCACAGATCCTGTCTTATACCGTTTTGCGTCAGCTTGATGAAAGAATCGATGAATATCAGGAATCACTCAGTTACACTGAACATCACTCATCACACATTACGGAACAAAAGTTATCCCGCACATTTTACTTACGCAAAAAATACACGAATTCACGTCACGAATTTATCGGTCGCGATACATAAAACGTAAATAATAAAACGAGATAAAACGCACTTTATGTCATCTGGTTATTATTACCTCACACATTCGGCACTGTACGTGCATTCAGAGCAAGCGAAACGGACAATTGTCTGTCTGGTGATCACACTGGCTGCGTTCCGTTATTCACTGTCAGTACTGAAAAATCTTAAATTTATGTTACATATACTATAAATTTTCAGTATTGTTAGCGAATAACGGAATGTAACCACTATGTCTGGTCGTTAAGTACGCGCACATAACTGAATTACCTGATTTAGTTTCGACGAGCTCAATTTCAACATACTACATGTAACGAAAAGTACATCGCGCTTCAATCTTTTTGAGTGAACATAACGGTTTTTGGGCGTCTCTATCGCCGGTTTCAACAACAGTGCGACAAACAACGAAGCATCGTTATTCGCGAATATCCGAGGTAAATAATACGTTTCGGTAATCGCCCGTTACTTTAAGCGGCACTCCCGACAAATACATGTACTTGTAATGCTTTTAACGGTTGAAATACGGAATTAATCGCGAGATGTATATTCTGCGTCTCTCATAACTGCAATTGTGATAAAAAGTGTCATGGCGTATAATTCGCGTTTGTAGTTTAGCACCACTGTGTGGCGCAGGGTTGACACAGTTATCATAGTGACCGGTGTGTGGCGCGCGTAGGGATATCTTTATCGATTATCGATGCTGAATCTTAAATCTCTATAATTTGCGCCACTGCAAATGCGCCATTATGTACATAGAACTAGCCTAAATAAAATAATGGAGATAAGCCTAAAACTTTCTACTTTTGGCCTCCATGACAGTTTTTACCATGACTCATCGTTTTACGCGGAATGTGTAACGCTCCGTGATTAATCGCTAATTAATTTATTAAAAGTACGTAGTGTTTGCGAATCTTTGTCGAAAAAGTCGATTAAAGTGAATAATAACTACCGGAACGTATTACTTACCGCGGATGTTCGCGATTAACGACGATACGGAAGATTGATACACTATGAATGTGAAATGTATACTTTTCATCACGTAAAGCAGGTGAAACGGTTAAGATGTTGTTGGTATTTCCAACACAATCGTCACTTTTTTCGTTCGCTCAAAATGTGTTTACAGTATCGACTACAATTATATCTGTAGATTCATTGCGGCACAAAAAGCATTTTATCTTTTGGTTATATTTCGTATACCGCGGCGTCGAAAATTTGCAAAATAAATCCGTGTGATTTTCAAATAAGTAAAGTAGTGCAGGCACAGGTTGACTTTTGTTTGAGAATGTATGTGACTAAAATTTGGTTCAAGTATTCATTAATTCGTCGATGGGAGCTGATGCAGAACAATTCAAGGTGGAATCTGCAGCGGATGGAGTAAACAGCAATAGTTTCGCATCAAGCAAAACAATATTCTAACCTGTAAGTGCATTTTTTCATTATTTATATTTATGCAGTGGTGTTCATAAATGCCTGCATAAAATTGCTCCGATTATGAATAACTCAAAACCTGTTTACTGTGTCTAAACATTGATTCTTGATTGTGTTCTAGAACTAATAATAATAACTAATAATTTAGCATTTCTAAGTCTTTTATATGATAAAATAAAATTAAAATATTAACAATAACTTAGAAGTAAATTAATGCATTAAAAATAATTGTACATTTTTAACAATTGTGACGAATATATAGACACATCTCGAGTTATTCAAAATTGGTCCAACTTTATGTGAGCAATAATTGCTGGACATTGACGTACTCTTTCTCTGTCTTAACAATATACATATACAATTATATAAATAGGTAGATCATAGTAAATGACGTTTAATAATTTTAACGTAATATTAATAGAAAATATATTAAAAATGACATTGATTATAATAATAATATCGATGATCAAGACTAAAAATTATAATAATTAACATTCGTAAATAAATTAGTACAAGAATCTATAAAAAAAGAAAAATACGAGCAGCTTAGGACATTTTACACAATAGTTACAAGTTATTTGCTCAAATAAAAGCAAATAGATTTAAAATCTTTTATTGCGACATAACGATATCTTGATGCTCTTCGTTGCCATTATGCAGCGTCTTACGATATTTTATTTGTCTCGCAAGTGAACACAGAATCAAATATAGCGAAGATAAAGATCTAATATAAATCCCGAAATTCTCCTTTTCCGTTCTTCGTCGTAGAAAGCGATTTAACGCAACTAATTATCTCGAGGACTCGAGTAGTTAGCACTGTCTCTAATTACATCTCGCACGTAGCGGGTGCGCACTTTGAAATTAAATTACACATCGGGAGAGTGATTCCCTCTTTTTTTTCTTCTTTGTCGCGTTAAGGGCGGAGAACACGTTGGTTCGTTTGAGGCCCTTCATTTCGAATTACTTTGCCGCCATGCATTTGCCACCACTCGACGACGCACACACTCGCGCCAGTTATTCCTTCTGCGAGGACGACGGCGTATTTACACGCTTACATTACAGATTTGAGACTTGAGAGCGGGACTTTGACGCGTCGCATCTGCGGTTACCCGCGGTGAGTATCGTGGAAATAGACGGAGAACTTTACGTAGGTACTCTTAATCCCTTCGCAGCGTGCGAAGGGTGCGGAGACACATTCGGTAACGCGATTTCGAGTGGAGCCCGGGATTTTAAATCCGGAACTTACCCATTCAAAGACACCCCCTCAAGCCCCTGGCTCGTCCCTCCTGCCCCGTGTTTCACGGGATGCTTCTCGAGCTGAGCGCTTAAGATACGTTTGAAATGACGAAGTAAGCGGACGAAGCTGTTCGGGTTCGCGTTTGCTATCAGTTATTCAAGCTTCCAAATATGTTTTTAATAGTTCATAAATGTATGATTTCTATAAATATGGGTTTATAAAAGAAATATATGATATATATGTATATCAACTTTAAAATATTAATTAGACGGAGAACAGACTTTAAATTATAGCAAAAATTTGTTGTCCAATATTATAACATCATTTCTCTTGCAAATTACCGTATAATATCTATATAAATGTAAACGACGGGTTACACACGTGCATTTATATACACATTTAATCCCTATTATATTATCCGCAAGCTCGAGGGTCATCTGTGCACAAGGTAGCATAAAAAAAACAGACTATCGTATCTGTAATAAGGGACAGACTAATACCCTTCGAGGAGGGGTACTCGATTTTAATCCTCTCTTATCCCACGCGTTTTCTACTCTGTTTTTCTCTCTCTCTCTTTCCCTCCACCCAATCCCTGGATAATAGTTCGTCCTTTTCACTCTTCCGCGTCGCGACTCGGACCTTTTGTCATTCTCGACACGAATCCCACCACAGTGGCCGAAAGTCTTTATTGTGATTTCTCGCACGACATATCCGCCCCTCTCTCCCTCACGCGATCCCTCTTCAGCTTTATGTGGGAAAACTCTCAACGTCGTTTCTTATATCTCGAATAACGCTCTTCTCGCACGGCTCATGTGAGACAGGTGGCGGATTTTGGCTTTTTGGCTACTCGCGTCGTCTTTCCACATAATAGTCCGCGTTTCTTCTGCGTGCCATCTCGTACGCAATGAAATGAATAATAGAATATAATCTTGACCATATTGAAAACGTAGATATTTTGAAAAATAGAAGACATATGATAGTGTTTGAAAAGTATGCTCATAGATATATTTAAGATTTAATATATTAATAAATTATGTATATATAAGTGGTATTCTGATATAATTGCAAAGAATTTTTTTCATATCATAAATAAATTAGATAGAATTCTTAAAAAATGAGGCAATATAACATTCCAAATTTTCAATTTTATTTCTAGAAAACAAGACAACATGATTTCTTTTTAAACTTTTAAGAATAAGATTTTTAGCTTTTGCAGATTTAAAGTTATTGAATTGTTATAATAATCATCATTTACATCATACATAGATAATACCGTAATCTATGTAATTATGCTGAAAAGAATGCAGAACTAATTATTTTTAAAAATTATTTTAGACGATAATTTGCAACAGAATTCGAGATACAGTTCTTTTTATATATCGCGTAACAGGAAACAAAGATGCACACAAAAATAGTATATATCGCGATAATATATATTTATACTATGATATATATCAATATTTTATACTTATTCCGGTTCTTAAAATATTCTCTAATTACATCAAATTATAGATTTCTATCTCGTATTTTGTCACACATTATAGATCGTCCAAATCAGGTTTGAAAGGATTGCTAATTATTCAATAAATTCTGAATAATGGTATTTAAAATGAAAATCAGATGTACGCGACGTTGATTCTGCTTCTATCATTCTTATAATTCATAACATTTGTGAAAGTAGATCACAAAATATCTCTAATAAAAAGTAAAGAAATATGTTAAAAAATTAAAAAGAGCAACAGATAAAAATTAACTTATTTCATAAAGAATGCTGTATTACTACGACATAGTATTGAACTCCATCAGTACTAAAGAGTGGTATAAAATGAAGCGCAGCCGACTACATGGGCTAATAGTATTCGGCATCGGCATATACGAGGATGATCGATACGTGGCCCGGGGAAACGCGCGTTCCAGGGCCTTCGCATACCGGTCATAGGGCAGCATCACACAGAATGCTCCGTGGCATCTGGCCGAGAGTGCGAGCCGGGTATTGTGATTCGTGCATAGTTCGCATTTCGTCAGTACATTTTCAGACCTCCGCTCTCTGACCAAGAACATGATTAGTGTGCGCACACTTGACCTGGCCGACCCATTGTATTGGGGGGGAGAGAGAGAAATACTATTATACCGATACTATACTGTACACATACTGCCCCATTATTCGATGTCCCCCGGAATACGCGTTAGACATTATCGTATTCTCGAGCTTTATTATACTTTTTTTATCATTTTTAGATATATATGTGCACACGTGTGTTTGATTATGCAAAATTTTTACAAAATATATATGTATGTTGAATTGTATGAAATTTATGAAAATACTTTAAGAGAGAGATTGTTATATAAGTAGATATAAACTGCACAGAATTTTCGCGATAATTCGCAAAATCAAAAATGTTTGAAATTTTGCCCAAATATAAAACTTTTCGATTGAAACAGATGCATATTTTAAAAGCAAAAGTTTGTAAAAGAAAATCATATTTTTTTATTATAACAATATTTAAAAAATTGTTTTTCTAATATATTAGAAATTACCAATGTTGATTGTTAGTGTTTTTAACGATTTACACAAGAATGTGAAAGATTCAGCTACAATGTAAGCATCATTTAAAGAGAGAATTGCCGTGTGGACTTGAGAGACAAACGAGCCATGGCCGAGGACGTTATCGGGGTAATTTTCGCGGGGCTCGCGGTAAACTGCCGAAATGATGGATCGTGCTGGGAAACGCGGGAACGTGGAATAGAGCAGGACGGCCGCGTCGGGAGGAGATCGGTAATGTGTGAAATTTTTGAAAGCCACACGGTAAGCGCGATCTCTCGCTCGGCCGTTCGTCGACACAGGGTGTTCGGGTTAGATACCTACATACACGCTACTCCGACAATTTATGGCGTTCTGCGTTGTTCTTCGTCACGTGCATATACGCGTCCTCCTCCGCACCTCTCTCTCCACCACACTTTCTCGGTGCGTTTATCCCCCTTCGCACGTCTCACCCCCGCCAAATCCACCTCTCGCTCCCTCTCCGTCCGACTGCCGAAATCGCGTCAGCATTTAGCGAGCAGTATATTAGGCGAAATACAGGCGGATATCCTCTCACGGGCCATTACTGTTACCTTTGATCATCGCATGACCGGAGAATGGTTAGCGCTGCGTCATCAGAGCATGAATTTCTCTCTATCTGCCCGGTATAATTTACAATCCGCGCGGCGGCGGCGGCGGCGGCGGCGGCGTCGGCTCTCTCGCTGACCGAGTGCAGACTCGTTCGGACCTACTAGACAGCCCTCTCTCCCGTTCTCCTCACTCCCTTATCATCTCTGTAACTGGTTGCACAATGAGCATCGCTGAACTCATTATCATTTTGGTAGGCAGCGCACTTTCTTAAGAGTTATAATTATTGATCCATCAATAGCCTCTCAAATCTATTTGTACGTGGTGGTTAAAGACAAAAAAAATCTCACTAAGTAAACTAAAATACTAAATAAAATATAAACATATATAGACTGTTTACTAATAATTACAAATTCTAAGAAACAGTGGTTGTAGATTTACATATTTGACGTCTGAAAATTGGATCGACTTGATGATAAATAAAATTTACTAAATATTTTAGTAATATTTGGTAAGGAAATGTTTTTTAAATATACTGAATATTCGGGAACAGGCACTATACGTATGTGAAATATGAGAAAGTGCATACATAAACTGACTAGATAAATTGTTGAGTACTGAGTAGATCTTTTTGAGCACTTTTCGGGTGTATGTGGACGCGGGCAATGGGCAAATTTAAAGGCAAGTGGGCAAGTCGCGCGCGATCGTTCGGACGGTTTCGGTATCAGGCGAGAGCAGCCTGTTGCATGCCCGGCATCGGGGTTGCTGACGTCACTTCCACCACCGTGCACACATCCGAATGTCGGGTGGCGGGCGTCTCGGCGTGGGGAGATACCGAGCAAGCCAGGGGCGTTGATTGTGGTGGTGGGAAACCGGGGTAGCGAGGAACGTAACTCTCTCGGAGGGCGTGCTTGACAAAGGCGTGGTTACCGTGTCCCCACCCAACAATAAACAAGCGACTCTGACGTTAATTTGTTTGTTTTGCCCTTCTCTCTACCTGGCTCTTTCCCTCTGCTTTGGTACTCTTTCTTTTCCTTTCCTGTTCTTCGTCCGTCGAGTCTTTCGTCTTTTCTCTTTTCTCTTTATATCTTGTCTGGTTACTTGCTCGACCAAATCTTCCGGCAAACTAGGCTACATTTAGAAAACTCTTAGAGAATCACATAGAGGATCACATAATTAGAGAACTATTTTTTCAATTACGTTACTATATTTGTTTCGATATCTCCTTTGAAAATCACCAGATATCAAAAATTTCAATCATATATATTTCTTCGTAAAATATCACTGTTGTTTATATGACAATTTTTAATTATTTAATTATTTTAAAAGTATATTAATATTTTAAACATTTGTTAGAATTATTGAAGAAATGTTAATAATATTATACTAGTGTCAATTTATTTTTATTATGAATATAAATTTTGTGTAAAAATTATATAACAGCATAAGTATGGCAAAGCAACAATTAACTTATCCGGAGAAATAATGATATGATTATTACAAGCTAAGAATAAATAAGAAATTTTATTTTGCCCGCACTATTTTTTTAATTTTAATATTATATATCCGTTGATATAATTTTTGCCACAATTTTTAATTATGTGTTATATCGTGATATTTTCTTAAATTTTCTTTCACACAAGGCTGAAGGAGGCCAGCAACAAAGAAGAAAATTTTATATAATGAATATGAATATTGATTAGCAATTGCGCAAAATTACGATCAAAGTTCTTTGTTTTTCGAAGGTAGCCCGCAATTTCGTCAGCGTAAATAGTGTTATCGCAGTGTTCGAGAACGAAACAGCAAATAATAACTTTTTTCTGCTCTTTGCTTTATTGGCTCCGACACCAAAAATCATGCTACTTTTGATTGCTCAAGTGGCAATGGACAATTAATGGATAGATGAGTAAAAAGTCGATAACAAACTCGTTAAATGAATGAGTGATAAAAATAGTTGTTCGTCTACCTTATGTCTGTCAAAGATATATGTCTATATTGATATCTGAAAATTAATTGTGATATATTGATATTTGGATAAATATAATCAAAGAATATGATAGTAAATTTATAATATATAACAATTTTTGGCAGAATTTTTGGGTTGCTAGAAATACAAATATAAAAAAATTTAAGAAATATTTATATTTTATAAATTAGAAGAACAGCTTGTCTTAAAAATAATACAGTTTAAAAAAATATAAGTTTAAAATCCAAAGATAAGCTGATTAACAAATAATTTATATGATATTAATTTCTTTGTTAATAGAGATTTTCTATTTCCCATTTTCTTACTTTTAAGATTTTTAAGAATACATATTTGCAAGCATGTCATATCATTTATTAATTAAAGTGCATGTGAATGGGTGAATTAATGCGTTAATTAAATACGTGTTAAATATATTAATTAATTAATTAACCATGACTGCTTGGTTAAAAGCAGATATAACGAGGGGTGTAAACGATGATAATTGTGTCTGATCTAACGTCATCGCGCTTTTGTAACGGGCCACCCTGCGTATAAAATTGGTTAGAATCGATCTTAAGAGCTCTGCCCGAGTGCCAGAGGGATGCTCGGAAACGGGGAACGACTTGACCTTGGCTGGATTCACGCGTAGCTGAGCTAACGCAAAATCGAAACGCGTTACTTCCACCGCGTGGATCTCCTAAAGCCGGGTTCACATCGTGACCTGCAGCAGCGGCTCTCCGGATTCTGGAATACATGTGAATGCAAATGCATGCATAGATCTATATGTTTCACATTCAGGCGAAAAAGTCGTCAAATTTTAAAAAGTATATTTTTTATTAATTGAAATACAAATTCAACATAGTGAATCAGTGGCGATTGTACATCGAAGGTCGATGCTCGACTGATTGTGCACGCGCCAAATTGATTAACAAGTATAACAATATAAAAATTCGATTAAGTATTAAATTAATTATTAAATTCGATTAATTATTTCACTGAAAGTTTTATTATTTTCCATTATTTTTTTTTTTTTTACTTTAATTTTTTACCTTGTAAAAAACCTATAAAAGGATGAGAAACTATTCAAAAATTTAATTAACGTTCATAAAAATGCATATAACATAAATGTCTTGTTTTTATTGCTACAACGTTTGCACTAGAATGTCACATCTGACATATGTTCAAAGTTACTTGCTTGTTTTCTTCAAGGTCTCCTCTTCAATTAACAAGAAGCCTAATCAATATTTATACCAGATATTTATATGACGTAGAGGATTCATGCATTTCGATTCTTGCTGCTAAATTTTGTCGAGCATCTGTTGGAATTTGTTTTTACTTCGCAGCCGTTATCTTCGTGAATCTTTATGAAGTGCGAAGATAACTTGAGTAAACTTTTCTGAATTTCTTACAGTTGACCACGATTGACCTTCGTAAAGCATACGGTTTTGTTTGATCGAATTCATGTGACGTATTACATAATCGTGACCATAATCTTTCTTAACTTATGCATCTTTCTTAATCGGTAGCGTATTTTTCACAAGTCATCAAATTATTCAATATAATTGTTATTCGAACGCTGTATTGAGAAATCTAATGGAAAGAGACTATCGTTTTTCTGAATCATAATATATATTTATATCGTGCAATTCTATCGATTCTATCTATTCTACTAGTGATCGATTTATGAGAACAAAGTATAATAAAGAAGAGGAATATAGCTAAAACTTTTTAGTTTTAAATCTTCTAGATACATTAGTTTCAGATTACATTTTTTGACCTAACATTGCACACACACACGCATACTTCAAAACAAACGTTTGAGCATTCAAACAAATGCTTTGATATCGTTATTCACGTTCTTTCAAACATTCTCTTCGATAAATCAATGTAAAAGCATTTGCTCCACTTTCTTCATACGACCCATTACATGCCTCGTTTCGTTCGAAAGCGATATAAGTCTAGTTTTCCAAGTTGCCAAGATCGATACACCACATCATTTTGTGTATCCATATCCAATTGGAATTCATATTGGAATTTAAAACTAGACTTACATTGCTTTCAAAATAAACGACTCGTGTCTTACTATCGCATCCTGTTGTGTCTCGGTTTTATATCTTATCGCAAGATATTTTCCGTGTGAAACGAGCTTGCGGACCCACGCACCACGTCGACAAGGGTAGATGCATCCTCTACCCCCGCCCTGTCTCGTCCCGTCCCGCGAGAAAGACTGTAGGGATACACTACGCCGAGGCACACAGAGAGGGTGAATCACCCCCGCGCGCGTCTGACGTACTCTGGCGTACATAACACCCACGGTCGGTCGGTCCACGCGTGACTAGATACCGCTTTGCACGCGTAGGGGACAAACGCCAATTATATTTTAATATCCTTCCACGTGAGACGCGCCCCCAGCTCTCGGTGCGCGAGCAATGCGAAGTCCGAAAAAATCGTGCTTCTCTCGTTCCTCTGGAATTTATTTCTGTTTCATAAAAATCTGCAAAAATTCGAAAAAATTTAGAAATCTGAAAAATCGGAAAAAACAATGACGCCGGAGAGTTTTGACAGCATAATAGGTGTATTTTTCGTATTTATTTATGGTTTACCGAAATTTTTGTTTTATAAAAATAGAAAAATTGAAAAAATTAAGAGTAAGAAAAATTAAGGAAGTATGACATACAAAAAATTTCAATATCACGTTTATCATTTTTTTTTCTGTAATTTGTTTATTATTTATTTCTTCAAAATTGATAATAATTTGAAAAAAAAAATTGAAAATTTTAAAACACGTTAAAATGTTGGAATTTAGAATAAAACAGAATACTCAGGAGAAAGCAGCAATGGAAAATTTCGATATTATATTTATACTTTTTATCTTTCTCTGCGATTTGTTGAAACTTCTGTTCGTGGAATTCGCGATAAAGCAAAGATTCAAAAACAAATCTAAAACACAATAACGCTGAAAGTTTCCAGTGGCAAACAGCAGCAACCTAGAAACTAGATTATATATTGATGTACGTATGTGATAAAATATACAATATAAATAAAAGAGAATATAAATATTTCAAAGTAAATATAATTTTTGCAAACACATGTAGAAATGTTTTATCAAAAAAAATTATTTCTCCGATTTAAATAAATTGAGCAAATTGTTATTTTTAAATATAACGATTACATGAATTTTTAACTGCCATTATTTTTATATCCAAATTATTATCAAGGTTGAATCAAGCAAGCATAAAGATAATCCAATCTTATCTGCTTTGAAAGTAGTCGTGTTATATATTTATAATTAGGAACCGGAATATGCCATAGCGGATAAAATCACATTTCATTCAAGTCAAACCACATCATTGCTTAAAAATGCGGTATTATTTAAATCTACTATATATATATATATATTTTTCGGTCATTGCCAGATATTTCACGGAGCCAACGAGATTCATGGACCCATTAAGTTTATATTTTATGAAAATTCACAAAAGTTGGTAAATTATACATTAAATCATCATAATTTTTAAGACTTGATCGATTGTTGCAATTAACAAAGAAATATAGAAAGGAAGACAAAGATAATTAAGAAACGTCGGGACAAGGAAAGACCGAATCACATCGGTCTCTCATAGCGATCCGTTTCCATCTGACGCCGCGCGTCCCGACGTATATTCTCTTTCCCTGCGATGCAGTGCGCGCACGTTGTCGAGCGTGCGCACTGCACGAACAGCACGCGCCCTCCGATGTACCTTCCGCACGGTTGAGCATCTCCACCATTCAGAATCGATGATGTCACGAAGCGGAGCCGAGATCCCCACTGCCTCTCACGTTGAACTAGCAGAGAGGGAAGCTGCGTCCTCCGCCCATTGGTCCAAGAGCCAGTCGAATACGTACCAACACGAGGCTGTGGCTACCACGGCGGCACGACCCAACGAGAGTCCGCGAGTCGGTGCGTGCCAGTCCGTGCGTGTGCTTTACCTAATAATATTTCCACGGCTAGTCCCTCTCCTCTTGCACCCGATACACGCAACTCGCACCCTCTGTTCTCTCTCTTCCTCCGCGTCTGCACATGTATGTAGGATATATATATCTCTCTCTCTCTTTCTCGCTCGTAGTGTTAGGCGTCCTCGCGTAGAAGCTTTCGCGTCGCGGCCGCCCTCCTCCGCCCCGATCTCGCCGGACCTCACGAAAGCGAGAGAGGAGAAGAATCACGCTGCAGAGCAGCACGTGTGCTGCACTCGCGCGGATCGGCAAGCGCGGTGGTTATAGTCAATCGTTCTCTCCACCACCGAGAGCCGCCGCGCCGATAGTCCATGCAAAGTTGGTCGTGATCGAGAGACTGACCGGCGATCGAGAAACTGACAGCTATAGGTTCGATTAGCCGCAAGAGTGAAGGGGGATACGTGAGAGCGAGCGAACAATTCCGATTAGAATGATAGATCGATCCGCGAATCGAATCGGAGTGTTCAATCCCGCGCGAGTGACCGTAAAGACAGAATAAAATTCGCGAATCGCTCGGAGACTGTGATTTATATATGCGAGGTGCGACGAAAAGAAGACTAACTAACGGATTCGCTAGTGGTGCTTTCGCCGAGCAAAGGCATCGGAGGGAGGACGGACACCGTCGGCCGTCGGCAGCTCTTGGTATGTGATCACGTGTTTAACTCTTAACTGGTGACATGTAGAATCATTTCTGTCGAAAATTCATTAATCCTTTTCATTCTCGTATCACTGAAGATTTAATCTTCAAAGTTGCGTAATCTTATGTTCATCCAAATAAATTTTTGTATCAATTGATATTCATAAATTTAATTATAAGAATAAATATGACCTTACGTCATCACGATGTACTCATAGCACAAGTTAAGAATTAATTAATTAATTGATTCAAGTTCTTTGATCAAAAACCATAAAAAATAAAAAAACAAAATTAATTAATTAATTGCGCTTTGCGATATTTTAAATCTTTATTATTCGAGTATTCAACCATTTATTTTTTTTTTTTGTATCCGTTATTGTTGGTTCACTTTAATTGGAGAACAATTGAAAAGAAGAAACTTTTAGTTATGTCAAATCATATAGATTTTCCAGTTTTTGTCATTCAAAAGCTCATATGCGTCTCATAAAATTCGTTCATTAATATGACATATCAACGCGATTTCAATAATTTTGTGTGAAAATTTTCAACTTTTATGTTTTCATTTCTGCAATAGAACTACGAGATAAATTTCTTGACAATTTATGATAACATTCTTCATCGATAAAATTAATAAATTACATTTTTAGCAAACATTGTTAGCAAAATAATGCGATCAATAGCACAGTGAATATTATAAGAAAAATTCAGTCATTTTAAAAAGAAATGTATCGGCAGCAAAATTTTTATTTTTTGTTCTACAAAGAATGTATTTAACACGATACAAATACGGATGTTTATATATGCTTTGCGACTAGATTTTATTCATTTAGTATCGCATATAATAAGTATTAACATTTCTTAACATTTTTGTTTTTTATTGATGTTGTGTGCTATAACTATTAAAAGGAATAATTTAGAAGACGTAAATTATTACGATAATCAATAAATAAAAATTGATATTTTACACGCAATATGTAGTGTAGGTATTTTAAAAATATCTCATGAGAAATTATTGAGAGAGATATAAATACTCAGCATTTTGATCGTAGCAAAACTCTTTATTCTAGATTCCGGCACTAGCACTTTCCGGGTATCAAAGTTATCGGATATCTAAAATGTCTTCGGCAGTATCCATGGCGCATCTTTAGATGCAAGTATGCTTGACTAATTGAATACCACGAATGTTAATCGCCTGTTGAAAGCAAACGCGCGCGTGAATCCCATTGGTTCATATTGCTGATTAACACAGCTCGGTATCAGCACGGCAGAGGAGTGCGCGTTGCGCGCGAGAATGCAGATTGCATGCACATAGCGCATAATACGGCTTAAAGTGTAGTATTCACCCTCTCCCGCGAACATTGCTATACCGGAGACGAATGCGATTGAATAGCGCGTCGAATTTCCGTGTATATAGGACGCATATTTACGTATATATCTCTCTCTTCATCTTTCTCGTTTCTATACACTATCGTCTCGTAATATCTCTGGCTCAGTTTCTTGTCCTCCGCGTCTCTCCCACAGTCACAGTATTATGATATAATTAGACGATATATAGGCTTTATACTATAGCGTAAAATACGTCAACGAATGAATGAGTCTGCCTGAATGTCGAGCGTACAAGTGTGGACGTCCTGCGGTGACATCCGAACGCGCATTGTGAACATTTCTTCTCAGCGTCGTGATGGCGCATTGTGCGTCGGCTTCTGTAGTAGTTCTTTGCGGTAGAGAGATGTGAGTGATTCTCTAATAGAATAAGTATACAACATCAGCGGTGTTGGCTATTTGTTGGCAAATGACAGACTATATAGATTATTGGAGCAATTGTCTCTTGATCAGTTTTCCGTAAGAATTCTTTAGAAATACTAGTTGAAAATTTCTAAAAAAAAATACATTTTTCTGTAACTTTATTTATATCCTATCTTGAAAAAGGCATGTCGATACTCGCATTTATTGTCGCTGCTTTTCTGCGACGCCGATTGGTTATCTCGATACGTGTTGTGCGTTATTTCGTGCTATCGAACGATTGTCGTTGCGAAAATTGTATAGTGCAGGTTTTTTTTATCACTTTTGTGTTTTGTAGAAAATATTCAAAGTATCTTCTTAGGTGGAGTTATATAATATGTATATATATTTCTTTGTAATTAAAAGAATAAATAGCGCGCGTTATATACACGTTGCGTGTGTCTAGCATTTAAATCAAAAACAAAATTAAGCTAAATATCAAATATCTCTTCATATAGTTGATTAAAAATATTGATAAAATAAATATTATACTTGGAAAGTTTCAAACACACATAGTTTTTCGTTTGCTTAAAATTTAGAAATGCAAAGTGAAGAACATATTAAAAGAAATAATCATGATATGAATAAATGTAAGAACGTATACATAAAGATGCAATGAATCATGCTGTGTTGCTCCAAAAATTTAGAAGCTAATCTTCACGAAAAAGCGCGAAAAGTAATGCGATGAACGCTGAAAGCGACTCGAAAATCCGAAACGGAAAGCTTAAGTAACAGCAAAGTGTTACAAAAGACCGGAAAATTGGCTGCTAACCTCCTTATAGTACAAAACGCAATTGCATTAGATTGAATTGTATTATGTTTCGAAGGAAGCCTTCCGTAAGATCTATAACCGTTTAACGCCTCGTTAACTGTTCATTATTAACGTGCCGTTAAACAGGAATAGATCCTATAAACGACGCGCGCGAATTAACGTTGATCAATGAAATGTCTTTCGACAGTCTACATCTGGAACGGATTGAGTCATTACGTATTGGCCGATACTAAAGCAAAAAAGAATGAAAAATATCATTGATAACACACGTTAGCTTTTTCGTTGCTGTTTGATTAAAAATTTCCTGTAAAATTATGAAATGTCTGTAGAGAAAATTTTTTTAGGCTATGTATATATTGCGATAGATTGTAAAAATTTCGCAACAAAGTTATAGAAATGCTATATTAGTAAATACAAAAGAAGGAATGTATTTTGATTTTTGCATATTAAAATAATATTTATTAGAAAAAGTTAAATTTATATCATATTTTCGTGATTAGTTTGTCTTGATTATTGCAGTTATTTCATAGAAATCTATGAATTTTTCACTTTTGCGTTATTTTTTTTATGTGAAAAGAAATGTATGTTTATCAAAATTGGTTATATAACGTTTCGATTGTATACATATATCAGTCTTTCTTTAAGATTTAACAGAAACAATGTTGCGTAAGATTGGTGATAAGAAAAAATGTGTGTTAAATGCATAAACTTCGTAAAAGTAAAAAAACAGATATTTCAAACCAAATTAATTAATTCCACACAAGCTGCGTACGCTACGATAAAGCGATTTATCTCTCAATCGTCCTCGGTTACGCGATACAGTCATTATCTCCGGTAATACGCGACCTCATTCTTTGCCGGCGTAATTAATAATTAATGCACAAACGCGTGTATACGTGCTCACGACGAATGTAATCGCGGGCGGAAGTCACTTTATACGGTAGTACGAGCGGTTAATGCCTGCGGGGGTTGTTGGGCATGTATTACGGGGGTGGATTTCGACGGTAGTCGCGGTAGCGACGGCGGTGGGTGCCATTAACAGTGTTTCGCCGGAAATGTAAAGCATAATGCGCCGGCAGCTCGTGGATATGGAACCTATTACCATCCGCGTGTATAATACCACCACCCGCCCCCGTCTCGTTGTTGCACGTTGTGTCTCACTGCGTCGCGTTTGCGGAGCGTTCAAGAAGGGTTCAAACTTGTCCCGCGACAACTATGAGAGACTCTCTTCCGCATCTCGTTCGTGAAAGTATCTTTACCTCCGAGTTTATGACCACTCGTGATTGCATTTACAAAAGTTCAATTCTCTTTCAATTTTAACAAGTTTGTCATTTTTTTTTTTTTTTTTTTTTTTCTTAACTAAAAACAATACATCTGTTAGTTTATTTTTTTTTGAGCAATTACCTTTAAATTATAACTTTTTTAAAAATTTGCAATAAAATGGGTCTTATTGTAACATTAACGCGATTATGAAAACTGTTTCATATTTAATGGATAACATATAATTCTTAATTTGATAAAAAATAATGCGATCTAATTATCAAAGTATTTAATTTCTTTATTTATATTTAATTACTTGAAAGGCAAAGTTTTAAAAAATTCTTGTGATACGTGTAAAATAATTTTCGATTTTCTGTTAATCGCGCGATATCTATGTGATCTTCTCGGATTTGAATCGCGTATGACTGCAAAAGAAAAACGCGACAATCTTTCGGAAAACCGCTGTACTGATGACGATTCAGTGCAAGATAGAATCGAGTTCGAGTTCGCTAAATCGACAGTTTGGCGTCTTGCAAACAGAAGCGACGTGATCCTGTTTGCGCTCAGTCGGGCATAATCCGAGGTAATCCTCTTGCACAATATGCGAACGCGATGCGCTCCACCCTCTCTTACTCTGTACATATACATAAACGTATACGTGCCTTTCGCGCCTCTCGTTCGGCTCTTTTCCCTTTCCGGCTGCATCTCATCTCTCGCGACGTTTTCTTCGCGCGAGGAAGCGTTCCTCTGTATTGCAACGCAAAGAGCATCGTGGATAATGAAAGGGAAAAAGGGGGAAGTGTCTCGCAGACGCGTTGCCTCGCATTGAATTCCTTTGCGACACAACTTGCGGAAGCGAATCATCTTATAAATTATAACGTAAATTTCATTCGATTCAATGAGTCTTGCGTAAACATTCTTGCGAAAGAGATGTCTTCGCGTTAGTTGTGAAGCGTTTTCCTTTTGCTAACGTTTGGCAAATGGAATATGTTGCATTTCGTGTATTAATGCAAATAACAGATGTGTGAAGGATATCGTCATCGTTGTGATAAGATTTATTCCTCAAACTGAGTTGTATTATGTAACTGTATTATATAATATGCATCTGAATGAATTTTTCCAACACATTTGTCATTATTACAAATTTAAGAGTTCTTTTTCATATCATGCTACGTGAATGTTACTTGATTTTTAATCGTTACAATGCATTATACAAAATATAAATGAAAAAGTTCCAATGAACGAATGTTATATTTATTTTCTGCAGCATATTTTGTAATTTTATTAATAGCGAAATTTGATTTTTACTTTCTAAATTAAAATTTTTTTTTCATTGATTGCTTTTCTTGTTATATTGCTTTTCGTTCTACGTGTTTTATCCATGAAACGATACACTTCATACGCTTTCAACCAACTAACCCTTTTCGACATTAATTATCGCGCTTAGCTCCATTTTCATCCCCTTCTAGTATCACCAACTCTCACTTCACCCTCTCTTTTTCTGTCTGCGGTGGTGAAAGATACACGGAGAGTGTTACGTACGCGTATAGTTCACATCTTCAATAAGCACGATCCTGGGTAATTAAAACACTTCATATCGTCAATATTGTGGTGTTCAAAATGACTTTATACGGCTTTCATTTCAAGGATATTTTACGTTGTTTGTATTTAGAGTTGTAATTTGTAAAGATCAACTCGTACATTGACAATTGTCCACGATGAAAGAAAGCTAAAGAAATGAAAGATAGCTCGATAATAATAAAAAATTAAATTAAAATAAAAATTATTTAAACATTTCTATATATTAAAATTTACCAGCAATTTACTTTACAGCCTGACGTATAAACTATAAATTTTCGGTATTGGCAGTGAAATTGCAACTGTGACATATATGATGATTACACATATTTCTTTTTTTATTGCGCGCTTTGTTAACGCAAGGTTGAAGTATCAGCTATAGATACGTTGCGGTAGGATAGGAACCGAGTGTATAGAGATAACGACGCGAAAAGAGATCGGTCGCGTTTGTTTGCTCATTCAAGGCGACTGCGTGGCACACATGCGATATGCAAATGACGCAGATTTACACAGGTGCCGTCGATACGCACAGTTTTTGAGTATACGGCACCAAATTAAGCTCGTTGTTTTATTCGATCAAACAGTACAGGCGAGTCGTCGAAACTGTAAAGTGT
This sequence comes from Linepithema humile, assembly GCF_040581485.1. Classification (NCBI taxonomy): domain Eukaryota; kingdom Metazoa; phylum Arthropoda; class Insecta; order Hymenoptera; family Formicidae; genus Linepithema; species Linepithema humile. Next base: position 21,938,615 of record NC_090132.1, on the reverse strand, counting down.
TGCCGCGGACAAGCTATACAATTTCTTGTTAATCGCACTAATTAACCGAGATTGTTCCTCTTTCAACGTGCATTTCTCTCTCAGAAAATATTCTGCTGTACTGCGAAATCAGAACTTTCTTGGTGTTAATATCGCATATTAAGTGGTTAATAATCGAATCTTTCGAATGGAAAAAATGCTATAACTGTTGTGAGTGATATCGAGATTTTCTAATGATATTAATTATGTGTTTCAGTGAACGGAAGTGTTCAAAGGCCCGAAGATTCTGCCTTCGCAGCAGCTAGGCGCTGCGGTCGCTCCATGGCCGGGCGCCACCGGCCTCATAGCCTCAGTCACTGCTGACGACATGGCACATAAAGGTAAGTCAATGTCTCAATATATAATTAGAAAATTCAAATTGGAAAAATTTCGATGTCGATCAATCTGTGCACCAAAAATTGTTTTATACATGTACGAACCAAAGTAATAATGGACGTTGAAATAATGTGCACAATTGTGGAAACTGTCAGAAGCACTAAATAATCGATTAACAGCAGATTATTTTACACATATATTACGTAGCAACTCCTCTCTCTCTCTCTATTTTCAACTCTTAATTATTAAATCTTAAGTTTTCTCTTCTAACTCTTAATTCATAATTTTCAATTCTAAAATACCCAAAGACGAAACTGTCATTGATTATATTATTTAGAGTAATTTTTATACAATTTGTGTGATTAAATCTCTGACAAAAATAGAATAAAAGTGAGTCAATATTTTGAAAGCTGTGATAGATGATAAAAAAATGATATGGTGTGCAAACTTTGATACATCGGGAAGTTTCCGAATATGCCTTTTTATGATTCTCGATTATATGTCATTTTCCAACCGGCATTCCATTACTACGGAATATCATGAGAACGATTATGGTAAAACCTCTATGGAGGCGGAGCTCCCGTTAAGAAGCATAAAACTTAACGATCTTTGGCCGATGGTTACGAAATGCCAATGGCATATAACCATCATACGTGCGACGAATTCTCTTTCTGCAATTGGCGCTTCGCATTAACGATGCTTCATGCGACTTGCATAAAACTAATTCCTCCCATTTAATTTAAAATAAGTGTTTCGTGTATTTCTTCATCATTTGTTAAACATTTACTTTATTTCTTGGTCTTATAATTTGCATAAGATATAAAATTATCGGAAATTATTTTTATAATTTGGCACGTATGAGAAATTATTCCAATTTAATGGAGGAATTTATTCTCGAAATAGTGATAAAAATGATGAAAAAACATTATAGTTAAGCATGTACGAACGTTCCTGAGGTGAAATAATTCCGCGTGCGAAGGCTTCGCGTATACTTTTATCATTTATTCGCGAGACGGATTCTCGATGTACGTAAACTATGTCCGGAGATATTACGGATAATTCGAATTCTAGCCCCGGACGAATCGAAACGTCCGAGAATCAAGAGGGAGGCGTTCGGTTGATGGCTAAGGCGTTTAACCCCATTAGTCCTGAATGGAACCTCTCGTCTCTCGATCTCCCCCTCCCCTCTCTCTCTCTCTCTCTCTCTCTCTCTCTTTCTGTCTCTCTCGTTTTCTCGCATACCCGCCCCCTCTTTCTCTCTCTCCCTCTAACTTTCTGTCACTGGCGCTTCCTTCGCTCTCGCCTGCTCGAGCTCTCTTAACACAAGGGTCCGAAGAGGATGGGCAGACGACGTCTCAAGGCTTTCTAAAGCCGGCAACTTCTGCCTGAAACTGGCTGCTCACTTCACGTATTGATTTCCATTCTCTTACGCCTTCCAACGCTCCTCGCCCACCTCGCTACGTCCTCCGTGTCCTCCGTTCGTTCCTTCCGCGGGATCTTTCGTACCTCCGCTGATCATAATTTCTGTCCTTTGACATCTCAGTAGTCGTTATATAACTCAGCTAAAACGCCAGGCTAAAGAGGAGCAAGCGACGTCTTTTTATTAGATAATTCGCATACTTCCTTTCCTTAATTCTTGTACTTCGTTGCAATTGTTCAAACGTGCTACGAGTTTTTGACAAAATATATTGAGAAGTATTGATAATTCATTACATGAACTGTTTTTTCTGAGTGTTTCACAAAGAAAACTTTGATTTATTATTATTACATTGTATAATAATTTAATTATTATGTTCAACTTTCGACAATTTCGTCCTTATCTTGCTTGTTATTTCAAAGTTTGGATAATTTCGGATAGCTAAAAATATTCACATACAGTTTTCAGGAGCATAATTTAAATCTTTTTTTTTCTTTGATGTACATTCACATGTATTTGCAACAATTATATTTTCTTTATGGTCTGTGTATCATGGTACGCGCAAAACGTGTTTTTTTATATTTTTTATACCGATTGTAAAAAAAGTTATTGATATAAAAAGTCTGGAATCAATTAAAAATTTTAATGAATATTTTTTATATCCCAAAACTATTTTTAGATTTAATTATTTTGCAGTAATAATTTACTTTGTTAAAGGAATTTAATTCCGCTTGTTTCAAACGTGTATTTATTTATACAGGATTTATCATTTTAACAAATTGCTGCAAATGCTTTCTCATCAATCCTAAATTCTTCTATTCGCATACATTGTAGTGCATATACATTCTAGATGAATGGATTGGAAATAAAATATTACCACGCTATTATAAAAGTTACTTCAAAAACAATTACTTTTTTTTTGAGATAAATAGTCTGTAACAAGCTGACGATTCCCTTTAGCGCGAAAAATTCCGCGAAGGTTCACAGCGCGGGCGGCAGCGCGGATTAAACACCGCGGCGGCGCGGAATCCACAAGTGAGGAAGCGATCGGAGAATCTGCAGAGTGCTCGAAAATCCACGAGTTATCTGACCGAGTGCGGCTCAGTGGGGTGTGTAGCGTTAAGTTGGCGTTAGCTCATCGAATCGCCCCGGATAGAGCGACCGCCGCCGCCTCCGCCACCGCGGTGCCAAGAGACGAAGGTTTGTTTTGATCGATCGCACGTACAAATCGTATTTCCGACCTCGCTTCGCAGGCGATGACAAATCCGCCCTTCCTTATTTTCCCGACGGAATCGCGCGAGAGAACCACGAATTACTCGCAGCCAATCGATCGTCTTGTCGATCTTTTATGCCTGCTTTACGTCAGGCCGAGATAATTCAGGTAGCAAATTAGGTGTTTACTTAATTTTTTTTCGTTGAAAAAAATGAACAAGTAGCTTGCCACTTCACCTTTTTTTGGAATTTATGCAACTTTGTCATTGCTGTAATGTGCACTATCATTTCTTCTGTAACTCGGAGCAATCTGTACTTTTGACGATAAAACAGTCGCATTTTACAGCAGAATTATGTAATTGTTATTTAAGATTATATAAAATATTGATCAGCTCATTCATCTTGTAGAGTCATCAAAGCAAAAAATTAAGGCCATAAAGTGTTAGTAATTAAAATGACGTGGGCAGAAAGCATTTTTATTGCGCTAATTTAATTTTTCTCTGGACATAGTTAATATTATGCAGAAAAATTATTTTTGCTTTGAAAATTATGACATGCACGATTTGCATAAAAATAATTATTGGATATTCTAAAAATAAATTAAAAGCAGAATTAAATTGTTTTTATGTGACCATTTCCATATGTTCATAATATTCGCATCGCTCTCCACGTTTGTAAAATACAACGCTAGTGGTATCTATTTGTAGGTGTAGTATTTATTTCACATAAGTAATACCATTTTTATTAACCACACTGCGCGTAATTAAAGTTTAAGCGCGAAAATTTTTTTAGAGAGACGAATGAAGATACTTGGCGTTTGATTGAGATAATATTCGATGTGACAATATCAAATGTGTTGACATTCATCGGTATTTGCATCGTTATTTCATTGTTATTTGCATCGTAACGAATTCAAATCAGATTTCTGTTTGTTGATATAATATGCAACCTCCATAAATTTTTTAGCTGCATATTCGCGGGTAATTTTTGCAGAATTGCAAAGCCAGTCGGCGACATTTCCAGTGAAATATCTACGAGATAGTATTTAACAAAGTTTTCACGTTGGGAGGGTTAACGCTTCAAACGGCGTTCTGCAACTTTCGAACTAACGATGGTCTCTTAGCCGTAATTCCTGATGAGAGTTTCCAAAGTTTGGCAAATCGTCGCGTTTCCGCACATTTGTCCTGCTCTGTCGCGTAAAACGAGGAGACGCACCTCGTAGTTGTCGCGAGTAATCGCGCGTGTAACTTAGCAACCACATTTCCGAAATTATGGTCGCAATTTTTTATGCTTACTTCTTGTTTATCGCAAATAATTTGCTTCTTTAAGCATGATTATATCTGAAAATAATATAATTGACTAACACTTAACTTTTTGAAGAACAATTTATATTATATACAATGTTTAAGAGAGACCTAAATTATATTAGAATGATCAGAAGTAAATAAAAAAATATATAAATATTTTATTACGATCTAATACTGCATGTATTAAATTTTTTCAATTGATTTGTATTTAATTCTGAATAATTATTTTGTGCTCAACTTGTTGCAAAAATTTTTCATAAATGTAAATGTTAATGGCATTATGTGTATCAGAGTATCGCTCGAAATCTCACAAATTGCTACCAGAAAATCCACTCAGCGACTTTACGGCAGGTAGCAGAGGTGGTATGCTTTCTGAAGAAATCCGGAAGTTTGGCAAATCGTTCGACCTCCGTTTTATCGCGTGGAGTCGGCTGTCAGCACGACATTTCGCCGACGACGAATCAACCCCCCCCCCCCTCCTCCCCGTGCAGGAGCTGCTTTTACGCGTAAGGAACGATGGTGAAGGGTGGCGCGGTAGCGAAATAAGAATAAGAAAGGATAGCGCTTGCTTCGTCTCTTCCTTCTCATTCTTTCTCGATAAGTACGAGAGGCAAGTCAAGATAGAAAAAGACAAAAAGAGAGCGAGGAAAAGAAGGCAGAATAGGAGGAGGAGGAGATGGAGGTGACGGCGGGTTCTCCTGAAGCATTGATCGTTTCTGAATTCCGAGTAGATGGCAACCCCCGGGCGGTTCTTCACCCTCCGGCCTTTCTCCCTCGAAGCCTCAATATACGTACTCGTCTTTCGTACGTTACTGCGGCGAAGGAGGAAGAGCAAAAATATGAAAACGCCAGAAAGACGGGGAGGGCGATTGGTATAGAGAGAGATAGACGGGGTGCGCTCTTTAAAACGGTTCTCTCATGCTCCTCCAAAACAGCTAGAACTCCTCCGCTTTTGATCCCGCCGCTTTTGCTTCGTCGACGACAGCTTGCACCGCTCTTATTCAATTAATTCATATCTCCCAAGCTTTTTCCAAGCATAGAAGCGCATCTTTCAATGCTTTTTGTTTAGTAGTGATTGGTAAAAAATTTTACAAAAATGATAGAACAATAATATTTATCGTATATTTTTGTAAGACTAATTATTGGTATTAGCATTCAAAAAACAGTACACAGCGAATAAATTCTAAGATTCTATGCATCGATATTTATGGAATTATTATAAATTATCGAAAACATTACAATTTTATTTACTGCAGTAAATTTACAAGCCTCTTGTTATTTGTCGAAGAGGGATACTCTTTCGCAAATTATTAAAACTTTTTCTCACGTCTAGCAATATTATTAGAATAATTTTGTTTCATCGTTCTATGCGCACGATTCACTTCGAGCTGCAGAACTACCTCGCAGCTGCAAATGTTTTCATGCTTTTGTAGCCTTCTGCTCCCCCTTTTCTTCTTATTTCCTGAAGTATTGAATACTTCACCACCGCTATCATCATCGTCATCCTTTCCACTTCTGCGGCACCGCTGAAAAACGCTGAAGATACGCGTTATTTCGGGCGTCCTTCTTCTCCCGCTTCTTTTTCCTGCGAGATAGCGAGATTTCGAAGAGGACGAGCGGAGCCGCCGCCCGCCGGCTTTTACGGCTATCTATCGAAGCATTTCGTACGTGGACTGGATACGTGGTGGATTTTCCCGAGTCCTCCGCTTGGCCCGGTCGCGCTACCGCGTTGCGACTACGAATTCTTCGGAACCATCCTCGTTCTCGTCCCTCGACTGAGGTGGACCGAGCTCGAAATGTGCTAGCCACCCGCTTCTGTTTGAAGAGAGAATTTCACAGTCGAATACGCTTGATGCAAGACACACAGTCCTCAATCGACTATCTTAGTCCTTACGGGGCAACTGTCCTTCGAAAAAATCCTAGACAGTTACTTCCAGCAGTTAAGATGATCTCGAAGTTGCATCGCGTTTTTATCGAAGCATAATACGAATTACAAATCTCAAATAGTAGTTTTGTTTTATACAGTTCAACTATTTTTATCTTTAGGAACGATTGTCAAACTTTCCCCGATATCTACCGTCGGCGCGTCTTTAAATATTTTAAATATTCTGAAATATTAAAAGGAAAGAGATTTTAAATCTCTCGTTTCGCCGTGTTCTCGAATTTGGGAAAGGAGTTTTCGCACTTAATCTCGCGCTTATATTTATCTATTCTCCAATAAGAGGAAGTGCCACCGAGACGGCGTTAAAACCAGGAGCTCATTAACGCAGCGAAAGAAAAGAACGAGCGACTCGGCGACCCTAGCCATTGTCACGGCGTGAAGCTATTGCTATGGGAATTTCATGGATTCTCCGCGGCCGTCGCGAATAATGTCCCGATCGTTTCACTGATTTAACACCGGAGTGAGATAGAAAGAGATTGAGGAAGAACGACGAAGCGCGATTGGATATTCTCTCTAAACGGCCGGACTTGACCGCACTTTAGATTCTGCCACCGAGTTTTCACGAGTACTTTGCGAAACTATTTGTTGGATTCAGCGCTTTGTGAACGTTTCTGCGCCGCTGAAATTGTCACAAAACGCTCAAGCAGCTTTTCACTAGCACAAAATAAGAGAAGCGTGTTTGCTTTATGTGGTAATTATTACAAATTTAGAGGTTGTAACATAATAAAATTGACATGCTTAATTCTCTAATTGCCAAAGATATTTTTCAAACAAAAGTTTTGCGATGTCAAAAACTTTTTAATCATAAAAAATTTCCACAAACTTTAATTTTCAGCAAAATTGATTACTTTTATTAATAACTGGTTTTGTGTAAATTAATTCAATGAATTATTTAGAATAACCTTCTAATTAACTGTGTTTAAAAATCTTTACAATTCTTTAGAATTTTTTCTCAGATTTGTGAGTTTGATTAAAACAAGAAGAAACGTAGTAAAAATCTATAATAAAAATGCGTGATGATTGAGAAAAGAATTATTTAATGCCTCCGGCAGATATCTCGAAGATACCTCGAGCCGTTAGAGATCCTCTCGCATTACTCATCGTTCTTTCGCCCGCGCGCGTATGCATTATTCCATCCTAACTATGTAGCCCCGACGGGAAACAAAAAACTGTCATATAAACCGCGCCCTCTCTCGCGCTGATGCCGAGGGTGACGGCGAGAAAATGGAGACGGTGTGAAAAGCTACCGCGACGACGACATCGTCGCCGACATCAGCGGCGGCGGCGGCGGCGGCGGGCGTCGCTTTTGTCCGTCCCCGGGACAAGCTCACGCAGGCATGACGTTAATCGACGAGACGAGCTTCGAAAGCGTTTGAGAGGGTAAACGCGGTTAAGCCAACGTTGGAAATTTCTTCACGTTTCATCGTTTTCTTGGCTTACGGTGGATTCGCTAATCGGAGTCATCGTGAATGGCGCGTCGCATAAAAATCGCGATCGTTTGTACAGTAGTATGTGAAAACTTTTGAAAAATAATTAAAAGTTTATATTTATGCTTTAGAAGATTGGAAATATATGCCAAGATGAATAAAATTTCAAGGCGATTTTTTACAATTGCTACATAAATTTGTTCTCAATCTTGTGAGCACGACGCTCGTAGTATGAATATTCGCGAGTTAAAGCAACATAATTAAACACACTTTTCTCGTAAGCTGAACTTTGTATGCAACAAAATATAATCGCAATGAAGGATATTACTTTTTTTATCGATACAGTTTGAAAACCGCATGTCGGAAGTAAAAAGGAATACCGCGCTAAATAAATATTTTGACAAATCGCAACGGGGGTAACGGATAGGCCGGGCATACTCATGGGTAAGCGAGCAACTGTCGACCTAATTTTCCCCCAAATGTTTCCTGAGATTACATCGGTTCGCTATTGTACGTATCCGCGAATGGCGGCGTGATCTTTCAATAGAACCCCATAAGTCTCTTAAAAAATGGATACCCGACTTACATTAGTTCGCCAATGATGAAAATTAGTGCGAACGCTCTTGTAATAATTTTTAAATACGTCGTTTCTTTATATGTGACACAAAACTTGCAGAATCCGATTTAGAATCGTTTTCATTTGATATACACTTTTAGGATTGTTTGCTTCTTTATGGCGAAATACATCCGGTTTACATGGAGGAGTCAGAAACGTAATTTCTTTTGCTCACGCCGCGCCGCAGTGAGGAAAATAAACGGCGGACAAATGCATAAAATGAGGAAAAATGCACGTGGATCGTTAGCAAAACGCGGCGCGTTGCCCGCCGCGCGATAATGACGTCGTTTGGCGCGCTAGCAGCACTTTCATTTGATTTCTCCAAAGGTTCGTTTCTGCATACGCTGTTAGCACATCGGCGAGTTTATTTGCCCTCCATCTCTTTCTTTTCCTGTCCCTTTCTTCGCCGTTTTTCGTTCCCCATCTTTTTCTCAGCATTCTTGCACGTACTTACACGCCAACAAAAATCTTTTTTTTCCTCATTTTTTTTTCTCCAAAAAGGACTTGAGAGGTATGCCACTTCAGCGCTCTGAAGCACAGACCCATCCTCCCTCGCACACAATAATAACGATTCCACCCGCACACCTGCTCGAGACCCTGACTACTAGACCAATCTTCGAACATAGTCCGACCCACATTCTCATTTTCATAACAAGGCCAAATAAGCCGCACCTGCGAATGTGCACTCTTCCTTTTCTTTTCTTATATTGACATTTTTCGTTTATTACGTCCAAATTGTCGTGTGAAAGCACCATTGCTGTCCCGAAAATACTTTCTCACATTACGATATTTATAAATTTAATTTATCTAATTGCGAATATTAATGATAAAAGTTTCATTTTGACAAAATCGAAAGTAATTATGTAAAAATATTTTTTTGTTTTGCTTAAAATACAAATTTATCTTTTTGCAAATATTAATGACGATTTATCTTACGATAATTTATTAAGATTTATTTTTGAATATAATCGCGTTAAGTGTTGTCCGCAAAATTTCATAGTAAAGTTATTTATGTGTAAAAGTATTTGTTTATATCGCAGTATATTTAATGTAAAATTTCACCTGCTATTTCTGCGGATATCAACGATGAAAATTTATTTATGGGGATATTGACGCGTCGCATGTGGTTCGAGATTTAATAGTGTATTCGATATCACATTTGCATCGGATGTAGATCCCCGTGTTAGATGCAAATCGACAACGCTACCGCACTATTCCCACAGCTGATCATTCCGATACGTAGATCTAATTATGTCACAATCCCCATGGGCATCGCACTCCCATGGGAACAAGCGCTGCGCGACCACAATACCAACCAACCAGTCGATGTCATTGTGCACTTTGTACGATTGTACTGTAGTACGCCTCTGTTAAAGGAGCCCTCGCGGCGCCTTATTTCCTGGTGGCACATGCACGTCGACCCTCGGCCTATGTCTACGCTCCTCTGCTGGACCCTTCCTGCATTTTTCGGTAATAACTATCGAAAAAACGGGGGGCTCCCGCGGACGACGTAGCGAGGATTCCAAAATCTCCCTCGTACGTCGATTAAGCTTTTTCCCTTTTTTTTCTCTTTATTCACAAATCGCCGTCCGCACGGATTATACGTCTGAACACATGTTCCTCGATATTGTTGCTGAGATTTTACTTATTTAACGGAAATATCGGCAACCGGTGTATCCGAGTTCCTTCCAATTTTCCGGCGTCTAGGAAATAATAATGTAACTGAGATGTTCAACTGAAAAGAGAAATGCAAGAATTTAGATACAGAACAAATCTTGATGCGAAAAATTCACTTTTCTGTTAACATGTTTAATGAGAGAAAAATATGAGCTCTACTCTAAAAGTGATGTTTATATCGTCTAGTTACGCTTTGAAAGTTAATTTATTAGAAACGCTTTTAAGAAAAAATTAATAGTTATAATGGAAAAAAAGTAATTTGCACATGCCTACTCGTTTTAATTATTTTTAATTGGAGATATTTGTAACAGAAAAAAATTATGTCGCTATATTTAAACAGCATACTCTATTTAGAAAATATATATTGAGTAATACGAATATTTATCATATTTTACTTTTCACGTCATTTTGAGCAAACCAAAATGATTAGCATTTCTTCTTTTTTATTACGAAAGAGTTACAAATGTTTGCTTATCGCTATTGATACACATTGGGATGCTGGATGTATGCAGACGCGATTTGCACACCGGACACACGAGGGGACGGTTACGATAGTACTCGGAATTGCCCGCGGACGGGCCTGCGCCTCTTCGTACACCGTGTTCGTAGAGAGAAGCAGCGGCTCTGACAGATTCGTTGGCGCGGAATAACGCGTTTACGGGGCTCTTTGTCCAGTCTGCTTTGGGCCACGGCGGCCGTCTCGTGCGGCTGCCGCCGCCGCACCGCACCGATCCCGATCTGTTCCCCGACCTTCCAGCATATAGTTGGCCTCCAGGTAATTGGATAATTCGACCCGGAAAGAGGAGCCTTCCACTTGCCAGGAAGCACTCACCTTTCCAGCGCAGAGCAGCGCATCGGCTTGCGCGCAATAGAAACTATCGCCGCGGGGTACCGAATCGCTCTCACAGCGCGTTCAACAGTTGCTCGAATAATGCGTTTTTCGATTTGTACGAATAATTGGTGTCGAAATGCTCGAAACACTTTCTATTTAATGAGTAGCTTCCACGAATTCGTCCCAATATTTTTATTTTCTAAATACGCAGTATGTACGTTGCTTAAGAGTATAATTGCTAATATATAATTTTTTCTATTACAAATGATATTACAGATGATATTAGATTGATAATATGTCTATTTTGATCATTACGATCAACGTCATTAGCAAATTCAGCGTTTTATTATTAACAGCTTCATTCACATGCAATTATTATACGCTCAATTTATTCGGTATCGACGATGTATTTTCCGTCTTATAAATGGACACCTACGACCAATCAAGTCGAAATCTCGTTAGCGTCTTAAAGGATGTAGTCGTATGTGTAAACTAACGGTGTCACGGCACAAGATCGTCGACGGTCCTTTGACCTGGAACAAGATTCCACATCTGTCCTGGGAGTCGATCTTTTCCCCTCGATACAAATCGGTGATCGAGGATGAATCGAGTTGTCAATGGACGGCCATTAATAACGCTAATAACTGTCGGGAACGCGTTTTTGGGGAAAAAAAGGTAGTGCCGGCAACGGAGAGAGAAAGAGAGGGAAAAAAGTGAAGAGGGGAATAGAAGAGGAGTCGCTGCAGGTCAAAGCACGCGGCAGATTGGCTGCAAACAACTACACAACAAATACTCGAGTCTTCATTGTGCACGCTACTCCTCGCAGGACAGTGTCGTGTAGTTTGCGATCCCGGAAAAGCGGGCCGCACCCCGCCAAGGTAAGGGTCCTCATTTTGAAAACATGTCCGCAACAATGAGGCCATTATGACGATCGTAGCCGGTCACATTCAAACGATGCTCCCGCTTCTTCTACTCTCTGTCTCTCTCTTTCGCGATCTGTTCCGCCTCTACCTGACGGTCAGTTGTGTTATAGACTGACCCTCGTCATGTCGTCTATGGCGTCTCAATACACGATGAAGACGGGGAGAGATCGGGACGAACGCGGGTTCTTCTATCATCGAACGATTTCACCGACAAAATAGACGGTGTCGTCTACGATGATGCACGCGACTTTCCGCATTGTGCGAGCAACGTTATGGCGAAGCATGAGTAGCCAACTCCGAGCAACTTGTTGGTGCTTCACGGAGAAACCCACTGTATCGACAAGATCTCATAAATTAACTCTCGAAAGCGTATCATTGACACCATAAAGTCCACGGAGAACTTCATCGTTCGCTGCTACCTATTCTTTACATTTACTTTTTTTATTTGTTTGTAAGTATCTATTATGATTGAGTTTCTTTCACAGCTTAAATTATAGAATGGAAGTCAAACGTCAATCAGAAAAACAAAAAATAATATAAGTCGCAATAAGAGGATTATTTTAATGTTTGTTAAAATATTATTTTTTTTTATTGAATTACGATGAATTAATTTTGGAAAAGAGCAAAAAAAAAATTTAATAAAATTATTAAGTAATTACTGAATATTAATTTCAGAAATAGTTACAAAGTGCATACTGATATTTTTATCGCTTTAATTTTTCTATAAACGACAGTTAAATCACTTTGAGAATTTTGATTAAGTCTGAATAAATGTCTCTAAATTGATGTAAAATGATACTTTGATGCGATCGAGCAGATATTCCGTTTCTTTAATCTCTTCAGCGATTACTCTCGAAACACACTATGCCAAGCGCGAAACACTCGAACCCAAGTGGGGATCCCTTGACACCTTCCTCCCCAAAGTTGAGGAGTCTCAAATGGTTTGAAGGGTGTCCCGTGCTCTTCTCCGTTCATTCATTTCCCGGAAGCGCATCTCTGCGGAGATGATTGAGACGCTTGGCAGGCACCACCGACAACGCTCTAGGTGAACCGATTTTAACTGCCGCTCGTAAGCGTTTGTCGTCGCACTTTGAACAGCGCTATAACGATCGCAGAGAGAGACTGTTCTCAACTCTACAACTTCTGCGGAACTCGATACAATGATGCACAATAATCCGTAACAATGGCTACGGCGGAGAAGCTTTCGGACCGACGGATGGGGCTTTTCACGTCGAACGAAATTCAATCGATCCGTGTCATCGATATACAAATTGTCCTGCTAAATGGATGGGAAAGGATCCAAATTTGGCATATAAACTGTTGCAATATAAATCTCTCAAAAATTCTATGCTAAACTTTTCAAAATAAATTTGAAAATTATACGAATCATTTTGTATATACATGTTTATTTTTTATTTGTTTTAATATTTTTCAAAACATAAATCTCACAAGTTACATTTTCCAAGTTTTCTATAATATTAATTTTGCAAAATACATAATTTGTATAATATATTTAAACAACTTATAGTAATTTGTTTATTAAGAAATACTTTTTTAACAATATAAAAAATATTTTGTTTTATAATGTCTGTTAAGACATTTTTATGTAAAACATTTTAAGAATCTTAAAAAAACATATATTTTAAAACGATATTATTACTCAAAAATTAAATGTAAATGCTATCTCACGTAGCATTTACAAGACATAGAAAAGAGTGATAAAGTCATGACCCATTTGAAAGAGTGAAGATCAAATCAAAACAGAGACGCACGCGAATACTTTATTCCGGTATGAGAAATCGGCAGCAAGTCTCGGCGTGGAAGAAGCCGGCAACCTCCGGCGAGCCGCTACTCGTCGTAATTGATTACGTCATGATGGGAGGACCACCCCATAGAACAAGAAGGGAAAGGAGAGGTGGATATATAAGTCGGATAGGGAGGAAGAAGTTGGACGGATGATAAATGTGCTGTCTGAGCCGTCGCGTCAGCGAGGCTCTGTTGCCCATTTGTAAACGAGCTTCCCATTTTTTGAAGACTATGCGCTGCCAGAAGTATCAAACTGTCTGTGCACATCCGAAAACACTTTCCTCATCGATCCTCACGATTAGCGCTTTAACTACATGCGATTAAGTTTTCTAAAATTGTGTTTCCGTGCATGTAAACCAACGAACTATGAAAATATTTACGAGATCTGCATCAACATTTTTCTCTGCGACAGCAACACACATTGTGTGTACATTCAGGCTATTTAGCATAAAAATTTGGGACACGTTATGACATCATCTTATCTTTCCACATGTATTTGATAGCAATGGTAATCTGGAATAATATACATATCATTGCCTAGAAAAGTGTATAGCAGCTGCGGCAGTAATGGTATCAACGAATCCAGTTTATCGATCTTTAATAGGAACGATGACAGTAACCAATAGTAACATGTTAAAAAAAGATGAAAAAGGAGACAATATAATATATATAACACAAGAAAAAGATATCTTTGGATAGTGCTGACTCAGAATGATGCATTTATATAAGATTTTATCACACGGTCTGTTGCACAAGAAAGTATTTTATCTTCAGTACACTATTGAAATTATATTATTACATATCAATAGATGCAAAGTTATCTTTGAAAGAAACTGCGTATTGTTACAGCGAGTTGATCCCGCCGGTATATTTCATCGCGTTTGTTAGCATAGAATGAATGTGTCCTTGATCCAATTATAGTCACCTAGATTCCATAAGCATACCAGGTATTAAACCAATGTGGTTTACACTTTCAAGGCAATTGACACCTATTTCTATTTAATTGTGTTAAAAATACACAAGAGCTATGTGCAAGCGTCGCTTTTATATCAGCAAATATAATAAATATTTTCCATATTTCAACAAATGTTTTTGACAGGAAAATAAAATTCAACATATATAGCGCTGCGATTCTGTGATCCTTTTTATGTGCTAATATTTTTTATATTTATTCTCTCTTTTTTTTTTAATTTACTTTAACATTTTAAATGAGGTAATAAAAAATCAAATTTATAAAAATTATTATTTAAATAATTTAGCCTGTGAAAAATATGATCTACACGATAATGATGTTTTTTCGGAAACCTAAACAATGACGAACACTTGGAAAAATTCTGCGCACGATCGATGATGCATTATGGAAAAGGGTGTTAGGATGAGAAAGCGAGAAGGGATCAAGGGACGGCTAATGAAGTCCTAATAAACGGCGCCCAGGCTCAGACAGACGCGCGGCACCCTTCCGCCTTGATATTTAATACAAACGTTACAATATCAAAACACGTCCTTTGGGCCG
Organism: Linepithema humile; assembly: GCF_040581485.1. Lineage (NCBI taxonomy): Eukaryota > Metazoa > Arthropoda > Insecta > Hymenoptera > Formicidae > Linepithema > Linepithema humile. The sequence continues at coordinate 21,923,589 of NC_090132.1, read as the reverse complement.
AATGCCCACTCGAGCACACCCTTTGGTCGCGCGCGGTTAATGCCGGTTGCCTTAAAGGTGTAGTCTCGCGCACCCCTGCCGTTGTACCGACTCTAATACAAACGAACACATGCACATAGCCAAAATCCGCGCTCAATCCACGGAGAGACGACGAGGAGCTATAATTCCCCAGTACTCTCATGCTTACACACAATGTTTGGACGAATGATATGAGCGGGAGAAAGAGAGAGAGAGAGAGAGAGAGAGAGAGAGAAGGAGAAACAGCAGAAACTAGCCCTCTAAAGACGCGCCAGTTATTTGCGCGAGTTATTATCGCTCGTTAAGGACCGGCATTCGAAGCGCGTTTAACAATTTGCTCGCGCTCCCTCGCCGCTCTGGCCGGCACGGCGCTCGCCCTTCTTTTCAGACTTTATTTGTTTCTTTAATTCACTGCTCCGCTTTTTGCCCGCCGATTTGCGAGAGCCCGCGCGGTGTATTATCGGCGGATTCCTCCGCCGAGTGAGAAATTTCCACTTTCACCGCTTCTGCGTTCCGCACGCTCGCTTTACACGGATTCGATAAAGGGGCGAAACGAATGGCAACTTATTAAAAGTACGCACCGTTAATTCGTGAATTATGACGCGGTAGGTGTTTACACGTATATGCGCACATGTGGAGTAGTCTCTCTTTCGAAGGGCCCATTCAGAAGGGCGCGCGTAGACACACGCGAGAAATGGCTCGCGATTCTCGCGCCAGGCCCATTTTCGAAAGTCAATCGACCGTGAGCCCCCTTCTCGTCGATCGCGCGCGCTCGTAAATCTCCCTTATAACCCTCCGGGTGTGTGCCAGGCGACGCGCCGAATTAGCGTCGACGAGAAATTTTTGACAACCGACGTTGCTTTTCCTAACGGACCTTTTTCTCCTCCAGCGAAAGCTACATCCACGCTTGAAACATGCTTTATTTGTTGGCTCGCAATCGATATTTTCGTATACCGATAACTCGATAACACTTTATGTTGTTATATCTGTTGATAAATGCAGTGGATAGGCTTGCACGTAAATATATTAACAGATCTGTGCAATATTATATAAATAAATTATTCTTTTATAGTACAAAATTGTTGCATATGTTGATACATTTATTATGCGGCTCGAATACATAATATAAATGCACGGACGTATTATCAAGATTTCTTCTACTGTATTCTAAATAAATAGCACATTTGTTACACTTGTAAGAGATAAATTTACAGCCATATATAGATTTTTATAAAGAAATGAAAATATCTATTATTTGCTATGATGCTAGTAGCATCTATCCATTTCTTAAAAATGCGCGACGAATCTCTAAAAAAAATTAGGGCGTGGCACCTCACACTAGGTGTCATCTTCGAATGCAGCTTTTGCGCGCGGCGGTCGCGGGAATATAAAATATCTGTGCGAGGGGACACTCCGCCCTGGCGTTCCTCCCGAGTGTCCCGAGCCGGCGGCGTGTGTGTCTGCCTTGTCACCGGCACAATGAGTCGAAGATTATCTACGATGGGATTCGCTGACGTTACGACGCTCGCGGCCAACCCCCTGCGCTCGTCCTTCGCCTCTCCGTCGCACCCTTCGCCGAGCGAAGAGAAAGAAAGAAAGAACCCGCCGCAGTCTTCTTCTCTTCTTTCGGGTTTCCGGGATGAGTCGGGAGGGATGAGAGAAAATACATGATCTATGGCGACAGCGGTATTGTTCGTCGAAACGCGAAAAAGTCTCCGAAGGCGCTGGAGCGTTTGAATTTTTCACGGCTTACGCGAATCTTATTCCTCGCGCGAAGGGGAAGGAAAGAATGATTCCGAAGAAAATCGCTCTCGTAATTTGTTGCTACCGTAACTCGACGGCTTAATTTGTCGCTTCCGGTTCTGGAAAATGATTGCTAAATAAAAAAACAAGCGCATGGTGAGCCGAAGTACACATGACTTCTATTCACAGGACACAGCGGGGTAAACCAGCTGGGTGGTGTCTTCGTCGGCGGCCGGCCACTTCCGGATTCGACGCGGCAGAAGATCGTCGAGCTCGCGCATTCGGGCGCCCGACCTTGCGACATCTCCAGGATATTGCAGGTCAGCAACGGCTGCGTCTCGAAAATCCTCGGCAGGTTGGTTGCAATATTGCTTGTTCCGTATCGTGATGCATTCCTAATTAAATCATATATTTACCAATTAGATCAATTCGCTACATTGTATCTTATCATTAAAAAACTAGTCTCAAGTCTCGTACGATTTTATACAAAATACGAAGTATTGTTTATTATTTTTTTACACAACTTAAACACAATTTTTATAAATTTTAAAAAAGAATATTACACAAATCTGGCATCCGATTAAGAGAGAAATATAAGTGAATTATTCAAATTTTACAGTACTATATGCAATTAGCAAATCGCGATAAAGGACGTACATAATTGAAGTGTATTGTTTAACAATTTCGCGCATCTATTATATGGTTTTACTCACGTTTAAATTACACACAATATGGATAGTAAGATAAATAAATAATGTTTTCTGGCGAGTTCGGTGCTTTCGCGTATTCTTACCGCAAATTATTATTGTTGTAGGTACTATGAGACCGGATCTATAAGGCCCCGGGCCATAGGCGGCAGCAAACCGCGCGTAGCAACGGCGGAGGTTGTCAGTAAGATCTCGCTGTACAAGAGCGAATGCCCATCGATCTTCGCGTGGGAGATCCGAGATCGTTTGCTGCAGGAGGGCGTATGCACGAACGACAACATCCCCAGCGTAAGTACAATTCGCATTCTATCTGATGATTTTTTTTACCTTCAATTTTTATCTACAAAAAATACATTTCTCTATTAATGCGCATATAAAATTTTATATGACAATTAGCCTGAACATTTTGTTTTAAATCTGTTATCAAAGCCATGGCAGATTTTGTAAAATTGTAAAATAGTTCTTTGTATTAATGAAATCATGTGTAATTTTTGGCATTATCCGCGAATATCCAGAGCGGTGAATAAGGATTAAATAATCAGTTATTTCAAATATTCATTAATTCGTAGTTAGAGTTCACCGACCGACTAAAGCCTGACATTAAAATGACAGAAGTTTTCGCCGAAGAATCAGTGTCGCGGTGACAATAATACAAAGCGCGTCGCAAAACAGCCGTAATGGAGCCTGACTTTCGGCTCTCGCGACGGCGGGTGGAGGTTGTAAACGCGCAGGCGTATTGTCAACAGGGAGCTTTGTCTACTCACACAAAACAGGACCGCATTTACATAGATAGCGCGAGTCACAGGAAGGGGGATGGAAATCAGTTTTCCGTGGGGTTGGCGGCTGGGTTGTACAGAGGATGTTTATGCGAGCCGATGGACTCGGGCGGGCGCGCGCGACCAGGACGACGTACAAACTCCTCCCCTTGTCGTGGCGCGGCTGATGTTGTTAACACGAAGCGGTTAATCGCGCAAACGAATGACGGACGATTTGGCGTTAACCGGTTCCGCCCCGACGAGCGTTGCTCCCCCAACACGAGTCGTTCTTCCCGTTTCACAGTCACGATACTCCACGAGAACTGATAGTCTGTCATTAAAGTATCACACTTTTGACCTTTACAGACACTGAAGGCAAATGATGGATAATACGCCTCTCTTTAATCAGTTTTGGACAGTAAAAAGTTTCTCTTAATTTTTTCTCGCGTCCACATTTTGTAATCATGAGTTGTTAATTTTTGTCAGAAGAGAAAATTCACTGAAAGTTAGATAAAATATGAAATTTTCTTATCTTATTTGTACATCTTTGAAATTTAATTTATAAAAATTGGTTGATTTCTAATCGTTTATAGAACTTTCAGAAATTTATTTATTTAAAAAAAACAAGTTTAAAAAAATTTTTTAAATTAATCAAAAATAAACGCGAAAGAAGACGTGAGACTCGGTTAGGTCACGTATGATGATTAGCAGTGCGTTTGATAACGGTCGAGAAGCATCTCTCGAGAGGGAACGTAATACCGATTCTTGCAGAATCAATTAAGAGATTGCTCGAGGATGGGCGACGCGCGGATCAAAAGAAAATTCCCTGACGTCTCTTCTTTTTATTTTTCTTCTTCGACCTGGAGAGAGTAAGACCTCCCCCGTCCCGTTGCACACGGTACGTTCGGTGTGTTCTCGACGGCGGGGTTGGTTCTTCCCGTATACGGCGATACCGCCGTTGCCATGGATATTTGCATGCGTCCAATAAACGGTGGCTAAGGGGCTCTCGACTCGCTTAGGGTAAAAAGCGAAAGAGGGTCGCTAAATTCTACCCTCCCTCTCCCACATCGCCCTGTGCCGCCCTTCCCGTCGCGTCTTCTTCGTCTCACTCGTCTCGTCTTCCCTTCCCGACGCTGGCTCGCTTCCTCGCGTCTTCGTAATAGCGCCGAGATGTACGCGAGCCACCCTCACAGAGAGGCCACGGAAGAAAGTCGCGGGGTTGCAGGAGGCGGGAAAGGATGACGGTGGAACTGAGAGAGCATTCTTATCGATGTGAGAAAAAAAGTATCAAAGGCTCGTTCTTATCTGTGAAAAAAAAACCGGCGAGAGTTCATCCGCGACTTTTTGTAACCCTTTTCCCTTCCGTTGTACCGAAAATTTTAATATTTATACTCAGAAAAGATACGCAATTTCTTTGAAGTAGTTTGCAAAAATAGTTGTTGATTGTTATAAGTACAAGTTTTTTATTATTTTAAAAATAGTATAGCACAGAAAACTATTTTAATATCAACAAGCGTTTGTACTTTTGTAACGTCTGTAACTTTTGTACTTATTACTCAAGTAGTATAGCAATGAAAAAAATTTGCAAATTAGTGAAGTTACTTGAATTATGAAATTTAAAAAAACAATTTTTTTTTAACTTATTCTTTTTAGTATACATTTATATTCTTAATTCTGAAATATTTAACACTTTAGAATGCACATTGCGTGTTAATGTGTAAAACGTTGACCCACTCTTTTTATTTCGGGATTATGATTTTTCGATTATTTATATATTATCGGTAAAACGAAAATTTAATTTAAAAAAACGCTGAAAGAATGTTCAAATTTAAACAAGTGTATTTAAGCGAGTCGTCAAAAGCGCCGCGTGACTTTTAAGCATTTTATGCGGTAATGAGGCGCCGACACAAACAGCGACGTCACAGAATTTCGCGTTTTAACAAATTACAGGAGCTTGCGGACTCTGGAGCACGCCTCCGGGGCGTTGGAGGATCAAAGCCGGCGCGTAATCCCCGGCCGCGTTTGAGCATCCTGCGAGTGCTTCTGAACTTGTTGTGGGCAAGATTAACGTTTCTTTAATGGCCCGTGTAATATTCCATTACGTACAGTTCGCTCGAGAATTATTGCGCCGACGTTGAGGCGGAACAAGGCGTCGAACGAATTGAGTGCTAAAATGCGAAACGATGAACGGTCAAAAGGAATTCCGGGATCTCGCGTTTCAAGTTTTCTGATATTTCATTATCTTTTATAATTTTTTTTCTCCCGGTCTTTTCTTGAAAACGGGTTAACGTCACAAAATTAATACAGTAATGTGGGTAACATTCCAAGGACTGTATTATCTGAAAAACATGTAAAATTTGTTCTTAAAAAATCTGTTCTGATAAACAAGTGTATGGCATTTCGAAGCACTCCACATACACACATTTCAATAAATGTATATCTTCATATTACTGTGAAAACTATAAAACTGTAAAACGTTTCCTTTAAAACTAATCAAAGCGTTTTAAAAAATCTTCTCGACAACTTTAAATTTTGATTATACTGCACATAATATCGTAAAAATAAATTTTTTACAAACGATTGTAGCATCCGAAAATTTTTGATCAGAATCCGCTTCGCAAACCGAGATACTCGAGGATCTTTCGACTTTCCTCTGATGGGGAACGAAATAATTCAGGAACGGGATTGATTCGAAAACGTTTCTACTCATTTTCTCTAGTCCGCTTATACGTGTCCATTCGTGTGCAGCTGTGTGCGCGTGTAGCAGACGATGAAAGATCTTAGATCGAGGGAAAAGGGAGAAAGAGAGAGAGAGGGAGAGAGAGAGAGAGAAAACGGAGGTAGGAACGGAACGAAGGAACGTATTCCAGGCGAGCCGTGGTGATTGGGGGAAATTTCATTATTCTCAGACATTACCCCCGTTATTGTAATGCCATCAAATTGGATACGCTTCGTACACCCTGTAGAAATATCTCGGGCTCCTTCCTTTCGCGAATCTCTTCCTTCTTCCACTTTCTTCACGAAGACGCCAGAACGTTACTCGCCCTGTTGCGGAGGAGTATTTCACATTACCCTAACAACTTTACTCGATATATGTATACTTCGTTCGGTTTAGCTAAACAAATTCAGAAGGCATATGTTCGCGTGTTTCAAATTTCTGCTCGACTTGAATTCGTGTTCGACTTGCGTATGACTCACATTTTTATAGGCGAATAAACGTTGTCGATGTACTCATGAATATAAGTTTTTTCCTTGTACGAAGATTTTCTTTAATAGAATTTCTATTGGAGATATCTAAAATTTTGTTTTTTATGTTGAAAAAAATGCAGATATAAATAATTCGTTATTTATCGCATTGTGCCACAATTTTCTGTTGTGAGAAGCATTACAATTTCTTATAAATTTATCGTCACACGAGTGATTCTTAATCAAGTTTAATTTTGATATCAATGATAAATTCTATTAAATGTTAATCGGCTATATTTTATTCAAATCCATCTTTTCGATAATCTGAGGAAACACAACTTATTTTTTTATCCTTGCTGTAAATGTTGCAACGGTTAGATTAAATAAAATTACGTGAGAGCAACAGTTTTGTGTGCGAATGATCACCCGATCACATTCGTCCTCTTTCGCGAGAAAGTCGAACGCACGCGGAATTGCCGAATCGAGCCAATGGTTCGACAAACCAGTAAAGCCCGCAGGACGCGGAGACGGATTCGAAATGTCCTGCGGAGCTCCCGCTATCCGTTTCGTCGTGGAATACCGTTTCGGTCCCTGCCGGATTTGAATCTGGCACCCGGCGTGGCGGACGCGTTATTGGTTTACTCGCACCACTGGCTCCGGGATGCCAACAGCGGTTCTCACTCGAAAACGGTCGGAATTATAAACTACTTGAAACAATCATTGGAGAAATAGTAGAAATTCTTTAATTCTTAAAAAATAAAACTTTTTTATTATTGTTGCTTTTTTTGTAAAAGAAAATATTAGAATGTTTCCTTTAGCTATTGCTTATTCACAATATATTTAAGTAATTGTGATATTTTTGAAATTTTGCATATATTTTTTTAGGAATTTTGTTATATTTTTAACAATTTTGATATTATTATATAATTTATAACAATAAATTATTACTAGTACTATAAAATTAGTCGATTTGTGAGAAAAATCAGAGATGAAACGTGATAGAAAATTTGCAATACATCTTGAGATAAAAAGCGTGTTTACTTTCAAAGCTTATTGATGTAACACAGAAGCGTCACTGCGAAACGAGATTACATTTGTTGAACCGGTCAGCACGATCATGCGTGTTTATTCCGACAGTTGACATTGACATCTCACCCCCGTCTTCATATTATATCACCCGCATCTTTCTTGTGCTATAAGAAGTCATGTGTTTTGCTAAACAACGTTATTTACAATCAAAATGTTACAACTTATTGAATTTGTTTCCTTTAAAAGAACATATATTTGTAATTTTCAAACAGATTGATGGTTAATGAAATTTTGACTGTAAAAATAAATTATTCAAATTGCTATGGCAAATAATACTAAATAGGTACTAATCAAGTTAATTATTGTGACAATTTAATAATATTTAAAAAAATATATTCTGAATTACATGAACTTCAGATATTATTTTACTTAAAGATAACTTTTAAATTTCATTAATAAAGCGGTTTTCGTTTCTTTATAAAAAATTTCAAGTCTCGACAGCGGTCCCCTTTTATGGCGGTTTTGCAAAAGCCACCGATTCAATTTATCTGGCGTTTATTTTTGCGAAAGTGCGTCTCGATGACAACATTCGTCATCCGCGGAGAACCCGCTGTCAAGCGAGAGGAGCGCCGCTGCGCCGACGAGATTACATTTGTCGAGGTGGCCAGCACCGCCGTTCCGGCTGGTTCGAGGCAGTCCGATCCGGGGGGTTGGATGTCAATGCCGCTACCGTCGCCACCACCGCCCAACCCTTTTAGTACGCGAAATCGCGCGATATACAGGCCGTCAGCCGGCCAGCCCTCGCCTCGCTCCCATTCCCTCGATCCAAGGGTGGAAAATCACGGGTACCACGAGAGAATCGGAACGGATAGACGGTGAGCGGCGTGCTGGGAGGGAGGAGGGGAGGGGGGAAATGGCACGGTTTCCCGAGCGGTGGCCGAGCGTGTCCCTGTAATTAATAGTCACCGACCGCCGACGGACGGACCGAGAATCGAGTTTACACGCTCTATCCGCGTGTTGAAACGAATCAGACGATTGTTTAAGCGAGTAGCCATCTCCCCTGGTCACACAATCTTCTACCCACTCGAAGAATAGAATTACTCTCTATTAAATATACTTCATTACGCTGCGAATGAAATGTTACTTAAGAGATAATTTAATGTATACGTGTGACAAATTTATATACTTATTTAATGCAAGATAAAAAAATTTGATAAAATTAGAAAATAACTCGCACACATCTCTATTTATCGAAGAAATTGGATTATTTCGTAAATTCTCGCTAATATATCCATCGTGTTTCATTACGAAAAGCCAACTTCTTATGTATGGAGATAAGAAATTAATTCCGCAGCGACACTACTCGTCCTACCAACGCCGATGGGTCGGGTGATTAAAAGGAACGTCAGCTCGCGTGCGGAAAAAAAAAGATTCCAGCGGCGGACAGGATCCGTTTTCTCGGGCAGTGGAGGAACGCGGAAAGGTAGCGGGCATTGAAGAAGAACGGAGAAACGGGGGTGAAAGGGAAAAGAACGAGTGCCGGGGGGGACGAAGGGTCGAGAGGGTGAGAGTGGAAGTTAGTGGCGGCTCGGTGAGAAATACATAATGCAGTAGCCGGACGTCTCCGACACCCCCTAACTCACCCTTCTTCGGGGCGAGGAAAAGGGCTGCCGCCGCGAAATGAGAGAGAGAGAGAGAGAGAGAGTATGTAGAGGCCGGAGCGAGGAGGGGGATCGGCCGCGACGACGGTGGCGGTGTGGTGGTGTAAATGGAGGAAGAGGAAAACGGGCGGCCGAGGGAGTTGGTAGCGCGCGCGAGAGTACGAAGGGGTGCATTGATTTACGCGGCCAGGGCAAGGCGAGGGTGTCTCCAAGGCGGACGTGCAGGGGCCAACAATTCACTCGCCTCGGGTTCTAGGAACCATCCATTACTTTGGTTCTTCCACCACCATCCCTGGCAACTGTCTCCCTCGGCATTGTTGCGGTTACTTACCGCGTCCATCGAGAACGTAGCCATTGTCACGGCAAAGTCGCGTGGCTCGCCGGCGTCTGCTAAACGCCGTTCGTGTTCCACGTGACGTCACAGTGACATTGGCTCGATCATGAGTAACGTCTTACGACGGTATCTTAAAGTAATCACGTTTCTTTCGTTAATTCGAATGGAAATGCGAATGGAATAGTAGTTGATGTGATTCATGAAAATGTAACACATTCAATGAAATGTTGGATAAAATTCTAGGAAATTGCAGAAGTGTTAACCGATTAAACGAATTATCTCCGAACTAACGCTTTGAATACTAACCAGTTTTCAATAGAAATAAGAGATTGAAATTTTATTATAAATTCTTGGAATACTTTATTTTGTCGTCTTATGAATTATTATTTAGCATATTTTTAAGCATAAATTGTTTCAAAATTATACAAATTGTTCGAGAGAATCAGCTGTCTTCTCCAGTTATAAAATCAAACAAATCTAATTATTTATAATATTATTCGATACTGTTTGATGCGGTAGAAATGCCGAACAGAAACCTTGTACCTATTTCTGGCTGATAGATTGAATAAAAATATATACGGATGAAGAAGGGGGGAATCACGGGGAATAATTCTGTCGGAGCAGTTAACGTCATTTTAGCCGCTGACTGCTCTCGCAACTCTATACCGCGCTCCGGCGTCGCTGTTTGAGTTCATCCACCGTGCACCGGCTGTCCCGTCCGATCAGGGCGATCGACGATCTTACATCGCGCGTTCATCGTTGCCCCGCGCGAACGACTTTCGTCTACGTGACTTATACACGGCCAGACGCGGCCGAAGGATATCGACTTTCAGCCTTCCCGGTCTCGATTGTCCTCCACGCGTTCTCCCGGCAGAGACTATCAGACGCCAGGATCTCTCTCCGTGGCCGAGTTTCTTTTTTTCAGAACTGCCGCATTTCTCTGCGTCCGTTACTCGTCAGTCTTGCCTTCTTCTCCTCGCGTCTCCGACAACCTCGGTATCCCCGCGAGTGCCAGATTCCTTCGCCGTTCTCTTCGTCGTCCTTTTGCACCGTGCCTCTCTTTACGCCATGCTACTCGAATGCTATCAGCCATCTGATCGATCATCGTCCGTTTCATGTTGAACATCGAGATCGTGCGGACAATTCGGAATCTTTCTTCGTTCGATCGGTTTGATACGCGTGACCAGTTCGTTAAATATTCGCGAAATTACACAAAATGTAAAATTTCCAATGCCGTCTTCTTTCGAAAAATGTTCGTCAGTCACGGATTGCAAACGTCACTTAATCGTCAAAAGATATTGCAGATAGTTCTAAATCCAATCGTCTATTCGTCTTGATTGGGTTTACGTAAAACGTTCATCGGCGCACGTGTGGCAGGTTCGTTAAACGTTTTGCAAAAATAGGCCACGTGGCAATTTCTGTGCCAAACCGGAGCATCTCCCCCTCGTCCTCGCTTCCGTAACGCTTCCATCGTTCGGTCTTGAATCGCAAGAGTCCAAAGAAACCGGAGGGGGCTACTCGTACGAGAGGAGGCAATAACGCGTGACGCGTGGCGTCCACGCCACCCCCGTGCTATCCGAGGGAACCCCCGGCGCGCCGCTAAATACTGAGTGCCCCTCTTGGACGCTACCGGCGGCGGTGAATCGCCGCCTTCAAGGTAGCCCTCGTATTGCCGAGAGTTACCCTCGACCGTTCCAGATTAAAAGCTGTGATTATACGTGGCATCAGACACCCCTTCTCCGCTCCGCCAACCCGATTCTCTTACTCCTGCGGATGGAAGACTGCCTGTGCGCTTCTTTCTCCCCTTCGTTCCCCCGGTCCTTTTTCCGCCGCTGCCGTATTTTGGAATCGCCCCTACGCCACTCCCAGCTCTTTCTCTCTCGCCCGCTTCGCTCTCTCCGTGGCTCTTTCTGTTTAAATTGCGAATACCGCGCGTTCCTCTCGGCTTCTATTTAAATGTAATTTGTATCTTGCCCGCGCGCGACCATTCGACTCTTCTCCGTTCTCTCTTTCTCTCTCTCTCTCTCTCTCTCTCTCTCTCTCTCTTTTGTTTCTCTCGCTATCTGCGCACACGACTGCCCGTAAACACATGTGTTTGGTCGATAAGTCTTTCCCTCGTGCATTCTATTGTAATTTGTGTCGTATGATTTACAATTCTTATTATATAACAATTACAATTGTTTTTTTCACCATACAAGGATATTTACAATTTTTATTACAGTCATAATTTTTACTGTAGTACGCAGTTTTTATCATATCACAATCGTGTAATTTTTTCATACAGCAATCGCGTTTTTCATTGTGTACATTTCTACTTGATTTCGTCCATCTCGCAATCTTGCCTAGCGCTAATCTTTCGCTACTCTCCCTCTTCGGACCGATAATATTCCACCACACTGCTGGAATACGATCCACGGTGTGGAGCTAGGATCGCACCAAGTTTCTTGGCGGTTCGTGCGATAAATCAAACCGACTATGATAACTCCTGGAATAATGGCTCGCGAGATAACGATACACCGGGGTAAAATCGTCTCCGTCGTCTGGAATTGGCTCGGATACTTTCGCGCCTCGTTCGCACCTCGTAGCACGTTATGCTATTCCACTGTGTTTCAAACTTTTGATTTAGGAGGTAATAATAAAATTGCATCTTCCACCGTTAATTAAAAAATTTTAGTTTAAACTATATTACTATCTTTAAATAAGTAGCGCATTTTTTCGCAGAGTTGTCTCGATTTGAAATAGATAAAACAAGTGAAGTTCGAGATTTTTCATGATATTGCATATTTTTATCTTGTTCTTTTTAAAGCAGAAAATCGTTTGCGCAATTTATATCGAAAATTTTCTCCGTGTACATATGCAATATTGATAATCATGTTTTTAATCATAAAACTATCGAACAACTTTCGAATTCTTATAAGATGAAATAATGAGATAGATGACGCTAGAGATATTCATAAGTATAATATTCGCGATCGAGAGGACACACACACACTGATCTATTATTCGCCCCAACGAACGAAGGTGCGACATGAATATTTCGAGTTATCAGATCGAATTAACTGGGGCCCGCTAACGCGGCTGTCATAGACGCACATAATAGAGATGTCAGCCTCTACGATCGTCCGTCTCTCTCCTAGTTTTTTCGTCTCCGATCTGATCCCAGCAGAATTTCCCACGCGACCTAGGGCGGTGACTCTTTGTATGACAACGTTGCGCTATTGCGGAGGGTGCAGAATTTATACTAGAATCCCCGTATCGACGCGTGGCGTGCCTGTTACTGCTGTTTTTCAAATCTCCGAATTGGTCACAATTGTAATTGCGAATAATCGCCGAGAAATTGCGCGTCTTTCTTGTTTTTTATGCCAACCGTTGTAGATGCCTAGACATCTATAAAAATTACCAAACTACTGTCCAATCATAAAAATCTTATTTAAAGTTGTGGCCACAAAAAAAATTTGTGGCGGTTACACGTAATGGTACAACGCGACACGCTATCATTATCTTGGTACAGAATACAGCCGAGTGTGAAACCCGTGATTTCGATGCTCGTGCGGGGCCGCACCTCTGCACCCTCGATCGTCGTGCGATCCAGAGGGGTGGCTTAATGACAGGTTATGGCATTTTGCTCACTTTCGACTCGCGCATACGCGGCTTCTGTACGCAGGATATCGCCAGCACGTGCCGAAGTATCCTCGCACCCCCACAGTTCCAGTTTCAAATACCAAACACGCGTGCAGGAAGCACAGAGATATAATGTGCGAGTAATGTAAGTCCCGATTAACGCGCCGTGTCAATGGAGATCATAGATTTCATAACGCTGTCCATCTTCATTTGCATTCACGTTAGAAGCCGATTATCACTGCTTTGACGCTACGCGACACGCTTCTCTTTAAAATCTCATTATTTCAGCATCTGAAAGTGCAAGAAGGGAATATAATTAGTCAATACTCGCATAACAAATAAATTTATTAATAATATATAAGAGATTGCAATGTCTTTGACGCGCTTTTGAAAAATCATAAAATCGTATTTCTTACTAAAAAGCATATTTCTTTTAATGTGGAAATCAACAACTTATTATTATGTAACATTAACAAAAAAATATAAAAATTTTATTAAAATTTATTATTTTTCACGTTTCTTTTTTTTCGTAAAATAGAAGCAATAAAGTTGTATTCCTTCAATGTATTTATACAACTGAGAAGAATTTGCAACTACATTTATATCTCTTCCAAGTATACTCTGTAACTTTTGAATAAGTTTTATGAAGTGCTTCTGATTACACGTGTCGAATCGCCCGGCTATTATTTCCAGGATGTTTTCATGATAATAAAACCGTGCTGTATAGCGGGCTCGTTTGGACCCCCAGGATAACGGAAGTAGTCTGAATGGAGAGGAAAAGAGAAAGTTGTGGCACCCTCGTGTTCTTCCGCTCTCTTCACGGTTAACACCCTCGACTCGTACATACATATGAACGAGCCGGGGCAGGAAATACGCGACTACCGCGAATAAGCACTCGTAAAAATTGCAGCCACACTCTCTGTGAACAGTTCCTACGTGTTAAGAGATAATATACGCACTATTATGTAGACTCTGCGTCGTTTGTAATATCGCGGAGTCTGTCTGTATGGTGATTAAAAATTCTCCTTTGCTTGTGCATTCGACTTGCAGCGCTAAAATTAGATTTTATGCAACTCATTCGAGATACAATACATGTTATAAAATGTAGCTTTTTACGAAAGACATCATTTAGATGCTCAAAAAACAAATCTAAAAATTTCTTAAATAATTAAATATTAATCAAATTTTATTGAATTAATTTACGTTGTCTTTAAAAATAGTTATGCGAAAAGTTTTACTTCATTCAACTGCGGTCTACTAAAAATATCATTATTTTTGGAGCAAAAGAGATTTCCCGCTGGACAACTATCGTAGAAGTGTCGCGTGAGAGTAATATTATGACGTCTCTATCCAGCACCCTCTTTAAGAGATCGACCACCCTCGAGCTCTTCACGCTTCATGCTAATTTCATCGATCCGATGCCGGCTTCTTCCTCTTGCGCCACGTTTTAAGCTCTCGCCGCGTGTCCGCTTTTGTGCGCGTCGCGTATGGATGGAGGATAATATCTACGCTCCTTTTATGCTATTCGCGTACCACGCTGCTCGGCGCTGTAACCATGCAAAAATCGAGAATCCCATTGTCAACGATGAGCCTATAAAACGTGCGAGCTCTTGCTTATTCTTTTTTTTTTTTTTTTTTTTTTTTATTCTTCCGATCTTTTTTGATTAAAATATCAAAATTTTTATTTTTATTACTGAATAATTTTGAGAGGAATTATTTTTAAATTTTACATTTTGATAAGGTTTGTTTAAATTTAAAGGAAAAATCCGTCTTTGTTAACGATCTTCCTGTTTACACTCTTAAAACTTATTTTAGAAGAGACTGCTTTAAAAGCAAACAATCTGTCATTAAAATTTAACGCGGTAGTGAAGTGATCTAGAAAAACCTTCTTCAAGATCGGTCCAAGGAAGAAATGTCTCGATACCTCACAGTTTCACAAGTGCCTGCCTGGCTCGCCACAAAAGCGGATCCATTGTGGTATCGATTTCCAGAGCAATAGCGATCTCCACGAATAATGACGGGGGTGACACACGTCGTAAATATATCGCAACGGTGGTTGAGAAGCAACCAGTACGATATTTGCGGTTGACGTCAATCAAAAAACGGTCAAACAGGACACTCAATGTCGCGCGAGGTGCCGATTGTCCTTTGACAGGCAGCCGTCGCTCGTCGGGTTCCTGGTATTGTCGCCAAGTACCTTCTTTGTGCGCGACAACGACTTTTCATTGTGAATCGGTTTTGACATCGGCCAACTTCACAAGCGCAGTTTGGAATCGTCTAGGAACCGACTTGCCTAATTCAGAAGATTGCATGGATCTCCGCGCTCCGTTAATTGCGTAGAAGTGAAATAATCCGTTACTAAGAATCTTACATCATTGAAATCAAAATATTGATATAATATTAAAAAGAAAAACAAATATTGTTTTTTCTGCTTTATGTAATATTTTTTACATCTTTCTCAAATTTATTCGTTTATTTCGAAAGAAATTTGTTTCAATTTTTATCAACTTGAGTTAAAAGAATGATCTTTGATAGCTATAATTTAAAAAATAAACATGTTTTGCATTGCGTAACTTTCTATTATATTTTCTCACGGAACTATGCATTTGAATTATTCCAATATATTTTAAAGTCAGAAACTTTTAAGTATAATCTCGCGTCAATTTATTGTCTACTGACCTACTCAAACTCTCTCTCTCTCTCTCTCTTATATCACGGAGGTTGTTAATCTACTGACGAAAGCTATTTGAATCTTCGGAGGAACGAGAAGGCAGGATGTTTTGGACATCAGTGTCGGAGACAAGACGAGGGGAGAGTGGCGGTGACGTCTCTTTCGTGTCAGCGGCGGAGAGACACGACGAGATCGTGTGGTTGTGTGGTGGCCGTCGTGGGCGCCGAGGGGGATGACGCTCCGCTCCAGTGGTGGGTCCGAGATGTCAGCTCGTTTCAAAGCCGTGGAACCCTGACACCGGGTCTAACAAACCCTGGGGAACGAGTATCTCCTATGACCGATTCGGCGTTCTGTCGCCGGTACCGTTCCAGCATCCGATTTCTCGTGTTTCTCATCCTGCTTTCTAATCCAGCGCGTGCAATAAAATATAACCAAGATACAATGCGCGCGCGCGAATAATTATAACAAATTCTTCCATAGTTGTTTTTATTCTAACTTTGGTAACGAATTTATTAACTAATGTATCTATGTGAAGATATAACACTTTGTTTTCAAAATTTCGCATCCACTTCGCAGTCAAGCGAGTCGGCGTACAGGAAGAACTTTCGCGGACACATTAATTCTCGATACTCTTTACGACGCGAAAGGGTGGAGTTGAAAAATTCGACATTCTACTACGCTCTTAATGCGACGTCGCTTGCCACGACGCGCGTGGCATAGTACAAGAGTGCAAAGGAATAAATTACGAAACTATCGGCAGCAGAAGAACATACCGCTTTAGTTTCGTGAGAATTCTTTTATGGCTTTGTCAGAATTTATACGAGCTGTAAGTGACAGAAGCGGCAAAGGCAGTCCGCAGAAGAAGACAAATAAAAGATACGAAAATAAAAAGAGCGACCTCGTCGCTCAGAAGATCGTAAATTCTTCGTCCACGTAGATATTTCATTGCGCTTGTGTATACTTACATGCGCAAAATAGTTGGATCGCTCATACACACTATATTGTAAACATAAACTAATTCTTTTGTTTCTATTTGACACAAGTAGGTTATTTTCAAAATTATTTACGAACGAAAATTAAATAATCGATGAATGTAGTGTAGAAAACAATTTTAAAGAAACTGAATAACATTGGATAAAACTGTAATTTATTGATACAAGTAGAAAAAGCAGAAAGAATTAAAAAATAGTATTTAAATATTAATTTTTGATTAATCGAATTAAAAAATGAACGATATAAATCATATATATGTGTATCTGTGTATAATATTTGCTCTCCCAGATTCCTTGTTAAAATCTTCCATCACAAGAGTATCAAACACGATACACTGTGGCGTTATCAGTATGCATCAGTTGCGGCGCGCACTTAGAGGTTTAATAGCAATTCTCGAATTTTGGTATGGGAGTGTGCGCAAGAGCGTTAACCCGCGCGCTGCGCCGCAAACGCGCGAGTGCGTACTTACATCGGCAGAAGCCAAGTCCCCTTGGAGTGGCGCGGAGACGGATATAATTGAAGGCGGAGGTAATTAACTTCTCCTCGTGTAGCGCGCCGCACCAGCAGCCGCTCACCGCATCGTTTTAATTACCGCTCTCGTCGCATTTCATCGGGCAGAAGTGCCTCCGCGCTTCTCTTTCTCCTTTCCGGAGAATCTTCGCATCACTCTCTCCGCACACTTCGCGTTTATGATAAATCCGATATCACGGAGGAAGAAAGAACACAAGATTCATTTTTCAGAACTTACTTCAAAGGCGTTTTCGGGAAAAAATTCTTTCTTTGTGACATTTATGACATCATTTAAAAATTCGAGATATGAGAAAGAAATTAACTAGACGAAAACATCAAGAGAAGAGAAATACACTTTCTTGTGAAGTGTCAGGAAATGCTGAGTTACGCAACTGAGAGATTATTTTTCGATGGCGTATATATACGTTGTACGCAGCGAAAGAGTTAACAGAATTTTAACTTAAAACGATTACTTTTTTTTACAAATCTGCACAATGATTTCATCCGATCATTGTCAATTAATAGTGTGATCTTTTCACGAAATGCAACTTGTATCATACATCAGTGAGTTAAGCGCGCAGTATAATAACTGCACGCTCACCTAATTACGCCTGCTACGATTAGCCTGTTTTATACATCGAGGAATTCATTTGGCTTGCAGGTATCCTCGATCAACAGGGTACTGAGGAATCTGGCCGCACAAAAGGAGCAGAGGCAGCAGCAGCAACAACAGCAGCAAGGGGTGGGCGCCGTAGGAGTTGGCGTCGGTGCCGGTAGTCCGGCGGAGAGCGTTTACGATAAACTCAGGCTACTAAACGGGCAGACCACCGGCTGGCCACGTCCCAATCCCTGGTAAAACTAACACCCATTGGCAGATATATTCGGTGCTTGATATACAATGGCATTACGTAGAAAATGCATTCTGATTCAATGATAAGAAATATAATTTTATACCACGTTTTTTAACTTTCTATTTTATTTGCCGTAAAAAGAAGATCCAAAAATAATCGATTGTATTAAGAATACATCACGTAGAGTAAGATTACGTTTTTTTTAATCAATTTTCGTTTTTGTCACGCAAGATTAATCCTCGTAGTGTAATCTTACTTCATTATAGCGTGCTTCTGCTAAGAACAGTCATTGTTTTAGGTATCCGTCGAGCGCGGGAAGCCCATTTTCGTCGATACAATCTAGTTTGAGTCCGAGCCATTGCACCTCTTTACCACCGGATCCAGCGGACATATTGCACGCGAAGAAAGGTAAGTTTACATCTCTCAATAATCTATATATAATAATAATTTTCCAGCGGGCGCAAATTTTTTCTTTGCAATCTTGACGAAACATTTTTTCAATACGTCTTAGAAATGTGACTTAAACATTCAAAAGAATCGCAATTTATTAAAACAAATTCCGCGCTTTTAACCAAAGCTATATAGCAGAAGGTTTCGCTCATATGCATGACAAAAGCCTTCGACAATTGTTGGCGCACGATATTCTTGTCTGCGTTAAAGCGTTAGTGTGAAACGCAAATACGTGTGTGGCGGAGTAGCCACAGGCGGCGGGCGGGAGGGGCGCGTTTTAATTAATTAATCTGTCGGCCCAAACGATACTAATATCAATGTAATTCCGTCGGTGGGTCCCGCGGTTCGCCACACGCATGTGTGCAACGCTTTTCCGGTAATAATTTTCCGGTAACGTTTAAGCGCGGTCTTCTCTCTCGAAACGTAGAGAAACAGAGAAATGCGGAATGGAGCAGCAAACGTGCGATAGAGAGACAGAAAGAGACAGAAAGGGTCGAGTGGTGGCCGGGGATGGCGGGGGTTGTAGGGGGTTGCGTAGAAACGTGGTTGCAGTCGACCGACCAACCCACGCGAAACTACTCCGCCACCGACGGCGTGTTTCCCTCCCCTGCTTGCCCTTGCGCGCGTTCTCTTTGGCGGCACATCAAACGCGCGACTTCTTTCCCCGCGCTTTCCGTTGCCGCCGCGACGCGGGGTGCGTCAGGCGCAACGAAAAAACAATTCCCTCAATTTTTTATTTATTACTTGTCTTACGAGTCTTGCCAATCGCGAGGAAAAATTCGCAATTATTTGCAATTATTCACTCGCACGACGGATGAGACAATGATACTATGCATCACCTGATTAAATGACATACAATCGATAAATTCTTTGCAATATTTAAGAATTTCTTGTAGAACTTGAGTTATGGAAATTTTTATAGTTTTAATATATTTTCTTTATTTAGAAAAACTATTGGAATTCTTGGAAACAGACAAACTATTTCTCAATAACAAAGGCATCATCTTCGCACGATCTTTTATTAATATGCATGTTTGATTATCATAATTATACTTTCATGAAATATCGAACAATTATTAATTAGTATGCCGATTAGTCTTTTATCATAAAAAGTCGCCCTATAAAGAGTTGTTAGAAATTGAAGTGCTAATCAGCAGATTATATATGAATCGATAATATATTATCACCATGTATAACCATTTACACACTATAGCATTATAGAACTGATTATTCGTTTGACAATTACATTAATAACATAATCAAAACGATTTACGATTTATCTGTTAACATCATTAATAATATTACATACTTCTTCAAATAACGTACTATCGTAGGCAACTCCTAGTCAGCATATTATTTCGTATTATTCGTATTCCAATCTTGTAGAAGGGGTTGAGGAAGGGGGCACACAATCAAATATGGTAACTGTAGCGAGCGTTCAACCGCATGCGGGCCCCGGGGGCCGGATTATCGGTGCGTTGCTGCGGGGGTGGCATAGGGTAACCGTTTATAGGATAACCCGTGTCAGGAGGGTTGTTTCACCCTCCACACCCTCCCGCCAACGTCTCTCTATCTCTCCTTGGGCGTCTATCTCGTCCGCGCGTATCCTCTCTAAGTATCTCGACTGTTGTCGATGTGTCGGTCGAAACGGAAGACCCAACGACGCCTCCGGCCAATCACGCAGCAACCACCCCCCGTCTGTCGAAAAAGCAAAGCGAAAGTAGATTACGGCGCAATCATCGCGCGAGCTGCAGGCGCCGCTTGTTTCCGCTCGCCCCGATAAGAGATTTTTCGATCTGGTCTGATTCGTATATAACACATTTTGTTTTTAGAAAAATCTGCATTAAATTCAGAAAGAATCCCGGCGTTTCAATCTTTCGTTAAGAATTTCGTGCAATATAAACTATCCGTTTCTTTTTAATTATGTTCCATTCTCGTGTGAGTGAATGTGCGATTTTTTATAGTAACTATTATTTTTGAAATTATAAAGAAATGAAAATTTGCAATAATAGAAAGAACATTTTTTCGTATCAGTAGCATCGGAAATTGAACTCATCAATACAATCTTCGCTTTTAACGAGACGATATTGCCGTTCAACATTCGTTAATTATTCGTTACGCATATTAAAGTAAACCCTTCGTCACAACGTTATTGTAAGCACTCTCTTATGTACACGCGCTCCTCAAAGGGAGTTATTTAAGTCTTCAGCGGTTCTCCCGATAACGTCGATACCTTTGTGTCAGAAGGGACGTCGCGTTTATCACACTTTCTTCGCGCTTTCTATAAAGAGTTCGCGAGATAGAGCCCAACCAGCAAGGGCGCAGATGTACTTTTCTTTTCTTTTCATATTTTTTTATTTTTGTCGTTGATCGTAAAAAACTCTGTTGTTACTCCTCACTTTCATTTCTCAACGTCCTTAACGAGTTACGGAAAATAGATCAATAGAACTAATTTTCCTTGAAACGGTTTTAATACCAAGAAAAAATCTGTAGTTGCCTTGAGAGCAAAAGTAATTCTGTCACCCTGGCAAATTTTTTAACGTTATTTTTTATTGCTAGTGTCTGATAATAAAAAATACATAATTACGCTAAAATTATATTTTTGATTTATTTGCAAAAAACTGTGAAAAACTCTTGAAAAGATATTCTTATACAAATATAATTTTTTTAAATCAGATCTAGTTATGATAATTTAACTAATATATATTGTTAAACTAGTTTAAGGGATGATTTATCTTTTGAATTTGTAGTTTACGATCACAGCAAAGTAGTAAAACATTTGTGCATAAGAATAATTATACTAGTTTCTTGTTTTCTGATGTATTATTGAGTGCCATCGAGTGATCGAACAAACGCATATTTGTTCATCTCTACGTTAGTTCTCGAAACGTTATGCAGAAAACATTCTCCAAGTCGGCTAGCTTAGATATCATCGCGCATAGTCGTCGTGTTGTCGACATCACTGGGATATCTAGTGAGACTGATCCACAATGCGTCCCGGGGTTGCATTGTGCCGTGTTGCGCGAGACGAGACGAAGTACAGGCATGCAGAAGAATTTCACCAGAGGGTGGCGAGAGTACGGTATAAGCAGGTGGGGGAGACATAGAAAGAGGGAGAAAGAGAAAAGAGAGGTCGAGAGACGATAGGAGAGCGCGGGAAAGAGTCTCCATCGTAATCGAAAAACGAAAGGGCTTCAGGTCGTTGCAGCATTGTTTTTTCATCTCTCTAGACCTCGAATAGGCGTTGTTGCAGAGGAAACACGAGGATTCAAATGCCTTTCTGCGACTTTAATATCGCTGATACATGCACCGTGTATGCGGCAATATGAGCGCATTATTAGCAATGGTACATTGATGATAAAAAGTCAGCGATCACCGGCGCATTATTTTCGCTACTGATGCGACGTCAATATTTCCACAGTCAATTATGAAACGTTGTATGCTGAATCTTTTCAGCAATCTATTACATGAAATTTGTATAAAGTAGAAAAAGTTTAATCGAGGAGATACATTGCATAAAGAAATTTATTTCTAATTTTGTTAATTTTACGATCGCATCGATTAAACGATTCCTTCAGTTCTAGTTTTAGTTTTGATATTTGAACTTTAATTATAATTATGATTTTGATTTCTTGTTCGAGTTTGGAACAATATCAGTTGGGATATAAAATTGAGGACAAAGTAAATAAAAATGATTGGTTTTGGATTTGATGGAACCTCGCGCATTCAATTTTTCTACAACGCACGTATACGGCGGTCCAATGTGCTTTTATCACAAACGCCCTTGTCGTACTCCGTCCGCGGTGAGTCTCCCTTGCGAGTCCCTTCTTCCGGGTTTTCTCGTCTGCTGATCGAAGGCGCGCGCATATTCAGCTCTCTGCGGCATATTCGCTGATCTCCGGTTGAGATACAGAGGTAAAACAATATAATAGCTGCCTGCTGCACCCGCTACCACCGGGACCGAGGGTGCACCGAAGAAGGCATTATTGTCGGCCTTCTTTATCTCGCGAACCCGATCTCCATCCGTCATCCTTTTCGCTCTTTCTCTCTACCGCCTTCTTCGCTTTTCTTTCTCTTGAATTTTCTCTTGGTACGTAGATGCGCACCGCCGCAGCGATGCGACAGCTTTTATCACCGGCTGGCACAATGCGGTCTATACTTGTTTCCGTTCTGGTTGTTGTCTTTGTTATTGTCACTGTCATTTTTTCGCTGGTTCTCCCAGTTCTTAAGGTTGTACCTGTGCGGCATCATCCACGTTGCAACTTCCTCTAAAAAGTGTAGTGTTAATTTTTTAACTCTTTGACGCCTACATTAAATTTGTTGAAGCAAAGTAAACATTCGTTATTTACTGCAGTGTAAAAACAAAAGCTAAATCTTACCGTTACTTTGTTGATTACTCAGGTAATCAGTGAGACAAGTGAATGTATTACATAAAAAATTGGAGAACAAATTAAGAGGAATTAAAAGGTTAAATCTGAGAACTTTCACATTAAAACTGTTGCGTTCACATTAAAACTAAACGAGATAAATTTGTTGAAAACGAATAATCTCCGTGAGATTTCACACGCGTTGGGAAAGTTGCATTTAATACAATGTGCCATCGCGTCTTTCCTTTCAACTTGACCGCGAACCGCGATTCTTCTCGTTTCTGGCTATTTCGCAGCATTTCAGCGCGTCTCGACAGCCGTGGTCTCGATCGAAAATCCTCCGACGCTGCTGCATTTTTACGATCGAGTTTGAAATTCGATAGACCAAGATTTCCCGGTGCGCACAACCATGCTCCGACCCGGATATATCGGGCGGGCGTCATAGACGCATATGCTGCTTCGTTCTATTTCAGGATTCCAGTGCTCGATACCACACCCCCGCACGGCATTACATGGGTGACGTATAAACAGGAATATTTATGAGGTTGTCTCTCTCTCCCCGGTGGTATACGAGTGTGCACGTTGGTATTGCCACAGTGCATGGCGAAAGAGAGGGAAAGAGAGAGAGAGAGAGAGAGAGAGAGAGATCACGCAAGAGAGAAACTCTATGCATTGGATTCGCAGGTCAGTGGGTTGTCGCGTCGCGTCCCATCGCGTCGCGTCGCGTCGCCTCGCTACGCGTCACTCGAGCCTCGGTGTCACCGCGGCTCGATTTATCGCGTCCGTCAATCTACGAAGGCTGACCTCTCGTCGAGTCTCGGATTACCTACCTACCTACCTATCTATCCGCCGCGCCAGTAGGCGTGCGTTGCAACGCAATGTGCTCGCGTAACGCGTCACGTTGTCCCCTTTGTCTTCCGCTTTATTTCCTCGCGAGATACTCACGCTCGAGACGCACGCTCGATAGAAACCGAGATGGTCAGTCGTTATGTATTACGCTACACAAAATATTATGACCGCGTCTCCTCTCTTCTGCGGATTTTTCGAGATTTAAAATTTTCTTTTAGTTCCATCAACTGTAAGATCTTTTCACGTTTTTGCAATCATTTCTTAAATGTTTTTTTTTTATTGTAATTCGGAGATGTTTGCTGATATATAAATTAAAAGTACTCGTGCACTTTTAGTTTTGTTGGGAATTAATTTAACAATGATTTATGTAATTACGATTTTGTGAAGATTTTATAAAATCAACGCAACTTACTCAAAAACATAAAATAAAGATCGGAAGTCTGACGAACAATTTGTCGATCAGATTCAATTAATTAAAATTTCCGATCGGCATTTTTCGCTCCTACACAAGACCTTAATTTACGCGAATCTTTATTTATACGGTATTGTGCGATACATGGTAAGCTGCCAGGAATGAATTTGCTTAAACGACGGAATGAACCATAAATTAACGCGGCATGACGTTTAGATTCCGCTGACTAAAGGTGTGTCGATTAATAATGTACAGCGGCGCTCTATCTCTATCTCTCCTCTCTCTCTTCCGTGCCAGTTGCGCAAATTCCTGTTGAGATTTGCGTATCGAAAACAATACGCCGATCCTCTCCCTCCTATCGCGTCCGAGATAGTATTCGGAGGTAATCCCCGGGATCGAATCGTCATAATCCCCTTTGTGCCCGATATTTCACTGTGCAAAATCGCCAGTGCGATATCGACTTCACCGCACTCGCGACGATACGAGAAATTTCGGCTGTTGACTCGTATTGGGTGAAAATCGCACAAAATTTTGCGGCAAAACGTTTTAGAAAAAAAAAAAGAATTCATATCGTCACGCGTGTAAACGCGTTATATTTTTCATGCTTGTATCTTTTGCAGCGAAAGGTTTAACTTTCCAATATATTGCAAATTCCTAGCATTTGTGGGAAAATGCATGAATGTTGCATTCTACAAAGCGAAATGTTAGCTAAACAATACATATGATACAGCATGCTCAATAACAAATGCTTGATAAATAGAACAATTTCTCGTTGAAAAACGTAACAAAATATTTTTTCTCTACTTTGCCTTTAATTGATCACTATTACTTCTTCTAATTTTTATAATTTTTAAATTAAATATTTTAAAGGACAAATTTTTAGTTGAAGTTCTGTTAAACCCAAGTTGGTTTGAAATTATATAAAGAATATTGTATTTATTTAAGG
Source organism: Linepithema humile (assembly GCF_040581485.1). Lineage (NCBI taxonomy): Eukaryota > Metazoa > Arthropoda > Insecta > Hymenoptera > Formicidae > Linepithema > Linepithema humile. Next base: position 21,898,486 of record NC_090132.1, on the reverse strand, counting down.
CTGCAACCAACCATACAAAAATAATTGAAAATCAAAATTTTAATTAATACAAAAGTATTTTATTTTTGAATACAGGTAGTATTTCGATGTACTAAACTACTTGCCTATTAGTAAACACCCTGTATATCGTGCACCACACGTGTATCAAGAGAGAGGCAGAGAAAGCGAGGAAAAGGGCAGTAAACAGGGTGGGAGTGGAAGAGGGTGTCTTCCCCCTTCGGTTTTGTAATTCCTGCGTGTGCTGCGCGCAAATCATTCCGCTCGGACCGTTCGCGGTCTCGCCATTACGGACTTTCGACCGCACGCGGAAACCGCGATCGAGGAGAAATTCTTTTGCGATCGAACCAGTTCGCAAAACATGTAACGGAATCTGGAGATGAAATTCCTTCGAACGCGGCGAGAGCGCACAGATGCGGCGCGCACGTTGCGATGGCCGGCGTCGCGAATTCAACGCTTCCGCTCCGATAAAATCTCTGGTAGCTTCAAAATTCTTCGCCAAAATTCGTACAGTGGTAAACTTTATTATGGCATAGTTCAGAACACATAATATTAAAGCAAGAAAAATAATAAAATATACACATATACGATAAAATAATAAGTAATTTGATTTCTTTAAATATATGTTAAAATTATCGGCGTTTTTGCGAGCGAAAAATCCAGGAATAAATATCGATTGCGGCTAAGATCAAGTAGATCCGAAGTAGATAGACCTAGCAATAAATATATTAATGATCCTATATTTTTATTAAAGAATATAGAAAAAACATTTTGCTCAGAAATACGATAAAAGAAATGTAGCTAATATTGTTTTCTAATGTTTGCACATTCCGTATCGGTGCACCGTCTGTCTGATGTGAGATTGAATCCTTATCTTCATTCTACGTCCCTTATATCTCGTCCTTATATTCCATCGTTTATCGACATATTCCTTAACGGAAGGTTAACGGAGGGTTAAGTTCCCTTTTGCTCCCGTTCTTCCTCTCTTCGCAACCCCCTCTCTCCTGTAACTCCGCTCAACCTTGCGAGCATCCGTCAACTCGCCGTCGTCTGTTGGAGGGGGGTAACGCGTGAGAGAGTGACAAAGTGGAATAAGAACGATAAGGGCGATAGTTCCCGATCTATCGATTTTAAACCCCAAGGTGTCGCGCTTACGTCGAGCCGACGCACCTTTTTTTTTTTTTATAGATTTCCAATGAGTCGTAAGAGACTGAATAAAGAGACGCTAATTGCGGACGCGTTTTTCTCCCCCCACGTGTCACTTCGACTTCGTAGGCCTCAGCATCCGGCGGCCCGTCGGGACGGAGGAGGACGGGGGTGATGCCTGAGAGGGTGACAAAGTGTCTCAGCAAGCGCGAAGGGAGGGCAGGGAGGGGGAGGACGGCAGTAAGGCGGAGATCTCTTTCCTCGCACGTTACTTCCTTCGACCCTTCGACGAGACACACGGGTAGGGTTGACTGATCTGCCTCGTAATGCCAATCGATATACACACTACACACAAAGAGAGCGAACCACCCCCCGGTGTGACACGTCGACCGACGCTCTTTTAGGCAACGTTCACACGAGCGAGTACCTACTCGCCCCGCCGATGCGTCTGCGAGAGACGAAGAAAGCAGGGGGAACTCGCATACGTGACGAGTGTATGAATAATGCCGAGATACGCGCGCCGTGTCTAAAGCTCTTTTTACACCACCTAAATCTTGCCTTGTGATAAAATCCCATCGTTAATTACAAAAATAATGGATCGAAGATTAATCTTTAATATGAAAATTATAGACTCTGCGAATTTGATTACACCTATTTATATCTGGCGTTTAATGCCTTCATAAAAATGAAATAACTTCCAATTTTACAGATAAGATATTCTAAACCTAATTCGTAATTTTATTCTAATTTTAATTTTAAGATATTTTGATATATTTTCTGTATTACAAGATGGGTAAAATTATATACGTGTGTAAAATAAGTTTAAGAAGTAAGGAAATATCTGCGAGAGATGCGTTTGGTATAAAGGGCGTCGAATCTAAATTCCGCGTTTTCACGAAGTTAGATGGGCGGGCATGGCGGTAAGAGATCAAACCGCCTTCGCTTTACAAGAAAGACACCCCGTATAAGAATTCAAACTACAGTAAACGCACCCTCGGAATTCGTTACAAGTCGCTCGGAGTCGAGAGGCTCGTTCACAGTTTTATCGCGTCTCTCACGACGTCAAAATTTGATACAAAGTTGCATTCAGTTTATCGAGCATTCTTCAAAATAAACGATAGCTTTAGAAATACATACATAGGTTTGCAAAAATATTAAAATTATGTTTGAATGTTTGTTTAGAAAAATGTTACGAGAGCCAAACTTATCAGAAGTGATATTACGATAATAAAGAATTAAATAATTTAAAAATAATCGCACAAAGAGAATTTCTATATAAAATCATTCGATAATTCCTATTAAGTTATAAATGTTTGAGTTAGATTAATTGCGTAATTGGATGAATTAAACAAAATTTTTTATTTCGTGTTATTGCGATATTAATAATAATATTTAGTCAAATTATCATTAAAGAAAAATTGATCTAAATACGTAACTAAAAGAATATTCGATGAATCTAACACTATGTATACTGTGAAATAATATATTAAAAATTATGGAAATAAGAGAAAATATGTCGACATATGGTCATATATAGTCGTGACGAACAATGAATTACGCAAGATTGCTGCTCGCCGATCAGTCACCTGATGTTGCATAATGTTTTAGCATTGCAAAGTCACGCCTATCGCGCGCTATCCATCGATTGAATTATGGTCCTCATGCGTGCAGAATTTCATATGATTTTATTTCGCGATTGACCTAATATGAGCCGCTCGGCAAAACAGCGGCATAAGTCATACATTCTTCATTTTATAAAGGAAAGTTTCTCCGAACGCTCTTTTAATTTAAAATTCGAATATCTTTGATTGCAGTTTATTTATAGTTTTAGAAAGAGCAATTGTTTCAAGACTTTTATCATTTCAAAATAATTATGAGTAAAAGTTAATATAAAAATAGTGTGAAGAGTTGGATTTTTAAATTTATAATCTTATTTTATTTCAATGGTGGTTGATATTCGCAGTCTGTATTCCACGAAACACTCCTGGCTGGCTCAATAATGTCTATGGACACCGTGCTCCCTTTCTCCATTGAATTCCTATTAATTCAACGATATTAATCAAAAAGCGACTTCTCTCTCGTCATAGCGTATCTCATTGTTTTCAGTCGAGACCCCTCTTTCGACTCAATATCGACATGCCCTGTGACGCAATGCGTTCGTTTCACCGACGCTGCACGAACGCACCGACATATATAGACACAAGCTCGCGTATCCGCGCGCGATATATGCAGCTCGTGAAAACTGCGAGGGATACGCCGACAGAAGAAGGAAGGATCACAAAGGCCGTCATCGTCGTCGTTGCGACCGAGCGAAAGCAGGTGCCGACTTCGAAAGAGCCGAAAAGAGTTCGACATGCTTGTCGACGGGGGATCTCCAATCACCGTCGACGGTAGTGCGCTCTCGTATAGAATGCATATACGGCAGCCACGTATTTTTCCTCCTTCTCCCTTCCGCCGTTTTTCCATTTTTTATTGTTGTCTTTGCGACCCTCCGCGCCGCGTGGGGTCGTACAGTGAATCCTCGAGTGAAAGGAGAAGACGCTTGAAGAGCGCGAAACAATTTGAAATTGCAGACAAGACAAAGAGCGCTTAGAAATAAATGTTATGGAGTTTATTATAATTTTATACAACATATGACAAAACAAGTTTTATTATTTTTAAAATGTCTAATATTCAAAAAGACATTATCTTTTTTTTTTTGGTGGTTTTAGCATGTAAAAGTAAAAAAAAACTTTTCTTTATACGTGAAACAATCCTCGCGAATTTTATTACATTATTGTAGCGCAAAGTCACAGTGCAAAATTCTATTGCCACCTAAAGCTAACTGTTTTGAACCGGTGATGCACGAAACGCTCGTATTTCTTCCCTCGCGAATCCTGAGAACCTGAGGAGGACATCGGCTTGGCCGCGTTCCCACCGGCGCCGCGGGAGCCTCCCGCTATTTTCTTAATCTGGCACCGTGCACGGACCAAACAAACGGACGGCCCGCGGTGTGTGTCCACGCTCACACACACACACACACACACACACAAAAGCGAAAATACACGCGAGTCGCCACTACCCTCCTCCGTAACCTCCGCAATCACACAAACCGCGAGAAAGCTAACCCTGTAGAAATGGATCGACGTCTGCCGCTACCACCACCACCGCAGGACCAGATGTCACCCCTGTGTGACTTCCAGCATCTTTTCTTAGCTACCCTACCCTTCTTCGTCGCGGTTTCTCCCTCTTTGTTCTTGCTCCTTCTCTAATTCATTTTTATTGACGTCCCTCTCCTCCGCCTTTTCCGTCGCGGCCTCTCCTCAGGTGCTCCGAAATTATTATCGTCTCTCACAACCGCGCCTCCCGGAGCCTTTGTTCCTCGCGAATCGGCCAGGACTGTTCGCGGCGAGCTATTTCTTTTCTCCTCTGCCGCGCCACGAACGAGTTGTCAATCTAGAGTAAAGATGTTTGCTAGAATAATATTTTAAAAATAGCAGCATGTGTTGGGAAAAAAATTATTTACTTGAATTTATCTTTTATTTTTATCCCTATATATATTTACACTTCAGGTGTTTGTTTCATAAAAATATATCAGAGTGACGGTCAGTACATCTACATTAATTGTGGCAATAGATTAAGTACGATATTGTTTATTAAAGCACTGCTTCTTTTGTTTTGTGATTTTAAATTATTATTTCGATGAAATAGATAACACTGCATAAAATTAAAAGTAAGCTGTAGAGCCGATAAAAATACGCGTTTTATTAGGACTATGAAAACTAATTCTCTCTCTTTCAACGGCGCGTCGCGTTACTAGCGCAAATGCGATTAACGAGAGAGATCGCGAAATATTATAAGGTTCATAAAAAACCCATTTATACGTCGACGTAATTGAGTGATGAAAAAATTATGGAGGTAGATTTTTTATCTCAATACTTTGCATGTACCAAAGGATTATCTGAGATTTTCCTAAAAATTTGAACACGCTCTAGAAAAAAATTGAATGTAATGAAAAAATTACTTTCAATAATTCAAACTGAATGCAAATTGTAATGGAATATATTTATTTCATTTTTTATCATTTGTATAAGTCAAAAACTAAGCCGTGACATTTTTATTAAGGATTTTCTCTTTCATAATTAATCAAGAAAATTGTTCTTGAAATATCATCGGTAATACTGAAACACTATATGCAATGGAAAAACAAGTTGCTGACTGAGGGTCAAAAGCGAGGAGAGAAATGTGCGGGCATTCGATTCGGGCTCGAAATCGCCACGGAAAAACGAAGCGCCAGGCGAAAAGATAGCGGCAACTTGCCGAAAAATTAATATCCCGTAGGAAGGAGGGTTGCACCGGCTGGTTGGCTCTCGGGGACGCTTCCGTGCCTGACGGAGCGCAGAGAAGCGAGAAAACGACGAGTGGCGGTGGTGCGTGGAGCGGCGAGTGGAAAACCGGGCGAAACTTTGTTTTCCAAAGCGATTCCCTCCCGCTTCCGGTGGCCCTAAGGGTAAAAGAAGGCCGAAAGAATGCGCAGAAGGAGTAGACCGCGTCGTCTCGCAAGCCAAGTTTCCAACGAAGAAACTTGTCTACCACGAGATTTCCCCGTTGCGCTCTCGAACAATCGTCTCGACCGACTAGTGGAATTTAATTGGGCTTGACCGCTTGACCGGATTAATTAGTTGGTCGATTACGCCGGTCGACCAAGTCTCAACGAGTATGTTCGAGCTTCCTCAGGGGGAATGGGTATGGAGGGAAGGGGGAGGGGCGATTGCTGGAGGATATCCTTTTGTTAGCCGTCGAACGATAGCCCCGCTGAATTCGTAAGAGCAGTTTGTTGCCGGTGGATCTTAATTAAAACTTCCCGTTAACTTGCCGCGCATAATTATGTCTGATGCCCGGAGAGAACAGCCGGCACACGGCTTGAAGTTGCGTTTTTCATTGTTTTCAAGACACTACAAATTTTTTCTTTCAATGTTAAAATGAGTATGACTGATACAGTTTCTCATATAATTTATTCTGCACGATAAGTGGTAATTTTTTTGTAAATCTTCGTATCTTTTGATCTAAATTCAGCATGAATCAATATAAAATACGTCGTGAAAGTGTTTGTCCCAATTACAGAAGGAAATTTTTGCAAATCCACAAGATTGCAAAATCAAATTCAGGCCTAACGGCAACGCGATCCAAACGTAGCCCTAGAAACGGTCGTGTGAACGTTTTACTAGAATTTTCTTCAAAATTCGATGGTTCACTGGCAAAGAACATCCAAGACGCGCACCGGTCGACATAGTAAAGAGGGACGCGCGGTGTAACAGCGTAACGGGAAAGGAGGAGGAAGTGTTTGAGTGGGTTGGAACGTTGGTTGTAGAATTTTGGGAGAATTCGGTTGGGGGATTGGCTGTGTCGGAGTGAACTTATGAAATGCCCAACCCTGCTGCTGGTTGCGCCAAGCGAGATATTAAATTTCTGGAATTTTGCGGTTAGGCGCGTCTACATGCCAACAGATATCTCTCTCTCTCTCTCTCTCTCTTTTACCGATACATCTATGTCTACGCTCACGATTGCGCGTTGAAGAAACTCGTTCAATTGCAATTCCGCTGTAAAATACTGGAAAAATATATCTCGATTAAAACAACTTTCGTACGCACATGACATTCCTGCGGAACTTTCAGTTATTCATTACTTAGTTTCCGTTCCACGGAATTTGCTGCTATTACACTCATGATAAATGTATGAGAAACAAGTTTGTCAAAACTTGTATATCGATAATGATCATGTAATGTGTCAGCAGTCGGTCAAAGGTGGTCTTATAAGCAGAAGGAAAGTATAATGGAGAAAGTTTCGTTGTCATCAGCTTTATTACTTCGTCAACTTAGTTTAATTGTGAGTGCGCTTAATAACCTATGCAACATGTACAGTGCAATTTACAAGAGATGTATTGCGTTAAGATTGGATTCACTGGAAAGTGAGAAGAAATCTAGAGTCGCTGGCTGCCGGTGTCTGATAGTTTGCTGTGTAGGTGGTGTAAGAGGAGCTACTCAAGGGGCTGGCCAAAGGCACTACGCTCGAAGGGTTATCGTATTGGTACTGCACCTGCGCGGCTACGGGCTCGATCTCGAATTTCTGCGGCTTGTTCGCAGATGCGACAGAGGCAATCGGCGCGACTGGGGCGACGGACAATTGCAAACTAGTTGGCACGACCTGCAATTTTTGCAGAGGCGCGTACGCGTAGATCGGTCCACGAAGAGGCTCCACATTCTCGGCGCGAATCTTGGCGAAGTACTTCATGGCCTCGACATCCTGACGGCTGATGTACCGCACGCGTTGGAGGCGACCGTCGGGAAGGGCCACGTAATACTCTCCGGATTGCTGAGGGAGCTTCTCACTCTCGTCTTCGTCTTCAAGCTCGTTTACTGCATTCACAGGCTCGGACTGAAAAAATTATATTTTGTTGTGCAATTGTTTATCTTCATATTATCGTTTTCTGTCTCCGGTGTTTGATATCATATTACACGCTTTAATTACAAAGCACTGGGTTTGTAAGAGAATGTTATTGATATAAGGCAAACATATGCGCCAAAATTTATTCTTTGTTGTCTTTAATATTCTGTAGCAGAATTTTCTAAAATCTTCGAGGGCGTAAGTTATCGTATATCGCAAAGTGAAAATTGATGCAAAATCTTGCATGGAAACTACTTATTAAATTTGCGAACTACGTTGTGTTAAAACGAGTCATTCGGTTGACAAACATTTCTCGACAACAAGAGATTTCTCTATTTTTATCCATCCCGCCAAATAGAAGACATTGTAGGCTCGCAGACGACCTCGAATCACGGGTGAATGCATTATGGGTTGTGTCACGCCAGTCTTCGAATTTGGTACGGACACACACGTGCTTGAGACTCGCGATCGAAAGTAAACGATGCCTCGAATACTAATGTCGTTAGCACAAGCCGGAGAAACGACGAGAACGAACGAGCGTTGAAGATTGGAAAAAAGGAGCCTTAGAGTACCGATTTAAATTCTACGGAACCGTCTCCGTGTAGGCTCACATGCCAACTCGATATTTTACCGCGTTCTCTTTCCGAAACGAGATGATAAATCTTTGTTACGTAATGTCGCGAGAAGTTGAAGAACGTGCGCGTAACATGCGAGACTTACAAAAGACTAGGAATTTTCAACGATCTTAACGAAACTATTCTCACTTTAATTAATACTAGAATTTCAACACTATTGTTTTAACGCACTCATATGAACATAAAGTTTGAATTTTCTTCAAAATTTATGTATGTATTATTTCAAATAATATTCTAATATCTGATTATTAAAATATTCAATGTACATCAAATATTGTGCACTGCCCTTTGATTACAGATTTTTTAATTTAAAGTTTATAGTTTTGCTAAAAGCCGTCTTTCTCGCTGGACCTCGATTTTTGACACTAAATATTTCAACAATAATTCAAGATAAATTTCACGCTTTACTCTTACCTCAGACTGACTGATGCCTTGAACGGTAGATATCTCTTCCTCCTCGGTGGTGTTAGAAGTCTCAGTCGTCGTAGACTCTTCCGGTGCTCCGTATTCTCGCTGAGGACCATCATATTGCTGTTGCGGCGCACTATATAGCTGCCGAGGCGCATTTGGTGCTCCAAATTGCTGAGGTGCGTTTAATGCCCTATATTTTGGTTGACGCGCGCTCGGTGCACCGTTTTGTTGTTGAGGCGCGATTGGTGCTCCGTATTGTTGCTGGGGCGTATCCGGCGCTCCATATTGTTGCTGAGGTTGTTGTCTTTGAGGGAGATTAAAGGCGGGACCAGCTGGTTTCCAGCCGGACGCGGGGTAAGAGCCGGCCTCTTCCTGCTCCTGCTGCTCCTGCTGCTGCTCCTGCTGCTGCTGGGCGAAGTAATACTGTCTCTGTTGCTGGCGATATCTCGGCGGCTCGGCGAGGACCACGGAGGCCAAAAGAACGATACTGACGAATATCTGAATTTTTGAAAAGCAAATTAGTCAGCTAAATATTTGTCGGTTATGAAGAAAGTTAGCTTGATATTATCTCTGCACAAAAATTGCAAACTTTTCACGTTCTAACAATTGAATAAATTGCATAGAACGCATCGATGATTACCTTCATCGTTGAACGCTAGTGGTTTGCTGGTTGTGTTGACGGGCTGACTGATTTCCGATGCCCGCCGCCGGTGTATTATATACACGATGTCCCGTATGCGTTCTGCATGTCTAAGGAGGATACGCGCCCAGAGTAGCGGCGCGTCCGCCAGTCGACGGGTGACATTGGCCTCTTAAAAGACTGATGAATCCTCGATCATTGTTGGCTCATCATCCGGTCGCTCGCGCGCGTTCACCTTCGTCTTTGTCGGCGAGCGGGCGCCTTTTCAACAAAAGCGGCGCTCTTCAATGCTCAACGTACAGCCGACTTCTTCGTCTTCCCTGGCTTCGAGAGAACTCCGCCTTTCGCGCATTGTGTTTGTTCCGGCCGCACAAAGCGAAAGAAATCGCGCTTCTGTCCTATCGACGATTAAATTTAAAAAGGATTGAATGCGTGCTCGCATTCGCTACACCGGAGATTCACCGCTTTTGCAACGTTTTACAGTAAAACGTACGCAAATCAGTATTTTCCGTGCAATATTTTCAAGACGCACCTCTTAAACTTTTTCATGCAATACTATTGCAAATATGTTATTTCTTTCGAAAAAAAGTGAGATGCTGAAGAAAATCCAATAAAAATTGGCTGAAAAACAGAATTTATTATTACACGTTGTTGACGAAAAACATTTTCAGGTATTTTTATGCAGATTAAGCTCGTTATAATTCACGAAAAGAACATCATGCATTTATTAAACATTTCTATTAGCAAGCATTTTGTGTAAAAACGTTTCTCATCACCGTTTAAATTTTAAGTAAAGCGCCTTCGACTCATCTGATCAATCATCGCCCGTGACCGATGATCGGGTAGTTAACATATTTCACGAGTCGGAGCAAGGCCGCGTTATGCGACGATTACGTCGATGTAATTTTAGCTCCAGCCGTGCGGCTCGTCATGCGTGGCATGCGTGTCGTACGTGTCGGCCATTCCACACGCGGATTTCGTTGGCGGGTCGCGGCGGCGCGTGACGATGATTCGCGCTAATCAATTCATCGGTGTACCCGATCTGACCAGCGTCAGAGATGAGGAACGAAATGTTCCGCGCCCGATGCACCAGGGTCGCTCGATCGATCGATCGAAGACAATACTTCGGAATTTATAATGACCAATACCTCACCTCGAGATGCGTGCATATGTGCGTGAAACGAGTTCTACGATCGGTGTCACATCGTACGAAAGGAGACTTCTAATCGAAACTGCGTCAAATTTTATGATAGGCAGAATCTAATAATGTATCTGGTAACACGTTCTTAAACGTGCGTTTGGCCCTGCGTGGGCCAAAATAATAATAACTTCTATAATCTATTTTCAATGAATAAGATCACCAAACGAATCACAAGGTGCTCTCAGCCATAAATCATATTTGTCGTAAGAAAATAATTAAATTGCATTCCTGAATTAAGTTTTTGAAAACGGATTAAGTTTATTCTTTAGATTCTTATAACATTACATATTTTCATTTTTTTTGTGATGGTCCTCTTAAAATCTGCAGTATTTGAATAATATATTACTCATATTTTTTTTAAATATACGTAATCTTAAATGTGATCTGATTCTATGCAACACTATTTTTAAATCTTCCCGACCAAATAGGTCTTTAATAAGACCGGCAGCATCCGGACGCTGTTGCTTTACACCAGCGTAATATTCCGAAAATTCTGCCTGCGCGATTCTCGCACAGAAGACGATGCGGAAAAGAGCTCGATTCGCGACCACGGAAATCGCGAAACGCACCACTCTCGCCGGCGCGACGCGAAATAACGCGGCGTTGCTGCAGAGGGGTTGACGGCGGCCGCGAAGGGGGGTTGAGGGTACACGGGGGGCCGATCACGGTGGTAGTCGCGCCGGGCCGAGAACGGCAAAGGAGAGGGACGGGCACGACGGCGGCGGTGGAGGGGTGGGCCCGGGCAAAGCAAATTATTCACACTCAAACGACTCCATTTCAATATCGGGCCGAAGCCCAGGGACAAAAGAAGGGCGAGATGCCTGTCTCCCTCCTGCTTTCGCTTTGCGCCGCGCTGCTGCTGCTGCTGCTGCTACCGCTGCCCGCCGCTGCTCTGATGCCTCTGTCTGCAAGCCTGCAGGCTTAACTCTCTTTTCCTCTCTCGCACGGCACCCTCTCCCCTATGCCATGACCCTTTTCTTTCTCAATCTCTCTCTTCCATTCGCTCTCTCCAACTCCATTTCTCTCTTTCTATCGTTCTCTTTTTCTCTCTTACTGTTCACTCTTACCCTACGTTCTCCTCTACTTGTGCTCTATCATCTAACCCTGGCGGCATGCCTGGCAGTGGAAAATACTGGGAAATATCGTGGAATCGCGACATTGACTTTTCGCGCGAGACTTGGGTTCTACTTAGTTTATCGCAGTCGTATTTGGCTACACAATGTTAGGACGTTTTGTTAAATGTGACACTTCAACGCACACATATTGTTCGTAAAACTTTTCAAGCTGTAACGCGTACTTTTTGAGACATTTAAAAAATATCTATCATAAAGAATGAAAAATCCTTTCACTATTCACAATTAATGTAATGTAAAAAAGTGTTGCACAAAGCAATAATATGTTTGATTTTATTACATGTGTATGTGCATTATTCGTTTATTCTTACGCGGCTATTTTATTTCGCTAAAGTAATACAATCCGTATTACACGATAAATTCATCATATCATTGCATAACATAAAGTTCTCTGCAACTGGTGTTGCTAATAAGCGAATTTTATAATTTGACGATAAACGTATCTGCCTTAGCGCGACTTGACTGTCAAAGAGTTTACAAGAGGAATCATTAGCGCGTAAATCCGTGTTCTTAAGAGGGGCCGGAACGGAAGTAGAAAGTCGAGACTTCAGTTAAAAGCAGCTGTATGAGTGAACGAAAGTGGAAAACGCGAGAAAGGAGGAAAGAGAGAGAGAGAGAAAGGGAACGATAAGGCACAGGTTTGAGTCTCGTAATTGAATATATTTAAGCGCGGGAGGGACGTTTGTGCGGATTCTCGGCTTACAAGAACCCCATGGCGAGGTAACGTCTGCGAGTAAACTGGATTAATCGTCTATGAAGGGAGACCGTAACCCCGCCGCATTCGTTTGCAATCAGATCCCTTCAGGGAACGCGAAACAACACCGTTTGTGTAACGCGCGAACTTGTTTCCACTGCAATTTTGTATCGATCATTGACGAGCAGATAGGGAGAGATCATTGGGAGGCGTACTAAAGTGCTCCACATTTAAAATGAATCGGTAACATTGCGGTGAGAATGTTGCGGCCAGATAAACAGACATTGTAACACATTTTCCGCTCGCGTGTAACATTATCGTTTATTCTTTCTATATTTTTCATTTCATTTACAGACCGTAAAATATTTCAGCGTGGATTAAGACCTGCAATAAGTGAAAAATAAAATCAACGATTAATTTTACTGTGTTATAAAGATTGAGTAACGCGGTGATCGTGATATGTCAAAATTGAGAAAAATTATTAATATTTAATAATATTTCGAAATTTATAATTTGTATATAATGATTTAATAATCTAACAATATTGCAAGCATACAATTTAATATCATTTGATAGAATATATATTAATCACAATGAATAATTTATAGTATCTGCTGTAGAATTTACCCTACAAGTAGAAGGATGCATTGGCACAAGAGCCAGAACATTGTCCTCGAAAACAGATTAATTGCATAGTCTGTTACATGATCTACAAGTTTTGCTATCTCCTACAGAGAGAGCCCAGACCTATAAAACATAGCGAGATTTCTCACGAATTCGCTATAAAAAACATGTCGTAACCAAGCATGTTCGCATTGACTTACAATGACTGAAGTGTCTTTTGCGCCTTCGAAGAAATAAATGAGCCTATCTGCACGCAATCTGTATGTTCTATTCGGATAATTACACGTTCGAAGGATTCATGAACTTAAACTAATACAACTTCTTTTATCGATCAGCAGTGATAAGTTTATTGATAATCCACCTTAACTCGGTTAAAATACATTAACAATGTTTGTTAACTGATTCTTGATTAATTCTACTGTCTTTTTTTTTTCATTTATAATTTTACCATCAACATAAGCAAAGAAGAAAAATGAACTTTGCTTGACTGATTAAAGCTGCTGCAAACATCGGCATTTAAAACTTTACTCAAAGCCTCAAATAATTTTGTTATTTTATAATAGTTTATTTCTTGAAAATTTCTAATACAATATAAATTTCGCAAAATATATAATTTGAAGGTAAAATTATTGAGAATTATTTACATATGGATTCTTGAAATAATTTCACCTGGATTTTTTGACGTTTTATAGATTTCTTGCTACCGTTGCTAGAACAAAACCATCGCTCGTTGCGGGATTTTACTTTGTCAGTAACACCCTTGGGACGTGCCACGGGGGTGCGTGACGGCGTGCAAACTGTTTGGCTACCAGTTGCGCGCTCCCAGAAGGCTCGTTTTGCAAGTCGTAAACGAATTAAGGTCTTCCACCGCGCGCCGTATTCAGCCATCGGGGAAGAGTTTCGAAACCGCTTTTGATTTACATTCCGGTCGCCTGTCGTGCACGACTTGTGGCATCGACGAGAGATCGCTCGCGGTCACGTCGATTAGTAACGAGTCGATTTCAATCTCGAACTTTGTTAGCTAAATTAAACATATTTTATGATTTTATTCGTCTCCCGAAAATTTTCAGATAGCTTGAGGAGATAATTAGATTCACGGTGATCTTAAATGTCTTGAGTCTCTTCATTAAAATTTATAGAGATTTATCTCGCAAGAGTAAAAGTACAATATCGAGTTAGTGACGAGTAGAAGACATCTTCGACATCGCTGAGCTAACGTGAAATGCGTAAAATCAGTCAATGTTTGCCGGTTTAACCAACTGTGCACAGGCACCGCGGAGTTTGCCCGACGCATTAGCGCGCTTCGAAGTTCAACCCTTCGCTCGTTTAATCGCTCTCTATCACTGGTACTTCTGGCCTTGTATTATTGATGAAAAAAGAACGCGTTTTTCATGTGTCGTTTTTCATGTGTTAAATTACGTATGTATTTTCGTATGTAAGACGTGATCTCTATTTCCTCTTTCTTTTTCTTCTTTATATCTGTTTTTAACAATTACAAATATCCCTTACTTTCTTGTATCATTAGCTTCGAAAAGGTCGGTTTAAAAATTATTTTAAAATTAATTTTAATTCTTATGATAATAATAATTTACATTAAAATTACTTAATGTGGCAGGTATTTTATTAAACATTTTGTCAATTAAATAATATTTTTTAATAGTTTTCATAAATGTCGAAATTACTTTTCTTGTAATTGGTGAATTTTTCGCGTTATCCGCATCCGAATCATCACAAACTAGTGCGCGAACTAGGAGGAAACTATCACCTACGGTATTCTGAAATTCATGGAGAAAAGCCTCGTGGAAATCGGGAAGAGAGGAACTGAGACGCACCGCGCGTAAACGGAGCTTAACCGCATCGCGCAGTGGGAGGAGAAGGAAGGAGAGAAACGGCGCGCAAGATCGTAAGGAGGAGGGTGTAGAAGTCTCGAGGCGAAACTTGCAAAAGTACATCGCGGCTCAAGAGGCCGGAAGTAATCGCGCGAGTTCTGTGCGCCGCGAGATCCGCGTTATCGTCGAACGATTTCACGGCGTTTAGTGGCTGGCGACCGTTGTTCCGCGTGGCGCATCGAATTAAGAAGAAGCGGATTAGCGTGCCGCTCGAGCACTGTGACAATCTCGAGAAATACATGATCGGATAAAATTGTCTTTTCGCAAATTCGACATACTGCTTTATCGCGCGAAATTTTTGTCACAGTAACTTATAATTCTTTTCTCAGTAATAAGTAATACGATTCGACTATGATTTGAAATTTGACGCATCTTTTATTCGAGGCTAAAAAACTTAATCTGGGAAATATTTCTTGGAACTTTTGCTTAAAATTCAGAAATATTTTATTAAGAAAAAATGAATCGCTTATAAAATCAGAAATGTAAATGAAAATTCTGTCACATTTTTTTATCTAATTATCTTTTTTATATAGTATAAATCATAAAAATAAAATTAAGGAAATAATGTTTGGCAAAGAAGAATTGGCAGATTTGTGTCTCCGTCGGATTTACAGAATGAAACTGAGGGAAGATGACAGGGAAAGATCTTGAGAAAGGGAGAAGTATGGTGGTAACTGCTGGAAACGGGGGGAATGTTACAAATGAATCGCGTAATAGCCCCCATAGCTGTTCCTTCTCTCTCTCTCTAGCTCTTTATCCACCTTTCTCTCGCTCTCTGTAGGAGCTGCTTATGTATTCCGGTGTATGGCTGGTTGCACCGCCGCTAATGGAGTTTCCAATATTTTCCTTTCTACATTGCCCACGCTTCTCTTTGCCCGGTTTTACGCGCTTTCCCCGTGTCTGTCCGTCCGCTTGATCGATTCTCGAACTTCTTCCTGCCTTTCGCGTATCTCCCTTTACGTTTATCTGACATCGTCCCGTTAGCTGTTGAGATCTGCCTTGTTTAACTCTTTGATACACTTTGAGGGTCAAAATCGGCCTGCATCATACATGTATCTTTAGGGATCTTGGATAAAAATATATTTCGCATATATAGTTTTCATTTTTGTAGTATCGCCAGCAATACATTACATAAACATCTTGTAGAGCTTCATCAAGCTATGATTTATAAATTCACAGATATTATCATTTATAAATTCATGAAGATAATGTTGAATGTGGTATATCATCATGAAAAACTGTGGACATACTATTATGTATATCAATATTATATCGATCGACTGCGGGAATATTAAGTGTATTCGCGTGCAAACGACTATGCATCGGACACGCGTGCAACCCCTTCGCACATTTACGTACCACTGGCCACCGGCGTCTATATTTCCGCGTGCATACTAACAGTTTCGTGTATGCTCGGTACATCCAGCACAGTCCATATTCCACCGCTTAGCCTTTAATCCAGCTCGGGGTCGACACCTCGTTTCTTTCCGGCCATTTAACACGGCTGCGCTTTGCCCGGAACTCGTCCGCCAATGTTCCTCGCGTGGAAAGCACGTCATCGACGAATGTATTAACTTTTTGAATACAACTTTACACAATGTGACAGAGGTTGTCACAGACCTGTATCGAATCGATTAATGTAATTAATTATTCAGACAAATAAATTCGATAAAAGATCACCTGACCATAATTTGCTCGGCTATATAATTAATAATTTTTAAACATATTACATTAATTAAGTATCTATCGTAATTCTATGATACTTTTGAACTTTTATATAATTATTATTTTTAATTAACAGATAAGTAAATTGCTTGAGTGAGACTATAAATGTACATAATGTACTATTACGTGGAAAGTCAAGCTTATAAAGCTAATATTTAAAAATAAATATCCACCGTAATTATAATTCCAACACAGCACAAAGTGGACATAATCTATGAAATAAAGTATCTAGAGAAAATTTTTTTTATATGAGTTCCAATAATATAAACATAAGCAGTGTACATCATTCGGAATCACGCTTTAATTTCGAATTTTGTGTACTTCATATTCCTCTTTTCCCCCCCGAATAACGCGACGTAATTTCATTGTCATGCAACATTTAACATTTCAGTTGGGAGACAGCGCGAATCCCTAATCCACGAGATACATTTTCAGCGAGTTCGCGTTCGAAAGTTCGGCGCGCAGCGCATATTCGACGTTAAGGGACGGGGAATCCAATAAATTTGTACATAGGATTAGGTACTAGGCTGGAGCGGATTATACCTCTTATTCCTATCCGCTCTCAAGCGATACGATAGCAATCTCGCAGCAAGAGAGGGCCCTCTTTCACCCCTCGTCATGCCCTTAGCGCTCTACACCGTCATCCGGAAATGATGAGGATTTCTCGCAAATCTTTGCGATCCTTTTCAAATTTGTTACAATGATATTAGTCAAATATTTCGTTTCGTATTGAGTTTGAAACGTATTTCAATCGATAAATAAATTTTTTTTTTGTTAAATTTCAGCTATATGTATTAAGTAATTAAGGTGAAGTAATATGTGTATAAATTGGAATTTTTTAATATATAAAATAACACAACAATTTTCCATTTCAAAGCGCAGTTTAATATAAAAAAATCAATTTTATTATGATATATTTTTATGTTATTTGAGATACAGCATTTTATTTGAGTCAATTTATTTTAACAAAATAAATTTAATTATTGGGTGATCGTATTAAAATTTTTTTCTATAACACATTTGGCGTTTTAAAAAATGTCATTAATCAAGTAATAAGTGCGCAGCGCCTTGGATTGCTGTTTCTATATCATGTTCTCTCCATGTCTACCATACTAGCTCCCCTTACGCCATTTTTACGACATCTGGATGGCCGTTGCGAACGCATCATGGCTGGCCATTGTCGCCGACTGGCTTTTCTAGTCGGGTTAAAAACGGTAATCGTCATCGCGAGGGGTGCGAGGTGTCACAACGAAACGGGTGGTGCCTCGATCTGTTCTCTTCTGCCTCCGCGTGCGCACCTATGGCATCACACGCGTAGCGAGGGGAAGTCACGGCGCTACTCTCTATCGCGAGGGGTAGGAACGCTAATCAAAATGCACGGAAAAAAGGGCGGCCGCGGTCGGCATTACACGTTATTAGGGTCCCTATAATAATAATGGCCGTCGGACTTTCCGCGTCGACGTTGACTCTTATCCACCCGAGTGAGCATCACGCGCGTAACATCTGTATCATCGCTGCCATTCTGACGCCATTCGATGCGGAGTGCATCTGGTCTTTTACCCGAGGCTTCCCTCCCTTCACATGTCCTTTCGATCTCCTGCCTTTAGTAGCCGTGAAATGCCGTTTACAAGCTCGATGTTCCGTCAGAGTTTCAGGCTCGCAATTGTCATCTTTTGCCCAAGACCAACTTGAAGAATTGTGCGAGAGATTTGTAGCCGATAATTTTACTCATTTTGAAGATCAGTTTGTGTTAAAGAAAATACATAAGATAGTTAAAAAGGACAATTTTAATGTGAAAAAATAGAAGGAATAAATTTTTTGTTTGAGAAATATTTGGAAAAAGTTCCTTTAAATTTTCTTGATTTTCCAGCAACTTTCAATCGATTCTTTTACTCAGCAAGCGGACCCGAAACGTAATTAAAAAATGAACGAATACATTAACAAACGATATGTGCCGGACGAAATGTGCGGACACGTGCGTCGACTTTTCATTGTAGAATCTTGAGAGCACGATCTCTCGTCGCACGAGTCGCAAAACGTTTCTCTTCTCAAATGAAACGAGCCGCGTTAATCACGCCTCGGCGAAGCTCGAATCTAAAAGTTGGCCATTTCGCGCTTGCCACTTTGCGCTCGCCACTGTGTTCCGCTGAAGAGGACGAGGGGAGGAGGGAACGTGCCTCTCTCGGTCTCGACGGCGACAATTGCGTTGCGTGGCACGCACGAGTGGACCACGCACCGTTTACCTATGCGTTTCACCGCGTAAGTGTAGCATTGTTTCCTTCGATCATCGAGTCACGAGTCCCGTGATACATGAATCTAACTTCGCAATAGTCCCCGCCGTAATCGTGGAGGGGTGGTACAGCCGAAGCCAAGGGTCTTCTCTTGAGTGTTTTTCTTTCTTTTTTTTTATTTTTCATTTCTCGTTCGAGTGACTCTCGTGAAGTCAGGAGGGCACGCGGGTAACAGAAACTTTCGAAAAAGGAGAAAGAAAGAGAGAGAGTTTCTCGCCGTCCTTCTTCCTCCCGTCGGGGCTCGAATCGGTTTCTCCCTCCGAGATCTTTTGTTTCTCCGCTCTTGTTATTCTTACTGGCTGCGCTTTACGATCCTTTCCTACGGTCCGATCGCGCGACGATTGAAAGTAAACTACTGATACGCTCGCCACAATGTGAACTCGCAATAGCGCGTGGCATTGTCGAAGCCCGCGCACGTTTTCGCACACAATACCCGCACGTCATGGTCTTTAAAGCGTTTAGCTAAGTGCACCACCAAGTCCATTATCGAGGTTAATAAACATCCCTTACTCTCATTCGTCCATCGGCCTCCTCGAACACGCGAAGACGCAGCGCGTCGCAACGATTGCGAATGATTACCGTATTTTCGTTTTATGAAACTGGCGAGTGTTGCGTCAAACAACGCGAAACGTTTACTATTTCCTGAATTTTCAAGAGTTATCTCTGAAAAGTGAAATATAAAATAAATAGTTTAATTAAAATGATTTAACTCTTGTACTCTGCTTCAATGCACATTTTACAATTTCTGAAAACGTTGATTATTTTAATTAATCCCGACCGATTAAAGTTGTTTTGACGCGGGCTATACACGTACAAGACGACTGTTGTAAAAACCTTTCTAACAATCTTTGAAAATATCTGCAAAATATCGAATGTACACGACGACGTTGGAAGATTAAACTTTGAACGTAGTTCCGCCATCACGCTCGAACGCGTGGCAGCCCCGGTTGGTGGATAATTCGTCGAAGGAAGATGCGAATGCGAGGGGAGACAGGAGGGAACGAGAAGCTGCCTGGGCGGCGTGGATTCCCCTCCACGGCAAAATGGTCCCGCGTTTAGCTTCTGCCTTCCGAACGTTCTTTAGCGCCGAGATGAGTCTTTGGGGAGGGTTCCTTTCTCCTATCTCTCGCTCTTCCTCTCGTTCTCCCCGCCTATTCGATCATCGCGCAAGGTTGAATTAATATATTTGATGCTGTGACACTTTTAGCATCTGTGAGATTTTAAGTGTCGGTTCATTAAAAGACATAAACGGATGATGTGTTGTGTTAATCAAATATGGATTTGAAATAATAATTCATTTTTGCATCGAGCAATTAAAATAAGATGTAAATTATTAACCATCAATTAAATTTAATCTTCTGCAATTTAGAGATGTTTTTTTTTAATTAGATAAGATTATGATTATTGATAAAAATTAATCGATATTATGTAGCATGAAATTAATACAATAATTAATCTATTTAAATAATATTCGCCGATTTTTTTATCTGCTTTTTCTGTTAATCTTCAGAAAAATCTCTTTGAACTTAACATAGTCTTAAAAAATTTAATTACAGCGAGATATATAATAGTCTAATCTCTCAACATTATAAAATTGGTGTACAAATTTTTGATCGACAGTTCATCGCGTCTATGCCGTGTCCCTACATTTTCACGGCAAATCTTAAAGGCTTGACGCTCGCTCGCGTCGAGCTCCGCATCGGCGCTAAACTCGCAAGCATACCGCGTAGAAACGATGAACAGCAACGCGACTCGGCCGTGATAGTAAAGACGAGATCCTGCAACCGCGAAGGCCCGAAGTTGCTCCTCGAGTTCCGGAAGGCTGGAAGGAGGAAGGAGAGGGCGGATAAGGCGGTTTTAATTACCGCTTAAGACACCCTCGTAGCGTTAACCCCCGCGCCGTAGATACTGACGGAGGGCCGCCCCTAAAGATATCGTTTGCAGTGCACGGTTACGAAGGAGTAAGTCGGGGATGGTGGATGAGGGGGAACGTGGAAGGAGGACGGGGGCCGGAGAACTTGTATGCCAACGTCGCACTCGATTCTCTCCCAGCACGCGAGGGAGGAAATTCGAGGCAACCAACCCTGCCGAGCCGCGAGAACTTTGCCGCTACTAGCGTGGCCGTCTGCCAGCTTCCTCGAGCGAATCACGTAGGGGAAGGGAGCGAAAGGGAGGACGGGGGATGTATCCCGGGTTTTGCCGCTTATACGACGATTATTACAGACGTTTTCGTTATCCCCGAGTTCCGCGGGCGCTCGTAATCTGATATCATATATGGAAAATGCGATACGCTATCTCTCGGCGATATCTCCAATAATTTTCACGATAATTCCTGATTGCAACTCGAATTGCAAGTGAATCTTTTAACGTTCGTTATTTTTATTTTGCAGAAAAATACTAGCGTAGCGAAAAAAACTAACTATTCATATTATAAATTGAATATTATTACTACCGAGATTTTTTTAATTATTACAATATTTTTACGAAAAATAGAGACATATATCTAAATCGGAATCTGGTCGAGTCATTATTTTTCGTCGGTCTCTCTTCTCTGAATGATATTTTCAATTGATCGAAATTATTTGAAAAAGTATCGTAATATTTCACTATCACTTGTAACGTCTACATATAAAATTGTATACTCTTTTAATCTATTACCCATTACAGCGATGATATAAAATTGCATAGGACAGAATTAATTACATAGAATATAACGGAGCCAATAACAGCAACATGTCACATGTCAGATCGAGCCAGACTCCGACTCGAGCTTCTCCGAGCAGAGAGGAGGTAGTCGCGGAGTGACAGTCGCGTATCTCATGGGGGTGGCCGGCGACTGGCGTCGGGACGCCCGTCGTCTTATCGGGTACCCCCTTGCCTACAGTCTTCATCCCCGCACGTTCTACCTCCCTCTATCGTCCTACTCTCAGTCTACCCTGTATCTCCTCGCCGCCCCTCACCGTCGTCGAAGCAAACCCGGTGACGCCTCGACGCGCTCACCCAGAAACCGACGATAAGGTTCACCCGACGACGCCTGCCTATACCGCCCGTTCGTCCACATACTCGCGTCTACACGCATACGTATACACACCGAGATACGTACTCACACGCGAGCGATATGTAGCGCGCGTAGGAATTGATATAAGAAAACTGAGGGGGGGGGGGTGGTGGTAAGCGCTGCGAAACCCCAAATCGTGTCCCGCGTTATCACGTACACTGACATCGATAATACATCGCCAATCTCCGCGCCGTTACCGCGCTATCTCAGAAAAGCATTAACTTGCTCGGTAATCATACGTGATACCGCGTGCGGATTTAGAACAGTAAATAAACTTGTGATTTTCAAATTCTAGAAGTGTAAAGTTACATAATAAAGTTTATATTCATTTGCATCTCGGAAGTTTGATTCGCGAAACGTCTGCAACGTGCAAATCGTTTATATTGTAACTATATATTATGGAAGACTCAAGATTGCCCGTAATAGTCGTTTGCGTGAAAGGCGTTGATAATGGCACACAATGCGTTTTATTATTACAGTAACCGAGCTCGAGGGTGGCGCGCACTCGGACGAGACGAATAGCGGGGGCGACAACAGCAATGCCGGCAGCGTGTCGGGCGGCGCCGACGACGATCAGGCGCGTCTACGTCTGAAGAGGAAACTGCAGAGGAACCGCACGAGCTTCAGCAACGAGCAGATCGACGCGCTCGAGAAGGAGTTCGAGAGGACGCATTACCCGGATGTGTTCGCCAGGGAGAGACTCGCCGGCAAGATCGGCCTACCGGAGGCGCGAATACAGGTGACTATTCAGCGCAGTATTGCACAGCCTTGGCCAAAAGTACGTCAAAATAAGTAGAATAATTGAGACTGTCAAATAAATGGCGAGATCGGCACTAAAATCGCTAAGAAACAAACAAGTATGATTTTTAGCATTAAAAGACATGATACTCTTCTGAGACGCTTCATTAACAACTATATGTCGTTATTTATCAGTACAAAAGTTTATCGCGCCTTTGAATTCTTAAACATTGATTATATACTTGCTTATGTCATGGTTGTGTAAGACATTGGTTGGCAGAATCTGAAAGAAAATGGTGTTTTTTTTTTTTTTTTGTAACGATAGCTTTATAACTTATTAATTATAATTTCTTAGCTTCTACATATTCCTATCAAATCCAGCATCATGTATGATTCCATGATATCATCCCGCACGCATATACAGGTCCATTATTTTATCAGTCACCGTAAACACGAAAGCTACGAAGATCGATAATCCAATATTGCGATTTATAACACATTTACGTAACGAAACCGTTTCATCCACGATTTGTCAGCCGATACGAAAATTGTCCGTAGCCTAGCGATTGACCTGTATCTTCGTTTGTCTTCTCGTTCACTAACTCAGGTCTGGTTTTCGAATCGGCGGGCAAAGTGGCGGCGCGAGGAGAAATTGCGTACGCAACGGAGGGACAATCCGCAGCAGCAGCAGCAGCAACAACAGCAGCAGCAACAGCAACACGGTGCCGGCGTGAGTCTGGTGGGTGCTGGTCATCCGACGCCGCCGCCACCCTCGGGGATACTTGGAGGCCAGCCTCCGCCGCAAGCACCACCCTCGCCGCCTAGAATACACCACGGATTTGCCCCCACCGCCGTGTACCCCGGAATACCCAGTATGCCCGACTCGTACAGGTGAGAACGAAAAGCGGAAAATGTTTTCTGAAGGCTAAATTATCCGAAATCAATGAATGTTAACTGGATAATTCTAGTGCGATGTCGTACCTGATGATTAATTTTTTACAAATCCATCCTATATCCAAATGCTAAAGTATTAATATAATTTAAAAACAAATAATTAAATTATTTGTTTCGCACAATAAAATAAAATGCGGCCAATTTTGCCTCTTCAAGGGTTTTGAATTCATATTTTCGCTGCAGGAATGTTGGCTTGTGGGGAGAAGCGAAGACGGATTTAAATGTTCTTTTGCCGTTGCAGCCCGATGACGTCGATGCCGAGCTTCACGATGTCGGGGGCCAGTCAGCAGAATCAACACACGACGAGCAGCATGTCCTCGCTGTCCGCCGGAGGTGGCATGAGCCCGATGGGCATGACCGTGGGCATGACCGTTGGCCCGAGTCCCGGCGCGTGTCTCCAGCAACGGGACAACGGCTATTCGTGCGGGGTCGCGAGACCGCCTAGTTACGAGCCGCTACATCTAGGCTACGGCGCCAGGCCGACTTGCAGCCCGACGCAACCCTACCACGCGGCGAGCCTCAATCAGTACAATCAGAACGCCAGCTCGACCGGTGAGTGTCTACCGCACTCACTGCATTCGCTGCTTGCACTCTAGCCGATGGACTACTACTACGGCTACCATGGATAACACGCTATCGAGCCCGCCGGTAATGGATTATACACGCTTCTGTCTCCCCCTGTCCCCGTAAAGTATCCCTCTTCGCGCGATCGGATGATATTCCGATCTCCCTCTCTCGCGCCTCTTGTGGATATTAGTAATTGCGATCTAGCTTTACGGTGTCCGTGAATTATTCGCCTGTGTCGCCTACATTAGCCGCCTGAGCGCTTTTCATTTCTATTCAGTAGTTAACGGATTGTGTGTGTTGGTAGATTGATGTGCAATTTATGCTGGTAGAACAAGACGTTGTATGAAGTTGTATGTCCTGCAAACACACCGTTTGTGTCACGAAAAAATGCAGTAACACAGAAATACTTGATAGATAGATTGTTTTTACTTTTATTTAAGACTAATGACATGTATATTATGTTAATGTTCGAAAGAGCCATCTCGGCTGTGAAATTAAGTTAGGTCTGAAAGAATTTTGTGTCACAAATTTAATTAAAATTCCATAAATTCTCTTGCAGGTCTGATATCACCTGGCGTGAGTGTACCAATCGCGGTACCAGGTCAACCAGCACCCGATATGGCGGCGCAATATTGGTCACCGAGGTTACAGTGACCGTGGTGGTCGTCGACGTCGACCTCATCTCCGTAGACTTGAGCTTCTTTGTCTCCCTAGTTTACGATCCGTATTGTGTACAAGATTGCTAGGAAACACCGAGAGAAACGACACACGGTTGCGCCAGTCTCCGGAAACCCGCATCTTACGATTGATTCGCGTGCGATTGATTCCGTAGATAAATCGAGATGGACTATTCCTATACGTTTTGTTCCAAACCAAAGCTCTGCGTGGAAACGAGTTCAATTTATTCGTATTTCGCATTCGCTACTTTTGTTTCTGCGACAAGTGCATCAGAAACTTTTCATAAAAACAAAGAAAAACTATTATTGTTTGCGAATTCGCTAATACGTATTGGTAAAATTGTCCGAAGATTTCAGAAATTCGTTCCCATTACTGGTGAAAACAAAATTTTTAACTGAATGACTCTATCGAATCTGTTTAATAAATTGACGATCCGTGTAGTAATTGCAATACACATATGTGACATACCGAATTGGGTTACAGGAGGATTAATCAATTTCTGTGTATAATCGTGAATCTTATCGTTAAATTAAATTCCCATATCCTGTATTAAAAATTAGTATTTATACTTACGATTGACACCTTTCCGATCATATGCCATTATTATTCATAGGCAAATAACCAATGCTGCTTTTTTACTAACAGTATTGGTATTTTAATATGCAACATTCCTTCTTTCTTTCGACGCGACATCAAGCTTCAATATTTCATAGAAACACAATCTTTGTTAAACATATTGATATGTCCATCAAGCGACAGCCGGTGATATGATGTATTAAAATGTTGAAAATGTTGATGATCGGCAAGGTGTTACATGGAAAATTTTCCAAAATATCATCTACATATGTACACTTTTATAATTACAAGCTCCTTTTTATTCACACAATTATATTTCAGGCTAATATCTTTGAAAAGGAACCGAGCAAAGTAAGACGTGATAAGAAAGAAATATGTACTGTCGGCAATGTGCAACTCATGTAAAAATAATTAGCGTGAAAATCGAAGAGAAAAAAAAGGAATTCGAGGATTCTCGCGAAATTTTTATTCGCAACGTTTCGTAGATGTAATTTCTATAGGCACAAGAGAAAAGGAAATAAAATAGTTTCTAAGTCGGTATTATGTTATTATTTATACTCATGTAATGCGAGCGGAGCAAGAAGATAATAAACGTGAGTTTGTTGTGTGTACATCGTAAAAATATCGACGGTCATTTATATATAAAAATATATATAGTTGACTTTAATTCTCTAAGTAACTTGATAAAATCAATTCGTAATTTATATTCGGTGCAAGGTCGCGAAAAAAAAGAAGGACCGAAAATGCCGATTGTGATTTCCCTTAGGCCAGGTATGTTAAGCGTACGATTATGCATTCTAAATAAATAGTGTGTGCATTTAATCGAGAGTTAACTCAATGCTTGTTTTCTAATTGGAGAATTCATTTGTGAGAGATCCTAGCGTGTACGTTCCCTCTCTCGCATCAGACAGCAAATTGACATAAATATTAACACAAAGAGCTAAACCAGCTAAGCGTCTAATCCTAGATGCCGATCGTGTGAAAGAATACATAACGATCATACGGTTCCCTATTAGAAATCAAGCGCAACTCCTTCCCGAACGTGTTCGTTTCGATCCGATAACTTGTATTTGCACTTACCTCGACACTGTTTCGTTGAATTTCCTCAAGTATTTCTCGATAACCGCAAAAATGTCAACGATCCCTCCTGCATTATCGTCCAAGTTGAAACAAACGAATCGCTTAAAAAGAATATGAAGGAAAGCGAGATGCAAACAGACCATCGTTTTACTTGCAAATGTAACAATTGTATATCTATTTCGACATAATAATTAATTTACATTCGAAGACATATTGTATTCTCTAAATCCTCACTAGAAATCATCTATTGCGATACGTCAGCGCGGTTTACCCTGAATTACTTCTGCGGATGAGAAAATAAAATTTAACTCAAATCAACATCACTAGATGACAAGGCTATGTTAAGTGTAATTAATTATTTAATAAAGAAAATGCACATACACATGAAAATGCACATGCTTAATTGCTTCTTTCAGCCTGTTTAAAAAACTAGTTTTAATTAAGACTATCAAATTAGACTATCAAATAGGAGGAGGAGTAATCCTAGGGTTAAACCAGCGGACGTCTAATATTACAAAATTGCAATACATATAATTTCACTACATAATTTCACTATATAACTATAATATTATTATAGTTATCGCAATTTGGTATGAAAGAAAAATGCTTTCAGGTTTTGAGAAACGAGAAAATATATATATATAATATATAGTAGATATTCTCGATCTCTCCAGTTTAAGTGCTCAACTTCTAATGGACTTAATAATGGGGAGATATATGCTAATTCTAACTAAAAATTTCAAAACGAGTTGAATTCAAATTTAATAATTAAAAATTAATAATATTCAAAATAATAATTAAACTGGTAAAAAGTGAAACAATTTCTATTAACGTTTCTATAACAAGTTAGGTGAGAGATATTACAACAAAAAAAATCATGAAAAGAGGTAGCGATATGAACAAATATGAATAATGGCGCAGCGTGAACTCGTTTTAAAATTTTCATTTTCATCAATTTGAAACTAGTTACATTTATTCGCATAAAATCAATTAAACCATATGCTTTTCTACTTAAGTAAGGCCTCAATATCCCTCATAATATCGTCGGACGATGCGTCTAGCCTCAGATACTCTTCCGCCGTGGTGGTGTACGGCTGAGCATCGAACAGCACGTTAATATCCTCGGTTGTGTACGTGGCGACGGACTTCTTGTCCTCCATCGCTTGCTCCGATTGCGTTTGCGTTCTCTCCTCCCTCGTGCTGCTGTCGCACAGCCTGACCTCCACCTCGCCTCTCCTGCTCACGCTAGCCGAATCGTTAATATCACTCTGCAGCCTCTCGCAGCAGGACATCTCGATGTCCTGAACCTCCGCTGTCCCTCGCTTACTCGCGTCTTTGCACGACTGCGTCTCGGTTTCACTCGCGGCGGTGTTTTTCAGAGACCTGCGTAATTTCACCGGCGGTACTTTGACGGCGGCGATGGATTCGCTATTCTTCACAAACTCGGTGCTGATCCTGCGCTTCTTCGGCGGGCTGTCGCTCTCCTTGCCGCGGTGCTCGGTCGAATGCCTCTTCACGCCTTTCGTCTCGATCGGCGACGAGGGCTCCGACGACGTGCCCGTCACGGCTCTGACGACCACTTCCTTCTCCTTCTTCCGTCGTCGGATCTCCTCCAGACTCAGCACCTCGAAGTCCAGCTTCGTCGTTGGCACCTCTTGCTTCTCCTTGACTGGATTCACGCAGATCCATCGATTTCCCCGACTGTTCTTCGCCTTACCGATGTCCGCTTGATTCCGGTGGAGTCCGCCGCCATACGGTTCGTCGTCGTACGAGTAATAAGCCGCACTCTCCGCCTGAATCTCCTCCAATCTCATCTGCTCGTAGGTCTTGCAGTACGGTACCTTCTTGGGCTGCGACTTTACCGGCGACGGTGTGCTTTCATTATCTGATTCTGGAAGAAACATACGAAGAACAATAGGTCAAACAGCCTGGACTACTCAGAGATATCTTTTTCATTTTTCTTTTTTTTTTTTTTTTTTTTTTTTGTGAGCAGTGATCTCGATGTCAATTGGATGGCGATTAGTAACGAGGTAGTCAGCTCTCTCTCTCTCTCTCTCTCTCTATCTATCTCTCCCGCTCTCTCTCTCTCCCTCTCTCTCTCTCTCTCTCCTTAGATCATATACCGTTACCTGAAGATTACCGTCTCGGTAATCTGTCTCTACCATTCATCCGTTCCATTACCAGAAGTTACGGACTTAATCTTACGTCGTGTTAAACGAACATTTGAACGATCAAGTCGAAGTCTAGATCATGTGTGTGTGTATATTTCGGATTTCCGTCGCAGTCAATCGCAGTTTCCAAATTCTCTCCGAGTTTTATGTATTCTCGTAAATTATAATCCCATGTCTCACGCACGCTTTCGTTAATTAATCGACATTTCCTTTCTTGAAATCACGTTTTAATCGATCTCCATTTCTTCCGGGTTTTCATGTCTTTACTCATGTCTTCTTTCCATAAATTCCTTCATTATTTGGCCAACTCATCGCAACGTCAAGCTCTTATTCATACAATAATAACAATGTCTTGAGACAGTCGTGTTTGATAATAGAAACGCTCTTACAGTAGTAGTCTTTTTTTCCATCTCATCCACAATATTAATTAATCCATCTTACGTCACGTATATGTGATCAATCCATGTTTCTCACCTCCTTGTAAGCGATAATCACTCATCCTGAATAAAAAAAATTACAAATATATCCAAAAATTACAAATATATCCTTACATATATACGTATATGCACAGATACATCTATCAACTTTCTATGACTACATTTTCGGTACAAACCTCTATTAGCAAGTATTAAACGAGAAGTTTAATATTGCCAGCATATCCAGCTGATGAGCGATTATAGTTGCCTCCTATTCTCTCCTCTCTCTCCACTCACATAATACATTCTTTTCGAGATACGAGCTTTCTATCAGTTTTGGATCGGTTTCCCCGCGGATCTCTTTTGCTCACTGCTGCCCTCGAAATCACGCAAAACATAAATACATCTTAACGTCAAAAGACAATTCGATTTGAGAGCAAACAATACTTACTTGTACAACAATTTATACACGAATCCATATTCGAACATTGCCGATCTAAAAGAAATTACGCCAAATCTTGGCTCGATCGCCGTTATTGCGAAGAATCGTGATAAAAGTGATGCATATTCGGAAGCTTGACGAGACTACAGTTAGTGGAATAGAAATAAGAAGCCCCGTCGAGAAGAGCATCGCCGGTAACGCTCGGAGGGACTCAAAGGCCACCGTATGCAGCACCCCGGTCATACGCTCTCTCTCCGGGTCAATTATCCGAATGGTTTCGAGGTATCAAGTTTATTGAAATCCAGATATCATCTCAATGAAAAGTATTGATTTTTCCATTCGCTTACATCAATTCGTTATAGTTAAATTGCGCATCGCTTATTCTTCAGCACAATCAATCTTTCTCCTTTTCTACGTTCGGCCACGATTGACCGAGAAAAAAGGCTTTTCTTTCTTTCTTTTTTTTATGATTTTTTTTTTTTTTTGTTTCTTTTATCGTTTGCGTTCGAGACAAGAGAAGCAGAACGAACGCGCGTTTCTGCGTCGCCAAAAGTCGACGTAACGAATATCGCGGACGTCAGTGTCGCCGTTTCATAAATATATCGTGTTGTAAATTCGATTCTCGCGATAATTCCCATCTTCCTCGCGTACGCCCTTCGGCGAGCTCCTGAGAATTTCATCCGCGCCACGGACGGTTCCCTCTCGTCCACGAGACAGGACCGATTGTCCGAACGATCGCCGTCCGCGAATCGTTACGTCGACTGTACAAGAGTTTTAGAGCTTTGTCACATGATCGCGACGCGACCGAGGCCGCGCGTAGGAGCGAAAAACGCGTAGAAAACGGGGAAAAAGAGAAAACTAAAAAGAGAATCAATGAAACAACGAGAGAACGTAAAGAACCGGCTCCGGTCGCGCGCGCACGGCCGAGGAGGGATCATCACTCGCGACTTGGATTCGCGCGTGAATGCGACGACGGTGTCTTCGGTGTCGCGAGCTGATGCCGAGGGAATTTGGAGAGCGCGGGGGGGAAAAAAAAAGAACGCGTGATACAAAGTAATCGGAGACGACAGTCGATTTGGGTTCGTTCGACGAGAGAAACGTCATCGGAGAACAATAAGAGAGAAACGAAGATCGGAAGAAAGAACGATCGAGACACTCGTTTCGCTCTTTGATGCGTGCTCGCGATTATGTGCATCGACGAATCTGCATTCCGACGTTCTTTCATAAATCGCTGCGCGATTTATTCGCCCGATCCACAAAGAATAGTGTTCATTCACACACCGCGATTTGAGCTACTCGTTCGCCTCGGATATTCCGTTCCGTCGAATGCAGCGTCGACGTGTACAATAATCGCGAGATGAGATACATATGTAATGATGATGATGATGATGATGATGATGATGACGATCGCTTCTTTGCGTTCTCTTATAATTGATGTGTAGACAAAAATCAAATTAACAAATCGCTACAAACAATGATCTCACAGAAACACGCGAAGATCGAAAGGCGGGAGTCGCGTTGCACGCGACCGCCTTCTTTTAAATATAACATATATATAGTATATAATATATATGTCTATATAATATCCTCTGCTCTAACTTTTTTTTTTTTATCTTTCAACTTAACGCACAGACGCGCTTTTCTTCAAGCGCGCGATCGCACGCGTGCGGACACACACATATGCGGATAAGTTAAACGAATTCGCAAGCCGCGGCGATGTAGAAAAAAAACAGTCACACTCGCTGTCTCGCTGACTTACGCTTACAACATACGAAGGACACGCATTTCATCCAGATTACATTCAATCCCGCGTGAAATCGCCGGTTAAATCACAATTCGAATCGCACTCTGTTTATCAGTCGGCGAGTTCGTCCTTCGGTGAGAAGAAAAACACGTGTCTCGCCCGTCGCACTCGAGCGAGACAACGAGCATCGCCTGGGCTGGCTTTAATGAGTTTTTCACGGCCGCGAGACCGCGATGATCGGCGCGGACGATGCGTGGCGATTTGCTAACATGAGCCGAGCTGATGCGCATTCGTCGTCGCCGATCAAATCAGGATCCTTCTTGATCCTTCAGCTTTCGATACAATTAATAGTTGTGAAAAGATGTTAAGTGTAACGAATCAACCACGTGGGTCATTCCTTCCTTCGAGACGCTATTCGCGCGGATAAATCCCTTTGTCGAAGGGCAGCGGA
Organism: Linepithema humile; assembly: GCF_040581485.1. Taxonomy (NCBI): domain Eukaryota; kingdom Metazoa; phylum Arthropoda; class Insecta; order Hymenoptera; family Formicidae; genus Linepithema; species Linepithema humile. The sequence continues at coordinate 21,866,802 of NC_090132.1, read as the reverse complement.
GGGACCGTCGCTGCGGCCCCTCGCGCTTCGTACTATCTTTCGCACTTCCTGCTCGCACTTTCACACGCACACATTGTTTATCGGCCACATTCTTTCTCTTTCAATCGGTCTCTCCACCATCGCGCTTTTCTCCCTTCCATTCGTATTCGCGCACTTGCTATTAACTTTGCCGTTTGAACTCGTGCAACCATATTCCGTAATTCGTATGTGAATCCTTTCCTCAACAACGCATGGATCTCCGCATATACATTACGATCGAAACCCGCCCTTTCTTGAAAGACCTGCGCGTCCCGATCAGAAGCGAAATGCATTGTGCAAAAACCTATCCTACGCTCGTTCCCTCATATGTTTTTTTTTTTTTTTCTTCTCCCCCCGTCGTGTCTGTCAAAGATCTCTCGTACGTAAGAAAAGAACGTGACCGTAAGAACCCTGATATTTCGCAAAACTAAAACGGACCGGCGACTCCGTACGGTTAAAGGCACAAAATCCTTGCCGCCCGAAATACACGCAATTTTGCGCGGAGAACCGTGAGTAGAAGCCAATGCACAAGTATTCCAAAAAAAGGCCCGTGCGACCCTACAATCGACAATGATCTCGATCATAAATATTCCCCTAGCAGTTAAATATATAGAATATATATGTATGTGTGTATTATTATGCTGTATAAGAAAGATTATTAGTTTCCTATTTGCATCGCATATTTCGCGCGCGGAAATACGCGTATGTGTGATGTGTATGCGTTCACAATCTATCTATCAATTTGTCTTTCTTCTTTCAGTCTCACACTTTCTCTCTCTCTCTCTCACTCTCACTCTCTCTCTCTTTCTCTCTTTCACTCTCTCTCTCTCTCTCTCTCTCTCTCTCTCTCTCTCTCTCTCGCTCTCTATTACACGCTCACCCATCTCAATTATTTCAATAATTTTTCCGCAAAATTTCATAGTTTTCTTCCTCTTTTTCGTCACGTGCTTAACGATATGACGCTTGCCTTCTATGTCATTTAGTTAATCATACGCACCGTTGACTCGAAAAAAGAAATCTGCTATCGAAGAGAGAGACTCGAAAAACCCTAAGTGCTTTACATAATTTTTCCTCGACGTCTCCTCGCGTCATTCCCTCCCTTTCTCGTTTCGGCCGTGACGCGATTTGCTACTATCGTAAAAGACCAATACATATCGTATCTTATCCCATAGTGCATACTTTCCCCGATTACAGAATTTTCAGTGCAAGATCAGTAAATTGATATATAAATAATTTAGTGTGTAAGAGCTGTTTTTTTTTTTTTTTCTGCTGGCCCAGCAGTCTGCAAGATCAAACGCGTGATATATCAGAACAATCGGGACGCCGAGGGCAGAAAGATTACACTTGCCGAAATTAAAAGTTACTTAAATTTGTTAAATTAAACAGTCTTCGTTTAGGATTACCGAGACTTAACCAGAAGTTCCTCAACCATGTTACGCACATGGGCTTTCGTTCCCGGCGTCCCGATCAACGGTTAATATCCTATTATCATACGAAAATTCGTCAAACGTGAATCAGCATAATATGTATATTCTTGACGATTGTGTACTCCTATTTTGATATACGATAAACAACCTCACGTTTAACATTATCAGAAAGCAAGCTTCTAAAGCCGGATTTGAACGTTTTTTTTTTTTGGGTTTTTTTTTCTTTTAGAACGTTAAAAGGTCACGCTTGACTTACATTTTAAATCTACTCTTTACCGTTTGTTTTCTTATCTTGCCTTTCTAGTTTCCCCGTGAATGCACAACGGGCATCGTTGCGGCCTGCAAAAATCTGCACAATTATCGCCCGACGTAGGCGTAGAGGCTCTGTGTGACGCGCGACATCATGTTATCCCATTTCGCCGTCCCGAAACTCTCAAATTCACGTGAGAAGCCAAAACATATGAAGGCATTATTATTCGTGCATGCACAAAACACAAGGCTAGGACGCGGTTGGAATTTGTTTAAGTCTTAAACACGGATTCGCGCGCGAATATTAGTTATTCATTAAATCTTTCTTTTTTTTTTTTTCTTCTCCTTATTACTCTGCTAGACAATCACTCACACATTCTTTCCCATTCTCTCTCTTTCTTTTTCCACTTGCTCTCTCTCTCTCTTTCTTTCTTTCTCCCTCTCACACATTCTCTTTCTTTCGCTGTCCCTTACCTCTTTCAACTTCTGCATCACAATCTCACATATAATAATAAAGTACGCGACACGGAAAAAAGCATACGTGCTCGCGTTTATTGGTTTGGACATAAATATTTTAATTATTTCTTACTATTCACCATTGCACTTATGACAGCCCGGAACGTGACCGATAGGACAGTGCACTAATTTCTCGTCTTTCTTTCCTTTCTCTCTCTTTTTTTTTTTTTTAAATGAAATAGACGTTATCGGCTAGTCCGAAATTTTTACACTTTAAGCACATGATATTCCTTATTCTTTCGATCGGCCACGTCCGGGATGTAATGCAGGTTTATATTTCGAAGTGATATTTAAAATAAACTTCCTAGACGCTGGCAAAACACTCATTGGTCGAAGACGCAAAACGTAAAATAAGCAGCTTTACTCGTCGTGTTACAAGTACCGAATTTAACAATTAAATGCCAGCTCTTCGCAGCTAAGAGCAACATCTGTATGAATGCAAAGAATTTGTGTGTGTGGTAAAGCGACGACCCATAGCTATCTTCTTCATCGTCTAGCACAGTTCTCGCTTTCGCGATCTTACAGCATGTGACGCATTGTCGGAGACACTTGAACCTCATTTTTCTTAACTTAGACCATTCTGGTAATTCGAGCCCGATCGCATCGCAGCCGGAGAAAGATAGCCATAGGCGGTTAGAGGACTAATTTAGGCAAAGGTTAGATATAGCAGCCCCTGCAAAAATTGATATTCACTACTAAATTTTTTGTGGCAACACGAGTGCGACTTTTACCAATGACATCGGTTAATATGCACGATTAATCGTTGTTAATCGATTAATAAACGCGCGATACGATGCTTCGACGATCGCATTATGATACCGATACCGATAAGTGTCTGCTAAGTGCCAATTCTTAAAAAGCATCGATTTACTAAATATTGCATGCTATCCCTCTTCCCCTTCCCTCTATATGACAACACATGAATGAATGCAAATAAGCTTGTAAGTCGCACAAATGATCGCTGCAATAAGAGCAACCAATGTAATAGAATCTTCAATTCAAAGTCATGGCATTTTTGCAGCTCATAGTAGCGATGTGCATATATTAATATAGTCTTTTGCATTAGTTGCATCTTATTAGACCGATCCATGGTTTTGTGAAACAAATTAAAAAATGGAGGTCGATTAAATATCGGAAATGTACGAATATACCTAACTCCATGAATTAAGTATTACGCTAAAATCGACACGAGATTTTTTTCTTACGTATCTTTCGCTACTAGAAAGGTATACCTTCGTATACCTTTTTGGTAGCAAAGTAATATCACGTATTAATATACAGTTCTATGTGCAGAACAATACTTTCGTAGTAATCTCATTGCTTTTCTTTTTGTGCCAAAAATACATTGAAAATCATCCGTGCAACAAAATGTACAGACCAACCTACTCGTGTGAGAAACATTGGAAGCTTTCATTGTTCGTGAATTCTTCGAAAGTATTTTTCTGTTGTTGCTTGACGGACGAGGAAAATTATACATACATCGTCGCAAAAGCTACAACAGTTTTCAACGTCAACTTTAGTATCTCCTGTACGATGTTATACCGAGGAACGGAAAGGGAAATCGGGAAGTTTGCGGCTGCGGGGTTTGCTGCGTATGAATAGACGTGTAGGGCGGTTGCTGGAGTAACGGGGAGCTCTGTTGATTTTGTAATGACGACAGAGACTGCCCGGGGGATTGGGAGTGTAAGTTTTGCTGATGATGCGGATACGACAGCGTATGATGACAGGGAGAGGATTGCGTGTTTGTCGGCGGTGGGACATTTAAGTTATTTGTGACGTTGATATTACCGGGGATGTTGAGACTGTTAGGATTGTTGGGGATTGTCAGACTCTTCGGGATACCGAGCGCGTTCGGGAGATTCATATTCGTTTGCAAGCTAGGCGGTAGAGAGAGAGTAGCTGACGTAAGATAATGTACGTTGAAAGATGGACGGGGGGGCTAGTAAAGCCTCATACCTTCTTCGAATTTGACGATGAGAGGATCGACGGCGGGACTGCCGATAAAGCTACCAGCTTCGCTGTTTCCTCTACCTTGGTCCGACTCGGTAGTACTGCTGCCGTCGTACTTTGTATCATCTTCATAAAATATAAAAATAATTTTGCATAAACACTTATCTATATAGATGTTGGAAATATACATTTTAATTGCATTTAATACTCTTCAAATTTTCAAATAAAAACAATTTCTAAATTTTTATTTTCAAAATCGAATTTGCAGCTAGATCAATCAATTTTATTCATTGCTTTCGATCTAAAGTTAACCTAGGTTTTATCGCGATAAAAAGGTATCTACCCTGACGATTGAGCCATTCTTGATTTGGAGACTTAGTTGCTACTTCTGCGGTCTTCACAGGGTTGATGGGTTCACCACTAATAGTGCGTGGACTCGTATGCATAAATGGACAATGCGGCTTCCTACATCCTCCAGGTTGTGTTTCCCAATAACAAGGAATTGATTTGCGATTTTTCTACAAATAAAAAGTATATTAAAATTATTTATTCTTAGAAGTTCCAATGATCGAGTCAGATTTGTAATTGAATATCGTTACAGCATCAGTAATTATTATATTTTATCTTAACCGTCAATTTTTGTACAAGTTACAATCAAACATCCGTTTTATAAATTTCTCTATTGTGGGTTGCTCCACATTATAAATCTAAATATCAACCTAAATGTCCATAAAATACACATCACCCTTTATATTGCTCTCGAAATAAAGTAAAAAATTCACAAACATTTAATTGTAACACATCTAATAAGAGTTGTTTGTTTAATACAGTACAATATACATTTTTTAACAAGCTCTTCTTGCTACTTACCATAGTGGATTTTCTTAAAAAATTAAAGCTTACAAGTAAGAGTACTTACTTTCAATTCCATATGTCTGAAGTTACAATGCTCATTAAGGCAATTTCCCTGCTGCCAATATGTGCAAATAGTTTCACAACCCAGAGCAGATGGTTCATGTCTATATGGGCAGAAGTCACCCTGTACGAATAAAAATAAAAAACGTAAAAGCTGTTCAATAATCACAATTCAAATATTACAATTTATAAGGATAATACACACACTTGCAGCGCCAAGGCATATTGTTCATACCGCAAGTGAGATTATATGAGATAGCATATCATATGTAAAGTATTGTAGTAAGAATAATCATTTATTACATAATTTACAAACATATGAATATATCATAATACACTTTAAACATGACTCAATTATGAATTCACTCAATTATGAAATACATATGAATCAATATAAAATTACATGTGAATGTTAAAATAAGGTAATATAATGAAAATGTGGGATTACAAAATTATAACATGGAACAATAAAAGACTACATGCAACTAATTATATATATATCTGGATATATAAATATCTAAATGTAACAAAATTTTAATAAATTAATTTCATTTATAGCATTTATAATTAAAATTTTATGATAGAGAAATTCTGTCAACATGGCATCAAGATGGCCGACCTAACCTCGGCGACCTCAACGGATGATCACCAATATGGACCGATTGTATTGCTTATACTTTCGAGATACCATTAAACGGAAATCGGTAGAACGAAATCAGCTAAAAATAATCCCGAAAAAATTCACTCACCTTCTTGCATGTAGAATAGTAGAAGAAATAGCAGTCCAGATTTTTGTGATTATGCTCCATCTGTAAGAACTTGTAAAACGACGAATGATCGTGCTCCTTGCTGAAAACAGAGATTAGACGCTGTTTAATGCTCCGCATGTCAAACGTGATCGAATCGGACGATTCATCGCGAACGTCGCGCGTTTTAAGCGATTGAATTTAGACAATCTAACAGTGTAAGAGACAAAACTTTACCATTTCGTTCGAAACATGATTGCGACTCGCAGAAAGATCGTACTTGATCGACACTTTCAGCAGTAAACAAGAAATGCTACGGCCAAACTGACGAAGTCGTTCGAATCGACGTTTCTCGCGATCAACAACAAATACTGAGAATCATCCCACTCGACACGCGTTTAAGTTTTTTCTATATGTTACTTATAAGACCGTAAATACTGTTGTGTATACGTACACTCAGCTGCGAATCCCACGGTGACACCTTTTTTTTGCCGCCTTGCTTTGCCGCACACACAAAATCCACTCAAACAGACTCGCTCAATCAAACGCGACCGTCAGGGTTACCTCGACGTGCTCGCACAATTCCAGGTCGTGGACGCGAGATCCTCTAGTCCACGGTAAAAGAAGTAATAGAAGGATGAGTCATGTTGAGGGTTGCAGAAGCAAAGTATAGGATGAGAAAAGCGATATAGTGAATCTGATTGGCTGAGCCATTTTGAATTTCGGTCACATCTATGTATTGAGTGAATAATGAAAAGAGCGATGTCCAAACATGGTCAACAAGGCTTTAAATATGGCTACTACGATATTTTCCTTTCTGTCTGCTGTCGACAATCGACCCATCGACACCCGTAGTGAATTAAATCGTCGAAGCGCGGCAACTTTTCACTTATTTATGAAAAACCACTATTATGTTTTAACAACCAACTAAACTTAAATATAATTAAAAAATGTAATAATATATAATTTGTACATCTTATTTTATATGTAATATTGAAAATATTGGACAGAGGATTAAATATTTTACGTTAAACAGCACAGAAGTATCTTAATTTTTTCTGTGATTTTGTAACTTTATTGAGAAAGTGATATTCATTCTCTTTACATTAAAAAGATGAAATTACATTTTGGCTATCACTCCTTTCAGTTTCACAAAAAAAGCTAAAAATATAATTATTAAATTTTTAGTTAATTTGTTTAATTTATCGTTGTAGTAATAGTAACATAGCATTTTTGTTACAATATATAAATTTGAAAAAAAAAACAAATATATACGTTATTGCCAAATTTTCATAGCAACTTATTCGTTCATATTGTGATGTATTATCAATGCTGGTTATAATAGCATCTTAATATTGCTGAAATACATTCGTCAAAGGAATATTTCAACAAGATACGTCACATTTACCATGTTAAAAACAAAGCTGCGATCATTCATAGATAAATCATAATATTGAATAAATTAGTGTATCTCTCTCTCATCAATGTTTTACTTATGCTACTTAAATTATCTAATAATCATAATATTTCACAACAAAGGCTATGGAGAAAGAACGAACATGGCAAACATACAGTAATTCTCTGTGTTCTCCGCAAACAAGTTTGTAAATTACATTATCCACTCTTGGGATTCTTAGCACTTTGATATTGAAATGACAATTTTCAAATATGTTCTATACTTCTGCTAATATATAAAATAGGTTCATTTCGTAAATTATGGCTGCATCGTTATTTCAGACATATCACATAGCTGCTGATATAAGATATCAATTTACGAAATGGGACCATTATTCATGCATAAATGGCATGACTATTCTCTCTCTTTTTATATATATATATGTAACATTTTTTTTGGAATCTTACTAACTAGAGTAACTAGAGTACAAAGTAATACAAGTGTTATGTATGGAATTAAACATCTTGCTGAAAAATCTCGCCTGCCGACAATGCTAAACTTGGAAACATATCAATCGAAATTAGAATATGGCTAAAATAAAGTTAACAACAATACGTCAAAATTAAGACTACAATATAAGAACATCACTCTTGCGAGTAATACGACAAACATGTTTGTCATAATATACATATGACAAAATAAAAACTCAAGTGTATCTGTTCAATCTAATAAAACTTAAATAACATATTATATAAATTGCAACTCATTCTATTGAGTTATGGTATTATCGATTATTGAATAATCAGCGTACATCACATTCAACTTCCTAAAGTCTTTATTATTAATATAATAAAATATCTTTTATATTAATAATAAATATATAAATTAATAAATAAGTACTTAAAAGAATATAAAGGAAGAAATATTCAGTACCATTTTGTACCATTCAAAGCAATTCTATTAATTATATTATGCATTTGCAGCTAGTTGGACAAGATTATATAAATCTTTTCAGTATTAGAGCTGCATATTTGGTATCTATTGTTAAAGCCTTTTTGTAAATGTATATGAAAATGGAAGAAAGAAGCAACCCTTTATATTTAAAGTATACATCAAAATCATAACATGTATAAAAAAAAATACAATATAAGAAACTTCTATTTCTAAGAATTATATAGTTTTTTAAATCTAAATCTAAAGATTAAAATTAGTTTTAGCACAATTTTAAAACATAATGAAATATGTTTGGTACTTATAAAAAAGAACTATGCAATTAGACTTTTGAAAAAGGAACTATACAAGCAAACTTTAGGAAGTTGATTTAAAACAGATTTAAAAAAATTAAAAATATTGATACAAATAAAAAGCAATAACAATATTATGTTCCTGCAATATAAAATCTTATCGGACTATGTAAATGTGTTATATATAAGAAAAACCTTCAAGAGCCTTCATAAATATGATATGTGTATTATGAAAAGTTTATCTGCATCTGAAAGTAAAAACTGCAACTTTCGTTCTTTTCTAAGCTTATATATGTTATGCTATCTTCAGGCATTGCGTTCACTAGTCAAATATTAGAAAGGTAACTGTATCCTATTGCATTATCTCAAACAATTACAGTATCATCGTACAAAACGCAAATTATTTCATACGGTAATAACTACACTTGTATCGCAACAATATTTGTCAAGGGAACGCATCGCGCGTTTGAAACCGCATGTGAAAATGCATTATATACCGGATGTGTCTATCGACAGCAGAAGTCTATATTATGAAACAAACTTCAATTGCATCATGTATTCATACACATTAAAAAAATACTTTCCATTTATATAGGATCGACCAGCAATCCATCGTAGAAACTAAATCTAGCGAAATCAAATTCTAAGAAAGAGCTATTACCAGGAGCGATTGTGAATTAAAGAGATATTGTAAGGGATCATCTTTTGTAATGCATCACATTACAATTCCTTCGGTTAAAAGTTCATCAAGCCAATTAATAATTTCTAACTTTATACAAATTACACTGAGAATTCTAGTGCGACTACTATAAATCAACCTTTTCGAATTTTACACAGTCTTATTGAAACGTTCCACACATCACCGTATTATTATTATTATTAATTTTCATCATCAGATGCATTAAATCAGTCAATATAAAATTATGTATATGATATAATGCAATACCACGAGGTCACAATATCCACTTAAATAGTCTATCTGTAGGCTCAACTAGTATATATTACTAAAATTACAATCATGTGTTTGAAATCTTTGCGCTTTTCACAATACGCTCTCACGGACCACCACATTCTTGAAATTGATGTCAAAATATAATAAAATCGTAAAACCAATATGTATCATTGCAATATACTGACTAGCGCACTTTGCTTATTCAAATAGAATATGCACATACATATCCTTCTGACATAAGTATGGGCACGGGTTTCACAAGTACGTATGTAGACTTTAATCGACCTATAAAAACGGAAAAACATAACAAGATGTCTAGCGGATTTCTTCGTCAATTTAGTTTATAATTTAAACCTAAATATGTTGTTTTCTCTCATATAATTTATCTAGATCTTCATTATATTCTAAGACTATTACTCTAATTTCAGAAAGATATGTATGCCACATAAGTATGTATCTATAGATATTTAATAAAATTTATGTGCATCATATATACAATCCTATGCAATTTATAGCTGTACTATAAACAATGGACACACAGGCAATTTACCATTTATCTGAAAGTCATACCATTATTACCGATTTAATGATAAAACAAAAAAAAACGGTAATATTGCAGTTTATCGCCTTTTGTATTCGTGGTAAAGAAAACTGATATTCTCAATTTAAGTTTGCATATGCATCACATACAGACTCTTATCACTGTTTCATGTTTTAAGCAAAAGATGTAAACGGCAGTCGCTAGCGTAATTACGGTAGACAAGAATGTGTCTCAAGGAATAACTATAGACCTCACAACGTTTCCAGAAAAATTAAAATTAAGCATTCTAATTTTTGTTAATTTGTGAAGTTGAAAACTACTACGTACTATCAATGCTTTTTATTTAGATAAATGTAAAATCTCTCGCTTTACGTAAATCTACCGTAAATTTATCAAAAGAAAGATTTAGAAACGATTAGGACTTATTAGAACTGCAACACTTGGAGCAATCGAAACAACTGGTATGCTATCTCTTAAGAGACCACGAAGTTCTATTACTACCTCCAGGAGTACCTTCCAGTTTTTGATTTCGTAGCTCCGCAATAGTATCATGCAGGATTCTTTTCTCTTCTAAAAGACTCACGATGTCGTCCTCCGCAGCGCTCAAACGAGATCTTATCATATCCGATTCCTCTTTATTCCGCATTAATCTCGCGTTTTCTTCCGATAATCTTTCTAGAGCTCCCATACGACGTTTCAATTCTTCGTTATCCGATTTCAATTGCTTACTAGATTGTCTTAGAACGTTCAATTCTCTCTCGCATTCCGCATTCTTAACAGCATAACTATTATCACCCAATAATGCCTTGTTCAAACGGTTCTCATCTACTGTAGTTACTAAAAACAAGAAAAGAAAATTGTTACTTGACCCACTGAAGATTATATTGCAAACTCCAACAGAAACATACAAATACAATATTATTTAATTTCTTTTTTTGTTAGATATATTAATTAGAAAAAGATGAATATATTAAAATATGTATGTCTGATTACACCAATATCAAATATAATGCAAAATATATTATTTTTATAAGTGCTAAAACTGATAACTGTGGTATGTATTGTATAAAAAAGAAAATAATTTTAAATTTATCAAAAAAAAAGTCTTTGCTACTTTGCTAATTTCCATATTTTCAGACATACCTTATATAAAATATATAAAATATAAAATAATGAAAAGTATTATGAATAAATAGAATTGATATTGATAGATCAATCAATTTTTCCTTGTATTTCACATAATAAAATTATGATTCATGCTTGAATGCACATCTAATATATTCTATCCCTCTATTTATATATCAAAATAATATCATTTTAAGCTGTGCAATAATAATAAGCAGCGAGATCTAAAAAAAACTACTTGTCTACGTGTGTTTTATCAATGCTCACATTCGAAAGGCCGCCTGGGTGCACAGAACAGTTATGCAATATGTAATATTAATTACTTTCAAACCAAAATCTGCCACTTGCGCAATATAAAAATCTACGTATAATACCAAGTTATAGGTAAATGTATATTTACAGGCGCAAGGACGACGTAACTAAGGTCGCATAATGATCGGACAAGAGAACGTGAACTCAATCAACTGCAAGTGGCAGAAACAAATGATACAACTTGCTTAACAGCTGGTGTTACTTACCAACAGGTTCGATGTGAAACACGCCGCTCGTGTCCCGTGCTACCCTAAGTTTGGAAATATTCAAATCTATCGGGATCGGGCCTGGGGAAGTTATGTTATTCGGCGGACGATCTTCGTTTAAACGTAATGATATATTTTCTAAGTGTATCTGAAATAATAATGTAGGCTTGCAATAAACCGGAACTATATTACTGACGGAAGGACATTGTATCTAAGAAAAAGATATTCGACATTACGAGAATACGTACCTGTATGGGAATTGGCTTAGGAATGATCTCGTCCTCCGCCAAATCCGCTAAACCCGTCACCGAGCTCATCGACAATGTCATTGCTATGTTAGCGACTTTTATCTCTAATTTGTCCTCAAATAAATTCATAACGTTCTCTTTGTCATGCACATTGATGACGGATGTGCGGGGTGCGTCTTGCTCGGACAATCTAGCACGATCTTGTGATATTCGCCTACTACTTTCGCCCGTGTCTTTTTGACTGGCATCCGAAAGTTTACGGGAATCTTCCGCATTTTTCAAATCGTGATCCAAACGTAATTTAATACGTGATCTGCAGTCAGAATCGGACGGTAATTCTATCCAGCCTCGAGATCGCGAGCTGAACTTGGTCTATCAAACAGAATGCATTAATTGTGTTAAATTTAGATGAGTCTTGAGATCATTTAATATAACTAATAAAATATCTATTTTTATATTGCTCTTACATTGTTGCTCAAATTCTAATATTATATTACGAAATCAGATAAAATATAATTTATATACTGACAATGAGTTATGGATATCTTTATATGTTAGTTGTAATTCATAGATTGCAGCTCAATTTCAATTAAGTGACACAATTAAAGACGAAATTATTGAATTTGTTAATTTAGCATGAAGAGACCTATTATTAAATGTGTTAATACAAGATTTCAAATGCCAAGCCACTCCGAATTAAGATTTAACATACAAGTTGCAGAAATATCATTCAGATGCAAAAGCGTATATAGATGTATCGCAGCAATTCTACATAGCATCTAATAGCATTGTGAAGCATTATTGATAGTTCCATCCATAAAAAGACACGAAGCAAATAAAACAATGCATGTATCTACAATGCCTAGCATGATCAGGTTCTGTGTTGCTGTTTGCTTATCGTAAATATTGTAATGCGAACACATTATGATGTTCAAAAGTCAAGAATCAGTCTCATGCCATACATTTTGTTACAAACTAATTAATCAATTTTTAATGTGTTGGTGTCAATTGTGTAGTATATGATGAAAAAGTGAGAATTACTTACATAATTGTAATCTTTCTAATTTAATAATGAAGAATGTGATTAATCTTTTAACTATATGTCTGGTATTATTCTGTCAAATGCATGTAAAAAAACTGAAAAATTTATCTTATTTTAACAAAACATTGTTGCTAAAAAATAATTATCATGTTTCTATCATAGAGAGAAATATATATGAATCACTACTTAATAAATTACTATTTAATTATACGTGTATCTGGCTGGCATCTTTTTTTATAGAAATTTGCATCTGCTAATAGCTGCATAAGAAACATATGTCATTGTGGAATAGCAGTAATTATAATTTGTACTCATTGGAGCATTATATTAATATTTTATATCGATTTTGTGAAATCTATCAATAGTGTAATAACAACAATGTGATTTGACTCAATACCAACACATGCATTTTTCGTAGTGTCTAAGATTAATAATTGTATGAATGTTTTGCCAATACCTTTCTCTTGACCTGCCACAAGTGCCACATAAAAACATTCACAAGAGAAGGAGAGACGCGGGAGAGGCATGCAAAAAAGTTAAGAGACAAAAATTGTATAAATATACATATATAATAATATCAACTGGTTATGTAAAAACAATGAGCAAATTACTGTAAAACTACTGAAATATTAATAACTTATGCACAAGTAACTTGCTATTTCAAATGTATACTCTAAATGGAAAGGTTAGCTATCATTTGTAATTACAAAAAGTTTAATGCATTTCTTTTTTTCTTAATCATGATAACATAATTGCATAGAGAAGTGATCTTTGTTACAGTCGAAACTCAAATATTACCAAGTTATTCCAAATATAAAATTTACTGTGGATATAACTTGAAGTACTTTAAATTTACATACAAATAATGTAAAATAAAATTTGAATTTCTAAACAATTATAAAAATTAGCACAATAAGCTATATTGTGTGAGAATAACCAAAATTCCATAATAAAAGAAAGAAGAGAATAAATTCTTATTGTAGCAGTACAATTAATAATAAACTTTGTTCACTTAAAAAGAGCGTAATTATATAGCATAACGTATATATATAATATATATTTTTTTTTATTTATATCGTATTAGTAAACATAAATCTCTTGGCTTACCTGAAACTCGTCCCAAGGAATGGATGAACACTCGTCATTGTCGATGTTAGAAACCTGAACTTTAATGACAGATGAATAACCGCAAGACTGTTGCACAAATTCCACTTTTGACAATTTAAACGTTGCCATGGAAACCTGTGGATGAGAAAATAAAATTTTATTTTAGCTACGTTCAATAATCTCTAAAACAATTTCTTCACAATTATTTAGCGATGCTTACTATGTCCTTCCTTTTGCATACGCTGTCCATAGATTTTTCACTTTGCGTATCCGGCGTTTCTTCTACTACTTCAGTCGCCTCTTCTACAGCCGTTATCCTAATCGAATTGTCGATGCCGAATACCGCATCGATTTTGCCCTGATCCTGAAGATTCACCAAAACGTAATTCTCGCTGTCCGAGCTAACGTCGCTTCTCATAGATATCGTATCGCTACTGCCGTCTTCCGGAGAAGCTTTCAGAGCCGAGTCGAGCGACGTCATTAAATTGCTAAATCCCTTTTTCATAGACGAGAGATTGACATTAAAGTTATTCGGGATGAAAGGCGTGTTCGAACCCGAGTCCGACTTGCTGTGCTTAGTTTCCGGCGTCTGTTTCTTCTCGTCGCTTATAACTTGTTGCACCGGGAAGCTTTCGGGAATGGCCCATATTACATTCGTCAGACCCTCCTGATCGCCCTTCTTCGTGCCGTTTTGCTTGAAGGTGACAACTGGTTGCGTCGTTGGAGCGGAATGCGAGCAATCCATCGACAACATCGACGACGCCTCGCTCTGAGGTGTTTCTACATCGTTGCTCGTGTTCATTCTCCTAGCGCTGAAATCGACACGCGTGCTCACCGTGCTGGGGTGCCAAGCCGACGAACCGCCGAAATCGTCAGCTATGCTGGACGAGTCAGGCACAACGGATTCCAAGTCACCACCGGAATTCTCTTTGCCGGGTGTATGCGACGGCATGACAAACGTCACTTCCACTTGCGGTATCAGTGCGCCTATGATCAACGATCCGCCGGTCTCGATTTTCAAAATCTTATTCGAGTCCACAGCCAAGTACGTAGCCATCTCGGAGACTATCTCCGACAATCTGAGTAAAAACAAGTATTGATAATGATTTATCTGTACGCTAACTAGATTGCTTATATACGCCAGCCCGTGAATATCGGCGGCTGAAGGCTTTTCTGTAGCTGAGGAGTCCATGGTAAAGTGACACCATAGTGTTAAAGGAAACGCATCCAGGAACGGTACAGGTCGATTCTGACCAACGGCACGTGCTCCGAGAAAATCTCCCCACACAGGTTCGAAATTGCAGCACCACACATCCTTCGCCTCCGTCCACAAAAGCTCTCTGCTCATCTGACGAAGTAGCTCGGTTATAGAATTGCTACTGAAATTCGACGGTATTTGCCTAATATTATCGTTGCCTGAAATACGAGAAAAAGAATGTAGAAACCAATGAGAGATCCGAGCACATTACGACCGTTTACGAAATACGTACCTCCGCAGTGCGCTATGAATTTATCCGTTACTACGTGAAAATCTCCGGATTTACTCGGAAACTCTGCACCGAAGAACATCTGCCCCATCTGAAATGCATTTAGACATTGCGCCAGGTCCGCTCTCGAAGATCTTTCCGTTGACCGAACGTTTGTTATAGATGCTCTGGAAGTTTGAAGATGCAAGGACTTCGGTCTGTCTTTCTGGTTTGGATAATCCTGCTGACTTTCGAAAACTATCTAAAAATACATATTTCGATGCTGTTAAAACAAGAATGTCGCATGATATTTAAGACATATACAATACTAATACATTCTAACTTACTCTTGGAAGTATAGCCTCTATCTTTACATCAAAGTACATCAAACGCGAAGGATTCAGCTGCTTGTTTTTACCCATCAGAGAATGATGAAGATTCAATGCAAAAGAATTAAACCAAAGGCACGAGCACACATCAAAGTTTATTTGAATCGGATTAAGTTGTACATAAAACTTGGGCGGTGGTACTACAAAATCATACATTATTTAATATATATATAAAATTGTTATATTAAATAAAACAAAATATATAAACTTGTAAATATATACTTACAAGGAAAGGTAATGTCTCCCGGATAATAGTAATATGTGAACTCAGCATGAAGTATCGTTACATCTTCTGGAAGACTGAATCTGTCCCGATCACCTAAATTTAATTTAAATAAATACAGCTAAATGGAAATAAAATAATAATCTGAAGATTCGATCTCAGACATGCGATCATAATTTTATGGATCGCAATATAACTTTCTTGAAGCATTAAAACAACATTCTCAACAATATTATTTCTCAAAAACATATAGTATAATTTTACAATAAAAACATTAGTCACAAATGATATGTAATATCAATATTTTCTCTTTTTTTTCTCTCTCTCTCTCTCTCTCCAAAATATGTGTCATTGCATATTTATTTTACAGTTAAAGATCAATTCTAAATTAATCTTAAAAAGAAAAAGAAATCAAATAAATAAAGCAACAAAATTATCCAGTCAAAATTATCCGATCAAAATAAATCAAGTTTAGCGTAAATTTCGTACGCAGCGTTACATTTACAATTGAACATACTACAGCTACTAATCTGTTGTACCTGGTGTATGCTTCTTCCTCGTTTGCGCTGTGCAATTATCAAATAAAACAATTATTGACAAACTCGATACGTGAAACATAACTATTTCGACAAACCTGATAAATAAATAACTCAAGTATTAAATATTACAATACCTGTGATAAATTCTTTTGGTATTGGATTACGCGATGTTGTCGTCACTTTGTATAAGGTAAAATCATCGATCCTGATAATAATGCACGTCGTCATTAGTTTGGCAAGTTGTTCCAAGACATAATTTTTCACTGGATTACCGCTAGGATGTTGAGACTTCTTCTGTTCAGACGGTGTCACATTCGCATTTTGCGATTGATTATTCTTCTCTGATTGTTCTCCAGAACTTTTTATACTGCTACCTGTTTCATACAAAATTAAATGATATACAAACTCTAACATCGATATATTTTAAGTAATATAGATAGTAACAATTTATATGCACAAACCTGTTACGTTTCCTTGACTTCTTGTTAAAGGAGAATGTTGCGTTCTACCGGAATCTATGAGATCCATAAACTGACTTCGAAATGAGCTGAACGATTGTTGCAACCATTGGCTGTGAGGTGTGACATTCTCTTTGTATTTGGCCCAATGCTTTCTATCTGCCATCGCCAGATGGTACGGATAATAATCAATTTGAAATTTAACTAATGAAATTTGTAATGCGCCACCATCTTTCAGCTCAGGATGTAATGATCTACCTCCTGTTAAAAAAAAAAACGTAAGTATCGTGTAATATGCAGGAATCATATCTGTATTTAATTGCACATTTAAGAAATAGTTAAATTTGGACTTACCCCCAGCATCATCACATAAGTGGAGATCAATACGTTGTGAAAGAAAATGGTAAGATGTCTCTACAACGTCGTATCTTGTAAACACTTTTGATATCGGTGTATTAAATTGATTTTTTGTTCTGCTTTGTTGAGATACTTGAGCCTGATATTCTGGTAAAACCTTAAATTGTAAGAAAAATAAATTAATAAATCGCTAATTTATGTAAAAAAAAAAATAAATTATATAAACCTCTAATTTCCTTGCAGCTTTGGTTTTTCGTTCAAGAACAGTTGCTTTCTCAATGAGACCACCTAAAGAATCAAGAAAGTGGAGAGCAGCTTTCAGCTGTGAGTCTGTTAATACCCACAAAAGATCATCCAGAATAATTACTAGCCTGGAGCCCATAACAAAGCAATCTGCAATGAGACAGTTCATTTAGCAATATGAGCAACATATTTACCGATTTTTATCTCAATATAATTTTCACATTTCCATTAATTTTTACAGACCTGATATCCTCTTCTTTATAGTAATTCGACATCTTGCTTGATTTGTAAGTAAACGGAGTGGTGTCAAATTCTTATCCTTAGTACTTTGGGCCTCTATTCTAACAGTTTGCCATTCTAACTCTTTAAAAATAAGTAATTGTCCTCGATCAGGATCTTTCACTCTAGTGCTTCTAAGATCAGAACGCTGCCATGTTGCTGATTTGGATTCCACCATAATCCGATTCATCTAGTAAAGTAACTTTGAATAAATGTCAAGTCTAATTGAATTTAATTACTTTGCGCAATTGTATGTTTATTATATATGCTGAACATTATAAAGGGACAACACCATTAATGTTTACCTGGACTGAGGCTATAAACGCAGGACTTTTGAATGTAACCAATACAGTATTAACAGCTACTGTTATTCCATCAATTACTTTATGTATAAAAGAATATTTTGCAGGGCCTGTATACGATGATACACCCTGCGGGGAAGACATGCTTCTTAAATCCTCACATGTTTCTACATCTATATGAACCTCATCCAAACTCTGCAAATGTAATATTTTAATTGCACTATTTGCATGTATTTTAATAAATGATAAACAACATGTAGATAAAAATTACATGTATCTTTATCAAATATTCATTTATTATGTAAAACTATTATTTACCAAAAAGATAGGAACACTTTTTAGTTTGGTCCATTGTATGCGAAATGAAACTTTATTGCACCAAGCATTAGTTAGTCTTAACCACGATGGCAGCTCTAGCAACTCTGTGAGGACTATTTCATCAAGTTCTAAGTTAGTCAGTTCTCCTTCACCTTTGAATGTACTTAAATTTATCTTATCAGCAGATAAATTTTTAGTGAACCTACAATATTTATAAAATAAGATTGACATAATGTATCATTTGCCATTAATTGCAAAAATATAATAAAAATATAATAAATGTAACTAGTGTTAACATATATATTAATTAATATTAAATATAAATTTCTATATATAGAAATTATATAGCTCTTGTTGATTCAGCTAATACACAAAGCAAGCTTTCACCAACAAGTAAAAACAAAAAATAAATCCATCACTGATGTATAATGAGGTTGTTTCAGTTGCAAAAAAAAATAGAAGGAAGGCTTTCTCCTGTTTCTCTTCCAGCTGCTTTGCGAAAGTAGTATCTAATATTATCATAACTGTGCGGAGTACGTAGAAAAACGTAATGGTCGCGTTGATAAAGGCAATTGTTTCGAAGATAAGGCGATGTAAAAAAGTGCATTATGTGACGTATGGCTCATGGAATAGGGTGAATATAATTTTGGGGTGTTAATTTAAAATCGTGAGACTGCATTCTAGATTAATTAATCACATTTACGCGAATAATACCTCGACAAGTGTTTCAGCAACTGATTTTTGATGATCGAGACCATCTTTTGATTGCGTCGGCGATCCTAATTCTTACGACGGCTAATATGTCTCATGGTTAGTTTGACACCACATATTTACGACGATCTACTCAGTGACTTTCTACAGATATATATGCTCTCGCCGAATGAAATGATCCCACCCCACCTCTGCATGAAATTTCTTCCGTAAATTATGTCGTGAAGTTAGCTATGCCGTCACGTATACACGCATGCGTGAAAGAAGTAGGCTATTGATAATATGCCGGATATCTTCAATTTTGCTTTAATTAAACGCCTAGTTGTATAGAGATATACGTTAGTTTAATTATATATTTAATTGCTGTAATTGCAGCTTATGTATTTCTTCTATTTTCTTTTTCTCCAACCTAAGGGTATATTCAGACGAACTTGCATAGCGCTTATGCATATGCACAAGGAAATGGATTGGTTCATAAAAAGATGCGCAACGAAATGGACCAATCCATTTCCTAGTGCATATTCTTATGCACTATATAAGTTTATCTGGATATACCCTAATTACGTATCAATTTTATTTCGAGTACAGATAGTGTAACATAGTACAGCTTGCAAGGAACATCTCAAGTAAGAATGCATTGGATGCACATGGTGTTAGTGTAAATTTAACCTGAAACGTGAAGCGTGGAACATACTGAATTCGCATTATATTTGTTACAATATATTGTATATATTATAAGAAATTGTGAAGTTCTTATATTATCATAAAGTAGTAACACATTCTTGGTAAGTACATTCTTGTCAATTATAATTTTATATTTGCATTTTATAAATTTCCACAAATATATAGATTATTAAGCAAAAAATGTAGTAGAATAATGTTTTTATTACATTTAATTTCTTTTTTAAAGTGCTATTAAAACTAATTTAGTATTAAAAATAAAAGTTTTTTATTTTTCTATAAATTCTAATGTTCTAATATATATTCTAATTAATTCCTTAATTTAAAAAAATTTTAAACTTAAAAAAAGTAGCACCTTATTTTTTTATATTTTACTATATATATTCTGTACATTAGTATTCTGAATAATATATTCGTTACAGATAAAATGCCTAAAACACACGTCACCAATAAAGCCCCGCGAAAGCAGGGCTTTAAACGCTCTGGACACAGTATGAATCCTGAACGTCCTACAGAAGGATTAAAGGGAGTTGCTAAAGTGAGAACCAAAGCAACTATTAAAAGATTGCAAATGTATCGCAATCAGAAGCCCAAGCGTAATCGTGCTGGAAAGATTATTAGTCCCGCACCGTTTCAAAGCTGGAATGCTTCTGGAACCATGTCGCGCATAGAACCATCACAAAGGTGGTTTGGTAACTCAAGAGTCATCTCACAGAACGCTCTGCAAAAATTTCAGAATGAATTAGGAAGTGCTATAAAGGATCCTTATAAAGTTATCATGAAATCTACTCAATTGCCTATAACTTTACTTCAACAGAAGGCAGCAAATGCAAGAGTACATCTGTTGGATACAGAGAGTTTTGAGAGTGTTTTTGGTCCAAAGAAAGTTAGAAAGAGACCAAATTTAGCAGTAACATCGTATGACGAAATGAAGAAATTGGCTGACGAAAAGGAGGATATTTATAACAAGGAGAAAGACTCCAAAGACTTGGATCTTGTTCGGGAAGATACCGGTGTAAAGGATGCGCCAAGAGACTGGATTATGTCGGCGGGACAAAGCAAGAGGATATGGAATGAATTGTACAAAGTCATTGATTCCTCCGACGTAGTTCTGCAGATATTGGATGCGAGGGATCCAATGGGAACAAGATCTCCCCCCGTGGAAACATATCTAAAAACGGAAAAATCTTATAAACACCTAATGTTTATCTTAAATAAAGTGGACCTGGTGCCGACATGGGTCACGCAAAGATGGGTGGCGATTCTAAGCAAGGAATATCCAACAGTTGCCTTTCATGCTTCCTTAACGCATCCCTTCGGCAAAGGCTCTCTGATAAATCTATTAAGACAATTCGCAAAATTGCATGTCGACAAGAAACAGATTAGTGTGGGTTTCATAGGATATCCTAATACAGGAAAGAGCTCAATCATAAATACTTTGCGTTCTAAAAAAGTGTGCAAAGTAGCGCCTATAGCTGGAGAGACAAAAGTGTGGCAATACATAACTCTCATGCGTCGTATCTATTTGATCGATTGTCCTGGCGTCGTTTATCCGTCGAAGGAAACCGATACCGAGAAGGTGTTGAAGGGAGTCGTAAGAGTGGAACTTATTCAGAACCCGGAAGATTACATCGTCTCTGTCCTAGAAAGAGTAAAACCCGAGTACATACGTAAAACGTATAAAATAGACAAATGGAATGATCATATCGATTTTCTGGAAAAATTGGCGCACCGAAGCGGCAAGCTTTTGAAGAAAGGAGAACCCGACATTACAATCGCCGCTCGTATGGTATTAAACGATTGGCAACGCGGTAAATTACCATTTTATGTTCCACCAGCGGGCTTTGAAGAACCGTTGCACAAACAAGCACTTGATAATGCAAATGAGACGGTTATCAGGCAAGATAACGCACCAAGCAATGAAGATATACAAACAATTGATAACTTATCTTCAACAGAACAATTAAAAAATCAAGTATCAGTGATGCAAGACTTCAGAAAAATACGTGTTGGATTGCCGTATTCCGGCGATGATGTTAAAAACGATTTAGAAGAGAATAAATCATTCGATGAAAGTATCGTGGAAGATGAAAGTGACGTAGAAAGCGAATCAGAAGATTCGGATGTAGAAGATGATTCGCGTACAGTAAAAGATAAATCTGATACAAATCTGCAAAAATCGAAAAATTTGAACGATCAAGATAATAAAAAACATTCTCTAGAAAACAGTAAGAAAGATGATATCATTAAAACTAATGATGGGAATGCAAATAAAGAAGAATCTGATACAGAAGCAGACGATCAATATTCAGATACGGAAATTCGTTTACCTATTGAACAAGATAATCTGAAACAAAGTGCATTTGATGTCGTAGGCACTCAGTATGATTCCAGCGATAGTGAAATGCTTACTTCCAAGTCTACGAATAGCGAAGGTGTTAAAGATAAAAAATTGACAAGCAAACAACGAAGAGCCATGGAACGTGCTAGTAAAAGGAAAAAGATAGGAAGCAATTTCTACGAAGTCGCGAATGTGAAGAATAGAAATAGAAACAGAAAAGTTCCGAAGACCAAAAGAAAGTAATATATTGGTCCTCAAAACAAATTGCATCTCTATTCTGTGCGGATATTTGAAGAACACACAGCATTATAACAAAATATATTTTATATTTATCAAGGTTTGTTAAAAAATACATTCATCTTCTTTTTCTATAATTTATCCTCTATGTTTTTTATCAATCTTATCATTCGATATGCAAGATATAGAATAAAATAACGTGTATGTACAGTAACAATTGGTTGCGTTGCGTTACTCCGCGTATATGTAATAATGAACGATACGCAATTTTGTATATAAAATAGTCAATACTCTAAAAAGCATTTTGCATTTTTTTTTTCTCTATAGCATTGTCTAAATCCAGTTGCGTTTAATGAAGTATAACACGGCTTTACGCAGCCGTTGGACAAATATATCGTTGCCTTGATAATCCGTCATTAAGGTTTTCATCTTATTGTAGTCGTCGAAGTTAGTCTCCTGCACATCCAGCGTGAGTATCTTGAGCATGAAGTATATGTGCACAAACTCTAGTTTGGCATCTTTCGCTAGCTCGGCGTCAAATTTCTCTCTCGTGAACGGCTCGGTATCGCAGCCCATTCGGTCTAGCACGGCGAGGAACGTCTCGTGGTAGAGATCTATCAGTTCGTTAATGTAATCGTCGCGCACCTCTGAGCTAGCGAAGATATAGAAAACCATTTCGCGCAGCGGATTGAGGAACAGATAGTTCTGGAAGTCGACGAACTTCACGTCGTCCAATCGACCGTTCTCATCGCGGTGGAACATGATGTTGTTCACCCAGAAATCTGCATGCACGATGGTGGACCACGGTTCGTCGGGTACGGCGAGCCATATCTCCTCCGCCTGCATGTAAATGACCGCTTTGCACCGATCGATGTGAACGGCTAACTCCGGATCCTCCGCTATTTTCTGTGCCATATCGTCGTGCATGCTCTCAAAACCTTCGGCTTTGAACTCCAGGCACTTGCTGCGTTTCTTCAGTACTTCGAAGTACTCCGGTCGCTTGTATTTGGTAGCCATTCCCAGTGCGTGAAACCTTGCCATTGCTCGCATCGCAAGTTTCGAGTGCTCATGGTCGCAACCTGCGTTCGGAACAAAGCTATCATCATTTTTTCTTACCTAATGGACATTGCATGACAAGACGTATTCGCAATCTTAAGTATTTAATCTACACATTATCAATGAGTAATCTGTGAAAATGCACGATCATGTTACTTTGTGCAATTTTAACGATGTCATATGAAGTATTTTTCTAATTTTGCAAAAAGATTATAATCGGCAACTCGGTACCTTTTTACGATTTGCGTAAAGCGTAGAATGCAAAGAAAAAAAAAGATGACAAAGATTAGCTGCATAAATTTTATTTTTATCACTAAAATTGTGAAACTTACTTATTTTACGTAATAAGTAAAATAAATACTTCTAATCAGTTTATTGACTCTAATAGTGTCGATCACAGATTACTGGCATGGCATTCAACAATTTTAGAACCGTTTAGAACCAGGTAATTTATACAATTTTATTAACTACTTATCTTTTTGTTGTCGTGCATTTTTCATCTTATATTAAATATAAATTTAATCTGATATATTTATGAAATTAAATTCATTAATGATTAAATATATTATACACATATTTAATTAAATGTATTGTCATATAATTAAGAATTTAAAAAACATTAGTTAAGTCAGATGAAACAAACTCCAATGCAAGCACTCTAAGAGATTTACAAATAATTTATTATATTATATATGAAATTATTTCTTTTCAAATTAAACGTTTTTCTCAGCAATTTCTTAACTTATCTAAGAAATTTTCTTAGAATCTTATCCAAGAATTCTTGATAGGAAAGATGTGCAACACAGGTCAAGGTTTTTTATATGATTGGCATGCTGCCTTAACACTATTTTATGCAAAAATGCCAGTCACCGATTATATTCATAATGAAATAAAAACACAAATATGCTTGTGGCTTGTCAGCAACGCTTGTATATGAAAACATGAGTATACTCGTGACCGGTCAATATCAACCTATATCAATGTGTTAAAAGATATTTTATACTACCTGTCACTCTGTTGTTGGTGTAATAGCCACGCATTTTTAAATTCTCCATTAAAATAACAGCATCATCGTCGAAATCAACGTCAGGACTCAGCGACAATCGGGATTGATAATACTTTGGTAGTATGTCAAGTAGTTCATCTTCCTTCAAGCCGACTTCTCTTTCCAGCTCTCTGTAATAAGGCACGATGTTCTCGTACATGAAGATCTCCTTTCTGAATGAGTACGGACTGTCGAAAATTTGTCGTTGAAATTCCGTCGGCGGCGGCATTTTTGCTACGAGATAAAGATCTTCCTCTTTCGCCTCATTATCACGCTTGATCACTGCATGAACGCTGAGAATAGTACTGCCGTAATTCTCACCAGGCTGCAACAGGTTCTTCGTCGTATAACGAACCACGATCAGCTGATCGCCGAACGTGCGGCTCAGTATCGGCTGCAAGTCGCGCAGTTCAATCTTCCTGGATTGCTCTTTTTCGTTGCTCATGATTGCCGTGCGCCGTCGAAGAGACTACGTCAATTTACTCTCGCGTCTCCAATTTGAGTGACACTGAAGATAAGCCGAACTGTCGAGTGTGAAAGAAGCGCGCGCACGTCCCTGAACTGAACTAGCGAATAATCATTCCAATTGTGGCAGTCGTCACGATCCGCCTCCTTCCTAGTTGACCGCATGTGAAACCAATTTTCCTAGCACACGTAATCACAATTACACAACTACCAATGTAGCACGTGTCGGATGGGACGAATTGCGACGCAGGAAATACAATACTTGTTGCCGACTTGCGCGCAGATTATGCATCAATCGCTGATCTTTATAAATAGTTTTCAACGCCTGCGGCATTTCAAACATTGTGCGTGTCCCTCCGCGATCGTTGCTTCAACGTTTCTCTTTCCATTCCTCTCACGGCTGATTGTCCTCATTTTGCCATGAGAAATATATAACTTTCTCACATGATTCACGCGCAACCATGCTCTATTTGCAGTTGTCCTTACAAAGATTACGTTGTACCGCGTGAAAAGTATCTTTTGCGAGGACAATAGTCGTATGACCTTGTTATTGTTAAAAACGTAATTGTATTATTGTCCTGTAATTTCTATTTGTCACAGATATTTGGCTAAAAAAATTAAACTAGTTAATCTCAGATCAGTCGTGGAAAATAGTTCCTCTGATATATGGTAATAAAAAGGATAAATTTATTCCTGAAATGGTAGAATATATAAAAATATATTTTCCTGACATTTATATAGCAGTTATAAATGACAGTTATATATGGCAGTTATAGTATATATAATAAAAACTTTCATATATGAAATAACACAAAATACCAGATGCAATATATATTGCATATATAATATAATATTTGATTATTTTATTCACTGTCCACAGGTTAAAACTTCCAATTATTTGTTTCAACTCTTCTTCATGCGTCTTTAACGAAATTTCCATAAATTGATGACAAAATCCTTATGTTGCTCGATTATCTTGTTCGATCAATTTGCTATGAATACCCCATAAATTCTGCAAACAAAATGATATATTTTAGATTTTTTCTACAGTTTTAATTATAGTTTTTACAATAAATTTATAAATGTAGGTAAGGCAAACATAGTTCATTGCGCATTATATACAGCATATTTTTTAGAGAATAGGAAGGAAAATGGATATGTATTACTGTTAATAATTCAAAAAATTTTGATTTATCATAAAGGTCATCGAGATAACTACCATTTTAATTGTTTTGCACTGTACGGCGTGGAATTGCATTTCCATCTTCCTCAATCAATTTGCGATGTACATCACTGAGCCCCTAAATATTATACAAATTAAACACTAAATAGCGTTTCTATGTTGTATATATTATAATAGGATAGAGTTTCTAAATCTCTCAATTTCATCAACATATGCGTTTTGTGGCAAGTAAAAAAGTGCTAAGTCAATATACGAGATATGGATTACCTTGAAATATTTAACCGTTTTCACGCGTAATTCCAAAGTCGCATCTTCATCACAGATTATAAGCGTACGTGGATGTTGTTGAAACGCAGATACTGTCCACATATGATTAATACCCTCCTCTATTGTTTTGTAAAGAGCAAAAGCCTTATGAGATCCCGTAATAAGAATCACTACTTCCTTAGCATCCATCACGGTGCCGACGCCCACAGTTAGAGCCTGTTTTGGCACCTTGGCAATATCATTTCCGAAAAATCTCGCGTTAGCCTCCAAAGTATCTTGCGCAAGAGTTTTCACTCTAGTGCGAGAAGCTAACGATGAGCCCGGCTCATTGAAAGCTATGTGTCCATCTGGACCAATGCCTATCAATTAAAAAAAATTTTTTGTTTTAAATTATTAAAATTTCTAAAATAATTTTTTTTCAATTTCTATATTACATTTTCAGACATTTATTTGCAAATTTATTATAATTAAAGATCTTTACTTTTTAATCAAAAATTACTAATGTACCTCCAATGAACAATTCTATTCCACCAGCTTCTTTAATTTTTTGTTCAAAATCATTGCACTCTTTTTCAAGATTCGTCACATTTCCATCAAGTATATGCACATTTCCCGGATCAATATCTATATGTTTGAAGAAGTTGTTGTACATATAATAGTGATAAGACTCTGGATGATCTCTCGGTAAGTCTACATACTCGTCCATGTTAAACGTCTTAACATATTTGAAAGAAATTTTGCCTTGTTGATAATATTCTATAAGTTTTTTGTACATTCCCAAAGGTGTACTACCTAAACAATGAAAAGGACACAAAAACAAATAAGATAATATGATATTAATCACTATGCTATTAATGATGTTAAACAAAATATGAAAGTTAAAAAGTAAAGGTAATTGAATTATTGTGTACCTGTAGGAAGACCGAGAACAAAATACTTGTTCTCATTAGGATGGAAATCATTGATTCTTTTCAAAACATACTTTGCAGACCATTCTGCGACATAATCCACTGTGTCACAAATTACTAAGCGCATGATGTATATGTATGTATATATGTATGTATATCGTGGAGTAAATATGTTAATTGTAATTGCACTGTAAAATAAGCAGTTATAGAACAGAATTAGTATTTTTTTAAATATTTGTAAATGTGTTAATTACATTTAAATTTATATTATATTTTTATTGCACTACCAAAAATAAATATACTTCTGTTATAATATATTATCAAAAAATGGAGCAGTGCATCAATTAAATAAAAAAAATTAAATATAATTAAAAAACATGAAATTTAAAAATATGAACAGATATTTCATTCCAATAAACGCCTCCGCACTTTTATCTGCAACAAAACACAAACAAGCACATTCATGTCTTCAAGATAAGCTCGCGACATCGACTCTTTTTATTTCACATAATCACCGAAAAATAACTTCATCTTTGTTAAATTCGAATAAATCTTTTGTAAATATTCGATTTCCAGCTATCTTTTCAGAAATAGATTGTCAACAAACTTATAAATAAACTATATGTTTTTATGTGATTTATTCAAAGTTTTAAAAACATTAATCTCAAAAATCTCAATAGATCTCACAGATCTGAAAAATTCTTATCAATAAATACATATTTTTTACTTGCAAATGTTTGCTTGTTATCTTTCGATTTAATTTGCATGCCATATTGCAAGTTACTTTAGAGGTCAATAAACCAATGGTTTTCGATCTTTGACCAATCACATGACAAAATTATATACGACTATTATATTATCCAATTCATCTTTCCCGCTTTGAACACGCTAGAGAAGCTCTACGATTCCATTTGGGGGCAAACAAACCTCATGAAATAATGTAAAAAGACGCAAACCTGTTACACAAATCCCGGTGCGATTCGCCGCCAGTCAGAAACTCATCAGCTGATTAACGCGACTAACCTTATTCTCGAGTCGTCACCCCTCGAAGTGTAGTGGCGCCTGCTTTTTTTCAGGCAGCTCATCACACGCAATCATTATCGCGAACATAAGTACCCAAGATAAATGAACAATCTGAATCGACTTTCGCACTGCGCCACAATTCTTATCTGCATTTATCATTCAAACTCAAATTACGAAACATCCTTAATAAATCGTAAATTTTATAAGCAGGTTATTTATTCGACTACACTTTTTACACTTTGTTATTTCTTTCTTTTCCTCTTCAAAGTTGCGTATACATTTATTTCATTCTTACATTAAATGCAGAAAGTGTAGAGAAGGCACAAGAAAAATGTTCAGAATCCATGTCAGATGTCAGGTTGGGTAATCATTCTGGCGGGAAAAAGCATCTTCTGTAGAAGCAGCTGTTGTTCAATCAATTCCCGAGATGCCTGATATCACAATTAACGATATTATTGTGACCTTTCCTTTTAAACCGTATTCAGTACAAGAGGAATATATGAAAAAAGTGATAGAATGCCTACAAAATGGTCAACATGGTGTTTTGGAGTCTCCCACAGGTATATCAGTACACGTGCATGATTGTCAATTTAGAAAGAGAGGTTTAGTGTCCTAGAAAATAAATTTAGTGTTTATAAAATATTGCAAATAACAATAGCATTAAAAAAAAAGATTTAAGTTTAAAATTCTATATTTCTTTTAAATGATAATATATAATTTAATTAAATTATAAAAACATAATTTTAAATTTGCTATTAATTTGCAATTTTAGAAACAGTTTTATGTAGAAAAAAGATGCAAAATGAAACTGTTTGATTAATATGTTTTATTCTTTTATCTTTTGTTTTTTTTATATTCTTGATATTTCTTTTCTTTTTATTAAATTATGTAATAATTATTAAAGCTGTTCTTTACTAGCTTTTTATTAATGAAATGATTATTTCACAGGCACTGGAAAAACTCTCAGCCTCTTGTGTTCCACTTTAAGTTGGCTGTTGACAAAGAAAGCTCAATTACAAGCACAAGTAATAGCGGGTGCAATTCAAAAAGTGGACTCTGGGGGACATTTTTTTAAATATTTAACCAATGGGCTTGACAAAGCAGCTGGAGTACCAGATAATGTTCAGAATTTTGGCTGGGCTATGCCCAAAATTATTTATGCTTCTAGAACTCATTCTCAATTATCTCAAGCTATGCACGAGTTGAAGAGAACATCATACAAGCATGTGGCTACTGCTGTGTTAGGATCTCGAGATCAGCTATGCATTCATCCAGAAGTTTCTAAAGAAGCAAGTGCTTTTAACAAAATACACATGTGTCATTCTAAAGTAAAGTCAAGAACGTGTTTTTATTATAATAATGTTGAGACCAGGTATGTATAGTCTTTAGCATGTGCAATTTTTTAATCACAATAAATAGCAAGTAAAAACATATTCTATAAATTCCCATCTCTTCAGAAAGGATGATCCCATGTTTAAACAGGAAGTGTTAGATATAGAAGATTTAGTTAAAATCGGACAGAAGCATAAATGTTGTCCATACTTTTTGGCAAAAGAGTTAAAACAGAGTGCAGATATCGTTTTCATGCCCTACAATTATTTACTAGATCCTAAGACACGAAAGACACAGGGTATAGATTTACAAAATACCGTGGTTTTACTGGATGAAGCTCACAATGTTGAAAAAGTTTGCGAAGAGGCAGCATCATTACAGGTACACAGAAACAAATTCTTTCTTTGAGCACTTTATATGTATTCTAACTTAATATTGTGTATATTTATACAGATAAGTAGTACAGATGTTGCATTGTGCATTGACGAAGTAACTGGTGTAATGCAAGACATGGCTAAGGAAACAGATTTGCAGAATGACTTTTTATCAGAGAATAATGTTCAGAAAGATTTCACAGCAGAGGACTTATGCATCTTAAAGGCGATGTTTTTGGAACTGGAAAAAGCAATCGATTCCATTGAATTAAAAAATCGTACAGAAGGAGACACTTTTCCTGGTGGATATATTTTTGAACTACTTGAGAAAATTGAAGTAATACTTTTTTTATTTTATTAAGTAAAATTATCAATATAATATATACTATTATTGTGTATTCATAATTTCTGTAACAGTTGACACATGGAAAGGAACAAATTGTGATAGACAAATTAGAAAAGATTATTTTGTATCTGACGACGACCAGTACTTCGCCGTTTGCAAGAAAAGGAAACGCGCTGCAAAAATTCAATGATTTATTAAGAACTGCTTTTAATAACAGCACTAATATCGTACGTCATAAGGAAAAAGTGAAACGTTGTTACAAAGTCCATATACAATCCGAAGAGCAAAAGAAGAATTACAAAAATGACGTTTGGGAGAGCAAAAAGACGACAAAAACCGACGGAAAGCTTATTAGTTACTGGTGTTTCAGCCCTGGCTTTGGGTATATATCATTTAACGAAACAATATTGATTTTCTTATCATCATAAATATAATCGTATGACAAACATCTTACAGTATGGAGCAAATGGTAGAACAGGGAGTACGTTCAGTAATACTCACGAGTGGTACATTGTCTCCCTTAAAACCATTCATATCGGAACTTGGTATACCAATCACAGTTCAACTGGAAAATCCGCACATTGTAACAAAGGAACAAGTGTGTGTTGGTGTTCTTAGTCAAGGACCAGACAATCATCCGCTCAATTCCTCCTACAACACAAGGTGAATATAATTAAGCATAATGATACAATTTCTTTATTATTCATATCTTACTTTTACAGGAATGACCCGAAATATATTGCGTCTCTTGGAAGGACGGTGTACAACTTCAGCTGTATCGTCCCTCATGGATTGTTAATCTTCTTTCCTTCGTATCCAATTATGAGGAAGTGTAGGGATGAATGGCAAAATATGGGTTTGTGGACGCAGATTGCTGAACGTAAGGTAAAAAACGTGTAACATGTATTCATTATGTAAAACTATATTTTATGATACGTTATACTAATTACCGAACGATAGCCCATTTATGTAGAACCCAATTCCAAAGACGGACTTGTCAACGTGATGAATGAATATTATCAAAAAATTAGAGATCCATCCTGCAAGGGAGCGGTTTTCATGGCTGTGTGCAGAGGAAAAGTCAGCGAAGGACTGGATTTTGCTAATGCAAACGGTAGAGCTGTATTAATCATTGGTCTTCCATTTCCTCCTTTAAAAGACCCGCGAGTTATGCTGAAGCAGAGATATTTGGAGGAAATAAGAACTGCAGAGAAAGAAGTATAAACTATATTTCTTTTAATTTTGATAAAAAATTATAGTAATCTAATAAGATCGATGAATAAATTTAATATTCAGGGCTTAACTGGGCAAGAATGGTATCAACTTGAGGCGTCGCGAACTGTCAATCAAGCCATCGGCAGGATAATCAGACACAAAAGTGATTATGGTGCTGTAATACTCTGTGATTGTAGATTTGAAAATCCAAATTTCAAGAAACAGTTGTCTGCCTGGCTCAAACCGTACATAAAGAAGTTTACGAATTTCGGAATGATTACGAAAGAGCTACGAGACTTTTTTAGGAACGCGGAGAATACTGTAAGTTTTCATTTTAATTAAGTGTATCTAATTATCTAACAGTTTTGTTTAACTTATATCGACAATGTCTAGCTGCCACAACCTAGTATTACTTATGCACAATATGGGAACGATGATATATCACTGCCTGCTGTGGGTGCTACTTTTGAAACAACAGTATCTCGTTCTCTCAAACAAAAAGGAAATCACAGTTCAACGACAGAAGAATCTACTAAGAATAATTTTAACATCGATATGTATTTAGACGAAACCTCAAAAAATAAACAGCCAGAATCACCACTTGAAATTAATTTTGGTACTTGCAATTTAAAAGATCAGAGTACGTGCGAATTAACAAGACAAAGAACTGATCAACCAGCTATAAAAAGAAGAAAAATTAATATTTTACCATCTGGAATTAATTCGTATTTTTCTGGTCCTTCGACTTCTTCCTCAATAACTTCAGAAAGTATTTGTATAAATCCTGCGCAAAACGATAAAGAAGCGAATAAAGACGATAAAAAGACATTGGGAAAACAATATTTGAAAGATGTAAGTACATAACAATTCGATATCATTTATGTGGAAAAAAATTATTTAATTTCATTAATAATCTAAATAATTTTTGAAGGTAAAACGAGCTTTATCAGCGAGTGATTATAAAATATTTGCAAGTATAATACAAAGCTATACACAAAATGGAGATTTTGACGAATTATTGAAAGTATTGTCAGGTTTATTTCCACCGACTGGGAAACTACAATATTTATTTATAGGTAAGTATTTCTTTTACAAATCAATAAACTGAAGAAATAAGAAGACTATAAGAAAAGCAAACATAATCTCTGAAGTTATAAGATAAAAAGAAATTTGACCAAAGAAATATTTTTTTCTTTTTAGGATTTCAAAGTTTTCTTAAAAAACAACATACTGCAGCCTTTGAGAATTATATAAAGAATTTAAAATGTTCCTAGCTTGGAAGTACTGGAAAGGCAATGGTTACTAAATATATACTTATTTTTACTTTTTTAAACGAATTTTAATAGAGACTAATAAAGAGTTAAGAAAAAAATCTTTTTATTAATATTTTTATATAAATTTATATTAGATTAATTAAGCCATACTGGATGTAAAATAATGCGGGCATCATTATAGTGAGATCAAGAAAAAGTTCGAAAATGTAAGATCTGAGAAAGTTGAATCATTTTTTACACTTTTGAGATAACATCCTAAAATTGATTTTAGCGAAATAGCAGTATTATATTTAATATAACTTTGTTAAAATATAAAGAATAGTAAAAGGCATTATCATGTGTAATTAATTTCATTATCGATTATCGATGTATCGTACATTAATGTTATGAATAAAATCTATCCATCATAAGATAAAAAGAAAGAACGTAGCACTCTCTATTGACTTATTAATAATCGATCATTAATAACTATAAATATAATCAACGATCATAAACGGTAATAATAAATACAGATATCTTTTCTATTTTGTTAACCATGTAATATATAATTTATGAATATCGTCCATTATGTACAATGGACATAAGTAAGAAAAATTATATACACTCGCACCTCGACACATTGTTTTCTAATCGAAAAAGAAAAATGATTCTATTACGTTGGTAACAGAAATGTAGAGCAATGAAACTCAATGCAGTTCAATACTTATCTGTCTTTATTGAAGGAAATTTAACTGCTTGAAAACAACTTTGATGTATCGAACACATCTCACGACATGTATGACAAACATAACCGAGAGTCGAGTGTACTAACATTGTGTATATTTAATCCCATCTTTTCCATTTTTTTTTACAATTCCATTGTATGAGCTCCATGTATCTCTTTATTATTGTCAACATCACTTCTCGCGAGCGCGTTTGCAATGATGTCTTGATAATACTCGCCAAATACGCTGCGATTGTGTGAAACAAGTATAACGAATCGGGCAGCAATGGCCGTCAATTCTTCTTGCAGCGAAGAGAGGCCTGGCGGTACTTGTTGTGGCGCAATGGATTGCGATTGAATGATTTTCTGCAGAAATTGTCTAATTCGCAAACCTGAAATCATATTTATTTGTAATAAAACATGTTAAACATTTATAAACTCACTTTTATACTTACTGACAAGATATCTGATCTTATGTTTTGTATCCACAAGATCAGCTATCTGGCCTTCCAGCAATGTTTCTAATTCTGGAGATAACTCTGGAGCATTGACTTCCTGTAACGTCGTTTTTACATCTTCTTTAACTTGTAGTACAATATTTGGCATTGCAGTTTCTAGATCTCTGCAGCAGAAATAAAAATTATATTAATATATTTTGAGTCCGCAAAATTAAAAAAAGATCATATATACAAAACTCAATAGAAATGTACTTGTTTGAATGCACAGAATCCAACAACGCGTTCAAGTGTTCCTTAATATTTTTTTTAAAGCTCGAAATTCCATGAATTGGAGCACCAACTGTATTATTAACCAACAATATCACAGAACCGACGACACTCAATCTGCTGATTATATCACGCAATTCCAGAAGTCTTCCTTGGTCTAACATCAACGTCTAAAAGAAATATCTAATTTATAATAAACATGTTAAGTAATAAAATTCGATATTTTCCAACAAAATATTACCTCAGCATCCGGGCTGAAATCCCACTCCAAGAGATCTAGATACGCCTCTGTCAATAAAGAATGAGTAATTTGTCTTATATTATTAGTATTGGCGCCTGATGAGCCCGTAATTTTTTCTGGATCAAAATGTCTCAGCAACCATCTCTCTGTATATTGCAAACCGTTTGAATTAACCTTGAGAAATTCGGCAAACTTTGCTTTCTCATATTCGATACTCGAGGCGATGATACTTGGCCTCATCATTGTGATAGTGAAATTTGCCAAGTCCAATCTCATTAACTGCAACAATTCCATGACACCTTTGAACGTTTCAATTATGTCCCCTTGCTGTGAAAGTTCTCTGATTTTCTCATCTCTAACTGGCGCGCATATTTTACTCATAATAGAAATTATGTATTGCGCATAATGCTGAAAATCTAATACACCTTTCTCCGCTTGCTGTTTAATCAGGTCCAGATCGAGCACTTCTCTGATATTTTCTTTGATTCTTGAATTTTGCGGTGGTACAAGTTCATCCAATGACTAAAATCAATAGAAAGTATGTTATTGTGCGACATTCGAGGCTTTACTGTAATTACAAAAACGAAAAAAAATTATTACTTCTTTAATTTCTTTCAATAAAACCAGTGCGTGCGAATAATCTGGCGGATCTTCAGCCAACTGCTCCGCCAGCAGATTCCAAAAAGCTTTGTGCATTATTTCTTTTACTCGCCTATGAAAACTACCATCATCTGGTTCCAATTTTTGCAGTTGAAAATTTTTATCTACTGCAATTTCGTGCGCTAAGGCCATATTTTTCATTCCATTGGCAGCTTTTACAATTTCATCAAAAGACACGAATTTTGGTGGCGATGCTCCTGCCAATCCTCCCATCATAAAATTTGGTGTTGGTTGCCTATTAATACAATAATATCGTCATATGTAATTAACATTAATTAACTCATAATAATATAGTTATACTTTTACTAGATATTTGTCATACATTTTGCTTACGTACTTATTTTGCACTTCATTTTGTGTAGTGGTATGTACATTAGTATCACAGTTCATTGATGATGTACCAGCATCATTTGTGTTAAGTTTCTGTTCATCCTCATTCTCCATTTTTTGATTGCTGTATAATCACAATAATGAATAAAATTGTATTCATAATAAAAGACACATGGAAACAGCAATGAAATAATTCAAATCAAGTTTGGAAAAATGATTAAGGGCCATATAGCTTTTATTTATTATAATTAGCTAAAATGCCTAGGAAAGTTAAATATTTCAATATTACATTTTTAAAGATCCTTTGTGGGGTTAGTCACAACAAACATAAAATATGTAAATATTGATAACGTATATGTTATCAGACAAAGATAAACTGACCGATAATATAAGATAGCAGGGATGAAATTTAACAATGCCATGGGTCGTAACTTGCGACTAAATAAAAGACAGCAAAGAGTTACACCCCATATTACTCCAGCACCGACCAAAACTTTGTTCCTGACAAAACATGATCAAGTCATATTGAGATACTGATCACTTTCAACTTACAAAGACTGACAAACATACTGTGACAGTATCAAATTAAACCAATCACTAATACTTGTGATAATCATGAAATAGCACACTATAATAAATATAATAAAACTTTATTAAGAAAATAAAAAATTTATAAAAGATTTCTGTGTGGAGACGTAAGTCTACAAAAAATTATGATGTAAACAAAGCTTGTGTATAATACATACTTATCTGGCATAGCGTTGAGTGTCAATATATATATATTGTTTAAAAAACTGGCCGTAGCATGGTCTGCACGCAGGAGAAATTGCTAGTCCGACTGCGCTCTAAGAGGAGAAGGAGGTCAGAGAGCCTGTCTATAAAAAGAACGCCCACGATGCAATAAGAGAATCTGTAAATACACGACTGCATTTCCTCAATGAATGACTTTACCGAATTAGTTGTGCAGGTTAATAACACGCAATAGTAGTTGGCAGTTGCGCGAAGAAAAGGCTTCCCGCAGCTTCAAGCCCGTCGGCACATCGAATTTACCTGCAAACGAACGTTACTTGTTGACAACATTTTACGATGGATCGTACACAACTCAAAAACAGCTGTGATTGTATACCTACAACATTTCGGAGTGTCAGATAAGGAGTTCAGCCGGAAGTGTCGTGTATGAAGCGCGCATTTAAACGTATTACAGATGCACTCTATAATTCTATTCTTTCGAATTCAATTTTCTCTATCCACAATAAAATAAATACGTAGATATTCAAGCATCGAAGTAAAATATACAAAAAATTGAGGAAAAAATATAGAACATAGAAAAAGCTTATAATTAGATTAAGCTAAAAAAAAATAAAATTTTGTGTTACGTACCTTTCATGAAACTTTCGCTGCGACTTCGAAACAGCAAATACGAACGGATACGTTTTGAATGCAGTTTAAATGCAGTCGAAATGGCTTTGTCGAACAAGTTGCCCTAATTGGCGGCATGACTCATTGACGTCTACCTTGAATTCGCGCGAAGGTAAAATCCGGCAATTTTTTTAATTCTTTTGCTCAAGTAAGCGAACAATGGATATGGTATATGTCGATATATATTATAGGAAGTAATGTACTCATTCGTAGCAATTTCATATTTTATTTACATATAAATTTCCATCACATTTTTTCTCTTAAAAAACCATAAAACCTAAAAATATTCATATACAATTATACGATTATATTAAGAATAATTGTAGTAAAATCTTTAAAAAATCATAAAAATTGAATTGATGCATTTTGCACTTCTTCTTTTTCAAATAAGCAATATGTATTCGGCATATATGTAAGGCACCATTAATAGTTTCATACCTACACCCTTTCGTAAAATAATATTAGTTTAAAAAATACGTATTTTGAGATAAAATATCATTAGTTTTAAAAGCAGTCTACAATATTGCAGAAACATTATCAGTGACATTCTTTATCGATTAATACAAGTGTTGTAGCATTCATATTTAGCAATAAGGTATATTGCTATGATACAAAACGAGAAAGAGAGATTAATACATTCTCTTTAAAGATTGGCCGATTTTCCCAGGGCGTTAATGTGTATTCCGCTTTTACGCAAGCCGTCTGTCAATCTCTGAGCGAGTTCGACATCCACACGAGCAAAATTTCGCACGGCTCGCTCGACGATGAACGTCGAAGCGTTACGCAGACTTCCGACCATGTTCTGCACCAATCTTTCTCTAGCCGGCTCATCGAGAACCTTTTTCCAGAAGATAGTAGCTTGTCCGAAATCATCCTCATCCTGCGGATCGTAACGATCCACATCTCCGCTCACAGGGAAGGACGGCGAACGAGCGGCCGGACACTCCTTCGGACCAGAGAAGCTGTTCGGAAAATAATTCGGCGCGCCACCGTGATTGTGTATCGGCATGTGACCGTCTCGCTGATAATGCATCGTGGAAATTGCCTGCAGAATTTCATGATGTTAATAAATACTATACTACTTCAAAAATATAATATTTGACAAAATATATTATTAATTAATTCACATAAAAAGTAAAAAATGGCACAATGTGTTTAATATGTGGAACAAGAAAATAGTTTTAGCTACATCAAGTAAAAATTACACACAGTTAAAAAGTTTGGTTTTCTGGAGATAAAAAATTTATCGCGACTTGCGCATAAAAAAGCGACATAAGCGTGAACCTATCAAATTATGTCATCTATGCTTACTAAAATTCACTATCAAAATATGTCATCTATGTTTAATTAGAATATTCAGTAATAATGACTATACGGTTTATCATGCCGTTAAAACATTAACAACCTTGTAAGGGCAATTCACTGGTAACTGAAGATGATTCGGGCCCAAGCGATGTCTATGAGTGTCGCCATAAGCAAACAATCGCCCCTGCAACATTTTATCGGGACTCGGCTCGATACCGGGTACCATGTGCGCTGGATCGAAGGCCAGCTGCTCCACATCAGCGAAATAGTTTTCGGGATTGCGATCGAGCACCAGTTTGCCCACCGGTATCAACGGATATTCCTTGTGCGGCCATATCTATAAAAAATCGTAGTGCATTTAAAACCAGTTGCTAATCACAAATTAAAATATTGTTACGTTAAGGAATAATAAACCTTCGTTAAGTCAAATGGATTCCACTTGAGGGTCTTTGCCTGTTCAACAGTCATCACTTGGATATAGAACGTATAAGATGGATTCTGGCCTTTAGCGATAGCGTTATAAAGATCTCGGATTGAGTAATCGGGATCGGAAGCACTAAGCTCGCCGGCCTTCTCGGCAAGAAGATTCTTGATTCCTTGATTGGTCTAAAATTATTATTAAATTTATAAATATTAGATAATTTTTTAGATAGATAAAATAGTGTATTATTTGAAATAAAAGCGCAAACCTTGTAGTGGAATTTACAATAGACTATCTCATTCTTGCTGTTCACCAGTTTGAATGTATGAGAACCGTAGCCGTTCATATGGCGATATCCGTCCGGGATACCACGATCGCCAAAGAGAAACATAACTTGGTGCGTTGTCTCGGGCCTAAGAGAGATGAAATCCCAAAACATGTCAGCATCCTAAAAAAAGACTTTATTAATACGATTCTTGTGTACGCATCACAACATCTAACTTTCATATGTTAATATGAGATATGTATTTTACAAATGATAACCATTGCATATTGTAGCCGTTAGAAATAGTCGCTATTTGTAAACAAAATCACGTTCAAACCAACCTTCAAATGGGTCGCGGGATTTCTCTTTTGCGTATGTATGAAACTCGGGAAGAAAAGGGGATCCTTGATGAAAAAGATCGGCGTGTTGTTGCCAACGAGATCCCAGATACCTTCCTCGGTGTAGAACTTCACGGCGAATCCACGCGGATCTCTAAAAGATGACAACATGCAGAGTCCGTCGATAATAATTGAAAAAACACATAAAAAAACTTTGTATGTCATTATTGCTTATATCTCAAACCGCGAATTAATTGCATCAGCTAGGTAAAACGCAATTCAAAAAAATGGCATGTAATCCTTGTGAATCATTTCCTATTGCACCATGTTGAATGATGAAAACTCTACCACGAAAAGCACTTGAGTGCAGTATTTGCTTTCCAGCATGCACATAATTAACCGAAGCGCGATCCGTGTATGGCTTCGATAAAAATATTGCAAGTGTTTATAGCGAAGACTGTATCATACTTATTTCAATAAAACAGGTTCGTGAAAGTAATTCTGTTCATGCTAGTTTTCTACATTATATATATAAATATATACGGCCTAAATTGCTTTTTTTTATATTATAATCATTCTTAATATAATCTTTTAATTCTAGATGAAAATTTCATAATATTAACATAGAATGCAAACATAAAAAAATAATAACAATATAAGCATGCATCAAACCAATTCATAATAAAAAAAGACGAAGAAAATGTGTTAGTATAGAAACTTCTTATAAGCGATTAAAATGACCTTCGCGGTAATCAATGTATTCATTTAACTTGTTACATCATGGATTGTCTCAATCGTATAAAAGTATTATTTTTTAATTCTAGCATTTTTTTTATATTATTCTAGATTTGATTTTTTTATATGTGTCCCTCAGTTTATTAATCCCCATTTCTTCAATTATTGATCTATTAACTATTTTATTGTTTAGCTTTGATAATAGAATTAATAGCATTATTCCAACTTTAATATGAAAAAACAACTTTATGTATTTTTCGCGGTTTATTTTATATAGAAAAATCTGACTGACATATTGTATATTGTAAAGTGTAAAAAAAAGTGTCGATGTAGAGAAAAGTGAGAGGCACAATCACCTTCTTCGAACATTTATTAGATCTTATCTGCGTCAGCGTTAAATAATATCCCGTCATAAGCATTTTCTCTATTTATTACCTGACAGTATCCGCAGAACCGCTTTCGCCACCGACCGTAGAGCACCTTATAGCGATGGGAGTCCTTTTTCCAATGCTGGAAAACACCTTAGCCTTGGAATACTTAGAGATATCGTGGGTAACTTCAAAATAGCCAAACGCACCTAAAAAAATCACGCATTAAATTAATGAGCAGTTATAATTCAAATAAGTGTAATGTATAAGTTATATGTTTTGAACGTCGAGTTGCAAAATTTAACATACCGGCTCCCTTGGCATGCACAACTCGTTCCGGAATCCTTTCCCTGTTAAAGTGCGACATTTCATCCAAATAGACGAAGTCTTGCAGCAATATCGGTCCACGGGGGCCAACCGTAAGGCTAGCCTTCTTCTCGGCAACGGGCGCTCCATTTGCGGTTAATAATACGGATGCCTCGCCCTAAAAAAATTAATTGAAAAAGTTATATAAATCGTCGACCAATTCATGTTGACAAAATAAATTTATTTTACATAGCGTGATTCTCGTAAATATTAATTAAATCAAGATTAATTTTTAGTGCGAGAATCGTAAATTTTTATTCATGTTTTGATATATAATACCATAAAAATAAAAATTAAATATTTATAAGAGATTGATCGTGTCACTTCATGTGTAAAATATTATTCTTTATATAGATTTTTTAAATATTAACATTAATTGTAACGATTTTTTATGACAGAAGGTTTAAAAGACTCTATGTTACTTGCAGACTATTAATTTTAATTATCGACGGCGTACGGATAATTAAATTATAAAACTTAATTGTTTTAGCAGTTATACAAGTTATACATAAGCAGTTATACAAGTTATACATAAGCAGTTATACAAGTTATACATAAGAGTTATACAATGTTCTATTACACAATCT
This sequence comes from Linepithema humile, assembly GCF_040581485.1. Classification (NCBI taxonomy): domain Eukaryota; kingdom Metazoa; phylum Arthropoda; class Insecta; order Hymenoptera; family Formicidae; genus Linepithema; species Linepithema humile. Next base: position 21,825,313 of record NC_090132.1, on the reverse strand, counting down.
GTTACACGATCCGTTATCTTCGTCTGAGTAGGAGGAGGCTTTTTCTTTTTTCTCCAAAATGCCAGGGAAAAACCACGACGTACAGGACACTCCTTGTCGCTACTCATTTCGCTAGTGAACAAACTACAAACGAGTACGCTTTTTATAAGATAAAAATCGCGATAAAATCGCAATATGATAAAAGTAATCTCTTCATAGATGTATAGAGTGCAACTGGCTCTTTCGAAATTCTATCTATCATCTATAAAAGTAGCGACCCACTTCGACGTTATATGTTACGGCAATTATCGTTCGCAACTGAAGAGTTAGTCGTATCCTCATGCATTAGTGCACTTTGCCCGCGTTGTTTTATCGAAGTTTCTTTCCTTTAAATTACAAAACTTTGCTTTCCTCAAACAAGCAATTACTGCAAACAATTAATCAAAAGTTGATAGATAACGGATTATGTACTGGAATAAGTCAATATCAAGAGCGAGATGTATATTACACAGGTATGCATCGTTCGCAAGTGTTGTGACACATCTAAATCTTTGAAAACGAGGTTTCCAATGTGCTATAAGTTACTTCACTGAAGCACATAAATTTCTCTGTTCAATAAATATTTTTGATGGCTACTTAAATGTCATTGTTATTAGAAGTTTCGTTGAAGTTCTCACACATAATGATATTTAACATGATTTATCGGAAAATAAACGTTTATAAAATATAGTATCACATTTTTCAATATTACAGTGATCAGAATTATCTTATTATCTTTTAAAGATAAGATTTAGAGATTATAAAATATTAACGATATTAATTAATATTTAATAAATAATATCATTTCTCATAGAAAATGCAACTTTGAAATTTTTAGATCTAACAATATCAATGATTATTATGTATAAATAATAATATAATATTATGTATAAATAAATATTTATATATTTATCATCTCTATTTATTCATTATTTATTAAAATTCAAAAGAATTACCATTTCAATGTTTGGAAAGTTATGATACATCAAAGACACACTGTGCGTAATGATAGATTTCTATTTCTGTGTTATTTGTTCAGCAGAGAATCACGATTATTTTGCGTCGGTATGTTAATTATTTTTTTCTTGCAAGGCACGCCTCGCTGCATCCAATAGCGCGATTTTATAACGCAAAAATACAAATAGCGCACACTGAACGTATTGTAATGTCTAAGAATTTTTTTTTATCATGACACAGCGCACACATTGTGTTTAAATTCTCGTCATCGACCTAGTACACCCGGCTTGTTGCTAGCTGTTTTAAAATGTAAATTATATGCGATTAAATGCAGTTTTCACATTGTAATTTTCTTCTGAATACGTTTTAAAGAAGTGTAATCTCGGACCGTGTGCCACAAAATATCGCGAGATAAGTGATTTAATCGATCAGTTTATTTATTTTATCTCTGATAGATGTGATTACAAAAATGCCACTCGTCGGAGCGATATTTAATTTATCTGTATCTATACTTCGTTACTCCACAATGACGCAGCTTTATGTATTTTTAACCTTATCTATTAAAACGCACTGTACTTTAGCGAAAACAAATCACTCTAATTTGCGTAAAATATTTTATTAACATACTTTTTCAATCATTTCCAGAAACGTAATAAAATTGTGTAATTTTTATGCTATCTAAATGATTGTGCTCTAGCCATAAAATGAAAATATCTACAATACACTGTGTTGTGATAAATCGCAGCCATATGTGCATTGCAAACACTTCAGAGATTTTATAAAAATCTTGATATCTTGGGTTCTCAAACAACTTAACTCTTTAAATGTTCCTTTGCTATGTCTAAGAATCTTGTGCATATTTTGTAGAATTTCAAAATTTATATAATTTAAATTAACATAAAAAATGTTATATAATATTTGTATAAAATTTATATAATATTTATATAATATTTATATAATATTTATATAAAAATATTATATAACAAAATTATGCCACAAAGTATTGAAATGTGCAATAAATGAGAACTGACAATAAGTTTTAATACTGTCTTTTTTCAATATATGTAAAATTAACAGTACATTCTTTTACAGCTTATTTTTTTACATTTCGGAATATGAGAAATATGTTATAAAATCGTACACAATGCACGCAATCTCTGAATATTCTTCCATGTAAATAAATGCACGTATTCATTTCCATGGTAATATTGTTCTTATCACACTGTATATGTATATATAACGTTATCTTCTAAAGTCAATATGATAAATGTAGCATAAAACTCAATATTAGCACTAATATTCCAGTACGATTCCAGTAATATTTAAAACCAACTTAATACTGTAAATATTTATATTTCGGTAACGTAAATTTTATCCTATTTTTTATTGACGGCAAAGAGATTATGGAATTAAAATAATGACGGATTCGTAGTGCAAATCAGATACATATAAAATATTTACTTTTGCATTTGTTAATATTTTATTTTATTCTTTAATATAACAAGCATATTGTTTTGAAAATTGTTTTATGCGGTAAAGAATTTGCACACATGAGACGTGCACAATATCATGATAAAAATTGATTTATAGTTTTGTTTGCAATTTCGCAAATCATAAGTGTAATCAAATAATTACGAATGTGTTCTGCTGCTCTCAGTAGCAAAGTCGTGATTTTAACTGTAGATATCATTTGTGTTTGCCTTATTGAATATTTAATGTGAGCAATTTTTTTAATATTTAAAACTATAGAATGTTCTAGTAAATTAAGTTTCGTATTGAATGTATTGAATACTTCACGTCAATTTCAATACGATACTTCAAACTCGATAAGTACATTAATAAGGATTTAATTACTAGTTTTTACAGTGTAAAATTTTTAATATCTATCGATCGAAATTTTCGAAGAATCTCTGTGGTGAAAACAAACATGTATTACGTTATTACGTCATCAACATATAGGATATATAGATACGTATGTATAATAAATGTACATCGATCATTTTCATCTATTTTGCAACTGTCCCACTTTTTAACACTTGCGTGATGTAGCATATAGTTGTTGCAGCCATTACGCTAGTAGTAACACAAGTAAGCAATAACAATAATATTGTTGTGGCGATTACGGACTTCTCTGATGTTCATATTTTGTTTCTATTTCTTTGCTAAAATAAAACCGCTATAGAATTCAAATTAAAAGAAAATTTTCTTTGATTTTCTTTTAAGACTATGTGCGTCTGTTTTCTATTAAAGCTGCATATAATTTTCTGAATGCAACTGATTGCGTTTTATGCGCATATCGGTAAAACCGCTTGGTATTTTATTGCGCCGTTAGTAACACACATAGATAGTGGACTTGTTAATTAATTCATTATTATTCGTTATTATATAAACCAGTTTTTTTTCTTGCTGAAAATGCATTTCATACATGGATGCATGTTACATCTGTGACTGCAAAATAGCTAAGTCATTCTCGATGGTTAATGGCTATTCTTATTAACATAAAACGACTTTATATGGTTGATACTCATATTTTTCTTCTAATTTAATAGATTGAATGTACGTATTGCTACAAAAATGTAGCTTAAAAAAGAAGAAAGTTAATCAAAAGTTAAATAAACTAAAACCTTTGTAATTAAAATTTTTCTAATAGTCAAACGTTTCTATTGTTTTTTTTGAAAATATTTAGTGATCAATTATATATGTGAGTTGCGGCGGAAATCGTGTGAGCACCACTGAAACTATGTGTGGATATATAATGTAACAAGCAATCTTACCTTGAGTTGCTTCTTCCAATCGTTCAGCTGTTCCGCAGCCGGATCCCTGAGCGGGCTGGCCATCTCGTCGGTTGTTTTCTCGCAACTGTAACTTCTAATCAGGAGTGTGTGAAACACGAAGGAAATGGATGTGGTGCGGCGGTTTCCGAGTGAAAATAAGTCTCCTGACGTTTCACAGCGGCGCAACGACTTGTAACTGGCCGGCGACGACAACGGTGAGCTTTTATCGCGTCCGTACCAAAGAACGTACGACGGGTGGGAACGCGTGTACACGACGACTTTGCATTGATGGAGGAGCGGCGGTATCGTTCGAAAGAATCTCAAAAACGAACGAACTTTCATCCTTCCACTTGATTTGCAGCGATCCTAAAACCATTTTTTATCTCAATTTTGTGATAGTATTGTTTTTATACAAAAAATTTCTTTAAAAACCAATTACTAAAGATAATTAAAAATAATTAAATAACAATGTAGATAAATATATTTTTTAAATTGCACTTTGTAACGTGTTTATTTTATTTTCCTTCGTATAATAAAATAATAATACTTACATTTTTACTTTTTTCTCGTTTTTATGTCAATTCGGTAGAAAGAAAAGAAAAAGTAGACAAACTGCAGTTAGAACGATCGACTGAATTATTTGAGAAAATATAAATACTATAATTACAAGTTGAAATGTAGGTTAGCAAAAATGTAGATTTATATATGATAAATATAGATAATATTGATATATATCTGATGAATATATCTGATATTATATAAGATAAAATATAGTATACCTCAAAATTTCTATATGTTGATTAGCTTTACATCGAAAATGTTATTAAAAATAATAAAATTGTCTACAAATCTAAACGGACAACTTGACAGTTCACAGACAGAAACCAAGTTGTATTTCAACGAAAATAGAACTTCACTCTTACGAAACTTCATTTACTTTGATGCAGTTTGAAAATAGTTCAAGGAACTATAAATCGATCAACACATTGCTGAAACCAGTACATCTTCTAAAAATAATAAAATTTTAAGAATTTAAACTTAATACAAATTTAAAAATTGATATAGAATGAAATTCAAAACTAAAAAGATAAAATTAAAACCTTACCCCAAACAAACATAAAGATAGAGGATTGTAATATATTAATGATGTGACACACATCAATTATGAGTATCATTTTCTTTCAATTCAAAGTAATAAGATTCGGACCATCTCAGATTACCTTTACAAGCATTTTATTTCAATGAAATAATGATTGCGAGAAATTTAGTTCCGCAACTTTGTTTATTAATGCCGTTACAACGCCACCTGATTGTGAGCCAGGTACAATTCCGAGCTCGACATTAAAAGCCAGCTCGCACGATAATGCAGTTCTCTTATCGCACGTATCTAAATTTGACGCCGTTTATATGGGATTTTACAAAAATTTCTTCAATCTGGTTATCAGTTGGCTCGATCGAGGGTCAAAAATGCAAACACACATTCTTCTTCAAAGCGACAACTCTCGTTGTAAATAATACAAACAACATCGGATCGCGTCATTGCATTTCTTTGGTAGTTTACTAAAGGTGGAGAGTTAAAGTTGCAAGAACGAAAAATAGGTCTTATATTTGTAAAATGACTCGTTCGCGAGGAAAAATTAAATAACGGATCTACGTACACGCGCTATATAAACATCATATTATTATTTACATCATTGGCGCGTCGTTTCTAACGATCCTGCGAATCGCAGGAAGCGCTACGTTTCGCCGGACACGATGCTTAATTAAAGAGAGAAAGGGGATAGATATATTATATATATATTATTATTATTATCATTATATGCTCGACACGATGTACGCGAATAAAATCGATTAGGTCAGGAAAATAATATACTCTCTGACGGGAAATTAATGCATACTACATTACGCCTAGAAATGTGCCTGAGTTTGAGCACGCACCTTATTACATTCTCCGCGTACTGTATGCATAACGGCGATTGAGAGATATTCTCACGATCGACAGATACATACGCGAAGTACGAATATTTTATTGCAGCGATGTAGCAAATATCACGGCAGCTTTGAAATTCATTCCACATTATGATATCGATATCACATTATCACAATAATCGGTGGAAATAATCGTTATCTCCCACCCACTCGTAAAATATAATATTCTGAAATAAGCTCTCACCACGAAAAATCTTTTTCTCACCACGTATATTTAAATAAATAATTTACTTCATACTCGATTCGTACGTACGTAAGCGTAAAGTGAAGGACGCAGTTTAACGAGAAGCGAAAGATTAACATCGGATCTGGGAGATTCCAATCACATCGATAAAACTCATAAATTCCCTAACCGCACACAAGAATTGTCACACGGTGAACTTGTCTCCGCTGCGGAAGAATAACGAGATAACTGTGACCCGTCATTCAGAAAAAAAAAAAAGACTCGACATCGCCGTCTTTGCTCTACTAATACGAAAAATTGTAACAATTACCTTGAATTATTAACGTACTCTTCTACGATCATTATATAAGTAATATCTAGGTGTAGGTAGCACATTAGTTTGCAGCAACGAGGATCGCACGCTCGGATATCAATGATTCACCATCTATAATCCGATCTACGATCCGCTGGTCTATCGACGACACGTGTAATGCCGCGCTGCAGTTATTCACTTCGTCTGTAGGCTAGCCGTTTATTAGCATCGATAAAGGACATTGCACTTGCCACACGATCAGGTGACTCTGTTCACCGTGCTCTTCCGCATTGCTGACCGGAGCGTTCGATCGGTCCATACTTTCTTCCGTCTCCTCTCCATCACCTGAAAAATAATTCAGTGAATGTCATTTCCGTTCAAACAGCCATTCGAATTGAGGAAAACAGGCATAAATGGCAATTTGTACAAGTCGATGCATGACAGGTGGGAAAGCCCAACCCCCAGAGAATAAAAGAAGCAATGTATGATATACAATTGCGTAAAAAGTTAGAGTGCTAGATTCTTCTTTCGTGTACGATCTGGAACTTCGACTCTAGCACATGTGCAATAGATGCACAAGCGATCTATAGACAATTTTAATATCCCACAGTTATACATGTATGTATGAAATGTAAAATAAAATGTAAAATTGTAGAAATGCTGTTAGTCGAACTTCATTGTATCGTGCAGTATATTAGGAAATATTGTTCTGTTAGTAAAGGATGCACTGATTAATGACGTAACGTTCGTCAGGACAGGTAAAGATATATTGATCTAAATCGATTGATATATCGATTGATCAGTCTTTGCTTCTCTCTGGGGGCATACCTGACCATCTGCCACACAATTAGGTGTGTTGCCACATCACTTTCGTCTTCAGCTTCATCCGCTGAAATTACAATAACCGGTTATACAGATTCAATAAGTCTTACTTTTGTATAGCAAAAAAAAAAAAAAAAAGACAATAAGAATTGTTACAACTGCATTTTCTCATGCAGTTTATTTAAAATACCTTGCAATGGCTGTAAAAGTTTACTTACCGACTCTGAAATCAATATAACCCTCACCACCGGAGAGAACGAGCATCGCGGGCTGTGTTCCATCCGTCACCGCGCTCTGACCACCATGGCCTAAAAAAAAAGTATAGAATCAATATTGGATTTGAAGTTATCAATTTTCGAAATAAGAATTCCGCGTAATAATCGATGTGGACATTTCGATCGCATGGTTATTGATTGTTTGAAATTTACCAGGCACAGCAACGAACATCTTCACAGCATCCCTGTGTCCGTGAAAACTGAGCTGCGCATGGGCCATACTGCAGTAGGGTATGAAACTTCCCGGTGTAACACCACGATCCGACGCGAAGATCCTGACGCCGACTCCCGGCGCGTCACCTTTATTGTTACCCGTCTGCACTCTGGCTACCGCCATTGAACCGCTCGCATCTGCAGCATCGCGTTGTCATTCGAGTCCTCGCGAGCGTTAAAATCGAGATACTTTGTTCTTTCAACTTACTCTCTGACAGCGGCACCGAGATTATCACCCCGTTACCGGTGCCGATCCAGAGTCTATTCGAGGAAATAAGTAGAGCTGTAATGCGCACGAAGGAAAATCCAAGTTTCCCCGTGCCAAGCATCTTGCTGACATACGGCTCTATATCGACGTCTTGGAGATGTTGGTAAGTGTGAGCGTGGTACAGCCTTAACGTTGAATCGAGCCTGATGCTGACCCACACACCGTCGCCTAGCCATGCCAATTGCCGCACTTGAGACTCCCTGCGAGGATGTGCGTCCACTGTACACTGTAAAAAAATCAAATTTTACAATTTTATCGGTTTATTATATCTTTATTTTTTTTCATATTATTCTTTTGTCTTAATATGTTAATCATTATTTAAATTCTATACCTCAAGTGTCATTGAAATGGGATCAATCACGTGAATCTTGTTTCTGTATCCACACCACACGGTTTTTCCGCTGACTGCAGTCATGCATCTGATGGAATGTTGAGGACTGCCAAGCGTAATCACATGATATTGAGACAGATCCCACTGTCCGTCCGTTCCTCTGCGGAATATCGTTACAGTTCCGTCCGCTAAAGCGACCAAGACGCGGCCTTGCACATGTCTAATCAAAAAAAGAGATTATTATTAATTCATCAGCTGATGCTCAGATTAAAACCATAGCGTGCAAAGTAATTTAAACGTTAAAATTAAGTAAGCTAATCGATCAACCAGAGAATTTTCGAAAATTAAATTGAAGACAATACACACACTCGACTGCAATTAAAAGAATAGAATTTAAAATAATTGAAAACCCTTCGATTTAATATTGTCAAAAATGTTTAATTGTAATTGATCGATTTGCTTAAATTGCACCGTTAAATTTTCTTTTGCACCATGATTCTTACTATTCAAAAGATCACGTACACAATTGCTAATGCTGCATCCCTTAGCTTCACAGAATGCAAGCACACTGACCACTTGGCAACGGCTGAATGAACGAAAACTGCACCATTTTGAGCCCCAAGCCACATAGTTGGTTGTACAGATGACATCTTCTCGATGGGTGTCTCTTGCACTTCCTCCTTCGCTTCTTCGTTCACGGTATCCTTGTCATTCAATCGCGAAGGATAAGCTTCGGCACCGCACCGTATGAAGTGTACTTTTCCCAAATTCGCGGTTTCGCTGTCCACACTTTCCAGACTCTGAGGTTCATTCTGATCCGTCTCGGCAGCCTTCTCAGTATTCTCATTTGTCTGATCCTCTGACTGATTGTCAGATTCATTCTTATTTTTCTCAACGGCGGCTTCAGCGTCTTGATTCTTTTCGCTATTCTGCTCGGCGCTTTCGTTCGCGTTCGTGACATCCTCGCAGGCGCCGTTATTGTTCTCGCTGTCGTTCGCCGTGCCGTTCGCCGAGTTGCGGATCGAGTTCTCGTTCGACGATTGCGCGTAATCGCTCTCTTTCGCACCGGGCACGCTCGCGATGCACAGCAAGTGTCCCTGACAAACGTTGAACACCTCCAGAATGTCCGCCGGATTGTTCGCATCTATCACAGTAACCTTGGACATCTTCTGCGTCGAGGTGCAGATCCAGACGAGCGAGCTGAGCTGCTGCTCCCACCGTTCTGCCTCGAGCCGTCGGTTCTCGTTCTCCTGGAGCTCCTTGTCCAGATGCTCGACGGCGTCTTCGGCCTCTGCCTTCGCGTTATTGCTCGTCTCCTGAGCTTCGGCAGCGTAAAACACACTTCCGCCGACCATGCATCCGCCGTCGCGCGTTTTACCGCCGCTCAGATTTACACCAGCGCCGCACCATATCTGAGAAAAACAACATTTCGCTTATCTCAATTTCTTCTTATCTCGGAAAAAAAAAAAAAAAAAAAAATGCAATACGTACCTTCATGCCCGGCTCGGTTTCTTGCAAAGGTCGACAGTACACCGGGACTGGGACGGGAGGTTGCCTGACGGGAGCGCTTGGTTTTCCCGGTAAACTCCAGCCATAAGCTTGCAGACGACCATCCTCCTTCTTCACGTGTGCTCGCACCTGACGATACTGCTCTCTCCGCTCGCTTGCGCGTCTTGCTACGAGTTTTTCGGATGATCTGCAAAGATGACACAAATAGTACATTAATTATCGCTCGTGAGCTTTGAACGAGAAGGGGCAAGATTGTTGGAAACTATCTTTTCCAAGTTAGTAAACAGCAAACTGTAATTGTTGACTGTTTGTCCGATCATCCATTTCACCACACATATCCTTCGATCATTTGGTTCCATCTTCATTAATTTACAGCCGACCAATTAACAAACCAAATTCTCACGAATTTGTTAACACACAGGGTACGGATAGGGTGTAGATATATCTATAGGCTATCGTACTTCTTAGAGTCTGTTGAAGCGAACAAGTTAGAAGTAGAGCGGAACAGATTTACCTGCTGACCAATAAGCACCCCACCCGAAGCCAGAAAAACCAGGTATCTCTTGACAACGCCACGAGGGAGAGGCAAGGACGTAATCCGAACAACAAAAAGACCAAAAGCGCAGTAACAAGAGTGAAATAAAGACCAAGTTTATAACGTAATCAAAACTTCATTTATTTCTTTCGATCAATAATGATCGTATATTATTATTTTTCCAAAAATTGTACAAATTCGTATTTACAAAATGATGTCTTTCTCTTCGAACATTATTGAAAAATTGATGATCTATCTAGTGACTTAATTAGTGCAATTCTTGCACCCTTATGAGCGATGTATACATCATCATTGTATAATACACAAATCATGCTAAAACTTGATATTTAACGGATCTTCGGGAGTGAGAAACGTCAAAGTAAAAATAGAGATATGACAACCGAAATAAAATAAAATTAAAAAAAAAAAAATTTTTTTACATATACCAAAACAATACATTACTTTGAGATGATACGACTAAAGCCAAATTTTGTTCTTTAGGTACTTGTTAAAATCAAATAAATCGTAAAATGAGCAAAGACTGGTTAATAAATACATTGCATTAATGCACGCAAACCCTTCATCAATCAATAAGCTAAATAATTCAGAAAGGACTCACATCTCTTTAGTGCAATTGAGACTAATACCGTGAATCATGACATAGATTACGGATCCCAACTGACCAAAGAGGGTTCTAATCTGCAAAGATGAGCAATTCACAAAGTTATACTAAACTGTTTGCATAATTTACCCCATGTGGACTATAAAAACGTATTACCTTTATCGTATGTTCTTCACTTAAATTTCGATGATAAAAGTATCAGAGTAAAATTATTCAATCGTGACTTGCATACAAAATTGTGCATTTTCGAGAGACGTTTACCTTACGAAATAGTGAACACAGATTCATCAAATATATTAACAATCGAACATTAGGTATTCCTTTGTAAAAACGTATTAATATATATATATATAATGTTGTGAAGCATGATCTTTAGTTGTTGAAATGGATGAAATAATTAAAAGAAGAAAGCGTAAAATGATAAAGAAAAAACAGAAGTTCGATCTAATTGATAAATTAAAAATATGCAGGTCTCGATGTGTAAAGTCGATGTAATATATATGTATATATATATATATATCTACGTGCATGTAGTAAAATTTGATTGATTTCTCACATGGTGTCTCCTTGGTCGAGAAAGTCTTGGCGACTTTTCAACGTACGTCTACGCATGGCATCCAAGGGCGGCGCTGGAACGACCTGATTCGATGGTGCGCTGTACCGCACATGCGGTAGCGTGTGCGCGGAACGCACTAATGTCCCCCGATCAGCCGGGCCTGTGAAGAGATTGCTAAAACTGGAAACGAACGAATTAATCTTCTTTCTTTTCACTTCCTTTTATTTTTATTCAATGGATATATCGACAGATACGTACAACTTCCACACCGAACCTTTGCCACCCGAGATACTGGAAGGATCGGTCTTGCTGGCTCTAATCATTTCCGTCCACCTCACCGCCTCTTGAAGTTCCATAAACCGTTCCTTGTATTGATTTCGCTCCATGAGCACCCTCGCCATCTCCACTCGCGTGAATCGCTTCCTCTGAGACAGAGGCACGTCTTCTTCATCGTCACTCTTTGTCGCTTTAGCTGCCGCTTCCGCCTCTTCCTTAACTTTCTTCAATTCTTCCTCGAGAGCGGCGACTCGTTGCCGCAATCGTTCCCGCGCTTGCTGTAAGCCTCGAACTTCTTCACGTAATATTTCTTGCTCACTGAAATATTAATTAAATATTAGTTAAACATAAGTTAAATATCAAATATTTATCAGTGTTGCAAAAAAAAAGAATTTAATCATGACTTACCTAGTTAATTCATCCACTTTAACAATTAAATCATCCTTGACAACGTTAAGCGCATTCCTAAAAAAACAAAAATATTTAATGCTAACCATTATTGTATTAAATATATTATTGTATTAAATGAAGAACTTACTTTGTTGCTAGCAATTCATTATTCTCCATAATGAGATTTTCTACTTCTTTTCCCATACCTATAAAAAATAGATAAATGTGTTAAAATACCGACAAACCAGTAAAAATTCAAAATATATCGAATATAATTTAAAATTTTAATATCATATGCATAAGCAAAGAATTAAAAGAAACGCTTTGCAATAGATAATACATATCTATTTTAATTGCAAATTTTATTGATAACTGATTATTATATAAAAAGTATATTTAGCAATAACAATTTTATCAATAGATATAAATATGATGATAATTATTGGAAAAAATGTTTATCATATAAAAAAAGAATATTATTAATGGTATATGTCTTACCAAAGAAGTTGTCATTGACTGCATGGTAAGTTAGTGTTATACGATGCGTTGGAAGTATACGAGCCACGAGCCATTATAGAACGCGGAAGCAAACAATGAAACACAAATATAAATGATTAGAAAATTGTTAATTTGGAGAATGGATGAATAAACGAATATATTTACAAAGATCGTGATTATATGCGTGTCATAAATATATATATAAACACACCTGAGGAGGCATATTCTCCAGGATGTACTAAGCTTCCTAAAATTTCGAGCATATCGATTTAGTTTTGTAAGCAAAAAACACTTTAAAATAATATCTCTGCAATACGAATATATAATACCTGTAATATCTGCGCCCTCGTCCATTTCGCCAAGAGCATCAGCATCTTGGAAACTTAATTCTTGATACAATGTATTGCCACTTCGTTGCTCTCTTTCAGTTCTACTTCTACCTCCCGGAGTAGTAGCCAACTTCTCTATGCTTGCGGTCGGTGTGGTTGGCGTTATTAAAGTTGGCGGTACCTCCGTTTCTGGACTTTCATCTGCACAGAAATATTTTCTTAATTAAAACTTTGTGTTACAAATCGAAGAGATTTACAAATCAGGTACAACGTACGCCTAGATATAGCTGTAGTCTTGTTCTCTTGTACTGGTTGATCAGTCAATTGGCTTTTATCAGATGTTTCAATAGCAGCTTCGCTACTACTGTCCAACATCTCGGTTCTTAAGTTAGCAGTATTTGGTACGATATCTTCGTGAACATCTTCGGCGTTTATACTAGCTTCCAGACTCTGAAAACCGTAGCTCAGCGGCCCGGAGCTGCGCGACATATGAGCAAGTCCAAGAGAAGGTAAGCGTGATGGCGCGCGGCTTGCAGATACACTTTCCAATCTTTCTGTGCTACCAACCAGCATTTTGGTCCTTTCCATATAATCGACATGGGTCTTAAATAACTCTGTATATCTGTCATGTAACCGGGAATACTCGCGTTTCAATTCAGCTTCTTTCTCTTCAAGCCGACCAACTAAAGAGAAATATAAATATTTAATATAATAAAATTCACAATTTATGAATCAAAATAGTTAGCTTTTCACAATAAAACATATAATAGATAACTTCGATAAGCATGAGATTTTTAATTAAAAAAAAAAATAACATGATGAGATAGCAAGCATTTATCGTCAAAAAGAGAAAAGTAAATAAATATTTATAATAAAGCAACAGATAACAAATAATACCTTAAACAAGCACATAAAATTATGAAATGTAAAAGTAATGATAAATGTTATAACGTAATGAATAAAGAAAAGATGATAAATAGTATACCAATAAACTTGCACCCTGTTTTTCACACATTTCTCTTAACCACATACGCAGACCACATACAAAAATGTGTACATATAAAAATATGTATAACACAAGATTAAAAAAAATAAAATCTTCTACTCTACTGTAGAGGGAAGAACTGTGAATGGGTAGACTGGAAGTGCCAATGGCGATTGTACCGTGATCGTGTGAATTTTTGGTCTTCAGTTCCAGCATTCTCACTATAGATTCCAAGCTATCAATTTTCGACAGAAGCTCCTTTCTTTCGTCTTCCGAAACATCTTCCAGTTCGAGGAGTTTCTGATATAAATAAATATATATTACATTATGACATAATCACATTATTATTTCAATTATTAGTATAAATTTATAGATCCAAGGCAACTTATTAAAAAAAAAAGTAACAATCACCTGATCCGAAGCTTTTCTCAATTGTTTCTCCCTTTCATACTGAGTGACAAGTTGTTCATTGTCTTCTCTTAACAGCTCTAGTTCCACTTCACGTTCTTGATTCTCAGTATAGGATATATCCAGACATTCTAATACATTGACTAGCAGAGGCATTAAGTCTTTCACTACATCCTCATCATATCTCGCTATCATCTTCTCAAACTCTTGATAGATGCTGCCTGCCAGAGACTGCACTTTCTCTGACATGACAACATGACTATCCTCATGTGTGCCGTAGACCGTTTCTTGATCCATTTTGACCAGTGTTTTATGTATATATATCTATATACCTATAAAAATAACACAAAGAAACATAGTATTATATAGTATCATAACAACATATTAATATGAAAAACTAAAGATGCAATATCATCACTTATTGGCTCAGTTCCAAACTGTGAATTGTCAAGGTTCAAAATATATCAATATACGTTTGTATATTGATTCACTGCTGATATGTTAGAACAGCTAAATTGTTTAAATATATTCCAAACTGATACACATAGAAAATAATTTAAATGCTCCAAAAAATTTACAATATTGAATCAACAGAAACAAAAAGAAATAAAGTATAATAATAATTGTTTACACTACTCAACTCTTTGGACTCGATATAATTACGTTGCACTCTTCACAGCCAGTTAAATGAATCCCAATCAACGAGACGGCGACGTTAAAGAGCGTCGAGGAGCGCGCATATCCGAGGCTGAATCGACAATCCGACCAATTCATTAGTCGGAGCACCGTCTATTCGCCAGATCTGCCAAACGCAACTCGATGATAATCCACCTTGATCAACGTTCATCGACGAACTGAACGTCAGACGCATAACTGCTTATAACCTCGAGCGTGCGACCGTTCAAGGTTCACGCGGGGTACACGAAGTGACCTCGTACTTGCAAACGATGATTTATCGATGTTTCATCGTATTATCCATGTATTATCGTTTTCTCTATTATACGTCACTTATCAAGGATGCACTATCGCCTTGTATCACTCGCGAAATGTTGTACAAACGGACGGACACACGATCGTCAACGATCGCCACGAGTTACGATTTGCGCGCGTGACGTTTCGCAACCACCGAACCACTGCCGCGCGAGAACACTCTTTTTTTGGTCCTTTCTGAACATTCAGAGTGACAGTCGCGCGACGTTCCGTCGCGACACGACAGACGGTACGAAATATCTCTCGTTGCTTTATTTCTCTCTGTTTCTCCTTCACCGTTTAGTCTCTCCACTTCGATTCCGAGCGCGGCTGTCAATCAGCAACGACGACGCGACCACCCTCACACCGCGCGAATCCTCGCCATTTTTCGTCAACCAGCGACCTGTCGTCCCCCCCGAACCCGATTTGTGCGACGTGTTCGGAAATAGATCCGCGACATCTCCGTTTGCGATGATGTTGCCTTTTGCCTATTCTCGGTTCACTTCCGTTAGGTGGCCGCGGCGTCATACGACGCTTGTACAACGCTGTTGTACGACGCTGCTATCGGCGCTCGCACGCGTTGGACAACGGCTGATAGCCCCTGACAGCGCGTTATCATTGACCAACGCGAATGTGCCTGACGCGACCACGATCGTTTCCGGTCACGCCGACGCATTTCAGGAACTACATCTGATTAAAAATTTGTTCCTTTTGGGGGGGGGGGGGGGGGCATGGCTTTTACACTAATGAACAAATCGAAAGAAAGCAACCGTGTTTGCCGCCTAATCTAATATTCAACACACGCTTTAAAAACACCGATGCACACATTATGTTTATTTTTGTAATTACATTTCTTTTTCATATGCTAGTTATAATTTATTTGTGTAATCACATTCACAGTATATCAGGATAATAAGAAATTATTTTTTAAAGATAAATACCTACCTTTTTCTATGTCACAAATCATAATTTTTATCGTATAATATCGAACGTAAGTTTACACTAAAATTACATTTAAATATAATGTAAATAGTAGTAATAAATATATAATATCATGGGATAATGCTACAAATGCAACCATTAATTAAAAGCGTCCGTAAAACTCGCCTCCGCTCTGCCTCAGCTTCTATCACATATCCTCTATTGTAGCCTTTGCTGCGATAATCACCGAAATTACTATTACCACTGCTATAATTACCGCTGTTCGTGGTCCACGACAACCGTCATTTGTACACAATAATTTTCGGAGATGGATTATTGGCGAAAAAACCGATAAAGTGATCTCTCGGTGGACGACGCGATTGAAAAATGCCGCCCGTTATCTGCTCCGGTTCATAACGACAAGCATTCATGGCGCATGACTTCATGTTCAAAACTTGATGGAAAAGAGAACACATTGTTTTTTTACCAGTGCTTATTATCAAAAGATAACTAGATATTATACGCATCATTATGTGTATTATTATTAATAAAAAAATTAATTTTTTATTACATTTTTATGTGCGATGATTATCCAATTCAATTTACAGTTTAAAACTTAAAAAAATTAGTTAAAATTACTTACATCACAAAGATTCAGCGAAAAAAGAAAAACAGGTGAGGCAAAAAGTACTCTTCTGTTGTGTTTCAGCATAAACAATTTAATCAATTGAATTGACTATTAATATTCAATTCACTTAATATATTAGCTGCGTACAAGAATTGCGTTGAACTAATCCTATTCAGTGAAAGAAAAATCTTATGAAAAAGTAACGTGCTTTTCTTAATCTAATAAATAATTTTACTTTTTAACTTAAATTAATCTCGACTATACTACATTGAAAGTAATTTAATAGATTTTATACTATTATATTATTAAGTATGCGATAATTTTTAATTACATTCTTATGTACGATGAGTATTTAATTCAATTTATAGTTTGAAACTTTAAAAAATTAGTAGTTCAATAGATTTTGTACTCCAACTTTACTGAGTAGTTATGTATACGACCCTTGTTACTGCTATACAACATTTGATAAAAATGTCTGAAAAACAAATTTTTAACACAATTAGAACTTGATTCAAATCAAATCACTTCTAAAATTGTTCTTACAAGCAAGAACATTTTGTTATACAATTAAAATTTGTGGTATTCACTTCCACTTTCTTCTCCCCTACCCACTGTTCCATGTTCTGCAACATCTCCTCTATATTTCCATTAACGTATACACCACCACCCTCCGTTTCTAAGTCAATTAAAATTTATTATTTCGTAGATTTTATATAAAATTTATTGTCCTGTTTTTTCTCTTTAAAAAATAAAAGGTAAATTATTCGTAGTTGGCACTAATTTTGGAGTTTTCGTTATTCTGGGACTGTGCGGGGCTTTGCGCGCAGAACTACTGGTAGGCGTTGTAGCAGCAGAGAGATTTTTCCTCAACGGCTTCATGGGCGTTCGTACTATTGGCGTTTTGTTGATATTGAATTTATTGCTGGTCTTCAATATTTGGTCCGGCAGCATTGAACTGTGTAATTCTTCTCTCTCTGTCATATGGCCTTGGAATTTACTGTATGTTGTATCCACCACACTATTATTGGGTGACAACGATTCCTTTCTTTTTTGTCCACCTTTTGAAGATCTACTCGGTTTTGTTATAAGAATTTTTGGAAGTCTTCCACTTCTTCTAATCTTGGATGCAACAACAGTGGGCTTGGTTCTGTCGCCATTTCTGTTTCTCTTTGACGATGTATTGGGAGACGGAGTGAACAATTTACGCTTCGATAAACCTAGTGGAGTTCTAACAATACTGAGGTGAGACATACCTGGTTTGGAACTGTTCAAAGGTGATTTCTTAACAGATTTATCCTTTGCCTCTTTCCTCGCCTTTTTGATCGTTTCCTTCTCGTGATGGATATTTTCCCAAGATTCTGCTAAGACATTTTCCAAAGATGTACCATGAATGGTAAACATCTGGTTGTGCACAGTTTCATATTCATTTATCAATTGCCTCAATTCTTCTTCAATTTTGGGCAACTTCTTTTGTATCGTCTTACGTTCCCTCTCTTCCATTAATAACTGGCCTCCGCGATTGTGATAGCGATCAGGATTATTTGCACGTTGAAGTAATTCTTTTATCTTAATTATAACATTTTCGCGCTGTTCCAGAAGGTCAAATATTGTTCGATTATCATTATAAAATTTGCGTAGCTTTTCCACTTCTAACTCATGTAACATTAGCAGATCCTCGGTGAATGTATTGGAATGAAATGGTGCAAATGCATTTCTTTCTGCTTCACAGTATTTGCATAAATCCCACAAATTCATCAATTCATACCTGAGCTGAGTAACGTATCTGAAAATATTCTCCTTTCTTTTCTCTTTCAACCGTTTTATTTCCGCATTGAAAGCATTTATTGTACTCGTGCTGTAACCAGGATGTCTTTCAAGAAAGGAGTGATAAACATCGACAGGTTCATCAAGATATTTCCACAATGCCGATAAATCTTCTTTCATTTTCTCAACACGGCACTTTGTTTCTTCCACTTGTGTTTTTAACTCGTCTCTAAACTCTTTCAATTTTGCCATATTGTTTTTATTGAGCACAAACTCCTCAGGATTATCGCAAACCAATTGTTCAAATGACGAAGAAGGAGCTATATCCAAATCATCCATCATTTCAATTATAGAATGACGTATTTCCGTAAAAACATTTTCTAAACGTATTTTTTCGTTCTCTTGTTTCTGTAGATACAACTTGAAACTCTCGAGTTCCTGCTCAGTAGGTACAACATCTGTACTGATGTTAAACTTTTTGATACCGAGTTTCTCACAAATGACATGTTCCTTTGTCAGCAATTCCTTTATTAACATCATACGTTCTTTTTTTATGCCTTCCAAGATTTGTAGATTTGCTTGAAGTACTTGTTCCACTTCGTTCAATGGCATCTGGTCGTAGGTCTTCTTGGACACTATATCCAGGTTCGGATTTTGCTCACTTGTAAAGTTTAATTCTGCATTTAATTTTGCGTTCTGTTTTAATAATTCCTGTACGTTGTTTAACAACTGTTCCTTCTTAGAATGTGATTCAGCTATCATGTCATACAGCAATTCCTTTATATGATTCTGTACTTGCTTATAATATATTAATTGCGTCTCATTAGAGCATCCTATATCTTCCCAGTCTTTCTGCAACGTATTGAGTGTCTTCTTAACTGCCTCATTAATTGTTTTTTCAACTGGCTTCCATTTGGGATAATCAATCATTCCTCCAATGCTTGTATCTTCTTTGAAAAATAATAACATAATTAAAATTAAAAAACACAAGTTAAAATTATATATAGCTGCTTTGAAATGCGTGTCATCGAATAAATACCTTGCTTTTTCCAATCCTCTATGGTCTTTAACAACAACAGCTTCTTTGATTGTGCTTCAGTCACAATGTCATCTAACTGTTCCTTTATACAATTCTGTACCTGCTCATAGTAAATTAGTCGCGTCTCCTTGGAACATTCTGCGTTTTGCAAGATCTTTTCCAACTTGGTGAGTGTTTCCTTACAGTCCTCGTTCAATACTTTTTCCACTGGCTTCCATTCCGGTTGGTCAGTCATCGTTTCGACGTCTTTATTTTCCTTGAAAAAGAACAATATTGTTAGTTCAAACTATATATAAATGCGTCCTGACACGCGTATCATCGAATACATACCTTGATTCTTGCAAAATATGAATCTATTGCACAAAAGAAACCTATATAAATCTATATTTGTTTCTATCACACGCGATACAAGAAATACCGTTGTATGTCGTTACTCGTTTGAATTTCTTCCCTTCTCTCCTTGCTGGCAACCGGATAGGTGCTGCCCCTTCCATACGACCACGTTTGTTTGAAGTAGTGAGCTATACAATCATAAGGACCAATGTACAATTCGCGGCCCAAGGATAACAATAGTAGGCAGGGACTTCTGTCCTCTTTCCGCATTTACTACCATGTATGGTGGGGATATTAAAAATGAAACAGATATGTGACAGACATCCCCGTCCAATATAGCTCTCTCTCTTCCACGGTGGACCACCCCCTACTTCTTCAAGCTCACTCCAGTATGTTATTTAGCTAACTGGTTTGAATTTAAATAGTTTATGCGCGACTCGAGTGGCGTCGTTGGCAGAAGCCACAAATTATAGAGTATATAAAGATAAGCCTCTCACACAACAAACGTAGGTGCGTAGAAAGAATGTGTGTAAGGAAATTGACCAATCATATATCTGATATAAATTTTCATTAGATGTATGATTGGTCAATTTTTTTATAAATATGCATTTATGCAGGTCGGTTTAAATATATCTTTAGGCCCACAATCGGTTTATTTTCAATAGTTTAAACAACTTCGTGACTTTTGTACAGACCAATCGTCGCAGAACTGCATCGTCGAGGATTTGTGATTGGACGGACGAGGCATGTATTGGATGTATTTGCCGGCCGCACGGAAAGTATGTATATATGGCGCCTACAGGTGCCGCGATAAAGGTTTTATCGGAATTTGTGACGCGGCGGTGACGGGATAGAAGAGCGAGGGCGAGAGGGAGAGAGGATCCAACGGTCTTGAACGTCAAGGTAACCGTGTGCTCCCATGGCGAAATAATATACGTGTGATATACGCCTAGCCGGCGGTGCGACGAGTACGAAGCGTGCACGGAACTGTCATGCGGTTGCACGGGCTTCCTCGTCTCTCACAAAATTCTCGCGTTCGCGTTATTATCGATTACATTCCCGTGTGTGTATACCTCCCCGTTGCTACGTTTAATCGTAGCGAGTCCTAACGTACCACGTGATCGCGGTTTACAAACGGCCGTTGTGACAAACTATTGAGAACGCGATAGCACTGTGCGCGGTGCGGTGTATGTACGCTGTGTTCACAGGATTTTCGTATAGAAAAAAAGAGGGATAAAGTGCCGTACAACTTCGTCAAGACGCTCCTGGTAAGAATTTTCATTGTAGAGTCATTGATCGAAAATCGTATCATCACTTTGTGCTGTAAACCTTTAAAATATGGCGCCATAAATTATATAGTGAATTGTGTGTACAATTTTTGTTTTCGAAGAAATGTCATATCTCGATTATGCAATTGTGGTCATCATAAAGAGAATTATCCAAAATTAGAAGAAGATTGTTTACCTGCAATGGTATAATAGTTAAGTTTACTTTTTTTCGACAAACGTATATAAACATTTTAAGTTTGTATAATTGTAAATGGTGAGGAATATTTATAAGTTTTACAACAATCGTTCGTGAATCTCAAACTTTGATTGCAACGATTAAAACTGAATAACATTGTAAAAATAATAATTTGGTTAAAGTGTTTTGTATAAAAATGTTAACTATTGAAGAATATCTTAATATTAAAGTCAACTGTAATTTTTGTCTTTTATTATAATTATATATGGATTTATAAGTCAGATGTCTTATAGGATGCTGTCTACATGATTTAAAAATGAAAATATGAAGAGCAGTGGTCAGAAAGAAGAATCTGGTGATAAAAAGAAATATGTCTTCTTCTCAGATCCAGATGTTATTGCTAAACGCGCAGAAACTTCTGCTATTGTAAGTAATATTTATTTTTTGCTCTTTTGTTTCAATCTCTCTGTATAATCTTTATAATTTTTTTTATTACAGGCAGCACAGATTACAAGAGATGCACAATGGCAAACTTCTGATAAACAATCAGATAATCAACAAGTTCCCACACTCGGCAGAAAGAATTTAGAAAATTTGCTATCGTATCATCCTGTACAACCATATCCCTTTACATTTATTAGCGCAGTGAAACAAAAGCTCGCCTTAGGCGACCGCACTGATATTAATACAAAAAAATATAATCCAAGTTCTCAGTCTAAGAGCAGTTTGACTTCTTCAGTATTAAAAACAAATAGTACACAGAATTTGTATCAAATTGTACAAAAAATGGATTTCATTAGACCATTGAAAGTTCCAGATCTAAAAATTTCTCCAAAAACACTTGATTTCTCTAGTAGAGAAAATTCTGTCTCAAAGGAATTGTCTTCAAAGTCTGAAATAGCTGCAAAGGAATTTGCACACGATAAATCTGACAAAACATTAAGACTTGACAGGGTGCAGAGAAAATTAGATTTCTCATCAGATGGATCGTCAATTATTAATTCCGAAAGCATAGAGCCGTTGAAAGCGCCGAATGTGTCCATAGCATCTAATTTAAGTAAGAAGAAGGAGCATGTCAGAGACAGTTCTAGGGAAAAAGAAAACAGATCTAAAAGACTGAAAAAGGATGATTCTTCATGTACGAAAAGGGATGAATTTGCACAAGATCAAGTGAAACGCAGTCGAAGTCCGAGACGTATCTCCAGAAAAGATGCAATCGATATGAGCAACATAAGATTATCTTTACCAAAGAATGATAGACCATTTCATACTGCAAAAAATAACGATTATCCGTCAACAAAATCAAAGGATAAGAATTTTGTTATGTCTAGTGTTAAAAAGGATAATGACAAAAGACAGAGATCCTTCAATGTACAATCTGTGGAATTAACGAGAGAGAATCTAGAATCTAAGTGTCGGATGTCGAGCAACGAACCGCCGGTCTTTCCATCTTGGAAAGTACCGGATAAAGTCACATTAAGGGACAACAATATTGGCATTCTATCTAATATTGCAGAAAATAAATCTAAAGACGTTTGCCACTCGAAGCAAAGGCCTGACATAGAAGACTCTAAACATAAGTCTGATTCAGATAATAGACAATTAAAGCAAGACAAATCAAACACTATTCATAAGGAGCAAGCAAAGAGAGTGTCCGATAAAAATAAAACTTCGAACAACAAGATCGAAGGGACGTTGCACAGCATCGATTCGGAGCTATCTGAAAACATTGGAACCGTATCTGAAACAAACAGTTCCAAGAATCGTGTAAATGTTTATCCTGCGGGTTCTGCTCAGTCATCCAAGAGTAAAGATTCCGAAACGACTGCGGAAAGTAAGCAGAGCACCAATTCTGCCCGCTCAGCCAAAACTCTAGAGAGTTTCAAATGTAAAGAACATTCTGCGGCGCAGTCTGCAGGCACAAGCACTAAAAATGATGAAGAGTCATATTTACAGAGCACCATCACGACTAAAGAATCGAATACTAACGATGATTCGAACGATGTAGATATCAGCACACTGCCAGATACATTATTCGACCCTAGAAGAATCTCTTTCAGGGACGGATACGCCCCGCAAGACTTCCACAATTTAACCACGCCGGAAAAGATGAATCTTATGGTCAGGTCTAAACGAAGAAAATGGATACAAAACAGTGATTCGGAAGCGGATGCAAGATGTCCAAAGCATAAGCCGATAATAAAATCCGAGCAAGAACAAAGCGAGATACAATTGGTGAGTACAAATGCATTTTTACATATTTATCCGGCTACGATAATGTCCTTTGTAAAATAAAAGTGCATTGAAATTTCAGATGCATCCAACAGCTTTGCATATGCAATTTCAGGCAGAACTGCACCTCTATGATTCTTACAATGAGTCTCTCAGGCAGATCATGGATGTCGAGAAATGTTTGTATAATACTAACCGCGAACAGGAACAAAAGAATTTACAAAAAGTTAACGAGAAAGATGAGGAATTGGGAAAGATTGTGCAAACTGGAGAAGACCGTGCAGCCGCTGCAGTCGATAACGATGCTGTTGGAAAAAGTAAGGAGACTATTAATGCAATTATTTATCTGAAAATATAACAATGTTGTGACATAAACGTGGCAGAGGGATAGATATATACAAACGTGTAACTAAGTATTAAAAATATTTTTTGCAGCAGTTTGGAATCCACTTGATTATACGAAGAAAGATATCGCCGAGACCTGGAGATCGAGCGACGAAGCGCATTTTAACAGAGAACATTACACTTCCACGAACCAGGGCAACACTGACGAGTCGGGTATTAACTATGGAAAATTCAGTAAAGCGGTGGTCAAAGTAGCGGAAGTACAGACTCAAACGGTAAATGATATGGCGACACAAACGGATATATCCGCGAAGAAACGGGACACGCAAAAGCAATTGTTGGAAGTCCACACGGAGGCTGCATGTGAACGATCATTATCGAGGGAAACCGAAGTTCCTCAGCTGTCTTTAGATTCGGCTGAGCAACACGAAGACTTGGACCAAATTGAAAAGATGTCACTGCCCAACAAAATAAGGACCATGTCTGAAATTAGCTTACACGAAACTACCTCGTCGATAAAAACGGAAACCGGGACTGAAATTAGTATTTCAACTCGGGATGTAACATGCTCGTTTAATCAGTACTTAGACCTCGAAGTAATTATATTTTATTATAATACGCTGCGTACATTTGTGTACATTAACTGGATTATTAAACTCTGCTTTCTTTTTCAGATAGCGCAGCTCATAAGAGATGAAAATCAGCGATGCAATAAAATTGAAGAATTGTTCAAATCTCGAGAGAAAACGTTGAACGACAAGACTAAGAAGTTGATGCAATTGGAAGAACAGAAACGCGTTTTAAAAGACACCGGACAAGATAGCCGTTCCGTAAAAAAGAAACAGAGAGCTCTAATTCTAAAGTTGCAGCAAGAGAAGGACGAAATTAGCAGGTGAGTAATATTTATGCAATTGTATATCGTGTAATCTTCCACTTTTGTACTAAAATGTACCGTTTGTTAACAGGTTAAAATATTTGTACGTAATTACAAGCCAGGAACGTAAGCTTATGCTGCAGAAGCAGAGAAACATGTTTAATCCGCAAATATCGACGAAGAATATTTTAACAAAATTGAAGAGGAGCGCCGACAGTCAATCGCCGAGAAGATTATCGGGTCCTATGAAGGGTTACGATATACGTAGCAATAGCTCCATGAGCTCCTTGATCGATTCGGATAAATCTCAGCACGATCAGTCTCAAGTAGACCCACGCTTGCAAACACCGAAAAGTTTCAGATCCATATTCTTGAATTCGACTAAAGAATGCAATACGTCCGCAACAAAATTTGATGACCCGGCTGAGAGTAAGAAATTGGAAAAGAATCCTGCAAAGTCACAAAAGAAAGGCGATATGTCGAAATATGAGCTAAGATCTCGAAAGTACGATGAAAAAATGCCCAGAGCGGATATTTTGCGGAATAAACAAAATCAGCTCGACATGGAATCCAAGCGAATTCAAGGCCATCCTATGAAAATAAAACGACTTTTGGAAAATCAGGAAGTGATCGGAGTACCGCAATCGTCGAAATTGGAATTGAATGTGTCGTTACCTGACTATGTAAAATCCGAGTCCGATACGTTAGTGGAAGAATTATCCAAAAGGTCGAGGACAGTGTCACAGGTAGCGGATCCCTCTGTACAAACCGCTACTATCTTGACAGAAAAAGATTCAACGTCCAACATTGTAACTGCTAACAGTGAATCGATAGAGGAAGAGATAAACACGATAATTCAAGATACCATCTCCAAAACAACAAAATCGTCGCAAGTCTCTGAAAGTATGTTGCAGACAAATTCAAGCAAGAGCTCCAAGAAGATTGATAAATCGGTTACGAGTGATAAGGACGTATCGAAAAAGCTACAATACAGCACCGAGTTGAAAACAAGCTCCAAGCGCAAAAGCTCCAAGTACCAGAAAACAAAATCGTCTTCTAACACATTAACGGAAAATATATTGCAATCCAAATCAAGTTCTCATATATCGGAGGAGCTTATAAAGCATCATGACAAACGGACAAAAGTGGAGAACGAATCGTCTCAATTAGACATCAATAATGAAAGTTCGTACGAGAGTAAAGAAAACACGTACAGCCAAGTTTTGAACAGAAAAGTCGACAATGATGAGAGTTCTTCCAGAAACGAACGCAGCGTTCAAAATGTATCCACATCTCAAGTTGACACTTTCGCCATTTCTCATCACAGTTCTGGGGACAGCGAGAAAAATTTGTCGAAATCCGTAGTCGTCAGATCAAAGGACAGAGATTTTGAACAGTAAGTAAAATATGTTTATGCGTGTTTATGTATACGTTTAACTTTCCGAAACGCTATTTGAAGCAGCACGCGTAGGTTTCGCTAGCGAAATCTTGAATCACACTGAAGTCATGTGTGTTGAAAAGTCTAATAATAAACTGTGCATTCACACTACATCGGGCAAAGCATTGTAAAAATAGATTCTCTGCAGAAGCGGTTCGCATGTCGGGCTTGCACACGCATATTTTTGCGCGTTCTTTGAGTTCTCACATCTCTCTCTGTTTTTCTTCAGAATTTTATCCGCACGCGAAACCGCGCTCACATCGCGTAAGAACTGCGTCGAGGAGTGGATGGCTTGGCACGCAAGATTAAGAGCGGAAGAGGACCGTGTAAGCCGTATGGAGCAGGCGGCGTTCAAACTTGTCGCAGCAGCATCGAATGTCTTATCTCAGCAAGGTAATATAATGTACTTTCGAGTGATTTTAAAAATTCGGGCCAAATCATGTACGTTGCTGATCAATTTAAAGTTAAATAATAGTCACAGCTCTCAAGTTCTCGTCGAGGCAAACAACGATTTATTATTCTAGGACTTCGAGAACTACACAATAATTATAACATTTACGTTCATTAAGTATAACATTCGCATAATTTCCAACTCTGATCACGATCAGAGAGAGGTCTGTGTTCTTTTATAGATACCACTCTCTCGTCCGATACAAGCGATGTCGAAGGAAGGATAGGACTTCTTACTGAGAAATTGGCGGAACGACGTATCGAAATGGCGCGTCTAAAAAGGGAAGCAAAGAGGCAAGCAAAGAAGCAACTACGCGCTTTGGAAGCAAACCTGCTGAATCAGATTAAGGTAAGTCTACACTGAACGATAATTCGATTATTTTCTACAAAATTCCTGTTTTTGTTCAACAGAGATATGACACGACCATCCACGAGATGCGCAAAAAATTGGAAACAAAGAAAGGTATTAAAGAAACTGATAAGCTAGCTATAGAGCCAAAGTCATTGGCTGACTTCAAAGTACCTGAAATACCGCTTAAGAGAATACAGGATATCTATAAGAGCAGCGATTTACTGAGATCCAGATCGGAATCTGATCTTTTAGCGACGAAGAATCAGCAAAAAGATTTGCTGAAGATCGTGACGCCGATAGCGTATGACAACAAACGTGAGAGAGATACTTTACAGAAATCTGCAAAATCCACGGATATCAAGAGCACGAGCGCAACGAGGACTGAAGAGTATTACGGATATTAATCACAGCAGCCAAACTATTTTGGACGAGTACACAGAAGCATATGATAAAATTCCAACGGTGACTTCCGTGTCATTAGCCTCGCATAGTGCACTTTCCGGAAAGCATGCTCTTTCCATAGAAAAGCAGATCGATGTGAAGCAAAGTAGCGTGTCGCGCGATGCTGAAAATAGTGAAAAGAATCTCAGTACGGTTAGATCGGAATTGGAAGTGCCAACGATCTCGGATGCGAGTATCAAATCGACGGATAACAGACCGATTTCTAAAACCGATCAATCGAAGATTCTCACGATACAGTCGGAGATGCAGGAAGATGTCGGCTACTCAAAATCTATTCCGAGCAAATCCAATTATTCTGTGGAAAATATTACACGCATTACCGATTCCAACATACTCACTTATTCGAGGAAGTTGGACTATTTGCAGCTAAACAATAAGAACTTGAGCGAAGATATAAGTTCTATTGAAAACGACATTAAGGCACTCTCTGAAATAATGTCCCGTTTGAGTAACGAATCGAATGAGAAATCTAAAGCGGATAACGATGAAAGAAATACGTCGCAAGATATATCGGAAATAATATCCAAGTCAGTCTTCAGCGACAAAATCTCAAACATTGCAAACGACGAAAAGCAGGCAATATCGCACGAGAAGGAAATTAATACTGATTCTCTTTCCGGTTCGGCAAACGACAGGAAATCAAAGTCGCCCAATGATTCTAGCCGTGGCAGCTACGTATCAGACAAAATAAATAACGAAGTATCGGCAACGATCCCAGAAGAAGCATCTATTCTTTCCAATTCGGCTCGTATTGAAATCGATTATGAAGCCAAAAGCAAGGAGATAATGAACGAAATTGAGAAATCTATAATATCGGAACACATTAAGGAAACACTTGACGATTACAACACTTCATTGGAAAATGAAAACGAGGAATTGTTAAATGAATTGATCTCAGAGCTCGATGTAAAATCTATTTCTGAGATTCTTTCCAAAGTATCGGAGAGCAGAAGAAGTCTCGATCTCGCGACAAATGTAACAACGGAAATCGTCAGCGACGCGAAGAAAGATAGAAATGTTGCTGAAATATTAGAAGCTGAAGCTATTACCGATGCAAAACCGTTGAAGAACTTTGATGAAGATATTCAGACACCGGCACTCGATGAAACCGTAAATTCAGTGGCACTCGCGTCTAAGGCCGACCGAAATCAATCGCATACAATCAGCGCGGGGAACATTTCGCAGGACAAAGACGATTGGACGACATCTGATTCGTTTGAAGTGCCGCAAGATGAAATTAGCACCGGAGACCGAGAAGAATTCGAGAAATCGCAATCGCGCTTGGATGATAGCTCGAGTAATTTCTTGGAAAAGGATGTATCAGCGTTCATTCCGAAAGGAGAGTCCACTAAGGTTGAGATGCACAATGTCACAATTGATAATACATTGGTAGAGTCTCACACGAAAACTAACGATGAACTCGACGACATACTGGATATAATTTCTAGGGAAAATAATCAAGAGAAAAACATTTTTAATAATGAAAATGAAAAACGTGATGTACTCTCCGATTCTATGGCCGAATTATTGGACAAAGTTAAGGATTTTGCAGAAAATGATGAAAAAATCGAGGATAATCATTTTGGAGAAATCTTACAAGCGGCCGGTGAAAGCGACGATAAACCTGTTGTAAATATAAATCTGCGCGTGGAAATTGATAACGAAGAGAGTCCACGTGAAACGGTATCGGAGGCACAGGAAATTATAATAACAGAGCTGGATTCGGAGAGCATAGAAGATAACGTATTATCGGAACTTGAAATTGATGCCAAAATTGAATTGGCTGAAGAAGAGGAGCCCGCTGCTACGAGCAATGTAAACGAAGGCAGGGATTATTATGTCGTGGAAGAAACAGACATGCCCGTAGAAATAAAGGAATGCCTGGAATCAATTTTGGAACAAGACAGTTCGGATGGCGAACAGCTGGATAATCTGGTGGAAGTTGCTGAAAGTGGATTGGATACTGTGGAAAAACTCGTCGCACCCTCGCGAGATTCCCCTGATTTAATAATAGACAATGCGACGCCTGTGCAAAGTGAAGAAGCTAAAGAATCAGCAGATGGCACAGTTGAACAGAATGACGAAATCGTGATAACAAGTGCACCAATAATTGCAAATTTAAACAAAACTTTCGAGATATTTAAAGATCCTGAATACGAAGATATCTCGGAGGAGAGTCTCGAGGTGTCTGAAATTTTAGATAAGAATGACTTATCTAAAGCAGGCGTCGCGAAAAAATCTGCCAGCTTGCCGGAGAAATATCAGGCAGTGCAGAAATCGGTGGAAGTGCTGAGAATACTGGACGAAATTTCGCAAAAATCTTCGCCCGACTCTATCAGCAATTCGCAGAAAAGCGAGAAGGATGCACGGAGCGCACAAAGTCCGACGGAAGAGATCAGTGAGCTCCTGGGTGCGGAGGTTTCCGCGGAGGACGACAGTTCATCTCCCGAGATGAACAGAATAACGAAGGACAAGAGAGATGAATCGGGAAATCGATCCTTGGAAGGAGCCGAATTACACGACAGAGTGGAGGCTGGCGGTGTAGACTTGTCCGAGGAAAAAAGTCCGGTTCCTTTGAGACTGGATGAGCATAATAGAGACGACAAGCCTTCTCAGATAATATACGAATTACGCGAGAGAGTGTCGCAGCTGCAGGAGCAGGATGTTTCGTCCGAATCCAGCGAAGCCGGCGATACACCGAGAGGTGTATCCGAGATCGAGATGGACTCGCCGAGAGATTTCAACGATTCCAGACTGGACATGGATATCCTGGACGACGATCTGTTGAGCGGCACTAAATCGGCGAATCAGAGCGTCGACGTGAAGAGTAATTTCCATTCTGCGTCTATCGTCGCCACGTCGGAGAAGGATATCGAGGCCATGATCGATAAAATCAAAGGTACTATCTCTATTTCATTATGACAATCCAATTACCGAGATATATTAGAGTATTATATATTCTTGATGAAATTAGAGAAACGTAGTAGATGAATATATACAAAGTCATTAGAGGATCAACTGTAAATTGTACCATAATCGATTCGAGTTCTATATCGAATGTATGAATCAATATTAATCCTATATTATCGTTCTCATCCATGTGACTGTACATATTCTTTCAAAACTTGAAACGTTATGTATACTAATGTGTGTTGCTCAAAGTAATGATACATATATTACGACCCGATCGATATCGCTGTCGAATGGGTTGTTCGATCTAACATGCCGGACGGTAAATCGTGATCATATTGCAAAATAATAGTTTTTGAAAGATGCTATTCGAAGGATTCAATTGCGAGAGTCGAATAACATATTTCAACCGACCAACCTTTATATGTTGAGAGATAGTGGGTCTTTTTTTCTTCTCTTTACGAATTATTGTTGTCGTTCTCGACTAAAAAATCATGCGATGCATTTTTTATGTGGGCTGATCATCTCAGAGACACACTCAGATACATATTTACACATCTCGATCTATATACACATTATACTACAGAAACACACCTTTTGTTTTTTATAATGGCTGTGTGCTCTCCTGTGCAAAAGCGTTGCCTGGTATAGCCATGTGTTGTTTATTTTCAGACAAATAGCAAAGTCGAGATTATATTTGTCTAAAGGTAATACACGAAACTACGAATGATACGAACATTGACTTGTTATCTCTGTACAAATCAGTGTCGCATGAAATGCTTGATCCTTTGACTATTATAATCCGTATGTGCACACAAGAAAGGCCTGTAAATATCGTTGCATCACAACACGATTGTTCATCAACTCTATTACCTTCTACCTTTCTCTCTCTCTCTCTCTCTCTCTCTCTTTTCTCTGAATCTGTCAGACAAGATTTATCATTCGTGTACAATATTATATGGAATGTCCAACCTTTGTCACAGCTTTGTACCGTTTTATATATATATGCATTGAAAACATTTTTTGTTCTTCGATATATTTATACGTTTCCCACTTTTCTCCCCCTTCCCCCCCTTTTCACTGAGCACTCAACTCAAATATATACTGTTCATTCCTCATGTAATGTGAAGGCTCGTGTTGCTTTTCCTGAGGAACTTGTCTCTCGATTCCGTCTGTCGTACTTATTGATATATATATCTCTGTTATTACTTCACTGCAGCTTCACTGGGACAGCCTGGCTTGGAGGTCTCCGAACTGGAAGCCAAGTTGCTTCGCATCGAACAGCTGCAAATCGAATTGGAGGTATGTATCTCACAACGCGTTACAAAGTCACCCTCGTCGCCAAATGTAGACTAAACGCAAATGTACTATTTTCCAGATAAAGAAATTGGAAGCGGAGGAAGTGTCTTACTACGTTCGAGAAATACCGAATAAACCGCCGCCTCCGTACACACCACCAGGAGACAGCCGATTGCCGAGTTCGCTTGGTTCGCCCTCGCTAGTGACCGCTGTGACTCCGACTAACGTCGAGGAACTGACGTTGTTCACGGAGAAAGCCACAACCCTGATATACAACGCCAAACTGGCTGGCGATGACATCGCGAGTCTGGAAGCGCCTCCCGAGATCTACGATTTGACCAAAGACAAGAACGAGGCTGTAAGAAAGGACAAACGGATTTACAACACCTTCCTCTTCGATCTCTGCAAGGAGACTATCGTCGAGGTTTATCGAGCGGAGTACGAGAAACCTGGCCCGAGCTGGACGAAGCCGAACGTGAAGACGAAGCCGACGATGAAGATGCCGAAGACCGTGGACGAGCTCATCGAGTACGTTAATAAGGAAGTCGCCACGTTGTTCGGTTTCAAAACGAAACTGCAGCGGGAGAACATGGTAATGCGTTGGAGCAGGAAACGCAGGGATAGGGTCGACGAGCTGCTCGCGAGAGAGGCTCAAGCCGAGGAGGACGAATGGACCAAGTTTCATCACGATGAACTGGCGGTAAAGAACGGACTCACGATTGCCATATTGGACACCCTTATGATGGAAACAGCAAACGTGGTGAAAACAGCTTATGGTAAGAAGAGGAGGATGATGGTGTAATTTTGTTATTGGTGAAGCAGACGATAAAAAAGAAGCTGTTAAAATATCCTTACAGTCAATGTTTCCTCAGGACTGCGTTTTGAATCCCGCGTTGCTATCATTCACACTTTTAGTACCTTACATGTAATATATAGGCTGGTTCCTATTTATTTGTTGACAATGCAATTTATTGCTTTTTCTCTTTTTTATATCTTAACTGAGCGGACGCGTATGAATGTTTGAATACAGACAAGCCGTGCAAATGCGGGGAAATATATGAATGGCTAAGAGAGAAAGAGAGAGTAAATGTAATTAACATTAATAGACATCTGCAATTCGATAATCAAACGTCCTAGGTCAGTTTTAAAATTTATTTCCTGTTAAGAGCGAGTTTAACGAGTTTCTAGTTTAACGATAATTGTACCTATTCTACTTATTCTACCGTGAGCTATCGTAAGACAATTAATGTAAAGAGTGAAGTTGTGTTGGTTTGTTTCTATGAAAATGATAAATACTCATCATCGAACATTGCGGAGTATTTTGTTCAATTGAATATGCACAGAACGGGAATATCGTCTCCTGTTATGCGAATTCTATATTTTGCTTCTTAATACGTTATCCACTGTTTACACTGTAGTTTATTAAAATTGTAATAATTATTCAGCGCGTGATATTCATGCTCTTCTAGCACTGTAATTGAACAGAATGCTCGATTGCTGTACATAAATCGTAATTTAGCAAAATGTAGAATATAAGTAATAAGGTTTTGATATAAGTCATGTCGAAAAGAAGCAGTCATATGCTCAATTACTTATAATGGAATTAACAAAATTCAAACGGAAAGACTGACGTTTTGGGGCCATTTTGATCGAAATTATAAGCTATTAAATGAAAATATATAAAAAAAGATTGTAGTAAATGTCGGCTAAACAGGGTGAGGCGCATAAGCATTTTATTTGGGAAAATATTTTCTTCCTCTTTTTCTCTCTCTCTTCTCTACCAGTATCTTCGAATAACTGTAATGTTTTATGTGCTTCTCCTGCATATTGGTTTTTTTCGAATTTAAATAAATGCGCGAAAGAATGAGCTTTTTAAATAAAATAATTCAAATGTAGCCCCTATATCACACAGAATACACTCAAGATTGAGTCCTATATATATATAGTCATTATGTTTACCATTATTAATGACATAACTACCTGTAACTTTATTTGTTAATGGACTGATAACCGATCTATACATACCTTTTAGTCTAATCGTGTCTCGCCTTTGATTGACGCGATTCCATCTCACTTAATTTTATGTTTGTGGTTGTGATGTATGTAAAATTGACGGGAATGCGACGGTAGCATAACATGCAAACAGATTCAGTGTCATAAAGCATCGAATGTGCTCCGTCTTGAAATTCCTGTACATTTCAGAGATGTAAATATTACATCGCTCAAGTGCGTCGTCCAGCGTTGTTTACACGAGTAGCATCGCTTTTAATTTTAATTAGAACATAATTTTTATTAATCGCGATATGTGCGAACCGCCCTGAAGAGCCTTCCTCCGTTTGCAGGGTACTCTTTTAGTGTTGTTTATAATTCTCTTTACGTTAGCTGTTCTCAATCGCGTCTGTAATTGTTACAGAGATTGTTCACGTACGTAGTGTTGAATATGTACTTAATTAAGGTATAATATATTTTATAATAAACCTTTTTCGGAAAAGTATCTTTCCATTTTCTATTGCATATAATATGCATTTAAAATAGATAAGAAAAAATTAATATTAACAGTCAATAGTAGTTACAAGATATAAAAACTCGTATAATGATTCATTTAAAATATTAAAATAAATAAAAATTTAATTAGTCGGAGAAATATTGACGAAAGACGGGTTTTCCAAAAAATAGATTACACATATGTAACAGTTTTTACGGTATTATACTATTTTAATAATTCATCCATTCACAAAGCGTACAAGATTTTTTTATAGTTATAAAGTATTCCTGTATTATAATCTGTGGTAAATGGTGACAAATTTTCTCATGTTACTCACGTACAATATCTGCAAATGTATGCTCTCTCTAGGATGAAGAAGTTTGATAATGCCATGTAAGTTCTTTTTGAAAACTAGATATCGACTTTTCATAAATACAAGAAATGAGATGATCAAGAAGCTGATTAATATAATTTATATAGCTGTTCTTTTAATCTAAAATCTAAACATGTAAAAATTAGAAAAGAAATTCAGTAAAACAGAATAAAATTAACAGTTTAAGAATTAATCATATACTTTTATAACACAATAATTGAATTTATATTATCGGAAGATCGAAACAAAATCAGGTAAAGCGTCTTTATTTTGGAAGTACGAGGTATGCAACGAAATATACATCACTCATATAGATTCATAAAACCAATAAAAAATATAAGAAAATATATATTCTATATGTATATATGTATATAATATAATAGCAAGATCGTTCAACGATCCGCTGTTTCAATAATAGAATACGTGAAAATGACTAGATTCGATTTTCAGAAGCAGCTCTCTAATGCTTCATCATCGAGTAAAAGTTTAATGCGCATGCATCGACAGTGTCGGAATATCACACGCATATCAAGCTCAAGCCCGTTAAGTACAAGCATCAGCCAAAAAGCTAACACTCAGTGAGCTCTTGGTCGTGTCTTCCCTCGTCTGCAAAAAAGATCTTGTCTCAAAGTTTTTCGCTAGAGACTGCTGATTATCATCGATCTACAAAGCGCGAGCTCTCCTATATTCTTTTATAGCAGCCTATAACGAATAAAATTGGTATACAGATTAGATTGTTCCATCGAAAATCGTACGGTTTATACTCGTTCGTCATCGCTATCCTATTAGCTATATATGCACGAAACTGACATGATTAATCAGCACCAATGAATGTGTACAAGAAAACATTGATCGCTCGTTATCGATATTTCTTATAGCTGATATCGAAATTCTCGATGCATTCCAACGCGATGAACTAAAGCTCGCGTAATTTCTACAAATCGGTAACGTATACTTCGCGATTTACTGCCTCTTATCCGCGTGTTTCGATCCCTCGCCAGTGTCATCCGTATCCTTCGGATGATCTCTGGAATTTCTGTCTTTAAAATCGCGAGAATGATAATAGTGATTGCTGTCTCTTCGCGAAGCTTGACCCCTGTATTTGCGATTACTGCCGTCGCGACCGTAATTGCGGTACTCGCGCGATCGGTACGATGTCGACTCGAAACTACCCGCTTCCGCGGATTTCACGCTGCCGTTCTGAAGTTGAGGTAAAACGGTCGATTCCGCATCTGTCTGATGATCCTGTTTTTCATGTCGATTTGAGCTATATCTGTAATAATTTACGTACAAAGTTTGATATTTCATATAATAGCCAACATCAAATTTCAAAAATATCTTTCATGACGAATCCAAAGCTTGTAGAAGTAATAAAAATTTGCAAGTCGTACCTCGGTGATCTACGATGCCAGTAACTTGGTATTGGTAACGGCGGAAATTTGCGAGAGTTCTGTTCCTGCGTCGAACTAGTAGGTGAACCACGACTGTGATGACTGTTGTTGCCATCACGAGGACGTCCACCTCTGCTGGAACCGGCATTGTTTGCTGAAGCCGCCCTGAGCGAAGTTATTTCCTTCTTTTGATCCAGATTTTCCTTGTGTAATCGTTTCACCATTGCATAAGATTCCTCCAAGAGCACAACTAAACTTGCTTGCATAGGATCTCCGACTTGAACTCCTACATCTGCCATCTCGATTTTATTCTTCTGGTCTTCGGTCACGTCCAATCTCCTGCGAAAGAAAGAAATGTTAGTTTATGCGTGTATGCATTTTTTTTTCTCCGCGTAGGCAACTAACTGTTTTTGCTGCTCTATGATGTTCGACAAATATTGGTTATGTGTTTTTGCTTCTTGTAATGACGTCTTAATGTCTTGTAAATCTTTCTCTAGAAGCTCCACTTGTAGAGGCGTTACATTGACACATATTGGGCTATTCTGCAATCCAAACATTTGAATTAATTTTAAATACAATGAATATTACCAAATACTTGTAACAATGTTATTACAAGTACCTTTGATTTCGCAAACCCATTTCCATTATCTTCCGGTGAAGAAGGACTGCTAGCCGCACCACAGTGTGCTCTTTTGGAAAATACCAATTGAAATTGTAAATCTGCAAAAGTTTAGAAAATAGATCAGAAGCAAGATACTCCGGGAAAGCAATTATTAATAGTTATCTCAATTACCTCTATTTCTTTGACGCAAGGATTCTATTTCTTGATGTAAGGCAACCAAAGTAGCCTGATGTTGTTCCTGTAAAAACTTCATGTTCTGCTCGAGCTGCGTTACTCTATCTATGTTTAAACCTTGATGCCTAACATGTGCGAATCCATCATTCCTCTCATTTAAGGAAACCAAGTCTGGTGGTGCTTTCTTCCCCTATTATACAAGTAATCACGTAAAGTATATAATTAAAGACTTGCTATCTTTTTATACAAATAAATGTTATCGATAAATTTTATATCTGTGAAAGAATTTGTATGGCTTATAGAAGATAATCATATTGACAAAAAATACAAATATAAATGTATTTTAAGTTAAAAAATATATTCTACGCAATAATCCAAAAACCAACATTTAATATAGAAATGTGAACATCTACTTACTTGAGGAAAGGGCACCGTTGGTAATTTCATCAACACTTTGGATGTCATCTTAAAATAATTAGTCGGCACTGTCTATGCGAGCTTTTGCTATATTCTTGTCTATTTTTTTATTACTCTCGCCAATGGTTTAAGAAATATCTCACAATCAAATAATGCGCCAATCACACAGCCAAGCTTGTTGATGAAACTGAAGCTTCCTCAAGTACTTTATCGTAAACCTAGGAAAAATGTATAATTTTATAATTAGCATCACTTGCAGGACTGATATAAAAATAAAAAAGATATTTCTATCTAAATCACAGAGCAGTTAGTTCGTTTGACCTTGAAAAAATTTACACCGTTCTTCACAATTTTTTTTTAATGTTAATTTATTAACTTTTAAATTTCATAAAGTAATTAAAGAATAAAAACGAACGACAAACACAATAACACTTTATCTCATAAATTAGAGCATTACTGTGCAATGTCTTATTCTTGGACTGAACGCGCTACAAAAATAATACAATCACTATTTTTCATATGACTATCATAAAAATGATGATCGAAAATGATAAAATTCGAAAATACTTCTTTCAGATGTTACAACGCCATGTAAGTGGAGTCTTTTAACACTGCCGAGAACCGATTACGAGAAATTAACGACATCGTGAAAACGTGTGAGAATATTGATGCGTCGCATAGATTATCAAGTGCGCGCCGAGATACTCGAGAAAATTAATAGTGTGCAGATTGAATATTTTACCAAGTATGTTGAGGTTTGCGAAGGGTTCGTAGGACGAAAAGCGGAGAAATTGCGAATGCAGCGAAATCCGAAGGTTGAATGAGAACGTCCTGCGCGCGCATCAAACGTCACCTCATACCACGGATTGATAGGCCGGCAATGTTCGAACATGGCGCACCTTGCAATTCCAGAACTAAATAATTTTCATGCAATTTGTTGTAACGATCACTCTTCTTGCAATCACGCAAATTTATCATTCATAAAACAAACGTTTGATGTACAATTTTATTTTTTAATCGCATTTTCTCGCACCGTTAAAGAAAATTATTAACGATTCTTATCGCGAGCGGCATCCACGTTCGAATATCGCGCTCTTATTTCCGACCGACGAATTGTCCGGCTTCTCCAGGGATGCTCCGACGTATTTTGTACTACGTTCTCAATCTAAAATTATTTCTGCGCACTGTCGATCTATTTTCAACTCGATCGTCAATGTGATGAATCAGTCGTCTAAATTAATCGAGTCACTAATCATCACGGTGCAAATGAACAGCGCAACATTCCCGCTAGCAGAAGTGGGACAGTCGGTGGATGAGTCGACGACGAAGTGCCCGATGAGCACCACCGCTGGCTCGATGTTACACCCCGTTCGTCATGGGTTAACCCACGCTCCGAACCTTGGAAACCGCGGTAGTATTGATCCAAACATGTACAGCCGCGCCCACGCCTTCTCCGATCGTATCACCGTCTAGTCGCCGCTTTCAAACACGCAACAATGAAAGCCCTTAGGCTTAACCTAACGTTTATTTTACATCTTATCACCGGCGCAGCAGAGATGCTCGAATAATTACATGATTCACGTATATGTACAAGGAAATGCAAAAATTTGAAAAAAGAATTGTTCTAATTCATTTCTCGTTCGTTTTTCTAAATTACTTCTCTATAATGTTTTATATCAACTTAAAAATTTGATGTAATATATTTTTCAAATAAAAATTTAATGAAAGCTACAATTGAATGATTAAAAAAATATAATATACATATACTTTATTTGAATTATCATTGTTCTTGATGTTGCACGATCATTGCATCGCGCAATATTTTATATTTATATTGCAAAAATCAGTCTCGATCCAACAAGAAAAAGATATCGATTTTACATAGCTCCAATTTCAGCCTAGTCCGGGAAAGGAACTTATTTCCATCCTATTTTTCGCGTTTCCGTGCAAGGAGTCGTGCTCCAATATCTTGTTTTATATATAAAATTATATTTACCTCCTTTGATATACCCCTCGTTCATGGCACGGTTGAGAGGACACGAATGATCGCACGTAACCACAAACAACTCCTCGAAATACCAAACATAACCAAAGAAGGATGTCAGTCCTTTTGAATCAAACGGAATTCGCATATTTAAACAATAATGAAACAGAAGAAGATCTGTTCCTTTCCGAGGATGAAAATGAAGATTTTAATTTTAAGGTAGATCTCGATGTATGAACATACACGTAACGTTATTCTGCATTTGTATTTATGTCATATTTTTTCAAAGAAAGACAAATATTAATTTTCTTTTTTCCGTTAAAGTATGTACCTGCAAATCGTTTCAAGTACATAGTGAAGGATGTACGTAGACAGAGATGTCGAGAAGAGGAGGAGACAGTATGGGCTTCTTTTGTCAAACAACAAGAATTAAATGTTTATGATAAAAATGATATTCAGCCATCCGTTCAAAGTGTCAAACAACTTTTGGATGAAGGTTTGAAGGAAGCTGATGAGGAACTTAAAAGACTGGAAACAGGTATTTTGTCTGGTAGAATAAGAAAGGAAAGCAGTAGAACTGAAAATAATCAAAAGAAAAAAACAAAGAAGGTATTGATATATATAAACAAATTTTCTATAAAAATAATAAGAAGATATGGATTTTATATATATATACATTGCTAAAATTCACATAATAACAGGTGAATAATACCAGGGACTTGTTTCCGAAAAAAGTGCCAATTATGAAGGATACTGGAACAGGTAGTACCAATTTGCTACTTACGATTCCTGAGGAAGAAAATATTCACGAGAGGAAACAAGAGTCTGAAAAACTCAAGTCACATGCCAGAAAGTCTCGTTCTGCAACAGTGCAGAAGAAACAATCCTCGAAGCTACCGCATCATATGGCCAATGGTGTCGAATATAATTCCAGTCCTGAAAGCAGTGCGCGTCGCAACGATACTGACGGAACTATTTACATACGACCGGATCCATTTACCATGCACAAAATCTTGACGATGCAAACAAGAGTCTGCGAGCTACTGGATGAAATTGCGTTTAGACTGGGAAACATTCCACCACCGGACGGCATTAAAGATTTACAGAGACGGCAGCAGTGCGTTGCTGAATTTGTCGTACGATTTTCGAGAAATTATCTATACGATCTCAATAGATACGTTAAAGATATTCAGAGGCACATGTGTATTATTTCGCCGCGAGCGATAGTAAAACCAAATCATAGAAGTTTCGGACTTCACATGCATGCTATCGAGCATAAACTACTTGCCGCGCATCAGTTACTGTTGCACGCATTAATTGCCTATTGCAAACATATTCCCGGCTCTATTCTCAAGGGACACCCTGGAAAATTTAGAGAGATACTGCAAGTAGTCATTGATCTGAAGACTATGTGTGATAGGCTGCACTTGAATTATCTTAATTCGGGGGACACAGATATTCTATCGCTGGTAATGTTATTTGCTTATATAAATTAGGATATACTTGTAGGATGTATTTGAAAACCATTGCATTTTTTGCACCTTTTTACCAAAAGTGCAAGAAACATTAGATTAAATTCGCTTACAGGTTCTCTAATTACAGGGAAAGGACATTGAGAACAAATCCAATGCTATTTTGTCAAAATTGAAGCTGTATGCGGAAAATGATCTGCGTGACATTAAGACGTCATCAACGTCCGTTAGTTTGCATTCAACAAATAATAAAAAGCGATACAATCGTAAACAATTATCTAATCGATTGAGTATGTACAGTGTGGATAGCAAAGTTCCTAAAAGCAATCCTAAACACAGGACCAGTATGTAAAACTTTTTTGATATCAACAAGTTGAATATATACTTTTTCAGTTTATACAAACTATATGTATCACTTTTTAGATTATTATCAGAAGGATAAAAGATATAATACAATAAATACTAATCAAGGCAGAACCTCTAACGAGCCAATATTGGATCATCCATATCCTAGTCCAGTGACGCTTACACCATCTAAGGATACAAACTATACTGGCACTGACAAGCATAAGACGTATGCAAAAGACGAGGATATAAGAACTATGATGGATATGTTACCTATAGATTCAGATAATGTAAAGAATTTATTATTTACAATATGAAGGATTTATTGTAGCATAAAAGTTTAAATACTTTATTCGTTTCGCAGGGCAGCAACTTTGAAACACAAGAAAGGCATAATAATACAATGCTTACAAGAAGAATACCGAAAGCGACGAGAAAATGTTCTGGCAAGCAGGATCAAAGACAAATAGAAACAATAGAGAATATTGTTAGAAACACTTCTACAAA
The DNA here is from genome assembly GCF_040581485.1 of Linepithema humile. Classification (NCBI taxonomy): domain Eukaryota; kingdom Metazoa; phylum Arthropoda; class Insecta; order Hymenoptera; family Formicidae; genus Linepithema; species Linepithema humile. The sequence goes on along the minus strand of NC_090132.1, from coordinate 21,783,832 downwards.
TAACGATGACGAATTAGCGAAAAGAGCGACGACAATCACGGAGGAACATTTATCTAACTTAGTACCAGTTATAGCAGATCTCATGTCTTTTGTCTCCACTAAGGTAAACTGCAATTCCAGTCAGGATCTCTTGTATCAAAAACCAGATTCAATAAATTCATTGATTCTTACAATTCGGTTGTATTGTAAGCATTGCAAATTTATGTAGCAAAGTGAATCAGAGGTAAGGCCAAAACTTACCATGAAAACACTAATGGAATTTCTGCAGAAACATCAGTCGCCTAAGAGCGCGAATACGAAGATCAGCGCGAGTACAAGCTGCGACGTGTGTCATTCTATAAGCAGTAGTTGCGAATGTGAGCATCCTAAAACAAGCAGGTGAATATTCAGATCATGATTATACTTTGCTCTTATAAGATACTTGAAAAATGGAAGAAAATTCAATATTTTGTTTTTGAAGAACTTTGACAGGGAATAACGGCGAGAACATGCGGCTGATTTGCTTGTCATCGATGGAGGATGCGCCAAAAGTACCTCGCTATTGTGACGCGTCGTGTCAAGCAGATTACGAGCGTTTGATGGCAGTGCCAGATTTTGAGATGAAAGTAAGTTACAAACGGCTAACAAAGAATAACTAAAATTTCTGAGACCAAAACACAAGACTGTACGCTAATTAACATCATGTTGAATTCATAGGCGAAGGAAGGAAAACGAATAGTAGACTCGCTCGATAATATCGAGCTTGTTGTTTCCGAGGAGAGTGAAATAAATTTCCTGAAATACAGACGCGAATATGAGCAGTTAATGCAATCAATTCCAATGTATTCTAGCAATACACAAAACAAACCATGGGACATTGTCGCTTGGTAAGTGTAATATAGTTGAAAAAATAGACAACTGATGACTTTACTTTCTACACGATCCTTCTATATGATTTGTAACGAATGTTATTGCTCGCACAGGATATCCGATAAGCTCGTAGATGAATTAATAACGGAAATCGCAAAAGAGTTACAAATAGAAGACGTCATACAAAAACTATTCGAGTTAGAATTCCAGGAGTTCTAACGCCAATCTGTGTTCTTCGCACATATTAAACCAGGAAAATGCACAAAATAAAATCGAAATCTTATATAAATTTAAGATATTTTATATACATAAAAGCTAATTTTGAAAATAAAATATTGATTTTCTAAATATTTTTGTTTCATTAATCTTCGTACATATAAAAGTTATGTTTATATAATCTTCAAATCCTCGAAAATATATATCTATTATTGATAAGAATTGATAAAAATCTATAAAGAAATTATTTTAAAATTTGCGTTGTCTCAAAGTTTAGTTTGCATTAGTTAAATCTGCAAATCTTTATTTTCATATGATAAGCACTTTCAAAGATGGCTCTTACAAAAAAGTTTGGTATATTTTGTACTTCTCAATTATTATCCCCCCCCCCCTCTCCTCTTTCTCTTTCTCTTTTTTACATATATATTATACCTATTTTATTTTAACTATAAAAAGTGTAACAGTGCAGTTACAAAGAACAGTTCTTATACGTAATAGTGCATAATGTTCATCAGCTGATCAAGCTGATTTATACGCAGGGTGTTTTTATGTTTATTTTCTTCATTAGACAACAAGCAATATTTTTTAGTATCATGCAACACCGGTTCGAAACGTAATAATATTTCGATTGCATTTGCTCAAGAGTAATTCCGATAAATTGCGATGAGCCGACAAGTTGTTCTGAAGCTTTACAAGGACATTTTGAGGTACGGTGAAACATTGAGGTTCACGAACAAGAAGTACTTCCGATATAAAATACGGACGGCTTTCCGGGATAATAAAGATCTTACCGAAGAGGCGGCGATAAATTTTCAATTGAAGGTAATCACAGTGTTTCCATTGTACAAATGTGTCGCTTATGATCTGTTATCGTTTCTAACCTATAAACTTGAGTCGACAGAATGTACGTTTCGCTTCAATTCTGCATTTATATGGGATTATACCGCGCGTGTAGAAAACACCTGGTTGATTTTTCTTTATTTGTATAATTTTAGTTTTTAATAAAAAAATTAATTTTTCTATCAATATAAAAATTTATTTAACTTTTAAAATTACGATTATATTTTCAACATATTATTTTTACATTTTCTTGTTTCAGAAGGGTGTAAGATTTTTGGAAACTAAAAGAGTGGTGTAAATTGCGTTTCGCTATAACAAGAAACTAAGTATAAAAATAAAAAATGTTGAAAAGATCATTGTCGTTGTGGCTAAATATTCACAATAGAATTCATTGTATGACTAACTGCGATTTCTTTGTATCAAGTGTTATGATTAATAGTGCGTACGTGCAAATTCGCGGTAAATCATTCAAACGTCATCTGGATTATTCTAATGTGCCCAAGCTGGACGAGGCTGATCTTGAAGAACAGTTTATCCGAGGCAGCGGCCCTGGTGGCCAAGCGACAAATAAGACAAACAATGCGGTGCTGTTAAAGCATAAACCTACTGGCCTCGTCGTCAAGTGTCACGAAACAAGAAGCGTATGGGACAACAAGAAACGCGCGCGAGAAATTATGGTAACAAAGCTCGATAACTTACTGAACAAAGAGCACTCCATCGAAGCCCAAATACGTGCTCTTGAAGAAAAACAGCGGGCTCAAAAAGATTATAAGAGAAGAAAACTGGCAGAAATGAAAGCAGCCTTTCGGGAGCGCGAAGACTTGACATAAAACGATTGTTTTTTTGCAAATTTTCTGTAGAATATAAATTTTATCTTTAGAAATACACAGAGGACTTATTCTTAATTAATCTTCTCGATCCTGGCATTCATCGTATTAAACATTATAAAAATTACATTATACCTGAACTTATTCTTACATTTAAGTATATGTAAAATTTATTTTTTCCTACAATAAAAATTAAAGATTAAAAACGTTAAATTGTATTAATCTAATGACAATAAGATTACGTCAGTAATGTCAAAATTATTAATACTGTTTCAAAACTTGATTTTCTGTTTTATGAAATAAAAAAATTTCCATTTTTGAGTAATAATTAACTGGTTGCTCCATAACTTTGCTTTTTTTTTAAATTAGTACTCATATTTGGAATTTCATAATTTGTTGGATCAAAATCAATTGGCACAATTTGATTTAAGGAAACTTTCACGGAGAAAGGTGCAATATAGTGAAACGACTTTTAATGGAAAATTCGTATCTTTAATAATAATAATTTCTCTTTCTGAACTCATGAGCGATTTATAACAGTTTTGCTTGAAATAAAATATTTAGGACGTATATATATAGGGGGAATCAAAAATGTAGAACATTAGTTCTTTCAATAATAGACAACATAATGGAAATGTGTATGTGTTATTACACTGTTATAAAGCTGTATGCAGTCTTGCGTATTCTAAAAATGTAATACACTCTAAATAGAAATAATTATTAAACATGATTTGAACGAAACGTTTGTCTTCAAGATATATAATTTTCGTTCAATGCAAAAAAAGGAGGGAAAAGTAGATAAAAGGAACGATGGATCTAGTAGAAAATAGGACAAAACTATCCCATTTGCAAGAACACATTGACCGCATCTAAAGAATATACACAATAGGATGTACCGGCTGGAGAGCATTAAAACTAATCACCTGAAAGAATGTCACTAAGTAGAACGGTATCACTAGAGAGACAGAGAAAGAGAAGGATAGAATACTATGCGATGTTAAATACTATTCTACATACACAAATAATATTTTTATACACAATGTACACTGCGATGGTGAGATGTGATATCGCAAAACCGATAATCGGCCACCGTCGCTGTAATTTAAGTTGCAGTACAGCCCTCTTTTTTTTCTTCCTTTTCGTCTTCCAGGTCTTCAGCTACTCTTCAATCACCGGTTGAAGTGACCGCGTCCAGACTTGATGCGCTTCTTCGGCGGCTTAGGATTCGACCGCGAAGAGCCGACGGAACTTCTCAAACGCCGGTTGCTCGCCACCGTCACCGACGACAAAATACTGTGATCCACGTCTATCTGATCGTCGAGCTTCATCATTCGCACGACCGGCTGGAATTCGATGCTCGAACGACGTTGCTCGAGTTCAGTGGATGATAATACCGAAGGACTAACGCGGTCCGACAACGTGCACTGATCTATCGTCGATTCGGACAAGTCCTGGATATTGTCCGATGATGATATAGCCTCGCTTTTGCGTTTGACACTGCCGCGCATCCCGGAAGCCGGCGACTGCTTCTTATTACACGATGTAATACTCAAGTAGGCATCTTTTTTACAGTTCTCGTCGTCGTAGACTATTCCGTGATCGGACGACGATAGATTGTTACGGGTAACGGCCGTTCTCGATTGACGTTTCCTGGGATGGCGCTTCCGTGAGCCTATTCGACTGCGCCTCGTCGTGGCGAACACAATACGACGATGCTTCAACAACTCTGCCGTTTCGGATGAGTTCTCTTCGCAATTGCTACCTCGTAATTGACGCTTCGGCGACGACAACTCGGAACTGGGGTTGTGATGCTTCTTAGGAACTATACCGGACTCCGCATCCTTCCTGCACTGCAACTGCAGATTGTCCTGATTCTCAATCTCCGTGTCTCGCGACTCGCAACTGTCGGTGACAGTGACGTGCTCGCGCTGCCGTTGTTTCCTGACGGACGACGGTTTTGCGACTACATTCCTCTCGGTGATCGCGTTCACGACGTCTTTTCTATCGAACGGATTCTTCTGGTTCTCGTGATTCTCGTCGTTGCCCGAATCGTTCTCCGAAACCTCCTCGATCTCCGATAGCTCCTTCCTACACGGATAATCCTTGTTAGATAGGTAGTTCTTATTCGTTACATCGTCGCACGCGTTTTCCGAGACGGATGACACCTCCACGTAACTCGCGTTGTCGTTATTGCTGGTCTCTATGTTCTTGTCCCTCTTTGAAAGCGCCTTGTGATACGTCTTGTGAGTTGTAGTCGACGCACTAGTTTCCAGCGAAGCATCGCTCTTCTGACTAACGCTCAGTCGTTCCGTGGCGGTTGACAATGCGATGTTATTCAACGTAGTCACCGCGTGAGACTCGATCATCTCCGACAATCTACTGGACGTACTGTCCAATGTATGTCGCCTGGCAAAAACATTGTCAGCGAACAATCTCTTCTCCGACAACGATTCTCGTTCGCAGTCGATCAAATTCTTGCTAGTCGTTTGTACTTTCTTCTTCAGTTTGTTACCAACTGGCCAGCCCGTTCGGTTTTTTCTTCGTTTCCGCCGTCTCAGCGGAGTATCGATGTTCGTCTCACCGCATTCCGAGCAAGCGCACGACGAGTTGTTCTCCAGGCAACTGGTGATGTCCTGACAGTTGTCGAGTAGCTCCAGCAGATTCGGCGGCGCGCCTTTCGGTATGTTCGGACCGCAGAAATTGTCGGTCTGCGCGAGGTCCAAGTTGAGCTCGAACGAATCGTCCAGTTCTGTCATGCCCTTCGTGCTCAGCATCTCGTCAATCGTCTTCGCCATTTCCTTCAGTTCCTCATCCACGTCCGATTTGGAATCTTGCTTTTGCTCGGGCTTGGGTGTGTTCGTGCGCGATCTAACAGGCGGCGGTGACTCCTCTATCGTCGACAGAGTCGACGTCTGCTGTTCCTTTTTGCGAATTATAGTGGACATAATGGCCAACGTGGACGCATGGCAGCGTGGACTCTTCCTCGGCGAACGTCCCGACGATCCTATTCCGCGACCGCGACCCCTCTTTCTCCCCATCTCGAATCTACTCTGCGCTTTCAGCAGCGTCTCGTGAAAGTTTTCGATCTCATACGGCAGGAGAAATGGTTTCATCGCGTCGCACTCGCTGAAACAGTGCCAGAACTCAGCGCCCATGTCCTGACGTTGATACGTTTGATACCATGGCTCGGACTTGGGTATCGCCTCGAAGGAGAACTGCATCTTCTCAATCTCCGCCGATGGCTTGGACGGATAAGTCTTCTCAACAACGTCGTCAGTTTGCGGTTTGCAGTCTTTCGGCTCTTGCGACGATTTTCTCACCGTCGTGTGTTCCCTGCCGTCGTCCATGACGCCGTCTTTAATACCGGTCAATGGAGCTTGATACCTTAGCCTGCTACCCGGCGTTTCAAATTTGTAGTAGTCCGCATTGTCCTTGATGAACGCTTCGGCCTGTGTACGTCTTCTTTTCCTCGCTCTTCCCAAGTGCATGGAATCTTGCGAGTCCTCCTCGAGAATCTCCTGCTTCATAGGACTGGAATTTAACGAGGTAGACAGCAGGGACGAACTGGCAGTATCGTTGACCTCGCTCTCCGTGTCTCTCGGTAGCACGCTACTCTGCTCGCCGTCGCTCGTTTGCTCGCTAGAATCGTCCCGCTTCGATTCGCCGAACATGAAGGACTCCGCCTCATCGCTCAGCAACGACAACTCCGACTTTCTCACGCGCTTAAATCGCACTACCACCGGCTTCTCAGCACTCGACGGTGCTTCCTTTTTTTCTTCGCCATCGCTTTCTTTCAATATCACTTGTTGCAAATTGGCACCCGGCACCGCACTCGATCGTAGCTTATTACCCAACACTTCTACCTTATAGTAAGCGCGATTATCCTCGATTAAACGCTCCTCCACTGACAATCGATGTCGACACCGGCCTCTAATACCTCTGCCACCTCTTCGATTGACTCTGGGATGTTTGAGCTTCACGAATCGAATGTTGTCCTCTTGCGACGCCTTCAGGTCTTTGTGTTCACTTCTGTCATTGTGGCCGTTGCAAACAATTTCGTTCGCATCGTTCGAAAATTTCTTCGCGTCAATCGTTACTTTGTTCGCTTGTAATGCACAATTGTCTTTTTGAAACAAATCACCTTTGCACGGCTTGCAACTTCCGGTATAATTATTGTCGACTACACCGTTCTCGTTTATCGCGCACTCCAAAGCACCCGCGTTCTCGTCACCGTTACACTCGTCCTTACTCTTGAGATAATCCGGATCCTCCGATATGTGACGCGAATTTATAATACCGTTTTGCATACTATTATGTACAATCGCCGGATGCAAATTTGGCGGATCCGAATTACTATGTTTACTATTGATATTATCCTTATTGTTATAAACCTCATCGATATCTTTCGAGAACGTCCTTATTTTATAATCTTCCTGTTTGGATTCCTTCAAGATATCTTCCGTGTATTTTACATCCGGATCATCTTCCTCAATCCAGATGGTACCCTTCGAGCGCTTCTTGATGGTGAAACCCTCCAATTTGTCGTACAACTTGTCATTCTTATCCACTTCATGCCACGGGCTGCCCTTAGACCTGAGAAGATGCCCACTTTCGTGTTTCGTGCGAGTACGCAGATTATGCGAGCTTAACTTTAAATTAAGGTTTCTGCGTGCTCCGTTTACTATTTTTATCTCTTCAAAGTTGTTTAAAGTCTTGGTGTTTTTGTCAACCTTCTCCTCGGGCAGTACTACATTGTGAAGATTACCATCTCCATTGGGGAACAAGTCACAGTCTTTCCTATAAGAGAAATAAACAAATTGTTCACAATTATACTAGCTACAAACGACAACTGTTACATATAAGTATCAAACTCTCTCAATATAAATAACATCCAAGTATAATTTTATATTCAATAAATATAAAATTAAATAGGTGGGTAAAATAAAACTAAGATTTCAATTGTAGACACTCACTCAATATCTTTCGTTCTGTTCAATTTTAAAAACGCTTCCACATTGGCACCTGCATTGATTAACGTGTCCAACGACAAAAAATTGTCGTCATTCCCTACAAAGTTCAGGTGCTGCTCGCTTTGCACATGTTTGGAGAGATCGTCATAATGAATATGACAAATTTCACAGTAACCAGCAACCAGTTGTTCAGTTCTGCGGGCACGTGCAGTGGCTGCGCGCGGTCTCCGAGTCATTTCTTTACCCTGTCCATGTGAAAAAAAATTGCCCATGATGTCCTCTTGACGAAAAAATGTGATTACGCAAATTTATTTTTTTATATACTTTATATTTATTATATTTACGTATGCATATATAGAGTAGCGGACAACGCACCTCCGCCTTATTTATAGATTCAATATCCTCCTTATTCTCCTTGACTTCCTTGTTTGTCAATTTGCTTTCTAGCTTTTCCTGCTTCTTTGTGTCAAAAGGACACGAACCTGGGTCACCGTCGAAGTTTAACGTCGGCCACGACGACAATTCCAGGAACACAGGTCTGGTAGTCCTGTAAATAAAGATGTTGGATAATTTTATAAATAGAGAAAGAGATTGTTATGCGCGAGAATAAAAACTGTTAAGTATCACAGTAACAGATGCTTACTTGCGAAAGGATTCAAATTTGATGTATGATCCTTTCAACTGCCTGATCTTCAAAGCTTTCCCCGAGTTATGCTGATTGTTTTGCTTCAGCTGTTTCAAATTATAAGTATCTTTGAAAGATGCATAGATTCTGTCAAGCCAAGCCTGAAGCTTATCTGTTGTCCAAATAGGAATTCCCCAACTGTGGGCGTTATCTAATGGATCCACGGAACACTGTTGTGGCTGTGTCAGAGCACGTTCCAACATTGCATCCACTCGCGATTTCTATTTAATTAAAAATATAAAAAGCTTTATAAAATTATTAGACACTTATCACTGCACAATTAATTTGCAAATTTATTTACATTATAATGACAAATTAAAGAAAAAAGATTACTTTTTCTTCACAAACACTAACAAGAATAACATATGATCATATTATGATTTATTATGTAGAGTATATTGTACACAATTTCTGACATATTGAGACACTTTCAACATCCTTGTTTATCCACATTGTCACTTTTCGTACTTACAGATCTTTGGGTAGTTTGACCCCGCAGATTGGTAGAATTAGACGAGGGGCATTCAGAACTTAGTAATGGCGTTGGGGGTGTAGGAGTAGGCGTAGGGACTTCTATGCTTCTCAATGAGCGGGGTCCCCCGCTGCCACCACTGGCACAGACCCATCTAGATCTCTCAGAGTTCGTATGACCTGTCTTATCTATTCTATCGCTGACTACAAGATTCACACTGCGTATTAGAAACAATTCGATCGCCTAAAAACAGAAAACACCAGGTTGAAAATGGATAATCGACAATGTGCAAGTAACAAATTCAAAGTATTAGCAAATGAACAAGTAAATATACATGAGCATGTAACACAATGCTAAGTAACATTCAACTAACATTCAGGTCACATTCTCTCCAAATAAAACTCGGGATTTCTCAAGCCGCTTCTCGAACACAGACAAAGACCTTCGCAATCGAGATTACTGCCTGTCGAGTTTGCGAATTCAAACAGTCGCCGCGAGCGTTTCTCGAGCACGAACGAACGAGCGAGTAAGCGAGCGAACAGTGTGAGCGACAGAAACAGTCCGACTTCCGGGGAAGTTTATCGTTTGCGCAACGAGCAAAACGTCGTCGCGCGCGCGGGACATATGTACGTATACAAACAAGACGCGAGCGCGGGGGCCCGATGCTTGGCAGCTTGAGCACACATTTACATCGCGTTTTACGCTGACGTCAAGTGATTTCGCGGCCTTCTTCGAATGGCTGTGACTGCGGTGGCGGCGACAGGGGCCGACCGTTACACAGAGGAACGTGATCCGATGGTAGGAAACGCGCGCGCATACCACCACGGCTTTTCACGTAGTGGACGCCGCCACTCGCCGCCCGCCGGTCGCATAGCGTTGTTCTAATAATACGACGCGGTGCGTCAGCCGCCAGCCGTTTCTCCTCCGACAATCAGGACGTGGACGCTTAGAAACACGTGGGGTGATACCCGGCGTGGGTGGCGATGATCTCGATACCGATGATGACACACTCAATGCGGAATCGAGCGGAAACACGGGTCGCGCGCGTTGCAGCGACAAGCGTTCTCACTGCTGTCAAGAGGCATTTCTTTTCCAGCGCAACAACGCACGCCCGACACTGCTTTCGACTTGGCGGCACAACGAAGATCGCGGGATCTACGTCGAACACAAAGGCCAACGACACAACGGAATAACGAGACACATCGCGAAAGAGGCGTGGGCAACGGTCGAGTGCTCGAATGAGCAAACGAACGTACGAACGTGAAAAAGGCCACAGGACGCTTCACCACATTACTCACTGCTACTGCTGCCAGCGGCGGACAACTGTCACGCACAAAATGGCCATTCGCCGTTAGCAGCTTGGCGCGGGGGCCTGGGGATGGCGCGCACGTCTATTTCTCTCTCACAGATGTCAACGGTGAGGACGCGCGACCGCCGGAGCAACACGCCGCGTGATTCCCGTTCGGTCGTCCCGCCGCATCGTTCGATACCATCGTTTTCCCACACATCTTCTCGCTGTTCTCCTTGCTTTTCGAAATTTTCGCGTACGTACACATGACACGGTGCGTGAAAAATAATTTTGCACGCGGCCGCTCAGATGGCGTGATGCGCACCGGTTTTTCGCGATTTGTTTGTCAACAGACGACGGATCTGTGAGACTCTCCGATTTGACAGCTGCTCTATTAATAGGTTGTTGCGAGGCGATTTCGTATTCGTGCTCCGTCGCTTCGTGTGGTGAGGAATTAATTCCTTCGTTCCCGTTAAACTGTTGAATATAAAAATTGGTAAGAACCGTTTAAAGCTTGAAATTTGCATTTGCTTTATGTCGCATCCTATTGTACTTTTCGTTGCTGCAAAATAAGATATGAGATTGGAGTAATTAAAAATATACAAATACGTACAAAACTTATTATTATATTCTATGTCTATATATGTCATATTATGAAATTTCTCTTTTTCTAAAATTGCATTGTTAACCTCTTTAACTCCAATTTTTCTTTTCTAACCTTCAAAGAGAAATCTTAATTCTTCATAATCTAACAATATAATATTGCCAGAGAAACATGTTATTTACTTCGTGTATGCGTAAGCATCTTATACAACAAAAAATGCAAGTTTCTTGAATTGTTTTTCGTTTTCTTTTAGTCGCTAGCTTCACAGACTGCTCCGAAGATGGCGCGTACGCGAAATTCACCGCTGGAATTGTTTGTCAACAGAAAAATCGTTCGACCGGGGTCGTCCGTCGTGCGCGCGGCTCCGAGACGGTGATTGTATGTGCGTATACGGGCTAACATCGCGTCGTCGCTGCCGCAAGCGTTGCCGAGAGAGGCAGAATTTAGGGCGTAGTCCGCGCGCACGACTCGGCAACGACGTAACGTGCGGTGGCCTCGCGTGAAACACGGCCGGGACACGACTCCGCAACACACGGAAACCCGTTTCCTCGTTCATTATGCTCGATCACGTTTGCAAGAATCAGTCCCGCAGATGTTAGATTTGCCCTTTGTAGCCGGACCGTGCTCTTCATGTCAAAAGAAATAAATACATTTTCGAGGAGAAAAGAAAAAGGGGCGAAAACCTAACAGAAAACATTAGAATTCAAAAGAACTTTGTCTTTGATTTGTATAGATTACGATCAGCATGAATGTGGAGCACGAATAAATTAATATTTGTGGAAAACAGACTTCTAAGTCTATTTGTAAAACAACATTCAATTTAGATCAAAGATACATAAATTAGAATTTTATTAAATAATTAAAAAAAAATTAATTAAATCTCAATTGAGTTTGTGAAAACAAATTGTAAAATAACTTTAAAACAACAAACTGTATATCTGTTAAAAATCACCGGTTAAACAAATTGTTGTGACACATTTACAAAGTAAAAGTAAAAATACAATGGTAACAAAGCGATATACTTCTTTTTGAGATATCACGAATATTTTCTTCCAAGAAATATTAACGATAATTGATATTACTATTATACACACAACTACACAACTGAAGTAAAACAACTTTACTTTATCATTCAACAAATTTACATTTAATACTTCTCTCTTACTGTTAAAATAGTTTACAAATAATCTTTTTATTAAAGAAAATAAAAAATAAATTTTAATGCGTTAGAAAATTAATCAAAAAAGTTACAGTGTTGAAGATCGCAGTGGTTAGCAAATGACGCGGTAAAGTCTGCGCGCGGGATTTTTTTGGGAACGAGTTTGTCGTTGGTCCGGCAGTTCGATAATCGCGCGCGTACTCAGTATCGCGCGGCAACGAGGTCGGCTTGAATGGCCGAAGAGCGCATCGCCATGAGAAATTTTTGTGTTGCGCTCTCGGCAGGGGAACGAGGCGCGCGTTACGTCGAAGCGGCTGTAGGCATAGTGATCGAAAATGGCGGGAAGAGAGGATCAGAGAGGGGCAGGAGCGGGGAAGGAGGGAGACAGAGAAAGAGACGGATAGAGAAAGTGAGAGAGGGGCTCGCACACTCGCCTGAAATACACCAAAACGTTCTGACAAATCGATAAGTGGCGAGAAACGATGCGGAAAACAGGGCTACAGACTACTCTAACACAGCATCGCGCAAGCAAAAATCAAATGCAACTCACTCCACCCAACTCCTTGATCTTTGCCTCTAGCTTGGCCGCGATGGCATGATTCTTTACGTCCAAATAGAACGACTTCTTTTCCAAAGGTTTCGGGCCCTTTTGTATACGAACATCTACAAAAAAAGTGTTACTTTACTCATTTGACATTGTAATTTGCGCGATGATTATTACACTTGTAAATATAATGTGAAATAAGGAAATAGATTTTTGTTGTAAATGAATTGAACAAATTGAATGAATTGATGGAAACATACATTAAAGAAAACATTAAAAACAACTTTCATAAATTCTTAGAAAATGTAGTGAAGCAAGTATGTGTTTAGCGTTAGTCGCTTCATATTCAAACCAACCGCTGTACAAATCACATGATACAGTCACATTGGTGCAGCATCTAATCAAGCAACAATTAACTGACTTGTTACTCACATCCAGAGAACGCACTATGAGATGAGATACATATAATGAATCATCATTATTGTTCACACAATATAACAAGGAAAACACCAATGATCACTTAGAGTACTCGCTGACAACAGTAAAGATTTTACTACTTGCACGTAGTATTCAAACTAATTGTAAGACAGATTCAGAAAGTATCCAGATCTGTAAAAACTCAAGATTTTTTAGTATAATAACACATACATGTACAGATTTGTCAAAACAACTATATTCCTTGCTAAAGAAGTTTCGAACACTCAGGTGATCACCGATTGGTCTCTCGTTGTGTGTGGAGCTACGCACATATGAATGTTAACAGCCGGGCAAACATCTCTAGCGATGTCCATTAACAGCCAGCCCGGTTCGACGCGTTATTATGCAACGCGGAATTACGCGTTCCGGGACTTACGTGATGTTCGTTGCAGATCGGACTTGTTCTCTCTCGACGGCTGTCTGTGTTGCTGTTGCTGCTGGTGTTGGTGCTTGGACGGCGATACCATTCCTAAGCGATGATGATGCAGCACCGCACGACGCACCGCAGCGACGTTATCCCTATCTTACTTTCGTCCCTCGTCGTCGTCGGCGGCGGCGGCGGCGGCGCACTTCCCATCCTCATCGACGCACGGAGAAACGTCGCAAAGGCGCGGTCGCATGCTCTATCCCTCGTCCCGTCTCTGTCACTCTATCTCTTTCGCTCGCGTAAATGCGCGCGTCACAACCGTGCACTTGATTTGAGGATATGTTCTATCACATTTATCAATTAGCGTGTTGTCGGCTGACAAAACCAAATTGCATCTTCGACCAACGCGAAACTGCAAAGTCCGAGACGATCATTCACTCTTCTTCAAGTTCGTACTGTAAACTGAAGTTGTGCATGTTGAAGTGAGCGGCGACCACCTGGATATAGGCTGACCAACCTCAGAATGCTAAATTTTAACCAATAGTTATATAGTTATATTGGTTACGTATTGTACAATTGTTACATGACATACAATATTTAATGTTAATTACGCTAAATATTTATTGCAAAAAGTTAGCTTACGCACATTTTCACCGAATAATTATCATTGCCACAAAGAATAATATAAATTTTTTAAATTTGTTGTTATTTGTTCCTATCTTTCAGTTGGATGATGGCGCTGATGGTAACTTTTTCGATGGCGCCAATTTTTGACATAGATTTTACTCGTAAACCAGTAAAAATTTCTAAAAACTTTTTTTCAAAGTTAAAATACCAACAATTTAATAGATATTAATTTCTTTGAATTAAGAATTTTGATACTACACTTATAAATTTAATGTGTCTAAATCTTACGTTTAGGAATTGGAGTTTGTTAAATATATTGAAAGCAAGTTTAGAAAAATATAATATTATTTAATGTTTAACACTTTTGAAAAATATATATAAATGCATTTAATATTTAACACTTATAAAATATTTAACAAATATTTTTGTTCGCTAAATAATGTCCTGTTTTACATATATCTATAAATAAATTGCTATTAATTATAACTATTAAATAGCATCTGCATAAAAAATATAATTTTCAATTATTTTAAACAACGGTAGAGATATTACCTTCCTTAATTATGTGACCTAGATAATATAATGATTCTAAAGTACATATCACCACTTTATCCTTAATTATAAGTTTTTAACAGCAATATGTAAATAGACATAATTTCTTTTTATATCAACGCAGATATAAAGAATTATTACTCTGCATGGTTAATTAATTTAGATTCATTTGATTGCGCGATGGTAGAAATATCTGTAGTTTGTTGGAGATTTTCAGATGAAGAAATGGGATCTGTCATTTTTCTTTGTGTTTTCTGCCTATATTGATAAATTAATTTTATAATATATAAAATTATTAATGGCATTGGTGTCATTATTGCAGTAGACACAGGAACCACTGAAAAGACGTATATTAGATAATTTAGATAACACACATGTATATATATTTGCACACTTACCAGTAGTTAGGTCATCCGCGGGTGGCTTCAATGTAAATCGTAATAAAAAGATAGCTACGCCGGTGTTTTGAACACCTGTTTCAATGGCTATCGCCCGTATATCGGATTGGGATTGCTTAAAGATATTCGCTACCACAAAACCGAATGTAAAACCCAGCCAGGGCAAGCCCATTCCTGCAATTATGATCTAAAATAAAGTAATAAATATACATATTTTGTATTCTGATTTTTTCATAGAACTAAGAAAGATATTAGCTTACCTTCCATGAGAATAGTTTGAAAAGATACAGATTAGTCACAATGGCAAATATAACAATAAATAGAATTAAAATTATGGAGAAAGGCTTCATTACTTTGACTAATGTTCTTGATACTTTTGGAAGCTTTTTTTGTACGAAAAATCCTATAAGTAGTGGAATCGCAGGACCAATCACCAAAGTACCTATTTGACGATAAGGTATTGTGATCTGTGCTTGTGCGAAAATATATCTTCCCAATGTAAAGATCCAAAATGGCATCATTCCTGTACGGAATAATAAAATTTTAAAAGGTGCTATAACACAATTATTTTTATTTTTTTAATTATATATTCCTTACCAAATGCAGCAATGGTGCATATAGTAGTCATTGTGATTGAGAGACTTAGATTGCCATCAAGTAATACTGTCCAAATATTAGAAGCACCACCACTTGGGCTTATCCCTGTGAAGAACAATCCTATTTGCAGTTCAGGATGATCAGGAAATAAAAGATATCCAATGAAAAAGCTTAACTGAAAATATTATAAAATCTGAGTCATAAAAAGTTGGATAAAAAAGTAGAAGCGCAAAGTTCAAAAATATCCGCATATCAGCTGTGATGTGTATATCATATTTATGATTTAAAAAAAACTCACCAAGGGCATGATAAGAAACTGACAAAAAAATCCTATGGAAGGACCTATTGGCCTTTTTAAAGTATTGCGGCACACACTCCAATCCATCGCACAACCGAAATTAATATATAAAATAGATACAAGTAACACAACACTGGTAGTAAATATGGTATCTATGAGGCGTTCTTGTCGTATTATAATAATATTAGAAATCTCTTTGCTACTTTTATTCTAAAAAAAAAAAAAAATCTTGGTCATTTGTCAAGCAACAATATTAGCTTTTCATCTATATTTCACTTACCCCATTTTCCACCAGAGTTAATATCAATTTTGTTTTGCCAAGGAATACACCAGTGAGATTTAAAGTACCATAAAATAATGTTTCATTATGCATTAGCGATAGATCCAATGTTGCAATGTCAGTATTGGCACTAGTCAATAGCACAGTTTCTGGCACAGATAAATTTGATGGCAAGCTGGTATCATTCTCAGGAAGTATGTTGAATGGAATTGATACCATTTCATTCATATGTACAGTTATATCAGGCGGAATATCAACACTCCACTCCGCTGCTGTTCTTGTTAACAGTACAAGTCCTATTATATATATAGTACCCATCATTCTCTGTATAGAAATAAAAATTTGAGTGAATAAATCTGTTAAATAAAAAATAAATAAATCAATATGTTCTTTTAAAAAAAATTTTACTGATTCGCAATGTTTTCTGTTCAAGCTACTTTTGAGTATTACTGTGTCATAAAATTTGGACCATCAAACTGAATCAAACTGACAATGATATGACAAAAAAGGTAGAAAAGAAGATAGATTAAGTAAACAAGATTAGATAAGTATTCTACTATGATGCTGGTAATAATACATCAGGTATTATTAACTATTAAAAGAAAGATTACGTCTCATAACAAATAAACATATTTCATTAAAACTTATTACTTCCGTGTTGGATGACAAGTGAATTTCTTAAAGTTGCAATATACAGTAATTAAAACAAACACGTGCTTAGCCTTGCACGAATATGTACCTTTATATGCACCAAATATGCATTAATATGTTTATCACCGCATAAAAAATAAATATACACACGTAAGCATAAACATATCACTGTTTGTTATTTATTCACAAACGATGTAATCGCGTTTGTAATCGCGAAACATGCTAAATTGCATAACCGGCGCATAAATGCGTCGCAAGTTGCATGCGCCAGTTGCAAGGTGGGAGATACTCTTTGATCAACGGAAATTCCGTAAAATATGCGACTTCCATGCTAAATATATATATGAGACTGGTGCCACTTTCGCTTTTTACTTGTTGTGAATCCACGCTACCGCGACGATAAACACTAGACCCTATTTTTGCCGACGTTGCACCGGCAAGTTGCAACACATCCGCACGTTGCACCAATCAATTCGTTGAAATCCGCAGTGATGCTTTTCTATCTTATTACTCCATCAATTGACATCGAACCTGAATCAACACGAGATTATTTCTATGCAGTATCTCGAATTTATTTTATTTGTCTAATAAATATTGATTTTTTTTAAATAAAAATGACATAAACAGCGCTAAAATATGGAAATATTTAATGCATCAAATAAAATAATTTAAAAATTTTTTTAGATAACAAAAATGTTAATAAATAATAAAATCTAACTTCGCAATCAATTTGCATAACTTTATTTTATCCGACATTTAATTTAAACATTAATTATCGAGATGTGCAATTCATTGCGCATGCTTCAATGTGCTCTTATCACGATTAAATCTTGATTTATTTTTGGATAAATTAATTCTAAAATTTTTTAATTTATTTTCAAAATTATTTTTAATAATGTGAATTGTGAAAGTCGTTCTTTCAATTTAATTTCTTTATTAAAGTATTTTAGTATGATTCATTATATGATTCATTATAAATGAATGTGATTAAAATTTCTGTTCTTATTATTTAATTTTACCGAATGTTCTTGTTTTTAAAAAATCTTAATTTAAGTTAACTGTTAATTACTTTTAAAAATCGTATACGCTATAAACCGGTCAAATTTTTCAATCGACGATCGAGTTTTCCGCTACAAGTGTTACACCACAGGAATGTGTCAACAACATTTCCACAATTGATCAAGTTTAACAAAACATTCGCAAACACTTACTTCACAAGAATTCACGATATATTTAACAGCACTTCTCACGTCGTACGTATGCAATCTTCTGTTCGACGTGTCTGATCGTTTTGCGCGAAGATCTTGAACCGCGCGTGGTCTCGGTCTTTACTGATCCCTGCCGCTTTCTGATGATGAAGTGCGCTCGAGAATGGAAGTGGCCAGTGATACTCCAATACTAGAAAGTATTAATATCGTTATTCGAACTGGTATAATCTATATCAGATTTATATACCAGATAAGAAATTAAGATCGAAATAAGCTACTAATAAAAATTTCAAAAGTTGATTTTTCGAGGTTTACACAATATTAAGAAACTATATCTTGATAAGATGCAAACCGAACTGAAGCAACTTATAAATTTAAATATTAAAAAATTTTAGTGGTTTAATTATATATTATATAAATATTAGAATATAATATAATTTTTATTATTTAGCAGGGACAATATAAATTAAATATCGAAGTAGCACAAATTTCATAATACTTTCCTATACATTTATCATAATTACTTGTGCAATTCGGCTAAATTCCTCATAGTACTTCTACCCACATTGTTATTGTCATTCAATAATTCAGCAAGAATTATTAAAGTCTTTGTATCCATTATTGCTAATCAAGACACAACAAACTTGCAGTAAACTATAAAAAGAGGTTATGTTCTTGTTGGAATATGTTATTATTTGGAGAACGTTTCCAGGAAACATCTTGCTCCCTGCATATACGTTCATTCAATGATTGCGTCCAGCTGAGAAACACTGTTGATCAGTTCGACTGGATGCCGGTAGGGATAAAGGCAACACGTAGCAGCTGTTAGCAGGTCAGCAGTCTGGTTTGTGAAGTGATGTGTGGTCGGTGGACGTCATCTGCTGTAATGCCCATCGCGCCGCAATGTCCTTCCTCGTACAGATTATCAAAGTGCTACTCGGTGTGCTTCTCATCTTTGTCGCGCCCCAGGTCGATGGCTTTTCCTACGAGAATCTGCCGGCGGTCGCGATGGATTACAAAGTGCACATCGATGCCGGCAAGGAGGACTGCTACTTTCAATATGTGAATCCAGGCGCGACTTTTTACGTCAGCTTTCAGGTACTACCGACTATCAATCAAGCGGTAAAACGTGAATAAATCGTGGTGGATGTACAATGGGTTGAAAAACCGGAGCAAGGTCGGAAATCATAATGTGACTTGTTTGGCCGACCATATGGTTGCGCGGACCATTTTCTTGCGAGACGATTGACGTCTTGAGAAAGCACACGTGCTCGATATCGTGAAGCCACGAATCTTGTTGTTGAATTTAATAGTCCGCGCACGTTGTCCATTCGTGAATTCGTATTTCAATCACCTTATCGTAGAAAGTGATGACGATTGTGTGGTTTGCTCGTTCCCGGGATGTACATACGTCATAGTTAATATTATTATATAAGATTCGTGAATTAATTATTTTATTTACATATGCAGTGAAGCATGCGTTTTCGAGATATCATTAGAAATTTTATCAAGTTAAATAAGAATTTGACAGTGAGATAAATATAGGAGAAAATATGTTAGAGATGTGACAATACTAGAATGTAAAATAATTAATTGATACATCAATATTGCACTGGTTCATATAATTTACTTTGATTGCAGGTCTTGCGCGGTGGAGATGGGAAAGCTGGCTTTGCAGTAAGAAATCCAGAAGGAGTTATAGTTTATCCTTATCAGTGGCGTTCTAATGCTGACTATCAAGATCTATCTGTAAATGGTGGCTATTACAGTGTATGCATTGATAATCAATTTTCAAGATTTGCTGCAAAATTAGTGAACTTGTATATCACAGTAATTAGGTAAGATGTGTGCGAAATTAATAAATTTAGCAAACATATATAATGCATCTAAAAAATAAGCTACAATGTCAAAATTAAATTTATCATTAACTATTTAGGTATGATCAATGGCACAAATATACTCAAGAATTAGAAGAACTGAATCTTTCTGTTGAAAACTTTACGGTATGTGCATCATAAAATTTTTTTTACAAAATATAATACATATAATAAATACGAATATAATCAAATATATATGAAATATATATTTGATTTATATATATGTGTTCTCTGTTTCAGAATACTATTGTGACTGTGGAGAAAAACATTAACGAGATGCTTCAGACTCAACACTGGAGCAGAGGTAGAGAGGCGAGAGATTTGAATTTGTTATTGGACAATAACTCTTATGTACAAATGTGGTCTATCGCACAAATAATTGTCATCACAGTGGCAACCATGATTCAAGGATACTTTGTTAGGAAGTTGTTTGATGTGAAGACATCTGGACATTCAAAGACACGCATTTAACACTGGTGATTTATGGCTAGTTATTTGCTCAATGAGAGCACTGTTCGGTATTGATTGTGATAAGGCGACCACATTAATTAAGTTCATTAGTCAAGCGCAAATTTATAAATAGCGGTATAATTATAACGCATAAGTGTTTCAATTAACGATTTGTACAGCTCTACAATATGTTTCATTGATTGATACGATTATAAATGTTATTTTTGTACCGTTAAGTTATAAAGTTATGTGTAATGGCTCTTAGAGACTGTCTGAATGTGAGAATACTGAGAATATAATGCAAAACAATTCGTGACAGAAATTTGTTAAATCAATTTCTTGCAGGTAACGTGAACACTTTTAGATGAAGATTAGTCTCTAACAAATGGAAACTTGAATTTTGAATTTGCGAAATCATAATGAACTGTTTACCACAATGGAATTTTGCATTCTCTGTCGAATTTATATTTACATTAGTTTTAAATGCACGCTATTTTTTATAATGCTTTCTATAGACAATTCTAGACAAAGAATTCTAGATCAGAGTATCGCTTCCTTTCATTATATTTACATATAGTATATTTATGAATCGTAGCGCCGTTTATACATCATAAGACTGTTCCGCATTTCGTGTTTGTAAAAACATTTTCAATTATTGTCCACATAATTTTTACTCAATTTTGTTTTTAATTTCAAACATTCTCATATACAAGTTAAAAATACTTAGGAATGAAGAAATATATGTGAAATAACGTTTATATTACATTTGTATAAAAATAATAAAACAGATGCATACTTTTGTTACCTATTCTCTTTTTTCTTTTCACACCTTTATACATAATGTACAAGCAAAATGTAATCGTTGTTTTTCGTCAGCTTTATAGCTTTTGATATACTACAGTAAAAAAAATTTTTTTAAATTGTTTCTCATTTTGGCGATGAGTAACATTATATTGGCACATAATTAATCCTATTGAATACTACAGTAACTTAAAAATCATAGTATAAACAGTCAATAATTTATTGGTTGATCACAACATTCGAGCAATTCGCATTCTCTTCACATGAATTTGAGTTAATGAGTACCTTGACTCTGTTTCGCCCTTCTTTGTTGTATTACGCTATTGCTAAGTGCTAGAAGACGGTGTCGTTGCTTCAGATTACGCGCACGGACATGCTCCGATGCAACCTCTTTCGTATGATTCGCCGGAAACCATCCCTGCTCACCGTCCAATAATTTCTCACCATGATACCAACCATCTGCCATCTTTCTCAGTACGTTTATCACATCCCCTGTAGAATAGTATTATTAAATTTATCAGAATTAATTTTTTTCATTAAAAAATATTTCACTACAAATATAATCATAAGAGGACCACTGAAAAAGAGATTTTGAGGAATTTAATTTTAAAGGTTTAACATAAAACTTTGGAAAGATAATAGAATATTTTTACTAAAAAAAAATTGTTGCTAAAAATGTCCTGCTGATAACATATTTTAAAATTTGTCTCATATAAAAAAATTATTGTATAAATACACCATACGTAGTTTATATTATACCTGGCTGTAATGATAGCTCGTCTGGTTGATTTGGCGAATACAGATACTTAGCCATTACTTGTGGGCAATCCCAGGATTCGTATAACGTTTCACCGACTAAGCCACGCTTGGGTGGTAAGACAGCTTCCAGCCATCGTTCTCGCTCTGTATTATTCTCACACATAAAGACATACTCTACATGGCGACCGGAATGGTTCTCTAAAAGAGTCAGTATCATAGCGTTCCGTCCGGCAAATGGCGATTCTTCAGAAACTGGTTCTAAGGCCAGTAGATTCCTTTTACACGCGTCTATAACGTTGTAGCACTCGTCATGAGCACTGCAAAGTATTTTATTTTAAAATTTGTTTCTTCAATCAAAAAGTAAAGATAAAAATAAAAATTATATTAAAAAATCTGACAATATTAATTATAAGTCACTCTGTTTCTATACATATTTTCTATAATTTTCTTTTTTAAGAAATAGAAAATTTTAAGCTTCTAAAATGATTTTTTTAAATATATGATATATTATATGCTCTTATTAAGACAAAACCTTTAATCGAAAAAATAATGTGGCTGTATTAATTAACGTTGTCTTACTTGGATTTCAATTTCGTGACTAGAAGATAATCAGTAAGTAGTAAAAGATAGAGCGGCGTCTTATTAAATTTCTTTCCGAACGTCAGTTTGTATTCGGTGTCCGATTTTGTTGACAACTGTACGACTGACCCGCTTCTAACTAGGTGTTTGCCTCTTAGCACAATAGGTTTAACTTTCGATGAATATTCTAGTTTCCTGCAATCAGATATCATACATGTAAATTTATTTTACATGTCACGCGCATAAAGAAAATATATATGTATAAATTAGTGGCATCACATTGTACCTTGCTAAAATTTCCATTTCAGCTTCTTGAGCAGCGGCTCGAGCACCTTCGTTGCATTCGGCAACGACATTGCTCAAAGTCGATAAAACCATTTCCCAAGACGCTCTATCCGAATTCCCCATTGACAGTTTGGAAAGAACGGCATCGGCTAATAAAGGTAACCTGCACAGAAATATTTATTAATATTTAAATTATTTCTTAAACAAAGTTTTAATAAATAACAATGACGAAGTAAAACTTATAAACTACTAAAAAATAAATTTTTATAAATAATAGATCAATAGACTATACATACCTTGTAACACGCTGCATTGGTAACATTAGGAAAGAATGCAAAGATAGATTTTGGCACGCCGGTCGCATCTCTATGCGTCTGATAGCCTCCAAGAATTTTACGCCTTTCCGAGCTCTGTTATTAAAAAGCAATTCATACAAAAATATATTACACAATAAAATTATATATAATAAAAGTATTCAATTTTCAAAAAATAGAAATATATGTATATGCATGTGAAAAAAAAATTACATATCGCTGATTCTCTTACTTGAGTTCTTTCAAAGTCGTGTCAATGCTGACTTGATTTGAACAATACGTCACGTACGTGGCCTGACATTTTTCTGCGTGTTTCAACAAGACCTCTGATAAACCCAGTAACATTGGATCTTCTCTCCACACAGCTTCCAGTTCAGCTAAAAACGTTTGCGACGCCGACAACACGCTCGGCACGCCGCCGAATAATTTCTTTCTCTCGATTGGTGTTAGAATATCATTCATTAATGTATGGTTATTGAGAAACTCGTTCTCTAGGACTCGAAGAGAATTTAAATACGACGCTTCGGAGGTCAGAATCTCGAATTTCGCCTCCTGAATCTTCTTCTCCTCCGGTGTTAGTTTCTCTAAATGTTAAATATCTTTTATCAAATTCGGTCGTATCAGAAAAATTTTATTTTTAATTATAATGTTTGTAACTTACGCAAAAGATCACTGTTCATTACTTGTGGAGTATGACACCATAGCATTCTTTGTCCCGATCTGGAAAGATTTGTCGCGGTTGATTCCGTCTTCAACATCATATCTTCCACCTGCGAATAAAAAATATGTACAATAACAACGCGTCAAAAGTATTGTTCAACTTTGAAACTTTTAAAATACAGATGATTTGTCATATTCGGTCTCATTCAACAAATTAAATAAACAAAATTGAAAAATTGTAGATTTTATTAAATTATAAAAGCAAAGGAAAATTAAAGCTTTTATTCTTTTTGAATAATTACTGTAAAGAAAGTAAAATTTGTCAAAAAAATCATGTGCAAAGAAAAATATATTAACATCTTTCATTTATAAAAATTA
The DNA here is from genome assembly GCF_040581485.1 of Linepithema humile. NCBI lineage: Eukaryota > Metazoa > Arthropoda > Insecta > Hymenoptera > Formicidae > Linepithema > Linepithema humile. Next base: position 21,759,820 of record NC_090132.1, on the reverse strand, counting down.
TTTAAGAGAATTTAATGTATATAAAAATTTTTTAGGAAAACGTGCTTATTATATTTAAATGCAAGAAATACAACAAAAATATTACCTCTTCGTAGCCTTCGGAATCCGATTCGAAAGCGACACGAGCCACTGCAGCTGCGTAAAACTGATAGAGAGGTTCTTGATCGGCGAGCACGCTGTAATGATCTGAAACAAAACCGTAATATCTTGTCAATGCGGCTGATTCCCATGTGAAAACGAAAGACAATTAAATATCGGCGAATGCGTATAAATAATCAATTTTGGCATTAATTAATGAGAAGGAAATATCATTAGTCTCGTGAAAGTGCAAGCGGGCGTTTTTTATACATTGGTACATAAACAGCATTCTTTGAAGCGTGGGAATATTCTGAAAACTGTAGTAAAAACTCGATATTTCGCCCATGAGAATCGCTAGCTTTAACTTTTACTTGGTAAAATCGGACTACTTTCGCAGATATATACGTAAATTCCTTTTTTTCTCACAATAGTGCTTGTGCGACTGTTTAATTTCTAGTCTAATTAATTATTATAGAATTTTTTAATGCTTGTAATCATCGTATTTCTACTTTAAAGGTTTAAATATTATTTTTTGTAATCTTATTTATTTAAATTTTTACTCCTATCTACTTTACAGCATATCTATATTTTCACAAAACTCAGTATCATTATTGTATTCATAAAAATTGAAAGACAATAAAAAATAGAAAACGTATAAACTTGCGGAACAAACCTATATCGACTCTGGACGAAGTTTTTGAAGAATCATCGCTGCCGCTTCCCATGTACTGACTATTGGTGTAAATGGCCTCCTTGACAATGCCATTGTTGTTATTGCGCGCACCGCAAATACCACCATTTCTGTCGTTCTCGTCGAGGTAGAAAGTTGGCGGACTAGCGATGCTCTTCCGGAAGTGTCTCAACCGGAAGTTGAAGTACTTCCCGGTATCGACGTGGTGATGCTCGTTACCCGATTCCTTATCTTCGAAACCAGACTCGTCTACGGACGTTCGTCGCCTGATCTTGCCGAGGCTGCCCTTTGTGATACTCCAAGTCCTGCGCAACATCTTTATTCGCCTGCCTAAGGTCTGACTGAGACTGGCCTCCCTCGGCGGTGGTGGAGTTGGTCTCGTAGGACATTCCAGAGAAGTGTTGATCACACTATTATTTGAGACGTTGTGTTGGATACTACTGTTCGTTTCCGTTTCCGAATCACTACTTAAGTCATCCGGCTGGCAGGAGTACAGGCTTTCGTATGTGCTATCATCGGAAACGTTGTCTGTGGAAAGAAACAATAAATTATCGAAATATTATAAAGATATTTATGTCCATAACTTGTAAGCTTTCTGTTTCAAATTTTGGATGTAACGAGAAACTCTGTATAATCAAATCAAATAATCTTTGTAATATTTTCATTTTACAAACTCAAGTGATTTTGAACTTAATGTAATTTAGACACTTTTGCAATATTTTATATAATCAATTGATGCAAGATGTCATAAGGCTGCAAAAGATTATTATTTTATTTGAAAAATTGTACAAATCCATATTAAAAACAGATGCAATCGAATCTTAATGTATGAGAAAAAGTAAAAAAAAATAAAGAGATTTTTGAAGGGTTTGATTCCTTTACATTTTTACTCACTCTCGTAGCTAGTAATGTCTTAAATATAACAAAATTAAATCACTGATTAATGATTAATTTTTATCCTTAAATACTAGAGCCATTGCTAGGATGTCCGAGAAACAGCGATGAAATAGAAAACTTGACAGTGTGTCGTAAAAAATGCAGCATCGTTCAAATACCTTATTTGTGAACTTGAGTGTGCCTTAAATTTAACGATGCATTACGATATGTATGACTGAAGTGTAACATTAATTAAAAACCTAATAATTTCTTTATTTTTCAACGCGCTCGCATTGCATTTCCACGTGCGATCTAAAGTATCGCCCAGACCTTCGTGGACATAACACGACGTCTCCTGGATGTCCACATCTTCGTTGAAATTGACGACGCGCAACTGCACCAAGCCTTGGGTCCTCCGCGGCAGATCGTCGTTCCGGTCCGCCGATTTCCATTCTCCAGCGATGTTTCCCGGCTCGCCGATGAGGAGTATTGAACCGCCGCCCAGACTGACGGCCACTTGAAATCATCCGGTTCAGGGTCAGACCCGCCCGGTGCGGGATCCAGAAGCACGCACGAGCGTGCCCACGCGCGCTGGATCAACGGCATGTAAAAGAGCAGGCGAGGAGACAACACGGCAGGGACGAATATGCGCCCGAGGTGAGTCAAATATGGCCATGGGAACGGCGAAATTCGCGATCGGATTCCCCCCCGGAATTTTACTTCACCGACTTTCATTTCTCGTTAACGCCTCGGCGAAGGACGTTTTATATAATCGTCGCGCGCGACGTTGTAAGAAACGCGAAACAGCGAGATATTGTTAAAACGTTCTGAGATCATGGCTAAATTGAGATTAATTTTGCGTTATGACGAACGCGAACTCGAGCCAGCGAGAAGAAAGGGAATGTATGAGCGCATTTTACTGGATCTTCTTCGACTCTCATTACTGAAGAAAGTAGAAACTCTGATTACTCTCTCAAGCCGTTTCCACAAGATGATATCAATATCGATTTCAAAACAAGATGCAAGGTTTTGATGGATTATTCTGACAATATTTAAATTTCTTAAATGAGTTTTTGAAAGATCTAGTCAACTAATGAATTAATTAATAAAATCTATGAAAAATCTAAGAACAATATGATAAAGAAGTGTACACATCAGCGCCATAACGAATAGATGAAACGGAATAAATGTTGTGAATGTTGTGATAACGGAATTTTCTGGTTTTCTAATTGAAGAGCAAAAATAACCGAGTGTAGCGCAATTATAAATGCGCGATCAATTATTTGCAGCGGTCATTTCTCGACGATGACGATCGAAGGATCAAGGATGCTTGCGAAGGAGGCGCTCCGACTGCCATTGTTCTCCAGGCCCATTCGCCTGAATTTTGACGTTGAACATTCACGTAAACGCTCGCGCGCGCGGGCAAGCGGCGTGACGGCGGATCCTGTTCTTCTTCTTCTTCTTCTTGTTCTTCTTACCTTGCGTGTTGGGTCGTCGGGTCTTTAGCGTTTCTCTCATTTCCACATCTCGTCGATTGCGCACTTTGAGGCCCGGCGAACGCAGGACGCGTTCGCGACCGATCGCGCGCTTCGGTGTCACGACGCGCTCGCGGCGGACAGCCGAAAAACACGCGGGGAACCTTCTCTCCTCGCGATGCAATCTGGCTGACGCGCGAGAGCAAAAAGTCACGAGAGAAGCACCATACGATACAGTCCGCGGCTCGGCCGTGACTGGCAATGAGAGCGCGCAATTGGCGCTTTCACCTCGCACGCTGGTTTCTTAAGGGGCTCTCACACGATCTTTCATTAAGGTATCTTCACACGATGAAGGAATATTTGAAGATTGGAGCACGTGGTAGCGATTTAAATCTCCGGTAACTCAAATATTTTCAGTGTCTTCAGGATCTTCAACAGTTTCAAACTGGATCACGTTTTCTGAATAATTAAAAGCAATTTAGAAAAAATGTTTATATACATATATATATTTTTTTGTTCCTTAAGAGTGTGTTCTCATAAACGACCAATGATCCAGGAAGCAAATGTATTAAATACTTCCTTTTTTTCTAAAGCATAGTCAGTGAATAAACGAAGCAGTCTTGAAGCATAGCATGGAAGCATTGAGCGTGCAATGAGTTGATCGTTAATATACATAATTTCGTCTCAATGACCGTTCGAAATAATATCGCTTTTCCATAAAACTTAATTCGATGTTCAGTTTCTCATTTCTTCAACACAAGCCAGACGGGAGTAATGCTTGTCGAATTCATTTTATTACTGTCGTTAGTTCCTTTTCATATTACGATTATCCATCATAAACCTGGTTTTAATAGCGGATTTCTAGCTTGTATCAATCGTGTTTCACGCATGCTTAAGCCATTTTCTAATTCTTGCATGTAATTTACTGTATTTCTCTCAACGGTACTTTGCACCTTGCGATTAGTCGTCTTGCGGGTAAAGCGTTCCTTGCATCGTTGCATCATGACTTGTAAAGAACCGCTTGTGACATCTTCGTCTATCAAACGACCCATGTGGCTGTTACATGTGCGGATAAAGAATAAAAAAAACAGTGACACGCATATGTGTGTTACGTGATCGGTCGTCGCAGAAACACATGTGACGAGCAACTTTTACCTGGATACCATGCGAATATATGATTATTCTTGCTGATAGCATACAATGCGTGTGAGCCGTGCCGCCGTCGTCTTCGCTCGCCGATGTCGGCTGTATAATATAAAAATAAATTCTCCCAATAATTTCATCTTTACAAAAATATGTATCTAAATGGAAAAAGAGCGCGAGAAAAGTTAGTAATTGCGATGTCAATTTCCGCGATCGGAAACTTGGAAATTCCAAAGACCAGAGATCTCTCTGAAATACTTTGCAGCTTACTCACTTTTCGCAGGATAATTGCAACACTCGATGTGGAAGTCACTTTGACGGGTCATCGCGTTCGATTGCGTGCGACCACATAAACATTTCGATCACGTGGCGATGTGCAGCGGAACTCGGAATTAATGGAGAGTAGGTGCTTTGTCGTGGCACCTCGACCTCGCACGACCTTGTCTTTCGATCACATTAAAGGCGGTGCGCACACGTCAAATCAATTATGCCGCCCACCGTCCTTCGGATGCGATGTTTGTCGTGAACAAACGCGACTGCGGATTACCGCACCTCGCTTACTTCGCTTCACACGGAATCGCAGATCCGCGTCCGCGGCCGTGACACTGTTGAGATACACACAGTGTTGAAATATGCGGTTCGTAATAGTCAGTGGGATGAAATCGTTTCTGGCATATTGATTTCCGCGACGGAGGAGCGACGCCGTTCCAGACTTGGGATTCCCGCAGACGTGACGTCCATACGCCGATCTGGCGATATTGGAAATTCGATATCGTCACTAGGACTTTCTCGGGCATAATTATGGCCTGACATCAATCTGCCTGCGTTTTCAGGAAGTGAAATTCTTATGTTCGAAGAATAACATTAACTTGCCGATATGCCTCTGCGTATTTTTCATAATAAGATCTTAAAAAAAGGAAACGTGATTAGTGTTTGTTATTTCAGTTTTGCATCTGTAGATATTAAGATACCTCCATGTTCTTAGATTTTGAATAGCGTCTTTATAATAAAATTATTTCCTCTTGTATCAATTCATTAATAAGTTTCTTTAATACTTTTAATAATAGAATTTCAAACGGAAACTTTTAATTATAGCGCTATTATATTATTTTTTTCATTAACTAGTATTAATTTGTCTTAATTAACTCCTACATTTCTAATAATAGAATCTTGATGACGATTATTATCAAGATTCTCAGTAGTAATTCATTGATATATTTCTTGTGTATTCTCTGTTATCTTGCCAGGAAGATCTTGACGATAGCGGTCTGTTTTATTCAAGTATTATGTGAATGTTTACAAATGCGTTTTTGCTGAGAAGTACGTGATACTGTCGAGCGACAGAGTTTGTGCAAAAGTCATGTCACGTGCGACGTGTTGCTCAGGCAGACTACATCATCGAGCGATGTCGAAAGTACGAATTATCAAAACAGTTAGAGCCACCCAACATCGGAAAGTCATCGGACAGTTCCGTGCATAATATCAAACACTGTCCACTATAGCTATATTTAATAATTATCTCAACAACGCAGTTATTTTTATCGCCTACCATCAGACAGCGATCAGACTGGGCGCTTCTAAGAAAAATTTATAAATAGATAATCGTTCCAATCGTTCAGTTCAAACTGCAATAAATGAAGAAAATAAAATTCCCATCATTTGCAATAGAAGACAAATCGCTTTGTTTCGCTTTGTATGATTGTCACTCGGCATTCTTGCAACGGCTGGTTTTAATCTATGCACGTGTTGCGTAATTAAATTAATGCACAGTGTGTACGGTGGTTCTCGGGAACAAGTCTCACGCGAAAATGTTACATCGGCAAAAAGTCGGCGCAAAAGTCACGCACGAGCATACGTACATACACACGATTTGTAGAACACCGGCGATTGTAGCGGGAATTCTTCAAGGAGAATACCCGTGTATTCTTAGTGACATTACGCATTACGGGCGCGCGCGTTACCTAATAGTAAAATTTCCTTCGCCGGTACTCACCATCAACTACAGTATCGAGGGTCGGCCGAGTCCCATTTCCCTTGATGGTTTTGCGAGATCTCCTGGACCATTGTCTCCTGACTTTTCGCGACCATCGTTGAACGAGTTTCTTCTTGCTCAGCGAGACTTGCCTCTCAGTGCCCTGTTCGCTGTAATTCACGTTTAAAGATTTATCGCAATTACATAAAATTTGTCGTATTAATAGGCATGAATAACATTCACTCCGTTTTTGTCACTTCTAAAATTATTTAAGGTATGACAATGCTGTATTAATTATGTTAATGACTCCTCGAGTGGAATGCAGTGATAACGATTCCAATATTAACACAATGACGTCGCTCTTCATACGCTATCGCGTCGATGGTTTATTATGTTTTCGAAACACTTGCGGCGAAACGTTCCGCCGTTATTCCTGTGTGTATTAACCTCGTGAATCTAATAGTGATTAATCGCCTTCGACCGAGGTGAAGGCAATTAGCCATGCTGTATTCGATTCCGTTATCGCTACAATGATGCTACGGAAAAAATGTAGTTTGGAAAAACAAGCCTCTTATCGCGTGCGCACCAAACAAATTCCTATTGCGATAGCGTTTATTCAGACATCCTGGCTTCTAACTATCCTATTTTACGTTTGTAATATAAGAATACAGAATCGAAAAGCGTGATATTTTGTTTTGTTAAAATTGCAGATCTTTAACAAGATCCTAATCTTATTGTGATTCTAGAATATATTTATTTTATGCTTTCTACATTTTTCTGAATATTCACTCCTTATTTCTTATGTCACAAAAAAATGTTTCTATCACTTTTGTTTTCTTGTGCAAAAATTGCAAATGTCATATGTTTTCCCACTATTGTTTTCTTACCATGGATCATTGGTCTGACAAGAGTAACGCAAGTTACTCGAGACCTCTTCCACGTCCTCCCACTCAGATTCCTTGCCGTTCATCGAAGTCAATCCTAAGCCGGGTGTGGAGCCTGCGTAAAGGCTATTGACACGTTCCTCGCCGGGCGGCGGGCCGACGTCGTCATACACATCCAACTCGTCCCGCTCCTCCTCGTCCAGATGACTTTCGCAGTCCACGCTGGAATATTCATTGTTTTCCGCCGAGAAATACTGGTCGTCGCTCCTCGGAGCGAAGCACGCCTCCGTCGCGCTCCGATCCTTGGAAGTCTCTCGTAATTCCACGAGAGGTTCCTTGCTCGATACCTCGTCGTTAGTCTCCGGAATCAGGTAATCGTTCTCGCTGACGGCTGTCGAACTGTCCTGCTTGAAGCTAGGTGACATTACGTCGTCATAAATCTCCTCGCAGTCAGCGTTTACGGCGAGTTTCTCGACCTCGAGGCGAGCCATCGGCAGGCCGACGTCGTCATAATTGTCGTCGTCGAATTCCTGATAAGAAATTCATTGCTTTGTTATTTTTTTTGTAATTCGAAGAAGCGAGTGACTTAAGTTGCACCTGTGCCGATGGACAGACCAATAACATCGTCGTTAATTTTTATATGAAGCACACAGCACGTACGTAGATTTGATTTTCGAAGCGAAATTCGAGAAGTAGTGAATCGAATTTCATGACATTTGTGATACCATATTTCCGTTCTTAAAATTTGCAAGCATGCAAGTATCACGCGCCACGAATCAATTACTCGACATTCCGTTTCACTTTTGCTGACAGCTGCCAATTTCATGCATTATACATTATTTAGCAATCGCACGCAAAAGTAAAACTCGTGCATCAATATTCCTCCTAATTATATATTTCGTCCATCGTGAATGAATAATATGAGCTATTGGATTGCAAATATTAAATATCAAGTTTCTTTTCCTCGTAATAAAACCCTTTTTCCTCGATAATTTCTTCGAATTAATAATTAGATTTATATTTGTCATTCGATTTTGATTTTCTCTGCATATTAATTTTAGCAAGCAAATATAATTGTCTTGAATTATTTTATCTAACCAAAAAAAAAATACAATTCTTTTTTTATGTAATTCGTCGGATTTCAACAGAAAATTTCTTAAATCGAAATATTCATACGCTTTGCAATCTAGATTACGATGTAGCTTCCCAATGTTCCACTTCATCGAAGTTCATGATAACGGAATTATTACGAATACAATACGTACCGCTTGAGCGACGAAGTTTGACGGCCCGACGTCATCGTATCCTTCACTGTCGGTGTCCTCCTCGTCGTTTTTCTTTGCATCATGGCACGCAGCAATCACGTCGTACTTGTCGTTTGGAAAAATCTTGGCCAGATGATTGCTCCACAGAAAGCTGCTGTTGGCTTGCGGCAGCGCTCGAGGGGAAGATTCACAGACCGGCTCGTATGTCTCACCATCCGGCGAATTGGCCTGATTCTCAATTATGGTTTTCACCACTTGGCCGGACTCCAAAACTTTCGCCAGCTGTAAGTCTCTCGAGTAGTAGTTTTTTATCTCCGCGTAGTTCGTTCCATTGCTCTTATCTGTAAGAGAATTATCATCAAAACCTTACTTCGAACGTAGATATCAGTAAATCGTCATCGACATCAAATGTCACTTTACGTGGACGTATAGATAACTGTATTTATGTAGCTCTACGTTTCTCTTTTCAAATCAGATTGTTTATCAATTTTATCGTTATTTTTTGAGCACCACATTTTTCACGCCTTAAAAACGACGCATTTCGATCAATATTACTCAAATTTTTTTTTCGTTTCTTCTGTAGCTCTTTCGTAAAAGCGTGAAATATTAAATACAGAAATTGTAATATAATATTAGATATTTTAAAAATAATTTTATAATTAATTAATACGTAATAATTTTGAGAACAATTTGAAATTAATGTTACTGTAATTGAAGAATTATACTATCTACTTGCAATTTAAATTACTCAACTCGTCATACAGTTTTCAAGACACAATCGGCGCGAAACAGCTGCAATTGTGCAAGACAACATTTGCATAAATTCTTTCGCGATTATCGAACTCGACAAAGAAATCTGGCGATGTCTCAAGAGAGCGTACCCGCGACACTTTCGACGGCTGATTGGTCACCCTCGCGTTGGCTGGAAACCACGTCGTTCGCGGGAGGCATTCCTACGGCAACCTTGGGCCGCTCGGCGTTCTTATTCCCAACCTTGCGTCGCTCGTCCTTTCCAACGAGTAGAGGCATTGTGGCACATATCTGCTGATGAGTAATCATGACCTGTTCTAGACAAGAGCCGATGGTACTTTGAACTAGACTAGGATTCGTGGCGGACGCAACGTGAACGAAATTTGTGGGCGACGAGATAATCACGCTTTTCAGCTCGTCCCTTGATAGGCTTCTGGTCCTGGTGTAGGAATCGTGGGCGGAGTTTGAGTAGGGAATCGTTTGCAACGATCTCAGAGAGCTGAGCGAGCTGCTCAGGGTGTATTTCTTCTTCAGCTTCTTCTTTTTCTTCGGCTGTTTCACTAAATGCCTCGGCATGTAGTGCAATACGTTTTTGGTGAAACGTCTCTTCTTCTTGTGCCGTGACGACGCGTCGTCGCTCTCGACGCTCGTGATCGACTCCGCATCTTGTTTCCAGTATCTTACGAAAGAATTGTCATACGTGGCGGCTTTCCTCGTCAGATCGTTTATGGAATACGATTTCCCGATTATCTTGGAAACAGCTGGAATGTTCTTCTCGATTTTATAAATATGTGTTAACAACTCAGGATTTATCTTGTTTGGATCTTCAGGCTCGGTTTTAGATGTCCTTTCCAGTGTAGATACCTTGTAGTCTGTTATATTCATCTGTTCATAGTCGCTAGATGAACTAGAATCTTTTCTTTTGATAGAACACTTTTCTTTTCCACATTGCTTTTCCGTGACGTTAGTATCATTACGAGAATTTTTCTCCGCTTGCGACTGTGTTAAATCGTCGCTCTTGTCGCTTGAAAAGTCTTTAACGCGAGATTCTTCTTTGGATAGATTTAGAGAAGATACTATTTCTACATTATCTTCTACAACTCCTATTGTATTTGCTTGAGTGTGAATTTTCTCGTTGGGAGTATTCTCGATATTGCACTTGATTCCGGAATCTAGTTTTCTGGTAGCACAAGTCATCGACTGGTTCACCGACTTTGTGGAAGAGAAGGCTAAATACTTGGAGTAACTTTTCCATTGATGATTTGCCCCGAATTTCACCTAGCGACGAAACGGACATAATTAAATAGACAACTAATTGAATCGGTCGCAAGAGAGAAAGTTTTTCAGAAATAAGAAAAATTTGCTTTTCTAAGAAGTTTCTCCGATTTGCTAATACTTTTTCCGCAGTGCTCGAGATAATGTTACGAATGCAGGCTCGCGCAACTACATAGGAATGATGTTTGTCTGGTGAGAGGCTTAGAAGTTATTACGATGAAATTAATTCTTAGCGTACTTTGCGAACCAAACAAGGAAGATATACATGAAGATATAAATGTAAAACTTCTATAATAATGTGATAAAAATCAGGAATATTCTTCTTTTTAATTGCGAAAATATAGCTGCAGAAAAATGAAAATAAAAAATATAACTAAATATAACTAAATATACCTAAAATATACAAATATAACTGAAAGTTTACAGAAAGTTTACTGAAAGATACAGAATTCATCGTCACTAAAAAAAGCAGCGTTGTCCCTCACAAAAATTATTATAAAGTGCAATATTCCTCGTAAAATTTCATAATTTTGCGAAAAGTAATACACGCAGCTGGTTATAAATTAGTAGCACGTTTTTATCCGTTACTCGCATTCCATATTCTCATCAAGTCAATGGAATGCCGGCGATACGAGGAAAATCGCGACTGTCCTGCAATAAAATCGTATCGTGCAATAAAAGTTGCTCGATATTGCTCGTTTTATGTTACGGAAAAATTTCGTTTATCAACTTTTCGACGACTTACACTTTTTCATGTAACGGTATCCCGATAATGCGTACGGTAAACATTAACATACTCCGCGATTCTTATCCGACGTCATAAGCTAGCATCGTAAGAACTAACAAGCCACTCCTCCGACTATTAGCATCCTTTTGCTCGTGTATTCGCATGTGGGTATCCCGATGATCCCAACTCACGTACGTAAGAGAAAATATTTTAGTCGGCCTCTTTTCTTGCAAGAAACTGCGTAAACTCTTGCTTTTAAGTATACACGCATGAGAATAACAAAGTCTTTTTGAGATCTTCACACAATAATTTTACAAAATTTTTATGTAATTTTTTTTTATATCTTTCACATTTCCTAAAACTATATTAAAATAATTTAAGAAAATTCAAAATAGAATTAAAGTCGATTTAAAGATATTTCATTTCATTTAAAACAATTTCTCATTTGCAACAGAAGATTTCATAAAAATATTTGTATTAATTATCACGAATAATTTTCCAACGTTTCAATGTCTTTGAAATTTACAGATTATCGAATTTCTTTCTGTGAGTATAATCCATATTCACCGCAGTTCCGTGACAAAAATAAACATGCTACATCAACATCAGTGTCAACCTACCTTATACGATGGTCGTTTAGGCGATTTTCCGCTAATGGGTTTCTTTTCTTTGTCCGATTTTTCCGTCTTATCCACAACATTGCTGTCGTCCACGGGAAGCAATTGTAGGGGTAATCTCGTTCGTTTTAAAGCCAAGCTATCGAGAGTAGCGTAAACAACTTCGTCGGAAATCGGGGCAGTTTTGCCTCTTCCGTGCAGAAAACTACAGTTGGCCGTAAGCGAAAGGCTCATCTCGTCCCTTTTTTATAAATTCGATCAACTGTGATTCACTCTGGTTCTATCCTAACATCACATGTTACAGTTTAATGTTCTTATCTTTAATCTTGTTCTATCTGAAATTTTCAAGAAAGATTTCCAATTACATCAGTTTTTATAGTGTTTTTTTCTACATCATATATTGTATATGTTTTCTACAATATTTTTATCCTGATTTTTATGTTATATATTATTGATCAATTTAATTTACAGTTTAAATCAAAATACAGATTTTATGTATTCTATTTGCAACAAATGATAATTTGCATGTGTCATTAGACTAAAGTGCAATACAAAAGGAAGAAGAATCACCAATCACTATCCGGGATGTAAAAAACCACATGTTCAAACGTTTATCCGCAAAAGCGTTGATAAATACACTGATAGAGCTTTCATATGTGCCCTTATGATGAGTAATGCGTGTGTACATAATTGTTAATTGCGATGCTCAATGACTACAGTAATTTATTATGCAATTGTGCATTTAATATCTATATAAATCACTGCATAATTCATTTTTTTGGAGCAACATTTAAATTTTGTGCAACACGTTAAATCTACAGTTTCATATAATTGATAATAGTAATAATCTGCTTCTCATAAAATTCGAAATTGTGAGTCAAGCGAATGAACAATCAATAGACAAGTCTCTATCACAGCTTCCGTTACCATTTCATTTACGCTGTGTCAGAAAACAAGTGTGTCAATTCGTCATCGTGATCTGTTCTTTGCTTATTGAGATTTAATCGATAACTATAGCTTGCATATTGTTAAAATAATTATTGTTCTAGCTTATTTAGTTATAAAATTAATTTCTTCTCTTGTTGATTAAATGCAATAATTAAAATCATTGAAAAATTGTAATAATGCAATAAAATAAAACAAATATTTACTTTTTATGATATTTATCACCTTTCTTCAATAATGTTATAACTTTTAATTATACAAGACAATTAAATATATACCAAATATTAACAGTTGCAACTAGCTAATATTTTTATACAAGATTAATGCGAAATCTCTCCACTAAACTGATCAAAATTACTTTTCAATTAATAAATTTTATCAATTTAAACTGTAAAATATCTTTCACATGACAAAAATTATGTTCTCTCATTTAAAGATTCAGTTTATTTTACTTGTTTCTGGTTTAAACTTACGGAGTATTAAAATTGCAATCGTCAAGACAAGCTCGCTGGCAATACATCGCACGTTTCGCGCAGAATATAGTTATTGTCGTTTTTCAACTCGTTAGTCACGTCACGTCGCGCGAAACTTGACGCTTTGCGGAAAGACCATAATCGCGACAACCGATTCGTTCTGCTTGATCATCGCTGAAATGTCGTTAACACTTCATCGAGATCTTCTCGAGGAGGCCACATTCCGTTAGAAGTGCTCATTCGTATCTCGCGCACTCTTGTGCTGCGATTGTGCCTCGCACGTGCGTCCGGGACGGCGAGCAGAACACAACGTAACACAACGTACAATCACGCGGCGAAACACGCACTGACCGTTCTGCCGCGCTACCGCGGCTACCTACGATGATCAATTGCAGATGATCGAGTGGTGCGAGTGCGACGACAAATCATGCTGCCGCGCTCACACCAGGTTACGGAATGTTCCACTGCGCATTCGCGTACGCAAAATCGCATACCTGGTTGAAGACTGTCGGTGCCGTTCGGCGATTCTCGGCAAAATTCGCGCGTCAGTACCGTAGTGCGTGGATCATTAGCTTACGTTCAAAAAATATAATATTGTGCAATCATTTAGGGTGCTGCATTAACAAATATTTTAGTAATTCTTGTCTATCCTTGCTTACTAAATGATAATATGTGGGAAAAATATTGAAATATTTAGTCAAACTTTAAAATTTATCTTACCTCTTATTAAAATAGGTTCCTCTTCTCTTGAGTTATTGCAATACATTCCATCTAACAGAATTATTTTCAATCATTTAAACCAAATTTTCATAAAGTGACGTAGAATCACAAAATAATCCCATTTTAGTGATATCATCAAGGAAATTATTAAGTCGACAGAACTGCATTTATGTTTCAAAATATTGCAATTTCTACTTCGGAATTTCGATGGATCTTATCAGTTTACTTCCTGTATACATATAGCCGCGATTCCGCAAGTGCATTTTCTGAAAAATATTTATACATCAGAATGCGAGAGTTTTTGTGAAAGCAGCACGCGCATTAATTATTATTGGTAACGAGTTTTTTTCGCAGCATTCTTTGTACGTGCATGACGTCGTTCACTCAGTTCACGTATATGTACATATTTATGTATGTTCTCAGGGCTGTATACTTTTAAATAGTATTTTAATGTTAAGAATCGACAATGATGTTAAAGAAAAAAGTTAATAGTTTTAAATTCCATAAAATGAGTTAATTTTTTCGAATATTAATACTATTTAAATACTTTAAGTCAGAATATTTTAATCTAATTTTTATCTCTATAGATACTTTTGTTGTACTAATCAATAACTGTACTAATACGAGAAAATCAATCAGACTGATATGCAATCTTATATAAAAAGATATTTAATGAACTATACAAATAACTGTTATCTAGTACAAAATTGTTTAAGTATTTAAACACAATTATATATTTTTTGCTAATGCAATTATATTCCTTGGAATATTTATATATTTTTATGTTCCCTGTATAATTCTTTTCATAAAAAATATTTAAATTATATAGCTAGTGAAAGTAACTTATATTTTGGAATAAACATGAGAAGATATATCTTGAATTGAGTATAATTATACTTTTACCTTAATCGCAGCATTGCAGAAGTGTAAGTACATTTGTCAAGATTTCTCTGCTAGATATGCATCTGTTTGCAAAAATTTACTTTCTATCAAATATTTACAATATGTCACTCTGGTAGTTCGGTGCATTCTGCAGCAAAGGATGCGTGACTGTCGAGAAAAAAATTACATACAGCTATAACTGCATGACCAACGCCTTCAAAACAGTTTAACAGTGATTCCGCATTCTTTCTCCTGTTTTGTTCTCACACCCATATGTTTTCGTAACGCTGTCTCTCATATACGATAATTTTTTCGTACATTTGCCAGATTCTCGTAACATCCTGTAATAAACATCACAAATATTAGAACAATTTACAAAAGGTAATTAAAATTAATAAAATAACTAATACAAAATGAATTATATTATTGGAGATTTATGTTATGTTATATATTCTATACATTCTATACATAGTAATTAAACATATAGTATTCAATTATTGGTACATTTCGAGATAGTAATTGCGATAATATTGTAACTGTAATATTATAACTTGTCAAAAAAAATCGTTCTTATTTTTTAAATAAGCAAATCGCGCAAATACATATAGGCATGTATGTATGTGAGATGGTAACACCGGGTCAAAAGTAATCAAGAATTCCTACATTCCTGCGCAGGTGAGTCTGGGATACTTAAGTGGACCATTGGCCCCGTTCGGTCTTCTCAGAACACCGTGTGCAAGGAGCAGCGAAATTATTTTTTCGGAGAAGGCTCTTGCGAAGTGGATCATGATAATAAAATGATTCACTCGATCGACTCATCTGATGCAGAAAAAAATAAAAAACCAGGTAATGAAAATTATGTGCTACTTTTATGTAGTTAATGATTATTATATTATATGTTTAATTAAATTTTATTAGTTCACCTATCATAAACTAAAAATTCAAATATTTATTTTTTAAATATAAATTTATATACAGAGTGTTTCATAATGTTCGTACGTTGCGCGTGGCTAAACCGTGGGCTGTATGTTCTAGGCGTGATAGCAAAGAGGATCGCACGACAACGAAAAATAACAACACGTGTTACTCCTGCTCTTGCCACGCGTTGTTATTTTTCGTTGTCGTACGATCCTCGTTGCTGTCACGCCTAGAGCCCACGGTTTAGTCACGCGCAACGCACGATTATTCGTCAATCTTTTTTAATTACTATCTCAATTATTATTGCAAAAATTGTAAAACAGTAAAGGATTTTTTATTCAGTTTACCGCATTCTATCCGCACACGAGCATTGGCACGAACATTATGAAACACCCTGTATAATAGTTTATGTATGGAAAACATACTTTGCAATTTGATAAGTTTGTCTTTTTTTGTATTACACTGTATTATCTAATATAAATACACGTGTTATCTCGTGTTTCTTTAGGTTCAACTTTATGGCACATGTAATCATTATCTTACTTTAATTTATAGCTAGCTTGCTCGCCTTGTTATCATACAAACATATAATTTGACAGAATCCATTGCGATTATTGCGAAACATGTTAATTAAATTATGAATCCACTTTTACTCTAACTGTACGATTAAAACACGATGTATCAAACAAGAATTCAATATGTCAGCAGCTCTAATCAGAGATAGCAATGTCATAATTATACAACTTTCATTCTAGATATAAATATATCTTTTTCTATTTTTAGTGATTATTTGTATTATACATATCAGTGCACAGTTATTAAGAAAAGAGATCAGCATATATATATATATATATAATTTTTTATATTGCGCGTATAATTGTAGATACGACAGCAATAACCTCGACTTTTTTTCAAATATAATCATTTCAGATAATCAGAATCTGCACGCTCCCCACTGCTGATATGAGAGGCATAAGCTCAACAACGATCGAGAAACGCAGGAATCGTGATTACTACTCAGTGTCAGTAGTCAGTTAGCTTGCAGACGAAGTGGATTCACATCGAAATGTCGGTCGATCAGGTATTATTTCATCTGTCGAAGAACAAATAAAAAATTAACTGAGGAAAATAATTTTATAAAATTAAATTCCAAAAAATTAATTAATCTGAAATCAGGAATTATTTTAAATATTCGAGTTAAGCTTAAATTAAGTTATTAAAAAAAGTTTTAATAAAATTATATTTAATTTTATATAAAAACTTTTTAATATTATATTATAACTTTTAATATTATAACACGAAACATGATTATTGTATATGACATATATTAAAAGAATTAAAGCAAATAAAAAGAGTAAGATAAAAAATAAAAAGAGTCAAAAATTATTATATTAATTCCTGATTTCGACAATTTGGAATTCATAGATTTATGAAACATATTTTCATTAACTTCTTTTAATTAACATGTTTCTTATGTTTCTTTTTTATTAATATATGACGTCATTGTTATGTTTGCATTATTCGTTTCATATTTTCCATATAATTCGTGAAGTTGCGGAAAGGCTTTATAGACAAGCATCATTGCCTCTAACGGGGTTCTGTACGGTGGATCTTGAAACCGGTATACCGCTCTATATAGATGGAAGAGCATAAAAGCGTCCTAGATATACTGTATCATCTTTTATCTAAAAATTTTTTAAAATTAGAACTAATTTTTTTTATCAAATATTTGACTACTAATTATTTATATCAGTCATAAGCAATTAAAAGTGAAGGAAAGCACAAACAAGTAGCAAAAGCTTTTTGCTATATCTGAAAAATTAGTTACAAATATATTTAAAAATTAGTTACGAAAATATTCAACATAGAAGATTAACAACTTGCGGCAATTGTAATTTTCGCACCGTTTTCGATAAAGAAATCTCAAAGTTAGTTAAGAATCCACAGACAATAGTTTGAAATTTACGATGTATGAATATATAAATAGAAATTAAGTACAAGATAAATATTTATTTATCCTGCACGTTTCATAATAATTTCAAACATGTAGTGAGACGGAGATATTTCGTCATTTCTGTTAAATAAACATAGAGCTGCGGTTGAATTTTTCATTCATTTATTCGTTGCACTCATAAAGAGTTACGACTAATTTTTAAGTCACGATAAGAAATGCTAAAAAAATATTTTATTTTATAAAATTATTTATAAAGACTTTATAAATAAAATACTTGATATTCAATACAGTGATCTGAAGATGTCTATAATTAAGATTTCTAATGAATTAAAGAAAAGTGACAAAGTTTTATCTGTAATTTAAATATTTTAGATTATTAAAGCTAATATAAATAGATATATTTTATCATAAGTTTAATATTTTTACATTCGTCTATTTGTTTTTTATTAATAAAGTAAAAATGTCTTAAATTGATATCTTCTTTTCTATGCATTACGATGCCGCGTTAATCTTACTTGCAGTTTTCAACTTATAATTGCCACATTGTGGTGACATTTTATGAAATTTTTACATAAAGCATTTTTACCATTTTAAACGCAATATTTAACAAAAAGATTACATAACGAGTACTGTTCAAAACAGTATAGGGAAAAAAATAAAATAAAAAAAGTGACGTAGTTTGACCCTGACTCCAGCGTCGCGATAAGTTTCGTAAGGTGGGGATTAGCATTTTTAACTTGTGCATATATTCGATTGGTCACAAAGTACTTACAGTGCTTACGGTTCGTTCAACAGTTATAAGGATGCCACTCAACCAGGTATCAAATCAAATATTTGCTTTTCTTTTGCTCTTATTGCAGTGAATTCTTGACTTCGTGCATAAAGATTTTGAGAGTGTACTTATTGTTAGACATTGCATCAGAAAGACGCCAGTGAATTAATCAAGGCGGAAATGTGTGGTGAAAATTGGGCGGTGATAGCATACTAATTTCATTGGTCTGGAGCTGCAATCACACATATTATTGTGCATATTTCATTAAGGAGAAATTCAAGATACAGTTGATAAATTTCTATCCATTTAATCGGGATATATTTATTGCCTGAGTAAAATTTGGAAATTTCGGCAATAGAAAATTTTAAGTTCTTATTTTCGTAATTTTACAAATTTATAATTAAACAATTTACATAATATACGATTCTGATTTGTGACTCTAAATTTGGATAGTAATCTTTTTTTTTAAGTTTTAACGCAGAGTCATCCACGATTCAAAGATCACTTCTTTGACCTATTATGACATGTATATTATCCATATTCATAAATGGGTAGAACATGCTACATAAACATTGACAAAGAAAATGCTTCTTCATGAATAAGATTATATAATTTTTCTATAAATAATAATAAAACAATATTATTTTAAAATATTAAAACTGTTTTTCTTATAGCAATTTGAGGCGGCTGCCGAAGCTATAAAGACACTCACAAAACGTCCTAGTGATGAGGAGCTTTTGGAACTTTATGCTTTGTTCAAACAAGCTATAGTTGGGGACAATAACACATGTAAGTTTCTAACAAAATATCGTAAAAATTTATATATATATGAAACAGTAATAAATTATTAGTAATATAATATGATAATAAAATAATTTGGCAAGTCTATACATTAATATAATATTTATACATAAGTGCTATATTTTTAAAATTAAATTAATTTAATATTGTTAAATTGTTTTACGAAATTGTGACAATGATTACTCACCTATGTAACTGATTCAATACATTATTAAATTATAGGAAGTATATGATCATATTAGTAATATATATTGCAATGTTTCAGCTAAACCTGGCATGCTAGATCTGAAAGGAAAAGCAAAATGGGAGGCTTGGAATAAGAAAAAGGGTACTGCGCAAGAGGCGGCAAAGCAAGCTTACATTGATTATGCCAACAAACTTATTGAAAAATACACATAGCTTTATCTACTATTGCCAATATAAGTTTGCATTCTCATTGCATTCTTATCATAAGCTAAACAAAAGAAAAAAATATATTTTCATGTTTTTTGTACTTAAGTATGCTTAAGTATAAAATTATAATTTTATAATTCACTGGAAAATTAAACGTTTTACAACTTTATTTCAATTTTGTTGTATTTATTACGTTAATAATTGAATTAGTTTTAGATGCCATGTGGTCGTTCGTGACCAAGATAAAATACATTTTCATATGACTAATCTTTATTAATAAATCCTCGCATGATATAATATTTTTCAATCTGATTTGTGCGAACTGCATACATTTGACATAATCTATGTATGCAATGTAAAAATGGATAAATATATAAAATGCAGTTTGTTTGCAAGATTGAAATAGCTTTTAAACTTCATGTAAAATATAAAAAGTATTCTGAGATCTCAACGTTATTGATAATTATCTTTATAAAAAAATTATCTTTATAACGATAAAAACAATTTTTATAACCTTATGTAATATGTATTAGTGTTTCTTAATCATTTCAAAATAGCATTCTAACTTTTCTGTTAAACATTTCTTGCACATTCTTAATCTATATATCTCTTAATATTCCTACAAAATAAAAAAAAATTATAAAAAAGTATTAAAAAATTAAACTTTCGATAAAAAGTAATGCATTTAACTAAACCAACAAATTTTGTAATAATAAGTTTCTCTTAATATAGTTATTTGATACTTAATATTTATTATTTAATTTCTAAATAAATATATTTCAAATAATTTTTTTATTCTGACAATAAGAGCAATATCGACATAACCTATTAAAATAGATCACCTTTTTCTAAAATCTTTCTTTACCTTTTTTTACTCTGACTAAGGTAAACGGTTAAAACTGAATAAAAGATTTGTTAACAATTACATAATTTTATGTTTAAGAGTATATAAAAAACTTAGAATTCAAAAGAATAAACCCACCAAAAGTTGCCATCTCATTGTTTTTTGTTGAATGCTTATCGATGCCTGTTTATTACACTCGGTATATTTATACCTATTTTTGATAATGCCATTAAACGATTTTGTTTAGTGCATGTCCATGCTATACAAGTGTGAATCTGAAATATACAGAAATGCAATTTGTAATATGTAATATAGCTATTCACAGTTATATGTATATATGTATTTATATCTTTCTGAATAATAATAACAATAGTCGACATCGTAATAGTCGCAATTTGCGCGGCAAAAATGACGGTTGAATGATAGTTGCGTTTTAAATTCATTGCAAATACTGACAACTTACAATTCATATCACATATACTAAAGGTTTTCAGCACTGCCAGTATATGCAGAGCCGATGGGCACATTCAACGGAACAAACCGTTCAGTAGCAATCGATCGTGATTGGCTCTTACTTTTAGAGCCAACAAATCAATAGCGTCATTCAGCAGAAAATCTAGTAACTTTGCCCAACTACTGTGTCTGCTGAATGCGGCCAATGATGTACGATGTAATAAATGTAAGCGCGTTTTGATTCGAGATACAATAAAGTCTGCATTAGATTATGCAACTTGTTGCAACAATTCGCAAGTGATCTAATAAATTACTAGAAATGCTGTGTGTTGTATGGTGCATTTTTAGCAGTTTACTAGATCGCTTGCAAATTGCAACAAATTGCGTAGTCTGATGCAGACTTAAGACAATTAGAGCGATTAATAATTAATAGCGTTTTCGAGTAAACGGGGTTTGAACGACCCAAGATTGGTTAATGACGTCATTGCAACCTCTCCACCAATGAAAGACTTGCATTTATAGTAAAATAGTGATTGATCAACCCTAGATCGTTCAAACTCCGTTTACTCGAAAACGCTATAAGTTAATATATTTAATACATATGTATATAATAAAGTTACTATATATATATCTAAATAATGCATTTGAAAGCATTACACACTTTATAAATTAAAAAAACTTTAGACAATTTTATACGGGCAATTTCAGCATACTTTTTTACTTACACTAGATACATTACTGTGTTCGTCACACATGCGCATATGGCTGGAATATTTACATGATTCAAAAGTTCAGTTGATGTCCAAACAGTGGTCTAGTATTCGAGCAAAGAGTGTCAGGTCTGACGGGTTCATGCAAGTCTGTGCAAGTCGCCGGTAAAACAAAAGGTGAACAAAACTGCGTTTCAATATTAGGAAAAGATTATAAATAGGTATATTTGAAAATAGTCAACAATGGACGAAAGTTTTAAGCATTGGCGTAATTCGAGTAAACGATTAGAAAACACCGATGAGTCCTTTGTTATTTCTGATGACAGTGAGATCGAAAATTCTATCAAAGTTGATAGAATAATTATCGATGAAAGCGATGATGACAGCGATGTATCGGAGAATACGACGCCAAAAAAGTAAGTATTGCGATAATAAAATTGCCATTGTTTTCTCGAGATCTAATTCCGGTGCATAGTTACGAAAATGATTTCCATGTGTACTCGTGACTTCATGACAAAAAAACTGATATTTATATTAAAGCATAAACTCAACAAAATTATGCCAAATCCGTTGTGTGATTTTAAAGAAGCACATGTTTTTTTTATGTACATTTTTTAAACGAGTATGAAAATATTGGATACGTTTTAGGAAACGTACATGAAACGTATCCAATGTTTTCATACATGGTTAGGAAATGTATATGAAACAAACATGGTCTACTTGGGAGAATTTATTCAATTATCGTTTCCAATTCTGCAAACAATTATTAATACAATGATCAATATATATTATATGAAATAAGAATGAGATAGAAATATAAAAGTATGACAAAAAAAAAACAGTATTAAAGTATAAAAGTATTAAATGTGTAAGAAACTCATCTAACAAATATGTGCACTGTTTAAGAATTTGATTTTGAGATATTGTATGAGATAAAATATAAAAAATATATGGACAAGTTTTGTACAATTAAAATAATTTTAAATTGAAGAAAAACTATATTAATTTCGGGAAAATACATAATCATGTTAAATAAAAAGAAATATAAAGTCAAAATTTAAAAATCTATCAAAAAATATGTTGTGATTGACCGATAGATCGTGATTGATTGGGCAGCCCTGTTATAGAGTAACATAGAATATCAGTATAACATTCATTTTGTATAATTGTTTTGTTTTATGTTATATTTTTATATTTCTATCTTATTCTTATTTTAATATCATATTAATATTTACATTTTAATATCATACCTTTTGTTTCTACTAATTGCCCTGTTTTTTTTTCTGTGTAATTTATATTCTAATGTATATGTATTATATATGCATAATATGTACTGTATAGTATTTAATTTTATTTCTGTATAGAAATAAATCCTTTGATGATGATGATGATGATGATACACCAATTGTTTCTTTGGCTAAAGGCAATAAGTTGAAAAAATATACAATAACAGATTCTGATGACAGTACTAATGATGATGATGATACTAGTAAGGACTCCATGTGCATGCAATTAATGACATCCATAAAAATTTTAATAATTCTGATTCAGATGGAAACAGTTTTCTAGACAAAAGCGATGATATATACTATAATGCAACACTACAATTTTATATATTTCAACTATATCTAAAATAATATATGATTTTTACTTGATTATTTTATGTTATTTTATAGATTCCTTTTCCTATTCATTACTTAAGAATAAAGGTAAAAAACGAAAGGACGTTAGTCATGATAATACAAAGGAAGATATAAAAGAATTAAAACTTAACTCTTCTAGTAGTGAATCTTTTAGTGAAGTTGGAAAAATAGTAAATAAATATTTAAATAATAGTGATGAGAAAACAATAGATGGAAATAGAACATCTGCAGTCGAAGTATCTCATGATGAGCCTGTGACAATTGAGCTTGATTCAGGTATTTTTACTTACAATATCAAATATGTAAATTGATCATTGAATAGATTTTACTTTATACTTAATGTATGACTATCAATATGCTGCAATTTATAGAATCTAGTTCAGGACGAAATACTCCAACATCTGAATTTGCATCATTAATTGGCAGAGAAGAAGCAAGAAATTTGGATTCAATAGTAGAGCAGGAGAGAGCAATTACTATTTGCAAACTTGAAAAGCTGACAGATGAAGTAGCCAAGTCAAAGGTAAATGTGAGATATATTTCAATTTGTTTATAATTAATATAATTTTTGTAAAGAAAGAAAGAGAAGAAAATTATTTTTGTTTTATGCAATTTGATCGTTAATAAAGTATCATTGTAATTTGTGAAGAAATGTATATGTTATATAAAAATTATTTTTAGTTATTGCTTACTAAAGGAAACGTTGAAGTTTTACCTGACGGAGGGAAAAAATTGCTAGAAAATATACGTGAGCAAGAAAAAGAAATTGAGAAATTAATAAACAAGTTACAAGAGACTACGTTTCCAAAACACAATTTTAATGAGGAAGAAACCGAAACGGTGGACGAATCAGAGTATGCCTCGTCTCACTCTGATGTCAGAGATGATCCATATTTCAGAGATGATCCATATTTTAGAGATGATCCATATTTTGACATACCAATGAGATCTACTACATCTGAATCAAAGGAACTAGGCAAGAAGGCACAGGAAACAAGAGATAAGGAACTCGCTTTAACAGTCGAACGATTGCAAGATTTACATAAATCGCTTGTAGCTCGTCCATCAGAAGATGAAAAAGCGGAAGATCCAAGAGGATTAAAAGTGCCATTAATGCCGCATCAACGACACGCTTTAGCATGGCTTCTGTGGAGGGAACAGAAAAAACCATCTGGTGGTATTCTAGGTAAATATTTAACAATTGTAGTTTGATATTAATATCAATCTTATATTATATTGTCATTGGGAACATTTTTTCTTTCAATTTTCTTGAATTGCAGCTGATGATATGGGTTTGGGCAAGACATTATCCATGATATCTTTAATCATGACTACTGCTGCTAAGAAAACTTCTGATGATGAAGACAGTGATGAATGGAATAGTGAGCGTAAACCTTCACGTACGTAGAAGTTCATTTTACAATACCTAAGCAAAAAATCTTGATTTTTCGATATTTGTTTTTTCTTCTGAATTTCTGAATCATTTAAATTATGATATAAATATATCTAAAATAATCTATTGAAACAATTATATTTGATTACGATTTGCAGATTGCAAAGGTGGTACTTTGATAGTCTGTCCTGCGTCTTTATTGTCTCAATGGGAAAAGGAAGTGCAGAGTAAATGCAAACGCGGTTTGCTGTCCGTTGAAGTGCATCACGGCAATAAAAGAGAATGCGTTCCTAAACGCTTGGCAAGAAATGATATAGTCATCACAACGTACAATCTATTGCCACGAGAATACAGAAGCAATTCTACATTGTATAAGGTATGTGGAAACTCGAAAATGTTATTAACTAAATTGATAGAAACTTTTTATTGATATTGGTAGTTTTCTATCAAGAGACACAAGCAACACAAAAGTATTATTCTCTCTTTTGCTCATGGAATATCGAACAAGACAGAGTGATACTTGTGTCGATTTGTGTCAACTTGTGTCCTTTGCTGGAAAACAACCATATATAGACAAATGTGCTCCGAATTTTA
Source organism: Linepithema humile (assembly GCF_040581485.1). Lineage (NCBI taxonomy): Eukaryota > Metazoa > Arthropoda > Insecta > Hymenoptera > Formicidae > Linepithema > Linepithema humile. Next base: position 21,734,572 of record NC_090132.1, on the reverse strand, counting down.
ATTTAATCGTAAGTTAAAATTTTTTTGCAGATTAAGTGGGAAAGAATAATACTAGATGAAGCACATATAATAAGAAATCACAAAAGTCAAGCATCTATAGCAGCTTGTGAACTCATGGCGAACAAACGGTGGGCTCTCACTGGCACGCCCATACAAAATAAAGAAATGGACTTGTATTCCATCTTAAAATTTCTTAGATGTTCACCGTTTGATGATATACGGGTTTGGAAACGATGGGTGGAGAACAAAAGTGCAGCCGGTCATCAAAGACTAGCAACAGTTACAAAAACTTTAATGCTGCGAAGAACAAAACAGGAATTGATAGCCAAAGGCGATATAGAGAATTTACCCAGCAAATCTATAGAAGAAGTAAATGTAAAACTAGACCCAGAGGAGCAATTAGTATACGAAAAAATTCTAATTTACTCTCGTACCTTGTTCGCACAATTCTTAGCTCAAAAGGCAGAAAAGAGTCACATGTTCGATTTGAACAGTGGAACATATGATAGACCTAGCTATCTTTCAAATCCAAGTGAGTTGAACATTTGTGAATCTGAAGCAAGATATTCTATTTTTCGGGTTTATGGTTAGCAAATTACGTGTCAGTATTTTGATGTTATCTTTTTTTTTCGAAGATAAAGAAACGAAGTTCACAAAAGCTCAGAACAAATTGCTTGCGCGGCACGCTGATGTAAAGACGCACGAGATTTTGGTGCTTCTGCTACGATTACGTCAGGTATGCTGCCATCCAGCATTGATTCACGCAATGCTCGATCAAGAGGATGTGCAACAAAGTGAAATAGCAGGCATGGGAAACATAGATCTCGACTTATTGTCTCGAGTGCATCGCATGTCGCTCAATGCGATCAATAATATGGATAAGGAAGATATGGATGAGGAAGATATAGATCAGGAAGATATAGATCGAAGAATTGTCGGAAATCTACTTACAATGGATAATCCAGTATTCAATGATGATCGCACCAGTTCTAAAGTAATGGCAATTGTATTATCTCGAGAGTTTTATAATTTTATTTGCGTGCAATTAATGTGTGTAATGTACGATATTTAGATGAGGGTCCTACTCGACACAGTTAAAACAATTTTAGAAAAGGGTGACGACAAACTCATTATCGTTTCTCAGTGGACCAGTTTGTTAGACGTTGTAGCATCGCGCTTATCTTCGATAAAAGGTGCTACTTTCAGCAAGTTTACTGGAAAAGTAGCCGTCAAAGATCGACAGGTATCCTATGAATGATATCGCTATCATTTACATGTAATAGTAGACGTAATAGTATGTATTCATTTGATCCCCTTCCAATTTTTGAGGGGGGTTACAAATTTTTTACATATCTCTTACATCTAGCTCATTTACATGTAATTTTTAGTACATTTAAAAAAATATTTATCTACCCTTTTTCAGAGTGTTGTGAATTCCTTCAACGATGAAAATTCTGAATCGAGAATTTTGCTGCTTTCACTTACCGCTGGTGGAGTGGGATTGAATTTGGTAGGCGGCAATCATTTATTATTGTTCGATATTCATTGGAATCCTCAACTCGAGTCGCAAGCACAAGATAGAATTTATAGATTTGGTCAAACAAAGGACGTTTATGTCTACAAGTCAGTATATCACATTTTAATGCTTATCCACACGTGCTCATACTTTTCAAAGTTTGTTTTATTACAAAATTTTTCTTTCAGATTTATTTGCACAGATACAATAGAAGAGCGCATCAAAGCCTTACAAGAGCGAAAGCTTCAAATAGCACAAAATGTATTGAGTGGTGATAAACATACTGCTACGAAACTGACACTCAATGATCTCAAATCGCTCTTCGGTTTCTAATTTTATATCGCGGAGTCCAGAAAAAAGTAGATCAAGTTCAATTTTAATTGTTGGAAAATTAGTTCTAAAGTTTAAGTTCTAATTGTATGCAGCAAGTACACTGTTTTTCATAAGTGTTATAATTTCTTTTTTTTTTTTAATTTTTACTTTAATTTTAGCTTAAACATTTGCATTTATTTTTTAAAATTATTCGGTGAAAACTGTTTAGTTTTTTTTTCTAATGGATTTAAAAAAAAGATCACTTTTCCTCTGAACTCATATAATAGTAGTTTATAGTTTTATAAAATTATATTTAAAAAATTTTTTTTATGTATAAAATAATTATGTAAAAATATCTCTTAACTAAGTGACAAAAATATTAGAGAAATAAATATATTTATTATTAAATGTTTTGTCTTGTTAGTTCATTACGTAACATGAGAAAAGTCAGTCTCTTCCCATTCTGTTTTTTCCTTGGCATTATCGGTAGTTCTCGATGGTACTTTTCTTTGTCGGCTGGTACTGTTCCGCATGCCGTACAAGAAATATATGCACAAACCTGTCATAAATAGCCATGATATATTTAATGAACTTACAATAAATACATACGTTTATCCGCCTTCCCATAATAGACTTACCAACTGCCATCCACACGACAAACCGTATCCATGTCATTTTATCTAACATCATCATAAGATAAACGTTAATAAGGACACTTAATCCTGGCAAGAATGGCACAAGCGGCACCTAAAACGATAATCATTATTAATTGTACAATATTGTTGCATAATCAATAATTAAAAAAACGGATATAGGCCTTAAACAACATTACGAATTAAAATTAATGTGATGGTATTAATATAATATTAGGATAGAAAAATCATAAGTATAAAAAAATGTACAATACCGAGAATGTAAGTTCTTTGCCAGAAACTGGTTGGAGATAAATGAAAGAGAGGGTAGTCAAGAGTGCGACAACTAAAATAGCAAGGGAGACTATGTAACCCAATTTTCCGGCGCTAATCTCTTCCAAATACATTGACAACAAAGTGGCGACACCGAAACATAGACTAACTGTAAAAAAATTGAGCAATGTATATCTCAAGATGAGGCAAAAATCAATGAAAATAATAAACCTTACTGTAACAAAATACAAGAGACGTAACAATCTGCGCCGTAAGTTTTGTGGAATGATTTAACTTGTTCGCGTTTACCAGTTGTTTAACAATGAATGTGAAGGTCCTGGGATCGTGATCGCCTTTCTTCTCATATGCTTCGCTTTCTTCGTAACTACCGAAAATAAGTCAATTGTTTCTATTATTCGATGAAATTGCATTAATTGTAAGCCAATTTATTTTAATTGACGCTTTATCGACTCTTAATTCTGAAAGATGTTGAAAGATGAGTTAAACTATGAATCAAATTTCAACGCAGTTTAAATTTCTTACCGTAAAATAAGAACGCAACACGCCACAATCGAATACGCTAACAACGTACCGATACTCATCATGTTGACTAATTGCGAGAGTTCGAATATCGCTGCTAAAATTCCTGTAATAATATTAAACGATTACATTGTTGATTAACCAGGTGAAAATAACGCGTATCGAACCTGTTAGAAGCCCAGCGGAAAGTGTGCCTACGAGTGGAGTCTGGAATCGTGAGCTCACTTTTCCCATCCACTTGAAGATCAGTCCATCTGAAGCCATGGCGTAGATAACTCGCGGCAGCGGAAACATAGCGCCTAATAAACTGAAACAATTGATTAATAATGATAAGAAAACAACGCTCCTTGTACGTATTAAAAACAAATCTTTTAGCAAAATATACTTTCATATAAAATTTTTCAACGAACAATATTTCCAAATCAAATTAAATTTTATAAAAATTAAGATTGCTAAGAATGTAGGAAAAACATTCACTTCTTTCAGCATGATGCAACAGAAAGCGGTATTACCTGGAGCAGAGTCCGCAAATTGCTCCAACTGATACGAGCCACTTGGCCCAGCTCCATCCTATCGTGTCGAACATGTGCGGAAACGGTGCGTCGGAATTTTGCGCGTAGTACGGCAGCACGGTGGTGAGCACCGCGGAGACGCCGAAATATGCTAGGAAGACGACCATCAGTGATGCGACGATCGCTATGGGGATGGATCGTTTTGGATTCTTGGCCTCCTCCCCCGTGGTAGCCACGCAATCAAAACCAATAAATCCATAGAAGCATGTAGCCGCACCAGTTATAACGCCTGATATACCATAAGGAAAGAAGCCACCGGTTCCGTGTGGGCAATCCGTCTCGGTGCAGGTAGGCTCCAATTTCCAATTATTAATATCAGCTATAAATTTATTTCAAATTTTATATTTTGTCTTTTTATATCTTAACTTATGGGCTTGTAAATATAAATATTTTTCTATCATCTTATAGCTCATGTTTCTAGCGTGTTACTGTTAATTGTAGAGTAATAATCATGCAATCAGTGAATACGTTAACTTCGCATTTATACAAAAGAGACAAATTTGAAAGAGTCCTTTCTTTTCTCTTACATTTAAAGGCACCGCCAATTATAACGAAGAGCACAACAGAGAGGTTTACCAAGGTGAAGAAATTATTCGCCAGCGAGGATTCCTTGGCACCGAAAGCAAGTGCGACTGAAAAAAATCACAAATTATTTCGACTTTAATACCAGTTTGTGTGTTATGAGAGATGTGCATTTTTAAATATCTCGGCTATTTTGTTAATAAAACAAGGTGAAATTTTCGGCGAGATTTAATTAGATCGTATCGATGACTCCTATCCTTACAATTCTCTTATTACCTGAAAATACCAGGGTGACTCCGAACGCGAAGAAGTCCGGATACGTTGATAAATTACTGACATCGATAGGCGCTGCTGATTCGAAAGCATTCCTCATGCTGTTGTTGAAGAGTGCATCGACGTACGTACTCAGACCGCGCACCACGCTGGCTGTGCCGATCACATACTCTAGAATCAGAGTCCATCCGATGAGAAACGCTACGAATTCGCCCATCGTAACGTAGCTATAAATGTATGCGGATCCGGCACGCGGCACTCGTGCGCCGAACTCAGCGTAACAGAGACCTGAAAAATTATGATAAATATTAGTACAAAAATTTAACATATTAGGTGTTTATTTTGAAACTAGTAAATCGATTTTTTTTATTAAGCGTCGGTATTTCAATATTAAAATTAATTTAATTAAATAATTTTTTTTCTCTGTTTATTATAGATAGATCTACTTGTATTAGATTACTGACAGAAATTACCATATTTGTCAAAGAAAATGACAATTAACATTAACTATTGTAATTGCGTATTGTATCGCAGTTGTTATATGTTTATATTATTAATGGTATTTTTATCTGGCCATGATCTATCTCTTTTATTATTTTATTAGTGTTATTATTTTATAGTGTTATTATCAAGCATATAAAACGAGACTAACACGAACATTATCTTAAGATTATCAATTAATGCGTTGAGAGCTGAATATCGGCAAATCTTATTCCAAGAACTCTTAAACTAATACATTTTGTGCGTTGTAATATAAATCTTACATGTAACAAATCTATATCTCGGCTACCAAGTGAAACAATGCTGTGTGTTTTTAGTATCATTTTCTGCGAAGCTTGCATTTATGATGCCGAGATAGAAATTTGCTTAAGCAGCGGCAAGCATGTAAGATGGACTAAAAGACAGGCCATTATTCAGTTCATTGTTTAATCTTATCAATATTTATTTTTATATAATTTCTCTGCAACATATTCTTTATTAAGTTGTTTAAGAAAGGAGTAAAAAAATATTCAAAATTATTAGGTACTTCGAATTGAAGTAAAAGATCAATAACATCGATTAAATGGTTTTCTTATCATGTATCAATATGATAAATGCATACCAGCGAACATCGATGCCACTGCGGCGATAGCAAATGAGATGACTACAGCAGGACCTGCAGTAGTTTTTGCGACATTTCCTGCCAGGACGTAGACACCTACTCCTAGAGTAGAACCGATTCCTAAGGCTGTGAGATCGATAGTTGATAAAACTCTCGCTAATTTAGAATCCTCAGAGAAGTTCACCACTTTTTTACGACTAAATGCCTTGTATAGACCACGCAACTTCCACTTCATATTGTACAGCTAAAAAAATACACGTACAATTAAAAATTTAAATAGACATTATTAAAACATAATTCATAAAGTGATTGCTAGAAATCTTATTTAAAATTTTACAAATTTTAAGTTAAAAAAAATATCGCAACTGGCATGATTCACAGTATCGCTAACAGTATTATCGCGATAATTGCATTTATTATCTCTTTAAAAAAATATGAAATAATTTTGCGAGTAGAATGATGTATAACAAAATATATTCATTATATCGTAAAAAAATTTTTATAAATCAATTTATATGTCGTACCATGTGTATTTTGTGTCTTTTCTCTTAGTATCGATAATTTTGTAAATGTAATTTAAAATAAAAATTACATATACAATCGGATCACTTTTTAAAATTAATGACTTACCATGAGGAGTTTTGTTAAAGCACAATCCATTTTTCTTTGTGAAAAAAATGCGAAACGTTAACAACAAATTACACAATTTATCTGTCAGACTGCCGGCGCGCGACTAAAGGCAGTCAATTAAAATTCTGTATATAAGTGAAGTGTTATATAAGTGAAGAAACGAATGTTGGGGCGCTTCTGCTCGTTCAATTGGCCGAATTGTCTCGGCACAAGAGTGAAACGACGCGTCTATAAGTAAACCTCTTATATTTATTATGCTTAATCACTGACACTTCACAATGCGAACATCATTCTCTTTCTTCATTTCGCTTAAATATTTCCCAGAATCATATTAAGTATTTCTTAATTCAATCTGATTAATTCTTGTTCTAAATTTCGGCATACTCTATACATGCTAAAACCTATTGGGAAAGTTAAAAAGCCCAGGTATAAATTGTCACTATACATTGTATAACTCGGCAAGAATTTGATAGCAAAATCTAATCAATGTGGTTTGTGGCTTTCCTCCGTTTGCAATATCTAATACGTTTGTAATGAATCGTAAACGCGAGATATTTTAGGATGTTCATATCAGCATTATATTACTCAGTAAATTATACATTAAACGTATATTGGTTCAAAATTTTCTAATTTTTTCTTACTTTTCAAGAAAAAAAATCTAACAAACTTTCCAAACACGATACAGTTTCTTAGAACAAGATCCTCATGATTTTGAAAAAGTTCTGTGAAGTCTTTTAAAGGTTAACTTAAATATTACCCTCTTAACATCGTATTTTCAATATTTTCAATCTCTATAATATAGAATAATATAGAATTATAACAATTATTTTGTATAAATTCATCGATACCTTTCAAAAAACAAAACAGTAAATGTAATAAAAACTAAGATCCACTGTAAAATCCTCAATTTAATAGCTTTAATCGCTTTGTGTACAATACTAATATGATCCATGTGCTCGACGTGCCGGTATAGATATCTCCGTTTCAGATTTATCATACAGGTAACGCGCATGTGCTTATATTTGTAAGGCAATACTGCCTTCGTTATATCTTTCATATAGATGTATTAAATTAAATTTATATTCGTTGTTAAGGAACAGTGCAAAATTAATAATAAAAATCTTTAACGGCGAAAAAATAAAAACGTAAATAATAATAACATATTATGAAACGTTACATGAAGCAATCTTTTAATTTTTTCTATCTAAATTAGCATTAAAAATTAAGTTAATACGTCAATTTAAATTAACTTATATAGCTGTGTATGGAATTGGTCAACTTGTTAAATTTGGGTTACCGTTTGTCCTATTAATTTGTAAACATTTTTTTCTTTATTCACGATAAGAAAAATACAATGTGTTCTTACTTGGTCGGAGCAACGTGATTTTCTTAGTTGTGCGCAAAATCGAGTCGTCAGAATTACTGCAATCGCACTGAATACGACTATCAATTTTACCTCGTAGAATGACGCGTCGCATCTTGGGATTGTTTTCAGGAATGTATTAACCATTTTCTTTATTCTGCTTATCTACATAGATACTGGTTATCCTACACAGTCATGATAATACGATCAATTATGAGACATGTTAATACGAGTATCTTGAGTTCAGTGTCCCCGCGCAAACAATTTGCGTGTATCGCTTATACGAGTTTCGCTGATCGAAAGAAAAAATCGTCTATTCGTCAGCAACAAATACAAAATGAATATTGGTGCATTCAGTTGTTACTTTCATGTTTCCATAAAATAAATTCATATGTTAGCTGTAAATGTAATTTTATTGAAAAATGGACGGAATATATATACTATGTATATATAATAAATAAAAATATTAGTGTACGTATTACATATACACTATGTACGTATTACATATATACTATGTATTGTAACAAGTAGAATATTAGTCTAAATGGACGGATTAAATGCTACATAATAAAGCAATAATCGCATATCAATTTGAACACGCAACATTTGTCAAATAATTAATGACAATTTTAAGTATATATGTTTGCATGTTTAACATCATAAAATGGATGTAAATACTTGTATAATCATCATAAGGCCACTATTACCACTAAGGCCACAATATATATCACATTCTGAGATGTGACTGTACAATATAAAAGATTAGATTAAACACAATACATTTAGATATGTTAGAAAAATGTAACTATCTTGTGTCTATAACGTGCAATAATCATTGTTATTGTATAAAAAAAAATTTGTTGTTCAGTTTGCAGTGTATCGAGATTCATTATTTGCGAGTTGACTAGAACGTCAACTAACTATATTACTTTTTTATTACTTGTCTTGGCAGTATTATTATCATTGAAACCTTGATGCACCCAGCAACGAAATCATAACCATTATAGCAAATATTCCATTGTGCAATTTTATTTTGTATCCAGCAGACTGAAATAAATAATAAAATATTTTTTTGTTTGACACTATTATTCTTTTAAAATCCCTTTAAAATCAAAAGATTATACTTACAATAACGAAATAATTGCATCTGTCGCCTTGACAGCAAGAAGAACATTTCCAATCTTCGTACCAGATGTATGTACAATCAGGCATATTATTACGTTGTAATTTTTCACATTCATTCTTAACAGCACATCGTTTAGAAACATAAAATTGTTTCATAGCACCCTGGGACCAGTACGGTAGACCTGCAATGATATGCAATTTATTAGTCTTATAATACTATTCATATATTAAAATTTATTATTATGTACATTACATTAATTTCATTACACTAATATTTTTCTAAATACACTTAATTAAATAGATATAATTTTTTAATTCAGTTATCTTTTGGCTAGCTGATTAAAGTTGTATTCTTACATTTGAAAACAAAGTACTCATGTTTCCTTACGCCACTTTCCAGCTAATAATGACACGAGTCCACACAAGTATCATTCTATCTTTGTTCACTATTGGACATCAAATAAAGATAGAATGATACTTGTGTCATTAACTAGAAAGCAGCCTTAGTTTGTTATCTAAGATACTTAAACCAATATTTCTTTTAACAGAGTAAAATATATTTAATTCTCTTATCAAGCCTAATAAAAAGCGATAAAACGATAGTCGGTAATTGATTTAAAGTGAAGAACTGATAAAGAATATGTACTCCATAACACAGAGCGTAACCTCAAAAACCAATGAGTGAATACAAATATGTGCAAAGTATGTACTTACTGCCCCATTTAATCACCGTTTGGCAGGCGTCTTGGTATGATTCGCAGGTTTTAATGGTATTTAAGCATTTGTCTACATTGCCCTCCTGATCTGTGCAAACGTAACACTCCAGGGCGTGGCCTATAATGAAATTATCTTAAAGAAGAACAAGAGAAAAGATAATGCAAACAAGACGTGACTTACCAAGCGATACGCAGAAGATAACGAGTAGTCCAAAATGCCATTTTGTGAAATTCGGCATTTCAGATGAGATAATATAAGAACAATTTATCGTTGAATAACAATCAAGACACAAGCATCAGCTTCGAACTGCTTTCAACTGGGTTTGAGTTTGAATACAATTTATACATAGATGGAACTATAGATGACGGGCGGAACAGTGACGCTAGCGCATCCCACGTAGGTTTTAATAAACATTTTGAAGTAAATGTTATAACGTCTTATGGTAATAATTATGTGCGAAACCTGCTTTATCCGATGCAAATATTAAAAACTATTCTTATGACTGCCTAACACAATTTCGTTAATTATCATTAGGAAACACTGCTAATTGTAAGTTTTATTAAAAATTGTATAAACCTCAAATCAACAAGTAATCAAAACACACAAATGTTTTAGAAGTATTGTGTAAAGATTTAAAGTATACAACATTTTCATGATACATCAGCAATGTTTCAACAAAAGAAATTGAGAAATTTTATTTGCAGAATTTCTCTGTGACATTTTATCTGATATTTAACTTTCAATTGTTTACTTTGCCTTCAAATCTATTGCGATAAACTTACTCATGTCGTTTAATATTTTATATTGTGAAGATTAAGATAAAAAAACATTAGATATCAGAGATTATGTATAATGAATGAATTTCCTCACCTAAGCTGAGTATGCTTCCAGTTGTACTTGAAAAAATATATGTATTTTAGTTATTATAAATTATCATATACATTTTATGTATGTTGATTGCTACATATTATTGCATTATTTCCAAACATAATTATATTCAATAAGTTGTGTAATTATTTAAAATTTATACTAAATAACCAACCAATATTTTTCAATAAATATTTTAATAAGTATTTTCAAACACATCTAATAATAAATATTAAATAGAAGTTATAACACGTTATATCGATGTGCTATTGCAATTATATGCAGAATTAAATAATGAATAAATTCTGATCACCAGCCACCAGTATTGCAATTTGCTCCACTCATTACAGGTTGTGCTTTACAATTAAACTGCTCTGTATCAATTCCATTGAAGAATCGATGAAAATAACAAACTCACTGCACTTTACTTATACGAAAATCACAGATTTACGTTGCAAATTTGTTAATTTGTGAACGTTATGTGAAATGCAAAATGTGAGAAAAAATAGACTTTGCACCGTGATGTAGTATACATGTCAGTTCGGAATGTCAATGCTTCGCGATTAACGACGTATTTTATCCGTTAATAGTGCATAAGTAAGTACAATTTTTGTTAAAAATGTCGATTAAAGTAGTGGGCAATTGTCGGAACGTATTATTTAACGCGGGTGTTAATGATACTTGCGATTGTTCCACAATGTATCGTGTCGCGACGTTTTGTTGGTTATTGTACTGCAAGTTTTTATCCAGAATATCTCAATTAAAGTGACGAGCGATTGCTGGAAGGATAATTATCTATCGCGTATTATTTACCGCGAATGTTATAATTAATGAGATTTCGTCGATTGTGTACGATTAAACGTTGATTTCTCGTTGTCCCGTAAAAAAAAAAAAAAAAAAAAAAAAATGATCAATATCTATGAAATCTAGAAACAAGATTCGAAATATATGTGTCTTGTAGGGCTGATTATTGACTGTAAGACACAGAGCAAACATATAATCACATCATTTTTAAGTCTTTTAATTTGTTTGTATTGCAGGAAATTCTAAATTAGAAGAATGGTCTCCCAGTTCAATTCGACGTGCGGGATTGTGTGAAGATCATTTCCCTAAAGATTCATTCACAAATACTGCCAATAAAGATTTGAAACGAAATGCGGTACCAATTCCTTTTAATCAAATTATTTTATTAAATAAAAATGTACCAAATAAAAATAGCACAAATAAAAAAATTACAAATACAAAAATTGCACAAATAGAACGAGTACCTCATTATGAGCAAGCAAATACGGAAGACAAAAACGTTTTTGTTCTAGGGAAAGATTACATGATCGATACTCTGACAGATAAGCCGAAAAAAAAGAAAAAATAAGAAAGTTAAATGAAATAACGTAGAACATGGTAAATATTTAAAGAAAGTAATATATTCAAATATGTGTACTTACTTTTAATCTTTTCTTTATTATTTTATGTATCTTGCAGTTTTGTCATTGTATTAAAAAAATACTTACTGTGCTATTGTATCATGACATTACATTTATTATGAAAAATGTTTCCAAATCATGTTTTACTTTGCCAGTCATAATTATTTAATAGTAATGAGAAAAAAAAACATGAATTTTTCAATTTCTTAGAAGATCGCAATCACAGTTGAAATAATTACATAAATCGTTAACTAGCAGGTCTCATCACGGAAAAAATAAATAATAGGTTCTAATACGGTTATACTAAGAAATTGTAAAATCATGCATTTTCTTATTACCAATGATATAATACGAGATGCATATAATAGTAATGAAATTTTAAAAAATACAATAAGGCGATATATATGAGATGTATAATATATATATATATATATATGTGTATATGTGCACACGGTATTCAACAAGGCAATTACAAGGCAAGGTACAAACGAATACCGTAAAATATATAATACAAGTGATTTTGATAAATCGCTCAATATCAGATGTTTCAGCATATAAATAGGGAAAAGAAATATCAAGAAATATATAACTGATTATCTCAGTTATTTACAGGAAATATATGTCATATTTCCTCGTGATAAGACCTGCTAGTTAAAGATTTATGCAATTATTTCAGCTGTGATTGTGATCTTTGCATTATGCCAATAAAAATGTACATATACATATATCAATCTATTAAAGAATTTTCAATTCTTTGAACATATGTTCTACGTTAAAAGGTTAAATTTCATTAAATATATTATTTAGGTAGGTATTAAATATATTATAGGATTATATGGTGGGGTTTTTTAGTTGGTAGGCGATCGGGACAAGGATCGTTCGGATTCATGGTTCTCGTCGATCTGAGTCCTGGTTGAATCCAACACTCTCCCCTGGTACGGGGCCAGAGGAGGTCTTTGGAAGATTTTTCCCCACTCCGCAAAAAAAAAAAACTTATAGTTTTTTTTTTTTAATTGATGCGTAAGTTTTGTTATATCAATTTATATAGATTTACTTTAAAAATAATTTTTTTTATTTATTGCAAAATAACATTGACAATTGTAAACTGACAATATTTATTTTGAAAAAGTCATGTTTTCGTCACGAAGACATACTCTTAAAATGAGTGACAAATAGCATTAAGCGGTGCGCACCTATTGTTATGGGATTATTTTCAAAAAACTTGTAATATTAATTATTTTTCCAGTAAACACAATTCAGCACAGTATTATGCAAAAGACATCCAGAGGATATTCCGAAGATGTTTTTGGGACCGCAGGACGTGCTCTGGGTACCCTTTGAATGTATTTTGGACATGTGTGCTGCCTGGGAAACTAACAGTAACATAACATCAATGTTATAATTTCCCACTCAGCAATGTAACTTGTCTCGTAACGATTGCATTGTCGAATGGGAAATTGTAACATTGATGTTATGTTACTGTTTGTGTTTACTGGATTATTGTTTTAATTATGCTTATATAATTGTTTATAATACCCAGAAAACATTATGCCCATAAATATCTAGCAACTCACGTACAAAAATGGCTTATACTGCGCACACAAAACCTTATCCCCGTGCGTCGTCATTTTCTTTCTTTCAATGGAAAGAGGATTTAAAGAATGTTGTGAAATAAAATACATTGTTTGTCGAGAAAAGATTTTAATAAAACCAAATACAATATAATAATAGTATACAATAAATAATATTAAATTCAGAAAACATATACAATGAAGAAGAAATATATACAACAATGCTGCATACAGATGCAATAATGTGATACATACATATATATATAATACAATATACAATTATATAATATAATATATAATATACAATATAATATACAATATATTAATACAATATTTGTACAAATGAGAAAAAGATTTTTACAAGTTTACAATATTTAAGAGAAATGTTCCAGTGGCAATATATTTAAGAATTAATTATTATAAAAGATGTGATGTTTTCTATGAAAATAATATTTTTAATATTATATAATAAAGATTAAAATTTACTTCGCGGAAATTTAAAACCAAAATTTGCATTTATTAAACGACGATATTAAATACTTGCAAAAATAATTGAATATGTAAATTTACCACAGTTTCCGGACATTATATTTATGAATATTAAAAAATTATTTTGTTCATATATTTTCGGAGATTGAGACATATCCAGCCATTGAGACATTTAGCTTATTACAATTTTTCTTAATATATTATTCTGTATTCCATCGAAATAATATACAAGATAATACAAAATGAAAATTATATGTCAATAAAATTATTTAAACGTTCAAAAGTTTAATGTATAAATGCAAAATACTTTAGTTAAAAAGAGCTGAACAATACAATTTTTAATTTATAATCGAAAGTATCTCTTATAATTCAAAACGTAGTAATATTTTATTAGTGAAATTTATTAATCTAAACATTTAAACGTTCAAACTTTTTCATAATTTACACAAGAAACATCTTCCGTTTTTTGAAAGAGAATCTTGCTGTTTGCCCACCCGAAGTTTTATCATTATTTTTGTCATCAATAAACTACAAACTAACTGCCAAAGCAGAAGTTTCAAAGTTTATCGACAGCAAAGAATTAAAAAAAAAATACAATATAGAAGTGATAAAAAGTTTTAAAATCCTACCTACCTATCCAAAAACTTTATCTATAGTAGAAAATCCTACCTAATTAGAAATTTTATACCTAAGAGTTCGTACAAAAAATCTTAAATGGATAAGATTTAATGAGATTGAATCGCGGAACCGTTTGGAAGTTTCTCGCGGAATCGTTTGGGAATTTTTTTCGCGAGATGCTTAGCGCAGAGCTCAGCTCAGTTACTGCCATTTACATCTGAAATTCGGAAGGGAACTTTTCGCAGGATGCTTTAGCGCAGAGCTCGACTCAGTTACCGCCATTTGCATCTGAAATTCGGGAGGGAGTTTTTCGCAGGATGCTTTAGCGCAGAGCTCGGCTCAGTTACCGCCATTCGCATCTGAAATTCGGGAGGGAGTTTTTCGCAGGATGCTTTAGCGCAGAGCTCGGCTCAGTTACCGCCATTTGCATCTGAATTTCGGGAGGGAGTTTTCCGCAGGATGCTTTAGCGCAGAGCTCGGCTCAGTTACCGCCATTTGCATCTGAATTTTGGGAGGGAGTTTTCCGCAGGATGCTTTAGCGCAGAGCTCGGCTCAGTTACCGCTATTTGCATCTGAATTTCGGGAGGGAGTTTTCCGCAGGATGCTTTAGCGCAGAGCTTGGCTCAGTTACCGCTATTTGCATCCAAAATCTGAGAGCTACTACCTTGGTGTTTCTCACAGGACGCTAGCGCAGAGCTCAGCTCAGTTTCCGCTAGTTGCGTTCGAAATTTTTGTTGATAGTCGATCATTATTCAATGATCGATCGTATCAACGTTGTTTCGAGATCTGTGCTCGACCATCATCGACGGGACCACGAATTTCGAATTTCCGTGCTCAACCATGAGATCAACACTAGAACTACCAACGATTAACATATATCAATTTCTATTTCTTTTTTCTTTCTTTTATAAAACATGATAAAGAAAAAAAGTACATTAATCAATTTAATTATTTAACACAATGCAACAAATCACAAAAAAAATCTCAAAAAATACATTATAAATTTAAATAATTATTCTAAAATGAATAAACCGGTCATTTATAGACCGCTTTGGTAGTTCTAGTGTTAAGCCATAGGACCACGGATGCATGGGTAGACTAGGAAAGATTGCGAAGAAATTGACGTATAGCAAGAATAAATATATATTTCAAAATGGTAAATAAATTGTTAATAAAAAATGCACTCTTTTTTTATTAGATAAATTATTTCAAATATACCATAATTCATTAATAGATTTACGTTTGTGTAAAAGAATTTTTTTTTTCATTTTTAATTTAAATTTGTGATACATTTGTGGTACATATGTATTTAAAAATTTTCTTACTTTTGCTCTTCAACGACAATTTATAATATTTAATCCTGGAAAGATATAAAAAGATAAATCACTTACCGTAGGAAAGGAAGAAATAAAAGTACA
Source organism: Linepithema humile (assembly GCF_040581485.1). Lineage (NCBI taxonomy): Eukaryota > Metazoa > Arthropoda > Insecta > Hymenoptera > Formicidae > Linepithema > Linepithema humile. Next base: position 21,718,608 of record NC_090132.1, on the reverse strand, counting down.
CATTTACACACAGAAAAGGAATTTTGCTATCGCAATAAAATGTTGCTATTGCATGTTAAATATGTTAGCGATAAAATTTTGCTACTGTAACTACTTTGACAGATTATTCGATATGCAACAAATCTGTTTTGTTCAAAAAAGCGACAAATTTTTGAGATGAGAAAACAAGTTAAAATTCGCTGTTACAACAAAATAATTTATTTTTAATAAATTAATTTTACTATTGCAATGAAATTGTCGCCATTAATACAAATTTTGATAGTAAGATAAAAATGAATTTCTTATTATATATTAGCAATATAATTTGCAGATTTAACGAAACTAATTTCGGTAAATAAAATTATTATCTATAACAAATCTCTTTGCTGTTCAAATAATAATCAACTGTAAGAAATTTTGCTACGATAGCTTATATAAAATTTACTGCGGCAGCAAATACTTTTTTTCCATGTATTAACAAGTTTTATCTTTTATTTTATGTATAATCTTTTTTTTAAATATTTTTTTTTTTTTTTTTTTTAAAAAAAATATAAATAAATATATAAACATATATAAATATATAAACATAAGTACATTATTCAGAATAAAAATATATTAGGTTATTTAAAAAATTTGTAATAATTTTTATAATAAAATTGAAAACTATTTTTATATGTTTAGAGTCATCTTTGTTCAGTAATATATGCACCATTGTTTTCGACAACTTTTGGCCATCTTTAACAACTTGTGCATACATTATTAAATAAAGATATATAAACATATAAAAATTGTTTTCAATACTGTCATCAAAAAATTCTACAAACTCTCTGAATAATTCAATATATTTTGTTCTGATCTGTCAATCATGAAATACATTTAAGAAATATTCCAGGATTAAATATTCATCAACGCATCTAAGTCCTAGCCTATCCATTTTAAGATAATGAATCGAAGAAATAGTGTACCTTTTATAATTTTATTCAAAGTATTCTGGTGTATGATTATATTTTTAATATTATATGATTAATATTTAATATATATGGATTCAAAGGGCTATTAGGCTGATGAAAGTTGCTTCAACTTCGGGCTCAATCAAAATCAAAATTAGAAACACTTTGCTTTTTTTTAATGTATTAGTAACACATAATTAAATTTAATATAAATTAACTAAAAAAATAAGTACTTCGTTCTTTTAAAAACAAATGCACGTACAACTCAAAATACTTTTAAAAAATACGAGAGAATAAAATTTTGATATAACTACTATAAGGCAATAAAAATTATACAACCTGCAAAGTGTCTCGCGTTTATATATTTTTACACCATTATTTGATTCATTATCTTAATAATAAAAGACAAATTAAACTAACTCACCGATCGATGCGCAGCAGCGGAGTTGTCGTTCTGTTGATCTGCATAGTTGATCTGTAAAACACGAAATAAATCAAAATTATAGCAGCGTTCACAATATGAAATATTTGTGAAATCATAAAAAATATTGAGTACATCAAACTTTTAATTCGTTTTCTAAGCAAATATGTAATAGAAGAATTATTAAAAAAGTTTAATTATTTAAATAAAAAGTAAAAAAATATGCGAATAAATTCTAATAATGATAAATATTAACTAATGTAAATATTTTGTCTTCCAAATATTTTAATGTACCATATTTTTAACAAATAAATGAATTATTGCTTACCGTAAAGTTGCTCCGCCGGCGCCCGATGCTCCTCCTGAGCCTCCTCCTCCTCTCAGTGGTCCTTCGAAGCACTCACATTGAATCTCACGCGTTCGCGGCGCATGCATTGCTCGCATGCGTACCTGAATACGAAAATCGCGCGATACTTAAAACGGCACTCCCGACATCACAGGCGAATCGAATCGAATTGTCCAAGCTGTGACGTTACGCGCGAATTCCGTCCGCGTTTCAGACGACCACATTTACCAATTGGGGCACGATTCTCTCAAAACAGAAGGCAAAGATAAGCTCGAAGAAGATGAGGTGATTAGTCATCCAATCAACCGACTAGATACAAGACATCTGAAAAGCAATCGGTAGCGTTTGACTAACTCCGGTAGCCGTCCTCGACTACCTTCGACAGTCCGGCTATCTGTACAACTAGCGCGCTGCACGTAGAACCGAAGATTGCCCTGCCGTAGTGGAGATTTTATGATTGAAACCGACCTTTCCCTCCCCCGAGCCAAGCCTAAAGTCAAAAAAAATCGTGTCCCAATATTTGTCATACAGCAAAAATGCGTTCATCTATAGATTCGCTATAACTCTCGGCATTAACGACACTCCCGACGCGCATTTATTACGACGATCACACGGTATTTTACACACTCCCGACGCGATTTTGTCGTATAATGACAAAGGTATAACTCGGATATCGCTTGTCGCACGGAATACGCGTTCGACACTCCGTGCCGAACAATATGTACGCAACAGGTAATGATGGAAAAGGGGGAAGAGGGTGGAAAACTGTGGAAAGTAGTAAGAGTGGTAGAAGGAGGGATGATGTGGACCAACCAACCCGTACGAGTGCCGCCGTGCGACTGGTAAGGGGCAAAATACCACAGGATACCTCAAGGACTTTGCGCAGGCCTAGAAGATAACACGCGCAGAAGTAATACGTAGGGAATTTGAAGCAGGATAATGTATGATAGAAAAGAAAGAGATAGCGAAAGTATGGAATGCGTAAACAGCGCGTACGCCGCGACCAAAACAAACGCTATGTGTAAGTCTGGTTTTCTCTACAATTAACACAATACGAAATATTTTTTATGTATTAAAAAAAAATATATTTTAATGTGTGTGTGTGTGTGTGTAAAAGATAAAGCGTACGCAACAGGTAACGATTGGGAGGGGGAGGAAGGTGGAAAATTGTAAGGAGTAATAAGAATTGAAGTAGGGGGGATAACGCGCCGATACGCGAAACGGTCTGTCTCGTTCAAGTGCCGCCGTGCGAATAGTAAAATCCAGCTCAAGCTCAAGGATAAGGTCAAATTGGGAAAAGTACTATTTGGAAGAAGTAGGGAAAGGAATGTATACATGCCGATCAGTGTGTGCAAGAGAGAAAGTGTGAGAGTGAGGAAGAGAGGATATAAAATACGTAAGTCGCAGAGCGAACGTAAACAACCCCCTCCCATGCCGTGAATCAGCGTCGAAATTCCTAATATGATATACCATATTTTCCACATTATAAGATATTCTTTGGCGTTCAGAATTTTAATTTTGATAAATAATTTACTATTTTATTTTTCGCCTTCTATCGTATTTTTTATCGTATCGTATTTTTAAAATTTTTATCTGTAGATTTGTCAGCATAATCCAATATAAAAATTAATTTTACTTGATTAAAATTCCGCGTTTTAAAGCTCTTTGAGTGTTTTTCTATTTTGCATTATAACACAAATGAATAAATATATGAATAAAAATTAAATTAATAAATGCCCATGCAATAAAAATGTCACGAAACACGTCGCTTTGCGTGAACACGGCTATCCGTGCAATGAATTTCGATGAAATAAATCTTTTGAAATACGCGATTTAATTGATGTACAATGCGAAATTTGTTACACAATTCTTATTTATTGAGATATAATTTGTATTTTCCATTTTCTATTACCTATTTTAAGTAAATCAATTGCGCAAAATTCCTTCTTTTATGATAGATAGATACTCGATGCTTGAATGTTTATTTATTTGTGAATGTTGATTTATATTTAATTAAAATTGAATTGAGGTAATAAAGGATAAAAATTACAAAAAATTAATTTTGATAGTTATAAATTTGTATATAAATGATTTGTTAAACCGTGTATTTTGCAAAATTTATTTCATCGAGATTTATTGTGTGGAAAGTCGATACTCATACACATACAAAACAATATTTCTTTTTCAAACATTTTATTTTGAGGATATTTATTTTTAATTTTAATTTATATATTTATTTATATAAAAATATAAGACAACGTAAAATGTCGTAAATATATTAAAATGCGGAATTTTAATGGAATAAAATCAATTCTCATCTTAGACAAGGCTAACGAATTTAAAATAACGCTGCAAAAATTGTGATAATAATTTATTTATGAAAGTTTACATATTTATTTACATTTATATGTTATGATATGACATAAAAAAGTGCTGTCAATGCAGTAAAACGCGAATATATTAATCAATACATATCTTTTTTATGCATAAAACATAGAAAGTGTATTCAAGTAGTTTAGGCGTAGTATAAACGCGACACAGACGACGTACAAAGTTAACTGTACGATTTTTTATTTCTCTTTGCTATCGTTGGTATTATCGTGCATATCGAACGTGCAATCATGTTTGCCAATTGTTTCTTTCATAATAATTAATCAAATTTTTGCCAATATATCGTATTATTATAAAATTTTAACAATGAGAGGAAGAGTAAACATAGTTCAGTTTTCAATTTGTTTTGTATTGATACAGTATACAGTATAAAATAAATGATAAAGATATAGTATAAAATAATAGTATATAGTTATTAAAATTTTACTTATAAATGTATTAAATATTTAACTATACAACGCAAGAATGTTAGAGCAATAAATACACATTATTATAACAATTTCTTAGTTTATCACGTGTAATGAGAAACGTCACCATTTCCCCATGCTTTGCCATTAGAAATTTTCCTTTCGCCATTTTCTTTGTCAGTAGATTTCGATGATAACTTCCTTTCTCGGTTATTACTATGCCATACGCCGTACAAGAAATACAGAGCCAAACCTATGATAACACACAAACAGCTCAATATATTTAATTAATTTGTACACAAATACATATGTTTGTTTTCTGGTAATACACTTACCAATTGTTATTGATTCGGCAAATATTTCCCATATTTGTTTATCCAACATCGTCATAAGATAAATGTTAATAAAGATGCTTAACGCTGGCAAAAATGGCACGAGCGGCACCTATAATAATATATCATATAAAGATCATAAAATCTACACTATTATTACATAATTACATGTTAATATTTCTATTCACGATATTATTGTTATTTTTTTTATTCGTCTTTTTATATTTTTCATAAAAATCTCGTGATTTGTAATATAAATTAAAAGAGCTGGACTTCAAACCGCATATAAATGTTGCAGATTAAAATTAACGTAATAGTACTAACACAATATTATAATTAAAAAAATATGTCGTACCGAGAATGTGAGTTTCTTGCCGGAAACTGGTTGAAAATAAATGAAGCAAAGTGTACTCAAGAGTGCAACAGTTAAAATGACGAGTGGTATTATGTAGTTTGCATTACCGGCGCTGATCTCTTCCATATGCATTGATAACAAAGTCGTGACACCGAAACAAAGGATAACTGTAAAAAAATTTAAGAACGTGTATTAGATATTTTGAAATGAGACAATATCAATGAAAATAACAATGAAATAATCTTACTATAACAAAGTACGAGAGACGTAACGATCTGCGACGTGAGTTTTGTAGAATGATATAATTTATTCGCGTTTACCAGTTGTTTCGTGATGAATGTGAAGGTTCTGGGATCGTGATCGCCTTTCTTCTCGTACGCTTCGCTTTCTTCATAACTATCAAAAATATGTTAATTATTTTTATTATTTGATGAAATATTATTAGTTAACTTAAGCCAATTTATCTTAATTGATGCTTTATCTCTTTTAGTTTTGGTTGTCGAAAGATGAATTAAACTATAAATTAAATTAATCAAATTTTAATGTAATCTAAATTTTTTACCGTAGAATAAGAACGCAACACGCTACAATCAGATACGCAAATAATGTGCCTATGCTCATTAAGCTCGTTAGTGGCCCGAGTTCAAATATCGCTGCTAGGATGCCTGTAATAGTTATTAACCGATTATGTCATTGATTAGTTAGGTGAAGATACTTGAGAATAACGCGTATCGAACCTGTAAAGAATCCAGCGAAAAGAGTACCGATGATTGGAGTCTGGAATCGTGAACTTACTTTACCCATCTGTTTAAAGATCAGTCCGTCTGAAGCCATGGCGTAAATCACTCGCGGCAGCGGAAACATAGCGCCTAACAAACTGAAAAAATTGATTAATGAAAATATTAGTAATAAACTATTGCTCCTCGTCTAAAGAAATCTCAGAAAGAAAAATTTTTCAACAAGCTATAATTATATTTTATTAAAATTATATTCTTTATTTATAAAATATGTAAAAACAAAGAAATAATTCGCTCTCTATGTATGATGTTTGATAGAATATTGAAAGGATTTTGTAGAATGTGTGTCATAGATGTAAAACTACTATGCAATATATACCATATATTTTTTTCTTGTAAAAAAATGTATTTTCTTTTGTTTAGTGAGATGTGACAGAAAATATTACCTAGAGCAGAGACCGCAAATCGCCCCGACTGATACGAGCCACTTAGCCCAGCTCCATCCTATCTTGTCGAACATATACGGAAATGGTGCCCCAATATCTTGTTCGTAATATGGTAGCACGGTGGTAAGTATTACTGATACACCAAAATAAGCGAAGAGAACAATCATTAGCGACGCAACGATTGCTATAGGGATGGATCGTTTTGGATCCTTAGCCTCCTCTCCCGCAATAGCCACACAATCGAACCCAATGAATCCATAAAAGCATGTTGCCGCGCCGCTTATGACGCCTCTTATGCCGTAAGGCATGAATCCACCGGTTCCGTACGGGCAGTTCTTCTCGGTGCACGAAGGCTCCAATTTCCAATTATTAATATCAGCTATTGATTTCTGAATTTTATATTGTGTCTTTGTGTCTTAGCTTATCGGCTTGTAATAACTTTTCAACTATCTGTGCTTATGTTTACAGCATGTCAGTGTTAATTATACTACTTTTATTATTACTGCAATAACTCATAATACGAATGTAGCACAAATCTTACTAAATTGCAAATTATAATATTGAAAAATATTGTGAGGCATAAAATACTCTACTCAGATAATAACAATTAGAAGATTAGTTATTGTGGCTTTTTAATCTTTAAAGAAATATACAGAAGAGAGAAGCACTTACCTTTAAAGGCGCCGCCGATTATAACAAAGAGTACGACAAATAGGTTTACCAAAGTGAATAAATTGTTTGCCAGCGAGGATTCCTTGGCTCCGAAAGCAAGTGCGACTGAGAAAGAAATTACAAATTCTTTGAGTTGCTTTCATTATTGCAATTGCATGATAAACTAATAAATTAGTAGTAAAGTTTGTGTCTGTTTATGTGTTATGAGAGATACGCATTTTACTCAATTTCAAAGCTATTTTGCTGATAAGAGAAGCGGGCGATGAGGATTAAATTGATTGAATCAACGATTTATATCGATAAAATTCTCTTATCACCTGAGAATACCAAGGTGACACCGAATGCAAAGAAGTCTGGATACGGGGACAGGTGTCTGACATCTATAGGTGCTGCTGATTCGAAGGCTTTTCTCATGGCATTGTTGCAAAGCGCGTCGACATATGTACTCAGACCACGTACCACGCTGGCCGCGCCAAGCACATATACCAGAATCATGGTCCAGCCGACGAGAAATGCCACGAATTCACCTATTGTAACGTAACTATAAACGTACACGGATCCCGCACGCGGCACTCGTGCACCGAATTCAGCGTAACAGAGACCTGAAAAATCATTAGAAAAATTTAAACATATCAGGTGTTTATTTGGAAACTAATAAATTTAATTTTTTAATATTTTTAATATTTGTGTCAAATTAAAAAATATAATAAGCATTATTAACATTATGATTAAGTATTATCAATGGTATTTATATGTTGCAATGGTCTACTTTTTTTATTAGTGTTATTATTGTTAAGTACAAACGTGAACGTTATCATAAGATTATCGATTAATACGTCAATATAATATCGATTAATACGTCAATATAAATATCAGTTTATCTTATTTTCAAGAACTCTTGAATTAAACATGGTAATAAATCTTTCATCTAACAAATCTATATCTTAGCTATCGTAAAACAGTGTTTTCAGTGCAAAGCTTGCTTTTCCGATGCCGAGATAAAGACTTGCTTGAGTAGAGACGAGCATGTTAACTTAAAAGATAAGCATTATTCAAGATCTTAGTTAATGTCATATAATTTTTCTGCGACACATTCTTTATCAAAGGAATAAAGAAATATTCAAAATTATTGGACACTTTACATGTAGAGATAAACATTGATAATGTGTTCGTTGAAAGGTTTCTTTATCATGTATCGATGCGATAAGTACATACCTGCTAACATTGATGCTATCGCAGCGATAGCGAACGAAATGATTACGGCAGGACCGGCGATGAGTTTTGCAACGCTTCCTGCCAGGACATATACACCTACTCCTAGAGTAGAGCCGATTCCCAAAGCTGTGAGATCGAGAGTTGACAAAATCTTGGCTAATTTCGAGTCCTGAGAGAACTCCACCATTTTTTTGCGACTACATGCCTTGTACAGGTCACACAATTTCGATGTTATATTATACATCCTAAAAAATGTACGTACAATCAATAATTTAAACAGACATTAAAATGTTCAGAAAGTGATAGTTAAAAATCTTGTTTACAATTTCACAATTTTTTTCAGTTTATTAATGATTAAAAAAAAGATCGAAACTGAAATGATTCAACATTGCCACACCATTACGATGTTATCGTGATAATTGCATATAGTCTTCTAAAAGAATATTAAATAATTGGGTAAGTAAATGATATGCATCCATTATTGAATATTGTAGAAATTAATATTAATATTTCAATATTATTATCATTATTGAATATATCGTAGAAATTATTCTTATAATTTATTTATATCATTCTAAATGTCTTTGCAGTTAATGTTGATAATTTTGTAAATGTAACTTGCAGTGGGATCAATGTTATATTTATTTCTAGTTAATTTGACATCCTTAAGTTAATATTTACAAGTTAATTTACAAAGTTATAAAATTGACACATTTGTTACAAAACTTTATTACTCTCTGTTATCTCTAATTAATTTTTTAACTTGATAATTTTGCATATATAAAGTAAGTGCTACATATACATTTAAGTGTTACAATAAGCGGTTTTATGATTGTTTGCACCATTTCTGTCATTTTCTATCAATTTACACATACTTACGTGACAGTGTATTATAAGTTAATATATTATAGACAGACGATATATTAATACAAAATATGCAAAAAATTATATTTAACTAAAAATTATATTTAACTAAATAATAAGAAACAAAGTTGAATGCAATATCGTAAAGGAGCAAAATGAATGTAATTATTTATCATGTATCAATTATATGTCATGTATCGTATACAGAATTTCTATATCGTTTCCACTAAGCTGCAAAGTTGCATTTTTACGCACAATATTGTGTAAATGCAATGTATACTTACTTGATTGAAGCAATGTGACTTTTAATTGTGCACAAATCCGCGTCGTTACAATTACTGCAATCACAGCTGAACGCGATTGTCAATTATATCGTGCAGAACGATGTGCCGCGTGGACTTGGGATTGTTTTCAGGAATAACAACTATTTTCTTTGTTCTGCTTATCTACACAGGTATTGGCTATCCTCTACACAGGCATGATACGATCGATTACGAGATACGTTAGTACACGCCTTGGATTCAGTGTATTTTCGTAAGTAATTCATGATGTGTGAGAGCTTGTATGAGCTAATATAATTGTATTAGCTAATAAACAATTACGCTAATCGAAAGAGAAAATTGTTACGTCTATTGGACAGCAACAAGTACAAGGTGAGTTAATGCACCTAGTTGTAACCTTTATATTTTCATAAAATAATATTCATATGTTAGTTTTAAATATAATTCTATTCAAAAAACAATGTAAAAATTATACATATTATGTATCGTAATAAATCAAATATTGGTCGAAATAAACAGATAAATTCTACATAGTATAGCAATAATCGTACATAGATTTAAACGTACAATAAATATTTGTCGAATAATAACCTTAACATAATATATTCAGATATGTTAGAAATTATCTGATGAATATAATATTTATTAATCATTATTATATTCCATTAAAAAAAAAATTTTGTGCAGTCCGTAGTATACTAAGATTTATTATTTGTCAGTTGATTAAAATATTAACTAAGTATATTATTGATCATTTTTTTTGCAATGAAATAAACAAAAACCTGACTAAAATAAACAAAAAAATATTTTATTATTTGAAATATATAATTTACATTTAATTTATATTATACTAATATAATTCTTTAATTCAAATATTGTTCAACTAGTCAGTTAAAGTTGTATTCTCAGATGTAAAAACACTCAGGTTTTCTTTGGTTGCTATCTGAGATATCAACATTTTGTTTATTAAATTAGATTAAGTTGAATTCTCTTATCAAACATAAATAAAGCTAAATGATAGTTATTAATTTTAACTGGAAAAATTGATAAAGTATGTGCGCAAATATGTCACAGTGAATAATCTGAAAACTAAAAATCGTACACGGAGCTTTAAGACGGAGTTGCAAAATTTAAAAAATTATTTATTTAATTATACAATTTTTATTAATTATTGAAAATAATTAAATATAGTATTCAATTTTTTTTCAAGTTCTGTTAATTTACAGTTTTTAATTTATGTTAATTTAGTTTCTAATTCAGTTTTTAATTTAGTTTCAAAATTTACTTATAACTGAGACAACTAAATATTTTATTTTATTACCAGTAAAAATGATCGATAATGTAGCTGGCGGCTGTATTGCATTCTACAGTGACTGCTATAACACCTTACGGTAATAATCATGCACAATACCTACCTTATCTAATTAAGAACAATTTTTATGATTATGTGTACGATTTTGCCGACTCTCGTTAGAGGGCTCTGTCAATTCTCATATTAGAAAAACTGCATAAATCAACAAGTGATTTCGTATAAATAGTTTAATGTTTAAATGTTTAAACATAAACAAATGTTTAAAAAATATACATATAAAAAATATAACGTTTTTATGATACGTTAGTGACGTTTTAGCATAATGGGGTAATAAGTCTTTCTTGTTCGTATATTTTTTATATGTTAATGTTATGTGAATGTAGATTGTATAATCATCATTCACTTTTCTAGGTTAATTAATATTGGTAACAATTTTCGACGTTTTAATGTCTGGAATCATAAAAACATGCAGAGTTTTGCGTCATTAACTTTTCAACAAGAGGACTGTTTTAAAAGGTATATTTTCAGTATTTTTTATTTATTATTTTGGTAAAAGTGGTTTTAATTTTAATGGATTCAAGTGTTTTTGCTAAATTTAATATGCATGTCAATCAGAGATTACTCTAACAGAATATTCGAGCAAAATTACGTGCGAAAATTTTCGGCGAAAGTGCGTATGCTGTACGTAGTGTTATAGCATGGAAATTTATGTGATTATCGCGCAAACAAGATGAGACACAAATGCGAACCTGTAATTTAACAAGCTGTACCGCGTATGAATAACAGAGACTTGAAGAATGCAGATGACTGAGGCATGTATTGTGTCGCATGCGAATATCTCTCAAGCGAATTATACAATAGTTCATAACGTTCGATCGATCATTCGCCGTAATCCGGGAATTCATGGGTCGCGAGCGAAGGCTCGATGAACGTAGGAGGGGATGACTGGATCATTTCGCGTCGTTATAAATCCATCCCGAAAATCCCTTCATTCCACAAGGTCGTATGTAGCTTTTGCATGACAGCCGCCATCTCTCCTTCGCAAAAAAAAAATTTGCAACAATTTCTAAATTACTAAATTCAGTTGATTACTGCGTAATTAATGTTATTGTATGTTAATTAAAACTAATTGAGGTGGTACGTTTTACAATGCAGCGGTTAGTGGAAGAATATAATTATGCCTTTGACTACAATAGCGAGACAATATAAATTATAATAATATTGTTTGAGAGTTAAAAGTCGTGAGATATAATGAAAATCTTTATCGCGTTAGCGGAATATTTAAATGTCACGAATTTTTATTTGAAAATAAGTAAAATGTATTTCATGCCTAATAATTTTCTACTGAAATTTCCAATGTATTTAATTACACGATGACTACGTTTAATTAAAAGTTAACGAGTCATGTTAATTAATCAATTATTAATTGTCAGATACGAGGTATGTATTGACCGGATAATTTTCTGGACGGTGACCTGTTTGACTTGTGTGGGAAGCATGTCCTTAACTGGGTGAACTTTTACTTGGTACTTCCGCGATCCTGCGGGATGTCCCGCGGACATTCCAGGACATAGGGTACACATGCTTTCCGCACGAGTGTGTGTGTATATATGTGTTATATATGCGCGCGCGCAAGGACTCTCTGTGCATGGTCATGTTATTAAAAATAGCCCGGGGGTATTATTGACCCGCGCGTCACAACTTGGGTTACAGTCTTTCCGGTTGACCGGTTTAGGATCAAGCTATAACTCATCTCTCTACTCTTAAGTGCATCACGGATGCTGAGATGTTAATTTCTATCATGTAGTGCCAGTTTCTTCCTAAATATGATTTAGTTTGTATTTCTATGCTTTTCGCGAGGATAAAACTGCGATCGATGGTCAGCTCTGAAAGATACTCGTTGGCCCGAATGAAAGCAGATGGATCGTACGCGGAGGCTTGCACGAATCCGTCATATTATCATTGAGTATGATCGCATTACATTATTCTGCTATCGTAACGCGGGATGGCTGCGACCCATCCATAGTGAAGCTTTGTTTTATCGATTTTGATATCGTTCTATTCGTTGCTTTTATTTTAATAAAATTTATTTTATCTAAAACTTTTTAGATATAAAATATATTTATATTAGGAAGGAAATATCATTTGCAAATATTGTATCTATGATAGATATTAGCTACAAGATTTATAATATATTTATAATTGAACATTTTTAGTTCTCAGAAAAAATTTTTTACGAGATAATCAAGATTAAATATTGCAACATTTTGCATGATAGTTGAATATGTTATCAAAGGATGAGTAATTCACGCGAATGATAAGAGGAGGATAGTGATAATAACTAGTGATTATTATCTTAGTTTTAGATGATAAAAGTTTATATTAAAATATAAATGTGTATAAAAATATCAATATTTATATATAATAACTTGAATTTATATATAACATGAAAAATGGTAAAATTTCAGGAAACACGACGCTTCCAAAATCATTTCTTCAAAGCTGTGATTGCAGCGAACTATAATAACTACGACGTGTTCAACGTGCCAAGGAAGCGTCTGACACTGGACAGCCGCGACTACTGCTCTCGACAGACAGCTGGCCTCAAGGGGCGAGCGCATCGTGCGTTTCCGCAAGGTGAGTCGAGGAGGGCCGAGCATGGATGCGATGCAAATCTGGAACAGCCAGTGTGTATGCATTACATCGCGCATAAAATTGTTGGGATTGATCTCGTCTATGAGTATATTTTTCCAGCGACTGAGAAGACCTGTGCCGAACAGATAAGCAAAGATCGCCAGAAGGGGAGAGAAAGGAAGAGAAAGAGAGGAAAGACATATGCAAGAATCGAGTCAGATGTAGGCGGGTGAAGACAGAGGTCGAGCTTTGCTCCCTGTTTCGCCGCGAGCCCGTAGGGGGCATTCCACGCAGGAAAGAGACTAAGGGTAGGATCTGGACACCCACAGGCAACGGGAAGGAAGGAAGGAAGGAAGGAAGCAAGTGAGCAAGAAAGGGGAAGCATCGTACGCGCTTTTCTCTTCCTATTTCTCCACCTTTGTCACTCTCCTTCTCACCGATCTCGTGACCGCGTGTGGCTCACGGGTCTCGTGACCGCCGCCGCCGCCGTCGGTCCGTATGTCGATATTCGAGTGCGCGGCGCAGGCTGAGCAGTGGCAGTACCGAGCCACTGCGCCGAGAGTCTAAAATTATCGGATAGCCCGCGCGCGCGGCCGCCAACGGAAGAGAAAGAGAAAGAACAGAGGCGCGGCAGTTACGGCGTCGCGTCACGAAACGGACAAGGACAGTCCATGGCGAGAGGAAGCGAACGGATCTCGAGGTAGAGCGAGACAGATAAAACGACGATACGTTGTGTGACAGCTAATCCAGTGCAGGGACGACGGACGAATCGTGGCAACGACGAAGAAAATGCGATGTAATATAGATGGTTGGAGTCAGACGAGAACTGGAGCGAGTAGGTAAGGAGAGAGAGAGAGAGAAAGAAAATCGTTAAAGAGCGAGAGAAAGGAATGAATAAACAGAAAGAGTAAGTGAGAAAAATGGGTATTGGACAAGGAGGGCAGCCGTGAGATCGCCCAACATAGAGAGCAGGCGGAAGAGAGATAGCGTGACAAAATTGTACAAGTAGTAGTAGTAGCTAGTACGAGCGTAGTTGAAGTAAGAGAAGGGGAGAGAACGAGGAGGTGCACGTTCTGCAGCAGGGAAAAAGAGGGAAATACACGAGACAGAGTCAAGCAGTCGATGCCGGGCGAGCGCGGTGTGTGAGCTGTGGAGTGAGAGAGAGAGAGAGGAAGACAAGCGTGCGCTGTAAAGTGAAAGAAAAAGAGACAGCAAGAGCGAGTGAGGGAGATGAACGAATAGACTACCACGTAAAGTGGAAGCGAGACGAGAGAGATTGGTGGAAGGAGCGAAAGCGCAGCGCCTGCTGAAGCCGCGAGAGGGAGAGACAGGGCCGGGAGAGTCATCGTCGAGTCGACATCGCCGAGAGAGGAGGTGCAGGCCACAGCAGAAGAGCACGTAGCACCTAGGCCGCGGAGCACGCTTAGACGACTTGAACGAACCGCGCGCGCCGACGTCGACCGAGAGCAGTATAGAACGTTTTGCTCATCTCTCTTGCTCTCATTCTCTCTCCCCACCCCTTTTCTCTCGTCAAGTATCGCGCGCGCGAGACATACCGTCGACGGTCGGTGCGCCGTGACAGCTCCCGCGCGCGGTTTCTCCGTGCGAGTTCGATCGTGGTTGTCGTCGCCGTCGTCGTCCTCGTCGTCATTGTCATTGTTAAAAGCAAAACCGCGCGCGCGAAAACCGAGTGCCGAGAATTTAGACGCGGACTGACCAAGCTTTCGGGGAGGCCGGCGTCCCCGGCGACGAGCCGCTCGCGTGTGGCATCATCGACGTCGTCGGCGAGTCGATCCATCGTCGATCGGTCAGCAGCAGCAGCAGCAACAGTGGGCACCATGGCGGACGATCAGGACACGTGCGAGGACTCCCTCGGAACCGGCGACACCGCCAACTTCGCCAACAAGCTGCGGGGCCGGAAGGGCGCTTTGAAGAAGAAAAATGTCTACATGGTCAAGAACCACAGCTTTATGCCAAGGTTCTTCAAACAGCCGACCTTCTGTAGCCACTGCAAGGACTTCATATGGTGAGTAGTTACGATACATTGTAAATTCTTTGTAATCGTCGTCGTGCGCGACACGCCAACTCGCATGCTTCCTGTTGCTCAAGACTGGTTGCATTGGAATGCATATTAGAAATTAGCATATCGAGTTTTTTTTCCATTACATCTACAATATAACGACGTCTGACAAATCGGTAATCGGAATTAATTAACTTTCAAGAAATCGAGAAACATTCGATTATTTTTAAAATAATGAGATACATAACTCTGCGGAAAAGAGTAAGAGAGAAAAAAAAACATTTGTTTTGAAGGACACGGTATTTTGATACATGGTATTTTAATACAATGTATCAAAGTACCATGTAACTATGTTCGCACGTTACCATTTGTATTTTCGGCTTTGACTCTGCTACAGTCGTTACCATCATTAGCCTTTTATTCGAGCGTATTTTCGGAAAACACGGAGGCGAACTATGCGTTGGCATGCTTTTACTCTCTACGTAAATGTATCTATGCGTTGGATGCGTTCCGGTAACGATCGAGTTTGCATCCCCGGGAGAAGAGCAGGTGAACGCCTCGGGGAGAAGCTCATCACGGGATAGCTTGCATCGACAGGTCTGCTCGATTGACAAAAAATGTTCATAAATTCTACAATTTTGACAAACGTCGATTCATAAATTTTAACATGTTCTTGTTTTTGCCATTTGAATTTACAGATTAAATCTGTCACTCAAAATTTAGTGCATTTTTTTTATATAAAAACTGTAGCAGTTACAAACTTTTTTTTTTTTTTTAAATAAGAGAATATTTTTCACAAATTTTGTGAAAAGTGAAAAAAAAGAGTATTTTTTAAGTAAATCGCGACATACTCATCTTTCTTTTAATGATATTCTTATCTATAACACATACAGAAAAAATTTAGTTAATTATTTTTGTAGGTATGATAACTGTAGTTAACATTTTATTGCTTTATTTTGATGTTTGTAATTGACAATCAAGAAATCGATGTATTAGCCACGTTAATTTTGCTTCATTAATTTACTTTTGCAGCTTTTTCAATCGTAGAAAGTTTTAAATCGTAAGTTTTTATTTGCAATATTATACATAACGAGATTATACATAACGAGAGATTAATAAACTCGTCAGTAGTGACATATGGAACAACACGCTGCTTCAAAATTAGTATTTAATTAACATTGATGCAATCAGTCAATAATTTATGAGTATTATTTGATGTCGTTGTTTTCTCTGATATTTTTACATCGTGTATGTTTTCATTCAATATTTTTTCGCTTGTCGAGATCGCGTGAGGAAATTTTCAGTGCCACGAAATCGCACGATTCATGATTGAGAAAAAAAAAACGCAAGAGAATTGTCGTCACTATCCATTCCATCGTTAATCCGCTTTTCTGCATGCCATCCGCTTCTAGCCATCTTCGATAGTACATTGATAATGTAGTTTGGAGTTAATTATAAGTAAAAGATCCTGAATAATTTCCGAACAGAATGCGGTCTTTTCCAGTCAATCTTTCAGTCCATTTTTCAATCTAATGAAATTAATGCAGAATATTGTTTTTTAAATTGCGCTCTTTTAACATTGTTATGTGTCTATTGTCCATTTTCATCATTATTATGTGTATATTGTCTATTTAAAAACATTTAAAACAATTTAAAAATGTAAAAGATAAATTTTCTGCTGTGAACTTTATAAAGAAAATAATTCTTGAAAATTTTATTACAAACGGTATTAATTGATTAAACGATTTGTCATGTCTTGTTTATCCAAAGCTTCCTTAATTTTCTTCTCTAACGGACTAATGACCGGTGTTGTAATCATCTTTCCTCGATTCACGATTCACGATTTCACGATGATACCAGACGCCGTACGTCTTCCTCTGCACGCTACGGTGAACAGATACATAAATCCAGTCAATAATGCTCTCGGGCCGGCCGGTCGGGCAATAGTTAAACGGTCCGGCCTTGACGCACTCGCGCTGTTCTTCTACCTATCCGAATTAGAAACCTCTGTACTATGATACGAGAAGAGACAACGCCGTTGGCAGGCGTACGAATATCTTTTTCAAATGTTGCGTGTATGTATACTTGCAAATTGTGGTGTGAACGCGCGTGCGACCTCCCATGGAGTGCGCTTCTTCTCTTCATTATTTTCTTCAGAGGAATTCTCGAATTACAATTCTTCTTTGTATCAATGACAATGTTCAGAATACGTTGGTGACAAGTACAATAGAACAGGTATAATTTATATCGGTAGTCGAGTGATGTAAATCTATCTTTACGGTTTTCGGAAGTGGAACATCATCAGCTCAATGGACGTCGTTTGGTTGGTCATAATCATAAATTTTGTAGTTATTAAAAGAGAACTTATTCACACCCTTAATTTTGGTACAAAATACATCAGGATCGTATTTAATTCTAATATTAGATTCTTATTCGATTATAAAATGCCTCTCGTGTTTTATATTAAATTTCTCTGCATGCGTCGAAGAAAGATAAAATATTCAAATAGCGTGAAGTAAATCTTTCGCGCAAAATGTCAGAATTATAATACGTCTATCTGAACAGTAATTCGAAATTTCATTGACATTGTTACAATTGGTTTCAGAAATCTCGTATTTAAAAATACCTTTGAAGGCATAGAAAAAGGAACGTTTAACGTCTGTACACAATCCCCACCCTTTGGTTTCCAAACTACAAGATAACATTGGTTGTTTTCGTTTCAAGATATTGATGCGATAAATTACGCATTGACATCTACGACATCGGAATAGATAGAAGGTCCATTTGGACACTCGATATCATATCAATATTTGTAACGACAGCGATCAGATTCTCTGATTTGTGGGTAGGAAAATTAATGGCCGAGTATTTTTACTGCACTCAACTTTTTATTCCTATCATTTTATACATTTAAATATATTCATGGATAAATTCACTAAATTTTTAAACTATATAAAACATTGATTTTTCTCTATAACAATTCCTTGCTCTTAGTGAATTTAACATTGCCAGAGTCAAAATATTTTTAATTTTATCATTCATAAAAAATTGTCAATTATATAATTTAAAAGAGCTGATCGATTATTTTATTACTTATTAATTTAAATCAGTAGTTACATGTTTGTTGAATTCGTGAAATAATATCTTTCTTTGTCTCGTTGTAAAATAAAAAACGGAGGGGCTCACGTCTAAAACGGAGCTATTATCGATCTGGTCTCTCCGTTTCGCTTGTCAATCGCACGTGGAGATACGTTAGGAAAAAATTCGCAACGACATTGCGTCCAGTATGATTTGCAATTGTTGACGCCCGTGTATACATTCGTGATCAACAACTCTGACGACCGATGACGCGCGTCGTCGCATTTGTTGAACGACATTCCGCGATTACCAAGCGCGTGCACGATGATGGCGAAATGCATTTTGCGACGATGCGGTATCCCGGGTCGCCCTCATCGTATGCTTGCACCCCTGCGTCGTGCTCTTCGACCAGTCTGCACTTTCGCCCATGCTGGGCGTTTCGCATGTCCATAGGTCAGACACGCGCTATTGACACGTTAAAATTGAAATATAATTTAAAAGTGAAATAAAGTATTTGCACGCGCTTATCTTTTCTAGAATAACTTTACAGAAAAAAAATAGAAAAATGTGCAAAGTGTTTTCGTCAGAGAGAATGCACCGTTTTCAATTGTATTGGTGAATAAAACGCACTTTGTACAAGCAACATTTTACTTTTCGTGCAAATTATTTCAAAAAGGATAGGATGTACAAATACCTTTTTTTTTACCCACTCTACGTGAACATGGAAGATTAAATATAGGGTCTGTCAGAATCCGCAAACCGTAATTTTTCTTTTTCCACTTTTATGGATGTCTGTCCCTTCTGGGACACAACACCTCCCTTTTGCTCACTCTGTTTTCCAATATTCTATTTCAATTCTCTCGGAAATTTAAAAAAATTGCTGTAGGCATTTTATATCATCATATATAAACTATCAAAATTCTCTCAGTTTTTGTTATTGATAATGGAACGTTAACGAATCGTGATTTTCATGATGCAATTAGAAACTTTTTTATATTATTATAAAAGATCTTATTTTTATATTACTCTACACTTTTACATTTGCTATTTCTTTCCCTCACCGACATAAAACGAATAATTCTAATTAGAAATTTTATAACGAAGATAGTAACGAAGTTCGCGATATCGTGTGCACGGATCAGAGCTACGTGGCAAGAATTAATTCTTTGTCGGTGTTGCGCAACGTTTCGCTAACGAAGCTACGCGTATTGGCAAGAAGAAGCGGACTATTCGAGGAAGATGATTCGCGGACGCGCAAGTTAATGCGTTACGTAAAAAAGGGAACGGCGTTAACAGAACCGGTCGGTAGATTTATGCCGGCGACCTTACGTTCGAATTTGGTATCTTGGTATGGGTCTCGTGAATTTTATTATCCTGATATCAAATCGAAAGAAAAAAACGCAATGTTAGGCTCGTAAAAAAAAAAAAAAAAAAAAAATGCCAAAGATGTTCTATTATTCGGAAAAGAAAAATTAATATATACCATATATGTATAACTTTTGTGCTGCTAAAAGAAACAAATTTTTTATATTATCGTCCTGTTGATATTAAGTCATATGGTAAATTTTGACACAGTATTTGTTATTTGCACTTAAACGTTTGTTGTTTAAATATCAAATTTTATTTTGCTTATTTTTGAATACCATTTTATTTAAGTTATAATAGTTTTTTTTTTTCATTTATCACAGTTTTGGCGATAACTTTTTCAATTTTTTGCTTTTGCGCTATAAAACGATATCGGTTGTTTTCACTTACGTGTATCGATCTAATCTTACGTATGTACGTATTGAGCTTCCGCATATACATACGCGTAGCGTCGAATAAGATTTATTTCACGGGTTTCCTGCTTTTACGTGTGGTTCACGTATGTCAGCGTGTCACGACGGTCGCTTTTCAGTCCGTAAATCGTTATCGAGCCATGCGGTTTTCTCCGGTCACTTTTATCGAGAAGGAAGTCTATAATACATACGTTTGATTCACTCGTTCATATCTTGGCTGTCAAGCGGTGCAAAAACCACACCTATTGACACTGTGTGTTACGGCTACATTATTTCTCACGCAATTAATTGCACTAAATTGCTATTACTTAAGTATTGTAATTAACTTGTGGAGAATAATACAAATTTGATTAAAGCAATTAAAAACAATTAATAAATACAATTTGTAACGTAATATTTTTTAAAAATTAATTTTTACATTTTTAGTTTGTTTTATTCTTATTTTTGACAATTGTGATATTTATTTTCAATCTATCAGTCGGTATTTCTCTATCAAATTTTATTTATTATTTCCGAGTGTCGAGTGAGAGTTTTGAACTTTGAATGGAAATATTATTTGTTATTGAAATAATTGTAAAAGTAGACAATGTTCAGTTAACAAATATGGTGGTTATTAATTTAATTATTGGAAACTTGTTGTGTATTGACCTATTTACGCAGCGCTCTGAGTTATTCCACTTGATCCCATACTTAAAGCACTTGTAACTTGTAACAAAACTGAGTTTAATACTACAGCTCCACCAAAGTGTAGTATTGTTCCAGTTGGACTACTAATTCAACATAAAGACTAGCAAGGGAATACTAATTATTCACTTGAGTTACATTTTCTATATATTTTCACTGGTCTTAAATCTAATTTTAACAAAAGTTGATGAAACATTATTTCTTTGTGACTTATGGTATCAGCGCCAGTGTTTCATTTGCCACGAAACTCTCACGCGTACTTTTCGCCTTTCGCGCGGTCTTCTTGAGGAATTCCTCTTTTACGCGTAATTTCGCTCTTTCGAATCGCTTTTCGTCGTCACGTCTATTCTCTCCCGTGCTGCTCACGACAGTTTAAATGCAACTCGGGAGAGTCCCGGCATGCTTCGGCATGCACTTCACGAAAATATATCGAGTTCACCGCAGAAGTACGAATATACACATGCATACTCACATATGTATTCTCATATACAGACGTGTTTATGTGTGTAGGCCTATAAATCGTCACAAAACATCTGACCCTTCCGTCTACTTGCCACTGACAGACTGTCTCATGTTTCATGCTCACATGCTTGCGCGCGGGCACACACAATGTTATATACAGGGACAACTGACAAGTTCGCAATGAGTATAGTTGACCTATTCGTTCTCGTGTTCCCTTTTCCACGACGGAAAATGGTAGCTGGGAAATAGGTGGCCGACACTCTTCGAGTGAAAAGTAAAATTCAAAGTACAATTTTCGAAAAATTTATATTAGGCTCGAAAATCTAATTTTACGAGAAGTAGTAGGACACTTTCGAGATAAAAGTGCTCATAAAATTTGCATTTAAATTAAATTTATTTAAATTAAAATTATGGGTATCTATGTCGCGTTTTTTCCAAAGTCCGCAGCACTCGGTTTGAATAAATTACATTGCAAATTTCGATATGTTTTCAGTAATGAGGTTTCCCACGAGATTTCGCCTATTAAAGTGGAAATGCTATTATTATTTCCATCTCAATGACGAAACTCATGAAAGTCATTTCCATCGATAACTTTATCACAGCAGTCCTAAATCACTTTTGCGTTATTTTCATTAAGACGAGAATAACCGATATCTAACGGTTGTTCGACATAGTTTATTATTGGAAGTGTGAGGGAATCTGAGAATTTTTTCCTAAACAAAAAAGAAAGAGAACTACGTACTTTTAACTTGTACAAGTTGCTACAACAATGTTAACTAAGAGTTTTTTAAAATATAAACTTCATGGCTACCATTCTAACATTGAACGTAATTTCATGATAATACCGTTAGCGATGAAGCAAATAAAGAACAGGGAAGCACCTTTGCGAAGGAGAAGCGCGCTCTGCGGATACTTTTGATTTATCAGCACATTTTTCCTCCGACATATCGAACATAAAGTGGAACGTGAAAGAACCGGACCGCTGTGTTGACATGAACGTAAAGTTGCTCTCTTCGGATTTATTGTGCTGAAAATTAAATCGTTTGAAATTAAGCGAGTTTCATTAGCCACGTAGATACTCGATCGGAACTCGGATTAGCGACGCGTGATTGATGATTGGATGAGAGTGAATTACTCCGGCTGGAGAACGTTGTTGTTTCATCGCCAAACACACGTGGACTTTATAGTCCCGTCACGACCCGCTTCGATCGCGGTAAATCGCTAACAACCACGACGTTATATTCTCGACAAAACCAACCGGATATTGTCTCATTAATATTTGATTAATAAGGAGTGAAATATTCCACGGACGCAAGCATCTGTTTGCATAATGAAGCGATTTGTGAATTTTTTTACATTTTGTTTTATTTATAATGTTAATTTTCGTTAATCACTAAAAGATACTGTAGACACTGAAGATAAGTACATGTTTTTTGGCCTCTTTGTTATCGCGAACACACACTATTTTTACTTGAAAATGTTTGAAAGATAGAATCATTCTGTACAGCATAATACGAAATTTCTGAGTTTATTACAATGTTTTTTTATATCTGTAAAATGTGTGCATCGCAGATTGCAGTGTGATTAATTAACATCGTGCAGAATTCTTAGGAAAATGTATTCTTAGAAATGTTTTTCTACATAGCATTAATACAATTTTACATTTTGCGGCAAGGCAACTTTATATTCAATGCGTAGTATTGAGATATATACACTATCCGTGAGTAATATATTAAATTAGCATAATTTTTTTCTTAATGAATATATTACCTTCAGTTCGGGAGGCAATATTCAACAATTACCTGTTCAAAGAAAAAACTTTATGTAACTGATACTTATATTTTCATAATCTTATTCTCGGGAGTTGTTATATATACATATTTATTTATCCGAAGATTTTTCTTACCTTTTATCATTTTACTTGCAAAAAATAAAAAGTGTTTTTTAAAATTTTTTTTATCGCATTTACAGGATTAATCATTTCGTTCTTGTTTTAAACTATAATATGAATCTAATTTACGATTTATTTTCACCGCGAAAAGATGTTACGCTTTCTCCTATTACGAGAAACATTTTACAAATGTTATAGTCACATTTCGTCTCGTTGCATACCTTTCAAATTCACTTGGGAACATGTTGTACGGCATCTCACATTGTAGTGTGACGCTGTAACACGCACCTGTAACATATTGTGTAAAATGTACTTGAGTATATACCTTGTAATTCGTGTTATACATGTCCTCCTTTTCAGTATTAATAACGTGCATAATAATGTGGCAAGGTTATTTGATTTAAACGAGTAGATATATAGAACATAATGCAGTTTTAATCGTTTTCAACTCATTTAAGGAAGAACATTGTAATTTTATTGATAGAAACTCAATGTCAAACATTATCTTAAAGCTATTTAAAACATTTACATTTATTTAAAGACCATGTGTCGATTTTTAAAATAATATGTTAGAATAATATCTAAATCATATGAAAGTCGTCAAAATTGATAAATTCAGTGAAAAAATATCTTTTTGTGATTTTAATTTTTTATAATTCGAAATGAAAGAAATAACAAATACGATGCGTAATAAGTTTAACGATGTCGCGTAGATCGATAGAAAGGATTAATTTTGTGCAATGTCGAGGAAACAGTGGACGACAGAAGCTATCGGGTTATCCCTACTTTCTTTCCGGCGAAAGTTCACGGTCGCGGAGCTTGCGGTGCTTCGTTCAATCGGTAATGAGATTACGACATGGGAGTGCTCCCGTGACATTACGCAATTACGCAGCTGTGACGTTTATCTTTGTCCGGATGTTAGATACTTTTTGCAGTAGATTACCGTTCCTGAGATTTACGTACAACGACGGTATTCATAAAGTCATTGAGTGACGACGTGATAACGAGTTTCTTGAAGGTTCCGCGACTGCACCCACAATTTTATCATCCGCGTTAGGTATCGTAAATGATACTCATTTTTTTTACTATCGATATATTTGCCGTGCAATATTTCAGATATACGTGTATGTCGATATAAATATTTGAAAATGATATATATCATACTTTATATTTTGAATCCAATTCTCAGTCGTATCTTCGATGTATGTATCTTCAATCATATCTTACATTTTGCATCTAAAATGTATCTTACAGAGTATTTTGCAATTCATATTTCATATTGGAAATATATGTTAACGGTATTTTATCCAACACAAAATATCATTTGCGCAAAATATTGCTTCCGGCATGTGATAAAGGGAAGAACTCGCGAATATTGAACTGTACTAAACTTATTTCACGCTGGTCACATAAAATTTATATTAAATAAATTTATTTATAAGAATTCTATTTTTGTTTGCGGCATAGTATTCAAAATTTCATTGTAGCGCACATTTTAGTAGCGCCGCTTTTAATTTTAGATGGCTACATAATTAATTCACGATACTATGTACGCGAAATATTTTTTTTCTTATATATCATCGTTTAATACAATTGCAGCAGTAATAACATTGCTATCTAAAATTGTAATCTTATAAATACATGACTTTTATATCGAAGAAGACATCGTCACGCAACGCATAAACAGCCGCGCGACTAGATCGGTTTATTTCACATACGACGTGTTCTATTTCGCAGCTTTCGATATGGGTTTTCGCGTCGAGGTATCGACGACGTCGCGACGACATTACGCGACGACAACGCCTAGACGATGGTTCTGCTGCAATTGCGCGCACGTTTATCGTCCGCGTCAGAATAATGGAATTAGATTGCCCCGGATAGAGTTACGAGTCGCTTGGAGTGACGATAAACGAATGATCCACTTGCATATCGGTACGCTGCAGGTGACCGCGTTGCGTTAACTCGATCGGAAAAAAGCATAAATTGGTTCGGCAGAACAAAAATATTATGTTTAAGTATATAAAGACAGGAAACAAGAATGTATTAGGTAAATAGAATTTTGCAATTTTCAATATTTTTGACGTTACATTAAATATAATCAGTTCATTATGTTGTAATTTGCATTACAATTTGCATTGCATTTGTATTATTTTCAGATAAAATTATAAAGCTATTAACAAAAGAGCAGTATTTAATATTCATATAACTGAAATTTGAAAAAAAAATAAAATCCAGATAATTTATTCAAATCTATTTTTTAAATTTTATAATATTGTAAATCTAAGCAAATAAAAAATTCTCTTTTTAGAATATAGTGGAATCAATATTTTCAGATAAATAAAATCCATTGAAAGATTTCACAAAGAAAAGAAATATTGTCATTTTAATGATAAATATTTGTCTAAATTTTCTATGATTTACTGATACTAGATTTAATTTTATCTTTATATTTTTATAAATATATTTTTTATAATATAATTTGACATAAAGATAATTTTTATTAAACTAATCGACTAAATACTCAGCTGAGTCCGCCTTTATGCGGAGACAAAGAGAAATGCATTTGGAAATGGTTGTTGTTGCAAATTTTATGCAAATTTTTAAAATGTTTCTACTACGCATGTCTATGCATGGTTAGTACGGAAAGAACTTATCTAATCGGAAACCGACGAATATCTTTGCGTCAAAATTTAGCACAAGATATGGCATTACGTCTTCCCGGCCGAATGTGTTAATATTTAAGATACGTGGGCGGTGGGAGGAAGAGAATCTCTTCGTCTTGCAACAGTCGGGTGGGAGTCGATAGTTTGGAGTAACGGGTCTTTAACCCGGCGATAGACTCGAGTGGAAATAATATAGTAAAGCGGGAAGAGAGGAGAGAGAAGAGGGTGGGCCTACTGCCCGGGCTTTATGGCAGTAGGGCGGAACGAAAGGGCGCTTCGTTTGCTTTCAATAAACACCGCCGGCCTGTCGACCTACAGTCGGCTGCACGAAAGTCGACGCTTCTGACGGATGACGAGGTGAAATGGAAGCGGTGCTGTACATATACTGCCGTAACAGCATCCGACATAGATACGTAATTATACGTGTATGTGTGTAGGTGTGCATGTGCACACGCGCCCTCCTTTCGGACCCGAGGTCGAACGTGAATCGGCGCAATTTCTCCGAAATCGACCGTCATTAAATGTGACGCGGTAAAAACCAGACGATTCTGTTCGCGTGATTTATCCAATTGATCGGTTTATGCGGGGAACACCTGCGGTAGCGGATTTGCATGAAAATTTCTACGGAACTGGAGAAACTTAATCTCTTTCCCGAGGCGAGGCAGCCGTGGAATAATTCCCTTGAAAACTACTTGTCAACTTCTTAAGTTTGTACATTGGGGATAGTTAGGCAGTCGCGATCTCGCGCGGTCGGATCCCCAAGCTCTCGCTCGAAGGCGTTCGTAAAATTGTCAGACTCTGAAATATCGCCGTCCGTCTTCCCATGCATTCGACGGAGATGCGAATAGCTTACCTTGCGAAAGTTACGTTCGTCTACACTCCGCTTTCGGCTATTCCGCTTGATCTTGTTTTCGCAACTTTTGCAATTGCAAAATTTCGAAACTTATGGCCGCAATACATTCGCACCTGTGTTCTCTCGCACCCCGCAGTTTCAGATTTTGTGTCGCGAGATTTTCTTGGCTGTTCAATCTCGGATTAGCGCTCTTTTTGGCGTCAGCCTCCGGAATTCCGACTGCCATCGTTATTTTCGTTAACAGGGACTGAATTAGCGACTGAGATATTACACGAAGCGCATTTTTCACGCTCTTTGTCGTACTCTCTTTTCCTGCATTCTCTCTCGTTGTTTGCTTTCACCGACGCGGGGGATACACGTAAGAGCCGTTTTACCGTGGCGTGTCACAAGGGTTGCTTTGTGGCGAGGCCGCGAGGAGGAGGCAGAAGGAGGGTGGTCGCGAATCGATGAGAGTGAAGGGTGAGAGGAGGGTTCGAGAGGAGAGAAAGAGCGGCCGAACTCGGGATGAAAATAGCCAGCCAAACTCCGACTTTCGTTACACTCGTACAATACGTGTATTGTACGTTGCAGCACGCGGCGTCACCGTTCGCTCGTATTGGCTGCTGCAAAAGGGAGACATAGAGGATATCTCGAAAGACTTGCGCATCTCTAGCTTCTATTAAATATTAAACATTCTTGTGTTATTTCATACGATGGAGAAGGGAATTGAGATTAATTTTGAGATCTGTTGGATGCCAGTATAGAATTCTAAAGTTAATTCTTCATTTACATCATATATTGTTTTTCTGAATAAAATAAAAATTTTTATATGACACATTTAGGGTTGTTATGTTTGTATTAATCAACGTCCGATGTAACATTATTGTCATAATCTAAAGCTCAGAAATTTATGTAAAATTGTTTTAACTTTTATCTAGATATGTGTGTAAACGACTTTTGCAATCATGAAATTTTCTTTTTATGTATACTCATCTCTTTTAAGTAGGTATAGGTCCTCCTTCCTTCCTTTCTTTTTTCCAATATTCTGCTTCAATTTCCGCAGAAACTTTCATCAAGCATTGTCGTGGCCGATAAGATTTTATATCGTCATGTCCGAAGTATTGTAATTCCTCCAGTGACCGTTATTGACAACGGAGGGTTCGCGACTAGCTAAAACGCCTATATGAAGTTAGCCCCCCATTTTTCGATTTTGAATATTTTTTTAGTTGTTCCAGGTTGTTCTACGTTTGTTCTATATTGTTCCAAAGTTATGAACAAAAAAATCGAAAAACATGACGGGAAAAGCAAAAAAACGATTTATTTTTGTGGCCACCCATTTTTTTTTAAATTCAAATTTTTTTGCTGTTCTGGATTGTTCTAATTGTTCTAAACATTGTTCTAAAATATTAATCCCCCTAAAAAAGAATTTAAAAAGATATAGCAAAAAATAGCATTAAGCGTCCAAATAGTATTTTTACATTTATCGCTATTATTATATTATGTTTTGACACCAAATTACATATTTAAGCTAAAAACGAATAGAACAACCCAGAACAACTCTCAGTTTCACCAGAACAAACATATAAAAGGCACTTTACTCTTGAAGGTAGAGAATTATTTTGTCTTTTTCGACCGATAATGTTACACCAGCGACACTAAAACCTGGAACAATGAGAAATAGACACAGAACAATCCGGAACAACTCTCAGTTTTGTCAGAACAAACGTTTAAAGAGCACTTTACTCTTGAAGGTAGAGAATTATTTTGTCTTTTTCGACCGATAATGTTACACCAGCGACACTAAAACCTGGAACAATGAGAAATAGACACAGAACAATCCGGAACAACTCTCAGTTTTGTCAGAACAAACGTTTAAAGAGCACTTTACTCTTGAAGGTAGAGAATTATTTTGTCTTTTTCGACCGATAATGTTACACCAGCGACACTAAAATCTGGAACAATGAGAAATAGACACAGAACAATCCGGAACAACTCTCAGTTTTGTCAGAACAAACGTTTAAAGAGCACTTTACTCTTGAAGGTAGAGAATTATTTTGTCTTTTTCGACCGATAATGTTACACCAGCGACACTAAAACCTGGAACAATGAGAAATAGACACAGAACAATCCGGAACAACTCTCAGTTTTGTCAGAACAAACGTTTAAAGAGCACTTTACTCTTGAAGGTAGAGAATTATTTTGTCTTTTTCGACCGATAATGTTACACCAGCGACACTAAAACCTGGAACAATGAGAAATAGACACAGAACAATCCGGAACAACTCTCAGTTTTGTCAGAACAAACGTTTAAAGAGCACTTTACTCTTGAAGGTAGAGAATTATTTTGTCTTTTTCGACCGATAATGTTACACCAGCGACACTAAAACCTGGAACAATGAGAAATAGACACAGAACAATCCGGAACAACTCTCAGTTTTGTCAGAACAAACGTTTAAAGAGCACTTTACTCTTGAAGGTAGAGAATTATTTTGTCTTTTTCGACCGATAATGTTACATCAGCGATTAGTGTCGATTAGTGTTTTTTTTGAATTTTTTTATTTTTTTAAATATAAGAGTAAAGTGCTCTTTATACGTTTGTTTTGACAAAACTGAGAGTTGTTCCGGATTGTTCTGTGTCTATTTCTCATTGTTCCAGGTTTTAGTGTCGCTGGTGTAACATTATCGGTCGAAAAAGACAAAATAATTCTCTACCTTCAAGAGTAAAGTGCTCTTTAAACGTTTGTTCTGACAAAACTGAGAGTTGTTCCGGATTGTTCTGTGTCTATTTCTCATTGTTCCAGGTTTTAGTGTCGCTGGTGTAACATTATCGGTCGAAAAAGACAAAATAATTCTCTACCTTCAAGAGTAAAGTGCTCTTTAAACGTTTGTTCTGACAAAACTGAGAGTTGTTCCGGATTGTTCTGTGTCTATTTCTCATTGTTCCAGGTTTTAGTGTCGCTGGTGTAACATTATCGGTCGAAAAAGACAAAATAATTCTCTACCTTCAAGAGTAAAGTGCTCTTTAAACGTTTGTTCTGACAAAACTGAGAGTTGTTCCGGATTGTTCTGTGTCTATTTCTCATTGTTCCAGGTTTTAGTGTCGCTGGTGTAACATTATCGGTCGAAAAAGACAAAATAATTCTCTACCTTCAAGAGTAAAGTGCTCTTTAAACGTTTGTTCTGACAAAACTGAGAGTTGTTCCGGATTGTTCTGTGTCTATTTCTCATTGTTCCAGATTTTAGTGTCGCTGGTGTAACATTATCGGTCGAAAAAGACAAAATAATTCTCTACCTTCAAGAGTAAAGTGCTCTTTAAACGTTTGTTCTGACAAAACTGAGAGTTGTTCCGGATTGTTCTGTGTCTATTTCTCATTGTTCCAGGTTTTAGTGTCGCTGGTGTAACATTATCGGTCGAAAAAGACAAAATAATTCTCTACCTTCAAGAGTAAAGTGCTCTTTAAACGTTTGTTCTGACAAAACTGAGAGTTGTTCCGGATTGTTCTGTGTCTATTTCTCATTGTTCCAGGTTTTAGTGTCGCTGGTGTAACATTATCGGTCGAAAAAGACAAAATAATTCTCTACCTTCAAGAGTAAAGTGCCTTTTATATGTTTGTTCTGGTGAAACTGAGAGTTGTTCTGGGTTGTTCTATTCGTTTTTAGCTTAAATATGTAATTTGGTGTCAAAACATAATATAATAATAGCGATAAATGTAAAAATACTATTTGGACGCTTAATGCTATTTTTTGCTATATCTTTTTAAATTCTTTTTTAGGGGGATTAATATTTTAGAACAATGTTTAGAACAATTAGAACAATCCAGAACAGCAAAAAAATTTGAATTTAAAAAAAAATGGGTGGCCACAAAAATAAATCGTTTTTTTGCTTTTCCCGTCATGTTTTTCGATTTTTTTGTTCATAACTTTGGAACAATATAGAACAAACGTAGAACAACCTGGAACAACTAAAAAAATATTCAAAATCGAAAAATGGGGGGCTAACTTCATATAGGCAGCTAAAACGTTAATGGAAACGGGAGTTGATCCAGTTTTGAAACGATTCCTCTCCGTTGACCGGCGCGCAACTTTCCGAGTTTCTAGATCACCATTGATTATCATCAAGAATTTTTCATGTCGACTTATGATGCGAAGGCACTCGCGTTATATAGCGTGACGAATAGACTCGGGGGAAATTGAAATGTGGATTACGGCGTATTCTCGGGATGGGCCCTTTTCCAACCGATTGAAAATTCTCTCTTACGGGCCGCGTAGCTGTCGTGATGAATCGGCGAAATCGGACGGATGAGTCGCGTATCGGAATCGACGTATCAATCGGCGCGGGGAATGATTTGATGTCTCATCGACTACGGAAATGCGCGCGAGACGACTCCGTATCTGTCTATCTACCTTCACTTTGGCGTGACTTCTCGGCGACCGCCCTTTATCCTCCTCAAACTCCTTCTCGCGCGCCAATCAATTCGATCACTCGAACGCTGGGCTTCATAACCGACGTAACGTTGCGTGAAACGAAGTTTCTTTGAACATCAACAGATCTTATTGGTTTCCTTTTACGCACCAATGGCCTTAGTTTTGTGGTTTTGAAGGAACTCGAGAAAAATTAAGTAATTTCTTCATATAGTGACTATTCGATCGACAGAATTAACGGCGATTTTATTTATTAAGAAAAATAGATTCTCTTTATCTATTGTCCGCATTTTGCTGATACAAAAAGTTATATACTAACAAAATAATTTCTTGTTTTTTTATAAAATTAGAATGTAAAAAGCTGAACCGAGAGGATTATTCGTTGTCATTTATTAATTCAAATTTTTGTTTAAACGAGGTAATACATTGAGTTTTTAATGATAAAAATATTAGTTATTTTATTAGTCGCATTTCTATTTCGTATTAATATTAATTTTTTTTAACATGTTGCTTTCGTAAAATTTGTGCAGCGAGAAAATTTTGATATAAAATTCCATTTTACCGATCGCAGAGATTATTTTTCGTTCATATCGGTGATTCTAAACGCGAAACTTTTTATCCGCGGATCTGATCGTCGCAATGAATCGACAGCTGCTTCCTCCTTGTCAGGCAGGGTATATAAAAGACGGACGCCGGATGCTGGAAGGTGCATCGGACGGGCGGTTGGCACCGCTTAAAAGGTTAATCGTGGAAAATCGAACTTCCCAGGGTGAGTTCGCGCTTTTCTTTGGCCCCGTTGGCACAAGTGTGCGCAAGCTGTCGCGGTCGAGAGGGTAACTTTTCGCTCGATGTCATGTCGGGGACGTTATCCTGCCGACAGGCGAGATTTTCAAGATTATACGGAAACAGTCCAATGAAATTTCTCGATGATACCCACCGAACTGTGCCTTGCAAAAAGTTTTTGCATATTGAGTATTAATCTTGTTAAATAATTTTTAATAATATTTTTGATCGTCACCAGGTAGATTCTGTCGCTAGACAAATATACTCGAACAAGATGCGCTCCGAAAGATTTACGCACACGTTTATCGAGGAATGACGTAGTCGCTCAATATAAGATTGAGTAGGATGATTGGGTAAATGTTTAATAGTAAAGTTAATAGTTACTATATATAGATAATATCATTAAAAGATGCACAAAGTAGTGGCAAATTTATTTAAAAAAAGAAAGTAATTTTATTAATTTGGATTGAAAATAATTGATTGAAAATAAATTATTTTAATTAGCCAAACGTTTTAATTAATGAATACAAAAAATAAATGTATCTTGTGATAATATTAAGTTTATAAATTTGTTTTTTTATTGTTTAAGCTTGCAATTTTTTATTGGAATACATTCCAAAATTTTCAAAAAATTATGTAAGTTATATATATATATTTGTATCTTTTTTAAATTTATTATCAAAATTATTTTATATAAATTTTATTTATATTTATATTTATTTTTTACACGACGCAACAAAGAAGGGAAGAAGGGAAGTAAATTTTTGCTACATTTGACTTTTATTAAGTGGTTTTTTGATGATTAATTACATCTTTACTCAATTACAGTTTTTTATTCAAGTATAGAAAACCAAATAACGGTAGTTTAAATAAACGCATTTTTCGTGCAGGTCGGTCTTCTTTATTCTCAGCGTTTCCGACAGCGGTAACGATAAATGATAAAATATTTGCAGTGTCTGATATAGATTACGAAGAAAAAGAAGAGAAAGAAGGAGCGCGCTTTATGTGTATGCATAAACAAAGAGCAGCCGTCTCACATCATTCGCATACGGTCGCGATATAACAACACACAAAGTGTTTCATCCGCGTCCTGTTTTATTCACGAGAAACGTGGCGTTCTCCTGATCGTCTTGCTCGCGACTTGCTCGAAGAAGAAAAACGACGCGAGTGCTTGTTCGCTATAAGGGACGCACCTTGCCGTATTTAGGAACGCGAACCTTGCAGCTCCCTCTTATCCTCCACGTATTCGCTCGTATTCAGGATTACTGGATATCAGAACACGGATTCCCGTAATCCCGGCCATACCTCAGAAATTCGCGAGAATCTTGTCATGTCGCTCCCACTCTCTCCCTTCTGGCTTATGTATATGCCGCTGGATTTCCTCCTTGCGTCACATAACGGAGGCGGGATGATGCGATGCACCGAGGTGCACTCGAGGCTCTTACATCCCGTATTCGAGGGTTTCCAGGCCTCCCCTGGCCGGGTTTCCGCCTCTTTATATTAATTCAGATATATTTTACATTGCGTGACGGGCCGCCCATGTGCGCGCGCCATGATATCTATTTTCGCAGCGAAGAAAGCAAATCCCCCGTCTGTAGACGTAATTTCACAGTCGCGAATATTTCAATATGAATAATATTTACAGCTTTAACTTTAAGCTCTAACTTCTGATGCAAATAATGAATATTTATTGTTTCCGAACATCTTAAATTACTTAATCCTGCCGATGACTTTAAATGACAGTAATGACAGACTCGTAAATGATTAAAAAATTAATGATATCAGTTTTATACATTGCTTTCAATTTTTTAAATTGCATTGGATTCTATCTTGACAAAAAAGTTACGAGCGAACTATGAACATTGCGGTGTGTGATATAAAAAATTGGAAACAAAAGTTGAAAAGTGAAAAATATTTTATCGCAACAATTTTTATTTTAATGATTTTGATCCCAGCTTAAAAGAAAAAGTTTCATAAAACGACACTGAAACTCGGCACTGAAAATGTCGAAGCTTGAAAAATTCATTCTATTTTGATAAAATTACATTTTCAGTCAAAAAGGGCTTCCACCCGTCAACCATGGATGATCGAATATTCGATCAGATCGTTCGCTATTTTGAAACTCTTTCGAATCCCACGAGTTAAATCGAACGACATTTCATTGGCTTACAGTGGTTTAAGTTAATTTCACAGAGAAAATATTCTAAATTTTGTAATCTTTTATTAGAAGCGTTTGAGTATTTTATATTTTTGTTGTAGACAAAGTAATTTTTATGTGTGTAATAGAAATGCGGTAATAAAGAAACTTTGTTTATACTCTCGACTATTAATATGCGTTTATCAGTGTCGTTGAGAATAGTTGCTATTTATTAAATCGGGTAAAATATGTTTTATCTAAAAATTGGTTGTACTAAAATGTTACATATCCAAGTACATATAACTTAATAATTGTTTTTTGAGCTTAGAAATTCATGGGCTGAAAATACCAAATATAGATTAAATTCATCCAGTAAATTTAATTTTGTTTTAATGTGAATTAATGGATAAAAACTTATTCAAAATTCTTTTAAAAAATATCTTTATGTAGTATATATCATTTATACATAGCTTATAGATTAAAGCTTATTAAGAAGAAAGCAGCTATTTTTGCAAAAAATTTCTGCTGATTGCATCGATTTCCATTTCAAATGAATAAATTCGTGATATATCTACTTTGAGAAATAGCATGAATCGTCTGGCTGTACTTATCGGTCTCTATCGGTACTTATATTCATAAGAGCTGATTACTCGTGCAATCACTCGTAGAAAATAATCTTTCGATATTTGTTGCGATCGCGATTCAAGACATAATAACACGACGATATGACGCGACTCTGCTCGCCGCCTATCTGCTTGAATATTGCCATACGAATGATAGCAAAGTGATTGGAGAGTGTTTTTCACCACATTTAGCGTAAATCTAGACTTTATCTCGCGAGTTCTTCTCTTTACATCCCGAAATATCTATCTCACGGACTAATAATTTTTGATTGTAAAGAATAATCGCGTTTAGTATTCTCTGGAATTTGTCACGATTGCATTTCGAGAATTTAAGCGACATACGAGGCGGCTCACATTGCTGCCTGCGCTCGAGTATCGTTGCACGATTAACTGATTATAAATAACACGACAAAAAGTAACTATTATACTCGTAATTATCGTAAGAAATTAATAAATTATAATTATCCATGCTTTCTTCCGTTAAACGGATCAAGTAAAAATTATTATTGTCAGTTAAATGGATCAGATAAAATCCGGAATGGAGCAACACAATTAGTACAGAAATAGTACTAAAGTTTGCGATAAGTACGATAAAAGTTTTTAACGATAGGTTAATGTGGATAGCAGAACGCGTTGGCCGTGTTCGGCATGGACATTCTTGTATTGGCGGAAGGCCAGCGAACTGCCTGTTGAGCCCCCTTCCGTTAGAAATTTCACTCGACCATTCATTGTTTTCGTGACTCAGAAGACAGCACACGAGTTGGTTGAATCGCGATATTTATATCATCGAACGAAGGCCAACATTTGTTATTTCCCGCTTTACCTCGCTACTACTAAAGCTCTTACTCTCACGGTTCGCGGTATCGGTGTTCCGAGTTTATGCCACATTATTTTCTACAATGCGGCTACGTCGCGACACCACACAATGCAAACGATAAATATGTGATAAGGTGTGTAAGTCGGTGAAATATGTTGTTACATTGTACTTTAATTAAATCGCGTGTGCAAATTAAGTAGATAACGCATTGCATGTAACGTGTTTTAATCTAATAAATTTAATATAACTTGTACACACAAATGCCGTGCAATAGTCGAGCTAATTTTTTCTATAGATAGAAGGTTTTTCTTTGTATATATAATGTTTTTTCCCAGTTTCTCTAACATTTTTTTATATATGCAACTGGGTCACTTTGTCTGGAACACTTTGTGCTACGACTAAATATAACTTGATACTGATAACCACGCTTTTCCGTCTCTCTTTCTCTGTAAAGTATTGTCTTTAAAATATTAAATATTAATAATATTAAATATTAATAAATAATATTAATAGTAAATTATAGTAATAAATAAGTAAGCAGATAGAGGATAATTTTGACAGAAATTTATGTGCATCTATGCGGAAGGAAAAGCGATCGTATTCCAGGATTAAAGTGTCATTGCCGTAATCGCGTGTCAGCAATCAGTCTCTCATTACCATCTTTATTAACCATCGTGTCACCCTGTCTCAAGAATCTCAGTGTCAGAGAAGCGAGACTTGGCATAAAGTCGGCAGTAATTGGAATACCACCCCTCTAGTTTTCTTCCTCTTTTATTTTGATTTCTTCCTGCTTTTTAGGTCATTAAAATTAAATTATATTTATGTATTGATGCACTTTTGATCACTGAATAATTAGGATTCAGAAACGGATTTAAATGGATTAAGCGCTCTAGATGCTCTTATTTTCGGCGATTGATTTTTCTTAGCAAATAGTACAAATAAGTATCAATAGTAAAAATAATTATTTCGCTCATATTATGAATTATATTATTTTATCTTAGGTCTATTATTCAAGAATTCTAATTACAACAAAAGAAACGAATAATTTTTATCATAAACTGCCGTGTTAAAAAAATTATATATAAATGCATTCTTAAAAATATCTGCATTTATTTGTGTATTCAAAAGCTTTTTACGATTTTAAATCTATATTTGTAACTTAATTTAATTTTTTGAAACAAATTAAAAATTTTTAATTATAATTCTGGTTATATGTTTTTTTCAATTAGTTTTTTCAACGCCTCTTGATTTAACAATAAGATTTTTAAGCATATAGCTCATTTATAAATATTTTAATCAGCGAAAGAATTTATGTACATTCCTTTTATTCGCTGTTACTGATATTCTATGAGCGCATTTTTTTTTATTTCACAACGTAAAACCGGTGCATTTCTATTTTCTCTTTCCGTTCTCCGCCTCGTCGTGCATCTAACGGCGGGAAATGGGTATCGGATAATTGTCGAGAATGTCTGGCAAGCGGCCAAACCAACCGCCTGTTGGACCTTTTAGATGTTTTGACTTACTGTGTATATATGGAACAAAAATAAGGATACGGTTTAGATTATATGTTACTCAATCGCACATTTATAATATTTGGTGTTTTTACAATGGCAAAAAAGATGAATTTTAAACACGAGAAAAAAAGATTCTACTTTTTAAAGAAAAACTGCACAAAACATTACAGATATTTGTAACAACCATTTTCTTTTAACATTTGGGAAATGATAAATTTGCGATTGAGGCGTACACGATTAAAAAAGAACAGAAACGAAAGTATATAGTTATTAGTTGAGAAAAAATAAAATATTGTCATTAATTATATTTTTTTTTATCTTATGCTATTTGTTTAATTATATAAGATTGACAATCTAGTCAATGACAGTTTATTTGTAGAAGGTTAATATGATTGAAAAACTATTTCTTTAGAATATATTACGAGTGTAAATCTGATGACAGAGATACGACCGAGTGTTGTTAGTTTTGACGCATACTTAACGCGGATTAATGGAGATGCTCGAGAGAAAGATCTCCTCGTGGCCTTAAACAGATGTTTACGCGGTCATTTAACCCTTTAGTGGTCCAATGTTGACGTGAGATTTATTTATCCTTGCTGTACTACGTCGAGTGTCACTTTGCAAGGAGAGAGTGCCTATTTATTGTCAGCAAACCGTCAACGTCAACGTAAATGCTTCTTTTTATACTAGATTCTCATCGTGTTGTGTGTCATTAACAGAACCATTAATAAACGTCCACGAAATAATCGCGTTTGCGATGTAGAACGTAGGCCGGGGCAAACCACGCGTATAGCAGATTTGGGTTTCTGCATTCATCATTGCTGCATCGCGAATGCAGTTACAACGGATTATGTTCACACATCCTGTTTGAATCGATGATTTTTTCGAACCATTTCTCGAAACACGCAATCTGCTTGTCTAAATGGTATATTGGAAATTTATGATTTATCCATTTTCGAATTTTCGAAAATAAAATAATTTTCTAAATACGAGGAAGGATACGTTTACTTAGAAATGGCTGTTCTAAAAGTAGACTGATTCAATATAATTTTCTACAATTTCAGTACTGTAGAGGCAAAGAAATATATTAATTGCGTTGAAATTATTAGAAGTAAATATTCAGATTATTTTTTTTGATAAATTTAAGTTAAAAAACTGATAATATCTAACTGACTTTTTATAGATATATAGAAATAGAGAAGTTAAATCACACACCCCAGTTAACTTTATTGGAATGACCTTATGGCGTTGAAATCTGAACTCACCCTAGATAATACTGATGCCAATTCCGTTGAAATGGGAGTTGGTTGAAGATGCTTCGTGTGTTGAAATGTTATTGTGTGATCTGGAATGAATTTTTCCGGACGATTCGACGACCGATTCGCTGTCCATTTCCCGTCGCTCCTCGATTGATTTCCTCTTGGCAATTCGACTTCTCTTCGCTCATTTCCCGCGAGTCATAGCTTTTTCCCCGAGCGCGGAAAAGCTGCCACGTTTACTAGCAGGTATTGAGACCGATATAATTTCGTTGACTTTAGATCTCGATATTATTAACACGCAAAAGAAACTTCTATATTACTTACAAAAACGACAGCTGACTTTTTTTTGCGTACTTATAATATTAGAAATTAATTAACAAAATAAATTTCTAGAGCACCGACTTCAATCCTTGATTTTAGTATTCTGTATTGGTCGTTAAATATAAATGCAAATTTTTATATAGAGAAAGTTGTAAAAATTTTGCATACAGTTGTTGTCATAAATATTAATCAGACTACCTCATTTAGATACATAACTGGATACATTCGTAAAAAGATCACGGCTTTTCCTGTTTAATTTCGTTTTGTTCTTCTTTATTTCAGTGCAATTTTGCGTACGCGCACATGGCACTGCGAAGCCACGTTGAGTTGTGCTTCTCCGCGTTTTGATCTAAGCTCTGCAACAATGTAGGCTAATCACAGATTGTCGCACTTTTTGTTATCCTTGTTTCCTTCACTATTGTCGGTACTTGTCTTTCGGTTACAAATAACACTGGTAAGAAAGCTCTGCATCTCTGCTTTTTATCTTACGCGGCTTCTTTCTTTCCTTTGTACGAGTTCCACCCTTAACCTTTGACGTCGCGACGCCTTTTTTGTTGCGTTCTTTGCGTTGCTCGATGTGCGTCATCGATGCCGTTGTGAGGTCTCGTTTATTTTTGGTGCAACATCGTCGTCGTACCGTGACTCCCTAGCATGATTGTCATTAGCGACATGAGGCGACGATTAGATAGATGATCGATGCTTCGAATGACGGAATAAAGTAGGTGTTTACAGATTTAAATTTTTCAGGATTTATACATATATGTATATAAAGCCTGAGAAATTTATATATATATACACACAATTTTTGAATGAAAAATGTATAGTATAAATATATTATATTATATATTAGGAAACATAAAGAATTTCAAAGTATTTCATTTCTGTATCAAATAGTAATATTTATTTTCGAAAATAAACACCGTCTTCAGAAGTTTGTGGCATCATTTCGTTGAATAAAATGTAAATTTTCATGGCGCATATAAATGCAATATTTAATACATTTACTTTTATTGAGAATACGAACACGTGAGCGCAATCTCGAAGCTATTGATATGCGCGTTTAAAAATCCATATGTATTTCTTCGAGGAAACTCGAGCAATGAAACGTGGAGAGCACACGTGCGGTTGCAAATTT
Organism: Linepithema humile; assembly: GCF_040581485.1. Classification (NCBI taxonomy): domain Eukaryota; kingdom Metazoa; phylum Arthropoda; class Insecta; order Hymenoptera; family Formicidae; genus Linepithema; species Linepithema humile. The sequence continues at coordinate 21,678,847 of NC_090132.1, read as the reverse complement.
ATGAAAGGCGACTTTTTTAGATTCAGCTCTGTTATTATGATTCACTAAAGTGCAATTTAATCGAAAAACTAGCAACGACTAGCCGTCGAAATGTACTTCTAACGATCGTTGCCGGCACGGGTGCTCGGCGGAACCTTGAAATATTGATTTGCTCGTTGAAGTAGATTTAATCGGCGGTCCAGCATAGAGTCCTCACCCGTTAAAGCCCGTAAACAATGGTCGACGTTAAAATGCACTTTTATCTACCGTTGAAAATGAACATTCTACCTGTTCTTCTTGCGAATATATCGCAATTTCAGAACTTTTTGATTAGCAATTTCCTTTTATTATTGCGTAATTAAACGTCACAATGTAATGTTGTTATATCGCAGAGCTCGTTAGGATTAAACGCATGCGAGAGACGAGATGAAGCAGGAGTCATAAATGTGTCACTCGTGTTTACGTTAGGTAAGAATGGTGAGTGAGAGACGATGCGTGTGCTGCAACGCGATAAAGAGGATTTACGATTTGGATAAATCAGACAAGGTGTGGATTCACGCATCTCTGCGTAATTACAACGCGCAAATTAAAATGATATTTCCCTTTTGCGCTTTGCACTCTTTATGAAAAAATTTCCATAAAAGTTTAATCAATTTAATTCCATAAAGGGAATTGTGTGCAGACGATAATGAAGATCATGGATATTCATCGGGGGCAATAAATATGCGCGATATGAAAAGCATCTGCTTGAGAAAGGGGGTTTCATCGATGTCATCGGGCTTCGTAGATCCGCAGCATCCCAGCCGTTAGTGATTTATCGCATTCATCATGCCGGATTGTCGCTCGATCAAACATTTAAAATTTGCACTTCGTCCGCATAATTAAAGATTGCTGGTCAAATGTACGGCCGATATTTTCCTAACTGTTAATTGCGTGCGTGTGTGCATGGGGCACACACTTGTATGCTGGCGCGGAATCGAGTAAATATCGAACAACCGGTGATACCCAATTTGTAGGACGTACGAATGAATGTTACATAAATTTCTCGTTTCGAGATATATCCGGCTGTTTCAATTTTCTGGGTGATTTAGAATCCAGGTTAACTCTGATTACTAATTTCCATTTATTAAATTTTAAAGTTCAAGATTTTATTAGTTCTGGTTAACGGCACATGTAATAACAGCAAGAAGGATTAGCCACAGATGAATTTTGACGTACAGTATCTAGAGACTGTATATTATTGTCTGCATTAAATAACTTTATTAATAATTTATTTTATTATCTGTATTAAATAACTGTATTAAATAACTTTGACGCTCACGTCAGATAAATGTCGATTTCTTATTCGTCGAAAAAAGAAAATGCATTTTAAATCATTTATATTCTTGGGATATTTTTCACAGATGCATCTGATAATAAAATAATCGTGAATCTAGTCATGAATTATCAGAAATTTAATTAATGGATAATATTATTAAATCGGCACGTAATATATTGTGTCTAATAATAAATCTATGGAGTTTTTCAAACGGGAGATCGAACGCTGAGAAAGCAGGCAACTAGCACATCTACTTGACACTGCAAATATTTACGCGCATTGTGTAGTGTGTGTCACAGGATCGCGCGTCACTGCTGCGGGAAATATGTATGGTACAGATTGTACGAGGTATAGGTATTACGCAACTCAGTAAGCTGCTATTTTACGGTATTTCCGATTTAATATCAGCTGCCTCAGAATTGCTCGATTGCAGCGAAATTTCGATGTAACAAATGCTAACGGAGCGAATAATAATTTGCGCGACAATTTAATTAAGATTCGATTAAGTCACAATAACACTTGAATAATCATCAACATTTTAGAGTAATCAAAATTTTAAAGCAATTGTTTTACATAAGAAGTAGAAGTGTTCTAGCGTCAGAAAGATGGTAAATGTCAAGCATAAAAATCTGCGATTAAATCACTTTTTAAAGTAATATTTCTCTTTTTCCATTTTATTTTCACAAAGCATGAAAAATTTCGTTTTACATTTATTTTATGCATTACAAATAATTTTATGAAAAGCGCCCGTGCAAAATCTTTTACTTAGCTAGTACTACTACTGATCTTTTGGTATAAAAGATCAGTAAAAAAGGTCTTTCTCGATATAAAATAATTTCGTAGAATGTAGTGCTTTTAGTACAATCTTTCTTATTTGCCAATCTCTTTCAATTACTCATATTACGTTTGATTCCAAGATGGTGTGTTCCGTCACGCCCCGGTAAATTAAAATCTCGGTAAGTCACGCGAGATCGACGAAGAAAATAGAATTTCGAACGAACGTCGAAGTAATCACGAGGAATTAACGGGAACGAAAACGGGAATGTCATTAAAATTCCGCTTTCCACGTGAGGGGTAACTGTTTTCGAGGATCGTAGAAAGTTTGAACCCTTGTGATTGGCTATCCTCGAGAAAGGAGTTAGCAGTGCCGGCCTTTGATCGGCGCTTTATAGCATCGAAAAGCCGTGAAATCTGATGTACTCCCTTGGGAGAAAGAGAGAGAGAGAGAGAGAAACTGTTGGAATGATAAAATCACTATTTTGAGAATCCTTTCGTCAAAGTTTCGTCGCGAGAGTTAATCGGAGGCTGTCGCCGTCTATAGAGGCTTGGTCCTGCATCGACGTAGATTAGAGAATCTCTCCGTAAGACTGAGAGACTTCCCCTTTGTAGACTCTTGCCGTAGAATCTTTCCGTGGCATTTATCTCTGTTTTATTGTCCGTTCCAGACGTTGCGACGCCGTGAATGCGCTATTAAATTTTAGAAGGGACTAACTCTTAATAACCGTATTTAATAACGTATTTACGTAAAAGGGTGCTTGCGCTAATTAACGAGCCTGGTGGTAGCGACAGAAATGGGTTACTTATTATACTACACCGTGCGCTGTATTTATTAATATTAAAGTCGTTTAAAATATTCAAGTAATCGAAGAGTTCAATTGAATAAAAAGAGATAACAGAGAATATATTAATTATACAACTCTCGGTTTTCTATTTTCTCAGGTTTCGTTTCTCAGCGTTAAATTCATTATTATTAACTTAATTAATTAAAGTTCCAGTTTTTTTAGACTTTTATATAAATTTTAAAATTTGTGTTTTTTAATATTGCAAGATTTCAATTTTTAAATCTGTTTTTTTTAAAGCTTATTATTTTTAAAGTGAAATTCGTACAATTAATTTTGCAACATTTCTCACTTTATTGTTAATGATATACTGAAATTATATTCTCTATGTAGCGTGAAATAATGACCAGCTTTGTTAAATTCTTTCTAGTGAAAATAGCAGTTCCAAAATTGTCACAGAATATGAAAACAATCCGTGACCGACTAACGTACCACTCATAATCTCATTATTGCGCACGACGCTATAAGTATCGCATTACGTATTAGCAGCCATGCTTAATTTGAAGCACTTGTGTGACTGAAATTATTTTGGCTGCCGACAACGAATCACGCGAACTCCTCCCTGATCCATAAATCGTCCCTGCAATTAACGTTCCGCTGAGAATTCGAGAGACGAAAATTACATTGTGCTTTGCGACTATGCCAAATTTCATCCTATAATCTTCAATATAATATCCATTTCATTTTACGCTTTTATCAGTAGATTTTTCCATCAATGTATTTAATTATTTATTAACTCTAACGCATTATACACTTTAATTGTAACTAATTAATTTCCTTCATTGGACTATTATTATGCGATAATTGATAATTTAATTACTTCTAAAAATCGTTGTTAATTATTTGATGTATCTAACTGATATTCTGCAAAATTCTCGAGGATTTTAGCATTGCTAGCAATATTGCGATATCGTCCGCGGTATATTATTGATTCTTTTATTACGTGAGGCATTTACTAACGAGTTTATCTTATATGTTACAGGGGCTTTGGGAAACAAGGATACCAATGCCAAGGTAAGAGGGTCAGACCGATCTCATCAGTTCCCCTACTTGTCCAGGTGTGACCTTAAGGAGAAACTTGGGACTCGTTTTGTTTGTGTTTCAGTTTGTAGTTTCGTCGTTCACAAGCGATGTCACGAATACGTAACCTTTACGTGTCCGGGAGCTGACAAAGGAGCCGACTCGGATGTGAGTACTGACATTATATTTAATGCCGAATATTTTTCTCCTCTCCACACCTTCCTTACCGCTCAAGCGATCTCGCCTTTTTCTTCCTTTTGTCCTCAGCCAAAGATTCTTTCTTGGCGTAAGAAAGAAGCATTTTTCGAGGAGAATAGAAAGCTCTACGAGCTTCCGTAAATCTTACAAATTGATCACGTGAAACATGCATTTGCCATAAAGACTCAATTTTATACTTGGTAGATCATATTTGATGAATATGTGAATCGTGCTACTTGCGATATGAAGTTTATTGCAATAATAATTTAGCAAATGTGCTACAACTTTATATTTATCAGTTTTACTTTGCCAACTTTATGATATTTATGATATAATTTTCGCGTAACATTTGAAGATTGGAAGTTCGAAAATGTAGAAATTGTTCGAATTTGAGATTTTTAACACTACTGTTAGGAAAATTTTGCAACTATCTACATTGTTCCTAAGTTTCTCAATTTTCAAACATAATATTCAAGTGTTTTCTTATATGAAAGTTGTTTTAACCAAGTAGTTTATATGCTACGCTCGTGATACTAACTACGGTGTTTGTAAGGATGGGTCAAAACGTCAGAAATATAACAAAAGTCTCTTTATAGCGGAAATAGGTCACCGAGTGTAGCTTGAGGGCTGGTCAAGCTGGCCGGGAGAGTCAAATAACTGTTTGACACGTTAGCTATTAAAGCTCCGTGTAGGCGCGTAGCTCATCATCGCGGCTCTTTGATTCTCAAAAAGTTGAGAGTGTTTCGTAAAAGAGGGAACGTCCGTCAATATATCAAACATTAATATGTCATTTTAATAAAATAATTATTACCAAAGGTCTCTCGGCTGTGATAGATGATGATGTAAGATGCTTTTCAAGATAGCGTACGTCAAATTCGTTTTTTGTGAACGACTTGAAATCGTATAACACCTTAATGCTGACATCTTTGTCAAATCTATTATAATTTATACAACGTGCTAAGTCGTTTATCATCATCTTCGAGTATCATGAGAATTGCAACTGAAATGAGATTATTTCTCCCGTGATGTGAAAAAAGTTGTGATTAATCAGTAAGAACTACTGATCCCCTTTGAGGTGATTTTAATAAAAAAGTTTTAGTACAAGAATTATAATGGCACATAAGAAATTATTATAAATATAATTTCTTGTGCAAAAAAAAAGAAATCGTTATTATTAGCAGTTACTAAAGAAGCAGTTTATAAAGAAAGTATAGCGATAAAAGACAAAAAGTTTAATTTTCTCTTGAATCTTGGTAATTAAGTTAGCGTCTCAATTTGCGATAATTAGGAAAGAAATTTATTTATCGAAAAAGTCGATAAAGTTAGTGGAATGTTCGAACTCTATCTCTGTAGCAACCCTGAACTACATTCGGGCGATAGCGATAAAAAAATGTACTGTACATCATAGAGGAATTTTCATTACATTAGTTTGAACCGCAAAAGAGAATTAAGTTCCGCGTGTGAACGTGGGAGAATGAAGTACGTGACGGTGGTTCACAAGCACGGCGTTCAGCTAAGTGTACGCTAATTGGATGCTGCACGGCCGCTGCTAAACGCGCGTGAAACGTCGTCCACTGTCCCGTTGTCGTAAGGTGCTAAAGGGTTGGGGAAGAGCGGCAGCATAATCAATATCGAGGTCATTTTCGAAGGTTGCGATAAATCGCACGCCGTCACCTTGTAAATGGATAATAATAACGTACGCGTAGTGCGCCTTAGTAATTCGTTCGGTCAATCTGCCCGTAACAGAGTAGCCTCTACTTAGCATAACACGCACTGACAGAAGCGGATTAATTAGGCTATAAAATCACGTAGCGTCTCTTGGAAAATTACGGCGTTGCGTTTACATCATCATTTATAGAAACACTCGAGAGAGCCTTGTAGCATATTTATGCTAATAATATGTATGCTATATAAATGCTAATATAGCTATAATACATTAATAAAACTATTAAGGAGAACTGTTAAGAGAAATTAATTGAGTTATAAAATCACGAACCACTTCTCAAAATTATTCGTGTATCTGGCAAGTTACATAAAAACATTGCGTAAAATTATGTTGCTAAGAGATGCAATGTATGTTTTTTTAATACTAGCAAACAGCACGAATTTTTAATTAGAAAACTTTCTGCAGATATTAAAAATGTTTCTCCTTGTATGTGACGTTTAATTTATTTTCGTCATGTTTGTAAGGAGTTTCCAGCGCCTTTACTTTTATTAAAAGTAAAATCTTATTAAACGAGAAAAATTAGTTTATTAACAACTTATATTCCGCGATAAAATGTCTAGTGTCAGGACGTTAAAAAGGACTTTAAAATGTGAAAATTATCATGCCATCCACCGCAAATTTCTTCATAGCCGAAATACGGGAGGTAAAGTTTCAGCGTGAGTGGAGTGAAATTTATCACGATGTACCGAGTATAGCGCTCAGCTCCGGTGTATCCTTTTTATCTCTCGGTTGACAGGACTCGCGACGCTTAAAAGAGCAACGAGTTAACAAGACCGGAATGCCGGGAAAATAACGGAATAATGAGATAAGGAGATCCTTGGCTGGGATAAAGAGGAGGGAATGGCGGGGGGAACAACCACACCCGGGGGCTAAGGGCTGTACATTCTCTTTTCACATTTGTCTCGCACGACGCTCACCGCCAATCGGCCTTCAAATCACCGCGTCCTTGTGCGCTTGATTTAATCACGCTTGTAACCACGTTCGCGCGACGATCATCGAATACGTCGGGACGTCGTATTTCCGATGTGTTCGCCTGCGAGGGCAAAGCGTTTTCGGCTCGAAACAATTTTTCCCCGTGTGAAAACAAAATCACTTTGGGGAAGGCCGATAAAAGTCGCTCGCGAGAAAATATTTCTCTCTCACCCTAAACGGATAATAAATACAAATGGTGTCGCTCGTTTAGCTGAAAAGCCGACTTGAGCACTTCTAGTTTAATTTTAACGACGCTAAAGTGTCACTCAAAAAGATATAAAAAGAATAATATCAGGAAAATATGAGCTGTTTGTTAATGCGGGCGCACCCTACATTTAAGAACGGCGATCCGGAAACAATACCGGGTGTTGCGTTTCACGTCCAACAGTCACCAAGTCTTTAAGGGGTATGTCAAGAAAGACCCCGACATTCGAGCCGCGAACGTTTTCCCTTTGTCTCGGGTCGGAGAAAGGTTTTACTTATCTCTGAGAATTTCCGATGAACTAATCGAGAGAGAGTTCCCGCTGTCTTCCTTTGATCCTGGGCGCTGACTCCTCGTCCCGCCACCCTCCTGTGCTTCTGCGCTTCAAAGGTAATCCTTTCCGCGCCTATTGATCCGCGCGAATATCGGCGATCGTGGATTTCCCCGTAAGTCGCATAATGCTGTTTCATTGTTGGACGCGAGCTGCGACAAAGAAGAAAATGCGCGCACAAGAGCGAACGCAGATAGAGCTTTGTTTTTTTCTTTATCCCATCGGCGCACGGAAAGTCGCACAGTTAACAAACGCGGGAATGGAGAATTCGCGAATATTCCCTCCCTGCATGTGTACTGTAAGCTTTGCTGAGCGGCATTGGTGCATTAACGTTTCGCGGTATTACCTTGTGAATATCCGATGTCATATCCGTTGATGCAAACATTCGAGCTCTTTCGGATCCGAATCTTCTTCGGCGATCAGTCTATCAGCTCTTTGGTCTGTTCGCTATTTTCCTTGAAGAGAAAAAAGAATTAGAATTACGGGATTATGTAATTATGTCTTGAATAATTATTAGTAGATCATGTCTTTGCGAGATAATTGGCAGAACGTTAGATTCTCTTAATTCTCGATAAGGTCTCCGATTACACTACAAACATCGTAATTGTATCACGGTTGACGACGCAGTTTACATATTTCTCCGCTCTACCTGCGTACTTCGGCATCTAAGAACGGCGGTGTCGCATGTCCGTTTGACTGTCGTTAATTACCATTAACGAGGTGGTCACGAATAATGAACTACTTGGAACCGATTAATTGAGTTCGCGCCTCGACCAGCCAAACTTCTCACCGCGCGAAGCGAAGGTACCCATTCTCGCGGTAAACGGAAGTAGCAAAAGGTTTAATGCATCCGTGGCGCGTTGGACTTGCAGTAACCGCCAAACCCCGTGAAACTTCCTGCGAGCTTGTTTCGGTTTCCGCTATCTGTTCGAACGTTATCCAGGAAGCAGCAGCGGCGGCAGCTGCTACTGTTAGTGGTTTCGGAGAGTTGCCGCAACACAGGCTGGGATGCTGCTTGATTCTATTTAGATTTAAGACTCGCCGCCGCGACTCCACGCCGCTTTGCTGCAAGTTTGCCTTCTGCAAGTTTGAAGAACACTGTCGATGTTTAAATTGCCGCCAGTCTCGAGCGCGACGTTCGACCCTGTTTTCGTGCAACGATGATAATTAAGAGAAAGTCGAAAAAGCTATGTTCATTAAGCTTTAAAAGCTTGGAGGACGTTACAGCGTTTTTAAAATAGCAACTCGCTTTTAGATAAAAATATATTGGATTAAAGTACCTTTTCCTACGGGGAATTTTTTAGAGTTTGAAATTATTTCACGAACTATACAAGAAGTTAAAATTATATTCTTTTGGGGATACTTTGTGTGTGTTTCATTGGGAGTTGATAGTAACGCAATTATTGTTTATTTCAACAAAGTTGAAGGAAACTCTTGTGACATTTAATCTTTTGATATCGAAGAAAATTTTTTACTGCAATTGAACATTTTTGCAGCGACAAGTGTGTTCCACTTATTTAACTTTTATTTGTTTCTTCAAATATTTGATTTAATTTAATCGTTTTTCACACAAAGATACTTCAATATAATAGTTATATACGTATATATAATTTTTAATATTCTATCTTTTCAAATTGTTTTCTAATAATTTTTTATCTTATCTTCGACGCATGATCATTGCTTTTAAAATAAAAGAAAAATTGAGAAGTAATAGGTTTTTACATAAAACGTATTTATATCGTGCATTCGTGCAATCATAAAATGTTAATAAATTCTGATGCTTTCATGACTTATGGAAGATTACACAAGCGATAAAAAATATATATGTAATTTGAGAAGTTTTAACTGTTTTCGCTCTTTAATATGGCTTGCGTTACTTGTTAAAAATCGATAAGCATATTTAACGTTGATAACGAAATTTGTAACGAACTAATCGAAGAATAGATAAAAGAAATTGGATTTTGTCATTAGTACTAAACACTTGTTGAAATATTGTCTGATCTCTTCAAATATCAGGCGGTGCTCGATTCCGCACGAAGAGATCACAGTAGCAATTCGATTTGAGAAATTTTTTACTCGCCGCGATTTAAGGTCAAATGTCGTTACTCGAACTCAGACGTTGCGCTTAATCGCAACTGACTGGGAAATCCAACGATCCACGATCGATTTATCCCTACGATCACCGCGTCCCTGCGATCATGCTTCCCTCCTCCCTTTCTCGCGTCACCATCATTGAGGTCCGAAAAATCTGCGTGTGTGTGTGCACGGTGTAATGGTGTAATAACGCAGGACACGCGGACGAAGCACCAATTCAAGCAACACACCTACAACAGCCCCGCCTTCTGTGACCACTGCGGTAGTCTTCTCTATGGTGTCATCCACCAGGGCATGAAGTGCCAAGGTATCATATGACAAACGAAAAAGAAAACGAAATCAACGAAAAGTCAAACGACACGCACAACTCACAGTCAGATAACTTACAGTCCACTCATACATGCGCACGCATACACACACACACACACCCACCCACGAGGATAATACACACGGTACACATACTCAGACACACGATGTACAGTACACTCATTACACACGTTTTTCTTTTTCTTTCTGTTTTTCTTGGCCCAGCGTGGTGTTGCTTTGTCTTCGTATTGTACTCCTGTGTATATAGTGTCTCTTTGGTCTCTCTCTTTTGCTCTCTCCTGTCTGTAAAATAATACTCGCTGTAAATATTATACTCTTCATAACGCTACAGCAGTTCTACGCCGTGTTCTCACCCGCCTGTCACGGCGAAGTTAGAAATCCGATTAATCGCGTTAACAATGATCACAGATGAACGCGGCGGCGGATGATAGTCTTCCTTATCCGCGCGCGTTCCGACGTCTCTGCTAATGCGATTAGCGGCGCTTTTAATTATGTACACGGCATATCCCTCGGCGGTGGATTTTGCGCTGACATTGTACATTGCCAGGTGGCTTTTGTGCGCATTAACTGCGTCTCTCTCTGTCGACAGACGCGATTCACACTTGGCTACGTATGCGTGTGCTTGTGTGCGCTCGCGCGTGTGCGTCTGTCTATATATGTCGTGTGTGGATTAATACGTATTAATTTGAATATAATCACGCATCGTAAAAGGTGATCTGCCTTGCGGAAGGGCAGGGAGAGATGAAAGAAGAGAAAGCTCGTGACTGCAGTGTATAAAATCCGACGGAAGTGGGACGAGTAAACGGAAGAATGAAGGATACTCCGAAAGAAATTCGGCTAAGTTTCTAATTCGATGCTTTACTCTCTCACTCTCTCCTTGTTTCTTACACGGAAGTGCACTTTGCTGATCTTTTACATGTTCCCGTTTTGTTACTTTTTTTCGGATTTTCAAAGAGATCACCTTTCACTTAATACATTTTAGTTTGATATTTGGGTTACTTACACCAGGCGTAAATTCTGCGCTCGGATCGGGAAATTCAAAAGAATGCTCTTCTCCGATAATTGGATGAACTCGCTTCTGAGTATTTAGGCCGGTGACATCGGCCGTTCTGGATGACGTAGAAATAGAGAACGAGCTCGCTTTGACAATTAGTCCGCGAGCTGGTCCATATCGGGAGCACACTTAGCCATCGATATAGTGTCGCCGAGCGTTAGTTATATTTTTTTCTTCGTCAAGTTTCTATCCCCCCACCGAAACTGTAAATAATCCTTGTACAGTTGTCGCACGGAAAAGATTCTTTCGTAAGATTGGCGTACTTGACAAAATTGGGCCAAGACTGTCTGTAAATAATATCTGTGCAATATTGTGTGATTTCTTCACGTTTAAGTGTGTATGTGTGTGTGTGCACGTTGGCCAATATAAAATACATTCTACATATGCCTAAGGAAAAAGATAATCAGAAGTCAGAGTTTGCGATTTTGCAGCTATATTTTAATGTTTATTAACAATGCTGTCTTTACAAAAATATTGCAAAAAGTATATGGAATTGTTAATGTTAAATTTATCAAGCGCAATATTTTTGCTTTTCCGTATTTTTCTTAGGTGCGTGTAGATTTTTGCGATTAATAGCCTTCTCACCATTCTGTGTTTTCTCCAACAACGTGTTTTTCACTGTCAGTTTTGCCGTTGCACCTTAACTGCACAAGAGTCGTGCACATTTTCGCTGTATCTTCTCGATGTGAATTTCGCTGTATTTTCTCGATGTGATTCTTCAGTTTATTTCTACGAGTCGTTGACGTGATTCTCCGTTTGTTGTCTGTATATATCTGCCTCTCTTTTTTATCTGTGTATACGTTGGCCCTAGAACTCGGTGTTTCTCATGTGTGTGTGTGTGTGTGTGTGTGTGTGTGCGTGTGTGTGTGTGACAATTTCTCACTTTTGTTTCTGCTCTTCGAAGTTCTTTATTTTTCCGGCAGTTTGTAACTTTCCTGCGTGTCTTCCTAATGTGTTTGACTTGGTGAATTATCGATTTTTCTGTATCACCCGTGATTTATCAGCGTTTTAATTTCAAGTTTGGTTGTTCACCATATTTCTGAGCGATCGTTAATAACAGGAATGCGCGACGATGTATACAGGTTCATTTATCGGAGAAATCTTAAAAGCCTGAAGTCTCCCAAATTTTTGAATTTAATTTGTCATTTTTTTAAATCTCACACGTGGATTTTCATAAAATAATGCAAGTACTATAAAATAATGGCAAATAAATTAGCGTAGAACTTCTAAATTTTAATTTTACTATTAATTTGATTATTTAATCAATTAATTCTTTGACTAAGAGCCTTTTACTTTGCCCTTTTATGCTTGATGGAAGATATGAAAGCCATAGTTTATCAAAGGATTTAAAATGGAGAAGGCATATTATATAATATAATCTATTGAAAAAGAGCTATTATTACAACGCAGTTATTGGTCTCAATTGAATTTATGAGAGCTTGTAGTTAAATAGATAATTCAGCAATAGATAATTCAAAATAAATATATAATGAATGTAATTTATATGGTTAAATTTCAGACGTGTTATGAGAGTTGATAACATAATAGGCGTAATTCATATTGTTAGCTCCTTTATAAATTATCTCACGTGATTCGCTTTTACATTCCTCGGGCACGTTTATCATTTCTTCATCATGTCGGGTAAAGCTATCGCGTTTCGCTAATCTTTCCGCAGCGATCAGCGGCACGCGATCCGCAATTTTGCACGCCGTCGATGCAACGATAACAGCGGCACGGTTAATTTGGCCGTCAAGAGACGCGCGCTTAAAGAGGCGCGTTTCGCCACCATTTCGTCGCGATCGCGATCATCCGATTAGGTCCGATTAGCATAAGCGTGACGTTTCGCGCATTCGATTATTTAACCTTACGTTTATCGAACTGACGATCGAGTTGATTATTCGTCTCGTGAATAAAAGACGAAACGAAAAGGATTGGTCGAAAAGGATGGATATTGGCAGAACTCCAAGATGTATGGGTCGCATTGTGCCGTTTAATTTCTTCATTTCTGCTTGGCCAGATTCCCTCGTCCTTAGCTACGTTTTGTACGTATTGTCGTTCTTACTGTCGTCGACGAGAGAAGAGTGAGAACAATGGCTCTCGTGTAAGTCTCTTAAGCACGCCCACGTTCTATATTTTTCTCTTTCGTTAAGATTCTAGAGATTGCTGAAAGTGGTTGCGCCTGTGATTGGACTGTTGACAATTATTTCTCTCATGGAATTTTCAAGATTTTTCCGATCTAACGTTGTCGATCAAACTTCAGTTTTTAGGTAATTTCTCTTGATCGTACTAAGAGATTGATATCTACATGTGCAAGTATTTCCATATATTTGCGCAAGTGTGTCTCAAGAGACAAATGGATGGATAATGACGTCTGTCGTGTTTTTATCAAACCCGTGCAATAAATTATCTATAAATAATGCTAAATATAAAAGAATAAGTACAGACATCAAAATAAAAGGTGCGTAAATTGGATAGAATTAGATTAGTAGAAGAGATATTATAAAAATTTATTTTATTATTTTTTAGTATTGTATTTTATACGTAATTTTGTCGATATTGCTCTCAAATTTATATAGGATTCGAAAAGGTTCGTGTGCAACTTTCAGTGAAAGAGATCAATTAAAGAGCGCGAAGTTCTTAATGAAGTTAGAAAACAGTTACTTAGAGGCGTACACGTTCGCTGTTATATCGTATTACTCGAGCCATTAATCCGATTTCGCAGTCTATAATTTTAAAACATCAAGGATACTACGCGTACGTTGTCTTTATGCAGTTGTCTCTGTACATCACAGTGGCTTCAATACTCCATTCTGTCGGACATTTAGTTTTATCACATTGCGCGTCGACAAAGATAACACAGACTATGTAAATTCCATCTAGTGGAAATTCCTTTCACGCTTTTCGCGCCGACGATCTCATTTTCGAGCCGGACTGTGACCAAGGGTTGCGAGCAAAGAGAGCTAGGGGTGAAGCTTTAACGAAGATACCCAGGTGCATCTAGGCGATGTTCGCGTCAGATGCACTCGCAGGGCTGTGACAAAGGTCTAGTCTTTTCCGAGAAATACTGGTAAAGGATTCTCTGGAAAGATGAGCTGGTGTTCGGAAAGAGAAAAGGAGAGGGCGAAAGACTGGTGTGGAAATTAATTAAACAGTTGAGAGTCCACTGTTCGGAAGAAAAGCCTGAGAAATGGAAGCTAAAGACTTGGCGTTGCGCAAAAGTTCTTTATGCGTCGCGAAAAAGAGTTTTTCCCACCAAGAAAGCTCGGAACACTGTTTGAGAAAAAAGAACAGCTGCTATCGAAATTAAATTTTCTAGGCATTATTTTGAAGAATTTAATTCAATAGTTTAGTTAGATAGTTTAGATCTCGCATTTTTGATATTATTTTTGTTCGCATTATTTTCACGTTGCAGAGAAAAATTTATCTGATGTAGCTTGTACTTGTAACAGAAAGATTAAGCAAAAAAAAAATGTTATTTATAAATTTATTTATTTGAAAACTTGACTATTTTACATTATTTATATTATACTTAACTGATTTATTTTATACGCGTTGAATATTTTCTCAAGAATTCCGTGAAATGATGCGCAAGTAACAATTCTTAACAACGAGAGCAATTTTGGAGATCAGGAGCTAGTTTTATATCGCGCGGCGTAATGGCGTTTGTATGCAGTTTGATGGGAAGATTGAAACCACAATTTCATCATCGACATGTATTTGCACTGTTGACACTGCGGTGCTTTTTCCGCTGACGTTCTTTTGAACGCTTTGAGTGAAAGCCTTTCCTGCACCGGGTCTAAGAATAACGCCACTATTGACCATGCAGGCTCGATAATAACTGATGATAGTCTGCCCACGTCGGAGTCTCGTGAAACGGATTTTTATAGTCTTTTATGCGAGGGAAAATATTCATAGTAACGACAAATTTCCAATCGACCGTCGCGCGCGCCTCGAGCGGCACGCAACCTTTCAGGAGTCCACAAGTGACGGTCTCGTTAGGAATTTTTGTGTGCCATTGTGTATGTATTCGCTGTTTTGAATTTATTTCTCGCGCTATGGGGACTGCACTTTTCTTCGTGCATTGGAAAAGTCGATTGAACTCCGCTGCATTTTTGATACATTCGATTTGGGAAGTGGAGTTATTTTATTATAAAATCTCTATGATGCTTAACTTCAATATATTTTCAAGGATTATATAATATTCTTTAGAGTTGTGTGTGGAGAGATAACTTTATAGTTATAGTTATAGGTGAAGTTATCATGTTATAATAATATTATTTCTTTGCAATTACAGAATAATCCAAATTCAATTTTCTGACCACAACACAAAACACAATAATGGTTCACTTTGTGCCACTGCATTGCGCCAAGTTCCGTTCTGTGACAAAACGAAAGATCTCTTTCGATTTGTTGGATTGCAAACAGTAAATTGATTTTGGTCCGATGAAAAACGATTGCTTTCGGTAGAACTTTGCGCAAACAGAGAGTCTAGATCTTATAGATCATATCGACACGATATATCGATACTTACAATGAATCAGACTCTGCGAAAGAAGCACCTGTGCGGCACACTCTCATCAATGACGTTCATCGTATGATCGTGTGCGCCACCTTGTCCTTAATGTTCATCATCAAGTGGTCCACGTGCACGTGCTCTCCCCCTTGTTGCTTTTGCCTCACTTCAGCTTTTGGGTTAACGCGAAAAAAAAAATCGCAAACGTAACTAAAAACATAGCAGGAGGGAAAGGGGAAAATAGCGAGGGAATGGGCTTAATGTTTTTTTCCCGGAGCTGGAGTCCTCCTTTTGGAGTTATCGATCGGCGCACCGCCACCGTCCGTCTCGATCTCTCCTCCACGCAGGACCAGACCACAAATGAAGGACCGGGCTTCCCCGGGCCCTTATTTCTTGTTCCCAGGTGAGCCAAAAGCACAAATGGGACGTGTTCACGTACCTGACGCCGACCTTCTGCGACCACTGCGGCTCGATGCTTCACGGTATCGCCCATCAGGGACTCAAGTGTTCAGGTAGTTAAAAAGCTAAGTCAAAAAATCAACCGCGCGCGTTTCAACGACACGTCAAGCCCGTCATCAAACGGTCAGATATGTCCACACATCAATCCCGATTTACCACGATCACCGCCACATCATTCCCCTCCCCCCCTCCCCGTCATAGTTCCGCAGGAATGTGTTTTCCATCTGGGTCGCTCGAATCTCTGGCAGGATGATCGATTTGACGAGCGGATCGAGATTTCGGATATCGGTTTCACTCCTCGAAATATTCGACAGCGGCAATTTTCATGCTGATGTAATATAAACACGAGATGCAAGAAATAGAAATGATAATTAATTTTATAATTTGCGATCTGAGTAATATAAAACAGTAAAAGCGGTTTTGTGTTGCCGGCAATGCTTGTTGGAGGAACGGTCGTGTTACGGTTTCATTAAAGCGTTTTAATGGATGGTATGTGTTGTTATTATGGAGGGCAAAGCGAGAAATGCCGATAAAAAAAGTATATCGAAAATCCATCGACGGTGCGAACGAGTAATTCGTTATACCGCTATTAATAGCTAACGTATCGATATCGCGCTTCATCGTTGCAGTCGTTTCGCGCGCTTATCCGGAGACCCAGTTGCAGGCTTTTCAGATTACGAGGCCGCGCGCTCGTGAACAGCCGTCATACAAAAATACTCGGCAATTAAGTTTTCTTTTGTCGCTTTTATCTCGCAATGCGTTAAAATCGTTTTAAAGTAATCGCGGCTAATTCAACGCGGCTCAAAAATATATATTTTCATTTCCAGCATTAACAAACCGATCAGTTAGCGTTGACTTGCGATCAAAATTTGACCCAATTATGCCAAATTATTTACAAAACCGTGGCACAAAGTTTTCATTTGTATGTTACATGTAATGTATGTATAAAATAATGTACATATTGAACATAACATAATAAAAAATACTCTTATTATTTAAAAAAAATACAATAAATTCGAGTATTTAACCCATTTATTATGATATACAGAAATTAAATTGAGATCGATTAAAATGTATCAGTATACTATTAAATGACAAAAATTTGATTGCAAAACCGTCAAATAAACTGATCGAATGTTAACGTTGATATATCGGACAAAAATAAATGTTGGATGAAACTCATGGGGCAGTAGCGACTTTAGGAGTAGCAAATGCTCCTTGAATTTTCTTCGTCGTTCGGGAAATCCTCGGGAGACGCGAGCATCGGAAATGCACGGATCAGGTGACTCGTAACTTCGTATTTCCAGTATTCGCATTTGTTCCGGGCAGGTTCAGGACCTTCGTGTGTCCGAAGACCATTTGTCCAACGACAAATCCTCGCTTCACCTGACACTTTGTCCGAACAGACTGTCCCCAAGGCGCAGGTTTTACATACGTTTACGAACCGACAATTTCCGGTCAACGACGCCTGGGAGGAGACAACGCAAAGTTGTGCAACGGAGTCGTTTGTACATTTAAAAGAACTCGTAAAGAATCCTATGTTATCGCAAATTCTTGTGAATAGCTTTCTATAACATTTGAAAATTGTTGTAAAACGTTTGAAATCTCAAGAAATGCTTATTATTTTTGCCACGCAATAACAATTAATTTGCACATTTGTGCTGCAATTATTTTGTGTCTTATTTATTTATTTATTTTTTTTTTTATTACTATACACGCGTTTGAAAGATTATAAAAATATGTTAATATGCAATATCTGTCAGAAGTACAAATTTTTTCGAAGTTTACATAGCGTAGAAATTCCTCCCAGGATGATTATCCGTTACACGGTAATTACCACTCACGTCGCTCTCACGTTTCTAATTTTTGCATTTGCCATGGCTCTCATGATCGTCGAAAAGTCGAATAATATTCCACGGAGTGAGCACGACATCATTTAGCTTATGCCTCAAGGCGGTAACGCTGGTATCGCAAAGCTTTTCAGTCAGGAAACGACGTACTTTTTTTTTTATTATCGTTTTTGTTATGTTCGCCGCGGGTGCAGTCGTTAAACAAGCCATTCAGAAATTGCGGTCGGGTGAACTTTTTTTCTTAAACAAAATACACATTTGTTATGCATATAACTGTAAGCAAATTTATACGCGTGTACAAATATCACTGTAATCGACTTCAATCTGGGATAAAAACGTAGAAATTCCGTATTTGCGTTTAACATATAGGAAAGTCCGTGAAGCGCAATTTATTGCAGCGATTTAATTACAGAGATTTAATTGTGGAGTACGTGCGCGGAAACCCAACGAGTATTGTCAATCGTGTCTGTTGTTAATTTTGTTAAAAGAAGCCGTACAAGATTTGTCGACATAGTTAAACGAGAATCGTTTGTATTTTTATAAAAATATATCGCATTATACTTATATACTTTTTTGATAAAAATTATACATTTTTTATAAAAAAAAAATTATAACTGTCAATCGATGAAAGTGGAACAGTTAATATCTTTTTATCTGATCCGTTTACATGTATCAATATATGCGAAAACGCTATACGTACAAAAACCTAAGAAATTATTTAGATTCTTCGCTGTCTTTTAACGGGATTCCGAAGCCATAAAAACTCCTTGATTCTAATTTGCAAAGAAAGTTAATTTACAATAGTTGCTATATCATTTCTGATATAAAGTAAAATGTATAAATTTTCTTTGTTTTATAATTATTAATTATTTGTTAAGAATAATAAAAAAATTAATGTAATATTTTACAAACTGTTTAATTTGGGATTTTTTAAATCAGGAAATAAAGTAGATTTTGTGGTTTGTTTAATTTTCGCTGCTACGTTAAATGTCGGAAATAAGAAGAGATAAAGATAATTTCTATAACTATGATAATTTATACGAATATCTGAGATTTTCCAAAATTGTAGCGTGTTTAGCATTGACTAAAGTAATGAGATTCATCGATTGAAATTCGAGATTTTCCAAAAATCTGACGTATGATGCCGTTGAGCATCCACGAAAAGATTTCACTTTAAAAAAACCAGATTCTTTGCTCGAATCGTGGTTCATTTTTTGCGCTCTAGCATTCTCGTGGCGGATTTTAGACTCTGCAATCATCCCCCTGTTGCACCCAAAAGAAGCATCTTCTCCGACAAGGAGAAGACCCGCTATCCTACATTCGGAGCGCCATACCTCGCTATCTCTTGCGAGCTCCGTGGAAAAGCTTCCGGACGACGAGATGCGCGATTACACGACGACTGACACAGAAAACATGTACCGGGTGACAGTTTGTGTATACAGCCACATGAATTTTGCACGCGACGAGAGTGGCGCAGAAACGTGTACCGGATATCGCGTTGAGATTACCATTCGCGTCAGTTTTGCGTTTCTTTTTTTTTTTTTTTTTTTTTTTTTGGGAAGGATAACGTAAAACGCATTTCGCGTGTCGCGTCGTGATTCCTTTTCTATCGCTTTTCGCACGAAATCTCTCATACGATCACTTGGAAAATTCAACCTCAGTTCTGCGTCCCGTGATTCCAACACGTACTCGCCTGAATTAGTAACGCGCCACTATATATTCAGCGGTAATATAGAATATTAACGTGATCGTTGCTGGTCTTACGTAGGTATACTTTCGGCCTTGGTACATTTTTAATTGTGTTATCACAACTGTACTGTATTGTGCTGCACCTCGCTCTCCTCCTCGTTCTCTCTGTCGTGTGGACGGCCATCTTGCGCCTATGCTCGACGACAAAGCACGAGCAGAAACGTATTTTAATATACCACTCTCCATTCTTCGCCTATTCACCCGTCGCTTATTCACACGGCGCATTCTAACCCCGCGTCGTATATCTCGCCGGGTGTTGAACATCCCACTGATGCGCCATCACGCCCATCTCTATCAGTGTATTGTACATATGTACAGATTGTGTATATTATGCAGTGTACGCTATTTCACGCACCACCCTATTAAACGAGTAATTATTATTATAATGATTAAAAAGGAATAATATTAGTATGAGTTGCAAATTTTAGCTGTATACTAATTTAATACGTACACGCAGCGACATTTTCGTTGATGTAATATTTAATTGGATTCAGTCATTGATTAAATCAATTACAGACCGTTCCAGATTCTCCTTTGATCTTCAGCCCTTAATTTTAATGACAGTTTCTTTGATGAATCTAAAGTCGATCCTTTTGTACGGAAAATTTTGAAGGAGGTCGTTATTTAATTCAATGCTCGTATTCACTTTGTCAGTGTTATAATTAAATCTTGAATTAGAATTTTGAAAAAAAAATTAAGGCCACTTTAGTTTAAGTGAACATTGAAGTTTTATTATTTAATATCTCAGTAATTTATTTCTTATTAAAAATTTATATTAGTTTCGTATTTTCTTCGTTCAATTTATTTTCTTTTTATTATATTCTCTAGATATTGCACAAAGTAATAAATTTCAAAATAATATATAATTGTTCGGAAGATCTGCAATGTAATGGATTGGAATCGTGAAGCTTATGCATAAATATAAGAATTTCACTGTGTGTACGTATTTAGATTATACGCTGTGATGCACGATATATACGAATTTGCATACATATGTATATACACAATATATTACATATGTATATATAGAGAGACAATATTTGTGTGCATGCATATAAACGTTATGTATCTATCATGTCCGTATATTTACCAAATTCACTTATCAACGCGTGAATCAAGTAATTGTCTACCCTCCTCTAACGGACATGTGATTCTCTGATTGCATACTGTGTGTTGATCACTTGCGTGATTATCACTCGTGTTACCCGCAATTAGCTTTTTGTTGACATGTATTTGTATAGCTACGTATCGCTATCTACCATTTGTGCCGGATCCTTTCATTACGTTATTAGATGTCTCCACGCTCCGGATAGCGAAGGATTCCGTAGCGTGATACATATATGTACGTCTGGGAATGTGCAAAACCAACAGCAAGCGAGATCGTGCTCGTCATTATTTCCTCCAGAAATGTTTTTGCTTTTTTAATGTGATGAATAATTTTTATTTTACTGTTGAACTAATTTCTAAAAGTCGGATAGATGGGACTGGAGAGTAAATAACATTTTGAGAATCTCGTCTTTTCTGATTCTGCCTGACGTCATTCGTCGATTCTAACTTACTGCACTCATCAGTTTTTGCGCCACTAACTCTCCCCAGGTCGCCAGGAAGCAGTTGCTCTCGTAATGTTCCATCACTGTGCTTCCTCTGGGCTACGAGTTTTGAATTCGATTCACTCTGCAATTCCATTCATTCGCCCCGTTTTACGTTAGTTTTCTCCTAAACGCTTATAGATACTATTCTCATCAGCATGAGAAAGAGCAAACGTCCTTTCCGTATTTTGGAATATAAATCCCCTTGGTGTTCAGCTTCTAACAAGTATTCGAGCGGATTATTTCGAAAGTGGTACAAAAGCAGATTGCGAAATTTTATGAATTGATATCTTAAATTGCGGAAAATGTAGAGAGTTGTGTGATTGTCGAATTGTTATTGCGATATGTGAACATAGAGATTATTTTGGCGTTTTTTAGTAAATATTAATACCGGTCAGTCTCGTTGTTTAAATATCGGATCAATTATAAAACACGATCAGTTAGGTAATTTCATTTTTACCGAGATAAATATGTTGAAAATATTTTTAAGATATTTTAAGTGATTTAAAATGTGATATATATATATATATATATATCGCTTTTGAACTAAAACTCTCGTTTATATCCCCGATTCATAGATTTCCCACGCGTACATTTACGTAACCGCAGCTGCGCTCGTGAATTTTAAATCTTATGATATCGAATATGATATGATTAATTTAAAAATGTTTAAAAATAACGAGTAAGTGGTCTGTAATTCGAGATGCGAACGGCAGCTGTGGTTTCGTTGGTTGGATGGAAATTAATGACGCTATGAGCCGATCTCCCTGCGGTAATAAAGTGAGAAAAAGAGATTAATATAGCAATCTATGATGATATAATCGATGATGATTTGATGATATAGCATGTGACATGAACGTACACAAGAGATGCGAGGAGAGCGTGCCGAATCTATGCGGATGCGATCACACTGAAAGACGTGGTCGTATACACCTGCACATCACATGTTCCGGTGGCAAACTCACCATAGTGGGTAAGTTCAAAATTACATTTTACACCAGTTTATTTACTTATATATGGTTTGTTATATATTTGGTTTGTTTTCTTTTCCGATTTTTCCGTTTTTTTTTTGCTATCGGTGTTGAGCTTTTACGTTCTTTTTTTTGATTTTATAAAATTTTTATAAAATTGTTTCAATCTCACAAACCAAAGTCAGTTGTACTACTTTTTTTTTATACAACCATTAGATTATATTTTATCTGTGCAGTTGCCAAACAAACTATTCTGTTCTCTCAAATTTTTAGATTAAACAATATAAAATATGTCGTTCTAAATCAATCACATGCGAAAGTTGGTTTGCATTAAAATCTCATTTTTGCTTATTTATATTATATGCCGTTCAATGGTTAAAAATATTTAACATTGGAGTTTTTTATATATGTTCTCCACGTCGGTAAAATAATGCTAAAAAGTATTTCATTTGTTGTCAGTTACGGCTTCGCGTTTTAATATTACATTCGAATACAGAATGTGGGTTTTTAATATAATTAACAGACAGTTCAATCGTGCTACAAAAAAAAGATTTCCGATTTAAATTTTATACAGAATGAATACTGAAATGCTGTTTCGCCAACTCCCGCAACATGTTTTTCGCGGCGAGGTCATTTCGCGATCGGAAGAGCACTATTGTTTTCTTCTCGGCCCATCGCGTAAACAAGTTGATTAAGTACACTTGATTTGCCGATTGCAGCAAGCGAACGGTCTGAAATTCAACGAAATTCTAATGATCGTACGTGATAGAGAGAGATAATCATTAAATCAGTGCGATATTAATAGCTCGAGTTAACGGCTCTATATCAGCCGTGCTTACGAATGTTTGCTTGTTCGTTTAAATTAATTAAGGATCCCTTTCTTCTCGTACCATCAGTTCTGCAATTTAATAAAGTCGGGCGATGTTGTCGTCATCGTCGCTGTTGTCTTGTTATCGGGATCGATCATTCGATAAATAAGGACGGTGTTACAACGGCATCCAAGTTCTTATTGGTCATAATCGCGATATTGTAAAGACCGTTATACGCGAGCGTTATTATCGTGAGTAATAGCTCCAAATATCGTTACGATCTGAGAGCGTAATTATCTGCAGCCAGCGCTAACATGCCGATATTCGCCGCCACCCTCCAAATTCACCACGGTCGGAGTGCATTAAATTTTCTATGGCTCCCGTCAAATCGGTTTATCGGGGATGATGCCGCTACGAGCGAGCCCTGGTGAACTTGTAACTGTACGTTTCATAGGTCGCACGTGCCTGAATCGTAATAATATTATACTTGCCGCTTCTGTGTGAATCACTTTGCATCATGGATACCTTTAGAGCGGGTATTCAAGTTGCAGAGAAACTCTCTAACTAACAAGAGGTTGTTAAATAGAGAACAGCTTTCTGTGCAGCGCTTGTTTGTAAATCTTAAGAATGCACTACGTTTGTAACTAAATAGACGCAAAAGCGGAAATACGTATTTTAGCTCCATTTTTACATCGATACGCGTACAGTAATTAATTAATGCAAGTACATTACAATTATTATATTGTGTAATGTTTAATTTCTCATGAAGTATGACGCACATATTATTTTTAGAATTTTTTTAATATTTTCAAAATCTTTATATTTAATTATTATATTGTGTAATGCTTAATTTCTCATGAAGTATGACGCACATATCATTTCTAGAATTTTTTTAATATTTTCAAAATCTTTATATTTTTCGGAAAATTCTATCAATTATTACATAATTTTATTAAATTAATGAAACAGTTACTTATCAAATTTTGGGATAAATAATAAAGATCGTTAAAAGATACAAATTTTGTGAAAAAATATAAATTTGACATGTAATTTCTCAATTTGAGGTAAACACATTATTATTATTGCGAATAGATTTCCAGCCGTATCGCAACTTGCATACAAGAACATAAATCTTGTCAAGAGTGATTATCAAGTGAATTATTTACATATATAGTGGCGCTTTGAATCGATTTATAAAATACTGTAGTACTTGCGGTAACATCTTGCCGCGTATCGTAATATTTTCATCTAAGTGGCTCGATAAGCATTGCGGAGGAACGGCGCGGCGTGTCGGCTGCCTCGAGGCTCTTATCACCTGTCGATTATTTCAAAAATTAAGTTTCTTTGCACTCAATCGCGGCGTGCTCGAACGGATACCAGAATATTACTATCGTTCTCGAGGTTTAATTAAAATTAGCGCTAAAACGCATTGGAGGTCTCTTCGCGCGAAACAAAAGCGTGATTTTCCCTTAATTACATTTTTTCTCAATCGTGTTTCACATTCAACCGGAAGGTTATTAATTGTTATAAAATGTCAGATACATATTTCAACATTAAATGCACAATGTAGATGATATAAATGACTTCCCGGCGATGTAAGAAAGATTGATATACGATGTTTTGGAAGAAAAGATTAATGCTTCGAGAGAGGATGAAATAAAGAATATTGATCAATATGAGAAAAATGTTTCGAGAAGCTTACACCTAATTTTAAACAGCTTGAAAACTGTGTGATGAGTTAATAATACATATTTTTAAAAATTTATAATTTCTAAGATTTGATTTACAACTCGAGAATACAAGTGTTTGATGCAAATTCTCGATGCAGCTTATTTGCGGGAATCTCCTTATTTCAACTCCCATTACATCACCTTTCGAAGCATTGCACATCCTGTACTCAAAAATCGTTTTCCGAAGAGAAGTACATGTTCCACCTTTTTCGTGAACTCTTTCCGAAGGACCTCGATTTGTTCGTTCGCAGTGCGGGAGGGACGAAATCTCATTCCAATGGATCCGAACGGGCTATCGGATCCCTATGTTAAGCTGAAACTAATTCCGGACTCGGACAATGTGAAGAAGAAAACAAAGACAATCAAGTCGTGCTTAAATCCAGAATGGAACGAGACACTCATCTTGTAAGTTGTTTCGCTCACTCGTTAATTGAGAACAGAATTTACGGCGGACAATTAGATCGTTATTACTAGGAATTAAGATACTATTTTTAGGAAAAAGGGTATTTCAAGATGTTTCTTTCCAACTGAGCCTCATGAGCTTAAGTATTAGCTTAAGTCGTAGCTTAAAATGATAGACACACTTCTTTTATTTACTGAAGAGTGCGAATTATAATTCTGTCTTAAGAGAATTTGGCGAATCTGTTTTTAGCAGAATATTTTCTGAATCATGAATAAATATTTTTAGTACAACTTCTTTTAAATATTACGAAGCTGATCCATTTTCGTCGGCCATTATTTAATGAAACATATAGCGGATTAATAGATTTTGTATCAGTTAAATAAATTTTCTACGTTAAACATTATTTTATTATATAATACATTAAGAGCTCATTAAATTGAAGTGGGAAAGGAATATCTCGAGATTAAAATAGTAAAAATTATTAATTTTTTAAGATGAAGGTAGAACAGTTATCTATTTCTGATAACGGTTAGAGCAATCTGGCTTTTACTATTAGCGACCTCAAACCGGAGGATAAAGATAGACGGCTGTTGATTGAGGTATGGGATTGGGATCGAACGTCCAGAAACGATTTTATGGGATCCCTGTCCTTTGGTATATCGGAGCTTATCAAAGCGCCCGTGAGCGGGTGGTTCAAGCTTCTTACTCAAGAGGAGGGAGAATTCTACAATGTACCTGTTCCTGAGGAGGGCGTCGACCTCGTCGAACTTAAAACCAAAATGCGGGTATTTATTTATTTGACAATATCGTGATTTATTTACAAAATACGAAAGTAGAAGTATTCGTTATTTGATTAAAAATAACGAAATCGATGAAAAGTTAATTTGCGATAATTTATTTAATTTATACAATTTAATGAATGAAATATATTGCTAAATCACTTTTCCGATAGACGTAATCTATGAAGTGTTTCTCAAGTAATTTATTATTCGAAGTTTTGAATAATAAATATCCATAGATTTAGTATGATTTATACGCGAATATTTCACTGATTTTATTCAGAAAACTTCGGTGACGAAGAAAACACACACGACTCAGGATAAGGACGTACCGCATAACATGGGCAAAAGCGATTTGATACGAGCCAGCGACTTCAACTTCTTAATGGTACTTGGCAAAGGCAGTTTCGGCAAGGTAAGTTTTAACGTTCTTGTGAGGTAACTACAGCTCAAAGTCGGCTGCATCTCGACGGAATCAATTAATTCAAGGTCTTGCTGGCGGAGAGAAAAGGAACTGATGAGTTGTACGCTATCAAAATCTTGAAAAAGGACATCATTATCCAGGACGACGATGTGGAATGCACGATGGTTGAGAAACGTGTGCTTGCGCTGTCGAGTAAGCCACCCTTCTTAGTGCAATTGCATTCCTGCTTCCAGACAATGGTACGGACAGTAGTTTCTTGTTTGTCTGAATTACATAAATACTTTATTTACGTAGCATAAATTTTTAAGAATGGAATAACAATGGGTCAATTATTTATTTGATATTAGAAATATTTTTCGAATATTACAAATTGTTATAACGATGATGAGTTTTCATCCTGTTAATTTCCGTCTAAAATCCTTATATGTGTCGTAAATTAGAAAATAAATAGCTTGAACATAAAAGCTAAAAAAAAATTTATTGAAGCAAAATCTATTTTGAATTGCTAAAAAAATGCTAAAACTTTTATTTATTCATGTTTGCAAAGTTGGAGTTTCAAGCGCGTTATCAAAGTGGAATAATCTGCTTATTAAGTTCCCTATTAAGTTTTCGCAAAGAGAAGCATTCAACGAGAAGCATATAAGCTTCGCTTGCCTGCGAGCGATGTGAAACGCAATGAAAGATTAACTGTAACACTTGCTCGCGGCTTACAAAGATCCGCTTTCTATTTTCCACTGCAGGATCGTCTGTACTTCGTGATGGAGTACGTGAACGGCGGCGATCTGATGTACCAAATACAGCAGTGTGGCAAATTTAAAGAGCCGGTGGCAGTGTGAGTATCTCAGCGTTCATGAACGTGCTCCGCTTTAACTTACGGATCGATATCCTTAACTCTATTAAAGCGTCGTGAGACGATGACGACGTGGGAACGCCGGGGACGGGAACTCTCGAGCGATTCACGTTGTCGAACTTTCTCAACACGTTCCGAATATGAAATGAAAAGCGATTGTGCCCGGGAGATGTGTCTCGTCAGCTTGGACGTTCGCGCGTACCTTTGTCGTCATCGTTATCGTGACCTTAATTTTTTCCCCTTATTAATCCCGATTGTACCCGTCGCAACCTAGATTATTTTATTCCTCATTTCGTCAAGTTACACGTAAATCTCATTCTTGAAGCTGCGATTAATTTCGCCGACCTTGCAATTTACGTGTCGTCCTTCGTTTGCAGATTCTACTCGGCCGAGATAGCGATTGGTTTGTTCTACTTGCATTCGCGCGGCATAGTTTACCGCGACCTCAAGCTTGATAATGTCCTGATGGATCAGGACGGCCACATAAAGATCGCGGACTTTGGTATGTGTAAGGAGGGCATCACGGGCGACAAGACCACTAAAACTTTTTGTGGCACGCCTGATTACATAGCGCCCGAGGTGAATATTTAAGTAGAACTCGTTTGTTCACATATTGACGAACGATGAACACACATCTTAAGTTAAGAGAAGATTTAATTAAAGTTAAATCAAAATTTAATGAGACAAATAATATATTATTTATTCTTGCTTTTCAAACTTGATTTGCGATGAGTTTTTTATTTTCGAAGATTATCAGTATTTGAAAATGTTTTCTACAAAAAATTAAATCTGAATTTAAGAAGAGCAAACGCATATACTTTAGTTAATTCTGAGATATTTAATAAGAGAGCTGAAACTTCGAAATTGCTTTACCTGCCTGAGTTAAGCCGCTCTTCATCTGCGCGCAGATTATCCTATATCAACCTTACGGGAAATCCGTGGATTGGTGGGCTTATGGTGTATTGCTTTACGAGATGTTAGTGGGTCAGCCACCGTTCGACGGTGAGGACGAGGATGAACTTTTCTCCGCAATTACGGATCACAATGTCAGCTATCCGAAGAGTCTATCCAAAGAGGCCAAAGAAGTTTGTAAAGCGGTAAGCATATCTTCTCTCATACCTATGACTTTTACAATCTCCTGGAATTTAAACAAGTTCAGACATTTATGTAGAATTTTTTGAAATCTATTTAAATATTCTAAAGATTGATTTTTTTTTAATACGAAATATTGAAGAAAATTAGCGCGGTTTTTTTATTTTAAATATTTTAAATAATTAAATGAAATATGTGTTCGCATATTTTAATGTAAATTTCATGAAGTTCTGAAAGTAGTTAATAATAAAAGTTTCCAACAAATATGAAATTTGTTGTGCAGTTTCTCACGAAAAATCCGAGTAAGAGACTAGGATGCGGTGCGCGCGGCGAGGATGACGTACGAAGCCACGCGTTCTTCCGACGTATCGACTGGGAGAAGATAGAGAATCGCGAAGTGCAGCCACCTTTCAAACCAAAGATTGTAAGACAAAGATTGACCTATTTTTGCGAATGTTTTTATCCCGAAAAACGTATCTTGTTAATAACTGTTTCCTGTTTCGTGCATTTATTAGCAACATCGTAAGGATGTGAGTAATTTTGACAAGCAGTTTACTTCGGAGAAGACGGACTTGACTCCCACGGATAAGCTGTTCATGATGAATTTGGACCAGACGGAGTTCATGGGTTTCTCCTACTTAAATCCGGAGTTTGTGCAACACGTTTAAGCGAATACTTCTTCTCAGGCTCGTATACATCCTTCACTTCATTCCTCGTTGTTCATCTTCCTCTTCGTCACTCAGGGCTCTCTCATCCTCCTCTTTCGCTCTCTATCTATTCCTCTCTCTATTTTTCTCTCGCTCTATCTCTCTATCTCTGAATCTCACTGTAACATTCTCGTGGTAAAAATGAGCGAGAATCTAGGACGCGATCGTTTTCGAATCTCATGAAGAATTCACGCGATAATCTTCGACTTATAAGTAATCGCGCGATAATCGCGTATTGTATTACTACGCTGTAAGTAGGATAAAAAAAGAGAAAGAAATACGGCGTAGGTGATAAGGATTCGTCAAATGAACTTGCGACAATTGCCGCGAAGAAAGGACGAAGTTGACGGACGGAGAAATATAAATAACGCGCAGGGGAAAAAACGCTTTTCCCGTGAAAAGAAAAAGAATGAAGAGCGGCGCGATCGGCGGGAGGAAAGTTTCAAAATCGATGTCTTCGTTCTCTGCGTATATTATTATGCATTTACTTCAGTAGTTTCTCTACTGTCGCCTTCCAGAGTATATATAATATATATATTGGACGAATGAATGAATATATGATTATATATACATATACATAATATATATACATATAGTCATTACGGCATATTAAATATATATATATATAAATAATATATATTATACATTATATAAATTTCTATCAATATTTCGTTAACGTTGCACTTCTCGTCGGTTTAATCTTCTTAAGTAGCGGATCTTTGGAGTCGGATCTTTAGATTTTCAGACCCACGACGAGTTAAGAAATTATTAGCGCTATGTCGATTCTCATATTGACATACACACATGATATACATATATGAATACGTTCACACATACACCCACAATCACACGAACACGAGACATGATATTTTTTGCTTTTTTTCTTATTCGTTGCGGAAGCACGAGAGAGTCTGAAGTGTCTTTTCTAGTTTTTCTCCGTCGTCCTTCGATGGAAACGCGAAATCGATAAACTGATATACATTATATCAGTAAGTAATGACAGAACGTTCTGATGCGAGACGGGGATGCGCTGAGTAGATCGCGGCTTGATGTCGATAATAAATGAAGAAATCATTGTGTCGTATAACATAGAAACAGAGTCGTAACACAATAATCTCGCATTTATGCGGGGAGGATAAAGTCGACAATATAAACGGCGACGTGTGTGTAAAGTTTTAACCACTCTTCGCGCGATATTATTCAGCACTATAATACGTTTCATGTGAAAGGTAAGATATGCGAGAATATACAACTAACTTTTTGCGATTATGTAAAATTTCTTACTGTATGCGTGAACGGATTCTTTCTGATTTTACGTAATATATATATGTTATATGTATAAAAACATATATATATAATATATATTACGAAATTTCTTCCGGCAAGTTATTACGTATGTAAAGGGAACATTTAGGCGCAAAGATTTAATTTTACATTATCTGACAATCAGTAAATATCAAGGACAACGTCTTGGTTCACTTAGCGCTTTCCTCGCGCATCTTTGTAATTATATTGGTGCGCCTTCTCTCGCCGAGTCTTTCTGGTTTGTCTCGTCGAGAAGGGTACGATTTTAACGGAGACAGCTTAGGGAAACTTAGTACAAGCGTGTATATTAAAAGAAAAGGTATAATTCACGCCGATGTTTTCCTCTTTGATTCTCTGTTTTTTCAATGATTGTAGAACGCGTGTACGCATCTACGATCAGTAGTATGGTTAATAA
This sequence comes from Linepithema humile, assembly GCF_040581485.1. Lineage (NCBI taxonomy): Eukaryota > Metazoa > Arthropoda > Insecta > Hymenoptera > Formicidae > Linepithema > Linepithema humile. Next base: position 21,648,362 of record NC_090132.1, on the reverse strand, counting down.
TTATTATTGATTAATACGCGTAATTATTATAGACGTAGTTTACGGGCTCGTCGACGCGAGCCTTCCCTTCGTTTTTATAAACCTGTTTATATTGGCAACTCGACGAGCTACTCTTCGAACTTGTTCGCACGATCCAACTACAATTAATGTAATTACGAATTACAAGGCTGCTAAAGTTACAAAAATACCAAAGTTTTCTCGTGCTTCGATGATCTGTAGCGACCAAATCGTCATATATATCTTCTTTGTTTGCTAAGTTTTTACAAAGTAAATTGAGAACAAGATGGTGAACATTAATAAGCCGCAATTGCTCGTCGAGTTGTGATATATGTAGAAAAATGAAGATTCAAGGATGAGCTCGTATCCTTTTCTTTATTTTATGTCGGTCTTCTCTTAGGTAATAAAATTTCAAGATTGTAGTCTCGGCTAAATGTTGTAATTTAATTATGGTAGAATTGAAACTTACCGCATAATATTCTCGATATAGTCCGTGAAATTGTCGCTCACTAAATATTAAAATCTCTTTTAAATCTCAAAATCTTAAAATATTCACATTTCGTTGTAGCAAGGACATATTTTTATGGATGCTGTTAAAAGCATGATAAAAGGATACGAGTTCACGTTTCTTTACAATTCGAGAATATCGGTTATTATTGAGAGTGTTCCGATAATAAAAGATTTAATGTAACTCTCGTCCCCTTTTTCAGCGGACGATTCAATCTTGTTCTTTGATCGGGCGACTTCGCGCAGTCTCACCGCGAAATCACGTTCTCAATCTTGTGTTGGGCTGTCCGACGTAATTTCAAGGAATCGCGATTTACATGCTGCAAAAGAATTTTATTGTTTTCTCGTAGTGTATACATTGCTAATTATAATTTACGCGTTATTAGATATATAATTATATCATTATAAGTCAATGTGGTAGTTGATACACTAGCTCTCTGCATATGTCGTATTCTTCGCATTTGTTCACGTCTTCGGACATTATACGATTATACATTTCTCGCTTACCCACAATATTATATAACTTTAAGTAATATAATAAAAAATCTCTGCATCTCTGTTAAAATAAAGTTTACCATTCCACGTCCACGGCCACGAAAACCCGATACCGTTTTTGCGGATGGTACGACGATACTAGATCCCTTATTTCGTTAACGAGGATTTTGAATATCCTTGCAGAGGGCTGCGCGATCTGCGCCCGAAATCTATTTTTGTACTAAAAGAAATGAAACTCGAAAGGGGGAGGCTGTTACCTCTCTTTTTTCCTATGCGCGTTTATCTGATAGATCTTTCATCACAATTGTGGCAGCTCTTATAGCGCTCTTTAGTCTGTATACAGATGCAGGCGTTGTAAAAAGGCACATAAGAGTAGCTGGTAAATCGCAATCGCCGTAAGAAAGAAAGAATGCGTTATTAGAACGCCAACTTTTACAAGTGTCGAGCAAAAACACATTTCAAAAGTTTTTTTTATTAAAATTTCAATTTCTTGTGGCATGTTCTTATTTCTTCTATAATTTAATTTATATAATTGGGGCAGAATATATATATCGTTAGTGAGATTCGAAAAATAGGCTGTTATGAATAAGAATTTAACTTTAAACAGTACATTATTTTCAAATATTGTAAAGTCTTTATTTCAGAAATTGTGTTTATTTTTCTGCTATTGATTATTAAATTTGAACAAATGTTATTTTATTTCTCACCAGTTTTCTATCAATAAATAAATGTAAATTATTGTAACATAGCTTGTGTTTCTATTTTTATGTAAACACCAAAATTCTTTTGTACTGTTTAGAGTTAATTATGGAAGGCGCGATGCGTTTGCGTGAAAGATCGACACTCATTCTTGGCAATTCATTCTCACTTTTGCGTAACTGATCAGCGGCAAGGATTCGTTTGATGATAAACTATTTGAGAAGTAAATCTTTAATAAGGAATGTCAAATAAGTGACAGTGATTTTATAACAATTGTGCTGGTTTTTTTCTTAATAGAGACGTGGCGTAGTATTAGCTTTCATAGCAGAGCCGCGTCTCTATTGCCAATCTCTATCTGTCTCTCTCCCTTCCTTTCACTCACTTTTCCTTTGAGCTATCATTCTATCTCTATTTTCTGATCTCTCGTTCTAGGTGTTAACTTTGACCTTTTGGAAGGTAAGGGGTAGAGTACATTTTTATTGATACGATTTCTCAAGAATTGATACAGCGAATGCGCGCGATTGTCTGTCACGGTTCTGAACGAGAAAATCCAAAAAGAAAAAAACTGCGTGTCGAGTGTTTTTGAAGAGGAAAATTGAAAGTGGACTTGATAATAATCAAGGAAAAGACCAAGAATCAGATTTAGATATTTAATATAAATATTCACTTGCGCAGCATATTAATATCTTATTAAAATAATTTATGCAAGTTATTTTTCCTACTTGGGAAAATAAGAAACGTATGTTGAAAGCAAAACAAGATGTTTTCCTTTCAGAACCGCAAACTATGACGATATCTGTGTACGTAACGTATTCGTGGCGATATTAAGTTTCTATTTTGCGAAATGTAGCGCAAAAAGTGCTACTGCGTTTTATTATGAAGCAATAGAAAGATTTGTCTCATTAAAATTAATATTTATTAACCTTGTACGTATATTTATTTCTCCGTAAGAAAAAGGAATAAGTTTGTAAAAAATATTGAATCGATTAATTGATAGTCTCTCGAATTTAATTTAATGCTACAAATGCGTGCGTACTATGCGCGTAATCGCGGAGCGTAGTGGAGCAGTTGACTAATGCATTACACATTTAGTCCTTAAGTTAAACTAAAAATGTAGTAAACAAGAAGAAAAAAAAATAAGATTGAAGAATAGGAAATAGAGAAGTAGAATATACAAAGATAATCCTTATCGCGTAGTTCTATTTCATTCTACCATACTGTAATTAAATCTATCGTATTCTCTTGATTATCGTATATAATACACACGTATTTACACGTACACGCATATTTTTAAGATGTTTTGTGCATTTATAATGTCGTAATAAAAGTTCCGAATCTCTCTCGTGTCATGAGAAGATTTGTTAGAGTCCCTACGCCTTAACGCACGGCGATTTTTGTTTGTTGTAAGTAATTTGGAAAGATTTTGAGTAGAATATCCTCTCTTCGAATACTCACAGTACACTATTTGAAAAGATTTATGTATCGTATATTTTATTATTACTAATTCAAAATATGATATTGGGACATAAATCTCATTTTCTTGATTTATAAAAAAATTATACTTTGCAGTAATAGTTTTGGAAAATTGTGAACTTTGAAAAGACTTAAATATGCTGATTGTTAAAGGAAATTTTTAGGATGAATTATTTTTCTATCTTTGCTTTACTATACCTCTGTCGAGCTGGCCCCCCCACCTTGCACAAATGAAAAAACTAATAGCGCAAAGTTATAAGCTATTTATGAGCTTTCATATTCCGCAAATTAAAATTTTTGAGCTCGTCACGCTGAGCATGAATTTAATGTTTTTCATGCTCAGCGTGACGAGCTCAAAAATTTTAATTTGCGGAATATGAAAGCTTATAAATAGCTTATAACTTTGCGCTATTAGTTTTTTCATTTGTGCAAGGTGGGGGGGCCAGCTCGACAGGGGTCTTTACTATTGCATTGGGCAATATAATTTTTAGATTAATTCTTACAAACTCTCTAGCTACAAATGCATACACTGATTTTTTACTTAATGTATATTAATAGAAACACCTTTTCTTTATTTCAACATTTTTTATATATATTTATTTATCTTTTTTATATCTTTAAGATATAAAATAATTTTGTTGAAGTTATATACAATCGTAAAAATATTGAAATTTTTCTCAGTTCATATTTAATAAATGTTTCAATTTAAAGTTCATGATAATTGCTTTATAAAAGAGCAGTTTTGATATTTTGATAATTAATATTTTGAAATCAGATAAATCAATATATATAAGGATGAAGAGATACATTATACATTATTTTACAGGCGTCTCACAATATACTGTGATATTTTGTTTTTAATTTTAACTTGAAAAAGGCAAAAGAAATAATATATAAAATATGCTTTCTACTAGAAAAGATAGTCAAATCTGAGAAGGACAATTGATTCGATTTTTGTTCCATAGATGGCGCCACCGTAGCAGGCGCTATCTTCCGTTTAGTTTTTATAGAACATTCAACCGCGCGAATACTTGCCGGTCGTTGCGTTGATATTTCTTGCGATTATTGTAGTAAATAGTGTTGTACAAGTGAAATTATATCTCGTACTAATTCTTTACATTGCACGAACATTAAAGAGTTAGGAAATTGTTTACGATCGGTGCGATATTCCGCGATTCACGGTCGTCTGTTACAACGGTTCATTTTCAAACAGATTTGCCTGAATCTTTGTAATGAATTTCTTGGAGTTTGGCGAGACGGCTGGCCATCCATTTGTTATCGTGGCATTTTCTCTGGTGTTTTTTTTTTTGTAAGTGATAATACTTTTTTTGTAATGCTACATAATATTTAAGGAAATGAGCGAAATAATGGCGCAAATTTTGATCTGAAGGAATATATTTCCGGCGCTTAATTGATTCGATGTCTCGCTTACAGATGACGCTACTAGAGCAAACGCCATCTTCGTTTTAGTCTTCGAGAAACTTTCAATCGCGCGAATATCCGTCGACCGCCGTGCAGATTATTTCGTGATTAATATCGTAAATAGTGTTACGCGAGTGAAGTTGCGATTTTGTATTAATTCTCGGGATTGTGTGATTGCCGAAGAAGCTGCAAGCCGCTCACGATGATGGCGATAATTCGTAATTCGCAGTTACGTATTTTCGTCGCAGCAGGAACAGTCCATTTTCAGACTGATTTTCTCCAATTTTTTTACCCACTTTTTTGGAGTGCGGCTTTCTTGAAATTCGAAGACAAGGTTGATATTCTGTTCTCATGGCGTTTCTTTCTGCGTTTCTTTCTGCGTTTTTCAGGTAAGTGCTAAAATTTTCGTTTATAATTATATTTAGAACCCAAAACGATAGTATGATTATTGACCGCGCGGAAAGAGCATATATCTTAAATTTATTCGATCCGATATCACGATCAGGAAAAGCGTTATTGGAGCAAATCGCCATCTATCTTTTAGTCTCCGCAATATTTTTAAATACGCAAGAACTTGTCGATCAGGTCATTTTCGCGATTAACACAACAAATCATGTCACGCATACCACAAACGCATACGAAATCGCGGCTCATGTTTATTCTTGGTTTCGCCAAAAAATTTACAAATTGTTCACGATTCGTGATCGCGTTATTTTTGTCGGTCGTAGTTACGGTCTGTTTTTAAACAAATCTTCATGAATTTTCTCTAAGATTTTATTGGAATGTGTTTGCCGCGAATCAGCGACGAGAGTGAGGTTATCACAGCAATTTTCCTTGGGTTTTTGAGGTAAATAATAACACGATTATTATTCTCTATGAAAAAAAAATGAAAATTTATCAAAGGCTGTAATAAAATATCAAAATATTTAGAATGCATAATTTACGCGGTGCTTGAAAGCTAAAATAGATTAAAAGCTAAAATAGATAAAATAGCTCAAATAAATAAAATAATCTATATAATAAAGCAAATATTGCTCTATCTGTGTGTTTCTGTTACAAATTTTGTAGCGCTTTTTTAATAATAGATTCATTTGGATGATATAGCACTTTTGTCTTCTTTGTGTAATTTATCTTTGAATAGAGAGAGAAAAAAAGTATTATACAAACGCAACGTCTACGAATATAATTGATTTATTACTCGTATTTGTATTCTATGCTATAATTCTACTCTAGGATTGACAAAAATTGGCTAACGCTTTGGACTACCCAGTATACAGAGATAGTTTGATTCTTCTCATCAAAATTTGTCAGTGATTGTTAATTATGATATATTTCGGCTATGTACAGTTTCGCTAAGTTGAAAAATCGCTTCTTTATCGTTTTTCGCAGATAAGTTGTATACAAGAACTCTGCCGCAAAGTTTTGATAAAAATAAAAGAGAAGAATTGATAGGTTCGATAGGAAGGGAAAGAGAAAATAGAACAAAGAAACAGAGTAAAAAAAGAAAATAATAAACAGAGAATTATTATAAAAATCGTGGCACGTTATTAAAAATCATAATTAGTGCTTGCTTAACGTTAATAATCGTATCTTTCTATGTACAATTTGTAAACGTCTCGCTAAAGCTAAAATAAACATCTACGTTATTCACTAAGTAAATATATATAAAAAAGTATATCCCCTCGTCGAAGACGAAGCAGGAAAACGCTCCCTCTTATTTCTACTTGATGAAAATGTAAGAGTCTAATAAACCGCGGACCTGTGAATCCAAAGATCTGTAGGAGTAGGAGCCCACATTATCCGTGAAATAAAAAATCGACGAAATAAGATATTTATGATATTTTTAATATAAATTTTGACTCTAGAAATGGAGACATTAATTTGCAAATCTACAAATTTGTTTCTGCAAGCACATGTGAAATTACGGTGAGGTAGATGTATAGATCTAAGTTTTTATGGATTTAAATTCATAGATATATCAATTTATTGGAAATACTATTATTAGGCATTTATAAATCTCATATTTCAAATAAAATCATGAACTTATGGATTGAAAAGTCATTGAATTGTGAATTTATAAAAATTAGTGTACATGATATTTTAGAAATTTATAGAATTTACGATTTACGGATCTTGGGTTCAATTCAAGGAATTTAAAAAATAAAAATTTACAGAACTATAAAATACGAATCTATAAATTCAAAAGTCAGTGAAAAATATGTTGCAAAATGGATATACAAATGTGGGTTTCAGTGTTCGCGCAGATCTATGGACTTCGAGTATCCGCAGGTTTATACATATATATTTCTACGTGTGTACATATAATCGATCCACACGTAGTTCGATTGTATTAATTGGGATGTACATACTATGCCGCGAGCCTGCTCATCGGCCGAAATACTGCACGGTGCTCCAAAACATTACAAGACATCGCCACTCGCTACAAAATCGTCCTCACGATTTCGAACATATTGATCTTCTTCAATCAATATATGTCTATGCGTATTGCCCTAGGGCTCCATTTTTGATATTTATTTTGGGTGACCATATATATATGTCCCAGTGAAGTATATACAAAATTAACAAGGCAGCGTTCATGAGATTATTAAAAGTAAGAATTTCCATATTTCTGATGCTCGTGAGATTATAACACAATCTGTCATAATACATTTTGTCACATTAAGTCACAGTCGAGTTAGTATCATATTAATTTGCATCACATTAATTTTGTTTGATAACAATTCAATATCTCGCGCACAAAGAATGATCTGGCATCGAATGTATCATTCTCGTTTCACGATACATACACGAGCTTATACACCTATACATGGTTCAGAAGTAAACTGCGCTAAGTATTAATGTTACGCTAAATGTAAACTATGAGTTTTTTGTGCTTCACTTTGCGACACAAGATCATCCATTTTCCGCTTTTATGCACGACCGTAACCACGCGAGTAATTTGACTCGCGCTGCTTCCTTTCGGATCTACGGAATTTCGCATGGAATCATGATACACACACGTGAGATCCATATTTCCGGGCGTCATGGCTGCGTACTTGTGCTGCTGTGACCCACGTGAGATTTTCGTGCGAACGAGCGCGAAATCACCGCCGCTCCGCGTCGACGGATAGTTGATACTAGGGAAACACTCGAGTTAGAGTTTGACTGAAATAAATTAATTACAGTAGAAATTTTATATTAATTTAGATTCGATAATTTTTTTAGATACAAATAATTCATTAAAAAAAAGAATGGTTAAGTCTAAGATCAATAAACTATTTGAATTTCGGATGTTAACTTTAAGAAACTTGAAATTAAATTGACAATGAGTACCTATTTAATTTGAAAACTATCATACTGTGCCGTAAAATCTAACTTTTACATTAAAATGGATCTGTAAAGAAATATTTGTATTCTAAATTATATATTCCTTTATTGCAATTCCTTAAAGGACTATAATACACACTGGAAAAGATTGCATATTTCGTATTTTGAAAAATGTATTTTCTACTATTAGTTATATTACAAAATTACAAAATTAAATTAAGAACGAAACATTAAAACAAAGCAAAAAAATTAATTCTTTTTCTTTTTCAACAATCAAAATAAAATTTTTGTATATTATTCTTTTTATATAATTGTTATTGGCATGATACTGATGTAACTTGACATTTTTGCTTGATGAAATCATGAAAAGATATTCTAACTCGAGTGCGTCCCTAGTCACTACTCGACGTTACTAACACGGGGGCACAGGAACTCACTGTTAATGCATATTGATACGAAGTGGTGACTAGTAGATTCTCGTCGAGCACTCCGCCACGTCCGGTCTGTACGCTCTCGCAGACAGAAGGAATTGTCGGGGATAGAAAGAGAGATAATATCGCGAAAAATGTTAAAGAGGAGGCGTACCTCGAGTCGAGAGAAAATTTCAACTATTTTGCGCTTTATCATCGTAGCAGTTACGTTTGTCATAATACAATACGATTATTTCGATGGCGTTTCAATCGGTTGTATATTTGCTCGCGTTGCATTCGCAGTGAAACTTTTCTGTCGCATTAACAGTCCATTGCCGCTTCTCATTATAGACGGCAGACTTATAAGTATCGTATGCATTATGTTGCTCTACGAATAAATAAGCATTTATGAATACATATTCCGAATTAATCCGTCGCGGTACGTGTCACAAGCTGCTAAGAAGAGCGCTTCATTCTTTATTTTATTCGCGTTTCATTAACGAATGTTCAATTCAGAATTTTTATCTTATTGAGCAGAAAGTTTATTTTCGGTGGGAACCGCTGTGTTAAAATTAAAAAAAAAAAAAAAAATTTTTCTTCAATTATTTTGCGTTTTAGAGATGGATGATATCACAAGGCAAACGTGCATTGGTTAATTTGTTACAACTTCTCCTCTTTTTTTCATTCTTTGGATATCTCGAACAGGAAAAAAGTAAGAAGGTTTATAAGTATATAGAATCTCGCTAAATGCATACAGAATGTATACAAAGTTCGGTGCGAACGTTCTCGCTGCACCGTTCTCGGGATAGAATTTCTACGGACCGAACGTGGCGGCGGACAAAATACGCGATTAATGTAGACGACGAGCGAGATTGGTTATTGTAGCCGGACTCGTTGACTGGTCCCAAACGGTCCGACACCTCGTGGCCTTCCGCCAGTGCGGCAGCTGGATGCCGAGCCGTTTGCATTCGTGCGCATACGCCATGAAGGACTCGCAGTAGCAATGCTCGGTCGGGCACTCGCACATATCTTGAAGGCAGGCCTTGTGGTACATCGCCGGATTCACCTTCTTGTGGCAGGGATCGAAGATCTGCGATCTCAGTCGACTGCACAATCTATAATCGCGAGAAGTAAATTATGTAACGTTGGAAATTAATTACAAGCCGTTTATTTCGAAAGAGATAAACAAAATTTTGAAAACGTTGATAACGATATCAAGGATGATAATTAAAAGTATAAAACAAAAAGAATTACTAACCGAACGATATGGATTAATTATAGATTGTCACCAGCTTGACGGCAACATCTGCTTCTCGCATTAGTCTTAACGTTAGGATCGTATTTATAATTGTAAATATTATAAGGATATTAGAGGAATTATTTTCTGATTTTTATTTGCACGAAATGTCATATGAAGTGAATATATGGATATATATAATGATAATCAATATGTATAGTGATAATGGATTTTTCAATTAGTGATAACTTGGGAAAATATTATTATATTCTTGAGAAGGTTAAATTGGATAGGGCTGAGCAATTTAATTTATACCGGTGATCCTTCCTTCCGCGACAACGTCTCTCCCTATCGATATTTCCAAGTCTCGGGGCTCGGGTGCACATCTTCTTGGCGCCCACTGTCCAGGATTGGCCGAACTGTTGCGGATCCTGCAACAGCCGGCCGCGTCGCGTAGTAAAGTCGTCCTTGGCTTGGGAATTGAAATTACCGCAGAGACCGCACAGTCGACCCCTGTACGATGCAGGCGCGGATACCTCGAGAAAGCTGATGCCGTCCCAGAGGACCTTGATCCCGATTTGCGTGTTGACGATCACACTCTCGGCCGTACGGTTGATATCCAGTAGGTTACCGAAGCGATAAGGAACGTTCACCCTCTTCCTGTTTACCTTCACTCTCATTTTCTGGCCAAGGTTCACTTTCATGTTGCCGATCTGCAACATGATCGCGCGGGACGCGAATAGAATGAGGGTTTCTGTCTATCGATAAATTTGATGACGCGACTCTTTCTAATATAATAGAGCGACAGAGGCTCTCAAGTCAAACAATTTGTCAATCAAAATTTCTAGTTTACATAAATTAAAAGTTACGAATTATCTTCTCGAGGAAGCAGTGAAGTGTGTGAAGTAAAAATTTGAATACAGTAATATTGGTGAAAATAACTTTCTTAGCTTTAAAAATTAGCTTGTTCTATCCGATTCAAAGAACAATGTAATCTCGTTTCGCACTACATTAGTATTAAAATTTTCGAGCAATTTGGTGCGCACCTTTATCGCGATAGTCTTGGTCCATGCTGAAGATTTCGTCTTTCTGGCGTCGTTAGTTACGCGTATGCTAAAAGTGTGACCGACGCAATCGGAAACCAGCTGGTACTTGCACGCCCCTTTGAAGCTGTAGAATTTACCGTCAAAGGTGCGGTAGTGCGGATCTCCGAAAACCGTGCAAACTCCGTCTTCTAGAAAAATGAATAAATTCTCGTTGTAAACATCGAAATCATATTGGGTTAGTGATAATGTAAAGTACACTCACTCTCGACGCATCGCGGACAGCATTGACCCTCCGGATGCTCCAACTTGGAGTTTGGTGGACAGGAAGATAACAACGGACACATAGGCATTGCGCAGCGCACTATGCCCTGCTTGCAGGTGCACGCCTTACAGGAATCAAGCTTCCAATCTTCGCCATCCTGCCTAGGACAAAAAAAGGACGTTTAAACCAGAACAAGACGAGACTGACAATGAGACGAGACTAAATCTGAAATGTGAACGATTTTGAACTAGCAGTATCTCACGAAAATTAAAAGAAATCTAAATTAGTGGCAAAATCTAAATCTTATTCGAGCAGGTTTCTTTTATTTTCTATCAAGATCTCGATATTGCACAGCGGTTCACTCCTCGATAGTTGTTTAGTTCGATTTCTCGCCTCGCGCGCGCCGCAGTATATCCGTTATCGCGTTACCCGCACGCGGAGGATAAAATTGCACGACGACAAACAAAAGTGTGACACTCGCCTTGTAAGTTCTTCCGCCGTAAGAACAGGAGGCCTTGCTCTCCTCGACGAGCGGGCACTGCCGGCAGCAGCGTCCGTTGTGGGGGATGGTCTGAAGATCTCTGGGACATTCCAGCACCGGACAGGTCTCCTTAGAGCACGTAATCACTGAATTGTGGCAGGTGCATCGCGCGCAAGGCTCCGGCGAAAATTGACTGCCCGTGCTGTGCAACTCCGTGCCGAGCATACACGCGCCTCTCGGCGGCGGGAAAAATCTTCCGCTGCCTGCATGAAAAAAAAAGAGCGCTTTTAACCTTTTAACTTAAATATGCGCTGTCGCAAGTGATTGCGTATTAAGCAAGACACTCTGAATCATTTTCTTCTCACGTTGCAATTACGAATTGCGATCGCGCGAATAACTGTATCTATTCTTTTATCTCCAATCTCGTAGAATATACAAATGATACTTGATGGTGCGCAACATTTGTAGATTTTATGTAGATTTTATGTTAATTTTATGTATTATTCATTAGCATTTAAAACAAAATACCTGTTTCTCCTCGCTATCACTTATTTGCAACTATCGCGGTGCATTTTACACTTTGAATTATATTTTCATTGTAGAATTTGAAAACCGCGGTGAAATATTCGCAGTTAAATGACAGCGCGTATTCTTGGATGGTTAGATGACAATCGTAATATTACGTGCGGCTGGTTTTTGCGCAATTGCGACATTGGAAAATAATCAGATTCGCATGAAACCGGTTCGCGCCTCTGGTATTGTGTGAAAGATCGGAATGACCTATAAATCCAAAGTGACTTTAATTGTTTGTGCAATTGCTTAGAAAATGTTGCTTTTGAAAAATGTTCTCGCGAAATGAGAGTCCGATCATTAATTCCTCGGCATTGAAGTGCTCGTGCAACAAAACAATCTCGTATCTTTATATAAAATTACGCCCACGTACAATTGTTGCGCTCCTACGTCGTAAAGAAATAATAAAGTTATCATCGAATCTAAATTGAAAATATGTACAAACAATTATTAATTGAAAGAATAGATTTGAATATTAGAAGAGTAGATTTGCTTTTCTTTTTTAAATGAGTCGCGTGTTAATTCAGATGTAATTTCCATGCAGTGGCGCGAGATTCATCTCGAATAATGAAAATTATGTAACCTCCTTTCACCTTGACAGCGCGGGCAACATTTCCCGTCATCTTGAACGATCATCGGGGAAGGACAATTGAGCACCGGACAGGCCTGCTTCGCGCAGATGAGATCTCCCTTGTTGCACCTGCAGGTTACGCAGGGGTCCTCCGTCGTTGTCACCGACCTATCCGCCGTGACCTTCTGTCCGTTCACTAGACATCCTGCAAAATACAACGAGATCGAACGTTTGCGCTTACTATTTTTCTCTTTATATCCGGTTACGAAGCCGTTGTTTGGCTCGCATATATATTAATTTATTCGAAACGTGTATGTATCACACAATGCGGAAAGGTATGATGTACGAAAAGGTCACAGTTATAAGATTCGGAGAATGCGAGTTTTTACGACGACATCATGGTTAAGACATTAAGTTCACAAGGTTATGTTGCTCCAAAGAGGCGGGAAAAAAAAATCAGAAAAGGAGAAAAAGACCATTACACACACGCATTATCGTCCATTCGTTTTTCGTCGGGTAGAGGCGGTGCTGTAATTTTCAATCATTATCGTTCTCCCCTCGTTATATCGAGGGAACATTCCAGCCTTAATTGCGCGGCGGGATGCATTCAGGGGATCGTGAGAAATATTTGTGAGATTAGCGTGGATAATTAGCAGCAGCAGCAGCAGCAATATTAAGGGAGGAAGGGAGAGGGTGAAGAAGAAAAATATTACGCACCGTCACATACAGGACAGCATTGGCCAGGTGGGGCCGGTTTCGGCTTGGAGCAGGGCGTGTAACATCGTAGCTTTGACTCCGTGACGACGCCCGCCTTGCAGACGAATATCTGGCACGGGTTGTTCGACTCCCTCCATTCCGTGTCCGATGCGTGATAAACGCCGTTGTGTATGCACCCTGCGCTCCACAAAAGCGACCGAAGTCGTCTAAGTGCAATTATCTATGCTCGGAATCGCGTGATTCCGGGAAATTGGTCACGTAATTCATTTATTTGGGAATTAAATAGAGACGTTAGATATTCATTTTTAGGCGAACGATTATTCGCGTGGCTCGAACGTTACATTTTTGTACAGCTATTCGAATAGGAGCGGAGTGAGTTATCAGAATAATATGCTAATTGATATAGAAATATTTATCTGTTCCACTTTTCAGAAATAACCGTTGTGTCGGCGATATCATGTTATGTTCCTTGCATGTTGTCAGTCACTCGGATATTTTATCGCAGTCTGATCGTGTTTAGAAACTTCTTCTCCAGATATTTCCCAGACGGATTTTGTCGTCGGTAGGCGAGTTGACTTACGTCATCATTAACATAATTAATAGGGAACGATAACGCGGGCCTCGCACGAGCATCTGTCAGCTACGTGTCGTAAACAGAGACAGCCGCGTGAGACTGTGACGCTAAAGTTCCCCGGGTTTATCACCGTGTCGGCGAACAGAAGTGCCTTTGTACCCCGGGAACAATGCTCCGTCAGCATTCCGCGAGTTCTCGCCTTTCCTTCGTACCGCCACCGACACACTCTTTCTTTATCGTTCCTCCCCGCATTTCTCCCATCCTGGTCGCGGCGCAAACTCGTTCGAGCCAATTAGGACGATTAGGATAATTAGCCGAATTAGCGGACGGACGAGCGTTCGTACCTGTGCACCTGCGGCAGCATTCGTTGTCGTGTGGGTCCACTAGCGCGTAGCAGCCTTCGATGTTCGGACACTGGTGTTTCAAGCACTCCACGAATCCGTTCTGAAAAGGAACGAGACGAGATTTACTTCTCTCACGTGCGATAACGGAGACACACGGACTCATTTAGAAGTTACAAACTTTCTCTCGGTTAGTTTTCCTATATCTGCGCCCTAGAGAAAGCGTCAACTGCTCAGACACCCTCGTAGAGGAAGAGGGAAAAGTTTCAACGTATTTATAATGTTATATAAGGAAAAGGAATATGTCGCTGCGCGAATGCGATTTATCATTCTCGGAGTATAATCTGCTTTATGCGCGGAATAATGGATTCAAAGATGATGACTTGCTGAAGTCACCGATTGCTCGCGCGGTTTCGTCGAAGAGACGGTTTCGTCACGTTTTGGCACGAGGAAAATCGCGTGGCGCGTGAGCTCCCGAGAAAAGAATGTAGGCATTCTAAATAAAACGTATTATAAATCGGGAATTTCTTCGGCGATTGAGTCACACCGCTACGCGACGGCGGTAGCGACGAAATTCCGGTTTTTTTTATCGTCCTTGTCTTGTTCCGATTCCACGTTCACGTCCGCGTTATCGCCTTCCAGTAATTATTTCTCCGGTTTCGTTATCGGGTTCTATAATTGAATGTCTTCACGGATTTATCTTCTATCAGAATTACGTAAAGTAATTTAATATCGAACGTATGACACGCGCGAGATGGGCCCTAATTAAGCCACGAAAGGAAGCTCTCTGTTTTTCAGACTCCCTCGCCTAAAACGAACGTTTCTACGCAACGCGATCGAAAATTAATTATTTCCGCGAACAAAAATGGACAATGCATCGAGAAACGGTCAAAGATGTAGGAAAGTTAACTAGAGAAGTTTAATTGACAAGCATTTGACAGTTAAAAGTTTTTCCTTTTCTACTTTCTATTTTTTTAATATTATTAATTATTGCGCGAGTTTTATTCTTATTACAATAGGAACGTAAATAAATATCTGCATAAACAAGCTCTCATGACCAGCAAACGTGCGTCCGTCCGGATCACTTATAGTCGCTTCTCATAAATCGTGAATGATTGATTGCGGCCGATTGCTTGGGCGCAACAAACAAACAATTATGTCACACGCCGCCGCCGGCACGCCGCTTGTTGCAACAGCAACAGCAGCGGTAGCAACGGTGGCGGCGGCGGGACGAAAACAAGAAGCCTCATCTCGGTCGGCCACGAGTCGACGAGTCAATGAACCAAACGCGCAGATAAATCGCCGCGGTCGCGCTAAGATCACTCGCGATGCAGTCGCGGTACGTCGAGAGAGAGATGCATCGAGGCTACGGCGGCGCGTCATAAGATGCACACGCGAGCGAGCGTGTACGAGCCGACGACCGACGAGCGACGCGTATGCGTGCGTATATACGTGCATTCGTCGTGCGTACGCCAATATACGCGCGACGCGCGCGAATCGATCACGTCGAACGGATCGAAGTGGAAATTCCTCTCTTTGACCTTTCGAACCAGGCCAGGCTACTTTAACCCCTTTAACCATTCCATCACCACATGGCGCTGCTTCGTCGGGCGATAACACATATAATCTGCGAATTGGACTATGAAAACGGTCACGCCGCTTTGATTCTCCCTCGGCCTCCCTCGCGGTTTTTTCCTCTTAAGAGAAACCATATCGGTTTCAATGATGCGAACCTTTCCGCGATTCTCGCTAGCTTGTCAACATGTTCGATATATTCTCGCCGTGTTTCTACGTCGCATTCGCATTTCTACTTCACATTGATTTCACCGCGTGTCCCAACATCGCGTTTATTTACGAATTCTCTTTGCTAAATTTTCAATCGATTTCTTGTAGATGATTATACTCCAAATTTTCACTTCTCAATCGTATATCTTGATTTATTACAGAGATCTATTTCTATATCTTCTATAAATTTTAAGTTTACAGATCTTTATTATAATTAAGTCGTGAGCTAAAATTTTTGAACAAAAAATAAGACCTCTTTATTTGTTCATTGAATTTGCACCTTAAATCATTTTGCGATCAATACACCCAAAGTATGCGAGTGAGATTTACAAGTGAAATATCATCAGTCTACATAATACGTAATTATTATATTTTTTTCACATTACGCGGTGATCCTTCTTTTTAAAAGTGAATACTCTAAATTGAAAAGTATCTATGTGCCAAATCTGAAAAACGCGAGAAACGTGACAATATTTATTTTTGAATCAAGAGTAAACAGACATGTTTTTTCAGACACACAAGCTAAATTATTAATTGTAATTTTCCAGAAGCATTTCCAGTTTACGACCATTAGATAGTCCAAATTTTTGTTGGTTTTTGGCACTATAGACCTTTTCAATTTATGATATTTAATTGTGATTTTGTTCGTGCGCGCTGTTTCGCGTTTTCGACTGCACGCGGTTTACCTTACAAATGCAGCGGAAGCAGCTCGTATTCAGGATCTTATCGACGATGATTTCTTCCCCCTCGGTCTCGCAGGTCTCCCGGTTTCCTGCAATCGAAGAGTAACCTGCAATCATAGTGAAAAGAACGAACGACTGGAGCGTTGCGCGCTCTCGTTCACGCGCGATATCGGCTTTATGATATCGCGCCGCAATATACCGGTAAGCGCGATAGAGACGCTACAATCACAATGCAGCATTCCAATCGACCGACCTTCGTTTACTAGAAGCTTCCTCGTTCTATCATACGTCGTACGTGAACCGAGAGCTCAAGGATTTTACTGTTACGTTTTGGATAATGATTATGCTCGATGGGCGGGTATCGGCTCTAATAATCGACTCTAATAATTAATAAGCACGTCGGTTTTAATAACGGTTTTAATCGGGTCTAATTAGGCTCATCGGCTAAATGAATGTGATGGATTGAAACGGCTTGTAAATTATGAGCGGGCAAAATGCCGCTTTCTCCGTAATTAAATCGCGATGAGAAATAACATTTTTACGAATTAAACGAATTGCAGATTGTACAGATCTTACAGCCCATAGCTTTACTTGGTGCTCCGAATAATCCTTTTCCGGAGTAATCTTCCGTTATTGCAAAATTTATCTAAATTTTTCACACAAACCAATTTTTCATTTCTAGCTTTACTATCTTTTGCTTCCGTATTATTGCCTTATAAGAAGTAAGCGCGACATGAACATCATGAACGTACCTTAGGACCCCAGTCGTTAAACTGTCCATTTCCCAGCGAAAATCATGTCGCGTTCCGCTGCTAGGTCGACGAAGTCGTCATCACCAACGTCCCTCCCGGTTCCCTCGCGCACGTATTCCTGCACACTTTAAGTAACTTTTCTGTAAAACTCCAGCCTTTCTCGTGTTTCTTTCTCTATTTACACTCTCGATTTGTAACCACCGAATAACGCTCGTTCTCCATTTTCGAATCTTCATTTGAATGTCTACGAGAGAGAGAGCGTATAATTGTCTTAATTATTCATTCAAAAGAAATATCACATTCTAGAGCAGAATAAAATATCGTCTTTCTCATTTTTTTTTTGCTTCTGCTTTTCATTCGTCTTCCCAGTAGAGACGATAGGTTTCCTTCGAGAAAGCGCTTTGCCTACTTTGTCACTGCTCTCAGAGATTTAACGTGTCGTGCAGCTTTCGAGGCGGCTTTGCTTCATCTACTTCTTCTAACTAATTTGTATTTTCTCGCGAACATCTCGCGAGAATCGCGAAAGAAGATGAATCGCTCACTTTGTCAATGACTTTCGAGCGAACTACTGCCACTTTTTTTCGCAAATGCGTAAAGACTTATATTTTTATTCTCAATATTAAATATAGTTGTTTAATTTTGAAATTTGTATGATCCTGAAAACGAATCTGGAAATAGTTTCGTATATTTTAAGAATCTTTAGAAAAATAATGTACAATACGTTTGCAATACTAAATTGTCACAACAAAATTTATTATCTGTTGCAAGACAAACAAAAATATTTCTGCAATATATATAAAAAAAAGTAAGATTTTGAATTAGGAGCCATTAAGAGAAAGAATTGTTAATTTTTTATTTTACATCGAAAAATCGCTTTTGTAATGAAGTGATAAAAAATTATTACGCGAAAAATCGGGTAGAAACCAATAAAAATTGTTTCAATATAGTGTAAACTCTTTCGTAATTCTGTTGAGAACTTTCAGAGATGTATCAAACGTCAATTATCATAGTGAAAGTTAGCATTGTAGCCGCTGGATAAGCAGTGACATCACGAGAACTCGCAGGAATTACGCCGCGAAAGCAAGTGGCAGTAGTCAATCGGAGACCACTCGTTCATTTGCGAGATAGTAAAACTAACATTATTAATATGAATTAATTTTCAATTCTCATTCTTATGTTGCTTTAGCTAACTACTCGAAAAGCGTGACACATTCGAAGTGCGCAGGAATGCGTGTGCGAGAAAGGACGTTGGCGTTCGCGACTCTGTTTTCCCTCAAAGTACTCTCTTTCTTTCGTTTGCATTTCTTTCTTTCATCCTCCCCGTCCATTTCGCCCGCGAAAAAACGCGTGTAACAAATTACAAAATATTTGTGCTCGCCATGGAAATTGGAAATAATTTCGCACTGCAGCCTTTCTCTTTCTTTTTATTATCTCTTCCTTTACCGTTCCCCGTATATTTCTTTTTTTCTCTCTTTTCCATCTCTTCCGTGTGCTTTCCTCTTTCTCTCTTGCGCTCCTCGAGCTGGTTTGCACAATTAAAAACTCGGAGAGCAGTCTGAAGAGAGCGCGCAATAAATGGCACAAAATTTACGCCGTTCCTTTGTCGCATGTCAATTTTACGCGCGCAATAAATACACGTAGATGGGAAAATGTATATTAGAGAAAACTGACACTTCTCTTAGCGATCATAAGATGCGTCATGTCTAAGATTTCTTTTTAAGTTATGGTGTTCTATTAAGAATTTTATTATCACATATACGTATACTAAATAAAATAAATGAATAGAATTAATAATAACGTAAATCAAATAGAAAATCATTTATATAAGTGCAATAACTCCTAAGTACAAACATTATTAGCACACATATGGCATGATGATCAAAGCGTCAAATCAAAATTAAAGTTAAAGCTTTTAGCAAAATTTAGCAAAAATTCTTATAAATATCCAAATGATTTTTTCTCTACGAACACTTAACAATCATGACTTGCTGAGAATATTATTAAATGGAAATTAAATATGTATTTTTAAATTTCATTTACAGTTAATCTAACTTTTATTTATTTAATAGTAATTATAACATTTTGAAATGCGAAATAATTATGTGGAAATTTTCACCAAGAAGAAATCATCTTTAAAATCGTCTATTGTTCGAATTGTTTCGAACTATAAAGCAGTTTAGTTTGTGCTAATAATATCATGCTTTTTGACGATTAGCTCTCACTGCCAACTGCGACAACAGGAAATTTGAGCAGTTAATGAACACAATGCGTCAACTTGTTCTTTGGCATATAAACAAAAAAAGCTCCTATTAAGTCTAAACTTGGCAGCATTGTGGAAATAAATTCTAAATTATCTTATAATAAGAAACACAACAAAAATATGATACAACAATTAACACAATAAATTCAGTTTCCTCACTTCTTTTTTCATTTAATTTTGCTGTGATACACTGTTCGTATATATAAAATAAATGAATAGAATTGATAATAACTGTTCTTATTATATAAAAGATTAAATAATAGATTGAAAAAAAAAGAAACAAAAATATAATTATACACATTTTTGTATATAAATATATTAAACGTTTCTCAACTGTGAGTGTAGATAGCAAAACACAGTGATACATCTTACAAGATACGTTGCCAAGTTTAGGATTAATTATTGGATAAAGCCGCCGCAAACTTAATCGATCTCGGACGGCGCTAAATGTGGCGCTAAAGCGAGCGCTCACAGCGTGAGGCGTCGGCACGGTGCGGCGCGGCGTGTCGGAAGCGTGTGAGGAGTCGTACTTCGCTCTCGCGATTTCTGCGAAACAGCACGAGTTGCTGATTAGCCTCGAATACGACAGCGAGGAATGCAATTTTCTGAAAGGCATGTGCAATTCGCCGTCGCGTTGCTCGCCCTCGATTACGCTATGGCGGAGGGAAGAAAATCCGGCTCTCCTCGTCGACGAGCGGACAATTTCTGAGATGTAGTTAGCGTAGAACGCTGTGGCGTGTAATTCTGAAAAAAAGACGCGGAAGAAGGGACGAGGAGGGGTAAGATTTATGCACTCGTTCCACTCGGCGTAAGTGGTCGTTTGGTCGAATTGACCGCTGTTGTTCCGCGGATACGGTTACGCCCGATGTAATTTCCGACGAAAATTACGCGCGCGAGCGCGGCCTCTCGTCCACGTGCATCCAGAATCAGGTTACTGGTGCTTAAATTGCACTTTACTAGACTAATCCCGTAAAATCGACTTTTTCATTGACCGATATTTTTAGTTAATATGTGCTTGGCAACCGTAAATCGCGAAAGTGAATTAGCTGCTGATAGAAAACATCGAAACGTGATAGAAAACGTGAAGTTATGTCAGACTGAGATATTAGGATAAGTTGCATGAATTTATTCATTTGCGAACATTATTATTATAGGAGAGAGAAAGTAAAATATTCGAAATGAATACATTTACATCGTTATACGAATTATGCAAGAAAATGTTACGTGATTTTGACCTGTGTTTGTGAAACTTGATGTCCTTAATTCTCGATTGTATCTTCGTTTAATTGCACATTTGTATTCATATGCAGCATGCAAACCATTTTTCATCAAGAATATATAAATTTTGAATGAGTGGAAGCGGAAGTATTAACCTGTAGTTCATTTTGCTCAGTACATGGATGTCATGCTCGAATCTTGCTTTCGAGCTTACTTTTTTAATTCTTTTATGTATCAATTAAAAACTAAATTATGCTTATATTTATAAATATTAAAATTTACATTCGAGGTTTTATAAAATTTTGACCAACAACTTTTTGCATAAATTGATTCATTTACAAGAAATATTTGATAACTGTAAAATTTGCGCACATTTTTTACGTTCAACATAGACTTTAATAACATATCTGATACTTTTATAAGTTCTTTGAAATTGCAACGTTTTAGAAAATGAAAATATTTCTTTTTCTCCGAGTTTTCCATATATCCTTCAGACAAAATAGTTTCCGCGAAGCAAAGACTAAAGCGAAGAAATCTACAAGATCCAAAGAAAATTGTTGTAAAAATAGCAGGCAGAACGTGCCTTGGAAAAAAGTCGCACGCGAAATCTCTTAACGATCTGCCGGTATCGCTTAAACTCGCGGACGAACAAAGCGAGAGCGTGAGGCGAGACAGCGACCTGCTCCATTCGCAATGACTCGCGCGAATCGTGAGATTCGACTCGACTCTGGCGCAAATAGAACGGCAGATAATGCAGATAGACTAAGAATAGAGCGTTTAAAAGGCGTAAATGGAGCGTGACGAATTCGCGCGCGCGGACGCGGGCGCACCACGAGATAGTAAAACAGCTGGAATCGGGAATTCGATCTCTTCGGCGGCTATAATCGCGTGCCGCCGCTCTTGTTGGGTTCGCGCGTCCGTTCGCATAACAGCGTTTTCATTCGCGTATCACGGAAGTATCTTTCGAGAGAATTGTTACGATATCCGAATGAAAGAAAGCGATTTCACACTCTTAACCCCTAAACACGCGACGTTTCCATTCTTTCATTAATCTGTATAAAAACTTATCGATCACTTATCAAGGATTATAATAATATACTTAATGTTATTTATTTCTTTGCAAATTTAAAATAATATTAATGCTGATAGAAATAAAAAAAGCTATTTAGTTATGCCACAGATATCGCGGGTTAAAGGTTAATCGTTATGAATTAAAATTACGTCTAGTTTGCAGAATTTAGATAAAACAATGTGTGACATACATAGTTTTTTTCTGCACATTAAAAATGAGTTGGATACGAAATAGTGATATTCTTGTCGTTCTTATTTCTTATTAGTAATTACGATAAAATTTGATCTAATGTACAATTTCTGATTGAACGAAAATGAATGGAGGGAGAAAAGGATTTTATTAGAATCCACTCGCAGTAATATTATTTTCTCGGGTGCGACGATGTTTCTGATCGATACTAATCCGGATGTAGCCGGATAACATCGATCGAGTTTCGATGTTGGCACCCTCCTAAGTTCGATTGTTAGTCAGCTATCAAAATAACACGCTCGCAATCGTTGCGACGTGCGTCGCGCGTACTCTCTGTGCTCGTAGTACTTACCTATTAAACTTTCCGTGGCGGCGTCGCAATGGCGTGCCGTCGAAAGGAAGGCCAAGGCCAAAGCCAAAGCCAAAGGCTGCAGTGTCGAAGGTAATCGTGTCAACTTCATGTTTAGGGTCTCGAATTCTGCCGCGACGCTTCACTGAAAAAACAATAAAGATGATCGTTATTACGCGTTTTCGAACATATTTCTTGATATTTCGCGATATTCTTTTACGCTTGGGAGATATCAGTCGAGAATTTTCCACTCTAATGACAATTATTAATATTGCACTTAATTTTGAATAATAATACTGATATCAGAATATCACAATAAATTTGCGTAAAACATAAATAATCTTGTTACGCAAAATGCAAGCAGTTTATATTTTATTTTGATTTACATGAACTTGAGATAATTCCAAAGGACGTGTTAATATTAAAAATTCAGCATTTTATGTAACATTAAGATGTAAAATGCATGTTGTCTCTTTATCCGTTTAAAATTATGATAAATTTAAGAGCATCGTTAAGTGCATTTGTCACATCATTAGCATTGATACAGTCTGATGAGTTTCCGCGATTTCCACACGGGTAGACGCATAAATTTCCGCGGCATCATAATGCAACGCAGATTACATATACACATACATACACGTGTATTTAATCTTTTTCCGACGCACTCATGTTTTTATTGAAAACTACAATTCATGAATCGCTCTGTAAACGTCGAATTTACACTGCGGCGCTTTTAAATTCGCGATGAAAAATCGAGGAAAATTCCTCGGGAAAAACAAGTCGCAACGATTGAAAGAGAAATACTATAACGGAATATATTGCGAGTGTTACTGCCGCTTGTCGAGAACGCCGGCGCCCGATGCATTATTCAACACATTAAGTGTATAATCTCCGAATGCATCGGAAGAGCCTAACGAGCTTCGTTGCGCGCTTGATTAATGAGAATTCTAGTAGTTGCGAGCGTTTCGCGTTAGCGTTAGCGATTCCCGCCGTCGCCGATCGTCGGAGACGTCTGTACTTAATCGATTACGAAGTCGATGTCTATGCGACTGTACCTTTGTATGCAATGCGAGCGTCGTTACACCCACGACGAAATGTCTCTATGCCGATAAGGTGACTCGCCAATCTATTAATACGTGTTTATACACGTATCGCGCTGACGAGGAGGTGTGCGCGCAACAGGCGCGATAGGCGCGATCGTAAAAAAAATTACGATCAACCGACAGGATCAAGAATCGAGAAATTTACGACCTGATTCTTTCGATCACGGCTCTCCGACGAACGCCGGGAATATTCCTGCAACGCGTTACACTGCGCGAGCGAATAGATTGCGTCAAGTGCGAAGATAAGTATATTAATCACGCTCAGTTTTAGTTACTCGAGTCGTTTATTTCGAAAGTCGTTTAGGTCGGCTGAGATATTTGAATCGCTATGCAATACTGTGCTGTGTTTTCATCGCACTTTTATGATATGGTAATAAATGGCGAGTTAGCGTGGAAAATACAAATATATTAATTATTGCTTTTGCATTAGCAAAACTTCCAAGAACAACATCGCAGTTATTGTCGTATACGATTAATAAAAATACGCAGCACTGTCCGTTAAAAATGTAATATGATAATAATAATGGTTTTTTATTGCGGGAATAAGAAGAGAATTACGAAGATGATTGACAGATACAGAACGCACGCGAAACGCAAGGCGATAATAATATACGAAACCCTGGTTTTCAATTGTTTGCCCGACGTACGAGGCATCACGACAATTGATCTTGTACACAACAATGTTGACGAACGCAGCAATGGACCTTTGTGCACTTTGATGAGTTTCAATTTATTTAACTCTGTGTAAGCTAGTCTAAAATGAGAATCTTTGACCATGGTCTCTTTTCTGAGACAGATTTGATGTACAGAACTGTGAAATGCAAATGCGCGTTCTCATTTGTAAGACTACGGTTATTTGTAATGTTCGCTTTGGACGAATCTTTGGATGATCTCAGTAAATATCAAAAATCAAATTGCGACGGGTTACTATTCTTGGGCGAAGTGACCGAGCTCGTTGAAATATTATCGATAAATTTTCACGTTCGCGCCGGTATAATTCGACGGAAGTTCTGCTCTGGTGTGCATAATGACGCGCATAATGACGCGCCGACTCGAGATCGTTTGCAATCACGCGGATTGTTTGCACGAGCGAGGCGTGAACAAACAACGCTCGCGCGACGCTTGTTTGAGAAAGACGCGCGAGGGGAAAGAGTGCTCACCTATACTACGTAGTAGGCGGTGTAAACGCAGACTCGGCAGTCTAATCCAAATCGCAGATGCCGGCAATGTAATTAGACTGTTAACATCCCGCGTGATTATACACGCAAGCTTTGTAGTGAAGTATGAGCAAGAACTGGGACTGTAAATATTCGACTAGCGGTATCATTTGAATAAATCCGAGGTGAATATCGAAACTGAAGTGCTGAAATATCGTGTCTTGTATCAGTTCGTTTATTCGAATGTATTTTAAAAATTGAGAGTGGATCAGTCATAAATATCAAATAGAGTAAGCAGCGAAACAAACGTCGCTAGCAACATATTCTCAATTGAATAAAAATGATTATCTCGGATTGAATGTCTCTTTCTTTGATATTTCGGTAGATATAATATATTCTGGTTATTATTTGGTTGGAAATGAAAAGATAAATTTACGTGACTCACACCGAGAGAATACACAAGTATAGAAAGACATATAAGAAAGACTTATGAAAGACACAGGCCTCCCAGGAAGATAATACGAGGAGCTCAGGTTACGCGGACACACAGGTAGCAGCACGGAAAGTCGTTGGAGAATTGCGCTTACGGAAATTACTGCCGCAATAGATACTAATTTGATAATCAGGAACTATTCTCAATTCCGCGAAAGCGCGTTTAAGGTGTATAAATTTACCGTTCACATGATAAATTAAAGCTGATGCTGAAAGCAAGATTTACGCGTAGCGAGAAAATAACCTGTTGCCAAGCAAAAGATTTAGTTTCGAATCAAATTAGTAGTTGTATATATGTAATACTTTCAAATAACATATATATATATCGTTCATATGTAATATTAATAAAAACAAAAGTAAACACAAAGTTAGTTACAAGAGAATTATATCGCTACATGATATAAAAATAACCTGTATGTTTTTCTTTATTTTCAGTGCCGTTTTCACACACTCGCTATCGGAGGAGGATAATCATAGGATAATACAATAATGGTGCAATCGGTGAGTACTATAGCATACTGTTGTGATCTGCAGTGTTTCGCGCGATTATTCTCGCCTGTGTACGGCAAGCAGACGGGCAGACAGTCGTAAAACATCGGCGTGGAAAATTTTCCTGGTGCACACCGGCGCATGAAAGTATATCAAATTCACGAGTGGCGCGAGTCTTAAGTGGAACAGCTCTATTA
The DNA here is from genome assembly GCF_040581485.1 of Linepithema humile. Classification (NCBI taxonomy): domain Eukaryota; kingdom Metazoa; phylum Arthropoda; class Insecta; order Hymenoptera; family Formicidae; genus Linepithema; species Linepithema humile. The sequence goes on along the minus strand of NC_090132.1, from coordinate 21,622,487 downwards.
TGGGGCGTGATTAATAAATATTCGCACGTCGCGCGCAGGTAGAGGCCGGGTTCGCATGATCCGCTTGCCAGCTGTGCGTGCACCAATGCGTCGACAATCGCGCCGTCGCTTGTCATTGATGTATCTAGGCGGTGACAATATTGAGCAACATTTATCAGAGACAAAAATGCGTATACTATTTTAAGCGTTTATTCAGGAAGGAAACTTGCTCGGCACGGTAGCGCTTGCCGTACACACAGCCGTTGCTTGTACTCGCGTACGCACGAATGTAATTACGCACATTTAAATAGAAATTATGACTCATCGCCGCGCACGCCCCGGATATCTTTTAACCGTCGTAGGTCACTTTTACTCTCTTAAAAATATTTTATCGATCTTCCATTTCTCTGCATTCCTCACGCATGAAACAAACGTGGTGACACATTTTATATATTTTAATCGCCATTTGATAGAAAAATTTTCTTCTAAATATTGTTGATGGAATAACAAAATGTTAGTGATGGTTTCATACATATTTATTTTCGCAATTAATTTTTGAATATTATTTCGGAGTAAAATAATATTTTAGATGTTTTCTCGATAAATTTTCCTATTTTTCAAATTAAATGTACACTGTCAATAGTTTATCAATAGTTTCTTCTTGCATTTTATATATTTTTTTAATTTCTTCTATACTAAGTATCATGTATTTTCATCGGAACTCTCTCATGTTGTTTCGTTTCTTTTTTGGAGAAGATAAAATTTAAATTCGTATTCGCAAAATTTTATACCGGGAAAGCGCCGACATCTGTGGACATAATTTCCGCTGTCGTCCTCTTCGCGCGTACTATTTAACTATTAATAGTCATTACCACTTTCACTGCTGTTATTACTGCTCCTCCTCTCCGTCACCATCGCCTCTCGGCGATCGTTCTTGTTTTGCTCCGGACTTTAATTAGGATTCCGTCATGACCCGAGCTCCAGCCTCCAGCTGCTTCGAATACGTTTTTTCTGAGCGCATCGCTAATTCGCCGACTAAGCGTTCCGATCGAATCTCGCCAGCGGCGAATAAACTCGTAACAAGCGGCGCTCCAAAGGGAGGTTCTAGGCTCGTTGCACCGCTAGTACGCTAAATTAGATCGTAAGCACCGCAGGAATCCGAAGAGGCGTCCGTTAGGCTAATAGTATCGGCAATGTTAAGTTGATATTGTAGTAAAAGTATCCACTTTCTTTTCAGTGAATTAATATCGATAATGTTGATATTTTTACATTTTACATAATAAAGTGTATTTTTTGGTACACGAATAGTCTCAAAAAAATGCGGCATTTCTTGCTTTTCATATTAATTAATTATAATTATAATTATCAAACGTATTAATGATGTTTATAAATAACACTTTTAATGATGCTTATAAATGGCATTAGATATATCGTGATGACGCTATTATGAAACAAATCAAAATGTCGATATTTTTCTTTAAAACGTTTATCTCTAGCGTACGCGGCCGGCGCTGTCGATACACGTTGGCAACTAAATTATCTATTCGTCAGGTATGCGTCTGTTATTAGTTGGCCAGGCTTGCGCGTGAGTAGACAAAATGTCAAGATTTGATTTACGAGTTGGCCCGGTGCGCCAGCTCCGGAGAAATTAAGCGGAGCAGCTTGATTAGCCCGGTTCATCCGTCCAAAGCTCGGTTGGATTTTACGTCCGCCGAAAAACATTCATTCGAAATGCCTGTGTAATCGGCCGTTATGGCGTGAAGTTCACATGATGATATTTAAACGTCGCGCACGATCTCAAAAAGATAATTTTTCCGACACGGGTGTTTTCGAATTTGTTGCGTCTAATCTAGATGCGGATTGAAAGCTCGACTAAGCAAATAAATCACATACGGTATCTGACACATGTCGCCATAATGTGATTATATGCGATGATTATGACGTATGTATGACGTAAGGCGATGCAACACGAGACGAAATAATACGAGTGCAACGCAAAACTTGACGCGCCTCTCTTCGTAGCAATTTCCACTTTTTTGCTGATTATCGATTTACGTTGCGTTAACCGTAGGTATTACAATAAATTTCTCTTAATAATCAACGACGTGATAATCGAAAGCCGGATGTTCTACTGACGCAAATCGATGCGATTGGTCGCGCCGATTTGTGTATTTCACTTTAGAAATATTTTCCTCGGTTCCGAAAGGTCGTGTGCTAATTATTTTTAACGATAAACGATATCTTTTCTCGCGACTAACATATAAAATTAATATTCGCGCTAGAAGTTGATAAAGCGCTAATCAATATTAATTAAAATACTAATTGCACAGATTCTATATCTTCATTACTACACGTATGTTAAATTCAAAAGTATAAAGAGAGTTAGGCTATCTAATATTACCGTTTCAGCGCGCAAAACGTTAGTTGCGCTCTTTACTGCGTTACTTCTGAGCGCGAGGAAGAGTATCCTCCTCCGTGCGCTCCGCTGGGAACTTCTCAGTAGCCCTCCTCTCGCCCTCTCTTAGCCCTTCACCTTTTTCCTCCTTCTGCCACATGCCGCTCACGGACACGTGCTCGTGTTTATGTGCCTTCTTCTGCCGTGCGTACTTCTCCCGCTCGTCATCTCTCTCTCCCTCTCCCGCTCTGCATTACGCGCCGTTCCGCGATATGCTCATTTGTGTAAACGCGCGCGCGCGCCCGCGTGCGTCTCTGTGTAAAATAAAAAAAAAAAAAAAAAAAACAGCGGTAGCTTGCGCAAAAGCGCGAGCGAGCGAGCCAGCGAACAAGCGAGCCTACGGGTTGGCGCGCAATACACGTGCAACGGACGAGAGCGGGTCGGGAAACGAGAGGAGGCAAAAAGGAGAGGGGCCGGAGCGAGCAGCTCGGTCGCTTGCATTTACGAGAAGTGTATCGCGGGGGAAACACCTGCGGCACTGCGAGGCTGATTTAAATGAATGTCGGGGATACCGATGCACCGTGATATACGTGGATTTATGATTCCGCCTGACGACGATCTCGCGCCGCGAGACGCGAGTGCCGCCGTGGACGGAGAACGTTTTTAGATACGAATTTCGTTGGGACTTAATCAATAAATCATTATCAAAGTAATTAGATTAAAATTATTAAATAAACAATACATAGTAAGTAGGAATTAATTAATTTCTGTTTAATCAATTTTTATTCATTAAAATTTAATTTAATTTCACCAATAGCGTGCCATTTAAAATTAACTGTTAGACAAAATAATGCTCTCTCGCTGAAGTAATAGATGTCAGGTCGAGGGAGATATTTTGCGTAACTGTGTATTTTTTGTATGGATTTGCGCACTCGTCGGAGCGTCTTTCCCGCAGCTTCAACGCAGAATATTGCTACGATCTTCGGTATATTTTTACTGCAATTGTATATTTTGTTAAGCGTGCCGCACGCTCTAGGTCAGACTTTGTCGAGAAAGTTACGATTCTCGTGGATGTTATTCTAGGAAAGACAGTTACGACGCTCCGCGGCAGTAGCGACCGCGAGATTATTCGTGCGACTTGTAATTCTTAATCTAACACACATGACAGTTTTTGAAGGATGAGAGGAAAAAAATGTACTGCGAGAAATCACGAAAATCAAGAATGTGCGAGTATCCATCCATTGCGCGGCGAGAAAAAAATGAATGAGGAGAGAAAAGAAAAGAGGAAAAAAAACCAAACTACTTACTTCTTACACACACACACTCTCTGCAGTCTCATAATGTAACTTGATAAATAACACGCTGCAAATCATTGAGTCACAAGTGATAAATGATATCGTGTATTATTCTCTGAACACGCTTACAGAAAATTGATAAAACTTTCGATAAAAGAAATACAATCTACAATTTGCATATCAAATAATTTTTTTAATTATGAATAAATATTGTTTGCTTGAAAAAAGTATATTTAGCATAGAAAATACCGCAAGTTATAAATATAAAGACTGAATTTTGATAAAAGTTTAAGTATCGGCAGAAAAACGTGCCGTAAAAATTAAAATATATGTTTCTCAGTAAATATTTTAGGTTTTTTTTTAATTGATTGTGAACGCGCGGACAATGATTGCCTAATAAATAAGCAACAAATTCTAAAATGTGGCTGATTTAAAGTAAATATATTTTTTTTCATCAAAAGAAGTTTTTAATGTCTCTCTTGTATTGAATAACAATTAAACTTTTAGTTTCTATCGTGCATCACGATTAGATCTTCTTTTCGATAAATTTGAAGAGATATATTTAATATCACACATTTTAATTATTTTATATTGTTCTTTCTTTTCTCTCTCTCATTAATCATAGCTATACAAAGCAACTTTGTGTTTTATTGGTCCCCAATTCTTCTACCTTGAACCATTTCAATCGTATATATAGAGAGGGTGTACAACAAGAAAGGGAACAGAGGAAAAATAGAGTCGCCGGAGGAGTTAGAGCGCACGATTACATTGCGCAGCTTTTTCATCGCGTCCGAGCAAGGATGAGCTCGCAAAGTTACGGGATTGAAAATAGAGACTGACGCGTACATTATTCACGTCGTGACTTTCTAGCGTCGACCGTGTTACGTGCATCGGCAGTTCCCTTCACCTTTTTCCAGCCGCGGCCCTTCCAAACCCAACGATTGTCGTTGTATTTTATTATTTCGATGAAAGTGATCATTATTCAGAAGTTAGTCGGTAACAAACAATTTTTTTATTGAGTTGGATGTTATCGAAATATACATAGTATTATATATGTTTGTCTAAATTTGATTGTAAATTATTTTCAAATTCTAATTTGTAGTTTTATTATTACCGATATTTAATATCGAATGTTAAAAAATCTTAACAAAAAATAACAAGGGTTGATTTTAAATTCACCAAAAAGTGTGTCGTTAAAATTAAAATTTACGATTTTGGTAATTTTTATTTAACGTCTTATGTAACGTCTTATGTCGTAAGAAATGTTTCTTTAAGTTTCCTTCCGTATTTTCGGACTGAGCGAGTTAACAAGACACGCGCGCGCGCGCAACAGTAGTGTAAAACATAACAGATGTGATTCTAATTGGATTAGCGAGGTCAGAGGACGTTGGATAATCTTACAACGAACGGTTTATATTTTTGCGATTCCATTAATCGGCGCATTAGCTCTCCTAGCGCGATATATTTTTGGTCAGGCTGTATATTTTCGCGAGTTTGCGAGTCTGCGCGAGAAGAAGCGCTCTTCGGATGGGAAAGTTATAATTCCCTGCGGCTGTTATTCCAAGAAAGACAGTTATGAGGCCTCTGTAAAATCGTTTGAACGGATTACAACTCTTAATTTAAGTGCGCTCGTATTCTGATCAGAAAGAGAGAAAGAGAAAAAGAAAGAGGAAGGGAAAAAGATGAGTCACAGAAAAGACGCCAAGTGCGTGTTCACGGCAGTAAAAGCCGTTGCATACTGCGATGCGTACTGCATGAAACTAGTATCGTGTTAGCAACAAGTGTAACTAGTATCATGCGCAGCGTATATCTTAAGATTCAGAAGCAATCTCCAACTTGATATCAATTCAGACAAATCAAAGATTCGTTCCATTGCGCGCATTCCTTATTTATAATGTTGCATAATACAATCGTAAATGATTTTTATGATTTGGTCGATTTAAATAATTTTATTTACCGCCTTAAATAAGACTTTATTATGGATTATTATCAGATAAGTCATGTAGAGTTTTTAGCGTCTACGCCACATTCCTTAATGTCGTCTTATTAATTCCACACTTAACTGGAAATTATTTTTTCTATATATAGCTATTTCATAAAATTTTATGTCTTGAAGATATTTTCACGGCGATTGTGATTGTGTACATAGATTACTGTGCAGGAGCCTTTAGAAAGGATCTCGAGGTATCTCGGGCGTTTAAATCGTTTTTCCGCACCTCGCCGTGGAAGCACGCGCATTTCTTCTGTCCGCCTACGGTGCGACGAGAAAATCGCAGAACGAATCGCTCTTTTTTCCGGCACGTGTGTTTTTTTTTTTTGCGGGAAGCAACTCGGCCGCGTTCGCAGAATGATCTGCAACTTGTTGCGTTTGAACTTACTGTTGGAGCCTTCGCGACTTCGAAGAAGTCCGAACGAGTTCAGCAAAAGCGCAAATACGCAGTTTCTGGAAGGCGGACAAAAATAAGGGAAAAAGCAAAGTGAACTTGAGAAGTATGACTGCAACCAGTACACCATAAATCCTTTTCCGGGAAGAACGCTTTATTGCTTGATTATCTGTATCGCTATATCGTTAAGTGAAAACAAACTAACAATATTTTTATTTCTATTTTAATGCTATAAATTATATTTTATCATTTATTTTTATAATTAACATATAGCATGTAAACGATCGGAACTGTATTCGTATACTCATCAAAACTTCAACGTTTCCTAGTTCAATCTGTGCTGTTAATATTAATTATAGCCGCTAAATATACCGAAGCGCCGGTAGTTTTTTAGTGAAAGTATCTCGACAAATCGACGGAAGTATTACGTCGCATACGCGGCGTATTTATCAGCTAATCGATTTTCTTCGACCATTCCGGCAATGGTGCGTGATATGCATCGGGCACATATTAAACTGATTAGCCGGACGACCGTTTAGCACGGTAATTGCTTCTTGTTTAACAATAATATCGTTTTTACGGACCGGCGCAAGACGCGCATATACCTAGAAGCACGTTAGTCATGTAGTTACCAGCGTGAACCTGTAATAATGAATTATCGTTCGCTAAGCAGTAATAACTGCTTGTTCGATGCGGTAATTATCGACCGCAAACGGCAGCGATAATCGCTCATTTAGCAATCGTTTGTTGTAGGCTAATGTAATGCAACATTAAGCCCGCTGTCGATCTTTATCGAGCGGCGTTTACGATCTCTCTTCGTAGCGGAATATGGGCGTTCCTCGCACCGCGGCCGATAAGACACGTGTTTCGGATTTTCCGCGATACAACGACTACGACGGTGGCGGCGGTGGCGGCGGTGGCGGCGGTGGCGGCGGCAGCATGGCGTTTACGCACATAATTATCGATATTGTTACGCGATCGGCAATCGTGTTTACGTAGGGATAATGCGCACGTGGGATAATTGACGAACAAACATCGTTGGGAAAAACGATCGCCAGCCGCTGGTCACGATCGTCCTATTCGCCAGTCACGTCTTTTATATTTCTCAAAAAGTCGCGATGGAAACTAATCAAACATATTGACTTCAGGTGCTCGGCTGTCGAGAAGTTATTTCCGTGGAATAATTTTTTGAACGGATATTTATCAGGTTTTTAAAGTCCATCCGTCACCGGACGATCACGAGTCATCAAGCCGCGGCTTTTTCGAAGACCTCTTTTTGCACCGCGTGCGTAATAATTTATGCATATAAAGATACGCAGTACCGAACTCTTCTCTCGGCGAATCAATATTGAAATTTCAATATTTGAACCTGAGTTTGAGTGCTCGAGACTGTCTTGCCGCTTGTCGATGTCATTTTTGCAAAACGCGGCTTAATGCGCGGTCCTGTCTCACTTTTAATAGGAGCTTGATCGTCTTCCTTAGACGGTGTCAACGTGAATTGTTTACAAGCTTGTCTTTCAAAGAGTCACTTATATATCGCTGTCACATCGCTGTCCGGATTAAACGAATTTTTTTTCGTCATATTCTTCACGTAACATTATGACATCATGTGTAATAAAATTCTGTCGGAATGTCGTCGAAAAAGTAGGAATTCAAACCGGTATAATTTCTGGGAATTAAAATTTCAATGTTATAGACGCGCAAAAAATATATCTCTATATTTATTGAACGTTGAGAAAAATGTTGTAGCGCGATTTTGAATTGCGTGAATATTAGAAACTATAACTCGTAAAGAAGAATGTAAAAATAACAGATTTGGCATTAAAAACAAGATAATGTAATACTTAATCAGTTAATCAACTTTAATTAACTAAAATTACTGTTAAACTGACACTATCTGATGAACTTTCGATCGGTGAATAAAATCTAGTGTGCGAAAAATATAAAGTGACAAGATATAAACTTACGGCGCGCGATAATTCCGTGATCACGTCTTCGCCGTATTAATATCCGAGAGTCTCGTATTGCCACCTGCGCTCGCCGCGAATAGAATCGTTCGTCGAGAAAGCATCGAGAGAGAAGTTCGCGACATCGTTTTTGTACTTGCATTATCGTGCCGATCGGGCAGTGTGTTCATTATTTAGCAATGCGTGGAATTTTTCCTTGATTTTTTACAAGTCTGACCACGTTTGTGCTATAATAACTTTTGGATTCTTTTTACGCGACTTGCCGATAAATAATTAGTTTCGCAGTTTGGACTTATTATAACATAAAATGTTATCTTCGTTCAAACATATTGATCTTGTTAAATGAACCGAAATTTTAAGACAAATGCAAAGAATAAAAATGCACGGTTATCATTTTTGATGATGTTGTCAATAAATTAAAGAGATTGCTACTTGCATCACACGAACAAGGAAGATGCTTCTTTCGCTGATTAGTATGTCACTTACAAAGATTCCTGGGACGTAATCCGGGGATAAATCACGGCGCTGCCGCGAAAACACTGAATGGTGAAAATAAAATTTGTTGTAAAGCACGATCGCGCGCGTTTACACACGGCGGAAAAATGTTAGAAATGCGAACAGCGAGTGTGGTATTTGTGTAGGAATGGCAGTTTGCGAAATTTAACCTCTAATCCCTCGGCAAATCGCATACCTATGTACGCGATTTCAATCTATATTCATGTAAACGACTTACTTTATTCACAAGTTATCGTACTGTCATAAATTTTTAGGCACGACTGATAAGAAGGCGACTAATTTTAGACGATGACTATCGCCTGCCGAGCGGTTGATGCAATTTAAGTCCATCTCGACAGCTATGAATATTTGTAAAAGAATTCAGTCGAAATATTCGAAGACTTTGGGATCCTTATCTCTTCAGGAAAAATCCAGAAAGATAATGATTATCTAGTGCTAGTGGCTTTACTAATGGACAATGTTAAATTCTGAAAAAAAAAAAAAAATATATACTTATGTAAACTAGCTAAAACGTAAAACGTAAATCGTGTGAAATGCTCTATTTCGTATCACTTTATCTCAAGACTTGTTCCGACTTCCAAATCACAGAATCTGTCATTAGAAATTGTAGTTTTACCACGTGCAAAAGTAGGACAGCGTTCGCTGTACTTGTACTTGCAATAAAAATCTTTTGTCACGATGTGGATAATCTCGCTCGGCACGTAAAGGTTCGGCAGTTTAATCCGCGATTGGGTTTAAGTTTCTATCTCCTCGTAGATGACTTAGAGATTCGTGTATTTAGGCCGTTGCTAAGCACGCGAAACACTATGCGTGCAATCCGTTATCGGTGGCTTTCCACGCCCGACCGAATAGTATCTTATGCATCCTTTGCCCTTAATGGACGAGACGAGTCCCGCTTATCTCTGATTTAAAGCGGAGGATAATACTTTCGATCGTTTCGCCGTCGTGTAAGAATGCATCTGGCGGTCGGTGAGTCGGGGGTTCGGCGCACGGAGAAGAATTCGACCTTACGTCCGCGTTGCCTTCCTTCGCTTTTTTCTTTTTTCCTTCTCTCTCTCTCTCTCACTCTGCCGTCTGGATGTATAATAAAACGATCGGGGGAAAGCAAATGAATATTAAGACGATTACTTTAATGGATTTTGATTGAGGCGATTTTATCGGGGCAATGAAAGTAAATATCCACGCTGCCGAACGCGCGGCCCGCTCGCCGAATTACGACTTTCAACGATTGCATCTTTAAGTTGCAACTTCGGTCATTTATTTAAATTAAATTCGCTCACGACAGCAATTACGAAGGGATATATCTCGCCGAAGCACCCATAAGAAATAATCGGAATAATGCTCATCGCCGCGTTTTATTAATTGTGATATATCTTTAATCTATATCTTTTTCATTTTTTCCGGCCGTTTAATTGATCAAAGATTTCTCGATGTTTTAGATAAATGTGACGTGCCTTCTTTTAGCCACTTGCTCCTTCGATTGTTAATTAGTTGCCCAATTTCGAGAGCATGCATTATAGTTGGAAGAGTTTCAATTAAAACTTACACGGCGCGACAACATCTACATGTTATAGATGTGAAAATGTTAAAATTTATCGCGCGAGATGGAGTACCTCTAAGCTCCCTACGACATGACACGATGTGGCACGCCAGCGAAGGTTCAATTTACTTTCAGACGTCATTAATTCTTGCAAAATTCAATCTCGTAACGCGTAATCCACTTCGTCGCAAGAAGGCGGGACTTAATTTTCGAAGCGGCACCCGATTATTATCCGTTGCCCATTCAGCGCGGGCAAAACGAGACTATGGACGACAACGACGAAGATGGGACGATGTGCGTATTACACAGATTCAATCAAGTCGAGAAAGTTCGACTGTAAAAATTCGTTTACGAAAAGAGAAATGGAACTAATGATTCGTCGCGTCGTTAGCACGATTCGCGAAGATTATTGAAACTACTGAAAAATATCTGAAAAATTTAATATATAATAATATAATATGTTTTGCAACAATTTAAGCTTAAATTAATATAAATACTGCGATAGTTTCACTCACACATTTTTCAGAAAATGGCATTGATACTATTATTTTATAAATACAGAGATTTTTGTGTTAAATGCAAACTTGGAAAAATTATTTTATAGCTTGTAAGAAACGAGTAAAATTTTGAATTTTATTTTCGAGTTAACGAAATTATTATCAAAAAAGCAAAATTACGAAATGTTAAGTTACAGAAAAGACGACACGTGATAGCGAAATCCTTGACTTAAATTTTTCAACGTTATTGTTAATCGTCTCATTGACATTCGGTAGAATACCGTTGACGGTTAGGATTGTTGAATGACAATGAGGATCGAATTGAGATCTGTACGGCACAGACGTGAAATAAAAGATTCCGATAAGCCGCACGAATTTCACCGCGCAACAATAGCTTGACGACGTAGGCCATTTCGCCTTAAGATATAGAACTCGCTACTGCTTAATTGAAGTCTCTAGATTAAAATGCAAATGTCCAATATATATGCGAGCTAACATGACGGCGCAGCCCTTGACCGATCGGAAAATATCAACGGTAGATACGGAGACGCATATCGCGTCTCGAATTACGGGCACCATGCGTCAACTCGGTGGAAACTACTTGTTGCTTCAATTTTTCAAATTCCTCCTTTTCCATTGCGTCACTCGCGCAGCTATTATTACAATGTTTTAAACATTACTGTGAATAGAAAAGCGAAAATTAAAATGTAAATGTCAAAAAATGATACATTAAGGTGTAACAAAAATACGTTAAATATCTTCTTTTTTGCACGAGTAATGCATCGGATCTTTCGAAGTATATTCAACTTTAATTAGTTTTGCTGATATATTACTTTTATATCATGTTTGTTGATCTTTCTTTGCTTTTTTTATAATCTGCATATTTACGAGTCAATATCGGTCAGCAATATCGCTATCGATAATTAAGATTCGCGGGCAATATCATGACCCGTGCACAGCTTCGCAAAAAGAGAACCAGTTATGTGGAAGGATGTGGACAACGAACGATATAATGAAGAGTCAGCGACAACGATCCGCTTCCTTTTTACGTTAGCGTCGAGATTTACGGATGTCAGGATAATTTCTCGTACTTGTCGCGGCTGCTTAGCCCTTAAGCGCGTCCGGTTGCCTGTCGATGACATCGACTGACGTATGTGCGATTCGCGATAAGTAAGGCAAAAAATGATAAATGAAGAGGTTGATATAATTATCAAAATAAGAATTGATATTTTTTTATATCTTGTTGCGATACTTCCAGTATTATAAATTACGAATTATTTTATTTCCAAAATTATTTTGAGACGTTGAAAGTGATACGATTTCGCCAATTTTTATATCACTGCCGAATATATGAAAGTCCAATTCATTAAAAGTGAATAATTGATGTATCATGTTTCCTTCGAGAATGACTAATATTTTACCGAATCAATTTATCATCTCGTATCTTCTCATTTCACACTCTTCGTTTTCTGAAAAATCTGTCAACAAGTCGCTGCTGGCCTTCCCTTTGTCAGACAAAACCGCGCATTTGTGCGCGTTCAAGAGACGCGCGCGTGCGATTGAGCCGAAGAGAGAAACCGTGTATAAGTCGAAAGGCGCGGAGAAAGAGAGAGGCGAGAGAAAGAAAGATAGAGAGATAGAGCGGCAGGTTCCTCTCAAGCGAGCGAGAGGAAGACGGTGAGAGCGAAAGAGAGAGAGAGGGAGAAAACTTCGACCTCGCATGCTCGCTCGCGCGGCTTTATCGGAATAAAGCGCTCCTTGGTCGCTCGGTCCCGAGGCCTCCAAGGAAGAAGCTGCTCTCGCAAGATCGTCCTCGGGAGATCGCGATCTCTTTCCTCCTCGATCGTATCTTTAAGTCAGTGTTCTATGGTCATTAAATCCGGTGTTGATAAAAATTTTCGTTTCTGTATTTTAGCAGTATTCTTTATACTACGAATAAAAAAAAACGGAATTATTCTTGTATCTATAGCGTCAGAGAATTCATCTTGTTTTAATTACGGAAAAGAAAATATAATTTATTGTTTACGTCTTTAGTAGCAATTACTTAGAATATCCTGTTTTATTGTTATTCCATTATGTTGATTAAAAATATTTAACTATCAATTGACTATTTGCGTTTTGAAACGGTATAGTCGATTTTTCTCTTTGATCTTTATTAAATTATACGATATTCAAATGGTATTCATAAGAGAAAAGGCTATTTCTTCGCCGAGTTAACGTCACTTACCGTTAGAAAGATGACGCTGAGGTGTATTACCATTTTTATGTTCGTTATTTCCTTATAGAAGATGTGTTAGTTTTATGATTCATTCGTTACAGCGTTTTAGATAATCGTAGCTACAATCGTGTTTTCCAATACGCGAAATAACTACGATTCGAACTTCACAAAACAATTCACCTCTGTTTTTTTTTTTATCTCAGTGGACCTACTTCCGGAACCAAGATAAAATAAAATCAATACCCCGCATCTGTGAAACGAAAACAAACGTCGATCCACGATTTCGAGGAACGAAAATTAGGCTACCAAATATCACTCCCCCCCGTTCGCGGAACGAGATTGATATCGTTTCAGTCGCCCGTGTGATAAGCGCATCGTGATAGCTCTATTCTATTGTGTTATATTCTACCTGGATCGGCGGCTTCCGATCGCGGGAATGAGGCGGACGATTAATCTCTCCCCATGTCGAAGATCGCGAGCGGTACCACGGCAGCGTCAATTCAGCGCGAGAAATAGCGACGGCGGCCGACGGCTCGTACTGCCGAGAGGTAACTGGAAGTAAGTGGCACGAGCTGTCGCGTGCAGCCACGCCGCGGCAGAACGACAACACAACAGGTGCGTGCTGGCGAGGAAGGGCTCGGTATGTGGTGTGTGTTGGCGCTCACACACGCGTGTAAGCTACGGGGATGGGATTGAGTCGCAATAACGCAGACTTCTGATATAAATAGATGTATTTCTATTAGCGACATTTGTCGGGATCGCTCAATCCGCTGAAAAATATCGCTCACAATAAGTACAATTGCAATGAATAGTAGATTGATGTAATCTTATATATTTCGGATAACAGTGGAATCGCATTCATTTGCCACTGTCGTTATTCTACGCGATATTGTTTGAGGAGACATCACACGGTGAGACATTAAATATGATTAATGCGATACTTTCCAACATTGACTCAAATTGTTTTGCACTGAAAGAGCTGATACTGTTATACTGAAACATCCCTGAGAAGTTACATTAGTTTCATTATCTTATTTTTAGTGAAATAATTGAACGAAATTGTATCATCTTTATTAGCCTTGTATTGTTCGGACAATAGCTAATTTTCTTCAAATTGTAGCTATTTGAAAATAATTGTTCAAACCAAATAACTCGTTTCGCAATTATTTCATTATTTTGCATTGTTCTCAAGTGATCGGAAACGGTCGAGATTCGTCGTCGATTAAATGGTTATTCGTTTATCGATTTAGCTTGATTAATCCATTGAATCTCTGTGTGGTTTATACTTTGATCGCTCTGTTTCCATTGATCGAGTAAATTATCTCTTACCTGTCTTGATAGATTCAATCGGATAATTGCGCTCGATTACATTTTTTTCTTATCATTATTAGCTTCACCTTTATAAGAAGCTCGAATTTACTCGTAAACTTCTATATTTTCCCAAGAAAGATAACGGATTAGAGGTATTCTATTAGAGAGAAATTGGAGACACAGCCCATTTTATATAAATTCTTAGATACTATTGCTAGATAAGAAGAATTCCAACGTCATAAAAATCGATAACAATTTGACGATTGATTTCGTGACGACCGAACTTACGTGTTCTCCTTTCCGTTCGTATCTACACGATATCTCAAATATTTCTTCAGGCCAGCTTCAGCAATAATCGTTTCTGAAAGTGCTTCCGCACTCATTCATGATCGATCGATCGAGCACGTGGCGCGATACGAATCCGACAGAACAGCTGATAAGCCAGCGGAACTTGTCCGCTGTGCTCGTGAGTTTACAAAACTGACGTTAAATGCTCTGTAGATGTAAGCTTCGTCGAAATGCCGGACGCGCGTGACGTAAACTTAATTCACAAATTTAAAATTCGATCAAGTAAGCAAGTATTTTGTGCGCATCGCAAGGTGAATAAAATCTTAGTAGTCCGTTCACCTCATCGTTTAATGTTAAATGTTTAAATCAATTCCTATTTAATGTGTATCTTTCGTTCAGATTATAAATGTCATCCTCGGAGAGAAAAATAGAAAATTCACGATCTCTCTAAAGTGGCAATAAATATATTTAGTAATAAATGTCTAATAAAAATACACATTCTCTAGAAGCGGATTGAGCAAGTTAAGAAAGGTAATGTCTCGCAAAAATTTGCAAATCGAAGCTTCGTGACGATTTGAAGACGCGCTGTCGCCAAATCACATGTCGCCTTCGCACGTGTTTACTGGCAAGATCCGGCACTCTCGCGGCTCTCTTTCCTCTCGGTGATATCACGTGCTAAAAATCCGCTCGCTAGCCGATCCATCCATCACACGCCGTAATCCGCATTCTCGATCCCGTCATTCGCTCCCTCTCTTTGTTCGTCCGTATCCTCATCCCGATACTTTAATTATCCCTATATGTCGCGCCGAGCTCCACTAGAGATCCTTCAAATATTAACGTGGCTGATTTATGAAAGAAAGTTTCTCCGAATAGACGCTTTATCAGCTCTTAAAAATTTCACATTAAATGTGAATAATTAATTTTATATTAAAATATAGAATTTAGCAACACACAGTAGTATTGTGACATATTTTACATACGATGTAATTCGAATTCATTTCTCAATGACTTTTTCAACTTTCAATATGTCTAACTATTGTCTGTTACATCAGATTTGTCTTATGCGCTGAAGTTTCTGTATAATTTTCCTCTTTCTATACTACTTTCCATTTTCTTGTTATTATCTTTGAATTTTCGACTTTCTTGACGGGACTTTTCCTAGGATACAATCAGTTTCTTTCCGTCGGTCTGTCCGTCAGTCAGTCCGTATCGTGCCTCGGGGTATCCTCGAGGATCTCGTTCTTGACGCGAGACGTGGATACCCCCCGGCGAACGCGTCGAGCGATCTCTTGCACTCACCTGCGAGTATTCCCTCGTCGGCGCGCTCGCACGCGCACACTTGTCGCCGCGCGTTCGACCGCCGTGCTCTTTTACAGTTTTCTCGGCGGCTCTCCTCAGTTCGTTCCGTCGTCGTGATCGCGGGACAGCTACTGATGCACCTCGCCGTGTATTCGCGCAACAGCGACGACACACCGCACTGTTCGCGACTGTGATGCAAGCACAAACGGCAGCAGGAACGTTTCCCTCGCGCGTACACCCGCGATGCGTTCTCATTTGCGGCGAGTAGGAAAACGCGCGAATCCCGGGGCTGTCCTCAGAGGCGGCGGTGCGGTCCACACCGGTGCCGTGTCCACCGCGCGCTACGTCCCGTGTCGTGTCACGTACGCGGCGCGAACTCTACTACAGATCTAAATGATTCCGCGTCAGCTGCTTGCCGCAGCTGCACTGAAGTTCCGTTGCGACTTCCACCACCACTGTACTCGCGCGGAGTAACGAGGATCGCGCTCGGTTTGTGTACGAGAGAGAGAGCGAGAGAGTGAGCGAAGAGGCCGAGGTGGTCGTGGTAGTGGCGGTGGTGGAGGTGAAGGAGGAGGAGGAGGAGGTGGACATCGCGGCGGTGGAGAGTGGGCTTCCTTCTTGAGAGGTGGAGGAAGATCGCGCGTAGAGAGAAAAGAGAATGGGAGAGCCGCGTATCCACGCGTGTACCCGCGATGCGAGATCCGCGAGACGCGAATAGAGACGGTTGATGCAGGTGGCATCGGGGCGAGGAAGAGAGAAGTATTCGCTAAATGATGGATGTATTTGCTTTTAATCGGAATTCCGCGGAAGAGTCTTGTAAAATTTCCATGGATAGTAAAAGATCCCTCGTAATCCTAATTTGTGGAAGGATTGTATTAATTCGCATGAAATTAATTCGTCGATGCACACTCGCGTCGGTCTTTGTTAATACATAGGTATGCACATGATTAATACGCGTTTCATCGACATTGCTGCGTCATCGTGAAAATTAAAATAGAAAGCTTGAGCAATGGAAAACAGATATACATCTTATAGAATGTATTTGCTAGATTTAGATTCGAGTATTCAGAATGAGATCAGAATGCCACGCGCGAGGTGCACGCGCGCCGAGGTGTGCACTCGTGGCCGAAATCGTCGCGCGTGCGAATGCGCCGCGATGCAGCTGTGAAGAGCACGACGGAGCTTTCACGGTCCACGGTGACGTGGAGGACAACGGATATTGTTAGTGGGTTATGCAGAAGGAACTCGTAAACTTTTGTCCGGTGAGAGTCCGGGAGGGGAGGGGGGGGGGAGGAGGACGGAAGAAGAGCCGCTCCGGCTTCGTGGAGAGCGAGACGGCGCGGGAAGCTGGGTCGGGTTAAATGAGCGACGGGCGGGGCGGGATAAGGGGCACCCGCGCACATCGATGAGAAAGAGAAAAATTTTATCTTCCTCTCTTTACGGGCGGGTAGAAGAAGATGGGAAAGAGGACTCGCGTATGTGTATGTCGAGTGGATACGTCTATCTACATACACACACACAAACACACACACACACACACGCACATTCGCATATTGACCAAGCGAATCACTGGTAAATACCAGAGGCCCACCGCCGAGAGTGAGTTGCGCGCTTGTGTGCGTGAGTATGCGTGTACGCTCGACGACACATCGCGGGGAAGAGACCTCCTCGAGGCATTGAGTGCTCGTACGTTTGCCGAACTGAACGAGCTACGTCCGGAATGCCCGCTTTCACAAGGAACCGACGGATAGCCCACTGGCAGATAGTCAATGATGCCTCCGGACATCACCCTGCTGCGATTAGGTAAAAGCCAGCGGCTTTCTATGTCTTCAGTTCTTGATGTCGTAAAACGAAGTGGCGGTCACAGCGAGAGACAACGTTCTCTATCTTTTATATTTTTCTTCCCAACATTCAGGGGAGTGACTTAAAACGTCGTAGATATTTCGGGCAAAATGTTTCTCGATACCTTAAATATTTTGAAACATATGAAAGAGCCCGAGGAAACCCGTTTGGGCTTAATTTGATTTCACCTTGTGAAACTATTTTCTCGCAGCAATTGAACATTTTTATATCGATCAATATTTTAAATTTGAATTTCTAAGCCGTTGTATCAGGAGCGGTTTGTATATTGGTCTCTGTTAGTTTTGATTCTCGATTCTCACTGGGGTTGAAATTAAAGGGAGATGAGGAATATAAATTTGCCATTGACAAAAGCATCGTCATTGAGATTTTCTTATGCCAATTGACTGAGCGCTGCAGGAATGACATCAGACACGTTCCTAATATCTCTCTTTATCTAATCGCAACGGTATCGCAAACCTTTGAAGAATCCTTTGTACAGATCTCTCTGGTTCGGTCCTTGAAGAGACGTGTAAATAAATCGTTTAATGATGGGGAGGTTGCAGCAGACGTCTGACCGTGCAAGGTCAAGTGGTTCCTCGCCGCGGCGATGTTTGAACCTTCTGGGGGTTCATTGATCCGGTATGCGATTTGGCTGATGATCGATGAGGTACTCCAGCACGCGTACTGTCTCACATCTGGGAAATCTGACAGATGATGAAGTAAATCGACTGCCATGAAATAAGTTAAGACTGCACTTAAGAATGCCTGAGCTTGAGTTAGGAATGTCTAAGCAGGCATCGACGGCCTTTTTATTATAATAGACAGGCTAGACGCAGACGTATACAGAATAGCTTATGATATTGTACATAGTATACGATAAAAAAGATGTATGTGTCATTCTTCTGTTAATTCTTCGTCGTTCATAAATTTAAAAAAATGATGTTAGGAGCTGAAAAGATTAAAGCGCGATTAAATTAACTATGTTTTTTATGTTTTTCAAGATTGCATCTTTTTCAAATTACAATTGAAATTAATCAATCGAGAGAGCCATTCCGAATATTTCATTTTCATTTTTTGCTCATCGATGCTGCAAACGTAATATTTCACGCTTTCGACAAGATATATCGAAAAATATGAATATATTCTCTCTACGAGTGTCTGACTTACGTGATTTCGCAGACATTTAATGGAATACCTGTAGGATTTTTTTTTCTCACAGATCACTATGTCGAGCCCGCCTGAAACACAGGTCGCGAAGGGTTAGGTAACACATCGAACGGCGAAGTGTAGTGGCGCGCGATGAGAGATCGAGCTGCGAGCCAACTCGCTCGGTTATTGTACGACATATCGAAGATGCTTATCGAGGGGACGGCATCCACCGTCTGCGCTCTGTCTCTCCCGTGGAGTTACTCCGTGCGCGCGGCTGTTAGCGACCCGAGTATCTACCTGACCGCCTCGTTAGCTCTCTTCGTGGAAGCGCGCCCTTGCTCTTTCGTAGTAAGAAACCGAAGAAGAGAGACCGGCTCGCGATCTCTTTTCCTTCCATCCTTTGTCGCTTAGCGCGGCTATTAAGCGCGTCAAATATAGCGTTGCGTCTTATTATGCACATCTTATCGACACGTCGCTTTTTATCGCTTCATTGTTATATAATAATTGTATTACGTTGCGGCATATTACGCAGCCGCTATCGTGAGTCGTGTGAGATGAATTGAATCACTTTGCGGAGTGCTGATTTAGGAATGTGTGCGGGGAATGATGACAATGACGGCACATCGGTCTCCAACCCTTTCTGAAGATTCCGATCGCGTATATCTTATATACATATGCTAATTTGTTCGTTCCCCCCAAAAAAAACTGCTCACCATTTTTACTCGACGCGCTGACCGTTAAAGAGACAGAAAAAATCTTTTATGTCATTTAAAATTAATCACGCATGACATGTTGAGATGTTATGATTGCTCACTTACACCGCTGTTCAACGGTTCGCATGTTGATCTCTCTGAGATCGATCGATCGACGAATTCGCATAGTTTGCGATGCGATACAAGAGGGAACTTGGTTGACTCGATAGGTCAAGTGCAACGGCTTGTTCCGTCGTTGATGCATCGCGGATTTCGTCGCATCGGTCGGCGCGGGGGCCGCGGAAAGCGCACGAAACATCGCGCTGTTGTGCGCTTTTGTTTTCTTTTCGCGTAACGGGCGCAAGGTCACTGGAATTCCGCGCGTATCCTCCGACTCTTTCGCGTGCGGCCGAAACAAGGAGAGGAATTTCACGAGCGTGTCCGTGCCACATTTGAAAGGCCCGCCTTTCCTTTTCTCTTCCCAACAAGAGATTGCGGCTCCTCTTTTTTTTAGATTCCTCCTCCCTCTCTGTCTGTTTCCCTTTCTCTCCCTGTTCCTCTTTCTATCCTCCTCGACCGGAACAACGTTCATCCGCGCGTGTGCGCGTGTGTGGCCCGGATAATTAATCGCGATTTATTTGCCTCGACATTGTTAATTTTAACGAGCAGAGAAGTATTTTTATTAGGTGCTTGAGCCGCGCCGCTCGGGAATAATTTGTACGCAAATGCGCGTTTAATTTAATTTATTTACGACGCGGAATGCCGGACGTTGGAATGTCCGGCGTGCTCCTTTTTACAATTCAAACGTACGTGTCGTAAACCGCGATTTGCCGCTTATCGCCGCTGCCGCCGCCGCCGAGTCGCGTAAACGCGACGACGAGGATCTCTTTTGCGCAATGTTTCATTCTTCAAACCTTGAAAGCGCGACAGAAATTGCAGCTTTTAATTAAAACTTAATGTTTCGTTAATTTCCATTCTTATTTAATGATTTGAGAAATAGTTTATGTTAGTTTGAACAAAAGATTTATATTTTAATAAGAATGTTTGTTTTGTTTTCAGAATGCTGCAACGCTTGGAGGGTGCTTCGATTGATCTGCTGTTCATCATCATAAAGAAGAGCGGAAGAGCGGTGAGTAATGATTAAAATTTTTCACGGCTTCTAGTCAAAACGGTTATTTCGAAGGAGCAACATGTTTAATAGCATTTGACGCAAGTGGAACAACTTGGTCGGTTTATTATAACAGAAGAGTAAGTTTGACAGAAAGCAAGAGAGAAACCTGTTCGCTCGAGGGAATATCAAAATCTTCATTACATAATCTTAATACGTGTATCTTAATGAAGTGTATTTTGGAAACTTTGCATTATTCCACGTGGAGGGCAAATTTATCTTTATTCACTGCGTCTGCTATATCTTTTCGAAATAACCAGTTTAATTTTTGCCACACTTTATCTTTCGCGCTTTCACATTTTTCGCACGCGTGATCTCATGCGTATGCAAATGATTCAGAATATATTCCGCGAACAACTATCGTGATGCCCACGAAAGCCTAATCATCTTATGTCAAAGATGCGCCAATGGTTTCGCGTTAACCGCACAATCTCTCGGAATACATATACACATGTCACGCGAATAGGTTGATTATTAAAAAGGAATGATACGCGCGCGACCGGAAGTGATTCACGGTGGCGTCGTCATGGCTTAAAAGGAAATCATTGTTATTTCTAAGACTTGTTGACAGGCGCTCGTCATGTCGCAATATGTTCGTGGCATACACATTTATCGGTATAGTCACGACAGCGATAATCATTAATGACGATAATAAGAAAATAGAAAACAGGAGTACATTATTTACTTTTAATTATATTCTCTTATCTTCTATTTAATTGATTTTCAAATTAAATTATATCTCCTATTCTTATTTTTATCTTTACATTGTAACTATGATTATATTAATTCTGAATTTTTTATGAGATAAAGAAGATAAGGTGCAAAAATAGTATAAAAAATAAAAGTAGGACACAAAAACAAGAAATACAGCTGAAAAGATTAGGATCCTTTTGAACACATTATTGATTCGACCTCTCTTTGAGATTCGCAATCTCCAACGGAGCAAACGCGCGATTATGTATCCGATATCAATCTTCCAGCGTTCCACATACGCACACATGTAATCAGGCAATACGCGTATATTGCTATACCGCGTACCTTGCTTATGGCAAGGTCGTTTCGGGATATTTCGCACGCGCCAAACACCTTTCGTAGCCTCAAAAGGCGACATCTTGCTTTCGCAACGACTGCCGGATTATTTGTTTTCGATTCCTCTTGAGCGCTTCTTCCATTGATCACTATCTCTAAACTTGGCAGTGTGTCATAGAAGTGTTTTTATAATTTAATATGTTTAATTATTTTTATCCATGTTTTATTATTATCTTTTTTAAAGAAAATTAATTTATTATAAATTATGGTAATATATATTATACGTTTATTAGAATCAAATTAACATATAAATCATATTACTTATATTAATTCAAGTTCAATCATTAACAATTATGAGTTAATTTAAATAGAAGCAAGAAAACGAAATAATGTCAAGATAAGAACGTTCAATTTGTTTTCTCGTCGTTAAACCTTTTGGAAACAAGTTATTCAGAAAAATAACAGTGAGAATAAATGTGATGAATGCCTAATTACGATATCTAATATTTCGTTGAAACAAAGAAAGTATATAGATGTTTGACAAGTGTGGCTTTGAACTATTCAGATACCAACAATTATCAATCGCGCAATGGAATTTCAATTATATATCCTCGAAACAATAGAGAGAGTATCTAACTCAAGAGCATTAATCTCACACTAATAAGTCTTTATCTATTAGAAGTGGAATGTGATTCTATTTTATCGCGTGGCGAGCTCACGCAACTTTGTCTACCGAGTGGAAAGAAAAGAAAGAAATATCGCGCCGTAATTTCGACAGAGAGGAAACATGTGCGCCACTTGAGGAAAAGGAGTCTCTCGCGTGCGCGCGCGCGCGCGTCTGTAAACGCTAATTTGTTTGAGCGAGAACAAATAAACGGCAACGGAGAATAACGTTGCGCAGATGTGTAGCGCGAGCATAATCGCCGCCGTCGTTGATTTCTTTGAAAACCCTGTGTCGCCGGTTACGTGTTCCTAATAAATATACGTCGCTCGATCGCGCTCGATGTCTCATATATAGTCCTCGTCATTAACGATCTTTCGCGATGACTCGCATCGAATCAACATGTTCTTCAGCACTAATCTTTTTTATCGGATAAAAGTTCGCGTTATCGCTTAATCTCCGTCGAGAGACAGAGAATTTGCTGTGTAATTAATCGAATAATTTCCCGTGCGCTTTCGTCATTCATGGACGAAATGAGTTTTTCTTGCGGGGAAAAAACACTCTTCTCGGAGCCACTTAATTAAATTTAATTAAATTAAATTAAACTAATTAATTTAATTTAATTTAATTTAATTAAGTAAGTAATTGAATGAGGAAATCGAATTAACAGACATTAATAATTAGCATTTCGTATACATAAGTAATTATACTTCCTTCATAATTCAATTTCCATTTTCTATTTGCGAGACTCCGATGTTTACAAAAATAGAATGTTCTAGATTCACACATAAAAGAAACATATACACATAATTAGCTCAGTTAGTTGAGTCATTCACTGTTATGATTGTGATTGTAGTAATTTAGCGAATCGTTTCAACGAAGATAATAGTAGCTAATTCCAATCCTATTTTCTTTCACATCTGTTGCCTAATGAATAGAAAAAGAATTAGATGCGCAGTTATTTATTCCGGTGATTCGTCTTACGCCAAATTAACGAACATCGTGCGTAGTTTTCGCACTAAGGCCGACTTCCCCGAAGAAGTTACTGCCGTCGAGATTTGTTTTCCCGACCGAATCTCGCTTCTCTCCGTGCGCAGCGAGCGGTCCGTCGTGCGTCGTACGCGAAAACACATAATGCATCGCGCGGCGAGGTAATATCTATTTTCGGTTTAATTGGTTACATTAAGCCTGGCAGGCTGGTTAATTTAACACAACCGCGACGCTAATCCGTGCTCATTATTGCGCGGCAATCGAGTGAATAACTTCTCTGCGTCCTCGCGCGCATTGCGTTCGATGCACATTTTTCCTCGATCAATGAAAAAGCGTCCTCGTCGCGCTCGCAACATCTTTATGATGAGCGCCATCCGAGCGTTATTAACCGCTGGGCTGTAAATTTCACGAGGGTCGCGGAAGTGAGTCATTAGCGCATCTCCGCCTATCTCCCGGTCCATCGCCGACCTTCATCGTTCGCTCTTGATAATTTTTGTGAAGTCGTCGTGTCCGACTCGAGTAAATCGCGCAAGTCGCGACAACCACTTACACTTTACAGGCCATTAAGGCGAAAATCATTTTTTCCTGGCGATCAGTCGGCCAATGAACGTGAATATCCTCGCTGGAATCGACCTTGATAACGCGCGATTACTTCGCGACACGATTGCGAATGCACGATCTTCACTTGAACATAAACTTGTCGCTATCGATTATGTACCAATCGTAAAATTGATTCTGAAAGATTCGCTCATTTAATCGATTGATTCGCATTTAATTTATTTAATATTGCTCAATGACGTAAAGAAGAAATTAGAATGAAGAATAATGATTTAAAAGCAAAATAAGATGTAAAATCAGATTCAAATTTTGAATTATTAAATTTATTACTCGCTATATGTAGAGACTTAACGGTACGATAAATATTGAGAGAAAATTTTGCAAAGTTTGTAAGTAATCAGATTTGATATCTTTATCTTGATATGTTGAAACGCGTAGTATTGGCGTTTAACTACTTGATTAAATCAGAACGATCATATCGTAAAAAAAATAGTTGCTAATCAGAAAACTGATCTTTGCCGTAGTTTGTGCAATAAGGAGATAATTGGACGAGCGCATTCTTAGTAATTTTTATTCATCGTCCAGATTTTTTGCATCCAAATACACATATAAAAAGCGCAGCTCGATCAGGTTTTTTTCTGAAGCTGAATCAGCAGATTCAAATGATTAAGTAGGCGAACCTTTCAGAATCAATTTTGCGGTTGATGCGCGATTGGCGGCGGCGTCGATTACGCTTCCAATCGCCATTCTTAATCGAATATTATCTATGCGCGGGGAAAAAAATACGCGTCGACGTTCTGCATCCATTTCTCATTATGCTCCTATTAATTATGCTACCTTGCCTGTCGTCACTTTGAAAAGAGCAAATGCGACGTTCGATTGATGGTTGTGCCGTGTAGCACTCGTTACACAACTGCAATACGTGTCTAGAAAAAATGGTAAATTTTTACTTTTTATTTTTTTCAATTAAACATAGAGATGCTTATGAATAACATCTGCAATCTGACATTAAGTAAATAACTGAAAGATTAATCATAGACATAATTATTTAATACTATAAGAAAATGTATTTCTTTAATTGCTAGTTTAAAAAATTTAACTATTAATTATTTAAAGTGCATATTGCTAAATCGATTTGTTCATCGATATTTAAATTTAAGACATATTGAATCTTTTCAAATACATTATAAATATTTCAAATATTTGACAAAAAAGAAAATCTTTAAAAACTTTAATAGGTAAGATGAAGAAGATAAAAAGATTAGAAAAAATTTTTACCATTGTGAAAATTTCGTCGTATAAACATGGTTTGCCGAGAAAATTCGGACAAAGATATCAATCTTAAGACATCTTTTTCGGCTTCGTTTGACAGGTAAAAGATACCCGTCAAAAGATTGAGGCGGGCTCGATTGTGGACCATCTGTAAGTATTCTGCTGGCCGCAGGAGGCAATAGGTGTATGTTTAGGATAGGAGTAAAGGAGCGCGGTAATTGGACGGAAGCCATCAATTATCGAAGGACGAGAGAGAGAGAGAGTCCTGGGATAGAAGCCCCGGCAGTTTTCGGTCACTCCCGCCCTCTTTCCCTGCCTCGTTATCCGCTGATTACCGATCTCTGTCTCTCACGGTGGCTTAATCCTCAAACATCGCTATTGGTGGTCCCAGGGTTGTGAGTTTAGCAAGGTGGTCCGGTATTAAATCATAAATGCCAGCGGGAGAATGGAGTGAGGGTAGCGGGAGAAGGAGGGACGTATCTTTCCGTCGAAATTTTATTGCGGTGGTAACTGACGTGCGCCGCTGAGGGTCTCTTATGTTTCGCCGCCCTGCGCTCGCCCGAACAATCGACACGATTATTCACGCGGAATGATATTTGATTAAAGTAGCATCTTAATTTTCAGCCGCTCGTAAATCATCACTGCTACGGTATAATTTGTGTTTATATTTTGTCGAGTCTGCAGATACATATATTTGTAAATGCATTATTGGAAAATAATCTTGCAAAAAATACACGAATAAGAGTTTATTTCTGCAAATTTTTGGATTTAAACTATGAAAACTTTGAAATTTTTTTTCTATTGCTATGTCTTAACATATTGGCATTCTTTAATATAAATGCAATATAAACATAGAATTGAAAAAAATTTATTTAAGTAATTTGAAATGAGTAAGTTATCTTTTAATTTCTCGATTGTTATTAAAAGAGATGGACGGAGAATTGAAAAAGGAATATCTCTGATAAAACTCGACAATTGCAAACTCAAATTATAATTTTGACGATTAGAAATTCATAGTTTTGTAAGAAAAAATGGAGAAACGAAGTTTTGTTCATTTTTATTAATTCTGCTTTGAATAATCGATTTTTAATGATATTATGAACGTATTTCGTAAATTTATAAAACGACAAATATCATCATGAGTATATTTGTATCAATTGTAAATGCATGATTCTTTGAAATTGAAGTCATTTCTTCGAAGTTCGAAACCGATCGTGCAACGTCGGCTTTCTCCATGTCTCTCGTTTTATCATGCGACCTCTCGTTTTGTGTAACAGCCATTTGTCGAGCGATACGATCTCGATTACAAAGAGGAAGAACGCTGCGGCCCTTTCTCGTACAATCTTAAATCCGTTTCCGGTAACGACGTATCTTATTGTGGTAGATTCCAAGCAGCTATCGATCTAAAACAAAACAAGGAATTCCTGTCATAGAGTTTTGCACTTAAATAATTCAATTGCATTTGACATACATATACATACGCACAATTTCGTTATATATCATCGATTATACATTTATATATAATAGAGTTAAAATTATATGTACTGTAATCGTTCATTGATTTTTAAGAAATTTAGAATTAGAACTATCAGAGATTTTGATAATTAATATATTAATAAATAAAAGAGAATTAATTTTAGATTTCTAGGACATTTCATCAAAGACGGATTAGAATGCTTTATATATAATTTAAAAAGGTTTCAAAAGATGAGTTTAGTGAATTATGTGTTTTGTTTTCGATAAAATAATCTGTATATAATAATTATCAAAAATATCTCGTAGGCTATGTGGCTTTTCGTGCTACTTACACTTATTGTTAGATAAGATTAGTTAATTCTTTTGTCTGTTTTCAATGATATAAAAGACCTGCATATTTAGTTTAAGATAGCTTTTACTTAAAGGTTTATACCCAAAGATACGTAGGAGATAACTGTTTCCGGAATGTTCCATTAAAATTTTTGGGGATAATCGTCAATACAATGATTCATTGTTACACCGGACACAAATATTTTAGGGTATTAAGATTTCTGTTAGAATTTTGACAGCACTTCAAGTAAAGGTTAGAAGTTGTGATTTTGGGTCTTGGAATTTCTAAATATCTCAATGTAGCGCTTTTTTTCCATTTGGTGTACCGATTAACTTTCCGATAGACGGACGCATGTATTCGATTTTGCTTTTATGCGGCCCGTACAATATGCATCTTCATTCGGAACCAGTTTTTCTACATGTGCGCATTTAAAAAAAACCACCCATCTGGATAGGCCGGTGGAGCGGCGATGTGGCGCATATTGCGGACGCATGCCGCGACGTAAAAGAATCCTATCCATAATCGCGCGGTGCGGCTTCTTGGGCCGCCGCGTTCTCATGCCGCGCGGAGATCGCAGGAAGCCGTCCTGTCTGTCGGATCTCACCAGGTTCTTCCGGGAAGGTCGATCGCGCAAAGCCGCAGGCGAGTTTCCACGTAATGTCCTAGCGGAGCGACCGAAGGGCCGCTCGCACGCTCGCTCACTCTCGGACGGAATTTAATAGCGTTTAAAGGCCTCGATAGGCGAAGATGCTCGCCATCGTCGCGCGAGATTTGCCTTTTTTTGCGCCGGCAAAAATCGTTTATTTGTAAGACCTTAAATTGCGCCACTTATCCCGCGAGAGTATTGAATCGCAGTAATGCTTTATTGCGCGTTTAAAAATTTAAAAGTTTAATTTAAACGGCGACGTTGTGAGAAACTGCGCGTTTTTGTCGCGTTAGAAAATTACCAGAAAAATTAGTTCCCACCGATCATCCTTCTTGAACGATTTTATAATTATTTTTTATTAGAAAGAAAATCTTTTATCGATATACATGTACGTGCATGTACAAAATTTGGGATTGGAATTAATTCTGTCTAGAAAAAGTTACTGTACTTTTTACATATACTTTTTTTTCTCGCATAAAGGTTCTATAAATTTTATATATATTTTTTTTCTTCAATTGAAATTTATTATTGTGTGTGAAATGATAAATATAGAACATGTTGTGCATAAATATAGAACATGTCATGCACAAAATTTAGCATTTATTCGAAACGTAAAACTTTGAAAGACACAGATGTATAGAAATTAGAGAGTTTGCGATTTTTTTTAGCTCTTTGAACTTTTTGATCCCGGAGTTTTATATTCGCAATTTATTTCTTAATCTTAGAACACAGAAAATAATCAGTTTCTACTCATCGGGAATCTGCGTAAACAAACTTTCCAAATAGTCGAAAGATTCCATAAGCAACTTTTGATCTTTTGCACTAACGTTATTTTACGTTTTTATTTAGGTTAAAAGTGATTTAAGGTAAAGTCGAGATATCTCTATAATCCTGTGATATAGCTTGAATTTGTTCTTCAAATTTTGTTTTACTTCGATTTTTCAATCTAGCGACTATATTTCTTCAATACTTGTAAAATTGCTGATATTTAATAGAGACAAACTAAACGGCAAGCTCTTCTTTCATATTCTATTGTGCTTTTACTATTTCCAAACTTATTCGATGTATCGAGTGCAATACTCTTTATCCGAAGCCAGTTCGAGGAACGAATAGCGATTGTCAGAAGCGGCGAGTTAGAAGAAAATCTCTCTCGTGGCGTCGAGTGACAAACACGTAACATGCGAAACCTTCTTCAGCACTTCCTCTCAGGTATGTTCCTCGGACTCTCATCTGTCTCTTTGATCGTCTTTCTAATTCGCCCGCAACCTTCTTTTATATGTCGAGCTGTGGAGTTTGCAAGCAATGTCGCGTTTATACAAAGCTAGCTAGCGGAAAGTCAAGTGGCTTTTTCAACCAACAATAATAGAAGGGGCAAGCATGCAACTCGTCGCCACTAGACTTACCTGTCTATTAGCTTCGCGTGTTCGCGGCATAACGCAAAAGACGACACGTTAGGCTTTGAATGCTGTCCTTAATAATATATATATATAATTCTCACATAAATTTCTTTTTCAAATCAGACACCTACTGGCTATTAGGTAGAACATTGTTCTCCAGATTCTTTAGATTTTTTACTGCTTACTTTATTACATCAAATTTTTCAAATTTCTTTAAACTACTCCTTCAGAACGAAAATACTTGTAGTAATCTAAAGAATTTTAGTTGATAAAATTGCGTTTAGCTGATAAAATTCTCCGGTCAATTTTGAAAGAACATCATTGTAATTTTAATGACGCTTCGATATATTTTTAACAAAGAAAAATTAACTCCAAATTAACAAAAAAAAGGCATACATAAAGTTCGTAAAAATTATTAATATTTTTTTGTCATAAAAGTTGAATCAATCGCTTGTAAAATGAATCTCTTTGAAGCACTTCTGCGCGAAGTATCGATAGGAGATCTACTGATCTCATATCTTTCCGCTCTAGATCGCCGGATGTTGTCGTGAGCACGCGTACAATCTGACACGCTGGAATATTAGATTCTTCGTTAGACAGATAATAATAAGGAACGGAGCGCGCGATTCATCGTTTACGCCGTCGCTTGGAAAAGTGGAAGCGTGGCAATATAATTCATCGGACCCTGACCTTCTCGGTGAACTCTCCTCCCTTTTCCCGATGATGGTGGCGGTGGCGGCGGCGGCGACGGCGGCGGCGCCGATGGTGGCGGCGCCGATGGTGGCGAGATACAAGACAGCCGACAGTGTTTTTTCTTAATTTCCTCCGGCGAAGGAGCGATAAAGCGATATAATCGCACGGTCCGTAATTTTCCTTCCACACCTTCACAGGTGTCGCCGATTTACTACGCGCGTTTATCGATTTGTCGCATTTTTTTCCCCAGCCTCTGACGCGCTTACGGCAATCGATTGATCGATCGATCGTTTCGCCTGACACGCGAATATTCTATTCAGCGGCGTCTTCCTTCATCTATGTATCTTCTCGCGTTACCGCGCGAGATAATTGACGGTACGAGCTAAATCAGACGTGATTTTCTTCTCGATTTTCTAAGGAACTTGCAAGGATGATGTCTGTGTTGAAGATTATTACATAGTCGTACCATTAAGAAACATCGTAGTCAGAAAATCTGTAGAACGTATCTCCGACTTTTATCTTTGTGACATATTCTTTAAATAGCTTAGATTTTTCCTTGACTAAATCATCCAAGTGTCAGCTTACAGTCGTCAGTTATAGATTAAAAATTACACAATGATAATTGTTATTCAAGTCTCAAGTTTTTATCTTTCAGAAGTTTAATTCTTGTATAATTGTCAAAATATTTAATATTTAAACATCAAAAACTGTAGTAAATAATGATATTTTTTACAAATTCTAATTTTGTTCAGCGATATGCCATTGGAATTAAAGTAAAGAGAACTTGCGTACAATATAATCAAACATTACGCTTACATCACATTGTCGGCTGCATTGTTTACGCGTTGCTCGCTCGCGGTTATCTCCGTCGATGTTACCGCAAAACGTTTATCTGAACCGCAAAGCTGCGGCCGCAAATATTTCAATCTGTTACATCAGTGGCCACAACGGAAAAGTGCTGCCGTCTAAATATTTGCCGAGCACTTCGGCAATGGTTACTCGGGCCTCGACTATTTGTTTCTTCACGCTCATGGGAAGCCACGTATGGAACGGAGCACGCATATGGCGCAGCGAAGAGTCTACTTTTTTGGATCGCGTGTGCCGGCTCAACGTGTGCGCCACGAAGCGCGATACCAATATTCGAAGTAATAAATAATAGTAAAATATCTAACTCATCATTTGGTTTGCAAAGAATTAAAAAAAAAAATTGATTTCAATTGTCTTCAAATCGAGAAAATGCCTGCAAGTACTGTTTATACAGCAAAATTAATATAAATACGCAAGATTTATTTTATACCTATTTTAATGAGTATACAGCTCGCAATCTTATTCTATAAATATAATTTCCTACAGAGTTACAAAATATATTCCGGACGAACTTGTTGATCCTATTCTGGGATAGTTTTATTGTACTTTTTAATAGTGGAAGAATCAACAAAAGCGCAGTCACCTTCATAACAACGCGCTGCAATCGTCCGGTGCATTTCGTGTCTCTTATTTATTGTCGCGTCGGGTATCGAACAGTACGCGCGGAGCCTGGGATCTGAAAAATTTTCTTACGATCCTTTCCATTCTACGGGGCCAGGCACTTTGCATACATTACACAGCGAGCGCTCTCGCAAGAAAATTATCGCGAACAAAGCGTGCGGCTGTTATTGGTCCCGCCGAGTTAAACACATATCTTCTCGTCTCGTACATTCTTCCCATTAATTAGCCTCGAAAAAGCGGAATCATGGCGCCAGCTAGTGAATCATTCAAACTACACGTTCTGCCGTTCGACTTCGCCTATTTCGATAATATGCCGCAGGCCGTGGAATAAAATTATCGCCGCAGCGCCGGCGCGTATAGATGCACTTACGTAAACCGCGCCTGTCCAAGTTGGCGTGTCCATGCATAATACGCGTGTATATTGCACCTGCATAACGTATCGATATTATATATACACACACACACACACACATATATATATATATATATATATATATATATATATATCTACACGCAACAGAGCTAAGATCTAACAGCTTAGATTTAATAGATTTAAGATGTCCAATATGCGCAGTAAGTTCTGGGGATTTAGCTAAAGATGATGAAATAATTAATCATGTTGATGGATTTCGTGATCTTTTGACAAAAGCTGAATTTTGTTCTCTACGTTCTTTTTTTTAATCGATTGACGAAATTAATTATATTATTTCTTCCAAAATTTAAATATCATTATAAATCAAAATGCATTGAACGACACGGGGATCTCTAAGAAGCGCGATTATTAGCCTCTAGCTGTTCGTTTTCCGCCATGTCGGATTCTTGGTAGCTGTCGAGGCGTTCGACTACATGAATCAGACGTTTCTTCAGCTTCGCGAATTCTTTGGTGGATGTCATCTTGCTCAACGTTGCGGGTTTCGCGTCCAGGTGGCTGGTAGATTTTCTTGATGTAGACCGCAGCAAGACGCACAAGCCGGCGTCGGCGATCTCTTCCCAGTCCTGAGGAACCAATTGATCGAATGCTTATCGGGAAACGAACAGAGGGGAACGACACGCCGATCACATTGCAAACGCGTGGCAACGATAACGCGATCTGGCCATATTGGTCAATCTAACTCTTCTAAATGGATAAAGTTATTTATTTTTCACAAGAATATCTCTGCCTTCATATTTTTAATTGTGTGCAAATATAATTTTATTGCAAATTATGCGTCGCAATTGCTGGAAATTAATATATTTGGAAAAATGTAGTATATAAATTATATTAATTATATTAATTAATATATTATATTAATTAAATAATTATTTAAATGTTTATTTAATTAATATATTATATTAATTAAATAAACAGATTTTTAAACATAATTAAAATTATATTTTAAACATTACACATCAGACACAGAAATGTTTATCCTCTTGAAATGGAAAGATTGATCATTGCGCGTCGCAATAGTACTTACGAGTTCGTCGCGCAGCTGCGGCTCGAACCCGATCGCGGCTTCGAGCATCGCGTACTTATCATCGTTTACATTGAGCCGCAACAGCAGGAGCAGTAACCTCACGGCACACCGCAGACCGTGGCCGGTGCGTTCCCGTTCCTGTAACAGTCCAATTATCGCGCATCGCGTTACATCATACTGCTGATGATGAACTTGCGCGTCGTCAATCTGGCCGGCTAATTTTTGACTGTGCAAAGCGAGATTTCGATTAAAGCCGGTGTGTAATTTCGATCAAGTCAAATTTTGGTATTCTCTTATACTTATTTTTTATTAATTGGTTGTCTTCTATAACATTTAAGATTAAATTTATCGAAGGTATATCGATTTGAATCCTCGGCTTTCAAGATATAATTTCCGATAGAAGATCGATTCTAGAACAAAACTGAGAACTTGTGCGCCAATTCATTTCCATTCACTTCAACCTGCTCTGGAAGTGGGAAGTATATTCTCACACTCCCAACTTTCTCCGGTATACTAGTTATTAATTTTGATTTCAATCATTTTCCCATCTCATGCCTATTAATTATTCGCCGATTAATTAATTTCTTGAACACTTCTCATAAGAATTCAAATGTAGAGTCAGTTCATGATTTCAAAGGTTACGAGATAAATCTCTGTTATTTTTCAGTTATCGATTTCTTTGCACTTTTAGTTCAGCCATTCAATAATGGCGAAACGATCCTTCTTTTGCGTCGTTGTCTCTTTCTCTTCATTATCTATCTAAACATGGCTCGCATATCGCGCGAATCGGCACTTGTATCGAATTCCCTTCCTCGGAATGCCATAAATCTCGCAAATAATAAGCCACTCGAGCACGACGAGAGGGATCGAATAACGATCATGCAATGGGCCTGGCTGGTTGATATAGTTTCGCGAAACCGCTGGCGCGATTGCCATCTCCGCTTCCAGATCGGTGCGCGATAAAGCGTGGCGTACCGTATCGACCGCGATCATGCGAGTAGCTCGCGTGTTTTGTACAGCCGAGATTATGGTCGCCGCTCGCCGTCGCTGCCAGCGTCTGGTGCATAAGCGAAGGCATAGCGAACAATTACCGTGCGCGACTCGCGAGCATTACCGAGACAGAGAAATTCTGAGATTATAGTAGTTATAATATTACGCAGAATGTTCAACTAAAAACTAGAAATCAAAAAGAGTCAAAAATTGAAAAAAAAAAAGTTATTTAACGATTTTATGACAAGACGAAATCAAGATTGCATTGATGCGGTTCCAATAAGTTAAAAGTTCTTAATAAATCGATATTGGAGTTTGCTAAGGAAGAACACTGGTCATAAATGATAAGATGTTGATGAATTACCGCTCGCGCGACCGCGAGATCATTCAAGAGCGTGGAGAGCGCGTGAGAGGTTGACTCCAAAAGGAACGGCAGTCCGGTCGTGGTCAGAGATCGGGTGCTCCGCTCCCTTACGGTGCGCAGCATCTTCCTCTCGATGTTCCTTAACTGTGTCGACACCAATCCGATCTCGTTCTGTACTTGCGAACAAAAAAGCATGCTGAGAAAGAGGGGATAATTAATCGACAGCGACGGCAATGTTAATAAATCGGACACCACCGATGCTTGCCATCATCGTTGTCGTCGCGACTACGCGAGAAGACTGATTTGAAATCTTACGGAAGTGGCGGAAGCCCTTTCGAAAAAGAGATATGTAGAAGCAAAAAAGATGAATTTTGAGAAGTGTCAGTGTATTTGTGCAAAATCTTGCAGACAAATTTTTAATTCGCCAAAGCTTCGATCTTTTTAAGAATTAAAAGATCAATAAAACAAAGAGAAAAAAATATTAAGTGTTAGAATTTTTATAAAATTTCATAAATTAAAAGTAAAGTAATATTAAAAATTTTATTCAAAAAGTACATTTAGTAGAATGATATATTTTTATATGATTTTATAGGATTTAGTTTCTCAAACTTAATCGATCATGATATATCAAGATTAGATGCGATGTTTCAGCAAACAATTTACCGCGATTTTGTCGGTTTTCAGACGGCTACGAAAATGCGCCTCCATCTGAGATTGCACTAACTGTATGTGGTTTTGCGCAATGGTGGTCGTAAAGTTTCCAGTGGCCTTGTCTTTGAGCCTATTTACCAGCTGCTGGGCCACCAAGGCCATTGCGAGCCCGTCGTTCGATTGCACTCGATATCGATTGCTAGTAGTACCGGAAATGATTGTCACCACGCTGCTAGTTTGCACGTGCTGCAAGCCGAGCGCGTTCCAGTTTTGCCTTTGTACGTCTCCTGTGAGCTCTATTAAAGAATAATTGTTGTTAATTAGGAGTTTTTTTGCGCAAGCTATGCTTTTGAAGAATAATCAAATAAATTTCAGTTAAATTCAAACAAATTTCGAATTTTTCGCAATCTTTATTTTGCGTTTAATATGATTAAGAGTTAACAGTTAACACTGAATATTGGCAAGAATACAAATATTGATGTTTTTTGAAATTAAAAAAAAAAATTGACTATAAATTTATTAATATAGCAATTAAAATTATAATTGGAAATTTTGGGATATTTTGTGCATTTCATGTTCGTTATATTGGAACATGAGAAAGAATATTGAGATCTTTATGATTGATATTTTCGATCCTGAACGATCGTGGGAGGCAAGAAATTTACTTAATAAGGCTTTACCGACTTTAAATTACGAATTTACCAGGTGTGCCCAGACTTAAAGTCGAAAGGCCGCTAAAAGAAAGAATGCTGTGATTGAAGAGGTCCGGGTGAGGTTGCCGGGGCTCGCGATGCCTGATTATTAGGTATTAGGTGGGCTGAGAGACTGCGCGTTTAAGCCTCGAACAAGAGAGACTGGATTCCTTAACATCGCCGTTCGCAAACGAGACATCCTAATTCTCTATCTACAATTTCCTGGCCCGTAATTTCTGACGGGGAACAGCGCGGGCCCGAATGCGAAGTAGTGGGAGTAAAAAAAAATCCGTACGTTTTTAGGGAATCTTTTACGACGATGGGATCACAGGGCGGTATCGCAAAGCCGTTAATCGCATCGATCGTCTGTAAACAATCGATTTTTCTACGGCTCGATTGTTGATCGATGAAACTTACAGGATTTTATCCTTAAATTACATGTCAAACTTCAAATTGCGCGTTTTTATTACGTTGGAAATGTAATTAGGATATTATGTAGCTCGTAAATTGATATCTCATTAAAGACTTTGGGAGAAAAAAAGTTTTATGATATAGAATTTCGCAATTGATGTTATACTGTAACAAATACACGTAGAAAATTGTAATGAGGACTGTTTAAATTCGCACGCAATGCTAAAACAGCGTTAACATTTAAGTATTGAAATTTCAATTAAACGAACTTAACTCAAACTCTCGGTGAGCTCGTTATAACGAGGTTTTACCATAACAAGCTGCAGAAAAAATTGTTGAGGCAAGGTTTGAGGTTGAAATAGCTTTATCGCGGTTGCAGCCCTGGTCGCGAGGGGGGGGGGGGGCATTATAAACGACGATGCCGATGGATTTACCGGGAAACAGCTGGCTGAAAGCGACAAGGGGCTCGCTGCACTTGATGGTCGCCGTGAAGGTGGACGTGTTCTCGGGTGGGCAGGCCCTCAGCATCATCTTCAGGGGCAGTTGGGCCGTTTTCTGAAGTACGCGCAGGCTCCCACGATCCCCGGTCTCGTAGCTCGCCGTGATTCTCACGTCCGACGACATCGCCGGTAGATCCGCTGTCGCGTAGATCGTCGTGCGTAGAACGTACCGGTCACCTTTGTGCGTTCAATACGTTCGATTAATTAGCAAAGTGAGAGGCTCACGAATTGCGATTTTACCATAGCAATTACAAAAAAAATATGGAGACACGGAAAATATAAAATATATTATTATATAATTTTTTATTATTTCAGTTTTGTACCGTTTAACTTTGACCCGTTTTAACAACTATTTTCTCGTTTGGATTTTGCATCGTAAATATATAACTTTATGTGATTTGCTTACAAAGATTGGAAATAACGTGGCAATCTTTCTCGGCGACGAATGGCTTTGAGACGTCCACGCACACTTGAACGTCGCGAAGCGTCGTGTATGTGGACAATTCTACAGTGATTCCGCACATTAAATTACGACCCTCCGAGTCGTCTCTAGAGTCGTCCTGGTTTCCGCGCGGGCAGGGTTCCAAATCCGGAGATACGGTCACAGACATTATGAGCTCGGCGTCCATCGTGACGTTATTTAGCTGATTGCCTTGCAATTTTAACGATGAAAGATAATTAACATTTAATAAAAAATTGATTAGATTTTATTTTAGATGTAGCAATTTTGGGGGGACTTTGGAGAAATTTAATTATATATTATTCTTCTTCTGTGTCATTAATGACTATTATGCACATATTGATTTACGTTTATTCATACCGGAAGCCTTATTTCTCTTGGCCAGCTTGCGGAGCTCCATGAGCTCATCTTCGGCGGCCACGTAATCGTAACCTCGGCGATGAAGAGGAGGCGCGATAAATAACGACGGCTCCGAGCCCAAGTAGCAAGCCTCCAGTTGGCCCTCGTCGGAGAGAACGACGATCACTCCGTCTAAGTGCTAAAAAAAGAAATATCAAACTCTAGATTACAGTCGCATCTGCGTAAAAGGAAAAATCAACGCCAAATTGGTCAAAGAAAGCGTAGATAAAAAAACCCGCGGGAAACCTGGAATAGCTTGTACATCACAGTTATTATCCTGCAGATGTGCAAAAGAAATATAACCGCTGAATTAAAGACCTGCTCGTAAAAATGGTCTGACCTTCAAAATTAAAACGAGTCGAGTGCGACCGCATATCGACCATGACGACTAACTGCAAATTCCATTTCTCTCTATTTTCAAAAAATATTGGTTAAATCGATGCTACGTGTAGGATTTTAAATTCGAATGCTTATAACATGTTTTCTTTTTCGTAGCAACAAACAAAAAAAATTGCTTGCAAATCTCTCGTTTTTGTCGCTAGCGCAAGATAAGATAAAGATGATTGTGTCTCGCTATTTTCATACTAGTGTCTGATTTTTCGGCATTTTTTGAAGCACGTTTTTTCAAGCGCATACATAGAACAACTCTAGCCGTGGAGATAGCTTGTTGATCAACGGAGTTCTCGGTATTAAGCTAATTAGCCAGCAATTCGCGCTCTGTGTCCTCCGGAAAGACAACAATGGCAACCTTGCCGGCCGCGCGCTAGCTGTGGCAGGACGATAAGATAAAACCAGGGTGATAATTGCCGGCTCCTCATCCTTCCCTGCACTCTTGTGATTTTTCCTCTCTCGATTGGTCTTTCATTGCCGATGCCGATACTGCGAGCCTTGAGCGCTTCTTTCGATCGTCATCGCCACTCGAGTTCCTACGCTTTTATCTTTACTTTTATCTTCCTTTTTCTGTCTCGTGATTTTAAATATCATTGAAAGGATAAATGTGGATGAGTCTACAAAGTGACGAAACGTTCCGTTTTCCAACATTTCAATTATCATATCATATTGACATATTGTAATCTTTACATCCAGTGAATAAAAGTCAACGATCGTAATTAATATTTTTCACAAAATTTTCCACGAGAAATTATTTACATTTTTCAATTTTAACATTTGCGAAGCCTTTTACGGAGAAATAAAACAAGTATTATAAAATGTTTGTGCAGATAGGCTGAAAAGTGCTTTCATCTCTCGTTATCTTTTTTGAAAATACCATGGAAGGTGCGCATAGAGGCTTTCAGCTTCTGCTGACAAGGACACGATAGATCCGAGCCTGAAACCACGTTGTCGGCGAAACAACGCCTGGCGGTGTCGATAGTGCGCGGCGACACGGAAGAGGAATACCGATATGACGGGGGTCTCGCTCGTTTCTTTGTCAAATGTCATCGGCTCTGATTGTGTACTATCGTAGCGAACGTAGATATACGCTCTGTCGAGGTCTCCTTTTCTCACTGTTTCTTTCACTTCTTTCGTTTTTCTCCTAAAAAATGTTTCTCTATATTTCTTTTTTGTTACTCTCTAGGATTCGTTGTTCGGATAAGATAGTCCTTTCGTCGGTTGATAATTTTTTTCTTCTCATCTTTTCTTGTCAGCGAAGATTAATAGCCGACTCGTTAGACACGACATTTTGGCCATCGTTAGATCGTTGCCTCACAATTCTCTAGATTGTCCTCAAAGACTGTCCGCGAAAGGATTGATAATGCAAATTAATGCATTTCTATTTTATTTCTGTAATTTGACATGTAAAAAATGTGCACAAATTATGATACAAAAAGTTATATAGTGTAATGTGCTTTTTAAGCCTTTTTAACGAGGCGTGATAGGCGCTTCCTACGAAATGACATCGCGAAACGCGGCATCGAGTGAGAATACGAGTTACAGAATTATGCAATCGGTTACCTGAAAATGCGCTCGAGTTACGGCCACCGGAGTAAGAGGCAGCTGAGCCGACCACTTAAGAGTCGTACCCTCGTAAATCATCAGGGTGCTCGTGTCAGCGATTACGAGCACCATCAACTTTCCATCCGGTTCTATAAGCATCGCGTTCAATTAGCACACTTATTTTCTACCCGTTAAAAGTAATTAGGCGTGTCGCATCGTGCGCCGGCTACGATCGTCTACGCAACACGGTTCTCTCCGACATGTCCGACTCGCTCTTCTTTTTCCTCTCCTTGCGAAAAAGAGAGAAAAAGAGGAAAGCAGAGGAAATCTCGAGAAGAAGTAGCGAAGCATTCGTGACAGAACGATTGCACTCGTCCTCTTTTTCTTCTCCCTTCCTCTCTCTCTCTCTCTTTCTCGAAGAGTTTCTAATTCCACTGTCGATTATACCTATCACATAAGCTTGGAAGCAGAGGGCCTTGTACTCGAGTCTTTTCGTATACTTCAGGGAAACGCAATTGTCGTTCAGACAATACAGATTTCTTTCGCCAAGCACGAGGATTCCGACCTCGAAGCTACTCAGGGTGACGGCGTCGATGTCGAGAACGGCTTCGCCGATGTTGTAACTCCAATCCGGCTCTAGGTTCTTTGGCCCTTCTGAGCGATCCTTGTTGCCGAATTCCGCCATACTCTTGTACCTGTGAAACAGCACGTTTCTGATGTATGATCACACTTTGTTATTTATATTTAATTAACATTAATATAAATTACGGAGCGGGCTACTAATCTTCGCCGACAAGAAAAGATGAGAAGAAAAAAATTATCAACCTCAACTGAAAGGATTATCTTATCCGAATAACGAATGCTAGAGAGTAACAAAAAGGAAATATAGACAAACATCTTCCAGTTATCATATGGAATTTCTCTTATATTGATTAATATAAATTCTTATAATGCAAAGTATATAAATATTGCACTTTGAGAAAATGAAAAAAAAAAAACAACAGAAACGGAAATTTGCAAAGAAACCGTTTTTTAACGATTTTATTATCGATTTGAATTCTGTCTCTGATATATCATGTGCATAAGCGCATGGAACTAAAATCGAAGAATCTTTAAATAGTTAGAAATTTATTTGAAAGTGATCTATTCTTTCTTTTACTTATCGAGTCTCGAATTGATCTTCGAATTTCTCGATAATTCAGAGTCCTTCTCTCATTACTGTTGCGATCACAAAGGCAGCGTGAATTGTATATCTCTTCATTCATCCTCTCGGCTCATAATCCCGAAAGACGAGGCTGCAATCTGATATATTGTGGTCGCGTTATCTTAACACCGGCAGGTGTTCATTGACAAGCTACTCGGAACGGTACGGTGAAACAACCTGCCTGTAGCATTCGAGGATCCACGAAGAGCTTGGCGTCACGAAGACGTCGTTCCGCGAAACGTAGACGATCGGCTCTGGCAGCAACCGATTCCTGAGAACTATGCTGAAGGTGGGAGTCTCCTGCTCGTAGAAAAGAAGCGTGCCGTCCAGACACTGGACGCAAAGAAAGTCCCGGGCCCGCACGCCGCCGAACGGTCCTGTTGTCAGAGACGCCGGAAATCGCTGCAGCGGATGCTCGTAAGCGACTTCGAGATCGTAACGATCCCCTGCAAGAGTGCAATAATACGGCAATTAAATTATTAATTTACGGGCTGTTTAAATCAAAATTTAAAACTTTAAATTATTTGATTAAAATTGAATTAAAAAGAAAAACGGTTAGGACATTTTTCTAAATATAGCGACTATTCTATTTTTATGTATGATTTCATTTATTGAATGTGTGAATAAATCATGGGGCTTTTCGGTGTTTGAAGTTTAGATTGCTGCCTCGTAGACCTGAGCGATAAAAGTACCGTTCTATTTATCGAAACGGAATTTCACGCCGACCATTCGAGTACGAAATGATACGATAGCGCTTCTTGTCGCTACTTCCGTCAAAAGTTGTTGACCAAATGTTTGCAATTAATAGATTATGTGGAAAATACTTTATAATGATTAAAAGAAATTGATTATATGATTTTGGTAGAATTACTGCTTTTTATCTGTGAATTGTTTTACTAATTTGGAGATATGAGTTACAAATTTTCTTAACAAAAATGTCAACATTTAAGAATTCATTTATTAATATATTATGTAACTTATAAATATATTTGAAAGAATGTGCATCCCTTGGGTTTCTTTGATCGCAGAAACAACACTCGTCAAGGCGGGTAAAATGCTTCGCCGTTCGGAGAAGCGGTTTTTACTTCGACATTAAATCAGGCCGATTATGTACGCTTGTAGACATATACGTTGTAGTTAATCGAAGAAATAAATATGCGAGACTGATGTGGCGAGCTCAGGCGGCGCTAGACAAGCGGCTCGAACCGGCGAACAATCGCGATTCCTGTCCGTATATAGGTCAGACCGCAATTCATCGTGGCCGCGTTTGAGCGTCCGGATGAGAGTGTTTTGCGGACTACATATAACGCAGTGTTATAACCGAGCGAGCGAGAAAAAAAAAGGTGAGAGCAGAGTACAGTCGAGCACAGTCTCTTTATTCGGATAATATAAAGAAAAAATGAGGAGAAAATTGAAGATACGAAAATAAAACAAGGCATCCTTAAATATAAGGGTGATTTTATTCTTATTGAATTAAACGTAGAGAACTGGATTTTTCTTTATTTTAGATCAAAATCACATGAGAAGGAAAGAATGAAGAAAAAACTAAAAATATAAAAGTGACTAAGAATAATTTTTAATTTTAATTATTATTTATTTTGTTTTATTTATCTATACTATATTGAAAATATTTGTGGAAAAAAATCTACAATTTTTGCGTTGAAAATGAAAAAGATATTGTAAAAATTGATGGCGCCTACTTGGCGCCAGGAAACAGATGCAATGTTACTTTAATGATCTCATGAAAGAAGTCAATCAGCCGATTGCAATGTACGCATATGAAATTTACTCGTATGCAATTTGCGATCTCCCCGCGAGCGTGCAATCGGAACGGAAATCGACGCGGACGATTTTTTACCAAGCGAAATAATCGTTCTCGCTTTCCGTTCCACGCCCGCTCCGAGAGGAATCGCGCGCTTCGCGCGCTCGAAAGAGATATACGCGCTCGACGACGTAACGGCGCTTGCGAATTATTACGAAACGCTCGGCGGTTGTTGTTACTGCGTCTAATATCGATTGGATTTAACGAGATACTAGCTTGAGGCGCCTCTCGATCCCGGATCGTAGCGCGAAAGCAGCCTTTAACATTGGAACGGCCGAACCGGTCATTTTGATCGGTGCACATTTTTTCATCAATTAGAAAAATTGTATATTTATAAATAGACTTTATTTTAATTGAATTAATATTGACGATAAAAATTGTAGAAGAAGGGATAAAGAATTTTTTATGGATCAAAAATTAATTTGCATTTTTTTAAATAAAATGGAAAATTCTTTTCTAATTAGTTACAAATGTCTGTCTTTCTAATATTAAGATAATAAAGCTTTCTAACATTAAGATGTTCATAAAGCGCATTCACAGATATATAAAGTATAATTAGATATTTTTATGAGCTGTAATATATATATATGATATATTTTTTATAGCATATACGGTACTGTGTAATGATGCTGTACACATCGTAGACAAGGTTTGTGTAAGCTTCTGATTATATCTGATCGCTATATCCCGATCTGTATGTTCTGCGGCAGTTATGTAACTTCCCGCATTACGCGTAGAACTGCGTAGATCATTAGTATTAATCGATGATCGCTTCTCACATGGCGTCTTAGGGCTTCAAAATTGTCTGACTTCTTAACTTCTCTCTCTTGGACGTTTCAATTTCAAATTGATATGCAGGAGGAAAACAACTAGTTGAAGTGATTGCAGGAAATTGAAAAAGTTTTTCAGCATTACGTAAATTGTTGTGGAAGAAAACATCGAGAAAGAGAGACGGGTCGCGATATAATACAGTTTTCGATTACCCACGCAATGGA
This sequence comes from Linepithema humile, assembly GCF_040581485.1. Classification (NCBI taxonomy): domain Eukaryota; kingdom Metazoa; phylum Arthropoda; class Insecta; order Hymenoptera; family Formicidae; genus Linepithema; species Linepithema humile. The sequence goes on along the minus strand of NC_090132.1, from coordinate 21,579,526 downwards.
CGAGACTGCGCGACGCGTTTCTGTACTTTGATACGCGATATCGCACGACCGGACGATCGGCATAAACACATATAGGTCTGTATTTATACCTCACATTTAGTGTTAAATACGAGTGTTTCATTCGTTTCGTACAAATCGTATGTTGCAGCTAATCTGATGGTCACATTTAATATTTAAAGTGGGATGTAAATTTAAACCAGAGAATTCGATCGATGTAAAATTATTTTAATTCTAGTTCAAAATCCGACAATTTATAGTTACAGGATGACTGGATGTTTAAACGAGATTATTTGTAATAATTAACATGGTATTATTTCCAAATACATCTGGTGATATAAAGAAAATAAAAAAATAACCTCTGGTTAATTCTAGTTTATCGGACAAGATAATTTTTCAGGATGCTGTCAACATGCAACTTACGTACAGTTTTTATCACGTAATATTGTTTTGCACGACATGGACGCGACGATCGATATCTCTAAATCTTACCATTATCACTCGGCAAGTTTCAAAGGCAATAACAGCCGTTTCAATTTTTTATACGATTTGTCACGACGATGCATGTTACACATTCTTGCAAAAGAACGATACGATATCGTGGTGAAGTGATATCGGTTTTACGACTTGTATACGAGCTACTGTCGATGTCGTACGAAAATCGTTCTGTCGTAATAGACCTCGACGTATCGTGAGATATCGCCGATGCGATGTACGTGTCTCTATCTCATGCCGTTGAGAATCTTTGCGCGCGGGAATAATTTAGCGCGCTCGTGATGCGCAGCGCGCGGCTCGTTAGCAGTGTAGCGCTCGCGGTCATTTTATCTGCGCGGCTCTCGGACCGGCTCTCGTAACATATTATAAGTCTATGAGACTGCCGCCTCAAGCCCCGAGCTCTTCAAGACCCAACGAATAATAATCACATTATATTAAACAACAGAGAAATAATTCTTTTCTTCAAAATAAATTAAAGATACAATAAGAATGGAATTTATAATAATAGTAATAATAGTATCGATGAATAAATTTATTTGTGGAATATTAAAAAACAAGAAAGAAACGCGAAATATGTAGACATGTTTGTTAAGATTGCAGTGCCTAATTAACGAATTATTCTTGAGTCATTCAGTTCTTGATAATTTCAGTTTGTATACGTTCTCATGATTATTTGATATTCTTAGCCATGCGTCTTCCAAAAACTTTTGCATCGCGTGATTAATGTTATTGTCACGATACTAAAATTAATATTCCGACACACACGATGCGTATTATGATTCTGAATTCCGATTAAAAGAATTGGAGATTGTGACGGCGAGTATAGATTTCTACAATAATATTTCCTGTTTTTGTTAAATGTAATTTGCATATACGTGTTTTCAAGTAAGGCCGATGGAAGAACGGTTTGTTTACTACACACGTCACGTCTTAAAACATGTCAAATAAACAGAAAAAAGATTTATAAAATTAATAAAAAAATAGATAAAAGTTGAAAGAGAGTAAAAAAGACTAAGTAAATTTTAATTTGTTGCGTTATAATCTTATGTAGTCATGTTACGATACAAACCATGTTCGACGGAGCCTTGAATCAAAACGATGCTGTAGATCACGAGTTTCGTTGATGTCAATATCGCGAGTCGAGTATCTTGCGAGCCTCTGAAATTGATTGGTATCGATATATAATCGGTAAAGATGTAGATAATATTTAAACAAAATACAATATTTGGTTAAAGGTGAAGGCACTTGCGCACAAATTTTCCGAATTAAAAAACATGCAATTTTTCGTGACGTCATTAATTTTTTCACTTTGTAAATTTGTACTTACGAGACAAATTTTCCCGCCTTTGTATCGACAATACAATCGCCGATTTGCGTCTCGATGAGCAAATCCGCAGACTTGTGGCCGCTCGGCGATTTGGTCTCGTCTATCCATTGCGACGACGGACTGTATATTCGAAGGAATCCGCTATGGCTACCAACGACGACGACATCCTTCCGGTCGGCGCCAAACAACGGCACGATCAGCAGGCTGCGCCTGTCGAAGGACTCGTTTACTCCACACTGCGTTCTCCACCATTCCTTTGTCTTGAACAGCGACATTTTTAGACGCGATTCAGGTATTCAGCAGCATTTCGTCGCAATCGACAGGAAATTACAGCTATTGTTGGGGGGTTTATATGCCGGGTTGCTATGACGCCGCGTTGCCACAACATAAGGGTTGATTAGACGGTAATACGTACTTCTCCAAGATAATTAAAGATGCATAACGAAATCGTGGTATAACTCTGTATTATCGTATTAGGTATCGAAGATGTGTGTTTTTCGAAGAAACATTTCCATATTACACATTGCATCAGCTGCGAATTATCACACAGACGTATAATTCACTTTTGTTGGCCTTCGAGATGTAAAGCTTGGCTTTATAAAATCGAAGAGAATTATTAATTGTTTAATTTTTATTTATTTTTTTAAGGAGAGTATTTAAAAATGTAGAGAATTTTAGAATTAATTTATCTCAGAGCTCTTGATCTACCACTGCATTACAGATATTGCTAAATAGATGTTATGAAATTCGTTTGTCAGCCGTTACTATTTGCATAACTATTGTATAATTTAATTTTGAAAGAACAGAAACTTGATAAATACGAAATATAAATTTGATCTTTATATTTTTCATCATATAAACATATATATTATGCTACAAAACCATACATATACTTTAATAAGTTATTCTGCTTAAAAATGGTATAATATGCAAATATTATTTTTTTGTACGTTACGGAATATCAAAATAGAAAGTTATAAATTCTTATATTTTTGTGCGCAATTGTATTTTACGTATCGCGTAAAACAGTGTGAAGTTTCGTCATCAGATGGTAGCACGGTCAATATTCAATTTACAAATGACAGCAGTCGGAAGGACAGGTTTCCATATAAGTTTCCACTTGCTGGAGAAAATGATTACGAAAGTTATTTGTATATATGATACTCTATTTCGACAAATAATATAATTGAAACAAAGATATTCAAAAATTATCCTGCAGAAATTGCAATGCAGCAAAATAAATTTAAATAATACATATATAAAAAAATATTTTTTAATATGACAGTATTTTACAATTTTTAATTAATATATAATTATATCGAATTTTTTTTTTGATAGCTTTTAATCGCAGATTAACATGTGCATTAATTAGAATCATCTTCTCACTGTAGAAAATTATGTGCAATGTCGCTTAATTTTTACATAGAAAAGAATGTTACAATTACATGTATAGTGATGTTTATTAGAATTTAAATACGTACAAGCATAATTCTTTTTATTAATTATATTGTAAGTGGTGTCATTTATTTTATTGCGTTTATTAATTAATTGCACGGTGGGAGTTCATCAAAAATATATATTTTAAGATAAAATGTGCGATATTTATTGCATAGTGGGAAAGCTTCCTTTTAACAAACAGAATTGTGTACGTATTTTCCATAGTTAATTATATGCTCCATTAACGTACATTAAATAAATATTGACTATCGATTTTTTTTTGTTAAAAACACAGAAAAAAAAGGTTTACAGAGTGGTTAAAGTAATTTGTTCATTACAGAACAATAGAAATTTGAAAAATCTGATGTTTCTGAATACACATTCTTGCAGCAGTTTATATCTGCGGCAGTCTAGTCAATATTCGACAATGTCAACATCTATTTCCTCTAGCACAGTTTTTTTTTGTTCAGTCGTTTTCTTTCTCACGTCTTTATTTTTTCTGTAAAAGAAAACATGATAATAACAATGTCAAAGTATGAAGAAATTTTTTCTTACATCTTGTACCACAGCAACTCGAACACAAACACGGTAACGCTGAGCAGTATTCCATAGCCCAATGAGACTATCGCGAAGTAACATTCTGTGAAACCGATGGTGATGTAGTTGGACGCGCTTGAGCACGTTGGTTTATCCGGGTACAAACGACGTTCTTCACGAAATTTAAGTCCGTATTCTTGTAATACTATGGCTCTGAAAATACTTTCTCTCCATGAATATTCTATGTGAATTATCTTATAAATGTGATAAATGGAGATATTCTCACCCATTTTTTATTATCTCTAAATAAGGCGATTGTCTTGGTAGCGGGAGAAACGGATACGGCAATTTGAAATAGTCCACTTCGGACAGACTGCACTTTTCGTCTTCCTGAAATGTCTGCTGCGCGAGGTGATATATTTGTCCCTGCGGTCCGTAAAACGCGAAGGTTTCGGTTCTTATGCGATGTATTCCTTCCTCTATACTCATCCAGGTTCGGTTTCCATTTGGCAATATTTTCTGTTCATAGACCGCTTTTCTAATGGGATCTTGGTGAAACTGTGTTTCGACAGAAAGAATATTTTTTAATATCTTGTTTAAAAAAAAAAAGAAAATTCTCACGATTTTGCAATTTACGAACCTCAAAATTATAATGGTTATACTTGACATCATCCACGCCGAGAGTTAACGGACTGTGCAAAATATCTGCAGGGGTTTTGATCGAATCCGTGGTGGATTGCAAAAGAGCCACAATATTTGCTGTGTAAGCCGCGTAGAGACTTAGAGATGCCACGAGTAACATGAGAGTGGAAATTCGAGTCGAGATTTTGTATGGTTCATATGAATATCCTAGAAAAGTATATATATTTTACATATATTACTTTACTATTAAACAGCTGAAAATATTTCATTCTCGCATTCGCGAAAATATTTTAACTTACGAAAAATGTTAAATTATGAAATGTACTTAATTTGTATTTCATGCAGTAAAGTTTTTAATATCAGATTTTATTTGAAGAAATTTTGACGATGAAAAAGATTCATTGAAGATTGAATTGTTATTAGGATAATTGCTTATGTACCTTGCTGTGAAAAGGCGCCTAAAAGAATGAAAATATTATCACTGACCGTCGGTTCTGCGATTTTTAATGGGTTTGAAGAGGCCACCGACTTTTTTGCAGTAGCTTCATAATACTCCCATTGCATGGATAAATATAAGAAGCAGGAAACCAAAAAGAGAAATACGGCAATCGCAATCCAGACGCGTTGTTCAAAGGGCAATGTGAAGATATTTTTAACAGTTGATAATAAAGGTCGTCGAAATACGAAAAGTGCGCTATGTAACATATGTTATGCATTACATTAGCAATAAAATCAGTAAATTCGAAGTAATATAATAGTAATTAGTCTACAAAAGAGTATAACTTGATGAAAATATATTATTAAATAATGTTGTTAATACTATTGCGATGTTATTAATAAATAATATTAAATATTAATTTTTTTTATAACAGATTTCCGAGTTTAACATTCGTTGTAACATTATAGTAATTAGAGAAATGATTCGCAAAGAACCATTGGATTAAAATGAATTTCAATTTTACCGAGTGCGTGTATATAATTGAACGTATGTCACTATATGCAAGCGATCGTGCAGCATATACATAGTAGTGCCAGCCATATCGACGTCGTGTCGATACAACTTTCCGGCCATCCCACCCCAGGATCCATTTTTCTCAGGATACCCCCAAGTGGTTTCAATTTCGAAACTTAGTCTGTCGTGTAAAATAAAAATTCATAATTATCGGATTTGCAAGATGATTAACAAAATCGGTTACATCATTGGATTTACTTTATTCCATCAACATTGATATATTTTGACATTAGGAAATAGCACTCACGTTGCATTCATCCGCTCTCCTAAATAACGTACCCAGTGATAAGTCGCTTTTGCAATAGAATCACTTTTATCCTCCAAGTCATCAAGACCATCAGTCGTATTGTGATACAGCAGCTGCAATTGTGAATCATTTTAAAGAAAAAAAAATTTTACTTGTTAAAACCGTTTTAATTATTTAAAATGTAATTGTAAGTTATATATCGCGGCATTTTTAGAGTGGCTAATAGTTGGTTTGTATTGTTTTTATTTTTTATTATTATCAAATAATATTAGACGCTACAGACATGTGTTATGTTAGTTTGCAAATATTTTTGCAATGTGTCGTTGATGCCATTCAATTCATGATAGACGAATAGTATGTTCTATGTACCACTATTGAGACTTTGAGAACCGTTCGTTGAAGATTTCTTCTCCGTTCCGAAGCCACTTTAAAATCTCTCAATCGTAAGCCATTCTCAATCGTCCAATTTCCGCGATTTTCCCACACTACTCCTCGTTGTGGACTTGGTCGATATACGGACAAAAGCTCGAGAAAATCGCCATCTAATCTTCGAGCGAGGAGCACCTCGCTGTCAGGATAGACTGCCAAATCCTCAAAGATTTCCAATATCGTATCATTGTATGTAGAAGTTACATTGACGCTATCGATCACCGTTCTTCGATCCTGAAGAAGCAGCCACTTTGCCGGGGCGACAAACATTCTTTTTGAATGCGCCTATTGGTTAATGTCAGAAAGTACTTAATTAGTTTAAAAGACATTATGAGAGAACTTTTTGTGCTTCTTTAAAGTCTGCAACTATCTTTCTTTGATAAACTCAACAAATAACAGGGAAGTGTATGTGTGAGTAACGGTGAAAGTATTGTTAATCTTTAATTAAAATTTTAACGTTCATGATAAATTGTATGATAAATGGCAAATAAGATTGTGCGCGTTTTTAGTTTTTTTATTCTTAATTTGAGACAACAATCTTTTACCTGTTGTAAGGTTTCAGTGGCATAATCGCAGTCTAAATCCAACGCGTATAGATTCTGATGTTCAAAATGATTGTAAATTCTTTGGTCGAAGTCTTCGTTGGAGTTACGAATGCCATGTGCCAAGCCATAGCGTGACATTTCCCTTGAAAATCTAATTGTGTCGTCTGAGAAAAAACACTAATATTCTAATTAAAACTTACATGTTTAATTAAAATTTTGAATATATTTTTTCTCGTTAAAATGGACAAAAAAAAATCATGATTTATTGATATATCTTATTTTGATATGTAACAAAATTTATTGTAACACTTTAGTTTATATTGTAAACTGAAGCTTTAATCTTCTTTTTATTATTGCTTTATAATTTATTGTAATTTTTTATTTTATATTTATTTTTTAAAATTGTTTATGTTTTCGGAAAATTTTGTTTTAGATTCTACACATTTAAATTACGAATTCAAAAATCTTGCCATAGCTAGTGCATAAGTGTAGAGATATCCTCAACGGCGGCAATAAGATGGAGGTCACATCGACGATAAATTTTGGGATCACATTATCAATTCGATGAGAAAATGCAGTCGCTTCATTGTTGAATAACAATGCAAAGATCAATGCAAAGATGATCCAGATGATAAAGTGCATTCTGGCTGTTCTTGTATCCGTCAAACGACTGCAGAAATTTCTTTTCGAAATTGTCAGTAGTATTGATCAATAGTAATTATCTATGCACTGTAATCTTTTTTACATATACAGAGAACTTGTGTAATTTTTGTCGGTAACAAAATTGCTCGTGATTTCACGGAGAAATAAGGGTGCAATAAGAGTACAGTCAATGCGTAGAACATTATTGCAGCATATAAAATATTCAGTATTTGTGATGGATGCTACATTGACATAACATAGCATGCCAATTGATTGTTCTAGCGAGCGTACTTTGAAACGTGTACTTTTATAATTTCGCCAGCTTTCATCGCTCTCACGAATTCTTTTTCGATAGCGCAATTCTCGAATATAAGATAATAACATGGTGCAAGGAGACTCGATGATGCAATAGATTGGGATACTATGTTTTGTGAATAAAGAATCGCAGCTATATTTACACACTTAATTAAATTACAATCGCCATTTCTTCAGGGAGTTAAAGCAATATGAATCGACTAACTAATTTTTTATATTTTATATAAATTGACATGAGGTTGACACAAGATTCTCTAAGATAATCTATAAAAATATATAGAAGAATGGTTTAATGGTTTAATATAAGTGATTATTTTTCATTTATATTATTGTATAAATAAAGTTGTAAAAAAATGGTTGTAATAGCGGAAAAGTTAATCGTATGTATTTGTAAGATATTGTTATATTAATTCTGTTTGTGACATATGGTATTTATTTTACAATGTAGCAAAATTTGTATAAGTCTTCATCACTTTAAGCAAACAGGCTGCAACACTTGTGCCCGTGATAAATTTGTAAATATCATTTTACCTTTAATCGTTCATACACACGTGTTATAACATGCGATCGTAAAGCTATAAAGATGCAACAAGTTTGACTCGCATAATCGACTTTAAACAACTTCCGCGTCGATGTCATCTGCATCCAATATGCTGTCTGTTTATTGCTTTCAATGTTTGTGATGTTAATTGTGAGATGACGTATATCATTGAAGCAATCAAAACGAAATGTCACTAAAGTGGAAATAGGTCTTCTATCGAATATTTATGATGGATACAAAAGAACGAAGCGATTAAGGCTAAAAACATATGTCGATCTTGGACTTTTCACTTAAAAAGAAAAAGAGATTTTTTCGGAAAAAATGGATGTTTGTTTAATTCTATTAACAACTCGCGTGATAAGCTAGTGATGGGCACGTGAGACAAATCGCTTCTCGTTTCTTTATCAGTGCTTACTCACGAGATCGATATTGTCGTAATCATTGGCAAATACTGTTGCGCATTCTAATATATTTGTAGATGCTTTCGTATGTGTTCATTATTATCTCGTGAACGGAATAAATTAGATTTGCGAAAGGTTTTCTTCATTAACGACGCGTTAGATGACTCGACGCTGTTCATCCGTTTACAGTCAGCGTTTTATATTTTTTATTATCGTTATATGTGATGCCGATTATAGTAGGATAGTCTTATTAGAGTTTTATTACAAGTATACAAGATTAGATATTTAGCATAATAATAATAATGAAATTAATAGTTTATTTATTATAACGCAAAATCATAGATGTTATAAACTTAATTTTAAGAAAACTTTAGAAAGTACAAAAGTTGTTAAGACAATATTAATTAAAGTAATGCACACAATATAATGTAGAATAAAAATATTGAATTCTCAGCAAGTATTATAAATTTTATAATTTTTTTAATGCTATTGAATTTACACATTTTTATATAAAATAAAATAGATTTACTAGAATTAAAGAATAAGACGAAATGAGATATAATGAAAAGATATAAAGAAAATAATTGTAATGATATTACTTTGCATTTTTGTTTAATTGTTAACTACAAAATGTGTTACATAAAGTTTTAAAATTAAATTTGTGCGCGGAATAATCTTGCTTGTGCTGCATGAAATGATACGTAGTTTCGTCAGCAGATGGCAATGTGCGTTTGACTTGTCAGCTGACGGCAGTCTGCGAAGTCGAACTGATAGATCTGTCACCTGTTGTTTACGAGTAATCGTAATCAAAGTATTATATGTTTATAGTCATTTGAACACTAAGTCTACACGTTTGTATTATTTGACATTTTACAAATATTTCGAGATGGAGCCGGAGGATATTTATTATAACAAAGCCGAATATGTCGAAACGGTAATAGATAATTTCAATAACAGTGTATCAGTAAAACGTTTATTGAATAATTTAAATAAATAAATTATTATTGCTGTTATGGTATTGATGGTTAACAAATTTTGTTATTTAGCAATACTCTGACTTTTGTAAAAGAAATATGAATGTACCACATAACCTCACTCTTTTGTCATTTCAGGCCTCAGGAAATAAAGTGAGTAGGCTAACTGTACTGTGCGGTTCTCAAAACATCGTGTTACATGGAAAAGTGATAGTACAATCTGATGCTATTATTAGAGGTGATTTGGCTAATGTCAGGACAGGGCGCTATTGTATCATTAGCAAGAATGCTGTCATCCGGCCGCCCTTTAAGAAGTTCAGCAAAGGGTGAGTCAAGTTCTTGATTATATTAATGCGCATTGCATATTATACTGTATGGTATATTACTTGGTCGCTTCTAAAACTGTCAGTTTTAACTTAAAAATTTTCGAGTATATTAAGATACTAATATATCGAGTATCTTGCGATATAGCAAGCAATCAATACAAATTACGCTGAATTTTAAGCACATATCAATATTCTAAGGTTGATAAACCCTTTATTAGGGTTGCCTTTTTCCCTCTAACGATGGGAAATCATGTATTTGTGGGGGAACGGGCAGTTGTAAACGCAGCGCTGGTCGGTTGTTACGTTTACATAGGCAAGGATGCCATAATCGTACGTACAAATCATCTTTATTTTATATGCCAAGTGAGTAGAAGTGCAGTGCCTTCAATCAATTGTACTTATTTCGCTGTAGGGCAGACGGTCCGTCTTGAAGGATTGTTGTTATATCGAGGACGGCGCAGTTGTGCCACCAGAGACTGTTGTTCCGTCCTTTACTCGATTTGCTGGCAATCCGGCGACTTGCGTTGAAGAGCTGCCTGAGTGCACGTTGGATCTTATGATAGATTTTACGAAGAACTATTATGAGCATTTTTTACCGGCGCGCGTTTAACGCTCGCTTAGTAATATGTACAGTAACTCACAGTCATATGATCTGTTTCTTTTAGCTGCATATTATATTTATATATATTTCCTGTATTCAAAATAAAATATATATGTATAATTAAGATTAAAAATTATAAGAAAATACAAGAAATATAGCTGAAAAGAATAGATCAAAAATTGGTCGCATAGGTTTTTGTAGTTAATGCGCATATTTTATTTTTTTTTATTCTGGTTAAATGAAAAATGTTTGAATCAAGTGTTTTGTTTTATAATTTAGGTAATTATACAGTATCGCTACCTCCACCCCGATTTTGATCCACTTACGCTTATTCGACGCGTTTTTGCGTTAAATAAAACTTTTCTATTTGGAAAAAGTGTCGCTCTGCCGCGCGAAGCGAGATATTAATCGTTAAAGTTGACCATTTTTCAGGTTACGAAACCTGTCATACCGACAAAATATAGTGACATGGGTATGCGCAGCGGTCACGCGCGCATGTTCTGCGACCACATACGTATGCGTTGTAGTAACTTTAAACTACTGTACACGAAATTTAAAGAAATGAAATGCGCTAATACAATTGTGTATTAGCGCACTTTATTGTATTAAAATCTTTAACAACAAAGAGCAATGCTGAGTTTACTGGAGTTTGCTCATTTAACATATTCGAAGGAAAGATTAGTAGATTTTTTAATTCAACACGGTGTTTTAGTATGTACTATTACGTGTAGTAAATGTGGTAATAATGTTAATATTGATAAAGAAACATTATCGTATCGATGCAGAAAACGATACTTCGTAAATAATGTACACAAGAAACGTGTCCGTGAACAATGCGAATTTTATAAAAGTGCAAAATGTGGTACTTGGTTCGACAAAGCTAATCTTGACGTGGGCACCGTTTGTAAAATCGTTGCATGTTTTTTAATGCTACGACACCCACGTCAAGATGACACGCAGGATGAAACTGGTGTATCATCACGGAACACGATTGTTGACTGGTTCAGTTTTTGCCGAGAGGTAATTATCTTAATATTTTCGATGATGTACAAGGGTAAATATTCACATAGGTCAGCGCGTTCAAAAGTCAATGACCTTGACATATGCTATCAAGAACACATCCCCGAGAAATAATCAAAAGATTTTAGCCGTCGCTCGTTGTTTATAAAAAAGTTATTAAAAAACATTTATTAAACTATACACATAGGGTGTGGATTGAATTTTGCTTTGCGTAGAAATTTGTAAACCCGTGTGGAATCTCGCTTCGCGTGGGGGCGGAACACACTGCCTCCACGCATACACTTTTCACGCGAAGCGAGATTCCACACGGGTTTACAAATTTCTACGCAAAGCGAAATTCAATCCACACCCTATGTGTATAGTTTAATAAATGTTTTTTAATAACTTTTTTATAAACAACGAGCGACGGCTAAAATCTTTTGATTATTTCTCGGGGATGTGTTCTTGATAGCATATGTCAAGGTCATTGACTTTTGAACGCGCTGACCTATGTGAATATTTACGAAATAAAATATTCGCCATTAAATATTACACACTAATATATACAAAATGTTAATAATACTATTTCTAATTACAGGTCTGTGTGTTCTGGGCTGATAAGCATAGTCAAAAGCTTGGTGATCCAGGACGCATAGTCGAAATCGATGAAGCAAAAATTGGCCGACGAAAATACAATCGTGGACGGCTAATAAAGGTTAGTGGATTTTTGGAGGATACGAGCGAGACTCAAAGAAGATGTTCATCGTTCCAGTAGAGGATTGTACGGAAGAAACACTCCTGGCATGTATCAAGGAGTGGATCTTGCCAGGAACAACAGTGATATCAGATTGTTGGAAGTCTTATAATTGTTTGAACAATGAAGGCTTCCATCATCTGACAGTAAATCACTCCTATAACTTTATCGATCCTCAAACAGGTAAGAAGTGTTTAAAATTAATACATATTTTTTAATGTTCCACTGTATTATGTTGCAATATATATACATTTTTTAAATTTACAGGTGCACACACAGCACATAGAGCGTGTTTGGAGAGAGGTTCGGGGAAATATTCCACGATATGGAAGAAAATCCAATCATATGATTGGATATTTATCCGAATTTCTCTTCAAACACGCCTATACCCGACTGGAACGTATTGAAATCTTTTTTGATGTCATTGCTGAGATGTATCCTCCAATGTCTACATCCGAAGACCAACCAGTAACATCCTGCAACGAACCGAGCACGAGCGCTACTTAAAGACACGTTTCTTGCGTACATTCGGTACAGTCTATACACTATTTTTTCAATATTAACATTATTAACACTTACTACACTTAATTATATATGCTAAAACACCGTGTTATATTAAAAAGTTTAATAATCCTTCCTTCGAATATGTATTAATCTTTTGTGCAATATGTATTTATATAAATGTGTGTGTGTGTGTGTACATATTTTGTAATATATAATAGTAATAAATATTTTTAAACATATCATTTTTAATGATTCGGCAGTATATCCAATTTTTTTCAATCATTAATATATTTGTTAGAAAAATAATGTATATTTTATAGTTCGTACGCATTTCTATTGACAACGCATACGCGCGTAACCGCAGCGCATACTCAGTATCGCTACACTTCGTCGATATGACGGGTTTCGTAACCTGAAAAGTGGTCAACTTTAACGATTAATATCTCGCTTCGCGGGGCAGAGCGACACTTTTTGCAGAGAGAAAAGTTTTATTTAACGCAAAAACGCGTCGAATAAGCGTGGTTGGATCAAAATCGGAGTGGAGGTAGCGATACAGTATAATTACCATAATTTAAAATATCATACTATGCGCGTTTTTCTATACATTTATGTTGCAAATTTAAAATCACTATGCGGCTGATTTCGACTATCAGTCGCTGCAGCTTTTATAGATTTATTTATTACATTTTGTACGCATATATAAAACCAATACAAAATGTTATTACTAAGAACACATAGTATTGAGTATAGATTTCTTTATCTTTGTACGCATTTATTTAACAGGTAATGTACATAGTACTGCAGATAGAAATCATGTTAAAATCACTTTTCTGAAACGGACAAAATACATATATATATATATATATATACTTTTTCTTGGCAATTATTTTATATTACATTAGCGCATATTGAAATGATACCAATTTTACAATCTATTTTTATTGCATAAATACAGAAACATTCAGAATAATTTTATATGAAGTTTATTCCTCAATTTCGTGTAAGATGCAGCAGAACATTTAAAAAGTTGTATGATTCCGATTTCCTTTATGAGTATACATTTGTATACATTAGTATACATTTTGACAATTATTCGAGATATTCAATATAGTTATCCGTGTCTGATGTTTCTTCCTTTGCACGCATGCGTTGTCTGCAAAAGAAAACGTGATAATAGCGTCAAGTGAGAATGAAGTCGTCCTTAAGTCTTACCTCTTATGCCACAGTAACTCGAGCACGAACACAAACAGGGCAAAGAGCACTCCGTAGCCTATTATCGACAGCGCGAAATAGCATTCTGTAAAACCGATGGTGATAAAGCTAGTTTGACTGGAACACACCGGTTTCCTCGTGTATAAGTGATATTCCTCGTGATATTTCAATCCGTACTCTCGTAATTTTAGAGCTCTGAAAATACCTTTCATGAATATTGAATATTTCTGACGCAAAATAATTCTTGATTCGCGTGTAATGCATTAAAAAAAAGACGCGTTTAACAATAAAATTTAATCTTGAAATTAAACGTTATTTTAGATTTTAAATTTTCAGGAAATTTTTATTTCCATGCAGAAATATTTTACCCATTTTTTATTATTTCCAAATAAGGCGATTGCATTTGTATCGCGAGGAGCGGAAACAGGACGTTTAGGAAATCGATTTCAGTTAGACCACACTTCTCATCCTCCTGATATGTGTCTTGCATTAATTGGTAAATCGTGCCGATTTCACCGATAAATGCGAATAGTTCATTTTTTATGCGACGTACGCCTTCTTCCATTGATATCCAGTTTGGCTTGCGTCCTTTCGGCTCAATTCGTGTCTCTACGATCGCCTTTCTAATTGGATCTTGAAAACTCTATTATCTCGCAAAAAATAATTTTTTTTTGCAATTAAATTATATTTTTGCTAATAATTTTGGATAAGTCAAAGTATTTATCCATTAATAATAACATTTTATTACACATCTTTGCAATCTTGGTTTACCTTGAAATAATATCGATTATATACGATGTCCTGTGCAGCCAGTTTTAAAGGACTATTTAAAAGATTTGGAACAGTTTTGATGGAATCCGTAGTAGACTGCAGCAGGCCCACGATATTCGCTGTATAAGCTGCATACAAACTCAAAGAGGCCAAGAGTAACATAAGAGTGACAATTCGAGTCGAGATTTTGTACGGTTCATACGAATATCCTACAAAAGTGTAAAAATTTTATAAATTTCACGTTGAAAAGAGTAAAAATGTTATTTATGTCAATTAATTCGTGAAATAATAAAAGATTTTGATTTACACATACATAAAAAATAAGATTTAATTTGTATCATTATTTTGTATTATTTTAGAATTATATTTAAGAATGAAGGTAAATAATTGAAAATTACAAACAAAATGATGGAAGTTATTGGTTTACCTTGTTGAGTAAATGCGCCTAAAAGAATGAGAATATTATCGCTGATCGTCGGCTTGTTAGGATTTAATTGATTCCAATAAGTTGCTGATTTTATTGTCTTCTTATTTGCATGATATTCCCATTTTACGGACAAAAAGAGTAAACAAAGTACCAAAATGAGAAACACAGCAATAGCTATCCAAACGTTTCGTTGAAACGGCAGGACGAATATATTGCTGACGGTTGACAGTAAGGGTCGCCGAAATATGAATCGTGAACTGTGTAAATTTTTACATAAAATATCGATATATTATTATAGTTTAACTCATTACTTTTAATCGAGTTTCGAGTTTTAATCAACTTTAAAGTTTAAATAATTTTCTATGTTTTATTAGTTCAGAAGTCCTGATTTCTTTAGAAAGGAATAAAAGTCATTTGAACATTTGTGTTTAAGTAAATGATCTTTGCTTTTACCAAGTCTGTGTGTACAGTTGGACGTATTGCACGACACCGAGGCGTTCTGGCACAAGAAACGTTGGAGTGCCACCGATATCAATTTCGCGTCGCTCCAACATCCCGATCATCCCATTCCAGGAGCCATTCTCCATGCGATATCCCCAGGTGTTAGTAACGTCGAAAGTTATCCTGTGGAATTTTAACCATCAAAACACCGCGTGCATTTTTTAGGATATTTGCGATCGTATTGACAAGCAAAAATTGAAGAATTTTATCATAATATTTAAGAATTTGGCAAGATAAGATTTTCAGTCGATTAGATACGAGTGTAAATATAATCATGTGACTTTCGTCGGTCACATGCATGATCATTGATAAGTGTACATTTGTTTAATTATGCGAATGGCTTTATTGATATATGCAATTGTACACCACTGCTCGATCGAACATGATTTATAATCGTTTTTGGCGTCTGTATACCGTAATAGGTCGATCATTTCACTTTAGCCTTGTTAATTAATTTTCAGATCGAGTGACAGCTTTATTACGTTCTTCTGAGGCTTGCACGAAGTTTGCAAGATGATTGACGACGAATTATTTACACCGAATTCACTTCGTAAACTTTACCGATGTCGTTTTGGTATTTAATATCGAAGGTTGAACTTACGTTGCGTTCATCCGATTTGCTAAATGAAGTATCCACGGGTAATTAGCTTTTGTGACTGGATCTACGGTTTTATCTTTGAAGTCGGTCAGATGGTTGATCGTGTCGGGATCCGTCATCTGTAATTGCAATAAATTTTTACGTTCAAAAAATCACAAATATTTAAAATCACATCTGCGTTGCGGCGTTTTCAAAATTGCTAATTTGCTGCGTTTTTTATTAATTTTTTTTCTTATTGTAACAGTTACGTGTTACAATTATTGTGTTAGCTTTATAACCGGAATGCCTTTGATAATATTGTTAGCATGTGAATATATTTTCTTGCATAATAATTTGAAGTACCACGAGACAGGATTTAAGGACTGTTTGTTGAAGATTTCTTCTTCGTGCCGAAGCCACCTCAAAAGTCCTCATTTGTAGACCATTATCAATTGTCCAATTTCCACGATTTTCCCGTACTACTCCTCGTTGAGGACTTGGTCGATATACAGACAGAAGTTCGAAAAAGTCACCGTCGAATCTTCGAGCGATGACCACGTCGCTGTCAGGATAGACTGCCAAGTCTTCGAACACTTCCAATATTGTGTCGTTGTACGTTGAAGTTAGATTGTTATCGTTATCTATTACCGTTCTTCGATCTTGAAGAAGCAGCCACTTTGTCGGAGCGACGAACATTCTTTTCGAATGCGCCTATTTGTTAATATTAGGTAACGATTATGATAAATTTGGAGATTGTAAACAGTGGCGAGTGATGTTGTTTATTATTTTTAAAGTGAGTTAGAAAATAAATTTTTATCGACAATAGTATGTTTGTGTGTTTAATTCATTTTTATTGAATTAATAGACTAAACTATATTTGCGCGGATTTTATTTTGAGCAAAATGTTTTGCATTTACGAAAAGTGGCGTAATATCGTGAAAGTACAACATGGACTCGCTAACGTTACTTTTTTATTCGTTTTAATCAGAAATCAAACTATTTTTCTTTGTATTTTCACTGTGCTTGTGATATAAAAAGGTTTATTACCTGTCGTAAAACATCAACGGCATAATCGCAGTTTAAATCTAATACGTACAAGTTCTGATGTTCTAAATTGTCATAAATCTTTGGATCGAATTCTTCATAATTGTTACGAATGCTATGTGTCAAGTGGTAGTTCGATAGTATTCTTGATAATTTAATTATATCATCTACGAAGAGAGACATAAATGATAGATAGATTGAAATGTAAATGCGTGAATTTAATTTTCATTTAAAGAGCATCATAGTGCTTTTATTATTTTCTTTATTAACATAGTTTTATCGCATTAATCAGAATCTCTTTTAGTTGATTATTGTAAAAAATTTTAAGTTGTTTTCTTTTTCTTCAACAACATTTAAGTTAACACACATTAAATAATTTGAAAATCTTGCCATAGTTGATGCACAGTTGTAAAGACACCCTCGATGGCGGAAACAAAACGGGCGTTGCATTGACCATAAATCTTACTGTAACATCGTCGACGCACGATGATGCGATCGCGTTATTGCCAAATGACAGCGCGAGGATGCACAAAACGAAAAGGATCATATCGTTCGCTCTTAGCTCTGCTGAGCGACTGCAAAGTTTTTTGAGAGGTTGATGATATGTATTATCGGTATATTATACAAATTTTTTTAATAGAAAAAGGAACTTACATAATTTAATATATCATTAGAAATCCATAAAGAAATAAGGAGCAATCTTGATAACAAGCGCTGATTACGACTTGTGAAATATGCAGGGTATATAATGGACACTAGTTTGACGTAATATAGTCTGTCAACAGATTATCTTCTACGGGTGCTCTTCTTAAGATATGATATTTACTATTTTTCTTCGTTCTTAATAACGTTTTCTCGTTCTTCCTAATGCACTATTTAGATGATAATGATAATGTTCCGAATTGCAATTAAGAGAGTCCGTGTTTCGTATGCGGAAAACTGCAGATGGAGACGTAGCGATTAAAACTGAAAAAATATGTCGATCTTGGACTTTTCATTTAAAAAGAAAAAGAGATTTTTTTGCATAAAATGGATGTGTGTTTAATCTTATTAACAACTCGCGTGATAAGTTAGTAATGGGCACGTGAAACAAATCGCTTGTCGTTTCTTTATCAGTGCTTACTCACGAGATCGATATTGTTATAATCGTTGGCAAATACCATTGCGCATTCTGATATATTTCTAGACGCTTTTTCGTCTCTTTGCGCTCATTATTATCTCGTGAACGGGATAAATATGATTTGCGAGGGGTTTTTTTGTCATTAACGACCCGTGTGATGACTCGACTTTATTTGTTTATACGTCAGCGTTTTATATACTTTACTAGAACAATACAGGCGCGCGCTACGCGCGCGCACTTATTATAGTAATTTAATAATTATGAAATTTAAATATTTTAATAAATTTTTTTAATTTTAAATAATTGTCAAAATAATCTTCGCTCTCAATCTATCAAACTATCAGAATAATCGCGATAACCAATCAGCGTCGCGGAAAAGCATCAACAATACTTTTGATACATTCGAGTTTCGATCTTCCATGTCTTTTTTAAGAGAGGATTATCGTTATTTATTGATGTTGATTATAGTAGGATAGTCTTATTAGAATTTTATTACAAGTATACAAGATTAGATATTTAGCATAATAGTAATAATGAAATTAATAGTTTATTTATTAGTACGCAAAATCAGATATTATAAACTTAATTTTAACAAATCTTTAAGAAGTACAATAGTTGTTAAAGACAATGAAATAATAATTAAAGTAATGCACACAGTATAATGTAGAATGAAAATATTAAATTTTCAGCTAGCATTATATATTTTATAATTTTTTTAATGTTATGTGAATTTACACACTTTTATGTGAAATAGATTTATTGGAAATGAAGAAGGAGACGAAATGAGAGATAATGAAAAGATATAAAGGAAATAATTGTAATGCTATTACTATGTATTATTGTTTTATTGTTAACTACAACAATAAATTACATAAAGTTTTAAAATTAAATTTGTGCGCGGAATAATCTTGCTTGTGCTGCATGAAATGATATGTAGTTTCGTCAGCAGATGGCAATGTATGTTTGACTTGTCAGCTGGCGGCAGCCTGCGATGATCAAACTGACAGATCTTTCACCTGTTGTTTACGAGTAATCGTAATCGAAGTATTATATGTTTATAGTCATTTGAACACTAAGTTTATACGCTTGTATTATTTGACGCTTTATAAATGTTTTGAGATGGAGCTGGAGGTTATTTATTATAACAAAGCCGAATATGTCAAAATGGTAATAGATAATTACAATAACAGTGTATCAGTAAAACATTTATTGAATAATTTAAATAAAAAAATTATTATTGCTGTTATGATATTGCTGGTCAATAAATTTTATTATTTAGCAGTACTCTGGCTTTTGTAAAAAAATTATGAATGTGTCACATAATCTCACTCTTTTGTCATTTCAGGCCTAAGGAAATAAAGTGAGTAGGCTAACTGTACTGTGCGGTTCTCAGAACATCGTGTTACATGGAAAAGTGATAGTACAATCTGCTATTATTAGAGGTGATTTGGCTAATGTCAGGACAGGGCGCTATTGTATCATTAGCAAGAACACTGTCATCCGGCCGCATTTTAAGAAGTTCAGCAGAGGGTGAGTCAAGTTTTTAATTATATTAATCCGCATTGCATATTATGCTGTATAGTATATTACTCGATCGCTTCTAAAACTGTCAATTTTAACTTAAAAATTTTCGAGTATATTAAGATACTAATATATCGAGTACCTTGCGATATAGCAAGCAATCAATACAAATTATGCTGAATTTTAAGCGCATATCAATATTCTAAAGTTGATAAACCTCTTATTAGGGTTGCCTTTTTCCCTCTAACGATGGGAAATCATGTATTTGTGGGGGAACGGGGGGTCGTAAACGCAGCGCTGGTCGGTTGTTACGTTTACATAGGCAAGGATGCCATAATCGTATAAATCATCTTTATTTTATATGCCAAGTTAGTAGAAGTGCAGTGCTTTCAATCAATCGTACTTATTTCGCTGTAGGGCAGACGGTCCGTCTTGA
The DNA here is from genome assembly GCF_040581485.1 of Linepithema humile. Lineage (NCBI taxonomy): Eukaryota > Metazoa > Arthropoda > Insecta > Hymenoptera > Formicidae > Linepithema > Linepithema humile. The sequence goes on along the minus strand of NC_090132.1, from coordinate 21,559,192 downwards.
AGGACTGTTGTTTCGTTTTTTACTTGATTCACTGGCAATTTGGCGACTTGCGTTGAACAGTTACCTGAGTGCACGTTGAATCTTATGATAGATTTTACGAAGAACTATTATGAGCATTTTATTACCGCCGTGCGTTTAACGCTCATCTAGTAATATGTACAGTAATTCACAGTTATATGATCTGTTTCTTTTAGCTGCATATTATATTTATATATATTTCCTGTATTCAAATTGCAATATAAATGTATAACCAAGATTAAAAATTATAATAAAGTACAAGCTGAAAAGAATAGATCAAAAATTGGTCGCATAGGTTTTTGTAGTTAATGCGCATATTTTATTATTTTTTTATTTTGGCTAAATGAAAAATGTTTGAATCAAGTGTTTTGTTTTATAATTTAAAATATAATATTATGTGCGCGTTTTTCTATACATTTATGTCGCTAATTTAAAATCATTATGCGGTTGGTTTCGACTATCAGTCGCTGCAGCTTTTATAGATTTATTTATTACTTTTTGTACGCATATATAAAACCAATACAAAGTGTTATTACTAAGAACACATAGTATTGAGTACAGATTTCTTTATCTTGTACGCATTTATTTAAGAGGTAATGTACATAGTACTGCACATAAAAATCATGTTAAAACCACTTTTCTTAAACGGACAAAATACATATATACATATTTTTTCTTGGCAATTATTTTATATTTTATTAGCGCATATTGTAATGACAGTAATTTTACAATTTATTTTTATTGCATAAATACAGAAACATTCTTTATGAAGTTTATTCCTCAATTTCGTGTAAGATGTATCAGAACATTTAAGAAGTTGTATGATTCTGATTTCTTTTATGAGTATACATTTTGACAACTATTCGAGATACTCTATGTAGTTATCCGCGTCTATATAGTCATCTGACGTTTCTTTCTTTGCACGTATGCTTTGTCTGCAAAAGAAAACATGATAATAGCGTCAAGTGAGAATGAAGTCGTTCTTAAGTCTTACCTTTTATGCCACAGTAACTCGAGCACAAACACAAATAGGGCGAAGAGCACTCCGTAGCCCATTGTGGACAGCGCGAAATAGCATTCTGTGAAACCGATGGTGATAAAGCTAGTTTGACTCGAACACACCGGTTTTCTCGTGTACAAGTGATATTCCTCGTGATATTTTAATCCGTACTCTCGTAATTTTAGAGCTCTGAAAATACCTTTCATGAATATTGAATATTTCTGACGTAAAATAATTGATTATAATGTTTGTATAATGCATTTTTTTAAGTAACGCGTTTAACAATAAAATTTAATCATGAAATTGAACGATATTTTAGATTTTAAATTTTCTCGAATATTTTTATTTCCATACAGAAATACTTTTTACCCATTTTTTATTATCTCCAAATAAGGCGATTGCACTTGTATCGCGAGAAGTGGAAACAGGACGTTTAGAAAATCGATTTCAGTTAGACCGCATTTCTCATCCTCCTGATATGTGTCTTGCATTAATTGGTAGACCGCGCCGACTTCGCCATGAAATGCGAATAGTTCATTTTTTATGCGACGTACGCCTTCTTCCATTGATATCCAGTTTGGCTTGCGTCCTTTCGGCTCGATTCGTGTCTCTACGATTGTCTTTCTAATTGGATCTTGAAAACTCTATTATCTCGCAAAAAATAATTTTTTTGCAATTAAATATATATTTCTTGCTAATAATTTTGGATAAATCAAAGTATTTATCTGTTAATAATAACATTTTATAATACATTTTTGCAATCTTGATTTACCTTGAAATAATATCGATTATATACGACGTCCTGTGCAGCCAGTTTTAAAGGACTATTTAAAAGATTTGGAACAGTTTTGATGGAATCCGTAGTAGACTGCAGCAGGCCTACGATATTCGCTGTATAAGCTGCATACAGACTCAAAGAGGCCAAGAGTAACATGAGAGTGACAATTCGAGTCGAGATTTTGTACGGTTCATACGAATATCCTACAAAAGTGTAAAAATTTTATAAATTTCACGTTGAAAAGAGGAAAAATGTTTAATTCGTGAAATAATAAAGGATTTTGATTTACACATACATAAAAAATAAGATTCAATTTGTATCATTATTTTGTATTATTTTAGAATTATATTTAAGAATGAAGGTAAATAATTGAAAATTACAAACAAAATGATGGAAGTTATTGGTTTACCTTGTTGAGTAAATGCGCCTAAAAGAATGAGAATATTATCGCTGATCGTCGGCTTGTTAGGATTTAATTGATTCCAATAAGTTGCTGATTTTATTGTCTTCTTATCTGCATGATATTCCCATTTCACGGACAAAAAGAGTAAACAAAGTACCACAATGAGAAACACAGCAGTGGCTATCCAAACGTTTCGTTGAAACGGCAGGACGAATATATTACTGACGGTTGACAGTAAGGGTCGCCGAAATATGAATCGTGAACTGTGTAAATTTTTATATAAAATATCATTCTATCGTTGTTGTTTAACTCATTATTTTCAATCAAATTTTGAGTTTTATTGAATTTTAAAGTTTAAATAATTTTTTATGTTTTATTAGTTCAGAAGTTCTTTTTAGAAAGGAATAAAAGTCATTTGAACATTTGTTTTTTGAGTAAATAATCTTTGCTTATTTTACCAAGTCTGTGTGTACAGTTGGACGTATTGCACGACACCGAGACGTTCTGGCACGAGAAACGTGGCAGTACCACCGATATCGATCTCGCGTCGCTCCAACATCCCGATCATCCCATTCCAGGAGCCGTTCTCCATGCGATATCCCCAGCTGTTAGTAACGTCGAAAGTTATCCTGTGAAATTTCGGGTCAATCATCAAAACACTGCGTGCATTTTTTGGCATATTTACACTATCGTATCGACAAGCAAAAATTGAAGAATTTTATCATAATATTTAGGAATTTGACAAGATAAGATTTTTAGTCGATTAGATACGAGCGTAAATATAACCATGCGACTTTCGTCGGTCACATGCATGATCATTGATAAGTGTACATTTGTTTAATTATGCAAATGGCTTTATTGATATATCCGATGGTACACGGCTGTTCGATCGAAAATGATTTCTGATCGTTTTTGACGTCTGTATACCGTAATAGCCCGATCATTTCACTTTGGCCTCGTTAATTAACCTTGAGATCGAGTTACGGCTTTATTACGTTGTTTCGAGGCTTGCATTCACGAAGTTTGCGAGATAATTGGCGACAAATTATCATCACCGGATTCACTTCGTAAACTCCAACGATGTCGTTCTGGTATTTAATGTCGAAGGTCGAACTCACGTTGCGTTCATCCGGTTTGTTAAATGAAGTATCCACGGATAATTAACTTTTGTGACTGGATCTACGGTTTTATCCTTGAAATCGGTCAGATGGTTGATCGTGTCGGGATCCGTCATCTGCAATTGCAATAAATTTTTACGTTCGAAAAATTGCAAGTATCTTAAATCGCAGCTGCGTCGCGGCGTTTTTAAAATTGCTGATATCTAATTCGCTGTTTCTTTTTTTTTTTTTTTTTTACTGTAACAGTATTACGTGTTATGCAAATTGTGTTAGACTTTACAAACGGAATGCCTTTGATAATATTGCTGACATGTAAATATATTTTCTTGCGCAATCATTTTAAGTACCACGAGACAGGATTTAAGGACTGTTTGTTGAAGATTTCTTCTCCGTGCCGAAGCCACCTCAAAAGTTCTCATTTGTAGACCATTATCAATTGTCCAATTTCCACGGTTCTCCCGTACTACTCCTCGTTGTGGACTTGGTCGATATACGGACAGAAGTTCGAAAAAGTCACCGTCGAATCTTCGAGCGATGACCACGTCGCTGTCAGGATAGACTGCCAAGTCTTCGAACACTTCCAATATTGTGTCGTTGTACGTTGAAGTTAGATTGTTATCGTTATCGATTACCGTTCTTCGATCCTGAAGAAGCAGCCACTTTGTCGGAGCGACGAACATTCTTTTCGAATGCGCCTATTTGTTAATATTAGGTAACGATTATGATAAATTTGGAGATTGTAAACAGTGGCGAGTGATACTGTTTATTATCTTTAGAGTGAGTTAGAAAATCAATTTTTACCGACAATAGTATGTTTGTGTGTTTAGTTCATGCTTATTGAATTAATAGACTAAACTATATTTGCGCGGATTTTATTTTGAGCAAAATGTTTTGCATTTACGAAAAGTGGCGTAATATCGTGAAAGTACAACATGGACTCGCTAACGTTACTTTTCTAATCAGAAAGCAAACTATTTCTCTTTGTATTTTTACAGTGCTTGTGATATAAAAAGGTTTATTACCTGTCGTAAAACGTCAGCGGCATAATCGCAGTCCAAATCTAATACGTACAAATTCCGATGTTCTAAATTGTCATAAATCTTTGGATTGAATTCTTCATAATTGTTACGAATGCTATGTGTCAAGTGGTAGCTCGATAGTATTCTTGATAATTTAATTATTTCATCTACGAAGAGAGACAAATGATAGATAGATTGAAATGTAGATGTGAATTTAATTTTGATTTAAAGAGCATCAAAGAGCTTTTATTATTTTTTTTATTAACATAGTTTTATTCGATTAATCAGAATCTTTTTTAGTTGATTATTGTAAAAAATTTTTAACTATTTTCTTTTTCTCCAAGAACAATTAACACCATTAAATGATCTAAAAATCTTGCCATAGCTGGTGCACAGTTGTAGAGATATCCTTGAAGGCGGAAACAGAACGGGCGTTGCATTGACGATAAATCTTACTGTAACATCGTCGACGCGCGATGACGCGATCGCGTTATTGCCAAATGACAACGCGAAGATGCACAAGACGAAAAGAATCATCTCGTTCGTTCTTAGCTCTGCTGAGTGAGCGACTGCGAAGTTTCTTCGAGATTGTCGATATGTAATATCGATTTATTATGCCATTTTTCTTCATAGAAAAAGGAACTTGCATAATTGTGCATGTGGTATCACTGGAAATCCATGAAGGAATACGGAGCAATTTGGATAACGGGCGCTTATTACGACATGTGAAATATGCAGGGTATATAATGGACGCTAGTTTGACGTAATATAGTCTGTCAACAGATTATCTTCTACGGGTGCTCTTCTTAAGATATGATATTTACTACTTTTCTTCGTTCTTAAGAACGTTTTCTCGTTCTTTCTAATGTACTATTTAGACGATAATGATAGTGTAAGGAATTGGCATTAGGAGAGTCCGTGTTTCGTATGCGGAAAACTGCAGGTGGAGACTTACGTGCTCTCACCGTTGCGCTTAAACCGTATGGCTTTCGAAAGACTGTCTCGCGTGTTTTCTTATCGCAGAACACAGATTCGCTCTTTGCGCGTCTCTTCAGCGCACTTGTCTGATCGTCGTGTTGACATTGATCGCGATTATTGTATGAGGCAAATTAAATTCGCATTAAGCTAAATGCCGTATTTAGCTAAACTTTCGTGCTAAATAGAGCGAAACATAAAAAAATTTATTAACTAGGAGAGTATGCCGATTTATTACTTCTCAGTTGAACATTATTGAACATCAGATAGTTAAACTCGAAATAATACTTTCATTTAGCGCTAAATCAGCGATGCTAACTAAAAATGAGATGAAGAATTTGTTAAGAAAATATATTATACTTTTAAATTTTTATTATATTTTTTACACTGAGAAAAATGTTCTGTTTGATTCAACAAACCGTCTGTTCGATTTTTGACGAAACAGATTTTGGTTCAATCTATCAGAATCTGGTAGATTCAACTAGAATCTGTCTTTTTCGTTCAAAATTGAACAGACAATTTGTTGAATCAAACAAAATATTTTTTTCAGTGTATTATTGTTTTTTTATAAATATTTGTATCAAGAATCTTTCTCAAATATAATTCAGGTTTTTTTACTTTTAGTGTTATGAGTTGAATTTTAAAATGTCGATATCATCATGTAATATACGACGTCTTGGTATATTTAACGTTAAATGTATCTATTTAAGTCAGTGTTAAATGTGTGTAAATATTTTTAATCTCTTTAAACACTCGTAGGCTTGGCAACTTTTTCACGATAAACATGTAAAATGATAAAATTTCTTTTTTTAAGTCGTCGGTACATGTATTATAACAGATCATAAAGTGATAAAGATACGACGAGCTTGACATTTGTATAATCAGTTTTGAAAACTTTCGTTTCATGTGCGTTTCAGCATGTCGATGATTTAAGTCTTTTAGGTATTGCACTCTCATCATTTAATTATGAAGTTTGTTCGTTAATTGCGCATTGTTGCAAATATTCGATGGCCTCATGCGTTATCTACGTTTATACATATATTTATCGCGTGTACATTTAATTTTTTTTCGAAAAGAGCAAATATTGCAAAGTAAATGTGTTTTAAAGTTAATTGCGAATTAAGTTTAAACTATAATTATATTAAGGATTTGGCAGCAAATTCCGAGTTAATTTTCAGCGTAATAAATTTTGATCAACAGAGTTATTCACCTATCTCATCCGTGTGCGAAAGATGTTTGCCGAAGAGATCGCGCAAACCGTCTCAACAATTAAACGAAATGCCGTAATTAGCCAGCAAATTGTCGCACATATGAAAGATACGTGATACATTGTTTGCGCCGCATTTCACGTGAATAAGAGCCGATTGCACAAGAAATCGATTTGTAACACAATGATGCATATGATCTAAAAAAAGACTGTCACGTAGCAAAAATTATTTCCATATATTTATTCATAAAAAATTTAGAAAAATGAGCAAATAGAGCTTTAGATAGCAACAAGAAATAAATGTACTTAACATTTTTATTATTGCCTTGCAGTTTTAAATTTTGATCAAATTTTCTGTCAGTCGGCCAACATTTCGGCTATCAGAGTACAACGAAGTAGATTCGGTATAGTGCTTCGCGGCTATTTCTTTCTATTCTTTTACATAATTTTTTAAACAGTTAACAATTCTAGTTAGCAAATTATATTTTTATAATTGCTATAAAAATGTGTCAAATAACAGAAATTGATCAATGACGGACTAATTTATCTGTCAAACTTAATTTTGACACTGCGAAAAATGACATATTTTGTACTTTTGTGAATTACACATAATCGTGTAAAAGTGACGAATCGACCTTGTTGATCTCGTGATTAGTTAGTGATTGACACGTGAGACGAGCCTCCCGCCGCTTCGTTATCAGTGCTTATTCACGAGATCGGTATTAGTAAAAGAGTGACTGTCGCGGCGTGTCACGATACTGTACGCGGATTGCACGTGTTCAGGATTAATCGTCTTATGACCGCGAATTTGCAAAACGCGATTTCCCAACCAGTTTTATTATCGTATTAATGATCTACGAGATGTACAACTCGATCTTCGTTTGCAAATGAGATGTTTCTTTACGCAAGACAAGACCTCGCTGTGGGATACGTTTTTATGATATGAAATTACATCGTATGTTCTCATTCATTGCGTTTTTATATGGATGTGCGTTTTGAATTTATGAGTGAAAGTATCGTTTAGGAAAATTAGCCTTTAGAAACGCGATAGTCATTAATTTAGTGATCGCTCATATCTAGTAAATGCAGTTGTTTTGTTAGAATGTACGATCACATACAATCTGGATTTTAACACAATTTTATCACAATAATACGCGGGAAATCCCGTGCTCGTCGATTATTTATCGTCGTATTGATCGATTGATAATCGTATTGATAGTATCAAAGCATTCGTTGTTTCCGGAATTTGAAATTTTGCACCGCATTATTATATCAATTCTATCTGTACAATTGATAAGTAGTTTTCACAATTATACATTATTTTGACCGTGATCTTTGTACCGAAAAGCAGTTGCAAGAAAGCTCGTGTTTGCCTGCTGAAAATGTTCCGCCGTCTGCCTGCCGTACTGATAAAGCGGTTAGATTACACGGCTTGTCGCGTGTACTGACGAAAAAAAAGGCGGGAATACGTCGCGATGTACTACACTTTCTCGTGGCTGGAAACGTTCGAGACTCGGTACAATTTATACGAGCGCGCTTTCGCCGCGGAAATTTTTTCGGCGCGGCAAAAGTTTCCACCAATCACACCGAGACTCAACATTTCCGCAAAAATGCGTCGAGACTGCCGTAAATGTATATAATTGACGACGGTGTAAATATTAACACGCGGTATACATTGCGTCGCACCGTGTTTATTACATAAATCATAAAATGATCGCAATATTAATAAAAATATAACAGTGCGATCTTCGTTGATAATTCTTAAGGCATTAAAATGGACGTTTTTCACAATATGCTGGTTGACAATTCTTATTGAAGAAGCTAAATAAGTGATGTCTCAAATAATAAGCATTTGCTTGGCAAAAACGTAGATGTCATTTTCTGTAATAAAACTTGTACAATAAGCATTTATATTGATTTTTGTAAAATACAAGTTTATCAATAAATTTGTAACTCGTTAAAATTATTCACTCTTTGAACTTATAAAGCAGAACAGCCTGCGGCTAATTCTTTCATTTCGAAAAGTATTGTATGCGGTGTTCACGATTCTTGTGTGCGTCACGCGCAATACATTCAGTCTCTTTAAGACCATTTGAATTGATGGCAATCTTGAGAAGCGAGATTGGCGGAAGTAGAAGGAACGAATGGGATCGGTATAAATCGCTACCGGTAACGGCGCGGTGTCGTTGCTTGGACGTGCCAGTTTATCGACCTGCGAACGAGGCCGCGTGTGATGAGGTCTGTAGGTCACTCGAAGACTCGACGATGACGATGACGCGCCGCGAATAAGAAGCTCCGGGAGTCATTACCTCGCGCGAGTCATTACCTCGTAAACGAGTCTTTATGGGAATGAGTTACGATTCCGGTGTAGAGAGACGGTGGTTCTCGTAACGAGACGAGGCGAGTTCCTACCCGGTGATTTAGCGCGTTCTCGCACGCAGTTATCGACTTTCCGCGGAATCAGTAACATTATGCAAAACCGGTGATTTTCCATAACACTCTCCAGCACGTTTTACCACTTTATAAAAGCATAGAATTGATGGTAATAGTGTATTATTTTTTAATGTACGTTTAATTTTCCCAACATTCTTTTATTTCTTCATGTACGCGAATTGATATAAATTGCAGCTTAGAATAATATTAATTGTCAAAGCGAATCAATGATATACGCAATAAAATATTTCGGATTGACACAATTCAACTGTTCGACCCAGATCTTTATCAATTGTGTCCATCTGTAATATTCTTATCTGATTCCGCTTGTTAATTATTTTAGATAAATAAATCGACAAAATGGTGTCAAAATCGTGTTCCGTTTGTTGTAGATTTATTATATTTAGTGATATCGCGACAGAAGCAGAGTGATTTTAGTTTTGATTTTTGTTTCTATATGCTAATAAGTTTATCCGACAATGATTAATTCTTAAACTGCACCAAATCATGCGAAATTAATTGCACTTGGTATCATCACAAAGTCAACGATCTCGATTGTGTCTGCTATTTTCATTCGTAATCATTAATCAAGAACTATCCTGTCTCGCTCTTTGCATCGTGAAGATAATATATTTAAAGAAATACAAAAACATCAGCAAACATTGAAGAACAAACATTGCAACAGTTTTTTTTTGAAGCAAATACCTTCGAGATGAATCCCGTCGACACACCGGTTGGCCTTGGCATTACTGTTAGATTTGGCTATACATGTGTTAGCATAGGCTCGTGGCATCGATCGTGTCCGATGATACAATCAATGTTGTTTTTTTCAAATATGCCACTCGTTTTGCATACCGTTTCATTGTTCGCGGATAATTCTTGCGGTCAGTCGTTTTAACAATAAGAAAGAATGACGGTAAAATTGCCAGTAATCCTGAATTGATAATAAATTGATAATAAAATTGTGCGTTTCGACAACTTTTGTTATCATTATGGTATGCGTAGATAATCTGGAAGCGATGTTGTGATTACTCAAAAAATAATCTGCTTATTTGCGTATTGCAGTCAATTAACGTATCTCGCGTTGGAATCTGAAATCAGGCTTTTGTAATACGCAATACGAAAAAGATAAATTGAACCGGATATTGCGCTCGCAATCCGATGAAAGGTTTTAGAAAAATTTAATATTTGATTACATATCTGGCCAATTTGATTGATTTTATATCTGCGTTGGAATATTGTATTATTTGTAATGCTTTTCACGCGATAAATTTATCTTGGAATGTTATTATATGATTTTAAACTATAAAACATTTTTGCGGGAAAAACCACTGTTGGTAAACATATCAGCTAGGTAAACACATTTTAAGAGACGCGAACGATGTTTTATATCGAAAATAATCAATTCAGTGATGAGCAATCAATACTTCATCATTTTATTTATATAACTGTATTTCTTTCCTAGAAATCATAATTTTAGTTTAAATACTTTCTGTTAAATATTTTTGATTATTTTACTTAGATCATATGATTGTTATTTAGTTTCTCGAGCGAAGATGGATGGAAGGTGGAATTTTAATTTACAATGGAATATAATTTTTATTGTTTCACGTCATCTTGTAGTAATTGTGTCTGACTACATTTAGACCTTGAAGTCGCTAGTTTTTTCCTCAAAGTTGCACGTGTGTGTGAAAGTAGCAATTAAGAGGTTCAATTAGTAGCACAGATAATAGGACGATAATTTGAAATTGCTGACGCACGCGCGGCAAACTTTCCTCAATTTTAAAGGGAAAATACGCAACATTCAGTAATAATTTTGATAAATTTATTTAAAATCTGGCTTGTATCTTAAAACACTCGAATGATTATCGTTAATGGTTTGCAGTCCTCTAATCATCAAATATGATAATCAATATCTCAAGTAATATATTAAATCGTTACTATTTCTATCTATTCTTCATTATTGAAACAAAAAGATTTATTTTTTGACTTTTTGATTTGTAAAAATTGTTAATATTAAATAAAATATAATTTTTTTTCACAAGTTTGTAATATCATATCGTATGTCATATCTCAAATCCAGATTCTGATAAAATAAAGGCATTGTACAATCAATCACAGATTAGAGTATATCGTCAACTTACATTCATCAATACAGGAAATGACGGCAATTTCGAAATGCATTATACACATCTTTATTGATTTATTTAATTGATTTATCTCTAAGTACTTTTTTATATTCCGCATTGCGTATTTGAAATCTGTCTCTGGCAGAATACTCTTTCAGTATATAACGTAATTGTTCAAACATAACTGTTTCAGATAACGTAACTATCCAACAGCATTATGTTCTTTAAGCGCGGTTTATTCTCTTCTTCGAAACTTTACCGTGTCCCTTTTTTTTTTTGCTTCTGAGGAGCTTATTCGGAGTAAAATACACAGGTAGGCAAACACATGCGATTCGGGAAAAGTATCGCGTGGGAGAAGACTGCAACGCACCGGTGGGGCTCTCACGACGTGTTCTAATTGGCCGACGTGCGCGAGGTGTTCGCCTCTAAGTGTCGTGAGTTCGGCCGTGTTTGTGACAGTGTCAGAGTGACCGTCGCGCTGTGTATACCACACGTAACAATACCAACGTTAATTTTCTAGACGAGCCTCTTCCTCTCGTCGGAAACTCTACGCGCCCGAAGGACTCTCCGATCGCAACTTTCGCATTCACGTGATCAACAACGCGGTCGAAAGCACAATGGCTGATTGGAAGAAATCGGAGATCAAAAAACCTGAGGTCTTCGACACGGAAGCTCCTCTTCCCAAAAGTAAGTAAACACATGTTTCTTTATGATATAAATTGACTTTGTCCAAAGTCATAAATTTTAAGTACGATTTTATAATCCAAGTGGAGATCAAAATTGATATAATATAAAGAAGCGAAATAAAATCAATAAATTATTTCAATAATTGATAATAAAAACAAAAATTGATTATAAAAACGTATAATAAAAACAGTTTTTGCATTTTAGAGTCTTCTAGACATAAAGTATAAAAAAATGCCGGCACTCCACTGCGTAGTGCGGAAGTATAGCTTGACTATCAACTTCACTATCGCGTAAAAGTAGATTTAATTGTAAATAGTAGAAACTGAACCACTAGAATGACAAAATTCTGTTTAGCAAGATTTTTGCGATGCTTTGTTTCTATCTTATGCAGCTACTTTACTACTATATTTTGTTGTTATCTTAGTGGCTATATTTCAGTGCAATTATTTTTAAATAAAATTTTCCGCTATTCAGACAATTAACTATCCGCTAAAAGATACTATTTCAGAGTTTCTTTAGTATTATATATGTGTGTGTGTGTGTGTGTGTGTGTGTGTGTGTGTGTGTGTGTGTGTGTGTGTGTGTGTGTGTGTGTTATATAGAGGAAGATTAAAACAAATAAGAAAATATTGATAACTTAGAAAATTATCAACTGTTTGCTAGTTATTAATTCTTTAGATTATCTTGGAATGTAAGACTTGTAAAAATTTTATTTATATCTAATAATTAAATATTTTATAATGATATCTTTTCTACAGATAACACTGAATATATTTAATCTTGATAGTCTAAATAACTTACAGTACGAGACGTAGCGAATGATTTTTGACATTGGTCAGTCATATTTTTTTATTTTATCACTATTTTTAATAGAGAATTGAATAATTTCTTCTTTAATTGTCGTAACTTGCTAAACGTAGACTGAAAATGTTATTTTTCCTTCCGTATGCAATGTTATCGTAATATTAGAATCAATAATTAACAAGGTTGTTAACTCCAGCGGGTTATGTAATTTTACGAGTTTTGCAGTGTGATAAGTTGCACATTTTTTTAGTAGAATCGCGTGTTTTACATACATGTTTTGCAAACAAGTAGGTGTCTAATTGTCACGATATTTTCACACGATTCGATACTGATTGTCCGCTCGGTACAACTGATCGATGACGTATCATTCCATAATATGCATCAAGTATTAAATTGCTTACGATTTTCATGTAATTTTCAATTAATATAGAAGACGTCATAACAAGGTCAGGAATGTTCTCAGAATTAAGAGGTATCCCAGATTTTTAAATTGCAGTTAGATAACCAGAACTTATCATCTACTTAATATAAACGGACTTTGTTTCTGCAAAATTTTATTTCACGTTCTAATCAAGTTCTTATCAAGTTGTTTAATTGATTATTCGGTAGCAAATTATCAAATTTCATTAAATTCTAATTATCATGAATTAAATTTTCTTTAAACAAAGATTGACTTTATTGAAACAAAAGTCGACGAGCTTGAAACAATTTCCATATTTACTATATGCATGCGTTTAATGAAAAGAGCGTAATTGTATTTTTTTGCGATGGATTTTATGGAATTACGATTGTTAACCGCAGTTAATTGCAAGTGGTATCGTGTGCGACCTTGCCTTTCGCATTTATGAAACAAACATGATGTATGATACAATCGCATTTGTGGTCGTTACGCTCCGTACAGACATTTACGTAAGCCGATCGATGCGGATCACTCAGCGGCACTTCGTTTAATGCATTCACGCGTATCAGTTTCCGATCCGGAAGATGCAATCATGTAATTTTGATGGTATTTTCTGCGGCTAATAGGATTGCCTGAAATGACGATTAAAGCACCTACCAATGGTTTTCACGTAATGTTTAACCGTGCCGTGTCAGGTAATTATTAGGGGCACCAATTAGCTTGCCTTCATTATACAGCTCTCGAATTTGCGTCGTTTGCGGTTTCTAGTGAAAATGCAAACCGTTCTTTATGCAACTCTAATTTTGTTGCGATGCTTTCGGAACATTTGCCGGACTCGACAATGAGCTGCATCGCGGGCGAATGCGGGCGGCGCAATAGGCGAACTTAGACTCAGATAACAACGGTTACGAGCCGGAATATTGCGTGAGACAGCAGGTATAAATTATATTCTTATCGTGGCGTTTCACTTTTATTGACATTTACTTCCATTTTTTGCTTTTTTTACTATGTTTTTATTTTGTTAACAAAAAAGGTTTTTTTTGCGTGAAATAACAGGATTTTATTACTTATATGAATAATATAGAGATTATTTTTTGAAAACTTAATTGATTTTATTAATAATTATTTACAATCGCCTATTTTGTTTAAGAAAAATTTGCATTTAAAATATATTTCTGTGATAAATAACGGTATGTATTTTTATAAAATACGTTTCTGATGAGCGCGACTTCGACGATTTTACCGCGAAAAAAAAAAGAAGTGTAATTTTGACGATTTTGTGATTTTTACAATAAAAAAAATAGGAAAATGACGAACTGCGAACAATAGACGACTAGAAATCACAATTGAAATACGGAAAATATTAATAATACCAGATACGAGATCGAGTAGCAAGAGTCATGTGCTCGCAAACAATCACGTACTTCGTAGAAACTTTTGATTTCTCTATTTTCTATATATTCCGCGGTCTACTAAGCTCGACGTTCCCATAACTGCCTAAAGTCTGTGATTTTATTTCTCTTTTTTTTTTCCTTTTTCTAGAGGCTCGCTAACAATAAGACAATTCTCGATTTCTTTTCTTCTCACGTCGCAATGACTAGCAAGGCCCCGAGAATACCTAATCAAATATGTCTCTTTTGAACTCCACTATCAGTTGCAATTAAGTGATAGTTTGCCAAAAATTTTAAATAATATAAATTTTAAGAGATAATTTTTGATTAGGTAGTTAATTACCGGATTAGACTCTTTGCGATACGTCTTATCTTGACTTTTTTTTTATCTGTGCTATTTTTAGATCAAGGTCCAAATCGGCTTATTAACGCTTCCCCTGTGTTTATTCCTTCATAAACCTTCCTATCACCCTTGTAAAAAAGTGGAGCGTTAAGCAGCATTATCGTGAATAATCATATTCGATGTTAAGATCATTCTCGAATGCAAATAAGTGGAACAACTGTCTGAATTGGAAAGTGGTTAAAAACAGCGATGATCGTTAATTTGTTGAATTGGTTGTGTCTTCGAGAGAAATCTGAATTTTAATGTTGCGATAAAGCAGCGCTCTTGAAATTAATTAATCGAGCGACTTAACATGCTCAATTTACGCTTAATCGATCGATCATTCAGTCTAGATAACAGGTGCAAAATTAATATTTATCTCGAAGTTGAAACGATTTATCAATCTTTGCGAAAATAGAATTATAATCCCTGGTTTTTATTGAAATCGAATAATTTGAAACATTTTAATTTATAATAAGCTATACTTAAGCAAATATAATATGAAATATTTTATTCTTATAATTAATAATATAATTTTTTGCATTTAGCTGGTATTTGATTTCCATTTTTCAATTGTACTAAACGAATCTCAATGTAAAACTAATCCGTCAAAATTGCAGCTTTGAAAATTTTTGTGTAGCTCTACGTGCAGATTTTTTCTATGATGAATTAATCAATATCACATTGCAAGCACTTGAATCGAGCGAAGCTCTCGAAGTAATCACGATACATTGTTTTGATCGATAATCAAACTAGTTTTACTTGTGTATAGCTTGAAATTAGAAAAATTAGCAATATCTAATATTGCTATCTAATATCTAACTAATCTATTACGGATTAAATCTCTTCTATCACTCGCGGCGATTACAGGATTATCAGCTCACCATTGAACTATTTGTTATTAGATAAGTTCTCAAAGGATTACGCAACGTTTGCGCTGTTGATTTCTTTGTTTCCGCTAATTATCGAAGTAACTGAAGCAGTTTGCGAAGAACAAACGTGTAAACAAAACAGCAAAATTTTTTCAGTAAAAATATAGATATTTATGCACTTTATGACAGAAAACAATTAATGCGAAATTTATGAAAGAAAAGAGCGTGTTTTAAAAATTACGTCGTAATTTAGCAATTTTTTTACGCAGTTTTGAAGAGTTTTTATAAAATTAATCATTACTTAACAAAACAATTGCGTCGTTATACATGAATTTTTATATCATATCATATATCAATCATTATTGATCGTCTCTTTATTTTGCTTCTTAAAAAAATTTAAACCGTCTTCTAGCAACCCATTAAGCGTAACTGAACGTCTTTTTTTTACTTTCTTAACCTTGAGAACAAATAAGAATGTTAATGTATGCTCAGTCATATCTGTTTGCTGCGAATAAAGATGTTTATTTATCGCGGTCAACTCGGAAAAAAGCTCAGTTCCAATTTTTGTTGCATTTTTGTGGCATCGGTAAATCATCTATTTTCGGACTCGTTTTGATTTTCCTTTACGAACACTATTCTACCGATAAAAATATAGAATAATTTTAAAAAGTAATTATTTTTGATATCGACAGAATACATTTTAATTGTATTACATTAAAGAATGTTATCTTATTTGCACTTTACTGTCGATTAATTTTTCAATTAGTGTATTACGAAAATCCTAAATCCAGCACGTGGCCGCAATTCATTTCTCTAATCACGTTCAGACGTATGTTGGATCAATTTTAATTATTTTTCGACATATGTTTCTATTTACTGATATTAAATTTTCACTGATATTTGTATTAATTATACATAAAATCGAAGACAGTACTGTTACATTATGTGACAGTTTTAGCAATTTCTAATTAAAATTGTTTTTTCTTTTTCAAAAATTTAATTATTTTTAACATATTCAGTTATTTTTTATTAAAACAGCTTTTTTGTATTTTACACTTATGATTATTAGAATACAGCTTTTTATTGGATAAATTTTTAATTACAGAAATGACGAAAATATATTTACATATGGATTTATACACATAGATTTGTACTGACACAACTCAATGGAGTTTAAGTGAAAGCGAATTTATTAAAGAGAATTAAGACTCGTCCGACCAGTCCAAAGTGTATAAAAATATAGAATACCGTAAATATTTACTCATGTAAATATGCATTACATAAATATTTACTCATGTAAATATGCACGAATACAATTCGTGATTATGAAATTGCATCATATGGTTTCCATGTAATCAATATCCTAAAAAAAATTCTCTATCACATCTTTATTGATATTACCATTATCTAGATTACGACTGTCATAATAGGAATGCAATTTATGCTGCTATTATCGATTATCAGAAATTATAACGCAAATATTTCTATTGTTTTTATCTTTATCTAACTACTCGACAACACACGTCATCACAGGAGTTAATTATCTGCATCGTTTTATATCATATAGAATAATAAATGCTTAATCATTCTCTCTGTTATTGAATATATATCTCTCCTCGCGTGCACCAACTGATCAGCTCAATCGTCAAATTGATTCCAATGGACGAGAATATTAATCGACGACTTTGCTCTACCGGAGTATTCGCGCTAAGATCTCGGGAAACAGAAATCAAAAAATTTTTGTAACAAATTAATCCAGAACATGTACGTATATGTTATCTCCTAATTATAATCGATCGTGAATCAATTCGAAATTTTACACGGAGTTGATAAAGAATTACTCGTTATAAATTAAAATGCAATTATTAATTTATTGGGTATTAATTTTAAATTGCAAATTGTTAGAAGCAATTTTATTACTTAATTATGATTATCTCTGATTCTGTACTTTAACGATAATTAAGTGTACTTGATATTTGAGTCTTGGCTTTAATTTCATATCGTGATTGATGACAGAGAAGTATCGATGGATTTCACGTTTGCGCTTAGCGTGTTAATTACGCTTGTACGAGCTTGTGGAGAAGGAGTGAGATATAATTATCACGCTGGTACAATTACACGCCGATCGATGCGCGAATGACGGCTTACATAATTAATTATAATTAATGGCGCGGGCGTGAACAACCGGCACGAGACCGGTCTGGGCGACAACTTTTACGGCTGTCGTTGAACTAGTTGCTACGTTGTTCTGTTTTACTCTTACAAGGATACTACAGCGCAGTAGGTTCGCTACACTGTTATTAGTGACTTGGTTATAGAAATTGCAACGTAGAGCCATGTAATTGCTGCCATATTTTATCATTGACAAGAATTATTATATTATCTTTAACTTTTATCTTATAGTAGCTAGTATAGGCTTGAATATTTATGAATGTTTGTAAGGAAAATCGAGATGTTAAACATGAGATGAAAACATGACAAAAGAATTTTATACGCGTTTATTTATAGGTTTGCAGTACGAATGTCAACGTGTAAATTGTATACAAAGTGCCTTATTATTGTAGTCTATTCTATAATGATATGTACAATATGATCAACTAATTTCTACAATAACAAAGAGAATCTTTAGGCGCAATTATATTAAATTGCTAGAATTAGCATTTTTATTTACATTTGCTTATTATAATTATCTTGTTAAAAAATGGAAAGCCTGTCGGGCGCACACGCGGTTAAAATTACTGTTACAAATTTTTCCTTCGCGGTTTGCGTTAGTTGCAAAACAACTGCAACATGGTCGAAATGAGACGGTTACGGAAGAGCGTCTCTAATTTTCATCTGCGAACTCGGACCTTGAATGCGTTGCTGGAAGCAATGTTTACACCACATGTTACATACATGTGTCCTTACATACATATGTCGTTGAATAATGTATGTATGTCACGCCATGGCCCTGTCAGTGATTCGCATTTAGTTTGACATTGCGACACAAAGAAGAGAATTTTGTCATTAAGACACTGCTTTTCAAAAGATTGTGTTGTGCTACATACAACCGGAGGTGAGTCTCTCCGCAAAACGCCCCCGGGAATGAAAACCACTTGTACACGATGTTTACGCGAATCGTTGCAAAACGGCGAGACGCGATTCGGAAGATCTTCATCTGTGCAACGCGTAGCAATTATGTTGAACGCTTTATTCAATTATTTGTGAACGGAAATGTACTGCGCGAATTATAATGACGTAATTTCAGAACGCAATATCTTGCGAATGATTATAAGTTTGCATTTATATTTCACGCGATAAGATCCTTCCGACACGGAAACATTATTTGGAAAAATGATGTTCAATATATTATCTGCCTTGTCCAAAAAAAATTTGCAATTTCCTTTAAGTACTTGCGTATTTTTTTAAGATGAATGACTGATACTTTGTTTTCTCTTTTACGCAATTATTACAAATTGATTCTCACGATGGAAAGATTCAAAGCATTACATAATCACGTTACTGTGCTTTACGTGCACCATAAAACGATTTATCTTGAACATTTAATTATAAGATCAAACATCATTAACGAGCGATTAACGAGCGCGATTAACGAGCCGTAACTTTTTTTCGCAATAACATGCTGACGCAATGTATGTAAAACTTTTTTTTTTTCAAATTTTGATGTGATATTGATTGTGTCTATCTGCGTGCAATATATTACTTTGCATTTTTTTTAATTTTATCGCATAATTTTATCACACCGCAATCTATTAGATATTAATCAGCGATTATGTGAGATCATTTCTGCAACTTGCTTCGTCTACAAAAAGAAAAACAGATTAATAAACTAAAATTTTATATATTAGTTTATACGCTTCAGAATATTCTTGAAGTAAATATCTCGCAAGTAAATTTTTCATTGAAATTAATTTGTAATTAATAAAATATCAATTTAAATTTAATTTAAATTAATTAAAATTTTAGTTAATATTTTATTCATATTTTTTACCATAAATTATTTATTTGCTATCTTTATTCTAAATGTCGAGACACAAATATATGTAAAAAATAAAAAACGTTTTAATATGATTAATAACAAAAAAAAAATGTGATGCCGTTTTGTTTACCAAAAAACAGACAAAAAGAAGATAAATTTTAATTAATCGATGAGTTTAGCATTTTAACGCGTGAAGGTCGTTTTAATTAAATTAATTAGATTTTTTAAAAACGTGACTATCTATTGAATAAAAAAAATCTCTTATATTTATAATAATAAATATTATTTTTATCAATCTATTTAAATATTATTATCAAAGATAATATTTCAGAAATTATATATTTTATTTTTGAACTTTTATCGTATAATCTGGCAAAAATCATGGTTTAATCTCTTTGATAGAAGTGATTATTCTTTATTGAACAACGATAATCATCGCGTCGCGATATTAAAGCGATATTTTATCGAAAAATTGCAGATTTACAATTTGTTACGACATGTCTGATGAAGCAGCAATATTGTGCGATTTCGAGCGAAACTGAGAATCTTTTCTAGGATAATTTCAAAAGAACTTGATAAACGTCGTATCATTGTGTCATTGTTTGAACACATATGCAAACATACCGGTTAAAAATGTGAAACTAAAAATTATGACTGATAAAATCAGGCAGTAATTAACCGTACAGTCTCAGAAACTCGAGGAATTTCACTGTGACATCATTAATAAAGGAAAAGAGCAAGTCAATACGAGGAAAATAAGCATGTTAATAAGCATCCTTAATTCATGCGTTAGATTTATCTTCTAACCTTCAATCTAAAAAAAAATTTATTTGCAGAGATGTATATTTTTATATTTCGAGGAAGAAATTATCATGCAAAAGATATAAATTACGATGCATTATTTTAGATCGTAATATGAATAATTGAAATTCGATGAATTAAAATCACGTGCTTCGCAAGTTATTATTAATTTGATTGGTGAGAGTTAATACTCGATCAATCATCGCTATCGATCGGTTGTCACATTAATATCTACTGATGCCACGTCGATAAATCGCACTTATATTATACGAAAGAAAGAATATTGATATTAATCGGTGAATTGCACAAAATACATTGAGATTTTTTCAACGACACGGATTAAAATACCTGCAGTTGTTTGCAACCGTGTAAATTGTGTTCAATACTGCCGAAGCCGCAGAAAACGAAAGTAGAAAGCGCCTAATCGAAACTTTATGCCAATTCGCGTTTCCTGGTGCACCTAATTAACTTCCGTAACAGTTGCGGTTTGTCATTTGAAGTTAAAATTAATTTATAGAATAAGTTCTTAAGAGTCCTAACGCAGGAAAAACTACGTTATCTTTTCACAGAGTGAAATTTTTATTGTAAATGCAAGTTTTGCTTAAACTTCGCAAAACTAGATAAATAAAGAAATAATTGTTAATAAAAACTTTTTTACGATAATTATAAACTCGTGCAAGCCAAAATTAATGATTGATTTCATTATTTTGTTAATAAATACATGAACGAAATAATAGAAGAAATGTAATAAGTAGACATTCGTGTTATTAATAAATTAATAAATTCGTGTTATTAATAAATTAATAAATAATAAATTAACAGAGAAAGGACGTGTAAAAAACATATGTTTACGCAGAAGGACGTAACCTATTTGAATATCTTATTAACGATAAATAAGTTATTTTGTATTCTAAAGACACATAACGCGAGGACGAATTCTGAAAACTTGAGCTGCGCCCTCGAATACGGCCTTGCACAAGGATTGCGGATACGGTGTGACGAATTATTGACGTCGCACCTTGACACGGATCGTTTGTATAGTCAATAGAAACGTTAAACGGTAAGATGTAACGTGTAAAAAACAACGACTTTTGATTCGCTAATTATTGTTTATGAAATATGTAAAGTTTGTAACGGTAACTTACAAAAGGCACCTTTCACTCTTGATAGAAAGCGTTTTTCTGTGCGTGCTCCGCATGTTTTATCTCAAAAGAGCCGAGAGGTCATTAAAATAAGTCAAAATATTTCATTCTAGAAATAACCTTTATTAATTTGAAAAATAATATCTACAAAATCATTAAAACGTATTGAAAAATTGTTACTTTTAAAAATAAGCTCTACGATTTTTT
Source organism: Linepithema humile (assembly GCF_040581485.1). Taxonomy (NCBI): domain Eukaryota; kingdom Metazoa; phylum Arthropoda; class Insecta; order Hymenoptera; family Formicidae; genus Linepithema; species Linepithema humile. The sequence continues at coordinate 21,537,447 of NC_090132.1, read as the reverse complement.
ATATAATCTCGATAAAATAATCTTCAAATGTTCTCAAGTGAATTCAGATAATTCGTCTAAAAGATTTGTCGAGATAAGAAAGAAAAGAACGAGCAACTATAAGTAAAAACTTTAAATAAGATGAAGGGATTTTGTCTGCATTTCAATTTCGCTGTTGATTTTCTCGTGGCGTGATCGACGCTATTTTCCACTTAACCATAGTGGATAATGAGTTTGAGGGCTTTTGCGTTTCCTGTTGACGGCTTGAAACTTGAGGCATTTAAGGTCGCGTGTGGTGTAAGAGAGACTCGTCGTCCGGGAATTAAATAATGTAAAGGCCGCGTCACATTCGTGTAAGAGCGAGCAATCAGAAAATCGTCGACATCCTACTTCTAGTTTTCATGGTCTTCCGCCGTGTAGAAGCCCATCATGCAGAAAACGTCATTCTATGAACAGATTTATTAGGAATTATTTTTAGAGAGCACTTTGTATAGTTTATTCAGCTAAAAGTGTCGCGATATATCATTCTCGCGTAAAAGGAAAAGAAAAGCTAAAAAAAGAAATAAAACAATAAAATAAAACGCTTGTCATAATTATTATTTCATTATAAGGAATAACACATGTAAAGACAAGTATTATAATAATTACGTGTTGTTTAACAACATTTATTTCTTTTTAACGAGATATGCAAAATTTATTTCACAATTTGCATAAATTTGGTTATAAATATTTTCAAGACGCTTTCATTGCAGATATCTTCTTTATTGTACAAATAGCTCCGTTTTTATGATAAGCAATTAACCACGCTTGGTAACTTTGATAATTAACTGCAGTAGATAGCGTTTTCTTTATCGACACAAGTTATAACTGACTGTTGATGCGCATAATATCTTTATTATCGACATACAGTCTAATAAATTGTTCATTAATTTATTAATTAACTAAATTATTTGTGATTATACTTATATTGGATATCAGTATAATTAGTGATGATATTAATTTTTCATGGATAATGTATGCAGAGATTAAATCGAGATCAAATCATTTCAGCACGATTACGTTCTTCGTTATCCTTTTATTTAGAAATCGAACCATTTGCATACGGAACTTGCGATAATTACATGCGATAAGATTGTGCACGCTCACAATCCACATACGAGTGGCACAAAGATAAAAATTGCGTTACACGACGATAATTTTATGGATTCTTAATCCTTAAAGTCCCACTAAAAGTGCGACTCTTAATTATGGAACCGTGTCGCGTTTGTTGTCAATTAGCTTCATCAGTCACACCTCTCGATACGTAATCGCTCATCGTACGTGTCACGCGCGCTTGCGAAATTGCGATTCGCCGCACGACCGTGCGAGGAAATTGTGAATTGCACATATGCGCCACGAATGAGAGAAAATGTGCTGCGTCACAATCCTCGAACAAGTCATCGATTGCACAATTGCACAATCCTCGACCATCCTCTAATTACGCTCGATGGAATCGTTTAAAGGTACCAAAACAATTGGCGCAAAACAATTGGCGACGCGTTTAAAGTGATTCGATTTTCATTAATGTTTGTTGTTTTAAGTCTTTACGATTCGACTTTAGACACGTGCAAGTAATTACGCGGTCTGCGACTATTTGAATAGCCGGAAAACGTAATTAACACAACTGCTTTGCCGGGAATACAAACATTTCTCACACATATATAGATAATAAAGACGATTACATTACATACACTCTCCAGTTGGTGATAAGAGGCAGTATTGCAAAGAGAGTTGATAAGCCCGGTTATGCGATAAAAGTGATGAATTATTTATTCGTATCGTGATCTTTTTATTCAGGTCGTAACTTCTTTGAGTTACTTAGTGCTCGAAACACTTGTGAGTCGATAAATTTAATCTGGAACTGACGTGCACAACATGTGTATATTTTTAAATAAATAGATATATAATAACGGAACTTACAACCAGTTAAGTTACTGACTATCGCTCGGTATCGAGTTGGTTTTTTAATCTCCCTCGTTATCGTTAATCGTTATCTGAAACCAAAGTTCCGTCAAACTTTTCTGCTTCAAATTGAATTGTGATATTCAATTATATAAATCAAAATTTTATATAAATTTACAAGAGATTATAATTGTATGGCAAGATTTCGCTATCGCGCCAATAACTATTTACTAATGCTTAAAACTTTGGGAACGATAGCAATCTTGTTAGTCAAATCCTATTAGATTTGCTTATGGTTTCTAGTATAAGGAAGGCATAATATACGTATAGAATTAAAATATACATACAATGTACAACAACAATTCGGAACAACAGAGAGATCAGCGTGGGTAGTCGGGATAATTACTAATTAACATTTGACTCGGCTTAACTTCAATTACTTAACACTGATTAGAGGAGGCTTATTACGCGGTCGCGTCGCGTTCTTCGCTCCGGCGACAATCGGCGACTTCCTTCTCCTCTGATGTGTGAATCGCACATTCCTGTGTCCGATCGCTTTGAACTCGCACCGTGTTGCATATGTAGCAATCAAATCAATTATAGACGGCCGGTCCGCGACGATGACGATGATTCGCACACAGCAGCAGGCTTCAAATCAGCTTTTGCGGGTGTACACCCTTTGCGCGTCGACTGAGCGCAAATCCAGAAGTCAACAAATATTTACTCATTACATTCTTGTAATTTACAGTGTGTATGGAAAATCCCGCGTACCTATCTTGATGTTTTAATACTCGGAATTACAAATTGCAGCTCTCGCACATGCAATTGATAGCCTTAATTAATCCACTGACTTGGCGATATTTTCGAAATATTGTTATATAAAATATCTCCGAGTTATTCTTATTATATTTTTAATATGTTTTATTATACTTTGATGGTAAATTTAGATTCATCAAAATTATTAGAGATTAGTTAAGAAATTATTAATTAAGTTATTAGTTATAAGTTATTAGTTAAAAAATATTTTTGAGAGCGAGGTTTGGAATATTTTTAGATCAGGAAGTGTTGCGTAAATTGTCTTATCAATGATGGATTGATATTAATATTGTAGAATTAATATATCAATATTAATGTCAGTGGTATTTGCGAGATAGATATGTTGGAGGATATCGTGTTGAAAAATATCATTATTATTGATATCGAGAACAGCACATTTATAAACGGAAATATCGCTGATTACGTTGCGTTAATCGCCAAAAATCACGCGTCAGAACGTGCAGAATTTCATAATTAACATTACAGATAATCGAGACTTGGAAATAAAATGTTTTACCGAATGTTAGTAGAGCGTCGGAATGAACTTCGATCATTAGCAATCGGTCTTCGATACAATCATCGGATGCAACCGAATACGATTGCAATTTGTGATAATTCCAATGCTGGAGTGTGTAAAATGTGCTTATTTTAACCGCACTGTGAAAAGACAGCCAGAAATAAAATCACGTACTGAGTTATTAATAGCTGATTGGTTTTAACGTGCCAAAAGTCTTATGCGATGTATCGGCTGTGTCACTCGCATTGATCTAATCATCGATCTAATCCGCTCTTCCGTATGACGCAAATTTGAATCGGAAATAAAACTACGTAAGAAAGAACGTCAACAGTTGTTTGCGAAAAATAATTATAATTAATGACATTTTCCTGTTATTCATTGGAGGCATTGAATGGAATAGTAAAAGCCACATTTTCCTTATTTGAGACAAAAATTGTTCGTGAACATAATTAATGTAAAATTCCCTTATTTTATTATGGAATTAATTTATTATGGAGTTTTTGCCGTAATTGCAAAGAGGAATTCGTAAAGAGTAAATCAGAATTTTATATTATATCAAGTAATTACAAAATGTGATCTTGCTGATAATAAACTTCGCAAAAAATTGTTAGTTATCTAGTAATCGCGAGCTGTGTTAGTTATCTAGTAATAATTATTGTAGTCATAATTTATAGTTTAAATTGTAACATAATATGTGACATTTGTTTTAATTACTTACTTATCAATTTAATATTTTTAATTATTTTAAGAAAAATGACAATTTACGTCATTTCAGCAAAACTGTCATACTATCGCGCTCTTTAATCTCTATAAATTAATTATTTTGACGAAGATGAATGATACTCATCAAGAATCTGAGATTCTAATTAAGAATACGAGACAATGATATTATCTTTGCAGTGACTCAGTTTTTTCCTTCTTACGATATCTGATGTAATCAGAGGTGCTGTATATGTATGCGTTTAACAATGAAAGATTCTACAACAGCATCGTATAATTAGCAGTCGTGTTTCTTATGAGATATCTTAATGGAAAAAAGATTGGCGTACATAAGACACAATTTCAACTTATTGTAGTGGTGACTTCCTCTTTTATAGTTTATGATCTTGAATTCAGCATTATGCAATTTTTCATGTAAAAATATTGATCAACAGGAAAAAATTTGCATATTCTAGGGAAAAAAAGACTTAAACTTCTCGATTAATTAAGGCGATGTATTTATTATGCAAATATTAAGATTTTGCTATGAACGCGGCTTATATCATCTTTTTGCGGAAAACATGCATAAAGAGCTCACAGTAAGTGAGAGCAGATGTTAAAAAATATTTCTCTATCAATATTTTTCCATTTCTGAATAGAGACAGTGTTTTCAAGTTTAAAAACTATAAACTGTTTCCAGGCATCTGCTGTTTGGAAATTTGGGAAAAATTTGATTTGTAAGCAAAATGTAGCAAACAGGATTTTCCTGATGGCGGAAATGCGATACATTTGTCGGCGGTAATTCACTTAGCTTTCGAGTCCAACGGTCGAAAATGAATCATATGGTTTCACAATGCACATGTGTGTACTTGGTTGGAATGAAGCCCAATAAATGTTCGTCGTTCGGTTTTTTTCTTTTGAAGTCCCTTTCGTTATCTTCGTTGTAAAGTCACTTCTATTTTTAACCATCTGTTGAAATTTAATGAAGCGCCAATCTAGCATTCTTTAAATAATTTCAGCATTGCTAATAAGAGTTAATGAAGCGAAAGTTAACGACCACAATATAAACTCTGTTGCTATTAGTTATAATTTAGCTGAGAATATTCCATTTCCTTTTCAAAAATTAAATTAATGAGAGACAGATAATTAATAAAATTTCACTTAATTTTGAATCAAAATTTTTGAAAGTTTCGCAACAATGAAAGAGATTTGCAGATTTTTTGTAGGACCAATAAATTGTGTGTACGTTATCGCTGATATAGCTATTAGTGATAAATTATTACGCAAATCTTATCATTGCATTGCATAAAATCATGCAATCTTTAAAGGATATAATTCACTTTAATATACGTATTTATATACGTACATTCAGCTCGTAATTTATTAGAATTAAGTTTATCAAATCCAAGAAGCGCTATTTCGCAACTTCACAGATCCACTGTCCATGTGTTATAAATCCTGAAAGAAGAACTGCTGACAATGATTTTTATCATCATTCGCAATGTCAGCGTGTCACTTCGCTTGGCAGAGTTTAAGTTTCGCGCCGCCGATCGCGATTTTTGCCGCGCAGTATTCCGATTGGCCGAGCGACCAACGCAGCTGACGCACTGCGAATCCAGCCGGCGCCGCGTGCTCGCCCGTCCGCTTTTGCAGTCGACCGTCGTTATCGCAGCAACCCGACTGATTGCGTGTGTTCTTGGTCAGGGTTCAACAGCGCGTATCACGTGAAGTCTTAACCTCGTCATCTCGCGTTCACCTTTATCACTGTGTCACCGCTCGCGAATGTCGCCCGCCGCCGTCATCGTCGCCGCTGCCTCGCACGCTGTTTCTCCCAACGTCGTTGCCGTCGTACGACCGGTGTAAAAAAAGAACGCAGGCGCGCTCGCACGCGCTCTCCGGCACTTTTCGGCTTCGGTAAAACGAGCGCGCAAGAGTGTGAGGAGCAGTAGTCCACGCGCGCACGAACAGTTGATGTGTTATCGCGTCGCACGCTCGTCGCCGTCGTCGACCGTCGTGCGTCCAACAAGTTCGTAATCGCATTTGCCCCTCGTGTGATCGCCTTTCTCGTTTCCGTGCCGAGCTGTGCGATGAGCGGCAGCAGAATCAGCAACAACGAGAATAGAGGACGAAATGGCCACGTGCTGGTGTGGGAACAACCCGGACTCGATGAGGAGGAGCGAACTGCGCGAAAAAGAAAAGGTATGGCACGCGACCGCGTTGTTTCGTCGGGCTCCGTCAGCAATATAAACACAATTTGCCGGCGATGTTGCGAAAGTACGAAGAATTTCAATATTTCTCTCTCGCGCTCTCACGTTTACGCTCCACTCAAGTACGAGTTTTAAAAATGACTTCGTTCGCCGAACATATTCGTCATCGTTGACATTAGTATAATATATAAACGTAGCCGATGCGTGGCAGAGCGCGAATATGAGAGAGATGGAACTATGAAGTTCTTCATAAATTCGTCGTATTCTCGTTTCGGTCAACTTCGCAATCGTGATGTCGCGTGGCTTCGCGTGGATTTCAGTCAGCAAAATTCGGTCAGATGCATGGCTGCCAAGTGAGTTATGTATATTAAGTATGGAAATTCCATTCGGCTTCGCAATTTTAACAGGAAACTACGTAATTTGAGACGAGATCTGCGCGCGCGCGCGCGACTTTATCGCGAAAACGATCGCAGACCACGTGCTCGATCCGGCTGTGTGCAACATGTTCATGCTCTCACACGGCGTTTCTCTCAACGCGATATTCGACGAGAGATGTGATCCTAAAAAGCGTCGAGTATCTATTTCGGGGCTTTGACATATTTAATTTCTGTTATTCATTTGCAAATGCTAAAAGAATGTTTATTTCATTTTCAAATGGAATCTACTTTTTAATAGTTATTAAATAGATTGCAATTTCATACACACGGAAACTTTCAGAATAAATATTGTATAAATTTATTTACATTTATTAAGAAATTAATTTTACATTAAAATATAATAAGTATACATTATTAAATATGCCACGTTTTTAATATAGAATTTTTACGTTAGATTTCCTGAATTTTTTCTTAAGAACTTAAAAATGTGAAAGGCATAAGAGCAGGTAGAAAATTATTGTTCTTCCATTCGACAAATGTTTGTTCGCAGCTCAAATGGTTGCTAATTTCAGAGTCTAAATGGTTGTCACAGGTTACCGAGTGCTATTGTACGAAATCCTTGAATCTCATATGTTTAGAAATTTACTGATCGTAACACAATAAATTACTCATCATGATTTTCATAAATCGTTTCTTATGTTATTGGAGGGATATTATTGCCGAGCGTGTTTTGCCAAACAAATATTTGAACGACTGTGTTATTTGAGTACAAAATTGAAGTATTCGTATATTCCATAATTAATAGACTTGGGATATTACTGCCGAGCGTGTTTTGGAGCCAAACTACAAATATTTGAATGACTATGTTATTTGAGTACAAAATTTGAAGTATTCATATATTTTATAATAGCCGTTAAAATGACTTTCACGTAATTTAAAAAGAAAAGTCAGTAAAATAGAGGGAAAACTTTCTATTCTTTTTATGTAAAAAATAAGTTGTACTGCATAGTCCTGCATCTATCTGGACAACTGACTGAGCTTTAACAACTGACCGGGCTCTTTCTTATTGTGTGACGAATCTATTCAGGTTTCGAGAAGACTTTCGCTATTCAGACCTGGGAACAAAAGATCAATGTTGTCCCCTATGAAACAACAGATCTGGCATTGCATACAATTCTTTACTCTTCTTTTGAAAACATCTGCTTTATACTAGTTTTTTTCATTAAAATATAAGATTTACGAAGCTCATTTTTCTTTATTCACTGCCCGATGACAATGTATTGACAATTTTTACCTGACTTTCTATTTTATTATTATTGAATTCTCGTAACGATTTTTTTTTAGCACTTTTTAGACTTATAACTTCTTTTATAATATACACCGACATATTTCTATATAAAGAATTATGAATAAAAATGCAGTAATTATTAATATAAATATGAAATGGATAAAAAAAATATAAGGAATAATAATGCAGAAGTTAATGCTAGAATCATGGCAATGATTGTTGATTCTTTTCTATTTGTAACATTGCTATATTGTTCCAGATATCTTACATGTGTATTTCTCATTTTTGTTTAGTGTTTGAGATCGTGAAACCTTTAGATACAAATCAGATTGACGTACTTTGAAATTTAAGCCTCACGTTTTATATAGTTTGAAATATAGCAAGACAGCCGTCTTAAATGATTTTGACAAAAAATATTTTATATAATGAAAATGGATTTGAATAAAAATATACTAATGAAAAATATATTAATGAAACCATCGGTTGTGTTATCGCGAGAGGATTAAGCTGAAAAGTATCGACTGGCCATGTGAATTAATGGACCGCGAGAAAGCACGGATACACGTGATAAGAAGCGTGATGCTTGCCGCCGATGACGCATCGCGAAAACGACCGCAATCTGGATAAAAACGCGTAGATAACGCGCGAAACTTCTGTTCTTTCGCGAGGATGAGTTCGCGTAATCTGTTTGTTCATACGAAACCGTTCGTGATGATTATACGAAGAAATCAGGGCGGGACTTTTCGGCAGATATACGCATGCGAAAAATAATTCGAGAACGACCGAGTGCGTTTTTCTCGCGATATGCGTCAAGGCCGCCGAATGACTCGCGCATTTAGTCGTTATCGCGAAAATAGTGTACAGCATACAGTAAGTTGCACATTCAGAATGCGTAGGATGTTCCGAAGATACCGACTCGCTGCTCTCTGCTCACTGAGTTTCGTGACTGCGTTTTCTATCAAATTTAAAATTTACTTTTCCGTAATAAAAAATTCAGACAGTGAATAGTTTTTAAATTAGAAGTTGTTGAATTAAAGAATGCAAATCTAGGAAATTGAACTTTAAAAAAAGGATAAAATTTAATTCTTTATTTGACTTGAGATTTTATTTTCACAGAAATAGTTTTATGTTTTAAAGATTAATCCGAGATTTGATTTAATATAATCTACTCCTATCTATAGTTTTTCATTCCTTTGTAAATCATTATCTTATTTAGAAAATATATCCAACTCTTTTCTAAAATATTTTCTCTTTTGATAAGAAAAATATCACAAACTGTGGTATCAAAGTATAAGAATTAAAGTGAGGAAAAGATTTACATACTTTATTGTAGTATTTTTAATTTTTTTAAATACTGCTTCATATGTCATCAAAATATATTGCCAGCGAGATGTTATTGCATTACTCGACATTAGCTGCGTTTAATTGGTCAAACTATAAACATTTATAATGTCTATTTTTCCGAGAGATGAGTTTTTATCGAACAGATTACATTCTTCTTCTTATGACAAACTATGACACACCTTACATGATTGTTACGGCATTTAACTACTTACGATATATGCAAAAGATGTTCTAATTACCATTTAATGGATTCTTAGACTTACCATATTTATCGTTAATGTAGCTTCTAATAATCTTTCCACAGTTTATTTACAAATCGTTTTATCGTTGTTTTCTTCGAAATGTGTTTTTCCTTACTAAAACTTATTGCATTTTTAGAGCGATAAATACGTCATCCATAAATTACTGATATTTATTACGATGAAAAATATAAACCGTATCTTAATTTTCATTAAATGTCTCATAAAATTTCAATATATTAATTTAATAATGCAATATTATAATATTAATAGCAACGTGTGTCGCTCACTTGAGAACGTCTTCCGTTTAAAAGATTCTTCTGTGAAGCTCTGAAAGCTCTTTACTTTGTCACCTAATTGTCACATCGACGTGCACGACATACAGATGTTTATCTGTAGCTTGCTAGAGATGAATAAAATATCTTGTTTGTAACTTTTTTTTTTTAATTAAATGTACGCGGTGCTGTTTGCTTCACTATATGCAGAAAAATTAATTTTATATGTTATTAAATACTACACTGATATATTACTCGGATATTCTTTCAATTCAAATCTCTTTGTTACTATATATGTTATTCATGTTCCATGAATAAAAATAAATAACTCATTTTACAATTTAATAAATATTATTTTATACTAATTTATTATAATTATTGCAACGTCATCACACTATCTATATTCATTCATTCACAATGAGATTTGATTTATTTCGCTGAAATTCGCATTTCCGTATTTCTACGTAGACTTCGGTTTAACCGAATCTTCATGCGATGGAAGCCAGCGCTTCGTACACACCGATAATGTACGTGGCGATCGTGTTCACGTACGTCACGAGCAATCGTCAGACGCGTTCACGTGTACGAGATGCAGCTTTTCCCCTCTGCCGATTCGCGCGGTTCACCTCTAGGCGCCTTGCTCTTCTTCCACCTCGCCTCTTCCCCGGCATTCTTTTGGCGTTGTTCTTCTCTGTGTTTCGCGACAATGAGACATCACTAACACAGACCGCGCGATCTCCTATATTGCGGTATGTCGGAGCTATTTCTACCGGACCCGACCACGTGCTCGACGACTGGTGACGACGATAGACGCCGTGGTCGACCGAGGACGGCCGACATAGATCGTGCCCGGTTATATGTGTATGAGCGCGACACATTCGTACCGATTAATTGACGATAATCCCTCGCGATTGTTCCTTTTCAGCGGCGCTATTAGCGGGGATAAGGAAAACCTATTGCGAAATCATCTGTGCGGATGAGACAATCGAGAAATCTCGATATATTGAACATCAATATATACACGCGATACCGGATATTAATTTGTGTTACTTAGATTATTCGCATAATTTTTTTTGATAAAAGAAACATTCTATATGCAAGTAATGCAATTTATTCTTATATCATTCTTATCATTTTATATCATTCTTATATCAAAAATAAGTCAATGCAAGTAAATCTTTCGGTGAAAATTAATGAATCGTAACATACATCGGAAAAAGATGATTTCATGTGTGAAGTGTGAAATCACAATTACAAGTTATTCATTTTTTTCGAGGAAATATAGTTTGTTACAAATATCCACATAAAAATTAAGAGATAATTAAATTAATAAATGGTACTTTGTTCAGCAATATCTCGATTGATGTCATAATGCATGTCTAACGCATTTAATGCATGTGATTTTTAAGTCTTGTTCAAATTAATGTGACCAATAAGATTTACTTGTCGTTATGTCAACAATGGAAAACATTATCTCGAGCATGATCGATATCACTTTCAGTGTGTCTTTCCACGACTTCTCTCTCACACGCGATAACTATTTTCGATAAGATTCTCATGTGGTAAGATTATACGATATTTACTACATTGATAAAATTCTTTCAAGAACACTAAAAAAGAAATATTTTTTCCAAACTACCAACGATAATATTGATATGTCTACGTGCGGAAGCACTTACATTCTTTTCGATTGCGCTGAGGACAGGGGTTTAATCTAAATGTTAGCTATTGACGCTGAGTTTGCTGAAATATGATTCGAATGCCTTCAGAGCAAATTGTTCAGATGAATGTGATGACAATCGATACCAGAATAATCGTAGCTTTTTGTATTCGGTTCAGGCGTCTAAGAGCTGACGCTGCGCGTTTTTCTGACGCACGCATCGTGGTGCATACGAGCGCAGGACGAAGTGCAATACGCGAATCTAATACGAGAATCTAACAAGAGAGCACTTACAGTCTCGCAGCTTTAATATGAAAATTACATATCAGAGCTAGGCTGCACACCAGAATAGACAGGCCTAATAATATCGAATAATAGCGTAACTCTTCTATTTTCGTTGTATGGTATCGTCATTATACCGCAGCATTCTATTAACGTCGTTAAAAATATCCGGTACTTTATTTTATGACACATCAATGCGTTCTTTAAATCTTCGCGTACTGCGATTAAGCGTGTGATTCTTAAATGAAAAATTTACAAGAGCAGCAATGTGGGCGAAAATTTGAATAAACAAATATTGAAGAAAAAATGATAAAAATATGTATTAATATACAAATTTTGTGTAGCTTTATTTTTACAAATTTTTTCAAAGAAAATATTACGTCATATAGATAAAAATTGAGGCGATTATATTAGTGACATCCTGAACAATTAAAAAAAATTTATTCATTGAGAATATATGTGGTACGACACAGATAGACAGGTTATCTGCACACATTTATCTCACGTATAAATGTCAAGGATCATACGGATTTGTTAGTGTCTTTTATAAACATTTGATTACAATATTGCTTTCAAATTTGACATGCTATCTGTATGTGCTGCTTATATTCATTTTATCATTTTCACTTTCATTTCATACTTTAATTCGCTTTATTGCTGCCTTTTCGTTAATATAATTATTGAAAAGCAATATTTGACAATTTTTTAATTTTTTTTTCGGAAATCGATTTTGAGATGATCGATATTAATTGCAAGTGCAGTCCCGGGCACTTCGAGGCGCTTAGGAACGCGTTTGTGAAATGCGCATAAACGCCGAGAGTGCATTCGGCGGTGCGGTCACGGATAAAACACGACTGGATTCGGGCCAATAAACCCTCCGCGTCTTGGCCTTCGTTCTCACTTATCAGCAAACGTGTTCCGTTCTCGTCTCAGCCATCATTTATCAATGATTCGCCCACAGATTTTACAATGATCTGCATCCGAACGAGGGAAGTTGTTCGATATTCCTTTTTACATAAGTGTCGTGTGCCGATTACTACCGCAATTGAATTCTTGCTCGTAATCTCACGATCTCCCAACATTTTAAATTAATAAATTTTATTAATTTACATAAGCTTAAGTAATAAAGATATTAATTTATTAATCATGTTGCATGATAACGCGTAACATCAATCTTAAATACAGAGTATCTTTGAAAAAAAAAAAAGGAAAAAAATTATTTTTATGCAAAAGATAAAATCTTATTGAATTTTTATGCTATTACGTTAAATTTATTTTGTTTTCGTAGAAATTAAAAAGGAGGATTTTAAAATTATCTGATATTGATAAAAATTGTTCTCTTTTAATTTAAGATTTTACGTTCATAAAGTTTTAATTTCAAGTTTAATCAGTAAGATATTTACATAATATTGAAAACCTAAAATCTATGAGAAAAGAAAAAATCAACTAATTAAACTTTTCTTAAAAATTGCTTCAAAATTCGATACTGTGTTTCACCGTCATTGTCTGAGGCGTTTCATACATTGCACATTATTGTTTTCAAATTTACGATTTCAACATGATTCGAAAGAAACAAATATTTGTACAGATTTTTCCTGTTTTATTTCAATATTCTGTGCATTAACTTTTTTTATGATTTCGACGTGCTTCATCGTGCTAATATCATGCTTGCGGTCTTCGAGAAAGGCTTGAATCAACAATGTCAATTTTCATATATTGCATGCTTCGTCCGAGCTTTGATCTCTGGCAGATGGCCACAAGCTCACTCGATTCTTGATAAAGATTCATACTCTCACGCAATTCCTTTCTATTATTGAATGATATTGAAAGAGTCAAATGGGAGAAAGCTAATCTTCGGAGCTATATATAAGGTTGTTTTGTTTGCAATTAAATCTGCAAAAATAATTAATAATTTTTAGTACTATATGAATGAAGTATATGAAGAAAGGAACATGTAAGAATGAACTGATATAACTTTTGAACGTGGTAGAAATTTTGTTGTCGAATGTTTTCGATACATTGAAAAAAAATTGAATAGTATACAGCGATATTTATTTGAATTTTAACCCCGCAATTAATCAGTTCTTAAGTAGTAATCTTACAATCGTTTTGGCGTAATTGCGAGGTCAAACATTTGACCCCAGATAATGGAAGATCGTTTCCGAACAACGCAACCCCACGTATTGATACAATAATTGGCTCCAATTTAGTAAGCGATGTGCAACTAAATGCAAAAGCTCGGCAGTTATAAATAAACGTAAGCTGTGTTCGCGCGCGCGCGCACGTTCCAAGTCGTTTGCGCAATTTCTCTCGCAGAATTGCTAATTGTAACGTACGTTACACGTGTACGAAAGAAGCCAGCAAAAGTTTACAATCTTATTTTTCCGTGCTCGATGTTTCGTAAAACGTAGAAATATATACATATATTTTGAGTCATTATTTTTAGTATAATTATTTTCTATTATTACGTAAAACATGGGCTTTTATGCTGAAAAGAATACATTATGTACGCAAATACTTTATTCTATTTTAAAGGCATGAGACTGAGGATTGCATAAGGCGGATATGTTTTACGATTATTGCGACTGTTACAAAGCTCCACCGCGAATAATTTTTCATCAAAATATAAAATGAAATATCATCGAACACGTGCAATTTTTCGCGGAACGATGAGCGACAGAAAGATCAGAAGGGGGAGACGAGATGCGGTAGATTTGGATAATTTATGCGTGGGCTAGAAACCGGTCGGTTTAAATAGCAATGAGAACGTCGTCCGATGTCAATTGACATAAGTTGATTTGTCGATAAAACGAGCGAGAGTGGGCGTCGAGAAATTTATTCCTAGAAATATTGACGAGAATTGAAGCGGATCGATCCGGTGTGCCGATTCTTCATTGGCGTTTGCCTCCTATCTTATTTCCCCCCCCCCCCCCGTTTGTCTCTTATTTGCTTTCTTTCGACGACGTCTAGGAGAGTGCAGCATTAATCTTGGCGTGATAAGAGGAGTAAGTACGGTGTAATCAATCGTGGAGAAGTTTTGTAACATCGGAGAAAGAACGAAAAGAAAAAAAAGGTGGAGCTGTTTATTTTATGACGTAGCTCTGAACGACAGTAATTATAATGCGTATAAGCTATAATTATGTGTACATAGGGTGTAGTAGTCATGTAAGGCACTATGAGCGAACTAAGAATGTTGACTTTTTCATTGGTCTTCGAATTTTTTAAAACCCAGAAAATTTCACAATTTAATATAATGATTAATTTTATTTTTAATCTGCCGATTGACGTTACGAAAATATTGAAAGCTAAATGTCGGAGTTAGAAAATTACAATGAAAGATGGTGATCGATTAAATCGTATTCTTAATACGAAAAAAAATCAATTGTGTGTCAGAGAATTGATTTTTTTTCTTCATATAATTGCGAAACACGATGTTAAATAAAGTTTGTATCGATAACAAAATTGATTCACGAAATTCACGTAAGCGACTACACCATCGATTATATACAATTAGACATGACTCATGCACTAAATCGGTTCTGATAAATATCGTGATGGTTTCTTTTGACTTTTAACTCTTTGTAATCCTTTGCTAACGTCATTAGCAAATATATTTCAACTGATAATACTCGTATATCATTCGAGAGGTTCGCCGAAAGGAATCGATTTTATTTAAACTGGTGGTTTCTCTCATTTAAAATTAATTAGATAAGGCAAGATGGACTTGTCCTTTTAACGAAAAAACACAAAAATTACGGTATAAATAAGTTAAAAAAAAAAAATTAGATTCAAGAAGCTTATTACTTTTTGCACTTATAAAAGTAGATTGATGTAATATGTTAAAATTTATGCTAAAAAAAATTCTGCGGACGATAACGATGATATGCTGATAACGCGTGACGCAAAACGCGGTTTAGCGTAGACACGTTAAACGGAAAGAATCATTGTAAATCTTGCAACGATACTTTATGCGTTATTAGTCGTATTGTCGCTAACACGATCTTCGAACTCGTGGAAAAGTACCCAAGACTTTTCATACTTTTCCGTACATTGACTCTTGATGTTTTTCTTCCACGGAAACTTGCCGCAACATTGAATACGTCGAATTACACGCACGAGCGCCTCTTCGATATCTCATTTGCCATATTTTTGTGTCAATTAATTAACGGCATGTATATTTGTGACATGATAAATTTCATTCTTTTGCGTCAGCTTTGTGTATCAGATGTGTAAATTGTGGTTTATTGACATAGCTTGTTACAAAACTTTTATAACTTTGTACCCGGTAAGCCTTACGCGCACCAATTCTCGACATTCTCTGTCAACAATGAAAAGGACAGTCACGACGGTGATGTTTATTATGACCGATATATATGACCGATTACGATCTGAGGACTCATCTTTCATTGATAATCGCTTATCTGTCGTAACGAAGATTCTTAAAGTTTACATGAGACTTACACTTTAACTTCGTTAACACAGCATCTTGGCGAGTTCGAGCTAACATCACATTGTAACATAAATGTCAATAAAAATAAATATTATACCTTCGTAGCATTTATCTTTCAATTTTTTAATTGCAGAATTCACGTTGGTCTTTCTTTTAATTATTTTGAATTAATATCTGGAATTTTAATGCGATTTAAAATAAAATCAATGTGATTGGCTTATAGATATGTGTGATTATTGAGTAGTATTGATCAAATTGCGCGTAGACAAACATCTCTAAAATTATTCAAAGATTATCTGAGAGAGCGGGATGTCTTTGTGACGTTTTCGTGACGTCTTTTCGTGCATGCCATTCATATTTATTTGTGACAGTTTCGTTTGATGATTCGCGGCTCAATTAAACTCGTATATCTCTTGTGGTGTAACCCTCACCTCGGCATTGGTCCCGCTATTCGTCCTTCAGTTATTTCCGTGAGAATTTGGCAAAGATGTACACAAGCGGCAGGACATGGTTCGATGAAAATCTTGGGAACGCCAATTAATGACGCGTTATAGCTATTCCTTATTCGAATATCACGGTCATATTTAGAAGGCGTGCAATCTGGCGCTGTAAAATAATGTAATGTTACATAAGACGATACAGAGAGGCGCGGAGAGAGGGCGGAATATCCTTTCTTAACTGTAATAATAGATTCTGTGACTGACTGACTTTTTTCAACTGATGTTTTTCACGAACTATAATTATAACAACTGCAACGTTATTCCTTTACAATTTTGATATTTTTTTACGTAAATATTCAAACGGTTGAGATAATAGTCTGCTACATTGTTAGAAATAATGTTTATGAAAGAGTTGGTTACATATTTGTGATTAAAATAAAAAGTGCGAATTTCATATTTTCTCCACCTTAAAAAAGGCATATTATTGACTTTTGAAGCCTCTTTTCGTTGTCATTGCGTTATCGATCGGTTTGTCGATCGCGAAGTTCGCATTGATGATTTTATTTATTATGAATCATTGTTGTTGTAGAGATGAGACAGCTTTATTTTAACAGCTGTTCGCCAAGTTTAAAGTGTTTAAATAGACACAATTAAACGGATACGAAAGGAAAGAACAGAAAAAAAAGGTGCGCGTGTGTACGCCTTGGTAATCTTAAAAATTGTTTGCGAAGGGATACCGAGTGTTACACGGCACAAGTTTTATTATTTCATTTATCTCACTAATCAATATTGTAATAATAGCGCGCAATGACATTCTACATCTTCTTATCTTTTTCAGCTCGGCTGGGGAAACGTCACCTAGTGACGTTCATGATATTCCTCGGTATGGCGAATGCGTATGTGATGAGAACCAACATGTCTGTGGCCATCGTTGCGATGGTTAATCACACAGCCATCAAAGGAACTGAAGAGTTCGTACAAACCTTGGAACGTGAAAATGAGTGCGGAGTGCCTATCACCAACGAGACCGAAGCTGCTCAACGTGTGAGTACACGAAATTTTGCAACTCTTTTTTTTTTCTAGAAGTTGTAAGAATTCACGAGAGAAAGTTTAAAAATACATGTCTTTCGCTTTGACGTAGAGCGCTGATGGACCATTCGCATGGACCAACAAGGAGCAGGGCTATCTGTTGAGTTCATTCTTTTGGGGCTATGTTATCACACAGATACCGTTCGGTATACTCGCTAAACGCTACGGCGCCAAATACTTCCTCGGTATCGGCATGCTGATCAATTCGGTCTTCGGTCTGCTGGTCCCCGTGTCCGCATACTGGGGATACTGGTGGCTGATGGTTATACGCTTTATCCAGGGTTTAGGAGAGGTAAGTAACATTTTGAAAACTCCCTCACTACTGCTGTAATACAATAGTTTGATTGAGACTCAAGACGAGAGAACGAAGATGAGAATGTGTGATGTATCGGGATCGGTTATCTATTGTCCAAGTATATAACTTGCTAACAAGTTTCACTCGCTCGTAAGTATAAAGTTCACAAATAGTTTGAACAATTTGAAGCGGTACGTTACGAAGGCGTACGCTATCTGCCTTTTGTCTTAGCTCTTGTTTTCCACATTGTGTTATATTTTGAAAGATTTTGTGATCAATAAAATATAAGAGTCTCTCTGTTCACTTGCAGATATTAGCGTGTAGTATTAGACCGATGGCGTGCAGGTAAGCACGAGCGATAAGACTCGAGCGATAGGCAAATCGATCGATTGCACTTTGACGCTTAAGTTTTACTTACCGCTTACGTTTCTCCGTGTGGCATCGGTCTTAGTCTTAAGCTTAAAGGATTACTGATCCGTTAGAGTGTGAACGTTTTTTTGATTGTACGGGTGTATTTCCTTCCCCCATAGGAATGGATTAATCCCTATTGCAGGGTCCAATTGTGCCTTGCACGCATGCACTGCTGGCGAAGTGGATACCACCGAACGAACGGAGCAGGATGGGTGCCTTCGTCTATGCCGGTAAGCTCGTTCAGTGCGATCTTCTTCTTTTATGTAGCGATTTGTCGTGTATACCAAGTCGAGAGCTAGTCCGCCGCGAGAGTCCTCTTCTCTGTCTCCATCGAGTCACTACTGTGTGTGTGTACGCGCGGTTCTTGCTGCAACGGGATTTGTGGGACCGTGGACCAGACCTTTTCGATTTCTCGAGTTCTTCCTTTTTAAGCATTTGTTCACAAGGCTTTTTTTCGCTGGTAAAAAGAAAAAGAGTTTAGGAAAGCCCGGTCATGCGATGACGATAACTAATCGCTTTTTTTTTGCATTTTTATTTTTCTTCCCGTCGATAGGTGCACAATTCGGCACCGTAGTTTCCATGCCGTTGAGCGGTCTACTGGCTAATTGGGACTTAGTAGGCGGTTGGCCATCTATTTTCTACGTCTTCGGCGCTATCGGTATCATCTGGTGCATAGCGTTTCTTATATGGGTATATGAAGATCCGGAACAGCATCCAAGCATTACAGAGGATGAGAAGAAATATATACTCAGCGCTCTTTGGGGTAGTGCAGGCATATCGGTAAGTGTTTCTTTGCCGTTGCAACATTAATCCAATGTTTATTTTAATCTGTTATTTCTGATTTTCAACAACACAGTACTGTGATTCCTCAGTAAGTTAATATTCCTTTTTTGTTTCTAGTCATCGCCTCCTGTGCCTTGGAAATCTATCGCACTTTCGCTACCATTCTGGGCTATATTGATGGCGCATATGGGCCAGAATTACGGATATGAGACTCTGATGACGCAGCTTCCGACTTTTATGAAGCAGATTCTTAACTTCAGTATCAAAGAGGTGAGAAATGTTTTTTACGGACGGATCATTTCAGTCAGAGGAAGAATCTTCCCATAATTTTTTCTATTTTGGACAAAGTTATAATTTTTTAATATCGTTTATGTTTCAGAATGGTATATTTTCGGCACTTCCCTACTTTGCTATGTGGATCTTTTCCATGTTTATCTCTCACGTCGCCGATTGGATGATCTCCTCGGGAAAATTCAATCACACCGTGACCCGCAAGATCGTCAACAGTATAGGACAATACTCACCGGCTGTGGCATTAATTGCTGCTTCATACACCGGTTGCGATCCCTGGTTGACGGTGGGCGTCATTACGTTGGGAGTCGGTCTAAACGGTGCTATTTACTCTGGCTTTAAAGTAAATCACCTCGATATCTCTCCGAGATTCGCTGGAATTTTAATGTCTTTCACTAATTGTATTGCCAATCTTGCCGGGCTTCTCGCACCAATCACCGTAGGACAGATCATCGATACGTCGGTAATTGATATTTCTTAAAACGCCAAATGATTAAGCAATTCGGATTAAATTAACAATGCTTATTCACATATTATTGTTTTTTTTTTCTTTAGCCAACGCAAGCGAAATGGAGAATTGTGTTCATAATTTGCGCTGGTATTTACATTTTATGCGCAACAGTCTTCGTAATTTTCGGCTCTGGTCAGAGACAAGCGTGGGACAATCCAGAAAAGGACGATGAGAAGAGCAGAGACGACGAGGACAAGCAAATAAAAATCAGTGTAAAAATTGTAAACGAGACTCAACATTGACAAGTGAATATTTTATCGATAAGATCAGTGGCCAAACGAAGAAATCGACAATGACGATTGAATCCATCTGGCCATTTCTGCCTGCGTACATTCATTCCCTCCTTATTATTTAATCATTCAAAACGAGGGTACATTAAGACGGTTAAGTTAATCTCAGAATTGTATTTTTCTTTTTTTACCGTAAAGATACAAAATTTTTTTCATGATAGTAATCGTCGTAATTCACATTGTAAAAGTCTTCATACTTTTGTATTGAAAAGTGCAAAAGTTATGTATCTATGATTGTTATATTGTAGTATGTGTGTTTAATGTGAGAGACGATTTATACATGTGTGAAAGAGAGAGAAAGAGAGGGAGAGAAATGAGCGAAAGGAAAGGACGAAGGTGAACATTGCCGTGTCTTTGAGGGATGTATACTCATAATCGAGTTATTGTTGTAAGCTTTGATTTACGCCATTTGTTACATTTTATAATTTATCAATTTTTACATACTTTCGGGTATTATGTAGAATTAATAAATCGCACCCTAAGAACTGGCATATTAGAGAAACGATGGGAGAGATGATTCTCAAAAAGATAAAAAGAGCGAAAACTATTGCTTGCAGATAAGCGAATTTTCATAAATTTGCCGGAAATGTTATGACAAACGAATCATCAATGCAGATATGACTTTGAGAAAATCACTGAAATGTTATTCACAAAATTCTTTTTTAATCATTTTTTAGAGACAATTTGCAAGATAACATACGTCAATATTCGAATGAAATCTAGGTTGCGCTAGATACATAACGCAGAGCAAAACACAAACATCAGTTTAGACTCTTTTTAAGCGCGATGTAAAACTTATTATTTGCGATATACGATATTATTCGCCAACGCTTCGATAAAACATGTCATTGTCTATTCCGATACATATGATGATTATAAAGTGAGCACTCCGTTCGGACAATTCTTTATTCATTATCGAATTTCATTATCGAATGAAACTCATCGATCTCGGTTTTCCATATTGTAATAGCACATTGACCATTTTGCTTTTATGTAATGAGATGTATATGCGTTATAAGATTCATATGATAGATTGAGTAGATTTACCGTAAACATGTGTGGGAAAGATTTGTCGTAGTGTTTCCCGATGCTTATCTTCAGGTTAGATTTTATGTTTGTAAATTGACAAACTTATGGCAGCAGTATTAGAACAACAATCCTCATCGTTCATCCCTCTTTATTACGTCACATTTTATTGCAACTGCCATTTTGTATTGTGGCCTGGATGAAAGGGTTGAAAGTAATATTTCTTGTTTTGCAAACAACATTTGAAAATTGCGAACTTTTTACCCTTAATTTTGGTCGCGAACAGCACAGTGTTGTACAATACAACAATGGTATTTATACATATTGTAGATATTTACGCGTAGGAGTCCTATTAAGTTATAGATTAGATGAGTTATGCTTGTAGTTATTTATACACAACGTTCGCGAAGGACGAGAAAATATTATTACCTCGATTGTACTAAAATAGAAATCAACGTAATCAAACGTAAAGGTTTTGTACTTGTAAAGTAGAATGCATTTTTTTGCAATCGATAAGTCTCTCTTTTTCTTAAGCGACATAACTAATTTGACAATTGTGATGTTTTTTTTTTGTATACTTTGGATATGGTCGTTATTTGTCGTACATTTATTACTCCCTTTAAATTTATAATACCACAGGACGAATTCAATCCCTTTAAATATATGTCAAAAAATTTTCTAAAATCGAAATATTCATATCTTCTTTTTATTGCTATTTATTGTTTTTTTTTCTGTTAAAACTAGCATCAGACTATGCAATTTTTCGTGCAACTTATTGTAGCGACTTAATCGCTGCAACTAGTAAGTTGTAGCAATTATTTTTGTAATTTATCACACTACATGCAACTGAAGTAACATTTCCAACAAGTTTTAGATGTAAACTAAACTATTATCAACTATAGAATAAAATATTACAATTATGTTGGTATGAGACATAAAATACTGTTGTTTTTCTAAAACACATAAGATACGAATAAGAAAGCAAAAATATTACTACAATTGCATGCAATTAATTGCTACAATAAAACAATAAAAATCTAAATTTTGTACAATTATTACAATCAAATTACTTCTAAAAATTGCGTAGTACTCTCTAAATTTCTTGGAGTGAAATTTTACTTTTCGAAAAAGTGAAATCGGGACGTCTTAAAGACGTCATTTTTTACATCTTTTTGACACGATGTCTACGTCTTTAAGACGTCTTATGTCCCGACATAAGACATCTTAAAGATTTTAGACATGCGTGCTATCTGGGATTTTGTTAATGTTTTCGATAGAAATTAATTACTTTCATTTTATTCCGAACTACGTACAAAATATATTAACTTCTCCTGGTTCTGACGCTACCAACGAGAAGGCGATTTCACTTTAAGTTGGAGTGAAGTTTGGAGCGCTAACTCCACGTGGAGTGAACTGGTCAGTAACTCCATGATTCGAGTGAAAATTTAATTCCAAAAAATTTAGAGAGTATGATAATGAAAAAGTTGTGGCAATTTATCACGGCATTCGAATTGCAACAAATTGTATAGTCTGTTACATGGGCTTAACAAAGAAATAGTTGTTATACTTGAGAATATTTAGCGTGGTTTAATTCTAATTGTTAATGTTATCTCTTGTTTCACAGTTTTTAAGTTTCGAAAGAAAGAAGCTCGCATATGAGATTTCTTTGCTTGTAAAGACGAGTCTAAAACGATAGAATTGTTTAAAAACTGAGAGAATAATTAAATATTTCTAAAAAAAATACATTATCTGGGTTCTTTATCTTTCTTATAAAATTATTTTGCTTAGACTTTGTATAAAAATTTTTTATTTTAGCAGCATATATTAATTACGAATAGAGGGGATGAAAATTGAGTGTAAATGTCCTGTGATCGTGTACCTAAAAGTGCCTTCAACAACTAGCGTTTCTTTTCATACTGTATTGTTAATTCTCGCGCAACTTTAAGCAGAAAAATGCCAAAGTGTTTATGAATATTCGAAATTGTTACAAGTTTGTTGATTTTCAAATATGTGTATACATGAAAGATATTTAAAAATTCTTTTACTGTACTTCTGATATAGTGTAACGCGGGTAATTAATAATTATGATTGTCAATTGATTTGGAAACATACAATAAGAAAGTTACCAAACGGTAGATGATGAAATGATTCAATGCAAAATTTTACAAACCCATATTTTTATACAAATACATATTTATACATAATGTACATAGGACGATACACGATCTTTTTGCGATGTTACAATGTTAAATATATTTTTATTGTTGGGATTGTAAAATACATGTGATAATAGAATTGCATAAATAAAACACCATCTAATAACCGTAATAAAATGTTACTATTGTCTTTTATTTATTCTATTTTTTTAAGAGTGAACAATATTTTTTGTATGTTTTACATTCATTTTTATTATAAGAATCTTGAGAAGCTCATAAGGTATTTGAGAAATTCTTGCTTGATTAAAATTTTTTTATTAAAATATATAATGAGTATTAAAAGAGTATTAATTTGTTTATTATTAAAAAATCAATATTAACAGTTCTTATATCAAAAATAATATTTTCAAAAGGTATATGTGTAAAAATATACAGTAAATATTAATTTTATTTCATATAATTATTATTTAAAATAGTGGGCATATTTTTAAAAACTAATTATTTTATTTTACTTTTTCGAAAATATTGTAACAATTTTTCACATACATTTTTATCGTGAAAATATGTCATTATTATTAATTTTATCCAAGACTCAAACCAAATGGCTTGCGCATGTGTGCGGTACCCCCTCTATTCGTGCTGCTTGCTTCATGTTTGTGACTCATGTTTGTAAATGTCATTAATTGTCAGAATCTGACAATTAATGACATTTCGGCTCGATGGTAGCAAGACAGAGACGTCCGCTCTCTCTCTATAGCCGAACGGCCGAGCGCACACAGACGCGTGACGTAAGCGCTTCTTACTTGTGTTGGGGCTCGAGAGCCGCGAGCCCGGTAGTAGATATCGCATCACTGTGTCAGATAGTAAGTTGATGTACATTGGTGTATCTACATTTCTGAAATATAGTGAATCATTGACCATATTCAACAAACGTCGCATTTTAGCCATTACAATTTATAAACGTAAATATGAACAAGTTTCTTATTTTATATCTTTGCTTGGTTTCGATCGTGGTATTTTGTGCTATCTTTAGGTTAAGTGTATAGATTTTAGAGAGTGATGTCATTTATTTTCATTATTCATAGTTATTAAAAAATTTTGGACATAATATTTTTGGAAATTTACGTTAAATATACTACTATATCTAAAAAGGTTGTCAGAAAATAAATACATTATTTCATTAATTTAAAAAAAGAGCTAGTTTAGACACTTAAAATTGAAGTTAAATCTTTTTAGGTAATTTTTTTGTACTGTGCTAATACATTATAACCAAATTTAATAACATTTTTAATATCTTTTACTTTTAGTCTAATATTATCTTTAAAATTCTTATTTTTTGGGAGTAAAATTAATTTAGGCCATTGTAGCAATGTGGAAAACTTGTAGTAGAAAAGTAGATATTGTGCAATATATTGACAAACATGAGAAAATATTTTGCATTATTATTACACTCATAGATTTTGATGTCAGAAATGTTTCTGGGACCTAGTTTTTTTATCATTAATTATCACACCATTGAATCATTATTACATTATATGTCAAATTGTATCATTGTGCAATATGTTACATTGTATCTTGTATATATCTTGTATACTGTATCTAAGCAACAATTATCTGTATTATTCTTTATTCTTAAGAAATATAATTGTTACAGGTTATTCGTTGGGATGTGAATGATGCAGTTGATTCAAACGTTTGTACACCTCGTTGTGCTCGTCTCAACGGCGAGATGCAGCGATATAACGTCTGCCGTATTCGGCAGTGTACTGGATGGCATGCCGGCGGCATTCGGTGACTTTAATTCCGACGAATTGACAGATGTGTTTATGTTGCGCAATGGTACGGTTGAAATATTTCTGGCGGCTGAGCAGGAACCTCTATTGCGACCCACTCCAGACCTAAACTGTTCGTTCAAGGACCTGGTTACAAGCGTGGTGCCTGGTGACTTTGATGGGGATGTCTTCATGGACATTCTAGTAACGACCTTTAATAAAACTACGAAAAGTACTTATGCGCACATACTGTGGGGCGGAAACGGTCACCTGAACTGCAGTGACGAACGGAATCCTCTGATAGAGATGCGCGAACAGCCATTAGCGTTGGACGTTAATCGAGACATGATAATTGATCTCTTCGGGGTAGACATGCATGACAAAAGAGTGTATTGGATATTCAACGAGAATAGGATTCCTACTGTCAGAAAAATGCCTGAGCCAGAAGAGTTGAAGCCAATGAAACCCGTGAGAAGCCCACACTCTAACGCCTTCCTGGATTTAAACAGCGACTTTCTGCCAGATCTTGTGGTGACTACAAAGAAGGCTTTTGAAATATGGCTGGGTACGGAGCAAGAATTCCAGTTTTCTCACGAGATTTTTCTTCCATATAATATCTCAGTCGATGAACACTTTAAAGGGGTGATCGGACAAACTCTCTATTTGGACGTTGAGCTGACCGGCAAAATGGCTCTCCTGCTGCCGTTGTGTTTCGATGAGGCCTGCAACAATTGCACGATAATGATGCATTTGAACGACAGTTGGCACAATCTGCGAGTAAACTTCCGCGACACGAACAGCGTGCTATGGAGTTTCGTGAAACCGGACGGCCAGCGTTACACAAATACCATCACTCTGCGCGGCGGCGACTTCAACATGGACGGCTATCCAGATCTGCTGGCAACACTACAATCCAGCAGTACGAAACACAAACAGTCGTTCCTGCTTCAGAACGTGGAGTGCAATACTAATTGCGTCGGCTTCAACCGCACCTTCAGCATCAAATGGCAGGCGTTGAATCCATTCTACAATGAGACCGCGATGGCGGTGTTCTATGATTTTTATCAAGACGGCATTCTGGATGTGATTCTAGTGGAATTCGACAAGGCAAACAATGCCAATCCCTATCGCACTGCGGCGTTCAAGAACAGTCTGGACTACGACGCGAATTTCGTCAAGGTGATGGTGCTCACCGGACGCACCAATAGTATGTATCCCATCTCGCCGGGCTCGCTGGGCAAGAAAAAGAGAACCTATGGCACCAATCTACCGGGGCCGTCGATCGCGTACAGAACAACTACACAGGACGGCAGTCCTCGCAACGCGATCGCCGCGCAGTTACCGCAGAGCGCACACTTCTCGCTTAACTTGCCGTACACTACTTTTGGTTTGGGAAGAACACCTAACTTTGTGGACGCTCTCACGATAGGAGTAAGTGACAATATAAAAATAATCGACTTTTAAGGTCGATTGTAACTATTGTGGATTAAGATTAATCTAAGATTAAGCAGAAATCCGTTTCTTACTTCACAAATAAAATTGAAATTGATTGATTGCTCATCTAATGTTAATGTTATTCGATCTTAACGAATTAAATGTCAGAGCGTTTCTCTAAAAAAATATTTATTTTTCTAGGTTGGTGGTAAATCGCGAGAATGGCCGCAGATCATTCCTAATTCACAGATGGTTGTGATACCAAATCCGATTGCCGAACCATCGAGATGGAAAGCTCAACTATTCGTCACGCCCAGTAAATTAATTCTACTAAGTGCGGCTGCTTTAACCGGTACGTGTGGTCTCATCACGGCTATCATTGTCGGCTTGTACTGGAAAGAGAGGAGAGAAGACAAAATCGAGAAACTCCAAGAAGCGCACAGATTCCACTTCGATGCGATGTAAAAAGATGGACAGACAGGAGAGAGAGAGAATAGAAGGAGGAAGCAATATATATAATTAAGGTTTATTTAAGAGATATCAGTTTATTGATATAATAATTATTTAATAAATGAATCGCGTTCTTAATATCCTACTCAATCTTGCATAAATTCTGCACATTATTCGCGACTCTGGCAGCGCGTCGCGTCTTTCTTTTCCATCATCAAATTTTCACTTTCGGTGCGAAGAAATTGCTGTCAGAGAAAAAATTAACGATTTTTCGAAACTCCTTTCGCTTCTATAAAACAACAAGACTCATCGATGTCTTCTTCTTTTCGCGGGGCAGTCACCACGTCGAATATGTAATATATATATATATATTTGTATATATATTAACAAACGATCTTTGCTGGAGTGTTTTCTTTTTCCATATTTTGGTCGCTGCGCACTTTACGCGCCGTGTGTGCTTTCGGTCGATCTAAGCTAAGAGGGATGATTCGCTATTGGCATCGGTCATTCTTTATTGTAGGATTTAAGTCGTTGAAGTATGGATGCGCCATTGCTTCCTCCGCCGACAGCCGTAGAGCCGGATTACACACTAATAATCTCTGTACATCAATCAGACATTGTACAGTTGATAAGGATTCAAGGCTTGACGTAAAAGAGCTGAGTGATATTTTTGTAAAATTGTTTTTTTCAATAACGTAGTCTTTTGATATTTCTTTTAGTTTTTAAAGAAATAAGATATTTGGAAACGTGACCTTCTACTTTTGATATTTTTGCTTATATGTGACGCAGTTTTTTTAATTCAAGGCTTGAATCGAGATTGGGACTTTGTCTCATATATCAAGTAAGATAATTGAGACTATTCCTTTTTGATCATTTATTATATAGATATTTATAATACTGTTTTAAATTATTTGCATTTCTAGTCTCACTATAATTATCTTATATTCTTTTTGTTCATTAGATATCGTTCTTTTCAATTGTTATAGATCTATTAGTATCAACAAGAAAGCTTTAGTAATATGCAATTTTATATATATGCTAAATAATTGCATTTGTTTTTAGTATTTCTGCTCTTTCGACAATGAAAATAAAAGATAATTTACCTGGAGTAAGTCTTTGCCTCTTGAAGTGAGTTTTGGTGTAACCTGCGCCAGTCCTTGCGTAGGGTGGTACTGTGGAAAGGGCTTGTAATCGGGAAGTGTCGTTAAATCGGGCCAGGTCTCCTCGGTGGGTGTGCCCAACATTTTAAATATTCTTTTCAATTGATCGTCTACGTCCGATCCGGGAAAGAGCGGTCTGCCGGCGTTTGCAAGTTCTGCGGTACATCAACATATTATATAAAAGATTGACAATCTTTTATATAATACTCAAATGATGGACTGACTTTTAGGAAAGAAAAGTCGCCGGTTACCTGCGAATATGCATCCTGCACTCCACATATCAATGGACGTTGTATATAATTTTGCTCCGAAAAGAACATCCGGGGGACGGTACCATAATGTAACAACTTCTGCCGAGTAACATTTCACAGGGATACCAAACGCCCTTGCTAATCCGAAATCAGCGAGCTTCAGCTCCCCATTCTGTAAACATTTCTCTATTTGATTTAATACATAAATAACAAGATAAGTACACAGTTGTGAGTACAAAATATCAATGATATATTAAAACATGACCGTAGAAATAGTTGCATCTTTACCTTATTGATGAGTAAGTTCTGCGGTTTGAGATCTCTATGCAGAACATTTCGGCTATGGCAGAACGCTAGTCCTCTTAATAATTGATATCTGAAAGCAAATATAAATTTATAATAATCTGGCTTGTGTATGAAATAATCATAAATAAATTTCTGAATACAAGTATTTTACAGGAATGATTTGACGACGTCTAAATCAATCTCCCCATTTAGACTGTCGAAGTACTTCTTGAGATCCTGGTCGCAGTGCTCAAACACCAAGGTGAGTTTCTTGTCGCTGTGCAGCACATCATAGAGACGAACTATATTCTTATGCTTGAGTTCCTTCAGAAGACAGATCTCCCGTAGTGCTGACGACGGTACACCCTTGGCAACGTAAAGAGCACACGAGCGATAAGACGCTAATATCAAGGAGAACGGATCGGCCTTCGTCGAAGGGATTATTTTCGACGTGACACGAGGAGAGTATCGCGTTATAAATAAAACACGAGCGATCGATTAATTAAATTAATCGGAACGCCGGTGTCGCGGCAAACAGCAGGTGGGGGACTGCAACGAGGGGGATTACATTGTGAGGTGAATAAAAAAAAAAAAAAAAAGGGGGAAAGAAACAAATCGCGCAAGCACTACCTACTTCATCGTCATCGTCCAGTCGCACCCGCTTCAGCGCGACGATTTCGTGTGTCTCGCGATTCTTGGCTTTGAACACGGTGCCATAAGTGCCTGGAAAGAAGAAATGCGAGTTGGAGCAGAGGTATTACGATACGGTCTTAGCGTTGTGTTGACAGCGGCGGGTACACCGGGGACCGCGCGACACACGGGCGACGCCGGACGACGCGGGCAAACGATGCGACGTCCACCCGCCGCCCTGCGCTCCACGCGAACACCACGAACGGCTCACCTTCTCCTATTTTTTCGAGCTTCTCATACTTTTGCATATTTTTGCTGATGACACGGGCGGAACGCGCACGCACGCACGCACTGTCGCGCACAGTGTTTCACCACTGCACGCTCGCGCCCCGGCGGACACTTTGACGCGCAACGTCGCCAACTTGAGATCTTATCGTCAGGTGCTACCAACGGACAAAAGTTGCAGCGTTTCAGATCTACTCCTTTCAGTGGCACTTTCTGCACTCTTCTCAGTTTCACTCCCTTCATTCAAATGAGTATATATTAGTTAGTTTACGTTATTACATTTTATTATCTTAATATCACGTTATTTCTTTGAACGCAGAAAATATAACGTAGTGGAAAAAGTGAAATTTCTTACACAGCAAGCAAAATGTCAGAAAACTGTCTGCTGGTAATTTTAAATAGATAAATTAAATATGGAAATAGTCGCTCTATCATGTTTATTCATAATAATGTATTATTTAGACCAGTGCTCGGAATTAGTCTGAACATTTCAGCCGATTTCCGTGGTATACGCCTCCTTTCCTCTTCTTACCGCGCGCGCCGCAGCCGCTAGGGCCAGCGCCGCCGAGCGTTAGGAGCGACACTATCTGATTATGAGTGGGTTCTTCTCCCTATTTATTAAAATTTAAAAAATGTATTAAAATTTATTAAAAATAAATTTTTTATTTTTAAATTTATTAAGTGGAAATATTTTAATAGATTTCTATGTCACCCATGAGGTACTAATACTGACACGTTTTTCAAAAAGTGG
Source organism: Linepithema humile (assembly GCF_040581485.1). NCBI lineage: Eukaryota > Metazoa > Arthropoda > Insecta > Hymenoptera > Formicidae > Linepithema > Linepithema humile. The sequence continues at coordinate 21,507,063 of NC_090132.1, read as the reverse complement.
TTTTTATCTACATTATTGCATCAATTGTTCATTCTCATAAAAGGCCAAGAAAATCTAATTAAGAAAATCTCTTTTATATATATTTTTTTTTAAATTAAGAATTTATTTTTATCTTTAGTGGAATAGGTCTACGGGGGAAACCACTTAAAAAAAAAACGCGTCAGCATTAGTATCTCATGGGTGACGTCAAAATCTATTGAAATATTTCCACTTAATAAATTTAAAATTAAAAAATTTATTTTTAATAAATTTTAATACATTTTTTTTAATTTTAATAAATAGGGAGAAGAACCCACTCACAATCAGATAGTGTCGCTCCTAACGCTCGGCGGCGCTGGCCCTAGCGGCTGCGGCGCGCGCGGTAAGGAGAGGAAAAGAGGCGTATACCACGGAAATCGGCTGAAATGTTCAGACTAATTCCGAGCACTGATTTAGACGCTACAAAATTATCACATTATAATTTATAATTGATACATATATATGTATATTAATATTGATTATTTGGTTTTTGAAGCAACACGTTTTTGATCATCTTCGTTTAACTTCAAGGGAATCTGAAAACTTTTGATTAATTACACAAGGAAGAAAAAACTTCTTATCCCTCTTTGTTATTCAAATACAAATTTAATATTTAAATTTTTGTTAAAAATCGCTTAGTTACGATATCCACAAAGATAATAATGTATTTAATATATCGTTTTCTAACCAGCATTATTTTTGCGATGATAAACGCATCCATCGTATTGTACATGTGTCAACGCGTAAGTTATACTTTTATATATTTCTTGTATAAAAAGCGTAACATAAAAATGTCATGTATAATATATATTTTTACTGAAAAGCAATTTAAATTTATTGGATTTATATTTAAATATATTTTTAGCTGAATATAAACACATATAAAATTACATTTATTTCAAATTGTAATTTAATGGACGGATAAATTTAATTAATAAATACACATATAAAATTAATGTAAATAACATTGTAATATTTCAGTTTTTCCGTGTCATGAGAGCACATTATCAAATTATGGCCGAGGCTGAGAAGTTTAATACAATCGTAATGTATATTTTGTACTTCAATTCTTTTTAATAATTTATGCAATCAGTTAAAATCTTTACTTTCTTTATATTGTGTTAATCAATAGATTTCTGAATCGCGTGCAAGCCTCGATTATATTACCTCAAAGATATCTGAAGGAATGGATCAGGTACTTAAATTAATTAAATTATCTCTGTAATAAAAAGAACATACAATGCGATATATTTACAATTGTTTGTATAGATGAAGGAGGACATCGCCAAAGAATTGTCCATTACCGATCATTTAACGAAGCTCAGTTCGAAAATAAATCTCTTGCTGCAACGTTATTCCGAGTTGGAGGAAGGATTGATCGAGGTACATGTAAATAATGAATGACTACATTTTTTTCTTTTATTCAAGAAACAATAATAGATTTTGATAAACTTTAATAAACTTGAAATAATTCAATGTTTTGCAATAAAATAGTACAAAAACGCTGGAAAATATATTTCGAAAAATATTACGATTTGTCAAATGGAATTTCGTACACATTCAGATTTTTGTTTAAAGAAAATAAAACTATTCTTATTTATTAAATTTATTTATTATTTTTAAATTTTATTTAATTTAATTCTAACTGAGATATAAGATATAATGTCGCTGAAAATGTTTCAGTTCTTTTTATATAAAATTTCTGTGACAAGAAAAGCAAGAGAAGTTTTAGTAAAATAAATTTTTCAAACATCCATTTTTCAAACATCCATTTTTCAACAACAAAATCCATTTTTCAAACATTTGAAAAAATCATGCGTTTAAACTTTCTTATTATTTATATAATACTTAATAGACATAGAATAAAAAAATATTACTTATTCGTCAGCTGGTGCGAATGGATCATAACACAAAAAGCGTGCGAATCGAGACGCCGACTGACATCAACGAAGAAGTCAAAAGCATCCTCACAACGGCGAGAAAAAATCAATCTCAACAGCAACAATCGGACCGAATACCGAAAAAGCTACGGATATCGACGACCATATCTACAGGAGCAAAGGATTTTCAGGCGCAAAATCACGCGAGTCCGAAATGCCTCGCGCCGCAGTCATGCGATATTATTAATCTGTCGAACGTAACGACGTCTGAGAGACAAGACAAACCACGTACGTCTATTTATCCAGAAGTACAGCTGTTAAACGATCCGAGACCTGCAGCTGATGCAAAACCCATTGGTTTTCGGCCGACCTGGAAGTGCGAGGCTTAAAACGATATTGAGGTAATTTAGTTCTTTTGGTTTCTTTCTTCCATCATTTTTTGTAAAAACGCAGAAAAAAATTGTAAATGTGAAATAATTATTTAAATTGTAAAATTGTAAGAAACTATAACAAATAAACCATGGTTTGTATATTTAAAAAATTATATCGGTATAAAAAAAAAAATCGATGATCAAAAACGACGTAAAAAGGCTGTAAACGTTATATTTTCAAGAAACTGTTCCTTCTCTCATAAAAATGTTACGTAATATTAAAATATGCTAGTATTATCTATAAAAATATTTGCGAGATGGAAAACTATAAAAAAATTTCATGTTTTTCTAATCAGAATAAATAAAATAGAGAAATAGCATTTTATGATAATTCATATACTTGGATATATTTGGATATTCTTATATTTTTGGATCCATGATATCTGTAATATTTGCAATCTTTTTGTGTCATGTTCAATTGGCCAACAATTAATTATTGTTTTCTTTATTTAGATAGCACATTTTTGCAGAATGACAGTATACGAGTAGAGAGGACGAATCACGTGATACATTTTATCCGATCTCTAATCGAGCAAATTTCATCATAATGGTTCTAAAGCGTCTCGGATATTTGCAGAGATAATCGCAAAAAATATATTTTTGCCAAATTACATGCTTTGAATATTTTTACACAGAGATTCTTTTTTGAAGACAAGTTTTCTGAAAAGGATAACGATACTCCATATCGTTTATATCTCTCATCATTTTGCATCTAATCACATTGATGTAATTACATTGAGTATTTAATTTTGCGCGATATAATTTCGAGATTCATACATCGAGTAGAGTTAATATATACAATTAATTACATGTTAACAAGATGTACACGCCGTTCATATTAAATAGGATGTAAGTTTTAGCTTAATGGCTCGGCGTGTCTTAAAAAGTCGAAGACTGCAACAGCGAGAGTATGTAAGAGCTTTTGAAGTGAATCCAATTATTTCAGAGTAAATGGTGATTAAACTGTTCTGATGCATTCTAAAAATCTTCGTCTATCCAGTAAAATCTTTCATAGGACCAATCATAAAAATTTTTGATAAAATTTCATTGTTTTCTGTTAAAGATGTCTATTCTGTTTGCCTTAAATTTTGCCTGTAAAGAATATTCTAGAATTCGCGGATGCTCTACCGACTAGTTCTGCGACGCAAATATTGATTTGATTTTCGCTTGACAAAATTTTTAGCAATAGATCTTTATTTGTCGCAATATGTTTAATTTGTGTTGTTATTTCGAGATTCTTTTTTACAGCTAAAAACAATTCTTATAAAAATAAAATTTATTTGAAATTAATCAAGGTACGCAATTTGCTTTGTTTACCTATTTTTATCTTTTAAAATTTTGATTGTTAGTTCTTGTAAAATTCCTTCAATACTGGATACCTTCATGATTTTCTACCGATATCCTGCCAGTGAAATAACCGCCATTTTTCAAATTTACTTTCTAGAATTTGCGTTTTGTGAAAGTACATTCAATGACTATGTATATGAAAAAAGCAAGGATTTTGTTAAATAATTTTGTATCAACTACGGAATATTCAGTGACTTTGCTCGAAAGATAATTCGACAATTCTATTTAACATCGAGTTCAAACTTGCCTTAAAAGGCCATAAAAGAGCAGCAGTATCGAAGGAACGATTGCAATTTAATTTTCAACTGTTTTTTCCGAAATGTTATGTAAATTAAACGAGTTTTCTGAAACGGAGCAAGCGCGTGCGATGATGTTCGCGTTCTATGATGTTTCTCATGCTTGTCTCTCACTGCGCTTCTCCTTGCCATTCGCTTCGTCTCGCTATCCTCTCCCCTCGCCCCTCATATTCTGCGCTAATTAACGACGTTGCCTGTCCGCCAAATAATTATCGAGCCTCTTGACGAATCCGCTCCAGCCGACCCGATCGATCTCGTCCAAGTTTCGCTTGAAGAAGCTGTCGAACGCGTTATCGATCTCGTCAATGTTTCTCTTTGAGAACCGATCGAACACCGATCGGTCGATCTCGTCGAAATTATGAGCTGACCGTATGTTCGTTGGACCAGGTCGCCTGCAATATCAAACACATTGTGGCGAATTTGTGAATATCTCATTTATTTAATAAAATATATATAATAATTACTAATTTGTTTAAGCAAGATTTCATATAAAGTTTCATATAAAGTGCTTGTTCATATAAAATTTCATATGAAGTGCTTGTTTTAGAAATGCAATAAAATTTTAAAGAAAAAAGTAGTCAGACAAGAAAAAGTAGTTATTGCCAGAATTAATCAGACACGATGAAGGAAATATCAAGGTTTATAGTCAATCGTGAAAAACGAGATATGGATTGACATGCGATTTTTATTTTATCTTTTTCCTTCCTTCAACGAGATCGGACAAATCTAATTAAATATCTGCAACGTCCGACGTTTGTAAAAGTGCCCTTCAGGCGAAAAGTACGTCGATACGTCGACATACAGAAAATGCATTTTATCGAAACAGCGACGGTTTCGGACATTTGAAGCGTACTACTCTGCTCTTTCCTCTTTAATCCCCTTTCAACCGTTTGTTTTGTAAAATTGCAACCAGCATGTATCCAATTCTAACTGGACTGTTTTCTTTTATTACAACGAGGTAGGGTAATGTAACGAAATATTCTGAGCGGTATCCGTCACCCGGCACTCGAGAAGAGAAAGGAAAATTCGAGTTTGCGTTTGCAGTAGAGTTATTGATGGAAATACGATGAAAAATGCGAATATATCGAATTTAAAAAGGAAACTCATCTCTTTATACATGATCGTTTAATAAATGACACGCTTTTAACGTTGAAATAAATAGAGAAATACATATCAAAATTGATGAAGCCGCTAGGGAAGAGATAAAATACGCGAGAAATTGTATGTAAGGTAAACAATTGGCAACATGATGGTTATTTTTATTTCGTTGAATGCATACCGTTGAATGGATAGCGATCGCTTTGCGATTCCCTTGAAAATAAAGTCCAGCAGTAAAACTAACATTTATATGCGCAGAACGGAACCCAAGTAAATGTTTCCATTCAACAAGCGGCTCAACGAGTAATTTCTGAATAAATTGAAACGTTCTTTATCTCGTTATAGCAAGAGATTATGCTTTTAAAAGTGCTTTTAAAATCTCCTTAACGTACTTTTTTTGTTAATGATAATAGAAGTGTGTAAATTAAGTTGGCACATCGGGTTCGTATTAATTCGCGATGCAAATTCTAATTAAGTTTCATGTTAAGCTCTAGTTAATTTATCGCATAAATTCGAATTACATTCGCATTGTGTACTTTGGTTAAATAGTTTCCCTGTCGAGTTATTAACTCAATTTTCCAGTCCGATCTATATTATTATTATGATGAACCTTGGAATTGATTTTCGGCGCGGTATATTCTCGCTATCGCATACAACCATTAATATAAAAAAAGGAAAATAGGGACTATATATCGTAGCTACTTGATCTGTTTCAATACTTAACGAAAAATGTGTCGCTTATAAATTTATTTAATGCGATATGAGAACTGTTTGTCTAAATAAATCTGCGTTTCGCCAGAAATATCGAGCGCATGTAACGATAATAACTTACCTGAAAGATGAGAGCCTCTTGCTTTCACCAAAGGTTGTTCCAGCCAACGAATCCAACACTCGACGCGCTTGCCGCAGCGAATGACCGCCACCGACACCATCTAAATTGCGACCCGCACCTTGAACATTCCATAAAGCTGTGCTATGTCTGCGCTGATTCTATTGAAGAACTAAATAATAATATTATAGAATTATATAATTATAAAATATGTGGGAAAAGTATCTCGATGAATGGATGTCAGATTAACAAGAACAGATACAGTTTGCAGATACAATTTATTATCTCTCCTGATCCATTTGATAAGCGATGATAAAAAACGATACAATGTTAATGCGTTCACTTATCCTTTACTTCAAAAATCAACTGGTTGTTCGATGATGGAATATGACAAACCGATACACTCGTTATTCATTTAATGGATCGAATCTATTGCAATTATTTGAGAAACTTTTTTCCAAAAGAGACGTATGAATACTATATTTAAAAAACAATTGAGAGAAGTATTAATAAAAAATATTTAATCAATATGATAATATATCATAAAACATCTTTTAATTTTATATTTTAAACATCATATTGCAAACATTTACATTGTAAACATTTTAACCTGCGACCATTATTAATGTATCTCTATTGTTATAAAGTACGGAAATATGAAATAATATATCGGCAAAAATTTTTTCGGAATGATAATGTGTTTTAAATTTTTCGTATAGTTTTTTCTCCAATTTATAATTAACTTATGCGATTTGTTTAGTCTCAATTAAATCAGAGCTGCATTTCGCGGATGTGTGTTTATTAAATACGATCGATCCATTCTAATCCTTCATATATGGTATAGCGTGCGTATCGGATAATTAGAAATCGGAAATAATCATGTTTGATGCTAAAATCAATATAGAAGCCCTTTTCCGTATTTAATATAATCACTTTTCCTATATTTTTTTTTTTCTTGTTTTGCGTAGATCCCTTTGGATCCATTTTGATCAAGCATTGCAAAATCACTCCAAGCTTCTCACGAGATTTCCACCGCCAATCTGATCCAAGTTTCGCAGAAGATTCCCGCCTCCAATCTGATCCAAGTTTCGCAGAAGATTCCCGCCTCCGATCTGATCTAAGTTTCTCAGAAGATTTCCGCCTCCGATCTGGTCCAGATTCCGCGAAAAGTGCAGCTTCTCGAAGACGCCCGCGGGCTGATCAATGCGCTGTTTTGTTTTTACGTTCGAGTAATCGGGGCTTCTAACCAGATTTCCACCGCCGATCTGATCCAGATTTCTCACCAGATGCCCGCCGCCGATCTGGTCTAGATTCCTCACGAGATGCCCGCCGCCGATTTGGTCCAAATTTCTGACCAGATGTCCGCCGCCGATCTGGTCTAAGTTTCTCACTAAATGCCCACCGCCGATCTGGTCTAAATTTCTCACGAGATGCCCGCCGCCGATTTGGTCTAAATTTTTCACAATTCGCCTGTCGCCCTCACGTGCGTTTTTCCAGACATCGCCATCGGTAAGTTGATTCGTGAATGCTTGATCGACATTTGAATCCAAGCCATATAGACGATTTATTGCGTCTATTATTGCTCCGGAATTAATCGCAGAATTGAGGATGTTTGCGTCACGAAATCGATCGATAAAAAATCCGTCCCGGCCAATTACGTCGAGTATCTGCCTGTCATCGGCAGAATTTACATTTTGACTCGAGCGATCCTTTTTTTCGTCTAACAAACGTCTAAGTTGCTCATCGGTATTTCTTACGAGATGTCCGCCGCCGATTTGATCTAAATTCCGTTTTGCGTTCTGGTGCGTTCCTACAATATCAAAAGATCATATCAAATTAGTGAAACTCTCTTCGGAGTTTGAAATCAATATCGTTTGTGAATAAATGCAGTTTTCGACACAAATATTTATTAGACCGATAATTATATTAAGATATTTATATCATATTAAATAAACTAATGACAGAGTTTTAATAAACGTAATTATAAATAGCCATAAATATATATAAATGTGAGATATTAATTTCATGTCGAAATCTAAATTAATCGAGATTGCATGTTATGAGTTTCAATTTTCGATTTATAACATACGATATCGATTTACAGTTATGACATGCAACTACGTCGTGTTTTGTAAATTAACATGCTTGAAATACTAAATGTTTAATTTGGCTATAGTTCCTTTCAACCCACTGTAATTTATTTCTTTCTACAAAAACACTATGCTGTAAACTAAAAATATTGCTTATATATAGATATAATAAATGCATGCAGATCATTTATCAACTCATAAGTACTCATAAAATCTTTTAATCGCCATTGAAAAAAAAAATCTACTATAAATATAACAAATATACTATAATATAAAAATAATAGTATACCATAATGTAAAAATAATATACTATAATATAAAAATGTAATATAAATTTATAGGTTTCTCGATTTTTTCGCCATGCTATTTTATGTAATAACACATGCAGACTACTTGTGCGTGTTATTAATATCATTGCAGAACTCTGTGAGGCAAGAATATAATTGGATAATTTGGCTAAAAGTTGCAGGCAAACTCATGTTGGTAACTACAAAATCATGCGAAGCAAATATTGTCGATAACATGCGCAAATAGGTGACATTAGCGGATTTTCACACCTAAACTGTCATCACGCTTACCTCCCATTTATGTCGGCTGTCAATTTTATCGACAATCTGCAAATACGCGCGCGGCGATGTGTCGGAACATTTTACGCATAACAATAATCCACGAGTTTGACACTCAAGTTCAATGTTTTCTTCTCACAATAAGCTAATTGCCAAGTATAAATTAAGCTTGGTCATTCTACGTAAATTTCTTATTCACGACCATCATTTTCAGACCGAAGCACCAGACAGAAAATGCGCGTTAAATAAATGATAAACGACACGATCTAACGTGAAAAGGCACTCCACGAAAAATGTGCGCAACAAAGAGAAGATAAAGTCGAGAAGACTGAAATGACAATGTGAATTAATGATTGTATGTATCAGTACAAATTATTAATTTCAGAGCAACAACATGTAGCTACACGTCGCATAAATGTTTTATTGCTATTGAGCTAGACACTAATTATTAATAATGTTCCTAAATACTGTCCAAAGAAAGAAAGGAAAGCAGAACATTTGTTATAATTAAGATGTATCCCCAATTAAATCTTTAATTAAGAAAAACAATTGTTAGAAAAACATATTGCGTATAATATCACAGAATACTTTTAAACAAAAAAATAAATATCTATATACTAAATATTTTTTCCCACAGGTGTTTACTTTTATTATAATAAATATTCTTTTTAAAAAAATATTTATGCAATTACTATTTCTTGTTTAAAATATTGCAATTGTTTTGCAAGCGTTGACTTGTATTATTTTGTAAATTAACGATAGATATTGCGCGTGTTTGCTTTGCAATGCCAATGCTTCTTTATACATTTAAAAAATTAATTGATATAAATTTAATTATATTGTTACAGTCAAATTTATTTTTATATGTTCATTTCTCGCGATCTATTTTTCCAAATTAACCAGAACGTCTTGCAGGGATGATTTTACGATGTTTGAATTGCTGATCGTTAATGCCTTAATTGAATCATAAAACGTAGTCAGAAGAATTTTAAAGCAAACGCCGTAAAACCATGTTTTTGCACATTATCTATGCATTAGGTGCATTTAAATATGCTCTACGACCCATTTATTATTCACTTTTAAAAGCTCAGTTCCGCAAGACAGGTTGATCGGTTGATACGACGTGATCAGATGTTCCATTAATCATAAACTAATATCGCGCTATCTAAAATAACATGCAAAAAATTTTGTAACAAAAATTTTAATTCTACAATATAAGTTAAATCTAACAGAAAATATGTTTCAAATATTAAACATTTTAATTATACTAAAATTTTACACATTTTAATTATATTAAATGTACATTTTATATTCCATGTGCATTCAGAATTCCATTGTTTTAATTTTTCCATTTAAATTTTTTTTTAATGTAAATTTTTGCATAGCTAAAATATATAAAAATTAATTTCTTCTTTTCTTGGAAAGTATCTATTAAAACTATAAATACGCAACGATTAAAAATGTTTAGACTGTATCTTATCTATAATTATTTCTGTGAAACAAAGTGTCCAATAATCAATAATAGCAAAACTTCCTTTCTTCTTTCAAGAAACTCTTCTTCTGATATTTCAACATACTCCGATTAAACGATCAGACACAACTCGGTCAAGACTCTTCAAAGTAATAAACCGAGCTGAATAATGTAAGCTTAGTGGATATATGCGCGCTTAATTATCAAACTTTATCCTACTATATAATTTTGATAATAGGCCGGATAACATACATAGAAGTGATACATCAAAGGGCAAAGGATTATGGTTTACGTAAAGTAGCCTCGCTACGGTATCGATCACGCATTGTTCTTACTCTCCTGGGACAATACACAATTCACTATAATTAGACACCGCGTACACGCTTGTACGTGTTTAAGATAAAAGATAAAGTGGCGAATTAACTAACGCGTCGATCGCGTGTATTTGCATACAGTTCTCAACGATAAAACAGTTTATCCACCAAATGTAAGACGATTTGTGTGTTTTTCGGCTTTACTCGCGTTTGTTGATCCCTGTCGCGCGATAACGCAACAGAGATTAGTCACAATTTGTTCACTAATCTGTCTCCAATATGCTTCATTCAAATATATACGATACAACTGATTCTATTGAGTTGTGTAACAAATATCATCAATAAAAAATACGAAATTACTTTTATTACACAACTCAATACAATTCAATTAAAGCGCGCATGTTGATATCTCTTTATAATTCTGTTTCAAATGTAGTAATCAATTTTACATACAAATTAATTTTTCGGTAGCATTAATATAAAACAATATTAATAATTAAAAACAATTCTTAATAAGTTCGTATTAAAAAAACAGATAGAAATGAGAGGAAGATCAAAGAGAGTCTTTCTATGTATATCAAGTATTTAAAAATAACATAAAGCGTAAAAAAACAAGTTAATTAAAGACAATATATGCGTACAATAATGTCAATAATGCGTTCATGAATTTAATTAAATATTTACACATGTACGCATTTATCTTGTCTGCTTTAAATGTTACAAGCTTTAATTATCTCGCAATGACGGTTGATTTCATATAATTAGCATTTATATTCTAAAAATTAATATTTGCTACAACTTGTTCGTCAGATATATATATTTTTTAATAAAAGTAATTTTTCAGTGAATACTTACTGCGATCTTCCCAGTATCTTGCCAGGAGTTCCGCCAACGCCGGCGACCCGTAGTCGTCTCGTTGCACCGTACTCGATCCACCGTGTAACTGGAAACGAGTGAAACTTGCTAATTGCAGCCATAGGCATTTATGTACTTCCGTTATCATTCCAACCGACAAAGCTATAGCCATAGGCATCTCGCTTTCGTTATAAAACATTACGTTGTTTGCAAACTACTATATATTTCGTGCTATTTATATATAAATATTTTTTAATTATCAAAAAATAAATGTAGCTCGATTTTAAAATTAAATCTGAAAATGCATTTTAACTTTGTTAGCATCTCTGAAGAAGCAGAAATATGACACAAAGCAAAATTTTTTTAAATTTAAATTTAACTTAAGAAGAAAAATATACAAATTGTATATTTTTAAAATGGAAAAAAAAAAAATTACTAAGTAAACGTAGTCAATAAAATCAAACATCTAATTATATTAATCAAATAAACGTCATACGCGTTTCATATTTCCACCTATCGTTTTATATATTTGCAGTGCAAAGAAATCAATTTATCTCTCCAGTTAAAATTGCAGAATGCATCGTTGTTTTATTCAAATATTGCGAGTTTACGCGCTAACAAACTCGATATATAGATTGAAATCTAAAATAATGAACTATTTATTCGCGGCAAAAGTTTAATTATTCATTCAACTCTGTCTGCCCTTTTATCATCGGTAGAATCGGACAAGCGGCGGTATCCGAGGTGAAAAAAAATGGACTTCCGAGCATGCATAATGCAAAGTTTAAGATCACGTGTGCACACGAACCACGTGTTAAACTTGTTCTCGGCGTGACGACAGCACGTGCTCGCTGTCGTTATCGCGATAGTCTATCGAGCTTGCAACGAGGTTGTGGGTTACATTATGCTAATTAGAACTTCATTGGCCGCACGGTACTCGACCTTATACTGCGGATCGAACTTTGCATTTTCTTCTCTCGCGCGATAAATGTTAGAAATTCCCAGCGGAGATATTCTGCAGTTTCAACCAAATTAAAAATGCATTCTCGCGTTCGACGTTTCTACGGCTGCACGCATTCCATGAATACTAACTCTTTGGTTTCCGTATTATTTTCTCGCTTTTATGACAAGCAGTCTGCGATAACGGTTCTTTATAATTCAATATAACATTTTTTCCTCGTAAATTTATTATGCTTTACATACCGCAGAATTGAAACTTATATTGCATCAGTAAAGGTAATGCATTCAGGATTTATTGAAAATTTTCTGAAAATTATCAAATTGTCTTAATATCGCGCTGTCTGTTAAAGTTCATTTTATCAAATAAACATAAAAAATTTCACCTTGTTTTAATATTTTAATTTTATTATAAGTTTTATGAAGAATTTATCTGACCGATTTTATAAAAATTACGTTTATGCTTATAATTGCTTCATTGAATAATAATATTGCCCTTTGCAAGACTCAAAGTAAAAGTTTTAATTTCTCTAAGTCGACCCTGAATGAATTTCTCTGTGAGCTACAGATCGATATATTGCAACTGCTACAACCATTTTGTCATTACATCATTTACCTAATTATCACGGCCAATTATTCTACAGGGGTTAAGGCCAACGGATTCATATCGGAAATCTCACTTCTAGTCGACAAATCACCCACTTTTCTCATTCCAGTTGAAGAAAAGCATTTTTCCATTCCCAGACCTTATCGATCGTTCGTGACATTCGCGGACATCCAATGAAAATTGGAAATTTTGTGTCTACATAACACGAACAATTGATATTGCTTTCTTTTTTTTCTTCCTGGCGCATCTTAGCAGTTCAATCGAATTTTGTGAGAGAGCTTTCATAAAAGCCTCGAGGCTTTTCGGAATGGCTGCAATCTTTCGTGGTGCGCCGGAAAGTGAGCGAAGAGCAGGGAAATGAAATTCTGTATGCGTCGTAAAGCACCAAAGGGTGGAAAATTTTACAGAAATTTGATTTTGTTTTTAACACTGACGACGACGGTACAGCTTCGATCGTGTCCCGATAGAATCGCGTTTCTCATCACGCACTCATTACTTACCGTAATAGTGTAAACTATAGCAGCCGACGAGTTGCGGTTAGTACAGTTGACGAAGTTAATAAAGTTTCGATCCGTTTTAAATAAATAGTCGGGGAGCAATCGACAAAGAAAATGCTTCCTGAAAACAACGCAGAAGGCGTCGTAACAGTCTTATTTACGATGATCGTAAAATCTTCGGTAAAAAGATGAAATAGAGAACAAAATTTTAAAAGATTTGTTCTGTGTGTGTGAAAAACTTCATATTTCTTACAATTAGTTGAATAAATTTACTCGTTATAATGTATGAAAAGCAGAAACTAGATTCGTGCATAATTTTCCGGATTAAAAAGTTGGCAACTGCACATGTCGTACCTCAATGAAATGTTACATAAACACGCATTCATCTAAAATCTTTTCAAATTGCAATTTCAATGACGATTATCTCTCTGCGTTCATTATCGCTTAGTTCTAAGAATCTAAAATAGAAACTCGCTCCCTCTACATTCAACGTATCAGATTAAACGAGAGCGACGCATTTTGACAAATTAATTTGAAGCGAAGTATATTCGCTGTGCGAGAGTGTTGAATGAGATTTGCAAAAAAACACCAGGGATTACAAGGATATTGATAATTTAACGTGTACACGCAATATTTCCCACAATGCAGACGCAACTGTCATTCCCAACACGTATCATAGCTGGCTCATGGGTACTATTAGTATGCATGGGAAAACTTTTCGCGCGGGAACACACGGCCTCGAATATACATCGTTCGAGCTTTTAACCCGTTCGGTCGTTGCGGAGCTTCGCGAAGATCTCTGTGCGCGTCATCTAAAAGTCAGTTATCGCGAAGGCCCTTGTAAATTACGATCTCGCGTGTCGTACCACGTACTTGCCTTAACTTTTTGCATTACAGACAGCTGATGGTATCGTTGGGTGAAATATACAAGGGAAAGAGAAAAAAGAGAGAGAGAAAGAGAGAGAGAGAGAGCAGTTTACGAGAAACGTGTTAGTTTTCTCGACGTGATTCCAAAAGCTTTTACTAGTCAAGTTATAGGTTTTCTTTTCTCCGAAAAAAAACATCGCTGAGGTAGAAAAGCTTATCTTTTACATAACGAGATTTTAAGTAAAATAATGTAAAGTAGAAATTTAAAACTACTTTTTTAGACGAAAAGTACAAAAAAGTATTGCATTAAAATTGATTTATAATGTTTCATTTAAAGAATCAGTCAGTGAAAATTAAAATAAATAATTATTCGAATGGAATTTTTTATTTCTTCTTTTGCAATTCTTTTCCTCTACAATATCTAAGTTTTTTCCTCTGCTGAAAAAAAGTATTACACTATAATGAAACAAAGTGCTGAATTTTATTCTTACACGCTCCCTTTTTACGACTCATTTTCATCTCCGTTTTGCAGCGTGTCAGAAAGGCAAAAATTTCTTTTCACAATTTTCCGGGGTGCTTTTATTGAAAGATGTTGCCGAGATCACTTTCATCCGCGGAAGTGCAAGAACATGGAAAGTCTTTCCCGATATGTCGCGTAACGCGAGTTCACGACTCAGCCGGCGGAAAGCCGTGGATCGACAGCCATTGAGCAGTCGCGCGTAGATAAATGTTTCAACAGGAAAGGAAAGGTCGCGGCACGAGAATAGCGAGCGAGAAGACCGTTTGGCGCCGGTCGAAGTGCACTTCTCGAAGCTGCATCGCCCGACACGATGCAACAAGTTGCGAATGCAACGAGGCGTATCGCACACCCATTTACAGCGGATTATCGACGAGAGTAAAGCGCGCGACAAACATCTCTGACAAACATCTCTGACACAAGTTCCTGAAGGTTTTACAGAAAGATTAACGTAAAACGGAATGCCCAAGTGGATTTTTTAAGCGGCAGCGGATCGTCGTAATTACACTGCCGTGTACGCTGTACATCGTCTCTTTATTACGTTACCCATAAAAAAGTTTCTTAGCTTTCCTTCACACAATAGTTTTTTAATTTGATTGCGTGGCTGCTGCTTTACGCTGGAAATTTAATATTCTTCATAAACAGTTTTTATCAAATTGCGACACTGACACTATGAAATAGGCCTCTCTTGTTTTGTGTAAATAATTTAATTTCTTTAAGTTTTATTATTATTTAACTGTTAAAATTCAAAATTAATATTGATTAATATTGACGTTGCTAAACTAACATTTCTGAGTATCCGAAAATTAATCGCAATTTTTTATAATCCTAAAATAATATTACTAAATAACAATTTTAGCAGCTGATGCAAAAAAAAACAAAGTACAGTATTGCGTATTTTATTATTGCGTTATAACATGACATATTTGGACGAAATTAATTACGTTACCGGTAACCTATGCAAAATCGAATGCAATTCAATCTGGTTCTCTGCTAATGCTTTGAATTTAACAAATAAACAGTCAGTTTAATGCTGGTTTGTTATTTGCAATAGTGATTGGCAGCATGAATAAGCATCTGTTACCCGCGTTAGTTACTAATTGGTGCATGCTGGTGAATGTTACAATTTAATTATTGCATTAAAATCAACAAATATGTACATTATCAACGCAATGGGATGGAAAAAATTTGTTTGGGTACGGGTGCCGTTTCGACAATTTTCAATTATCTTTGCTCGCAACTTAAATCGTCAGTTTCATGTAAAACGATCGAGAAAAGCTTCTTGCGTGATTGCAAATTGTTTTTAGGATAGTGCCATTTACGTGAACGTTATTAAGGTGCAAGCTTTTGTGCGCTTTTGGCCATTGTGGCTTTTTAACATTGCATTTCATTGTATAATATCGCTGTCCATGAAAAAAGCAACATTTGGCACTTTAATAATATTGCATGATAGTACACTCTTTACGTCAAGCTTTTGCTCTATGCAACAGAAGGATGACGCATAGATTTAGTTGAAAATCTATTTTTTGTGCACGCTCAAAATTTAAATGATATACAAATTTGTATGCATTTATATAGCAAATATAATTATTTTTATAAGACTTACATCATATATGATAAAAAATTCAATTATAAAATGTTAATTATAAAATGTAATTAAAAAACTGATTATACACAAAATTTTTATTTAACTGTTTCTATCTTCTCTCTATTTTTCTAACTTTAATGAAGCGAGATCGTCAACAGAATACAAAGTATCGACAAGCAGCTAAAGTATCCTGAATTCACTAATAAAAGCCGTCGGTAGTACGTAGCAATTTCGAAATGTTACACTACTCTATAATATATTTAAAAAGAAATTCTAAAAGACATAGCATTTTATATTCAAAATTTTAAAACGACATTTAAGAGTTCGAGCAAATTTCGATGACTCGGCAAAAGAGACAATTAATAACAAGACCATATTAAAAGACGCAAATTTTCGACCATAAGAAAATATTCGAATATAATCCGCCATAAATTAAAATCTTTAAGGCGCAAATAAAAAATTTTTTTACACTTTTGCGTGCAATATTAGATTCTGACGTAGTCGTACTTTCAGTCGATTTGCTCTTACTAAAGAAATTTTTTGCAGTCGAATAAAAAATTGTCAATGTAGTTAGAGTTGCATTGACGATGACGGGATACATGAATGAAGGATATGCTGTTACCTGAACGGGTCCAGCCGCCGCGTAAACAGCCGCACCGATGAAAAGGATCGCGATCGATGAGCCGGAAAACGCCATTAAGCCGTGTCTAGTATGCGGTGACCTGATACCAATGGGTGCTGCGACTCGTTCACCAGAAGGGAAACCGATCGGTTGCGTTTTCCTCGGACTGATGCTCACGTCGTGAAAAACGCATGAAGTGCCCCGAGTCGCGCGCTCCTCGGAATATATAGAGCAGCGTTTAGGAAGGGGTGCAAACGTCGCGCAGACGCGAGTATGCTGCGACGCGTAAACTTCGCCGACGATTAGACACATTTCCGTTTCTTTTTTTTCGCAAAATTCTATGCACCGATATCTATGTATTCTTCGGCGGATATCGAGATCAGATCTATATAATATTGAGTAAATGATAAATGAATCTGAATTTCAATGCGGACGCACGAAATGAGTTTCACGTTTTCACGTTTATTCGAGACGATAGAATACGATAATTGATGTGAAATAAACTTTTTTCCAATAATGGCAGTTTTAATTGTAGAATAAATAAATTACAAAATTTTTTCGAGTATTTTTATCAATCAATTTCTCTTCATATGTTATTTTTTTCAGAAATAGCAAATGTCTAATTCTTTATCAAATATCCTGGTATCGCAAAGTAGTTACTATTGCTATTATCTTTATAAAATAAACTCATCCATTAAAATTATTTTCTAAGTGAACTATAAAAGACTTTTCCTCGAATTTATATCGATTGAATTATAAGTTGATAAAAATTAATTACCTCTAAATACAAAAGTTTACTTGATAAAATGTCAGATTTAGCTATTTTCTACTATATTCAGTATACTTTTACGAACTTATCGGCTTCGGGAAGAGAATGTTCTTGTTACACGTCACTTCGATAATCGCAATACTATAAATTTTAAGCGGATAAGTGGGCGGATAAATAGTTCAACAGATAATCCATCACAAATTTGAGACGTGTTTTCCAAGTATATACATTAAATAAAGTATTTTTTGATAATGCATCAATTAATGTCAAGCTCTGACGTGCATCAAAATAACATCTTGAGAACTAGAAGGAAAAGATTAATATCGAGAGATAAGCGTAAGGTAATATACAAATTGATCCTTGGTTGCGTTCTCGAAGCAACTGAGATAACAAGTGAGAAGCAACTTTCGATCTTTATCTCCTACTTGAAGTTTTAGGATCAAACAGGATTTTTTGCAACACTCAAGGAAAACTCTCTTTTTTTCTTTCTATATATATATAGTCCTTTCAATATATCTTTGCAAGGTTAACCGATATTTATGTCTTGAGACGATCATCTTCAATTTTCAATTACGTGCTTATGCACGTTAACTCGTAGATTATAATTTATTACTCCACATGGATAGAGAATGTTATACAACTTGGCAGGATATTAGCTAAATTTCTCAAGAATCCATTATCAACGATAAAGGAGCTCTCACTATTGTTTTCAGTACATGATATTGACTGATAAATTATATGACATGTACAACGATAGAAGAGAAAATTGTACTAAAATTTTAAAATAATAGTAAATCTTAAATAAAATAAAAATAAAAAATCTTAAACACTGTTTGAAGAGCCTTTGATAAAATTTCCACGATTATGGAAGAGTTAAAATAAATTGAGAAACAAATTCCTTTTTTGCTATTTTTGAAGCTTAATTTGCCAAAATTCTTTAATAATAATAATGTTGAATAATCCTTTCTGGTATTAAAAGTTGAAAAAATATGCAGACATTAAAATTATGTGGTTCATTTAAAATTATCGTAGATTAAAAAAAAAAGAAAGGTATCTATTCGAGAATTTATTGAGAGCGTAGCAATTTCGAAGGAGAATGTTCTATAATGTTCTCGTGATATTCGTAATTGCAGCAAATTGATCTAATCGAACAATCCTGTGTGCACGCACATAAATGCGAAAACCGCGAACGGCGAATAGAGACGAAGGGAAACAATGCCTGCGATCGATCTTGCTCTCCGTATCTGGTGCAGAAAATAATTCTTGACCGTGAAAGTTGCGTGCGTATCATTTATGCATATCGCGCGTAAATAATGCAAAAATAATTTAATAACTTGGGATATAAAATAACTGGGGTATGAAAAAAATTAGGGTATGAAAGTCAAACGTTAAGTCATTAGCGTTGCTATTATAATTAACAATCAAGATACAAAAATTCCTAATTTTAATAGAGACACCTAATTTATTTGTGTAAATTGAATTATTTATGTATTTAGAAACTAAGAAAATGAGGATGACTCATGAAATATATAAAATGTCAAGATTGCGAAATTGCGCGATAGATTTGATATTATCCTTTGAAGAATGTTTATTGCCTTTATTTCGGCAGCAATCAATTTGAACGAATCTTATTTGATATAACTCAAATCATTACGATATCTAACTTTCATCTGTTGTCGTATTCGCCAATAATAGAACGGCGCTAGTAATTTCTTCGTGGTCATTTTTCGTGATTAGATATAATCTCAGCAGCCATGCTGAAACAAAAGCATTAACGACTTGGAAAGAGCATTCCTGTGCTGATCGCGCTATTTGACGGGTCGGCGCGCGCGATTCCGAAATGCGTTGTGCAGTTCCGTTGCGCATTCGCACTTTACGAATGATAATGGCAAAAGCATCGTGCGTTTTCATTACCCGTCTGCATCGCGAGGTAATAGCGACATTTCCGTATTGCGTTTAGCTTCGCTTACTGTACCATTCCGAAGAGTGCAGCCCGCAGACTCAATATTGTAAAGAACCGTTAAAACTTATGATCTCGTTAAGAACAAGTAGTTTTTCACGCCGAGATGCCGGCAGTATAACTTTGATTATTTGTCCGGATGTTCGTGACATCTGCGCGTCAATTGAACACACGTGCATCAATCCTCCGCATATTTCCGTTGCTTGCGACAATTACTTCGCGCGAGCATATTTCACATACTGTTGGAAAAGTAAGAGAAGAAGTTAGATACATAATTATAAAATAAGTTAATTTTGTTCATATTATTTTAATATGAGCCACACAGAAATGCAAACAGAGTTGCTTGAAGAAGAAAATACTTTAGATTAAAATATAATTCAAAATAATACATATTTTTTTAATATGAGCCACGCAGAACGCAGAGTTGTTTGAAAAAAAATACTTTAGATTAAAATATAATTCAAAGTAATACATATTTTTAGTGATGATATAAATTTCATTTTGTAAAACAAAGCATTAATAATTGCTCGCACAAGCGGCGGAAATAAATGGATCACTGAACAATTTAATGCTAATAAAACCAATTTAATAATGTAAATCTTAATAAATATATATATATATTTATAACATATATATATAACTATTCCTATACACATTATACAAGTCATTATACATGTATGTTATATCAAATATCAACCTGACATTCGCGAGTAATCTTCCGATATTAACAACTTTGAACTTTGCGAACTTTTCGATATGTCGCGTACTTGGTTTGCTTGAAAACGGTAAGTAAGTTTCATTCCCTCCGGAAGCTGTCCCTTCGCCGGGTTTTCAGCTACTCGCAAACGCATTTGTCAATTTGCTGGTGCACGTCGTTCCGTATCACGGTTGCAAACAACGGATGAGTCGCTTCGCGAAATTGAGATTTTATAAATGTCGACGTTGGGTCAAGCTTGCAACGTGTTGTCCAGCACAACGTTCGGAACAAATGTTTCGAACGGAATTGGCGTACGCCCTTATATGCCGCGACCCTGTCTTCGCGGTAGGGGCGAAGGTCCCACTCTCGTGTCCGTAGGAAAAAGTGCTCTTATTTATAGATATGAATAGAGAGAGACAAAAGAGCTGCGTGGACGCGGCTCGAACAAAGGCTACTGAAATCCACGCATCCCCTCGAATAGATATCGAGTAGCATTAATGGCATCTTGGCGACGATGTAATGGGATCTTACCTATCGTCGGAATATAGAGCCGCTATTATTTTCATAATTTCGTATATAAAGAGCGGATGTCAGAGACGAGTCCTCAGTATACGGTGATGGCTCGTGCGAGACGTGTCCTGGGAAGGATGAAGCTCCTTATTCTTTGCGTAAGCATCATCGGACATACGTCTGTTTTGTCGACCCTCCCGTAATTTGTTGTATGATAAACACAATACATTACTTAGCATTAATTTACTTAATCTCATTTTTTCTTGAGCCGAATTTTGAAAGGAACCATCACTTTTCACAACTGTCAAATCTTGAATTAAAACTAAAAAAAAATATAACTTAATAATAACTTATCTTCACTTTTGATTGCTTACACGCATAATTTCAATTAAAAAAAAATATTCCTTTCACAATCTCGTACAAAAATGTATCATAAAATTAAAAATCACGTATTCTGAAATTGAAAAAACAAAGTGACCTACATCCCTTGTTATTAAAATTAAAATTTCATAAATTTTAATGGAAAAATATTGAAATATTATGATACATAATGAATGAAAATTTTAATCACGAAACACCAATATAAAATCAGATGATGATCCATGGCTTGTTTGCGGAGGGCCCGGGGCAAGTTTTGTCAATCGATCGGTGGAAGGAGCAAGTTGTTGCGCCGGAATTCGTACTGGACGATAGCGAGGATATCTCGAGTCGAAACGCATTCTTCTACGAGGATAAGCGCAGTTTTCATCCCGAGCAAGTTAAGCGTATCGCCGGCACCGAGGACATCGACCTGCAGCCGCGTCTTCTAACGAGAGTACGTTTGCATAATTCGCAAGAATCTCTTTTCTCCTAGTTTTCTTTCGCAAAAAAAACAAAAAAGAAACGTGGCATCGTTACACAACGCTGTCACGTGATATCCGAGCTGAATTAGTGTCACATAAATTCATTATTTTTATAACAGGGATAAATGTTAGCTTATGATGTAACAAAGCAAAAAAAAAAAAGAAACGTTTGACTGTCAATTAACATTTTTCCTTTGAATAATTTAGAAAAGAATAACAGTAACGCACTTGAAGTTTTCTCGACAAAAGTTTCCCGGCAATTGAATGTATCCGATTCTTCATTGCCCTTTCACATCTCGATGCTTTCGTGCTTGAAGTTTGTTAAACGCATGGGTGATTATTTTCTAAATTGATGTTAAAACGCGAAGGTTCTCCCACGCGTGTCGTCGCAGCGCGGATTTTAATGGCAAAGGTCACCTCGATTTATTGCAAAAAAAACCAACTGTGAATAACTTTTTATGCATTAGAGGAGAAAATTGCGTTGTATTTTGCGGTAACGGCACAACGAGAGATTAAATGTGTTTCAAATCGAATTTCATAAAGAGTACGCGATAGGATTTGTTTTTTCGTTTTTCCTTTTCATTTTGCCGCGCTGTTTCATTCGTTCATTTGTTTTGCGGGCTTTCGCGAATCGTTTTGTATGTAGCCGAAACGGCTGTCATCCACCAAAAAGTGTCACGTTCAAAGCACACATTGCGTGCTATGTGGAATTTAACCGAAAAGTTGAAAACGAGCTCGTTAGTTACCAAGCAACGTGCGAGGAATTCTACGCGAATTACTTTGCAGATATTTAAATTAATTAATTAATTCTATTACAAAGAAAACTCTGTTATCTTGATTTTGTCGAATGGCATTCTATTATTCGTTTCAACATAAAGAATATCCGCTTTCGTGCCATTTAATTAGCATAACGTCTACGTATATTTCTGTAAATTAATATCAAGTAACTTCCGTATATCAAGTGACACATGAAATAAGAAACGTTTAACAAAAATGTTTATTCGCAGTCTCTGCAATGCACTTGCGAGACGCAATTCGAAATAAGAGACCTCGGCGAGGGACATTATCCGAGATACCTAACCGCATCGCACTGCAAGCCGAAAGCCTGCCAGAGCAAGTTCAATTCCTGTCGACTGCTGCACTACATGGTAAGATCGCGTGACAATCGATAATCCGTGGTGCGAAGTAGTGAACTACCGATTAGGCGCGTCCGGTACCTAAGTGGTTGTCGAGCATTGTGCAAGTATACACAACTTTAATTAGCGCCGAACGCGTAAACTCTCGGCTTATTGATCACCGAACTTCTCGCTTCGAGGATAAACACCGTCCTTCGTCACAGTAATAATATTGCGCGATGCAGCCACAATAGCGATATGCAACAATTGACCATTACGTGTTTGCATTGCAATTTACGCGACCTGGTAGCTTTGATTATGTAACATCAATCTTGTGCTAAACGCGCGTTTGAATGTCACTTAATTTTGCCGCCGTAGTTCAAATGCGTTCGGTATTGCTTTTCTGTCTGATCAAAACTCGCTGTAACTACTTGCCTTATGCACGAGACTCGATGTATGCGCAATGTGAGTTTGATCGCTGCATTATCGTTGACATTTACAGACAAAAATATCGATTGTTATGTGTAAATCAATACGTACATATAGTTCTTACTTAAAAAAATACCGCGCCGAAATATAACAGGAAATATTTTGTCGATTTTTATTTAAAAACAATACGAAAAATGCTATTTTCGTAACGAAGTGAAAACACAAAAGTATACAATACGTATTATTCTTTACGTTGTTTGTTTTTCATCAAAGAAGAATATTAGATAGCGATGTGATAATGCGTATAAGCAGGATGAGAAATATTTATTCGTGCATTATACACGTTAGCAACTGTATTATTCGCGAGAGATTAATGCCGTTGAAATTGTTAATGTCAAAGATTAATTAGTCTGCGCACAGTTGGCGTTCTTGTTACATCTGTCCATAATAAGAATTCGCCTGCCGACCCATCCTAATTAATCGTATTTGTACGTGCGATTATTCACCCGAGAATCCCGTTACGGAGCAACAATGCGGCGAATTATCAAACAGCATGACCGAATATTTGTACATGTTAGAACAACTGTTTGTGACCAGTTCTCCGTATCATTAATTGTCTCTCAGAAATGTCGAAAAATACTACAGTGTCGGCTATTTTGTGAATGCTAATTAAATATAAAATTTAAAAAAAAAAATAAAATAAAATAAAATAAAAATTGTATCTTTGCAGACATGCGTCATTTTCGACGAAAAATTCATTGTCTGTGATTCTTTAAGAATTACTCGGCAAGATGCTGTAAAACGTATTTTCCTGTTTAAAACACGGAATATTAAACGAGAATAATTATTGTTTTCACACAGGTTCACGTGTTGAGTCAACGCGATTTAAGCGGATTAAGCGATGATCGTTATTCGGACGATAGCACATTTCCGGAAACCCCACTTCCGGACTCCCTTCGTCACAAGTGGCAGATGAAGCCGATGAAGATACCCGTCGCGTGTGTGCCGGCGGCGGGATAAGAAAAACTAATACGTGTCCACCCCAAAAGTGTCAGACCGATCGAGAAGATAGAATTTAGCAACTTCCGTCGTGTTTTAGACCGATATTTGACGACTAAATGCGTGCAGCATATTAAATTTTACGTTTCCGCTTGCAGTACATACATACGACAAATATAAAATATAAAATCAATGAATAAATAATTAGGTCGTGAATTCCAATTGTATAATTTTTACCTCTCATTAATCCGTCAAAATATTAGCCTGTACATTTAACAATGCGTTTATCAAATATGTTTAACGGATATGCAATCCTTCAATTGTTCAAAATAAATAAATATAAAAAATGTTTTTAAAAATACGATTTAAACTGCTATTGATCGCTACCAATGCATTTTGTGAGTTTACTTTTTTTGCTGCAATAAAATACAAACTTCTAATAAAAAAATTGATAAATTAACCCTATAAAAATGTACATTGATGCGATGTGTTTTTAAGAAAAAGAGCATAATTTAATTCTTTACGCTTCAGACAAAGAAAGCATTGACTATCACATTACGCGCAAAGAACGGACGAAGTAATTTTATGATGCAATTTGCGAGTATGGCTAGCAACAGCAGCAGAGAGAAAGAGAGAGAGAGAGAGAAGAAGAGAACGCGATTAAAATCAATTAAAACAATGTTGCAATCTATGTTGTTTCGCAGCTTTGTTACAAAAATGATAATTTTAATATGTCCCTTTTTAGAGGTTTATCATTAAAGTTCAATAAAAATTGTGTAAATTTTTCATTAAATAGATGAGAAGACAAAATTAAAGATTTGCATTAATCTGTAAAACAAATTTCATCTTTTTAATTCCTGTGATATATTGTTACAAGGACAACCTGTACAGTTTTCGTGCTTTCGATGTATCACACGCATACATATGCAACGCTGACCTCGCGCAACAAGTTACGTTCAACGCGTAAAATAATTTAAGAGACAAGATCGATCGCCCGCGCGCTTTCTGTCGAAGAGAATAATGAAACCCTGGTGTGCTTCCAGTCGTTCTAGGGTTACCAAAGCAATCAACGGCATGAATAAAGCCAGGCACAATGAGATCTGCGCGGTACATAGGTCCAATTCCGAGCGTACAATTAATCCCGTTGTAAAATACCTGATTAAAAAGGGGCACAGACACAGTTTAATGACAAACGTCCGCCTTTATCGTCCAATTTAATTTTCAGTTGTAACGACACCATATTCGCAGCACGTTCCTTTGACGTCACATAATTTTGGCATCCCCGCGTTTGCAGAAAAAGATTCTTCTGATTACAAATTCATGATTTCACACCGCGGATGCATACCATCGAGAACGCGACTTTCATGCGTTCTAATATTTTAATTAATTTGTCATAATAATTCGCATTTTGTTTCATTGCATCATTCAATTAATTATTTTCCTATATAATATATAAATACATAATCCTGAATAGCATCAATCATTTTAATTTCACAAAAAGATAATCGATATTCTTTAATGTGTCTCTCAAATGCTATAATAATGAATATAAGAATAATTTTCTATTACGCGGACATTCGAACGCTAGAATTACAGCCATTAACATTTCGATAAAAAACCTTGTCGTTACTATTCTGTTACGACATTAAGTATCACGAAAATGTTTAATACAGAAAAAGAAAATAATTAAATTATATATTATATTAAATTTGCATTAAATCAATGAAATGAAATAATGAGGATTTTAAAAATTGTACCATTAATTTTATATTTAATAAATATACTAATTAAACACTATTAGCACTATTGATTTTATATCATAAATAAGAAAAATACAAATCAACCAAAAATGTTGTAAAGCAAATATAGCTTGATATAAATGTTAAAAAAGCGGGTGACTTCACATAATTTAAACGAATAAAATCGAGTATATTTTAAGTTTTAATAAAAGCATTAGCTGCTGGTAATTTTATAAATTGCTTTGTCCTTTGTAAATTGCATAAGTACAGGCATTCTCATATTATTGTTGTTATTCGAAAAAAATTTCTAGAAATTTGTAGCTATAAAAGAGAAGTTACTCTTTGTAAAACTTGAGTAATTTGCCTTTACAAGACAAATATATACTTTAAAGGCGCGTGTACGAGTTTACGTATTACTGACATTTCTCGAAATAATTTTCTGTTACGCGGACATTCGAACGCTAGAATTACAGTCATTAACATTTCGATGAAAAACCTTGTCGTTACTATTCTGTTACGACATTAATGAATTACTCTGCCCCGTGACATTAAAGTTATAAATTTTAACTAAACATACTTTCCTTTATTCTCTTTATTATTGATTCGCTAAAAATGATTTTTCTCTACTAAACTCGCGACAGTGTCAATACAATATATTTTATTTTGTAAAATATTATAAAAGGAAGAAAACTAAATTCAAAATTAATCTTCGTCACAATTGCGAAGAGAAGGTCAAAATATACATATACATATACATATATTGCAAAAATTTAATACAAATATTTATTGGTAAATTTACCGACAATGAGTTATATTTGTAATCATCATCACTTTTAGAATAATGGATGGACGAAAAACAAAAGAATTTTAATTGCAAAATGCCGCTCCATAAACCTTCACACATTTTTCTCATTCTCGCATTTTTTAAAAAATTACAAGGCTTTTTAGTTAAATTGAAAATATACCGTTTTTCTCATGCAGGATTGTTCATTCTACTCTATTAGGGTACAAAATTTTGTTAAAATGCTCAACATTTCGTGATGAATCTATTTCGCGCTCTTTGAAAGTTGCTGCATTGTATGCTTATAAACCCTCAAGAAATACAAGCTATATCCATAAAAACGACAAGCCACCCAGCCAGTAGGTGTCCAGGGCGTTACGCACCGTAGTTCGCGTACACGAAAAACCAATACTGCCCACCCGAGTAAATCGGTCAAAGCTGATTGTCAGCAGGCTCAAATGCGCCCCTAATCTCATTAGGTACATACGTGTACGTCGCTTTGTCGTTACAACTGGTTAATATACCGCTTCATAATCAGCTTCATGTTCCAAAATGATATATATTCCCAAATCTCAGAAAATTACTGATTTTCGGAAGAACTAATCATTGACCAAATCTTCGAATCATCAAATTAATTCTTTTTCTTTGTTCTTAATTAAACATATCAAACAATTATTATTTTTAAAGCCGTTTTAAAGACAAATAAAGCCATTTTAAAGAACAAATAAAGCTTCATTTTTCATTAAACTTAAAATAAATTTTAACAGAATTAAATTTCGCATTATAAATAAACTTAAGTTTCCATGATATGAGAAATGATTCGAAAAGAATAATAAAATCATGAATTACTGTGTATTAAAACATGGAATAAAAAATAAAATATCAAAGTTCAATTGCTTCTATCTCTAGTGCGTTGGCGTTTTCAAAAATTTTTTGTTTGAGAATTACCAGTTTCAAGAATTCGAGGTGCAAATCATTTCGGTAAATTCACACGACGCAAATCGCGTCGATGTCAAATAATTTCCCTCTTGCACAAGAGCTTGCAAAAATAAAAAAGAAATAAACATGATGAAGTACACGCGTGATCCTGCTTATTGTGTATGAGCAAGCCCATCTTTCATGATATCGCGCGACAATACAGTTTTTCAAAATTTTATAGGAAATTTGTTCCAGCCGGCTGTGCTACGGCCTGTCGTCACATCGTACGCATTACACACGTGCATTCATCGGTCGATCGAGCATTGTTAAAACCCTGCTTCAAGAGCGTTAACGGTTTCCAGGAGCAAACACTCAACGCTGTTTGCCCTCTTGCCTCGACAATATTGGCTGTCCATCACACAGTGTCGATGCCTGCATGCATCTTTACTCTGTAGAATATTCGCTAATCGGATGAGATCATGCATAAATAAATATAAAAAAAAAAGAGAGAAAGAGGAAAAAAGCGCACATTCTCGCAAAAATGTATCAGTAAATAAAAATTGCATTCGCGCTTTTAGATTTACAGAGAGAAATCGTTTTTTCCTTCCTGATAAATGAAATCACAAACAATAATGCCGATTGCGGTGCGGTTTAAGAATACTCCAGCGACTGTAAAAGTTGCGGAAAGTCCACGCTGTTGAGGAGAGCACTTGTGAGTTAAATATTAATTTCCGTAAAAGTGGAAAGCTGGCATAAAATGCATTGTGAGCGCAATATTTCCGGAAAAATTGTTTTCCTTCTAAGTAAGGCTTTATGTACCAAAGCTGAAGACACTGTAAAGAAGCTTTAAGTGCCATTTACAAGAACAGATATGGCTGTACAAGATACATGCAAAGAGAATTCTTTTTCCGGACATCTTCCGCAAGACAATGTTATCGCTGAAGATATTCTGGGATTTTTATTTCTGGCCACTGGAGGACGATGGTCTCCACGTGGCGTCTCGAAATTATTGCACGTGGCAGACGATCCTGTTTTTTTTTACCCTTTTCCGCGCGCACGCACGCACGGGATATCGCCACCTCGAGTGACATTCCGGTCTTCGAGCGCGGATATAATCACTCGAGCTATTGTTTGCACTCCGGCTGATCTTTCATTTACCTTCCAGGTGGGCGTGTTGCCGGCGGCTTAGCCGTACTTCGTTTCTACTATCTACACTCCGCTACGTCCCCGATAAAAGTGACGCTGATGTCGCGTCGCAACGGCGGATCGAATTGCGACCACTCGCTCGAGGATCGATAATTAACAACTGAACATGTTGTGAATAAAATAATCCAGACAAAAATATGAGTTTATATTGCGATATAATGCAGACGCATTTTATTGCTAGAACGATTACTGCATTTCAAAAGTTATATATAATTTTTGCAAAAATTTATAAACATTTATGCAACAATAAACGTATTAAAGAATTAATTTTAATAATATCAAAATCTTTTTTAATGTATAAATAGTATTTTCTTTGAAAAAAAAAAAAGGAATTACAGAATATATAGTATTTTTACTAAATACCAATAATCTTTTGTGTATGATGGAAATTGCGTTAATTCATTATTCAAAAAATATCAGTTTTTTTAAACTGCAATTTATTAGTTTAGATTGTAATGCTCGTTTCTATAAAGTGCCACACTCGATAAAAAATTTCATATGTTGTTTTACATATTTTCCACTTTAACTGGTCAATAAACACTCGATAAGATTACGTATCAAAAAGAGGACAATCCGGTATTACGTTGCAAGCCAGCTAGATAGTTATTCGCAGTACCAGTTAACAGAAAAAAAATTGTGTATTATTCAACTATAACGAATTTGTTCACAAAAACTTGATATAAAAATTTAGAGTTGATTTAGTTATAAAGCTTTTAGTTGAAAATAATTATTCGTTGCATTTTTTATAATCTACTGAATTTTGAGATAAATATTCTGGCGTGTGTGACGTATTGTACATTTTAATGAAATTTATAAAAATCTATCTCGTATTATTATAAATAAGATTGATTCGCGATATAACTGATACATCCGATATATCCGAGCGGTCTAAGTTACTTTTACGTTTACGATTACGTTATGATATATAATGAAACATCTCCCAACGATCTCTCGATATTATTACAAGAATAGTATTGTTCGCCAAAAATCATCGTGTACCCGAAATACAGACATGGTTATCTGGCGAGTTCGTCAACCTTTTGATGGTCATGCTGTAACGTCAAGAAAGAAAAGCGTCGCTAACATAATAGCTCCTACGAGGCACATCGGATATGTTTCGAATTAAGCACCTCAGTAACTTTATCCCACGAGCGCTATCGTCCAACCAAGTATTTTTTTTGCTTGCGGTGCTCCCGTAGTTCCCACTCATATCGCCTTCTTAGGTGATCTCATCTCACGTTCGGGATACATGTCCCTACGAGGACTAATTAAATTGTTACTCTTCTCCTGTATACATAATGCCGACAATTAACTCGCAGACACTTGCGAAAAATTGGTGAAATTTTAGGCAAGAGAAAAATAATTTTAATAATAAGTTCTCAATTTATATTGAGATAAATTCTCAGAGTTTTATCTTCGCGCGTTATAAATGTACAAAAAAGTATGTGTTTAATTATCCCTTTATCTCTCGCAGCTTAATATCTTTCTGCAAATTATCAGCAATTAGAGGAAAATTTAACATCAGATTAATTTAATATGAGGAATATTAATCGATTGATTTGCTGCTATCGTGTAATAATTTCTCTCATACATGTTCTTTTCTCATTCACTCACTTGTTCGTTCATACAATCTTTTCATTCGTTTTAAAACGTAGAATAATATCCTTCTATTTACGGCGCATAAGTAAAAGTCATTGTTGTGTGAACGCACTTTGCGATCTCACTTTTGCAAACGCCAAGGTCTCGTTCCGCACAATTTCAACAGCAGTTAAAACGCACATCGTGGGTGTCACGAATATTATTCTCTCACTCGGATTTCGAAAACGAGGCCTTGTACGCGCGATAATGCTATTATGCAGTTCCGACGATTAATAACAAACGACGTTTATAGATGCACGGTGATGCGTTATGAGGTCGAGCAGCTCGTAATATTCTAAGCTACATTAACGAATGTTTTCTCGTCCAATTTCGGTACCATGAATATTAAGCAATTCTGCACACGCACGAGAAAATTAAAGCGCATTGACGAGTATTGTAATATATGTAATATAAATTTATGACATTACTGTAAGATTAAAGATAAAAATATTATCTAAAGTAACTCTTAGCTTCGTAAAATTTTATACTTCGTAATTTTCAACTTTTCATAAAAATTAAACTATTTAAATATACATGTATAATGATTTTATATAATGTAAATCTCTTACGCTTATAGTATAAAATTAATATCATTCTTATTAAAGAAAGTTATATCTGTTAAAATGCTCCTTCAAATGTGAACAGTATTTAAGTTTCCAAAATTTTTGTCAAAATTCATATTTATCTTGTTTCAAATTTCTGAAAGACATTAAAGTTCAAAAAAAATACAAATTTAATCAGAAGTAAACTTGCTAACTCAATTTCATTTAAGAACCGAGTTTCCAAGCTTCAATAGATTGATAATTACAACTTTCTCCGCGCGCGCGCGCGCGCGCGAAGAACATTTCTTATTAATTTCTATCAACGACAAATCTAAAAGATTTCTAAAAGATTATCACTTGTTTAAAAAGTTAACCATTGCCAACGCCAATAGATGATCCGCGTAAATTCTGCACAAAGTTAAATTATTAATTAAGTTAAATCTGCACAAAGTTAAATTATTAATTTAATTAAATCTGCATAAAGTTAAATTATTAATATAAATGTACGGCTAATTATCGTTAAATGTGTGTTGAATAAGAATTGTTATTAAAATATCCTAATTAATTATTTAGATGGAAAGATATATTTAAATTTCAGACATTTAATTTTCATTGAATTGACCAAACATTACGTACTATTAATACATTCCAATTTTACATTCTTTCCATAAAAAGAAATTAAATAATAGAATAATAAAAATGGCCTCGACTCGATAATACAATAAACACATCTCTTGTTATTTTTGTCATATTATTTAATTAGATTGCAAATATAGTTAAATGAAATCACCGCGCTTCCACCTGCCTAACTGGAAAGAGCGGACTGTCAGGAAGCGGATCGATGCGACTATCAAACGCTGCGCTCGTGCGCCGCTGGTCCGAAGTAATTAATTAAATTACAGTACACGCTGTGCACTACACTAATAACGAGACGGAACATTACGTTGTCCACGACGATGTCCGAAATACCCATCATCATCGGACAGCCATATGAAAATGATTCTCCGAATATATTCGTTTTTTGCAAATTCGTATACACAAATTGTTATCAAAATTACGCCATTAATATGTTGTATAAAATAATCATTAATTATTGTTCATTCTCTTCAATTTTGAGATGTATGCAAATAAATGATTTTTACCACTAATTTTTTAAAAAAGTTCCTAGAAGATTTCTTTAAAGTATATATCATTATTACTTTCATCTATCTTATGCCATTGTAATGTCGATATGTTACTTCTATTATTAATTATAAATTATAGAAGTCTTTTTGTACTATTTTGTAAATAAATAAACCAATCTTTTAAATTAAAAATTTCTAAATGTTTTTTAATGTCTTGTGTATTTTATTCAAAGTTTTACCATTATTTAAAGTAAAATGCAATTTTAATTGTGTGTGTATAAAAATTTTGTTTAGCAAAAATTTATACTTGCTAACATTTCACTTGCAAGCTAATATCATCAATATCATCAATGTGTATTACATTCGAGTTAATTTATCATCTTATTAATTAATAATATAAATTTATTATTATACTTCGTTATTTATAAATATATACTATATTTATAAATTTTTTTATTTTTTTTTTAACCTTTAACGTATATCAAGGGTCATAAAAAAGTTTATATTATATATTTTATATGTACTAAATTCGTGTTATATTCATGCCATACATATTTGCATGGCCGGAAGCATGCAAATTTAATATAAATATAGTACTTGATACGCGTATTAAACCAAAACAACGTGTAAACAATCAATGTAAACAAAACTATAGGTTGAAAGTACCGCTGCAGATTAAAACAGCTCAGATTTATCTTTGCGCATGGCAAACATCAAATATTCACTAGCTACTGCTAGCTGCAATCAGCTGCGGTTGAAACACTTGTGCGCTTGATATTTTTGCCACGTTTATGACATTGAAACAATGACTCAGATTGTCTTCGCTTTTTTGATTTGTGCATTCGGGACGGCGAGTTTCGTGGATACATATCAGGACAGATACAATGGTATGATAATACGTTTGTAATAACGTTCTGTTTTCTCATACTAGCGTTTCTAACCTATAACAAATGACGCACTAACAACCTGTTTGTACTTTTTCTGTAATTCTCTTGTCAGCATGCATATGTTGATCTTAGACATGATTTGGATAAATCCTTATTTCAATAAATTCTTTTATAGTAGAAATTATCAATTGATTCTTTGTCAGTGAGAGTAATATTTATTTAATGCTAATAACAAGTATTTATATTGAAAGGTAACTTATTTGGCTGTTAAATAATGAATTGAATTACTTGGTGTCACTTGAATTAATTGTTATTAACTTTTTGATTATCTTGCAGATTATAATAGCGTGGATCAAGAACAGGATGGAAAGATCATGAATTCGCTAATGAGTCTACTATATAATCACAAATATAACAAGGAGAAACGTAGAAATATTGGAGATGGATCTAAGAATTGGTTAGGACAATGGATACCTAGCGATACAAATGATCTGATACCACCCAAAGTGTTGCCAGAGAATGAGCAACAATATGAATATCAATCAGTGACAGAATTTCCCAATGAGATACATTGGACTGGACGCTGGATGCCTGACAGACCCGACGATCCAACACCTTCACCAAAAATATTCCCAGACAATGACCAAAGATTTGAATATGAATCTGTGACAGAGGTTCCCCATGAAATGTTCATGGGCCATGTGTCACCAGAATGTGATGACGCTAAGGTGAATATCAGCCTTATTCATATAAATTGTATTTTCCAAAAGAGTATTTTTGTTTTAATAGAATGTGTCACATGTGTTTCAACTGTGATAACTTTTCAGACCAACCTAACTATTGATTGGGATAATTCCCCATCAGAATATACATGTTATGGTCATAAAATTACGCCAAGTATAATTGCACCCAAAATTTACTGTGAAAACATCCCAAAAACATACAAGGTAAACATATTTTACTGTCATCAATATTAATAACATATCTATTAGTATGAAGTTTAATCATAGTATTTTTTCAGGCTGCTCATAAATGTATGAACCAAAAAATTGAATATGATGACGATATTCCTCTTTAGTAAGTAAATTATAGTCCTTTGTTATATGTATAAACGTCATGAGAATGGTTCCTTATAATATTCGCATGTTTACAGCGGCCCACACCGACCCTTGTGGCCAGTTTACGGAGAGTACAAATATGTACCCAAACAGAGATGGCTGCATAATCTTGAGGTAATATCACAGTGCATCTCTTGCAAATTTAATATCGAAGTATTATTTATATTTGTCATGTTATCCTTAACAGCATGGAGCGATTGTTATGCTGTACCATCCGTGTGCAAATCCACTGGAGGTGAAACGTTTGAAGAATCTCGTTAGGAAGTGTCTCTGGCGACATGTTATTACACCATACAATTATCTAGACGAGGATCGTGTAAGTGTAGAATTGTACTAATAATTTATTTAACATGCCATTTTTTTCTTCCTATTCTCAAGTTTCTCAGCTTTTCAATTTATCTCGATTCATAATTTAAATATTATTCTCAATACTTTATCTGCATTATTCTATTTTTTGTTTTGTTTTTTAGCCCTTGGCACTTCTATCTTGGGGCTGCAGATTGACTATGTCTTATGTGAATCCCACGGTGGTGAATCACTTTATACAGAAAAAAGCTCTTCGCGGTCCGGAAAAAACTGCGGACGACGGTCAGTTTGAAGATCGACTATTAAGTCGATCGAGTATAGTGACAGATCCACTGGATTCTGTGCTTTGTCCTAAGATATAATAAGTGAATGTACGTGATGATACAAATAGTGTGATATTTCCTGTATTTCTGAGATCTACAATTAGCAGACACATTTATATTTTGTACATATTTTTTTACGGAATGTATCCGATTATCATTTTTTGTGAGATTTGTTTTTTGTTGTGTAACATTTAAGTAGATGGCGTAGAAACTTATTTATTTGTAATGTAATTACTCAACAAGCTTTATTCTTGTAAAATCTTAAATATAGTATATAAATATCCACCGAAGACGTTTCATTCTTGACGACCGTATCGTTTTCTTAATATCTTGCAATTAAGGAGAAGGAGGATTGGAGAAAATGCCGAGAGGATCCAAGAAACTGAGCTGCTCCCTTTTCTTTTATTCCCCATATATTCATATATTCTTCATCCTTCGAGAAGATCATTAAATACATTGAACATCGTGTCGGTTTTTTGAATTCTCCTTGCGGACCGCTTATCTACAGATGTATAGTAACTTCACTGTAGTGCTGATTATAATTTTTATTTTTGCGGATTACTTATCTCCAATGATATATAAAATTAGGAGTTAAAGACAAGTGACACGCTACTATTGTTATCGGTAATGCAAAATATGCTACCCGACCACTCAATCGTAAGTCGTTATAACGTAAAAGAATATAATTGTGAACGCTTGGCTTCTCCTTCTTTGTCTTTTTTTTTTTATCGCTTTCGCGAATGAATGTGGATATCGAAAGTCGTTATTCTTACATCATCGATGTTTCTCAAGTACGACACGAGCGGAAGCTGATGGTTTGCACCAAAAGGAGCGGAAATCGCGTAAAATTAGGACCTTTCCCGAGAATTTGTCAAACAATACAAATGTTTAAAATATTTTATAGGACATTATCATTTCTTTGACATTTCTCAGACATTCTCGTGTATTTTAGATGGCTCAATTTCTCTAATATTCAATACACTTTTTAGATGTTCTATTTTTTTAATTTCCTAATTTTTCAGATATCTTTATTTTCTTGAATGTCTCAACCTTTCACAGATATCCTCGGGATTTTTAAGCGTCCTAATTTTTCACATCTACTTTTTGTATTATTCAGATATTTTTCGGACGTGCGGTTCCGCAACCGCAATGACACAACGTCGCGACTTCGAGGTCGGAAATTGCTCTTCCTAGTGCGAACCGCCGCTTCCAGTCTCGTTGGTCGAATAAACGCGTTTTTTTTTTAAATTTTACTCTTCGTGACACAATCCAGCGATTTCCAACTGCACTCAATACATCGCAATTCGCAATAAGTTTTCTCTCGCTGACCGTCACACGCACAATCAGAAACGATAAGAGCTTTAAATAGTGTCGGCTTCCGTTGCGAAGACCGATATTGCAAAAGCGACAAGCGAATTTTCACGTGGTCAGCGAGATAAAATTAGAGCTTTGGAGCGATGCTCTCGAAGACAGCTGGATTTCTTCGCCGGACTCACAGCTAGAGGCCTACTGCTACGTTCATAGAGAGATTTTCCTTTTGTGCTTGATTATACGACGAAAGGGCACATTCACTTGATCACATATCTCTACTGCAGAATTAATCACCGCACCCGAACGACGGAAAAGTCCGAGAAACATTCCTGCCCGATCAATTTCATCAACGCACTGGCTAATTTTGAAAGTAATCTAACTGATTAACGCCTCTCAACGTTAGAAAGAGACAAGATAGCTGCTTAAATTACGATCAAAATTAACGAGTGCTGTGAAATCCTCAAAGAAAACTTGACGAGATCTATAAAGACTGCTTCGGTAGATTAGATAGTCTTTGAATCTGTGAGTGGTCGCGTTAAGAAAACATTTTCTTCAAAAATTCAAACAGCAAATATATATAATTTGTACTATCAGATACCCATTTGTTATTTTCTTCACTATATTCCTTTGCATTCTTATTTCTGCTCACGCTAAAGGGTCAGTGTGTGATCGCTGGGTAAGAAAAACTGGATGATTATGAGAGCACTCACAGGCCAGACATCTCTAATATGTTTCGCGGATGTTTCCCGGACATTTCCGTTGCCCGGACGCTGTCGGCCTCGCTCTCTCCGACTCGTAGGGTTTTTATCCTGATTATAGGGCCGGAAGGGAAGGCTCGTTCGGAGCCGGCGAGCGTAGTCGTTCTACCTTGCTCGTCCCCGAGCGAACGGACAATTATACGAGAGGGTGGGTGTTCCAAGAGGTCTCTTAAGATTATTGCCAACTTTGTACAGTGTCAATGATGTGTGTGTGATGATAATAATAATAATAATCATAATAATAGTAATAGTAATAGTAGTTAATCGTTAGTTAAAGACAAGAACGCAAGGATGCCTGATTTATCGACGCGTCTGCTGGTTTTTTTTCATTTTTTTTTCTTTTTTTACGCTCTTTTTTCGGCTTTTTATTCAGCATTTAGAGTTTCTTATACGCGAAGAGAAGTTACACAGCGCGCTCGCTCGCAGAAGTGGACGCGAGACGTCGGATATACGTATAGGCAGAAAAACACCGTTGACTTAGAGTTTTCATCAGTAAGTATTCTTGTCGTTAATACAGTATGCTTTTTTTTTTATTATCTTTACGAATCTCATCTATATGAAATACCTACAATAAAAAGTATCCATTATCTCTGTTACTCCTGCACGTGCTACGATTTAGCTCCTGTTTTTCTTCCTTTAGTTTAACATATTTCTCGTTCGCTCTCACTCTCTCGTGCGTACATTCTCTCCCTCTCTTTCTCTCCCTCCCTCTCACTCCCTTTCGCTCCTAATATTTTTTGTTTGTTTCAATAAGTTAAATTTATTAATAATCTCACTTTGCCGCGCATCGCGCGACTCTTATTTTTTTATGTTAAACCGTTTAAGATTCTTCTCCTCCCTCGTCGTTTGACGCCGCATCACCCTTTTCTTTCTATTTCTCTGTTTTTCTTTTTTTTTTGTTCTTTTCTCTTAAAACTCTCGCGAAATTACAATTTACACTTGAAACTGGAATTGACACTCATAAGGTTATTGAAGTAGCCTCTCGTATTTAATAATTGCACCGACATGGCATCTATCCACGTGTTCACGGACACTAGATGAATCTCCTCTTGATTATACGTGCCTATCTTTTGTCCTTTTTTTTTCCCCCTCTTCCTCTTCCGTGCATGTCTAGACATCCGGATATGGATCGCGTATATCCGAAGATCTTACGTAGATCACAATCTTTCTATTCTACTCTACATACAAATGCAATGAAATAGCGTATTCAATGATTAAACGATGTCCCTTCAATTTTTCCCGTCTCCCTCTTTCTTTCTTTGTATTCAAACTCCCGTGATATATGTGTTTTTCGGTTAAGCGTGACGAATAAGTATAATATAATCGAGATTACGGGAATTGTGTGATCGGCTTTGTCGTTCGTTTATGTTTCTCACAATCCGTCCCTCGACACGCTCGCTTTAAACCGTCGCGATGCACTGCCGCTCGGAAAAAGAGCAGTTCTCGCTCTCGGGACAAAGAAACGGAGATTCTCAAGGAAGACTGCGCCAGTTTCCGCAATTAGCTAATGAGATGCTCGCGACGGAAACGCACGCATTACGCGGAAACTTTTCGCGCACTCGCGATTAAATCCGGAGCGGTGTGTCGCCAATACGCGATTCTAACGTGCGACAGAAACGACTCCGGTGCCGTTCGCCATCTTTTTTCAGTCGTCCGGTACATGCTTCCTTGCGTTTTCGATTGACAGTGAGACGACGAAATTGCGAAAAGAAAAGATTCCGAGACTGAAACTAGCGAGATTGAAAAAGATGAAAGCCGTACAGGCTAAAGACAACAAGATAAAACGCATCCGGATGTCCGTCCTCAGTCAGGATCCTCTCAGCGGGAGCGGAACGATCCTGGACGACTGGAGGATGGACGCCAGGATGACAGATCGATTGATAGTAACGAGACGCGACGTTCCCTTACATCTTTAGGCCACATTCGTTTAACGTACAGTCGGCTGTTGTGCACCGATAGACTACAATGTTACTCGTATAGAATCTCTCTCTCTTTATCTAGTGATAAGAAATTGACGACGATAGGTGTTTTTTTTTTTTTTTTCAATTCCTACCACGAAGAGTTCGCTATAAAGCTAAAGTTACGAGATCCGAGGCTGCGGAGAACGCGAGGAAGTCCGCGTTGAGGATTTCTGCAAGAGCGGGTGGTTGCGACAGACTCGTCACGACGATCCGTTACGGAAATCGACTTTGATACTCACGCCGCCCGAAAAAGAAATGAAGGCGATCGCATGTAGGACGAGGAGGCTGCGCTAAAAAATTGACGTGTGCCGAACGGTGAGACTGGAAAAGACTGGTATCTTTCGTGTGATGTCACGCGGCACGTTATAATTAGGCGACTCGATGAAGCGCGAAGAGATACAACGCAAAGTTTTGCACAGCCGAAAGAATGAAATCGTGGAGCTTTGAAACAAGAGGACGCACTTTCGCGTCCGCACGATTCTTTTATTTTCTTCGGCGACCGAAAAATTCTTGCTTTTGTTTCTTTTGGATAATGCGAAGCTTCTCAACGACATGTACGAGCGCAGATCTTTTCTCTCTCTCGTTTTTTTTTTGTTTTCAACGAAACCCATTGATCAGCCGGATAATAATTTTATCAGGGGAATAGTGTAGCTATCGACGATCGTCGTAACTCGTGTGACAGAGGGATTATGCGATTAAATCTTAGCCATCTTAGTCGTATTGGATTATAATTAGATAGTAGATCGTAATGTTTGCTCTACCTAAACTAACAATTATTATGTTTTCTGTACAATGCAAGATGTGATCTTAATATTTTCTTAATCATCGTTATTATTATTTTATGTTAATTATTACAGCAACGCGCGCTTCACGCGCGGTGCATAAATCGTTCACCGTTATATCATTTTTCTTTCTCTCTTCTCCTTTTTTTTTTTTTCGTTCAAACATTAACCCATAATCTTCTGTAGAATGTATGTACCTCAACATTCGTAATAATTATAATATACTCAACAAAACATTAACATTAACGCCGCCAGCACTCCGCCCGATACGTTAATCTATCGAGGAGCAATATATAGGCGCTGCCAATAATAATAATTGTTGTTATTAATATTGTTATTCTTTCTCCTCGATCATGCCAACTTCGCTCTATCTATCTATCTATCTATCTAACTAACTAACTAACTATATATATATATATTTTTTTTTAAATATGTATATGTATACATAAGTCCGTGTACATACAATATCGTTCATCGCATTTAACTCATTCTTGCTCATTCTGCCGATGGGATTATCTTTTAATTATTTTTTTTCCGTAACACCTATATATTATATTATTGCTGCAGCTTAATAATTCTTTTTCTCTCACGTACGCACATACGTACACGCATTCGCACTATCTCTCACTCTCTCGCATTCTCTGTTGCTTTCTACACTTATATCGGGCCCTCCCTTGCTTCGTCCACGTTGGGGTTAATCATTTCGAAGATGATACACTTTTCGCACACTCGATTCCGAGAACCCTCGTATAATTAAGTCACATTTGAGAAAATTTATAATTTCAATTATACGGCTCGCAATTGTTTCATGCGCGCCGACGTGGTGTTGATCTCGAAGAGCCAACGAAAAATAGTACGTTATTTAGAAGCGCGCAATGGCTTTAGAATCCACGTGCTGAACTGTAAAGAAAAAACAGCAAGAGTGACGGGACATGAGATTTACAAATAACTTCTACCAATTTGCAAGTGATACTCGAAACTAAATGGCTTGCACGATCGCGCATTTTCAAAACTAGCGAAATATGGAGAAGTATAGTACTTGTGAAAAAGAGGTGACGCCAGGGAAGTACTTTTTACTGAGGGTTCGTCGAAATTACAGGAGACGCGAAACAACTATCGTCCAAGGCGAGAAGTTGCGGTTGAAAATTCCACTGATAGTCGTCGTGGCCCAATATCTAATGGCGTTTTGTGCAACACGTAAATCCGTCGATTCGGTGAAAGTGTCGGACTATAAACGAATCGCCTAAGGACGAAAATAAATCCGTTCACGTGTATTCCGTACAATGAAATCTATTTTAACACGTTTGCAACGTGCTTTTGCGATATACGTCGCTTCCCTTCGGTCACATTCCGAAAAAAAAGCATTGCGCGCGCGTCTATAGAGAGACACGATCGCTTCGTCTACACCTCGCTATATCGCGATTGATATCCCGCTAATTACGTAGCTAAATAGAAATACTGGAAGAATTGATTGTTTCTCTCACTGAACACCTATTGGTCGAAACATCTTCTCGAGTAACCTGTCATTTATGATAAACGAGACACACACAGAGAGAGAGCGTATAATATATTTTACTGTAAAGTACCTGTTATAAAAATCGCATCGTCCACGTCGATGCCTTCCGTAAATTAATCGAGTACTCCGAGGATACTTGATCGCGCCGAGAGTATTAACGAATATCGGTTAATGAGTAATAAGAGTGTAAGGGGAGGAATGCTTAATTAATATTACACGAATCTAGGACCCCTAACTGTACACTATTAAATTGCCTTGCTGTCTTTTGCACACGTGAAGAGAGAATTTCACGAATTTTTTAGTTAGCTAACACTAGCAATCCATCCTAAGTGCTTCTCAGGCGATAAATTTGTCTTTACGACGCACTGTCGTTTTTCCGCGAGGAAGAAACCTCACCTAATTGATTTCTCACGATCGTCCGGATACAGAGAGGTGTAGTATAGAGATGTCGAAAACATTACTCAAAATTGGCGTGATATGTATGGCCGAGGGTTAAACCGCTGGTTGAAATATTTGATAGAAATCAGTGTATATTACTCAATTAGCGCGCTAATTTCCGTTTAAGTAATATCTGCTGATCTTTTTGGTTGCACGGTTCACCCGCTACTCCCCCTACATTTTTTTCACTCTTAGAAAAAAGGTTCAGAAAAGTTGTCGTTCGTGGCTCGGAACAATCTCCGCGCAAAATGTACCGTAGAAATCACTAGGTACTACCGCGTGAATATTAATACCAATTAGTACCATTTACTTAGCGATGTTTTACCGATGATTCGCTAACAGAATTACGATCTAATGTCTGGATATTGCGAATTCGACGTACAAACTTTTGGTCAGCGGTTTATCTCTCGCGTACAAGCGGATACAGACACGGATTTGACGAGCAAGATGCATCCTCGGAATGTGACCTCCGAGAAAAGCGAATCGTCCCGAATGTTCTCGGAGCGCGAATCACGCATTAAAAAAAGAAAAAAAAAAAGAAAAAAAAAAGCAAGCGACTTTCGAGTGGTACCGTGCATCGTATTTTCGGCAAGAGGATGGCAGCGCGGGCTGTCCATCGTTACTTCGCATTAACACAGAAAAGCGCCATTGGATATCAGGCTCAGATTGCGATAAGATGAAGTACCGCGAAGGACGCGTCGCATTGTTATCGCCGGAAACGGCAACACATTTTATGATGGATGTCTCGTGGCGTTCGACGGGGGCATTTGCGCGCGAGCGGGCGGGGGAGGGGGGAGGGGGGGAGGGGAAAAACACCGGCAGTGTCCTCGTGTCAATGGTCGTCCTGTCGATGATAGGACGACGTTATGTCGGAGCGTCGATCGGAGATGTCGCTTGACCGGCGATGCGTGCGTCGATCGCCGATCGACAGTTCCGCCCGCAATTCTAGAGAGACAAATATCCCTCGATTTTCTCAGCCCGTTC
Source organism: Linepithema humile (assembly GCF_040581485.1). NCBI lineage: Eukaryota > Metazoa > Arthropoda > Insecta > Hymenoptera > Formicidae > Linepithema > Linepithema humile. The sequence continues at coordinate 21,464,560 of NC_090132.1, read as the reverse complement.
CATTCGGCGAGGCCTGTCGTCTGTTATCTTTTCTTTGCCGCGTGATCCGTGAGAGGAGAACGGGCAGAAGGAGAGGAAACGGGACGGCGAAGAGCGCGCACGCAAAGACAGCTTCGTGCACATTGAATTTCGACGTGACGCGGGGCGGGTGGGTGTGGACGAGGGGGCGAGGGATGCGGACTGGGAGTGACTAGAGGAGGCGGATCTATCGTCGATCGAGCTAACAATTTGAATACAAAAGAACGAGGGATGCTTGTTTCTCCGTTTCTCTCCTCTATTTGCACGTCGACCGAACGTAACTAACGCAATAACTATCGGAGAAGGCTTCCGAGACGAGGATGGCGTGAACGTGGCGACGACGATGACGATGACGACGACGACGACGACGACGATGGCGAAGTCGACGACAAGGATGATCTCTCCTCTCTTTGGTTTCCTTCGTGTCGAGCTGGGGAATGCGAGTGATAGACTGAAGGCTCTAGCGATAATGGGTGTTACGAAAGAAGCGCGACGGTGATGGCATCTCCGTCGGTGACGATCTCCTCTCGTCCGAACGGCAATCAGCTTCACGTATCGGGACGATATGAGTGAATGCTGACGCTGCCGGCGGTTCGGAGTTAGGTACATGCTGCTGTTGTCTTTGGACTTTTCTGAGGAGAAAGATCGTTCGAGTGTATACAGTGGGAAAAGCTAACGAACTTTGTTGCGAATTTTGTACACTAATCAATACGAATGGTTATCGCCGTTATTGATCGGTAAAGCATTACTTTCGAGGAAAAATCGACAGTGTCATCAGCAAGGTGTCCAATGGAACACGTCAAGTCTATCAAAAAAAGTATTTTGCAGCTCGAATTGTGTGAGATCTCATGCATGATTTACAGAGTGTTTCTATGCAGAGTGCAAAAATACAAAATTCCTTTCAGTTAGCTGTCAGTTGTGATAAGTGTAATATTTCGCATAGCAGCGAGTAATGAAATTACAATTACGGCGAGTGTCGTATTGCGACGTCAACAGAACGGTTATTCGTCCGCCGTACGAATTTGATTATTATCATCTAGACGCTTCTGATACAACAAAATGTCAAGTGTCACACGATGTCACGGTACGTACCTGGTTTTGGCGTTCACAGTCCGAAGTATCCACCGATGGTGGTGGCGACGACAACGCCCAATACGGCGAGGCAAATCATGATCATGATCTTCTTCTGCACTCGGCATTAACAGATCGGCAAAAATTTAATATAATCGATTACAAAGCTTCCTCTCTCTCTCTCTCTCTCGACGCTCTCCCCTAAATCTCTCTATTCTCATTTATTCTATTTACGTATTTCTCTCTCTCTCTCTCTCTCATTTTCAAACCCAATCTCGCTCGTGTGCTCAATACCTCTGTCCATTACAATTACGCTATACATTACAATTGTTTACTTATCGATCTATCGTGCCGTAGAGCACCTGAAAGAAATTGGATCTTGCTCGTTGCCGGCATGGGTGACGCACGTTGCAATAGCCTGCGCAAAAAATGACGCGTGAACGTGACGTTGATTCGAGTGTATTCTCGACGGAAATTGCGTCTGAATAGAAGCTGACTATCTTGACACGTACAGATTTCGATTTGAAAGTTGAATTGCACCAACAATTTGAATTATGAATAATTTTGATTAAATGCATAACTTTAATTTGCGATTTGATCTTAACTTTAACAATCTTATCTTATACAAAACGTTCCAAATTTGATTTTTTCCCCCACCATCTACAGTTTTATAAATCAATTTGAGATAAATTTGTACTCACAAAATCTATAAATTTTTATAAATTACATTTTATTTGAAATTATTTTTTATTTAATTACAAATAGTTTTTGAGAAAACTCTGATTGACCGCGCAATTACAAATTGCGTTAATTGTGTTTAAAAATTTGGCTCCAATTTGGTCAAAAAATTCGGAGACGATAGAAGATATCGGAAATCTGGAACGCTTTGTATACACAGAGAAAGAAACATAATCAATTACTTTCAGCGGTAAACGTTGATGCAATCGGTCTTCGGGATGTAGAAACATTTTGTGACGTATCAGTAATTAAAATCTCGTAACTCTTACTTCTAGGATAAAGTAACATGAAAAATCAAAGATGATCAATGAGATTAGCGTCGGGAAAAACGGAGATACAAACCTTCATTAACCCTCGCCATTGGCGTCTGCTTTCTTCGGAGCTTCCCGCCACAACTTCAGCCTTCTCTATTCCGTGTATTCCTAATTTGCTTCATCCCGCATCCCTTTCCCTCTTTCTCCGCGGTAAGCAGAGAATGTTTCACCGAGTCCATTTACATCTGGTGTCTACCGCGAATCGATCCTGACGACCGACTGCCATTGCTTCTTTCTTGTACAAAATGCACCACAAATTCTATCGTCTTCTGCTATCTTCGCGATATTCTATATGCGTGAATTGATCCCACTCCATAGATCCGAACGACCAGCGTTAATTATTGTTACACTCGGTTTTATTCGCGTCTGATTTATTAATTAGCAAATAATTCTTATTTTTTTCTTTTGCAAGGCGACAAGTACAGTGAGGATGACAGGAAAAACAAGACGGCGTGCCATGTGTGTGAACAAGCCGCTGCTTTTCTATTTAAAAAAATTTTTTGAATATACACCCGAAGAGAGAAGAAAATGCCTACTACGCTGTCGACGTTAATAATTAATATATTGTTCATCCTGTCCTTCCCCTTATGTCGTCATTATTATTATCTACTCTATACAAATTGCAATTATTTACATGTATAATGCGCGCGCCGCACTGTGTTGTGCGGTCTGCATTGCGACGACGGTGATTATTAGAGTTCGGGCGATCGATATTTGTTCATCGGAGCATGTGTGCCTCGCGAGATACGTCACCGTCGTGCAGATTAGCGTTCCGGCAGAGCGGAATTCTCAGCCTACAAGAGAACTAAAGTACTCGACACGAGGAAGTGGCGACCGTCTCTGTCGTATATCGCGAGGGAACGATCGATCGGTTCTGGGACAAATCCGGAAGCGTCTCCGCAAGCTCGCGCTGTTACGACGCCGATTTAACACGGACGAGTCTCATGCTATCTAGAGTATTGCTGATTTCGTGATATCAAGCGACTCTGCGGCGACAACAAACATGATGGAATTAAATGTTGATTTTCGACAAAAAGATAATAGAATCAAGTATCGAATACATTTGCTCTCTGTCGCTGCGTCTCGGATTAAGATAAATATTTTTCAAGATATACATATAATTATATATATATATAATTTATAGACTACTATTACAGCTAAATATTAAAAAATTTCAATGTCAAGCCAAATGTCAAAAAAAGTAATTTTAGAAAAAATTGAACAAAAAATATTTTTTGTATTCCAATTGGAAAAGTAAAAATAAACTCTCGTATTTGTAATACAATAACGTTTGTCAGAACACAATTAAACCTATAATTTTCTCTTTCAAAAAACGGTTGAAAGTGAGAATTATAGACAAAAAATATACTGACGTATAAGTAATTTTTGAAATCTGATTATTTTAAATACATCTGATATCATGTAACGAAACAAATATGGTTGAAATCAATATTTGTAGATAACAAATATACAAAAAATATAAATAGAATCGTGTATATTTGTTTGCTGTCGCTGCATTCCGCTTTGAATAACTGAGAGATTTTCGTTAAATCGACGGCAAACTTTATTTTAAGAACTTCGGAAAGGGCGCACAACTTTGATCTCGTACGTCATGCGTAATTCTCGATTGCGCACAGTTGTCGTCTTCATTTTTCACTCGCGTCGTAACTTCGCTTAGACGGAACGGTGAAGAGCGAGAGAACGAATGGCAAAAATAATATAGAAAAAAGTAACAAAAGGCAGTGCGGCGGCGCGCTCGAATACGAGGGAAGGCAATCGGCAATGGCATATTCATTTATTCAGTCCAAAGGAAATCTAATCTTCGAGATAATTTCTCCCGATATTTTTTTATTACCGTTTCTAGAATTGGACGCGCGCTCACAATGCGTGATAGTACTTTCAAAAAAATATTGTTTAATTTTCTGAAAATTTTAAGAGTTATTGCTGCGCGATTTTATACGAACTATTACATCGGATTTTCAGCGAACAGAATATTTTTCTTTGCTCTTCTTTAAAAAAAAAAAAAAAAAAAAAAAAAACCGAATAAAAATCAATATCGCGTACTTTCCGACGTATCGAAGCGCAGTAGAAAGAACTCCGTGAGTCTCTTCGACAAAGCGATCGTTCCTCAACTTTGTATAATTGAGCCTTCAAGCGCTCGTGTCATCACCGTTCCTGATTTCTACCAGCGTTCCACCGACATTCACAATCACATGTCTACGGGACGTAGTTCTCCAGGAAGTTACATCCGCAGAATGGATCCTAATTACCGTGTTTAGTAAACGATTAGTTATCTGTGACTATAACGATACGACACGCCGCGCGAGATCGCAATCGATAATGTTATAATAATAAATTTACAAACGCATAAAATTTATTAAGAATCAATAAATGTAACGACTTTCTGCAGGACATCTCGAGAGCTGGAAAATCCGCGACGTGCATTGTATTATCCGAACTCTCCAGGAAAGATCGACGTGATTAGCGCTGATTTTCCATTACGATCCTTGCTCGTCGTCCCTCAAAACGGAAGGACGTGATAAGAACGAGAAATGCACTGAAAGTATATACTTCCGCATCCCGTTTCGACTTTTTCTTTTTTTCTTTTTATCGTTAAATTTATTCTGCGAATGTGTGCTTATTTGTTTATCACGCGCGTACTTAAGCTAACTAAAACTAACTGCCAGAATGATAATCAGAATGATGACCGCTATTGTCACACAGACCACTATCAGGAACAATTTCTGCAAAACAAAATCATTTCGTGATCGCTTGGAAAATAAACGAAAAGAGAAAGAAATAAAGCAAAACAATGATTCTCCAAATGAAACTGAAATCGCGAGAGTTTCAAATGAGCCTTCGAGATGTAACAATAGTTCCGATTTTCAGCATTTCATTATTGTCAAATACTTAATTAGAAGTGTCTGTATAAACATTTACATATTTGCATTGATCCAACCAGTAATATTTGCTTTTCACATCTGTATTAACAGCTCAATATATTTTGATATTTTCTGCATGTTTTCATCGTTAAATTCGACGATTAATAAATGTTATTTATTTGGTTAGTATTGTTTCGTTCTCTCTATTATCTTTTTTTGAATTTCTCGAACAATTTGAAATCGACTTTCTTTTGACACCAATTTTATTAAACATTGTTTTCTCTTGATTTTTTAACATTTAATCTGTATTTTTTAAAGCAATAAACATCAGATTATGTAGAATTACGTTAAAGTACAATCTGCAATAAAATTTTATCATTTATTTCTAGGATTCTAGGATTCATGCACTAAAAGTTTTACGTCTTTGCTACCTCGTATTTTATTTTTACTAAAAAGGTCTACTTTTTGCAAAATCAATCTCCAAGTTACTTATAAGATCAAACTTGCGGTGAACTTGTGATATTTCATATGTTCGTAATTGATAAATAGCATATAAATTTTCTATTTATATATTATTATATTTATATTTTGGTCTACCATCGAATATTAAATTACTAAAGATATAAAATAAAAAAATTCAAACTAAATTGCTGCTGAGTTATTTTTCGCCGAGTAATTTCATACGTCTCGAAAGTCAGAGGAATATCTCGCAACTTTGTGAAATAAATGAAGAATGATGAATGCACATCGGTCGGCGTAAAATGATGAACGATTTCCGACAATGTACAGCTGACCTCGAATTTCCTCCAGAAATCCTACGTCTTACAGTTTTTCCGAGGTTAATCACAAGCACAGTGTTGTCAATTGCGCAGGTAAAACCGGCAAGACGGGGGAATGCAAATTCTGCGATTGTGCCGCGTCTCGGCGGGACCGCAGCCCGTGATCACGATTGACGGGACTCCTATTACTGTCTCAAGATATCCGCGATCCGGAGGAATGTCGAGCGATGTAATGAAGTGTACTTACAGTTAACGAAACGAGCGGATGCGATGAGTGCGATGTTATTACGTTAATTAGTCGTTCGTTATAGAGATTAGTCGGAGGATTATCGGCGTAAGATCACGGAGAGACGTGTGTTATATGAGGATCGGCGCGGGACACCCGTTTTATTATTTGCAGCACATCTCCCCTTTTCTGCGCTTTTGCTTTGTTATGTGACTTAGTTTACACGTGCAATTGTTAAGATACGTTCACAGCTTGCGTAGGCGACCGCCTTTATTACTCCACGTGTCCATGTCCCCCGCACCTTCTGATCACACTGCACATTTGATCTCATACATTTCGTCCCGGGCTGATCGCGACTAAGTTTCTGCATTATTGTTATTATTATTATTATTACATTGTTATTATTATTATGACATATTCGCTGCCGCATTGCACTCGTTTCCCCCCTTTCTTTCTTTGCCTTCGAAAATTTTCAAGCGTTCGCCTATTCCTTTCCCTCGTTCCCTTCCTTCTCCCCCCCTCAAAAACACCCCCTTGGCCGTTTAGGATTTCGAAGGAAGGCACCCTATTATTATGGCGGCTAGTATGACCACCGATATTACGACGCAGATTATGATGAAGATCATTTTCTGTGGACAGAAAAGCAGAGAGGGCGACGTGTGAGGTACGCATATGTGTGCTATGTCGTTGATGAGTGATCAAAAGAATCATAGAGAGAGAAAGAGAGAGAGAAAAAAGAGTGTAGGTGTATTGAAAATGTTGCACGGCGTGCCTTATAAGAAAATCGTCAGAAAGGTGACACGTACGTACTCTTCGAGAAATCGACAAAGTAAAAAGAGAAAGAGAACGAGAAAAATATTTTCGGCGACGGCGAAACAGTAAAATAAGAAGAAAATATCTCGGGCGCTTGTATAAGTGCAGTGAATCGGAAATCAAAATTCGAAGCTCGCGAGAAAAGAAGCGGTGAGAAAGAGCGTGTGTGATATACGTGTTCGCTCATGCTGACTTGTGTTGCTTTACAAGTGATGCATTTTTGATCGGTGAATCACGAGAGAAAAAAAATAAAAAGAAAGAGAAATTTTACTTTAATTTTTCGATGCGTGCAATTTTTACTTTGTAAAAAGAAAATGTGTTTATTAAATGTGTGTATTGCTTGTTATTTATTTCACAAGTGTTAATAACTTATAAATGAAGAAGAAGATGCTGAGATAGAAGAGAGTTGTGTAATTAGTTACAAAGGATAAAATAAAAACGGAATCAGAGGCAAGTGGCACTGAACAGTAATTTAATTGAGACGCGAAGTTAAACATTCTCGCGAACAAATTCGATAAAAAAAATATCTGAAAGATTAATTAATGTTCGATCTTAAAGAGCACAGAGATGGATTCATCGTAAAACCAGTATTTGTGCATGGTCATATTTAGTATTACATTAAAGTAAACACAATTGTTTTAGAAATATAGAAAAAAATATTAAATTACTTCTCAATATTTGTAAATAGAAATAAAAATAAATAAAACTTTGCAAATTTGAAATAGAGATTGTCAAATTCTGCGCGGTTTTCAAAGTTAAAATAAACAAATATTTAAGTAAAACTTTCATTGAATCGCTAAGTGCGGAATGTAATCCGTTAAAAAATAATCGTTACTGTTGCAAGTGGTATTACGGGCGACAAATTCTAAAGGGATAAACTCGTTGCCAAACACAATCAAGCACATTCCTCATACCACTAATAATGCGGGTGCGACAAACTGATTAGTCACAAACACCAAAACCGCTCTACCCGACTACAAAAACTCCGTTACCCCTACTTCATTACATTGCGCTCTGTGCAAGTCTAAAGACACAGCGCATTCTTTCGTCGCTGTACTAAGTCTACGCTACTCGACATCGATTACATTTCATCTCTTTTACCACGATTCCACGATGGACTTCGATCGCGAAATAATTTGTGAACGTGACCAAACAGTAACACGATTAGCACGAGTGCAATTGCACACTATACACTGGACACAAGATTAAAGGTCAATCACAAGAAACAAGAATTGGATCCCACTCGAGGTACCTGATCGCAGGTAGTAGCAGAGACGAAGAAAAGTGCTCGAGGAGCAAGAAGGAATTTCAGCGACTTGATTGATCTTGAACGGAGCGTTCTTGAAATCATCAGATATTCACGAGTGCTCTTAAAACTGATCGTTTCAGTAGCTATATTATTTACATACTAAGATTCGCGAAAAATTGTTCACAGACTTTCGTTCGTCGTAACTTTGTAAGTTATAGAAATTTATATTTTCCTTCTCCGACAGATATTCTTGGATCTAAAGAATTTTACTATTTTTAACCGACCGAATCCCGCTTGAAGCGTACTGAAGTGAAAATGTCCGCATTGGAAATGCAACAATGGCGAGAGAGGTCAAAATTCTACGCGAAGACCGCGCCGCGCGGAGAGGAGAAAATGATAACAATGCGAGGGAGGAATGTTACTACGCGATAATGTTTTCAAGCCCGCCGTCGTGCTTGATAAAACTTCAAAGAAATCTCTCTCGAATCCCGTTTAATAGGCACTTATTCCTTTTTGCTCCTAGCCCGGTTTCATTCATTCGCGATGTCGTCTTTTGATGAACGCCGCCAAGCGAAGCGGTTCCTTATCACGAGTACCATACTTCAGAGGCGTTTGATAAATCCTCTGAGTCAACTCGTAGAAAGAGAGACTATTCTTCAATGGATTCTGGTGGAATTGTCATCTCACTCAATGCAAACTCAAAATTCGCGATGCTAACGTACAGGAAGAAATGCATTGTTTCGAAATTCAACACTTCTAATATAAAATCGATGGATATCTCTCGTTAGAAAAATTTCCACGAATGCAATTCGCGATTTAGCAGCGTTCATGTCGACCGGGCTGTTCCGAAACTCGCAAAATCTGCCTCGCCTCAAAGAAGCACTTAGCAACAACCCTGTGATTATGCCAATACGAGTAGCAGATTCACCCAGTTTCGGCCCAAGTCCGACCGCGCGACTGTTTGGTGTCTGATGTTCTTTACCTTACGAGCCTTGCTTTGATACTCTTCGGCTTTGATCAGCTCGCCTCGGGCCTGATCCACGTGGTCGCTGGTCTGATTCACGCAGTATTCAATGCGGTCCATCATCTCACCCTGCCGTACCGCACGTGGGGCGGAGAACGGGACTCGAGACGGGAACGGGACGGACGGGGGGACGGTCGGGTCGGGTCGCTCATCGAGGGGACAACCTCGGGGACGGATGCACCCAGAGTTACATTTATGTACACATAATCGACGAGTAGAGAAAGAAGCAGCATCCCCGCCGCAGGGAAAACGTAGACCCTCAGCGTCGTTGTCGCGCGACGTACGTGCGCGCGTCGTGTTTTCACATCGATACACAACCACACACGATCCGTATTAATATAAAGGTTAATACGCAAGGTTAGTAGTATGAGTAGTAGTATAGTAGTAATAGTATAGTAATAGTAGACAGAGCAATTGATGGACAGAGGCACACAATTAGCACACCCATGTTTCGACAGAGGACAGAGAGCGTTACATAGGTATATGTATAGAGAGAGAGAATAACACGCACACACACAAACAGTATATATGTATGTAGTAAAATATAAATATATATATATATATTTACATATATATACATTTATATCGTTGTAAACGATGATCACCGCGAACCGACGCGAATGCCAGCAACCGGCGAAAGTAAAGTGGCGTACAGTTCAATAAAAAAAAAAAATAAAATAAAATAAAAAATAAAAAAAACCCACAAAGCGTCGTCGTTAGTTGTTTACGCGTCGCAGAGGTAGGTGTAGGTGTACACCAATTAGTACAGATTACAGCGAGGATATATCAACAGAAGCGTAATAATTGAGTAGCGAGTAACATAAATAGAGCAGGGTTGATGGAAGGGGGGTAAGAGGTAAAAATCAAAGGGGGTTTAGGCAATATTAACAACGGGTCGAGGAGGGGGGGAAGACGGATCGGAATATAGGAAGAAAAAAAAAAGAGTGACCAATTAGACGCGAACGAAATGCCAATGGTTTCGGCGCGTGACATCTGGGTAGGACTCACCCGTCGGGCTTTGCTTTGATACTTGAGTGCTTTTTTGGTGTCCTGCGTGGCCGTCTGCACGTAATCCACCGCGTGTTCCACGTGGTACTCTATGCGATCTATCATCTCGCCCTAATGTAGGTAGGAGGCGCGGCGCGAATCCACACAGCGTAACACAGGCGAAGAAAGAGTGTTAGTTCTCGAGAGAGTAAGGCAAGCCAGTGTGATTAAACTGCTCGCTGATTTTCATTATTGTTATCGTGCAGCAGTTCGCACACCGGCTTTGATAAACAAAAAAGTAATGACCGCCAAGAATTCATCACGCCAAACGTCGGCGTTGATAATTGCAATTTATGAAATACGATAATGATAGTGCAATCATTAACAATTTTTTTTTTAAATTATCAAAAATTGTAATTTGACGCTATCAATAGTGTCAAAAAGTTGTTATAAGTTTAGTTAATAATTGCGGTCATTACTTTGCCCCTCAATACATAAGAAAAGATCTTTGAATAAACGTACCATTACGTAAAAAGATTAATTATATTATTATTGTTATTGTATATATTATTATTTAATTATTACTATCATGCAAAGAAAAAGCGTAATGGACTAAAATCTCAGGTTTCTCATAAAAACGAAAAACGTTTTGAATAAATTATAATAATTGAATAAATTTTTAGTAGCATTAAAGAGAAGAACGTGATAATTACACACTTAATTATATTTATAAATAAATTTGAGATTTTAGTACAATAAAGAAATTTCCCTTTAATTAGCAGGCAATAAATACGTTAAATTATGGGGCTTGCTAAGAAATATTGTCGAAGAGAAGAAGAATGTTACACTGCGTCGCGCTACGCTTCCAATGACCTATTGATCATCGTTGCATAAAAATAATCGCGAACAACTGATAAAAAAATTATGCAATCGAGACGGAAATATTATTTGAATTATCATGTCAATTAGACTTGTGTAACGCAAGATTCAAAAATGGTTATGTCAGCCAATTACAAAAAAAAAAGATGCCGCTCAAGCATCTTGCAATAAAACATCTTATTCATTAATCAAATTAATAATTTGGGACAGATAAAATTGAAATATGCATTTGAAAAAGCAACCAAACCAAAATTGTTTTTCATAATCACTTCTTGCTTTAACGTTTCAAAATTGAATTTAAATTTGCATTAAATATTTTCTCTTAAATTGTATAAAAAGATAAATATAATTATCAGATTTAAAAGAAATCTCAAAGTAACATGAAATATAATATTATAAAAAATAATCTGCAAACAATATTTTGTTATTTTGTAAAAGATAAGACTGAAATGTAATTAATTAATTTCTATTTAGTTTCAGAAAAAATTAAATTTGTCTTCAATGCTTCCTCAAATACATATATCAATTAATTCGCGCGTATTGCAACATTACCTACGAAAATATTTATTAATTGATTTGTGAACTGGAAGAGATTATGTTCATATTTGCTGAAACGATTTGTAACTTAATACGAGTTTATCTGACTCTTCCAGTAAGTTACACGTTTAATTACTATTGTGATTATCCTTTCATCGCTTATATACGCGATGTAATCATATATCAATATCCATAATGACGAATATCTTTGATGTATTTATGATATACACGTAATTTGCCGCTGAGTTTAATTTGCAACAAAATATCTATATATATATTTCAAATAAAGAAATATTTTATCGATATAACGGTGAAAAGAAAAATGTTTTTTGCAACATTACATTCGTTATATTCCGTAAAAAGAAACTTTCGCGATTCACCGGGAAAAGAAGAATGGCGTAATAATTGTTTGCTTAAACTAGCAAACCGTTTCCGGGGCAAATTTGCATGAAGCTGTTCGATCTTACCTGACTCTCCACCAACATAGCCATGTCCATAAACATGTCGTGTAGCTCCCTGATGGAGTTTTCGAGTTTAATGATGTCAGCGTGACGCGCCTCGATGTCCGCAAGGGTCTGTTTTGCTTGTTGCGTTTCCATGATGATCTGCGATAAGTGACAAGATTAATTAGGTGAGTGGGAAAGGCAGCGGGCGCTTATTAACGTTTCTCACGAAGCTACAAAGTGCACGTAAACAGAAAGATCATTAAAGATGTACCCCTTGCGTGAAGACGGCTGGATTTCCTTGCTCCAGCATCTCCTCGAGCTCCTCATTAGTGGTCGTTCTCCCCGCTGAAAACAGAAGGATTTCTTTGTCTCGCAAACAGATGCAATCGCCGCAAATGCAAACACGATGAATTTTCTATCGAGCTATTGTGTTGTGCACATTATTATTTGTCGAACAAAGCGATCGCTCGGATTGTAAATATCGACATCGCATAAATGCTGATCTCATCATCATAATTACTATTTATCTTGTGTGTGTTATATCTCATCATGATTATTGTATTTGTTTCGTAGCGATATAAACGAGAGGAATTATGAACGCGATAAACTGATAAATCTACAATTTTGCAATGTAATTATTACAAAAATATTTCAGCAAAATTTAAAAGAAACTCGTAAATCATAAATATTGATATTCTAAAATTGCTTGGTTTCATCGCTACGATTATTATTATAATTTGCTGGCAGAAATAGTTCGACGGTTTCTCTCGATTTTTTTTTAAATGGAAAGGCACGCGAGCATTAGGTTGATGAGCGTGTATTCCGAGAGCGGACTCGATGCGACGACAGATTGGAAAGAGCCGTTCTGCTCGAATAGGCATTCAGGCTGAATACGGCCAATCGCGGTATATATACATATACTCACTGATTTCGAGCTGTCGTTGTATTCTCCCCTTACACCGCTCCCTGTAATCGGTCTGTGTCCGATTGTATTCCGTCATCACTTCGACGAACTTCCTGGACAACGTCGAGTGTTGAGTCTTGCGTATCCTCAGATCCGCCGACGATTTGTTCGTGTGCTCCTCCTGCTCGATGTTCTGCTCTATCACTAAACGCAAGAAACAAAGTTCGGATGTCGCAGTGCGGAACGTACACGTTTCGACAGTCGCGAGAACTCAGTCGATTTAATTGTCATCTCACGGTAGGAACAAATCCGAAAATTCAAGAGAAACTTACCCTTTAACTTAGCCCTCACTTTGTTAGCAGTTTTCTTGATGTCGGACATCAGGTCTTCGAGTTCCAGTTTCACCTCTGAAATCAAAAAGTTATTTGTGTGTTAAGAATTCTCCGAGTTCAGAGACCTGTTACTTCTTAATGCGCTAGAAGATCGAAGTTTTATTTCGAATCTAGAACAAATCGTGAATATGTTATATTGGAAATTTGTGGCAATCAGCAAAAGAGAGAAATTATGATATATTTTTTGTCGTACGAAAATGATTCTCAGTAGCCGATAATACAAAGTTTATATATAATCACAAATTCGAGACAAATGAAATAACACACACACGTATGAATTTGTCATTATTAATTACTAGAGGATCGATCACATAGGTGATCAATAAAATCCCACGCTATCTTCTGCGAAATCCATAAGTTCGCAAAATTACTCTTGCAACATTGTTTCAGTCGATGTTTCAATTCTAGAGGGAAGATCGTACATTCGCGGAGATATATGAGCGTATTGTTCAGCATCATATTGATCGAGGAATATAGTCCGTGCACAACTTGTAACCACTACTACGCTAGCAAACTTTCGAATTCCCGCAAGACGGTCTTGGCCGCCGTTATCTGCCGCTTTTCGCAGTAAATTTACAATCCGATCTCGCTCTCTGCCTTTGCAATTCTTATTTCTTCCGTATATTCATCTTCTCTGTAACTTTCTCGCGCTTCCAATGCCCGCGGTTACGCTCCGAGTTGTTTCAACCGGCGTGGCAAATATCAGGCCATAATTTGCAACTTATTTCGCCTATATTCCACATTCGAGAGCAGTGATTTATTCGCAAGAATGACGAAGTATATGAACCATCGCGAAATACACCACATAAATGCTACAGAATTCGGTGATTTCGGCATAAAAATTCATGTGTTTATATATTTTTACATTATCATAGTTGCTCAAAACTAAGCTAAAAAGTTGCGAAATTATTTCTTTTAAAATAAAAGCAATTCTTTTTCTTTATCCTCTAAAGATTTTTCACTCTTATATACCGTCGTAATAATCAAAGCTATGACGTCAGGTTATCGTAACGGATTAATGTGCTGATCTCGGCACGAACCCTTGATTTAATGTAATTACAAGTATAGACGAGGGTTACGATCTACTTGTAATGTCAAGTTCCGCGAATCAATATTCCGCGATGAAATCCCACGCAAATACGCATTAAACGAGCCCCACGCAACTCACACCGCCTACGTCCCGTATAAATCTACAGCCTTCGTCTTTGATGAAAGACTTCTCGCTCTTTTTCTCGATAGACAAATATCATGATTCCGCTTTATAAAGAGGACATTAACTAAAAAAAAAAGGGAAAAGGGCAGACCTTTTCCTTCGTTTGGGAATTTTTTAATAGCAAACTATTCGATGCAAATGAAATAACCAGAGGGGAAAGGGGGCAGAGAAAATTAATTAAAATTTTTTTCAGTGAAAGAATATGCCGCAATGTTCGGGCAGAATGCATGCCCGATATTCGCGACGCTGATATTCCCGTCGCAAATATTTTTCGAACGGAGATCCCTCACGTACCATGGTGGAATGTGTGGTTTGCATCATATCCACCCACGTGTCATGCCACATATTTCCCGAGTGAACCGCCCGAGTCTGCCAAGGCACCCCGAAGCGCCTCAAATCCAGTTGCCGTGAGATTTAGCGTTTACCGCCAGAACGACACTACGTCTCCCTTTGGGAACGCGAAAATGCTGAGTAATAAGACATTTCCCCGAAATACGTTCATCTTTATTGTTCGCGAGAATGATACTCCGGCGTAACGGCACGAGCTATTTCCAGTAAATACTTTTATACAGCGTGTTGTAGCGAAATAGTTCGAGAGGTGGAAATTTATGAAGACATCCAACAAGAAAATATTAAAAGATATAAAATATCGCATTATATTAAAAGTATACATTGCCACAAATATCTTCTCTCTTATGTTGAATATTGATAAGTATTAATATCTTTCTTGCAAAGCTTGATATCACTCTTTTGAATACTGTTAGAGAAAAAATAAGATGAATAAAAAGCTCACTTGAATAAAAAACATTATATATTAATTTTAGGTGGCTAACAATTTTTTTGCCATCCATTATTTCTAAGATTCTTGAAAAATTTGATGAAAATCTAGCGAGTCAACTTTAACCACTAACACGAAACATCGTTATCTCGCATGCAACGCGTCGGGGAAGTTTTGACGAAATTTCTCAGCTTTACTTAAAATGCAAATTCGCCTTGGATGTATGCTTCTCGCGCTTCTATCGGTCGCATCTTCCGCGTTTAGATACACGAACACCATAGCGGCGAGCCACCGTTGAAGGGCGAGAGAGGCCGAATAAAAATGAAGGTGCCTAGAAAATTCACCCTCACGCGCGTCTTTCTAGTCACGATCGGGCACTTAGTCGCAGCGCGATTTAGTGACCGTTATCAGACGCGTGCAAAGGGCATCTTTATTGCATCAGATAAGACCGCGCCGAACGAAGGAACGGAAAGATAGGGGTCTGTTTAGTTTGATCGATGATGTATAAAGAGAAGGAGGTAGCTTCGTTCACTGCCATTTATGGTTGTTTCGCCTACATGTTTTTATAGAAAATTAACATTTCTTTTTATCATAAGTTTATCCCGTCTGTTTCGAAGTATGTCGAAAATCCATTTGTAACGCTAATTTGTCCATCGATCGAGGTTTCGTAATAAAATCACTAAGAATTCTGCAGATTTAAATCATGTTGGTAAAAAAACTTAATATAATCATATAATCAAAACTCAATATAATCATTCTACCGGAATAGTTACATTGATAAACAAAGTTGAATAATTTTATCCTTCAATATACAAAATTGCTATAATGTAGTTGATGTGTCATCTATTTATGTTGTGAAATCATATTTTCTTTTTACAAAGTTCTATTGATTATTCTTTTTAATGAAGTGATAAAAAGATAATTGCTAGAAGCTAAAATTGCTTCTCGAAGGAATCGTGCAAAATTCTGATTTTGCACCAATAATCGTTCGAGATGGGAAGCTAAGATAAAACGCAATCTTCTTGCTGTCGTACCAGGCTGTGGTATTCGCGAAAGAAAGCAACGATCAGGGTCATTTACACGGGAACTGGCGTGAAGCTCGACTGTGAAGGAGAACTACCAAGTTTAACCGCATCTGAATGCAACGACCTGGAACTCATGAACTCGTCCTTGCAACTGGAGCAATGCTCACAGCGGGTTTACAACAGGTAAAGCTCCGGTTGTAATAAAAACCGCCTGAGATTCTCAATGGAATTCAATAATAAAATTTATTTCCGCATTGTTTAATAATCTCGACCGAGAAACTTACACAAACGGGCTTATATATAGCCTGAATTATAAATAAAAGACAAATATAACATCAATCGGATAAATAACATAGAGATAAACACGATATTTTTTATTATACAATTGACATGATTGCCTGTTTTTCATCATTTTAATGTATATATTAAATATACACAAAGTAGTTAAATTATTTTTAACGTTTCTTATAAACAATAATATTTATAATATTATATTACATTTATATTATTGAAATGTATTTCAATATTGCGGTGTAGAATATGCTTCGATAAATAGAGATATAATTCACGCAGTAGTACGATTCGAAATTAGTCAGGCGCAAGATATTTGAATTATATTCAAAATAAATGATTATTGTAATTAAACAAAAATAAGGGCTAAGCCTGTAATTATTTATTATTGTAAACTGCAGTCTCTTATATATTGACGTAATTCCGTCAATGTGTGTTTCTTTTCCTTTCTTTCTGCGAAGCGCAAGTTTCTCTAATTCTCCTTCCCACTAGTGGCTACACTCGCAAAAACTTTTCTTCCCTTAATCCCCAGTATCGAAATTCTTTTCTCTCGTCTCGGGCCAGTGTTCGCCGGCAAAAGAACTTTGGTGCAAGATATTCCTATTGATATCGCAAAGAAAAGAGCTTGGCAATTGTGGATAATGTTCATAAATAGTAGAGCGCGCGACCCGAATGAATGCCGTATGTGGCACTATATACAAAACCGTACATAAACGTATATGGCACTGTATACAAAACCGTGGCCAGTGTTTGTAATCCGGCGGTAAGATATATAGCTTAGTATTCCCCTGCGCGGTAACTCCCACAAAAGCGTCTTTCGAGCGTTTTTTCCAACCCCATAAATCGAGAAGGTTCGTGGCTGCGAATAAAACCTTTCTGTCGACAAGCTTTTTTCATCGCGAAGATTTGGGAGATTCCATTCGCGCAAAACTTTTCACGCTTGTCGCTAGAAATAACGAACAGCGTTATATTAATAATCCATCTGAATACGATGAATGAAAAAGAATTTGAGCGTTAAATAGAGATTCAGTCATTGTAAACAAAAAAAAATATTAAGTTCTTCAAACAATAATTTGTAAAATACAAATTCGTAAATCTGATAATTCTGTGTATATGTAATATAAATATGAATAATGATATACGATTATATTAAATTAATGTTTTCGATCAGAGATAAAAAATAATGCAAAATTATTTCCAGCTATAAATGTCGTCTATCTAATAAATATACACCTAATTTTTATATTTATCTTAAAATTCAATCGGCAAAACTAACCGACTAATATGCGTTGCACGCGATACTCGTGTACAGTTCAACGGGTTTTGATTTAAGTTTTATATACATATAAAGAAAGGATAATCGAATCTCTATCTCGATTTTTTCCCCCTTTCGTTTCAACTCACGCTAAGATTCTTTTCCTTGTGCCGCGTCACGAACTAGGTTCTCTTGGCGATCGCAAGTGCGATAATTTCGACAATTCCGAAAATCATTTGCCGGAAAGTTTTTTTTCCCCTGCCGTGTCCGACAGATATAAAAGATTATAGAAATGGAGCAATTCCAGACGAGGAGAGGTGGTAGTAAAAAGATATATGGGAGATTTGGCTGTCGGCCAAGTAAATTGCGAGAGAACGAGATGTCGTTAACCCTTTATTGCGGTGAAAGATAAAATTTTGGAGTGTAGAGTGGCGGGAAAACACATATTTGTAATATAATAAAGCTAAGACAGCAATCTTATATCGAAACATCTGTTGGACGTTTTAGAACACGCTAAGATGACGCTTTGGATGTAGGACGCGCGATTTAAACACATACGCGTTTATCGCCTTCTAATAAATAACGGACAACTTCGAAAAAGTTCGAAGTAACACGAGTAATGATGTTACTGAGAGTTTCTTCGCAAAGTTTCATTAAAAAAGCAAACACCTGCAAGCGAAAAATTAGATCTGCCAATAGAACGAGTAGTTCGTTTAACTTTTGTCTTAAATTTTACCGATATGATTGAAAAGTTTATTTTTAAATTGTTTTAAATCCATATGTCGCCTTTAAAGAACTTGAGTTTAAAAGAACTTAAAAATAAACACTGTAATTACTTAATTGTAAGTAAGCCGACAAATTGTCGGAGCTAAATTAACGCAGCTAAAACTCGTGCAAAATGTTTCGTCGCGCAACTGTCGCGATTCTAAATTAGGCCGCATTCCTCATTAAGTTTTAATTAGCGCACGTAATTCGCCGAGGAAGGCAGACGCGCGTTGTGTTTGCTCACGATGCCGTCCGGTGCATTCTTCTTTGCGCCGCGGTTCTCGTATGCAAATCCGACGTGTATAATTTAGATTCGGGCGGGGAAACGTCGCGAGCACGACAAAGCAATTAGCAATTAGCCAACTCCCTTTAATTGCCTCCGACGCTCTTCCGGAATTGTGATCTTCCGACGACGAAGAATGGCGTCTGCCCGATTGCCGGGAAATTTCTCGAGCGAAAGGATACGGCCGATTAATGTCATCCAGTATATTTAAAGGGATCCGTTATCCCTGCCGACTTACTTCGGTTTCAAATCGACTTCGCCGCGGCTGAACAGCCTCATCGATTTTCTTGCCGAGGTACCGAGTTAACTTTGCTCACGCGACTTAATCATGAGGTCCCGACCGTGTGTGGGTTTTTCTTTTTATTTCTTTCTTCTTTCTCTTTTTTAAATCTCCTCGTTATATGGGATTATCACGATGCGTATATGGTGCTAAGGAAATAGATAGGATAGTCGAGAGATCCGCGAATAAGAGTAAAAACTGGATTTAATTAAAAGATGAACTGAGAGACTTCGATCGATTAACATTCGCTTCTTTCTCGGCGCGCGATTTCATTAACGAATTATTTAACATTCAAGCGAGTTCGCCTTGAGTTTTTAATTAAGCTTTGAAAACATAAACCTGCGCCGGACGTTATTTTTCCCTGGTTAATGTGAAGCTAACTTTACGGTAACAAAAATTTTATTTCCAACTTAATTGATGTTACACATAATATTGCAGAGGTTGAAAAGTCATGCTTTAAAACTGTTTCGGTTTGTGCAATGTGCGCGCGCATGTTTGTACAATTCGCTTTGAAATTTGCAATTTTCTTTTATAATTCACAATCTCACATTATTGGATTTCTAACTGGCAAGTATCTTGAAATATCTCAGCGCGCTTTTGCAATTTTACAGTCGCAAAGTACACGCAATTATGACCGGCAATTCGTCTGCCGTGTCTGTGGAGCCAATTTCGTAAAACGCTAAGTTGAAAAGCACATGACATATAAAATACATATGACATAAAAGCGAAACAAGTTCTGCCTCCCCCCTCGATTTACGGCTCGACTCGGGACTTAAAATGCAGAGTGACAGGAAACAGAGACACTCGCGGCGAATAAAGTTTCGCGGATAGTTTATGATAGATTGGCATTTATATTAATAAGTCAAGTGCCGATCATTTATCCCGTGACATGATCGGGTTTTTCAAACGTCCCGTTTGAACGTCGGTCATCGATCGGCGTAAAATGCATTGTGTTTCAATTACGCACGCATTATACGCGGAACGCAAGTAATAAAGCCGCGTAGCGTATTATTAGCGTATGATTAGAGGAGTCAAAGCGAAGTGGCCGAAATTGCGGGCGTTAAATAACGGCGATTAACGTTTCCTCTGGCCTTTATCCGCCGCGCACCGTCAGCTCCAAAAGCAATATGATCAAATCGCTTTCCGCAGAAATGCGGCAAATATCCGCTTCGCTCGTGTAACCGCTGCGCTATTGTTGTCAACGAGTAATTTTACAAATCAGCATACCTTCTGGTGCGCCACAAAGGCGAATTAGCAGTTGTAGATTAAAATGCAAATTGACGTGAGTGGAACAAGGATATTTCCAAATGATTCTCGAAGAAAAATTGTTCGCAAAATGTGCCAACTGTTGTACTCTCGTGAACAAAAAACGAATAATCAATATTGCTGGGAATAAGAATACAATTTATTTGCATGTAAAATAAAATGTAAAAGCGCGAACGATACAAAATTAAAAGAAATTCTCATGATAGTAAAATTATTTTTAATTTTTTTCCAGCTCGCATTTTTTTCCATAGAGGTAAAATTCTCTGCATTATTATGTAACTTCGCTACATACTCTTGTTAATTCAATTATAAAATATTGAAATTTGCAGTTGAAAGCTCCGATATGTTCACAAAAATCAAAATTAGATCTATATACGCTACGCAAACTCGCAGAATTTATAGGAAAGGGCGTATAATGTGAACTGCAAATTAGCGATTCCAAGTGGAATTCCAGATATGAAGAGGGTTAATTCCGCAGTCTGCAAATAAGATAATATTTCCTTTGATTATTTGAAGATTAAATCAAAGGTTCGATCACACTGCAAAGCAGTAATAACGTCGTCATTTCCTTCATAGAGCTGGAGCACCTTCTTAATATACTTTGACGAGTACACTCGGTTACTTTGCTTACAGGCTGATCTCTGCTACGATATCGAAATTTCGATTAAATCTCGAGTCAGTCGAGCACAGACGAGCAGAAAAGAGAGTGCTCTCTTCACTTCTCTATAGACAAATACTACAAAAAAAAAAAAAAAAAAAAAAAAAATAAGAAGCCGTGATGACTTGGGAAAACGAAAGAGGCAGAAAAAAAAGAGGGAAGAGCGACTAGATCGAGGCTGTATTCCCAGGGGAACTCGACAAGGTATTTCAGGTGCCTCTTCCTGGATATCTCGCCGTGTTATCGACTCCGCCTGACCTCGCTATTCCCTGACCTCGACGATATCGCGATCTGTCGTGCACCCCCTCCGCCCCCTCGAACCCCTCGCTACCGTCTACGTTCGCAATCGCCCGATCGAAGGAGCCGAGATAGTCGACACGACGTGACGCTCGAATCACTTCCGGTTTCCTCAACCACTCCGAGGATACTCTCTCGAGACGATTGCGAACGGGAACGGCGGGACACGCCTTTTTCCAGCCAGCCGACCGATCGTTCCGTGATGTATTTCGGGGTGAATGGTCAGTTATCGACAGCTCGGATTTACCAATTCTGTTGGCGGCAATGGAGTTTGCTCGCGTACGCGTGTTGCTGCGAACGTGTAAATTGGGTTAATGCCATGTGAAAATGTACCAGACCTTCTTTCGGATTATTCGATCGAACGATTGATTGACCGATCAACCGACCGACTGACAAGACCGAAGCTCGCGCACGATGATGTCGAACTTTAACGAATTCGAAAATAGTGGTTGTCGGGGAGTTTTGACGATGGTTTTGCGATGTCTTGGCAAACTCTCGATCTTTTTGTCTCGCTCGTAAACGTTTCTTGCATGCACCAGTTCGCTGACAATGCAAGTTTCTGTTCTACACGCAAGAAGTTAAAAGTAGTGTCAAAGCGCCGTCAACGGATGCATTAGAAGTTTATAGTATCAAATATAGTCGTAACGATTGAAAATTTTATGAGAAATAAGAAATTCAAAGGAAATTTTATGCTTTCTAGAATTGGAATTGCACTTCCGTTGGAATGCAATAAAACTTAATTTTGAATCGAATTACAATTAAAATTTGATTTCAACTCTTGAAAATTGATCTCTAATCGCTCATAATCCAATGCTATTTCTCTATTTCTGTCACGTTAAAATCGATCTCGGTCAAAGAATCCTAAAAGAGACTGTTTTATGCCACATACATATGCAATTCTACGATAAAATGTAAAAGCCAATAAAGATTCTTGAAATCCTTTCGAACAGCGCATTAATTTTCCCGACTATTTTCGTCAATCGAGAACAGCCATATATTGTTATAGTAAGACCTATTAAATTATCGGCGTTCTCAATCGCGCGGACGGCCGCCAACGAACGAAACAGCTGGCTCGGTCGCACGGCAAACACGATCGACGCGATGGTAAACCAACACGTATACTTTCGATCTACCAAAGAGGAGGAGATCCATGGCGTCCGTGCAAAGCTGGATGCTTCGCCAGGTGCCCATGAATATGTATCGTACACGTAACCGGGACAGGATTACGGAGTTTCTGTATGGGCATAAATTAAGCCGAGAGATACCTTTGACCTCCGCTAACTGGCTTTGGCGAGAAGAGAGACAGAAAGAGAGAGGGAGAGAGAGAGGATGGAGGGGGGTGCGCGAGGGTGCGTGCATGGATTGCTGCCCGCTTGTTTTTCGCGTCAATGTGCCGGGATAGGAAAGTTCGCGTGTCCTGTTACAGGTACAAGAGAATCGATCCACGAATTACGGAATGGCCTTTTGCGAGATGCGCGGAGCTTAATTCTCGCGGTTATGGATTTTTTTCTCTGTTACTCGCGTCTTTATCGAGCGAAAGAAGCTTTGAGAGGATGATACTAGATAAAATACGTTCTGTGCTTCCTTTTATCGTCTTTAATCGCGTAAAAGCGTCGTACCGTCGCGGTTCTAACGCCGGCTGCGCCGGGCAAAACGGTATTTAATATCGAAACGGGAACAAGCTTCGTTCACCGTAAAAGCGAGACGTAAAGTTTTATACGGTATCGTGAATCGAGAAAAGCTATGCTCGGCTATCCACAGTAATAGGATCGCACGTTTATAATCCGACGATTTCGCGTTCCACGAGAGTTTACCATCGCGAGCAGTAAAGCGAACGGTGAAATTCCGATGAGAACAATCGAATGGTGTAAACATGCGAATATTAGAACGATAGTGGTTCTACGTTAATGAAGATAATTAACACGGGTTTGCTCAGTATTTTCTTGCAACACAAAGGCGCAAAATGAGCGGTGGAGAAAATCATATATAAAGTGAGCGCCTAATGTAAATACATAATCATTATAACATAATTATACCTTCAAAAAATATGTTCATAATATTCTTTACCTCTTCATTATTTTTTAATTAATAATCTTCATAAAATCATTATTTATTCATAGTTTTTACATGCTATAATATTGATAGAATTCCAAAATTTCAATTTATTTTGATAATCTGAAAAACAAGTGCGTAATATTCTTTCAGTAAAATTGAAATTATGCACTAAATTTCTTAATCAGCTAAGTGCTGTTAGAATTAATTTATTGTCCAGCTTCGCGATACATATATTACGTTAAATACGCCATTTGACGACACTATTTACATATTTATGCTTTATTTAAGTGCTGTACGAAGAGCGCATAAAATTGCACAAAAAAATCTCAAGAAATCATGAACTGCATAAAAGATTAGATGCATCCCGAGCTTTACTCAACAGCGATGAAGCAGAAACATAACTCTTCTTTGGACGGTTCTGTCATATATGCGGTGTACAAAAAAGAAAGGTCACAGTTCGTCAAATAAAAGTAGTTATTAAGAGAGAAAAAACACCTATGGACGTATGTTTTATTAATGAACAGGTGGAAAGTTCTCCTTTTTTCTTTATTCATGGTAATTCAACAAGTAACGGTCGTTTGTTAAAGTGAGAAATTATGATAATTTAAATCTAACATTATACACGCATATCAGCGCTATAAAGATTCTGCAGCTTCGCGAGGCATATTTGCTATGTATAGAAACACTTTTTTATTCATTATGATCGATGCTATCGCCTCCCGGAGGTATGCATTGACCTTTCCTTTCGAGACACGTTGTATATAAAAGAGGCGAAAGAGAAGCGTCGGCAGAAAAATATCGGGCGCGCATCCCTCTTACGCGGGAAAATAGTAAAAGTGCCTGGAAAGCGGCACGTGACCGCAATAAGAGCGACGGGGGCCGCCTACACGACTTACGAGCACGATCAATTTGTATTCCGCGGTGGAGAAGGAAAACCTAACTGCGGCCTGCTGTAAAAAAGACACGCGGGAAAGAAGATCTGCTCCTTCCTACACATCGCCTTCCGAACGAAAGCTCGACACGATTTCAATTTCGACGCGGGGCGGCCTCGTTAAGAAAAATTGAGGGTCTTCGCCGCTTCGGAATAGCGTAATTCCACGCCCGTGCATTTACATTCGCCGCGAATACAACACTGTGCCCGCAAAATTCTCAATATCATCCTCGTGCGAACTTTCAATTGATACTGATACAAATTGAGAGGAAGTGGATTGTTCGCTCATTAAATTCACGAGATGTTAACAATTCTCCGCCGAGTATTATGATCCTTACAACTTAGCATACGCGTTACATTATACGCTTCATAATAGCGTCGCGGAAAGTTTGCTTTTAGAACGATATCCGAAGTCGGAAATGCTGAAGCATTAATTTCCATTTCTCAGAGGCGTGATTAATTATAAATCAACCTACGTAAGCTCTGCGTATCCGTTTCGCAAATCGCTATTTCAAGTGCATAATATAATCTGCCGTTTATGTAGCGTACGAGCAACGGATGTGGTAAACTATCCTCGTTTCGAGTGTCCACTCAGAAATCGGAGTAAAAATACCGACTGTATCACTTTTGAACGAAGCAAACAGGATGAATTTATTGTCCCGATGGAATTCGTGCATCACGTTTGATTTATGCGCAGCCAGTCGTCGGCCTGAAAACTGCAAAGACGAATGCTGCGCCGAAATAGGACAACTGCAACGAACATCGATCCGTTCGTTCTGCTCGTACAGAGCTACTGATCGTCGATGTTTCGCTATTCCCGGACAATCCGATAACACGTCGCATCTCTTCAAAAAGTTTCCTTCGTGGAATTCATCAATTTTCAAGAGACCGCAAGAAAAAGATCGCAGACTAAAATGTAAAACTTAAAAATATGTAAATTGTAGATTGGCATATGTAATTGATTATAATGCTGACTCAAAATAGATCTTAGACCTTACATTTCGTTCGATACTGTTATCTTTATATTTGCATTGTAATTGTGTTTAATTATTTTTCCGTAATCTTTTTCTGAAAAATTTCAAGTGACCCTTAACATTACCTTTTTAATTTAATTTAATTATTCAAATGTATTTAAAGAAAATCTTTTCACGCTCAGCACCTTTCTTCCAGCGATTTTCTTTGTATACTTTAATTATTCGAATCCGCTTTTGTACCAACGGTATTAAATGTTGTAATAGTTTACAAAAGTTCCGTAAATATTAAAATGTTTCATTCTTATGAGATTATGTAACGTCATGAATAGAAATAAGCGAATGAAAAAAGGTCAAAAGTCCTCTTCGAGTTTCTTTTATCCCCGAGCCATGATTCTGTTGAACCATTGAGTCGGATGATAATAGCCCTACAATTTTATTACTGCAACATTGCAAGTCCAAAGGAAATACGCAGGTGTCGAGATGCGTGTTTCTGCCGTGATCGGATATTTCATTTGCATCGAGGATACAACAACGTAAATTTGTCGATTGAAATTCAATCGTTTCTCCGCGTTCGTCAAATGCTTGCCGCCCGAACGCGAGTCGATCGAACGGAAACGTTCCCGACGGTGTCACAAAACAAGACTAGAACAGTAAAAGCAAGACAGAACGAGACGCAACAAGAACAAATCGGATTATCGGCGAGCGACGAATAATTTCGGGCCTCTGCATTGTGCAAAGCGAGCGAGAGCGCGGTATTTGGAAAACAATGCAAATCCAAAAATCGATATTCCTCACAGGTAACGATGAAATTGTGCTATATTTAAATCTAAATGTTATTTTTGAATCAAATATAACATTTAAAGACAATAAATCGTACCAGCGTTATTCCATCAACGCAACATCACGTTACTTTCCTATTTGAATTATGTAATTCAATAAACTTGTAGTAATACAATGATAAATGTAATGATGAATATACAAAAAAACTCGTGTTATAAATATTTAGTTTCGATTTATGGAAATTGTTTCATTTTTAACGATACTCGTTACTTGCTGTAACATATTTATCAAGCTTCTAGATTCGTGTCTTCTATAATTACCTATACCGAAAGGCAACTGGAGGACAACTTTTGCCGGCGAGCGAGGAGCTTTGGTAATCAGCGTGGAGCAAACAAAATTGTCGCCCTACACCGCGTTTCCTCGCGTCGGTAGCGCGAAGCTTGTCGCAAAAGATAAATCGTTCGCGCGCGAAAACTTTCCGCCAGTTTCCCGAAGATTCGACCTAGATTCTGCCGCATCTGCAATATTAATGACACGACGATGGCACGGTCGGACTCTCCAGCTAATTTCGCCCCGCGATCACTCGCGAACTAAAGATTATCATTAAAAGTTAAAAATAGCGGCAAACGTTATAACAATATTATCTCTCTTGCACAAACAATCTAGTTCTAATAATACAGTAATAAATAAATCACAACATAATAAAATATAGAGAGAAATGAGAATTTTCGATGGCTACACATTGATTGACTGATATTTTGCAATGTTCAAATTTTGAAAATACTTAAAAAAAAAATACAGACAACCGCAAATAATGCAAGCTAAATGCAGCTCGATTTTTCGAATGGAAAATTACTTTGGCATGATCGTTAATCTCGCGAAATATTTCAACGAAATCCCAGGGGCAAATGTGCTGTTCCGTTATCCATGGTCGATTCTCCTTCTATACCATGACCCACTTAATCCGCTCTAGATCAGCTTCCGCTGTGCCTCCAATCCCCGTCGCATTCCATCGCCTAGCCTATATTATGTGGTTTACCGTTCCCGTCCACCCTATTAAACCCAGTAGGGAGACGCGCCTTAAATATATTAAAGGCCAGCGCACGTTGACAATTTCTCCGGACGCGCGGTCTGACGGTTATAAAGCATCGCTGTAAAGCGTCGTTATAAAGCGTATTTTTCAACGTTTACCAAAAAGCGACATTTTAATAAAACGCTCAACGCCATGCGACAGAACGTAATTAATCAAATATATTAATTTCACGAGGTCGGTTTATTTCGTGATGGAGTACTGTAAAACAAAGTGTTGTGACGGTACGTAAGTGTGGTTAACAATCGAAATTCCGTAATAGCTTTTCAAACCGCAGCCTTTGATTATAAAACAAAGACTCGATATAAAGACTGCAAATGCCAATTGTAAAAATTTCCGGCAAAAGTTTTTAATATTTATTTATTTATGTCGGAATATTCTTCTTTTTTATTAATTTCGAATATAATTGACACATTTAAAATCTGTGTCGAATCATAAATTTGCAGATTTACGCGGAAATAAATTTCATTTTGTTGAAACATCGTGTTATTTTACAACACATTTCAATTTTATTAAAGTATAATAATGTCATCCTCTTTCGGCCAAGATATATTCGATAAATCTATTATATATATCGTTAACAGTTACGTCGTTATGTCGTTAAAGCAAGGTACGATAACGAAGGTGTATTGTTGCATGCGCGTATGCCGCGCCTGTTGCATCGCGAATGCAGCTGGAAACAGCAAATAGAGAAGCGGAACTATATTATGCTGAAGCACATAATACATAATATATATATACATATAAAATATATGTGTATATATATAAAATATCATATAATCAAGTCTTGTCTAACAATGTCGCTTTGTCGTACATCGGCAGACAACAAGCATATCGCGCCATCGTGCCGTGGTAAGTCGTGGCCATTATTCGCGACACAATATAATTTCTGGTTGTCCGGGCGGAGAAACGGGATTACACGAGTCGCGGCCCGAACTGGAAACATAGCAAGCGAGGACAATAGTCCTGGCGCGAGACAATGGCGAGTAATAGAAAATTCGAAACGTGGGCGGGCGCATCGAATTCGTTCGCGAAGCGAATTTATTCCGGACCGCAGCGAGGGTCGGTCTTGCCGCGAGAATTTTTGCTGTTAAACGGAAGCATCCGAGCGGGTTATCTCATTTATTTCTCGTCACAACGATCGTACGCGAGATCGCGAGATCGTGAGTTGGCACAGCTGAATGCATTGCGGTCCGTAGCGCGGCAATCAATGGCGAAAGCAACAAAACCGCGCGTTTCGTGAGCGTATTCAGCTTTAATCAATAAAGCGTTGCGGTTAATAGGAAATCGACGTCCATTCATGCCTACAACGGAGCAAATAAAAATGATGCATCAGTCACGAATACTGGTGCAAACGAGGATAACTATTTCTGTTTCAAATTTAGCGTGGAACAACGATGATGTCAAATATCGACTTCGCTACAACTTCGATATAATGTCGAAACTCTTTTAGATTTAAAATATAATAACTTAACATTTTATGTAAATACATTGCAAAAATCACAAAGAGAAAAACAAATTTGGCTAGGAAAGCAAAATTCTGTTAACTGAAAATACAAGTCATGCACAAAAAAATAATAAAAATTAAATTTTAATATATGCCAATTTTCTTATAGATTTGTAAAAAAAATGTTAAATTCTGTTTACAATAAAGCAGTTTTTTTCACTAAGCACTATCACAAATATTTTTTTTTTCTTCTTCAACGCCTTGTCGCACAAGGCGAAAGAAGTAAAATATGACCCGTTCAACCCAATAGCTCGTATGTCATAGCGATGCGACTTTTCATTCGACTCTTCGAGGCGAGAATTACAACACCAAGCTGACATTCCGCGACGGTGAGTCTGTGAAAGCCGACTCGCGATTTCCTTCGTTCCGAGAATTACATTTTTCCAGCCTAATAATTTCACGGTTCGCGATAATAGATTCCAGAGAACGCGCATCCGAACGCAGATCCGGTTGCCACGTGGAGGATCGTATAAATAGGAACGATGCGGTGGCAGAGTCGGCGTACGTTATACATTAGCGCCGATAATTGAATCGGGTTCCCTCGAGGGTGTCGGATGTAAGTGCATATTAGCTGCCGGTCATGCCTCTTCCTCGTTCCGCGCCCTCCGCCCCTCATCGCGTTTTACACCCACTCTCTTTCTCACGTGTGCTCTCCGCCGTCTCTCGCGCTCTTTTCATTTCCCTTACTCTCGATATCCAGCATCAATTTCTGACTCGGCCGCACAAATCTCTTCCTACCACTTCTACTCCCTCTCGGGAGAGCGTACCGTACCGCGTTTTCGTTTCCCTCCCCTAAGACGGTGTGTGCTCTCGCTTGCATCCTGTCGGCAGCGAATTTCAATCCCATGGGATCAAGAAGGACGAAGGGTGGAAACGCCGCCGCTATCTATCGGCCTAAATAAGGGATGAAAACAACCTCTCGGAACGTGTCCGTCGGGAGAAGAGGGGTAAGGGGGGAGGGGGAAAGGTTGATGTCGTTGAGCCAGAGCGAGATGTCGATCGATCTCTCGAATCAGCCAATCTTTGCGAGTGAGGTTCCTCGCTGCTGAGAAATATGTCAAGTTGGAGGCAACGTGCCTTTTGCTTTCTTAACGGGATGCACGAGAAAAAGGAACTGGGAAGCTTTCCGTTAAAGTAATCGCAGACGTAAATATGGGAGTAAAAACACGGTAAAGTGGCCGTGATAAAAATACGAATTTTTACAGACGATTCATCTTCTTAAATTAAATTAAAGATTTTTAATTGATTTTCAATTTTTCTAAACCTACGTACGTGCGAAAGGAAGCAGGCTTGCGGCAAGATAGCAAGAAGAGTATGGCAATTTATCACTTGGATGAAAACGCACGTTTGCGCGAATTCACTTCGCGCGAGAGTCTATAACCGTGTTTTGAAACGACCGGTGCTAAAACATACGGGATAAAAGCCGCTGACACGGAGGCTTCCGTGTACTTTGTTCGCCGGGTGGCAGAAAGAGAGACGTAAATCTCCTCCTAATTGTCGAATGTAGGTGAAGAGGATCCGCGCTCTCGAGAAGAGAGACGGGGAGAAAGAGAATCGGTTAAAGGCGGGTTGAAAGTCTGCGGCCCGCGCCCGCTCACGGCTGACCTGTCCCAGCTTTTGTACAGCGAAGCCCTTTATGCTTTATGCTTACGCGGCGGGATTACTCGGGAAAAGTGGCGGAGGTAGTATAGATAACAGGCGGGGAGGCGGATCTCGCGAATTCTTCCAGTTTTACCCTTGCGGAAAAAGAGAGGGAGCAAAAGAGAGAGAAAGAGAGAGAGAGAGAGAGAGAGAGAGAGAGAGAAAGAGAGAGAGATAAAACGTGCCGTACTCCTCTCGCCGTGGATCATCCCACCGTTTCTATTTGCCAACACACGATTTTCCGGCCGTTGCAAGAGCGAAAAATTCATGCGCTCTCCTGCACATTGACTGCTCGAGATATTCCCTTTGAATCACGAATATGCGGAATGCGAATAAAACCCGTAAAAAGAATTCGAAGTAGCGACGCTGAGATTGCATTATCAAGAAGGTACTTTTCTAGAGTTTGGTAACAGCAGTTAATTGTGACTGAATTTCTCAAGCATTTACACTTCACAGTGTTGACAATGTTTTTTGATTTTACTATTCAGTATTTAATATATAAATTATAAGATATAGAACTCGTACATATTACATAATGAGTTGTAATTAATATTATTCAATAGTGTGAACAGCGAATAAATGTTGATAAAATCATTCACATGAGTAGTCATCATTCTAAAATTGGAAAATCAATGTGAACAATTTTTTATTCGCAATCATGTATACCTCAAAAAACTGTTTGATGTCTCGACATTAAAAAATTGAAATTAAAGTAGATTTTAGAACAGTTTCTTAAGTTCTCATAGATGCACTCATAATGTAAATACACTAATGTGATCATAAGCAATCTCAATCGCATTGTATCTTGCATCCTTAGGGAACGCTCTCTTGTACGAACATAAATAAATCCGTCTATCCGTGATAGGAAAGACGAGCTCGGAGATTAGAAATGCACAGGAAATGGTCCGCGGAGGCGTCAAGTTCACTTCGGGTATGGCACAGAAGGAAAGCTTCTCGACGCAAGAGCCACGACGGCCACCCGCCGCGAGAACGGGATCAATAGTGCGACAGAGAGGATTCCGCCGACCAGTCTGCCGATGCTCGCAAAGCAGTCGCAATGCCGGGAAGGCAGTCACTCTATATGCTAACCTAAGCTGATGATACGTAAGATCGTGAAATTCAATACCACCTACAATTCTCGACTTGCTAACATAAGACAGAGATACGATCGAATACGACTGACGTTAACCAATTTTATTAGCTAATAGACGACAAAACGACCTCGTCCAAGCAACGTTTTATATTTCACAGAAAAGAAGTAAAAAAAATTTTTTTAATGTCAGCAAATTCATTGAAAATATTTGTACTAAATATTATAAAACAATAATTAATAAAAAAATATATAAATGTTCTTGTAATTTAAAATTTGACGTTTAAAAATCCACAATAATTGATATAATGTAACAATTAAAAAATATATTACTTTTTTTCTGATATAGAATTAAATGTGCATTTGAAATTAAAAAGTTTGATAGATTTAAATGCAAGAAAAAATCTGCTTATTCTTAAATACACAGTTCCAAATTGCTGTTTGCAATGAAGAGACTTTCTTTAACGATTTGCTGATTTAGAGATTTACTATAACTACTTGTTTGACTTAACGAATTATTCAATGGTGGATCCAATTATTCGCTTGTGTTTGTTCGCTAAATATAAATGTTTCGTCAGTATGCACAGTTGAGATAAGTGATTCTTTAATATTCATAACAACTTAAAATGCTAGCGTTCATGACAGATAGGGACTATCAAAACGAGGCTAATAAATCTCGATCGCGGAGACGAGAGGATATTCTCTCGTGATACATGTTGTAATTTGTTTTTACAAGTGAGTTACGCGGCAGACTGACTGATCGCTTAACCAGTCATCCCCTTCAGTCGCTTCAGTCAAGGCCGTCACCCACGCAATCTGATATGTATCGCGTACAATCTGTAACTTGTAACCGCTATCTCCGATATCGCTACGAGCGTGATGACACCTACGTTAACCGCAAACACCGCCCGGCATGCGACCTTTCGACGTAGTCGAAAATTTCGGGATGTCGATTGAGACGCAAAGATATGAGCACGTCGATTGAGACTTCAATACGTCGATCTTCGCAGTGAATGGACGAGTGTACGTCAAAATCGTTTTCGCCATTTTACACATTTTCCAGCTCTCTTTTCAATTATTTCACGATCCTCATTTTTGTATTCCAAATAATCATGACGTGCGCATGAATCGAAACGAAAGACAATAATATAATCGATGATGAATCATTATTGTTACTGATTTTTATCTCTTCCACTGCAAAATATTTCTATCTCAATCGTTTTAAAAAGTAAGATCAGAATCAACGATGAATCAGCGACTTTAGTTAATTCGCCATTTTTCGTCTATTTTCCGCCCGGCTATTTATGCTACTCAAAGTACTCTCGGATTAAATGGAGAGAGGACCGTCCCGTCGCTTATTACACCCACCCGAGTAACACCCACGTTAAAGCGAATCATTCAAATCCGTCGTTTGATCGATCGATAATGCTCCCCCGTCAACGTTCATCATTTTTTGTACGCTCGTGATTAGACTGAACGGGGCGGAAAGTCGCGGAAAAGTTTGATGTGAGATTTACGTGCCCGACCTTCTGAATGTGCGCGACCTCTGACCTTCTGCATATACTCTCTCTCTCTCTCTCTCTCTTTTCGCCACTCTCGCTTCTTCTCGCCTCTCCCATGCCCGATTTTCCCAGGCGCTTCCCTTGATTATTTCCCAAGAGTTTCCGGAGCTGGTGTCGGCGACGAGGTCGATGAGGGATAGGGCTTAATTGGAGAAGCTTGCAGGACGAGGACATCGAATCAGCAACAGTTGGCCGGCAGCTAATTCGAGGTAATGCGAGCTGCCCGACCGAAAGACCAGCCTCTCGAAATCCCCTAGCTCCTTTTTTTTTTCGTCCGTCAAGCGAACAAATTCGTACAACGCAGCGGAAAAAAAGCGCGGAGGATCGTCGAATGGGCAACAAGTGTCAAGGACAAGGGATGAATCGGGTAGATCAAAAGTAACGATTTTCGCTATCCCCTATATTTAAAACACGAGACCCAATGAATTTTAGCCAATTTTTTAGGCATATCAAGCGAAAAAGAATATCAACGCTGTTTACACAAATTTCACATGTTAAATGCATCGACCTTGCAATAGAGATCAATGATCTCACAGATCGGCATAATTTCAACCAAAGTAAGATTTTTTTCAAAGAAAATTAGCAAGACAAGCTGAATTTAAATTCTGTTAAATTAATATCCACTTGAATTGAAGTGAAAAATATAATTTTATAATTTTTTAACTTTAATTTATAAAAAAATTCTTAATTTGGAATCATTTGCGAGTTGAAAAATTTCGTATTTTTGGTTAAGTCAGAACTGAGGCCACAATAAGCAATAAATTTTTAATTATAAGGGACACTTGTAGAAAATTCTTTGGGTATGTTAGCGTTCCTTTTTTGCTTGTTCCATAGCTGCAAGGGATGAACTCTGCAGTAGACAGGCACTAGCAAGTTGATTTTCACTTCTTTTGTACGTTGAGAACTACATTTAGAAGAAACGCCGACGGTGATGTTTTGTCATCCCCATGCTGAGATGGAGGCAAAGTCGGGAAATACGTTTCCCGTCTTCAGAAAGCGTGCCGATGATCAATGCCCTTTTTCTTTCCCGCCCGACTACAATGAGCCGTCTTCACTCGAAAAGACGAAAGAAAATTTGCTGGCGTACCGATCCAAGAGTAGACGAATGACGAAATCCGAGCGGATTTATCGACGTGAGTCAGAATTCGTGAAATATAAAAGCGATACTTTTATCGGCATAAATGTATCTTGCATGGATACGGAGTGCTGCGACAGAATCTATCTTTTCTCCATTAACCGGGAAAAGGAGAATAGAGAATACGCGCGCAAAAGGGAAGAGTCAGTCGTTTGAAAGCCTATACATAAAAGAAATCTATATATGTATCAAATATTGATGATTTAAAATTGTTCATAAAGAATCGATGTGGGTTACGATATTATAAAACGCTTGCATTAACAGAAAATATTGCAAATAATTTCATAAAGAAGATATTAAACTATAATTGAAAATATTTAATAAAATAGAAAATTTTATCGTTGCAATATGCACATTAATATAAACCTGGCTAAAAATATGTGTAATAAAAAAATAATTAAATGAATAAAATAAATTATACAAATCTGCTATGAAAAAAATATGAAAAAATCACCTTTGTCTTAATAAACACAATTTTTCTGTGAAATTTTCATTTTCAAAATTATTTATTCATATTAATAAAATAAATATAAAAGGTCGTTGTTATTGAACCGTTAAATTATTGTTGTATTGTTTGAAAAGTTAAACTTGAAATTAAAAATTAAAAATTTGTGAATTTTATGTATCTATATGTATTAGCGTTTAAACTTTTTATCTATATTCAAGAGCCGATGCGGAAAGCGAAAACTGCTACTCCAATAAAAATAATTATAATTTTATTTTAGATAAATATATAGCAAAACAAACTATATAAATGCTAAACACACTGTTTGTGCGCACTTTTGTCTGTTAGTCTGACTGGTTTGCACAAAGTTTCATTCAAAGTTGTTTTTGAAGTTCGTTATCCAACACTCAATAGCCACTTCAACTCCAAGCAACAAAAAACAACTTCGAATCACGCTTCTTGATTTTACAAAGAAAATCGATTTTTCGCCTATTTGGCAGGTAAATCTTTCAAAACTACTAATTTTGCAATAGAAATTTACGTTATAGTAATATCTAATTTAAAGTCTTCGCAAAAGTATGTTTTTTTTTTTCAAAACTTTCGTAATTTATTTTTCATCTAAAAAACGTAAAATTTTCTGGTTTTATCCGTACGAAGATAAGCCGTGCAATTCGATATACGAAGTCGCCCGCAATCCCGTCAGCGCACGCATATGCGTAGGTTGATACGCAAACTTTCGCCCGTCCTCCCCCTCTCTTGGATATTCGCGCACGTGAAAACTCCTCCGCTCGATCCGCACGACATGGCATCTTCCCAGCCGTTTCTTTGTGCCCTCTGCCGTGCCATATGCTTTCGCATACCCACGCGCCTACCTACGCAAGTGCGGCTCTACCCGTATAATCTTGATCCCCCGCATCAGACATTTTCCCCAAGCACTTCCTACTCACCCCAATGGTATTTTCTTTAGTAAATACGAGCGGACATCGAGTCTCCTCCGGTTTCTCATTCAGCGCAATAACAAACGAGAAAAAGGCAAATATTCGCGACAGAATGCCGTGGGAGAAAACGCACGTGACGGTCTACATGTTGTAGAGATGAAAAAAGTCGCATGAAATAATTAATCCTCGAACCGTTACATCTACTTAAAGTCAGATCGGGTAAAGACAGATATGCAAATTCCGAAATAACATTACGATTATATGTAGTTAAAGCGTTCAGATCGGGATATAAATAAGGCAGATACGGAAATTCTGAAATTTGAAATGCATCGTCGGAAGTGTTTTCCGACGATGCATATTTAAACATTCAAAAGTATACAAAGTTCTTGAAAACTATAATCCGGAATTAATGTAGGTATATATAATGTAGGCGTACTATACCCAAGAATGCATGCGCTAGAGTCAAATTTGTTTCTATTGTAATGCTAAGTCTATTGTAATGCTATTTCTGTGTCGTACAATTTATATGAAATTATTACATCGTAATATCAATAACGATATATCAACATAACATGTCAAACGATAATTCTCGACTCTTTGTTGATCATTATTATGTGAGATTAAATGTCACATTTAATTTAATGTTCGAGATAATTCTAATTATCACTCATATTATTAATGTTAACATTCGTCCGAAGCGCCCCGAGCGTCATACGTGGTCCGAGCGCAGACATAATCGATTATTTAAATTTGCCGAGGCATTGAAGAGTTAAATTACCAGAAATAAAAAATTATTTTTATCACAAGTGATATTATCGAGTGGTGAAAGTGGTCAGCGCTAGACGGATAAGGAACTTGACGAACTTAGGGCTAGGCAATATGATTATCATCGAGTATCGTTGCGGGCATCAATAAATCGAACGAAAAAGACTGGTGAAACATTTCCCGGATCTTCTCACGAGGTTATATAACGTCACAGAGCGAACGTGCCGAGATTGTGCCATTTCTATCGAGACAGCCCGATATTTTTCGTTCATATCTCGCCTGTCGTATTGACGATCGACTAGAAAGAGAGAAAGGGAGCGACGCCGAGTCACAGTCGGGACGGCCGTAAATTCGCGATCTAAATCCTCTTACGTCAGCTGACAAATTGACATTCTCGCAAAAACCATCGAACATACCGAGCACGCCGGTGTACGTCGCAATAACAATCGGAGTATATCATATCGCGATACCCCGAGCATTCTAACCCGCACTAACAAACTTTAGCTGAAATAGCATTAGTGGCCACAAAAAAGAGAAGCTGTTTCATTAAATGTAAAATAGAAAATGAGTTTTTTCAATCATTAATTCACATTCCAAAGCTAATTTCCATTACCCCAATTTTCCACACATATTAATTTCCACAAAAGGATTTTAATATTTCATCCGAATCAATGGAAGAAATTACATTTTATTTTAGCACAAGTTTAAATTTTATATAACAATCCATCAAATTAATTAAGCACTCGATCTTTCCTAAAAGTAGAAAACTAGATCCTTCCTAAAATTAGAAAGCTAGATCCGTCTATGCCATTGATAGAAATTGAAGCTATTACTCTTTCGTGAGAAAACCAATCCACGGGGAATAATACATAAATGTTTTTTTTCTGCTCATCTCGAAAACACCGTTATTCGCCGGCAGCTTGGGATCGACGTGTGACATCTCCCTCTCGGGTGATTCCACGAGGTCGTTTAGGCTTTTCTTAACGCGAGCGTACCTCCTGTAAGGCCGCGATAACCGCCGGAAGGACGACTCTATCGCGAACGAACATCCTCCTCGCGCACGGTCCGAAGAAATCTTTTTCGGGACAAAGAGAGAGACGATCGGGGGAAATGTGTCTGTGCGACTGCGACGGCACTAAGTAATCCCGTGAGTCTCTCCGTCTGATTATATTTCCTTCCATCAACCCGAAATTGCAGCCGCACGAGATTGCCACAGTTATATCGTACTGTTTCTTCATCTCCCGAAACCACGGCGTTCGCGACTTATTTAGGAATTCCCGGCCGACCTAATCGAGTTGATTTCCGCATCCGTATCGTCACGATTCTATCATCTGTACAACGATAAAAAGCAGCGTCTGTTGAGCAAAATCAATACCCAACTGCCCGTAATAATTCTATTATGCGCGCCGAGCGATATCGATTCGCCGAAAAAGTTTCGCATTACTCCACATTTAGCAGAATTATATTCCTCAAGTATAAACACTTACGGCATTCTAAATTGAATGAGACAAACCGTAATTTGTAAACGTCAATTTGGATGTCGCATTTATTAAGACGGATCGTAGAAATTCTGAATTTGTCCTCATCTCCGCGCCGAACTTCTCAATCACATCAAGCGTAATTGGTTAACTGTGGGGAAAATTAGACCGCGCGCGTCACAGGGATTAAATGTCACGTGCGAGTGATATATTTTTCGAGCTGATAGGAGCGTACATTCGATATTTTTATCTCGTTCATATCATTAACTGTCCTCCCACGCTCCCGAATTGCGTAGAGCCGCGAAACCCACATCGATAACAGCATTTCAACTATCCCGGTGATGACGCGAGCAGCGCCGAGCAGCCTCCGCATTTGCCATGCAATATTGTATGTCGCACTTGCCGCGCCGTTCCAACGAACAGGACAACCTAATTGTTCGCGAAAGTAAACTTCGCTCCGCGTCGCGCGCAAATTACCTCGTTACAGCCTTGGCTGAATTCCGCGGCCGCGAAACGTATGCGACGGTTATTGTCATTGCAAATGTGCATCTGCTGGTGTGCACATACGCGCGGAAAGCATTTCCATTTGCATAGTGAGTTACGTCCACATCGGAGGACATCGCGTTACGACGACTGATAAACTTGACAACGAAAAATTCATTGTAGAAATCAGCATTGAAAGCGTTCTACTTGTAACGGCGGAAGTATAAAAAAAAACTTTAAAAATCCAAGATAAAACAAGGTACAAAATATTGTTTTGCAGCTCACGACATTAATTAATGATGCTTGATTAAATCGGAAATCAGTCGCAATTTTTCCTCAACAATGACGATTTCCAATGGAAGATCCGGGCTTCCGTAACTGTTGCTTTCCCGATTACTCTTTCATCATTTTCTGCAACATGAACGTCAGTCATCTTCATTCTTTCTTCTTGTTTCCGTGAAAGCGATTCAAATAATAGGAACAAGGTAGCTACATCTCGTAGGTAATTTGACCTCGTTTCTAACGCCGGTTGAGGGATGATCGGTTCCGGCCGGTGTGGCGGATGCCGATGGCAAAAGTCAATTTCTTGTCGGGAACGGCGATAAAAAAGAAGTCGATCAATCAACTCGTCGCAACCGCTAATCAGACAGTACGAGCGGAAATCGATTCGCAGGCACCAAATATCCAAAAGCGAAGAGAGAAAGAGAAAGCATCTCGCGTTTGCAGCATAACTCAAAAAGAAAGAAAAAAAAATCTATTTTTCGCGATCAGAATATATTTTATCGCTCCGCATATAAATGGCGTATCATGAGATCCAGCAAAATGCTTTTACTATGAAACGTCTTTTCGGTTTATGGCGCATTCGATTTCGGACGCATCGATCGCGCTCGTTACCGTGACAGCCGCTGACAAATCTATCTCGCGATTTACGCGGTTTTCTCCTGCGACTTTTATTGTACGGACTTTCAAACTGCCGAGATTGCGAAACGCCATCCATTACGAATTGCATTCAACTAACAGACTTGTATAAAGGTATAAGCTGTCTCAGACATTTATGCAAAATTCTTTTCTTCCGTAGATTCATTTCTTTGTTCAATTTTTTTTAAATAAAATGTCAAAACATTATTAATACGGCTTTAAAAGTTATCCAATAATCGCAATAAAATGCTACCCGCGAGATAAGCTACAAAATTTGTTTACTACGTAAACAAATAACAAAAATTTATGCTTGATTTAACTTCAGATGAACTTTGAATTAATAGAATTTTGGTTTGATCGGAATATCAAGTTTAACTAGTTTTTTTAATAAGTTTAATTTAAATATCAAAATTCAAATCTCAATGTAATCTTGAAAGTTAAGAATAATAGTGTATCATCAAAGTTTTGATAAGAAAAGATAAGCTAATCTGCCATCAATTTTAATCTGCGGTGATTTTAATTGCTACTTCATACACTACCATATATATACCTTCTCAAATTTAATACAACAATGAAAATTATTTGCGTAAGATTAAAGCACAATAAAAGGAAACAGGTTCACGGTAATGTGATCATAACTTTTCTTGTGAATAGTAAAAGGATGAAAAATTAATTACATTGCCAGCACTCCACTCATCGGCGCAACGTTCCGTTTTGTCGCTATATAAAAGCCTAACTCAAGGACTCCCTCAAAGACTCCTATCGAAGGCGGAATTCCAGAAGCGAATTTCCGTCCGTCTCGGCACGAATGACATTTACCGGAAAATGAAATTTTCGCGCTTCGCAAAACGACGTCGGCTAGATGCACCTGTGCGCGGCATATATGTATAGGCTTGATGTAAAAACGATAAAAAATTACAATGTCGCTCCGTCTCACGTGCTCCTACACGATAAAATGGTTTTTTTTTTTGCCAACGCGCCCATACTTCCGTCCCGGCAAACTTCATTTTCTATGCACGAAAGCTCGCGCGTCGTCGTCGGGAAATAATAATAAACTGGCTTGGTCATGTGTATGCTTGCGAATAGCCATTTTCTAGGGTGAACGCAAAATACCTATCGCATTTGGTAAAAATGTTTTCTATCACGCGAGAACGTTCATATTTTGCAATCAAAATCGATAGATTAGACTTTCTCAGCAGTTATATGTTGTATCGACCCCATTTCAAAAATCAAATGTAAAGCTTTTTTCTAGATTAAGTTCGTTATAGTTCGCAAGTTGTAATACTAGACAGCTATTTGTTTGTTTTAGTATTTTGCTTTTTTCTGAACGCTTCAATTTATATAAAGCACATATGCGAAACAAACAATACACTTTTCCAATTTTTCTAATTTACAACAACAATATAACTCACCGTTCCGATTTGACTATCTCGATATGCGATGGCTTTCGCTTCGATTAAAATCTGTCGCGCCAATAAAACGTAAACGGAGAATTCACATTTTCTACAAATGCAAATGCGAGGAACAAAAATTTCGTAATGTAAAAATAAAAAAAAAAGTTACGAAATATTCTACCACAATATTTGAAGAGAAAAGCCCGTGCATTAAATTTAATTTACAGCTTCTCGCAAGTGAGAGAATTTCGTAAATTCCTTCGCATATGTAACGCGTTGGAATGGCGTGCAGTTTCCATGCACAGAAGATTGGACGAAAGTCCTCTAGGACGTTGTGCCAGAAACAACCCGTGTGGCATCGAGCATGAATTATCCGCCATCTGAGCTTGGCACGGCGATTTGTCGTAATACGTTATGACTGCCGCGCCTGCATCTGTCACACTGACAGACAGCGAGGGCTAACGGTGTGTATCGGCGCAAATGTTCGCCAGGAAGTGATAGCGGTCTTACGCCGGACGCGTCCCAACGTACCGATGTTAAAATCTATTTCTAGTCAAATATATACAGGATATCCAATTTCTATGTCAAAGTTAATGAATTTCAGCCCCGTTCGCCATCGTACCCCGGGAATACATTTGAATACGATAACCTGGGAATGCATTTGATATATCATATCAGAAGTCGAAATACCGACATATCGTGTACCAATTCTGATATACTCGAGATGCGTGGATGGTCACAAAAGAACTGCAATATATTCGCCGGATGTTTCCGATATTCGCGTGTTCTTAATATCAAGCTTGTCATTAACATATCTCCACGATTGCGAAATGTGCGATCGCAGTTGAAAAGAAACCAATCGCGATAACATTTCTTACGAGATATTTTAGCCCGACGTTTGAGCGGTGTGTCAGCGGTTTCTTATTCGTATTCGGCAGGTCGGCTCCTCCGACAGCATACCGAAGGATCGGAGGACGAATATTACAAAAGGCCTATTAAAATGTATACCGGTTGCTGGGCCCTGCTATCCATCAACGTCAACCTGTTGCAGGTTACGTTATCCCTAGTCGACTAAACCTACTTTACTCGGAAGAAAGTCGGTTGGTGGATTTAATCGGTTTAGTTCAATGTCAAACAAGAAGGAAGGATTAAACAAGCGCATCTAGTGATAAATGTGCGGTATAAGAACATGAATTCCCCGCTTGAGAAATTGTACCTCCCTTGCCTTTGTTTCCGCGTTCACTGAGAAGATAAACGATATAAAATTCACATTTTTTTCTTTTCAAAAATTATATGCACAGCTAGATCGGCGGCATAAAGACACTCCGTGTGCTAAATTCAATTTACGAAACTACTGCTCGATGTAAAATAAGCTAAGCACGACGATAGTGCCGCAGGAACGTCTCATTCCTCCCGTCAAGAATCGTTCCGTTTAAATAAGCTTCGACACAAAAGGTCCATTTTTTCGCGGTTGCTGGCTTAGAAACGCTTTCATCCGTTGTCGCTGATACACGGCAGCTGGCGGTAGATCGGATCGATGAGCGGCGTCGGGTTAACTCGAGTGCCGCCTCTCCATCGCACTGACTTTTCAGGCTATTTTTAACGCAGGACTATTCTCGTGATACTATTTAGCAGCGTCCGCAGGTGGTGCGCGTCTACACCGATGTTGTAACAGCACGGAGCGTACACGAAGTCGTTACGATCAAGATTTTTTTTTCGTTTACGTAATCACGCTGTTAAAACAGACGATATTCGAAACGATAATTGTTTCCAATTATACGCAAAGAGAAACCTATCAATTATGCGCAGAAAATGCGAAGCAACGATTGCTGAGGAATAATTTTATCTCCGCGCTCTTCATATATGATACCTTGAACTTTTTATCCTCGCGTGTAATTTATCTTATGCGATAGTTATATCAAGATTTGCACTTTGCGTTATTAAATCATTACTCGCTTATTCTTTCAGACAGCGACGATGAATAATGGCGATTGTTTTCCATGATTGAACAATCCACGAACAATAGAATAATCGCGTAAATATTGCTTGCTTTTAATGCCTATGAATAAAAATACGTAATAATGCATTGCAAATTATTATTATCTGAACATTAATAGTGTATCACATGTGATGCTCGTATTCCGGTGTTATTGTTAAGAGAAAAGCAATCAATAGTGCAAACCATGCGGAATTTACATGACCAAATTTTGGCCGCGCTAAAAATTATGACCTCGGGCGGCCTCCAGAGGTTAATCAACGGAATAGATGGTGAAAATCCCAGAAATAAACTGCTAAATAAAATGATTATTCGCCGGGAACAATACATGATATTATGCGTCCTACGTTTAACGAATATCGCCATTAGCGTGCGGAAATACGAGGCAGCGATTCAAGCGTGTAAATAACTCCTGGATATTATAGGGAAGTTCCGGCCCGTGAGCGAACGGGCGAGCGAATGAACAGCGCGGAGAGAACAACGACGATTGTTTCGCAGCCTCGAGCGCGTAAGTGACGTGGGAACGATCGATTATCGAACCATCCGCCGCGACAAATGCGTAACACCGATCCCGCGGGGTGTCTCGGTATCGTCATCATGGCTCGTAATCCGCGCGCGCGCATGCACGCTCTAACGAGGCATTCGGCACAGCGACACAGTTTCTAAAACCGTTTAACCCGTTTCTACTGGATCGCCGCGAGCGACAACAATATCGACGTGCACGAGGCTCGATTATCTTCATCTCGTTCACGTACACGTAATGCGCGTATCACTACAAACATTCCGCGCCTTTCGATAGCACTTCTCGTGACCATTTAAAGTTGACGCTCTCGCAAGGAAGCTTTCGCAAAAACATTCTACGCGTGCAGTACATTATCTTTATTCTACTTAACTCGTTTCTTGTGTAAAAAAGAGTTATGGAACGCTATTGTACATATATTTATGATACAAATAACAATAAAATTGTAACTTTTCGCTAAGACACGTGGTTCCTAGTAAATTTTTTTTTTACGTTTGGCTAATGTTTAAATTTTTATCTATAGATTGTGTTCAATATATTCATCAACTAGAAAAAAAGACGCAAGAAATATATTACTACTTTGAAGAAAGCCATCTAAATAAAAATATACGATGAAAATCGTATAAAAATAAAAGAGAGAAGATTTTCGCAGAAAAACATGTACTTTTCATAAAATCCTCTATCGTAATGTTATTCGCTCACGCAATAAGAGATATTGCTGCGCGACTCACGCGAAAGCCACTGATATAAACAAATTGGCACATTTCACGTAAGTGTGTGTCGCGATAGAGGCGGGAGTGTATCGTCGCAAGCTGAACATCACGGTTTATCTGAATGGACCGCCGCACTTCGCGCGTTCTCATTTTTCTGCCGCTGTTTCGTTTATGCTACGACATCGTCACGGTTACGTTGCAAAAAGCTGCGATAAACGTAAGTGTCCAAGGGACACGTGTGCGTTCGCACACATGTACAGACGGACGGAGAAACCTCTTTGACGTATCTAGGGCTTAGCCGCCTCGCCGTCAAAACTTCTCAGGCAGGCAGAAGAGCGAAGCTGAAAGAGACCGAGCGCGGTAGATAGTTATAGAAATACTCGCATTCTACTCCAACAATAAACCGATACGACGTATGCACGTACGGCTGACAGGGTCACAGGGTAAGATTACGCGTAGCGCATTGAATAATTAAAGCCAGGCTAAATTACCGCGGAATTTCAGTCCGCAAGGTCGGGGTATTAATAGCAATTAACGGACATCGCTCTCGAACGGGATATTACTTAATCCTTCAGTTGCGGTAGGTTAATCTACGCGCTCGAGTTAGTTATCGACAAGTTGTAGGCGCGGCATTTGCGACATTTGCTTTGAAGTCACGCAATAATTAACGTAAAATAATAAGCGTCAATTAACAACTTTAACTTCCCTTTCCTCCGCATCGCGTCTTGATATAAATTTTTGTACAACTCTTATATTGTATCTACGATCTGATTGTTTTCTTAGAGTCATATAATAGACCAAATTATTTTATGTCGTAAGAAAATGTCTGTAATATCTGGTATTTTTCATTTTGCCACTTGATATGCCGCGACGTAAAAGAATTCCATCTATAATCGCGCGGCTTCTCGCATCGCCACATTCTCATACAGATTTCGCCAGATTCTTCTGGAAAAGTCGATCGCGCAAAACCAGCGTAAGAAAACGCCGTAGGACATTATAAAATCGATACGTATATTTTGAAAATAAAGTCTTATATTCAAAAATTAAATTCAATATAATTCGCGATATCGCAATATAAAACTGTTTTTCACAATAACGCCAATTTTCATAAGCATCTAACTTGTAAAAGAAAATCACGAAGCAAGATTTAAGGAGAAAAAAAAAAAAAAGATAAATCTTTCTCC
Organism: Linepithema humile; assembly: GCF_040581485.1. Classification (NCBI taxonomy): domain Eukaryota; kingdom Metazoa; phylum Arthropoda; class Insecta; order Hymenoptera; family Formicidae; genus Linepithema; species Linepithema humile. Next base: position 21,419,591 of record NC_090132.1, on the reverse strand, counting down.
GGAAGTGTTTCAGAGCAAGATAAAAGTGGCCAACACTTCGACGATCCGTGCCCTTCTGTGAAAAGGCGTAAAAATGGCTTCGCGGAAGTGCTATTAACGATTAATCCACGGCAGGCGTCGGCGTTCGATTCATATAAACAAAGGGTTAGAAGCCACAGCCGCCACCAACAAGCGCGCCCGCGCGCGCGCTAGCTCGTCGTGCCGACGGCGGGGGATGAAGGTGTAAGGGATGACAACCCAACCCCGGCCGGCTGGCAGCTACAATGGCAACCAGGGCAAGGACGATTACCACCGCATGTGTATCCCCGCTTTCTCCCCGCCTCGCGTATCTCCCTACTCATCCTTTCGCAAGCGCCCTGGCCACGCTACCGCCCCTTCTACCTTTCCCCTCTGCCAGCCACTTTTCAAACTTAACCGGTCCCCTACATTGCATTTCCCGCTATTGAATTTGGCGGCGCCCCGAAGCTCGTCGCGGAATTTCGAGGCTCGATTATCTCCCCGGGAAATTGCGATACATTGTTTCTCGCAATAAACGTAATTATGCGAAATGCACTTTGTAGAAATTATTTCGTCATAATTTTTTCTGCGGCTGTTTTAATCGATTGTTCCAATCGAGTTACTTTACACTCGCGCGAAATTTTTTATAAGCTTCGTTAATTTATTTCTCGAGTCGAGCTTAAACCGTCAGTCGTATAAAAAAATCAATGCTTGAAACTGTTTTTTAGCTATATATCAGAATTTTAATAAATCTCGAAACTTTTATCAATATATTGGAAATTCGATAAATCCCGTATCTTTCCACGTGCGTTCAATACAACGATACATTTCAGGTTTGAAAGATTCCGTTGTATGTCATCGTGCTCCAATAATAAAATGTCGCTCTAGAATATCGGATTTCGCGGCGTGGTGTGTTTAGTGAAAGGTTTTTGGCAAGTAACGCATGCGTTCGACCGAATGAAATATTCAGGAGCGACGTTCGAGGATGAGCGGGATGTAAGTATTCTGCCGAGGAACGAAGGCAACCAACCGACTTGAAAGCACGTCGGTGTCGGCTAAATCGACCCCAGAAAGACGGATAAGTTCCTGAATTATGTACAGTGAGCAAATTTAAATTTGACACTTAGCAAGCCTCCGACGGAAGGAGGAGTTCGGCGTAGGATCAATGGGTTAACCGGAAACAAAACATTGATTTGGCCACAATCCGATTCAAAGCATTCTACGCTTCTAGCGATCGAAATCCGAGAAATGTTAACTTAACGTTAACGAAATAATTGATAGATATAAATAACAGCGATCGACCCTTGTTATAATAGATTAAACTTCCGGCGTCATAAATGTAAAAACATTCTTGCGCGAAATATTTTCGCAATCGCGTGTTTTATTTACAAATAAACGTAGAAATGATTTCCGTACCACTCCATCAACGAGAGCTGGAATATACGAAAGCTGCACGGCTTTTGAATTGCTGCTAAATAATTACAGTGGAGCAAACAGATGCGTTGTTGTTAGCATACAACGCGTTAATATTTGAATAAACTGATTATCGTTTAACTTAATCCTCAGGTTGACTGTTGAATGTGACGGCAAATTTTCGAAAATAGTCGTTTTCACGTTGAACGCTATCTTGCTTTTTGTTACGCGAGGCGTAATCAAGCTCGAGAGAGTATACGCGAGGATATATGATCGTACTTGGCGTAAGAAATGTTATATATGTGTGTGTGTGTGTGTGTGTGTGTGTTTATATAGAATAAGTATAATATAAGATGATAAATTAAACTCACTCTCGTCGGTCTGCGGCGCAGAGAGAATGGCGCTGTGCTTTTTCTTCACATCCTCCACGTTCGTCTGGATCCTATCTATCATTTCGCGGATTTCCTCCACCTGCGGAAAAACACACGTCAGAGTCAGCAGCTGGTTTAAACTTCGTAAAATTTATTCGTGTTTCGCAGATTCGATATATACATTGCCGCGAACTTTCACATATCTATTAGAGAAGTATCTTGAAACAGAAGCGTAAATTCAAGTTTGAAAATTTTTATGTAACTTACTGATCATATCACATTCGTCTAAATTGACATTTCGTTTTATAAGCTTTGTATCAAACTTAAATTTGCATTGTAAAATAATATAAAACTTTTTAATATGTTTCGATCTTTGATTAAATGTAGTTTGCCGTTATTAGCTTTTAATATGTCGGATTATGGTGTTTGTATGATAAAAAATGAGATATATTAGTCGAAATATTAATATTCAAGTCATCAGTATCATAATTCGTCTTTAATAAAATTAAAAAAAACAGCCTCGTTAAAAGAATAATGAGAAAAGAAGCGCTCGATTGCATTGCTGATGAAAGTAGCCAATTTAAGTAGTAGAGGTCGGCACACATTACATCGAACACACTACTCTACTTAAGTAGTATAGCCGTAATTGTGGTCAGAACATGTGGCGCTCGCCGCAAGTGGTGCAAACCACGCTTGGCCAGGCGATCACGATACTTGCTTGCAAGTTCACACATATTTCGAAAAATTTTCAGAAAAAGTATTAAAACATGTGGAAATTTATAAAAAAAGTTTGACACATGTGCACTTGAAGACTTTTGGTTTAAATAAAACTGATCTGCTACTTGGAAAAGTGATATATATAAATAATAAAAATAAAATATTAACTCAAACTAATTTTAGCATATTTTTTAAAATTTAATTAAATCTTTACTTTATACATAAAAGTGCTAGAATTAAATAAGATTTTATATAAAGCATTTGAAATTGTAAATTCTACTTCCCGCAAAATAAAGCAATTACTCATCCGATATTTGCTAAATAAATGCCTTAATTTATGGATGACGTAAGTGGAACAAGGAAGAATTGTTTCGACAAAGTTCGTTCGCAATTTCCAAGCTACAAAGGTCTCCGTTCGCCATCGGCTTTAAGAGATATTCTTAGCGGGAGATCTCGGTCGCGGTGAATTCCGAAAGCTCTCGTTCGCGTATCCTCGGCGCGATCTAATTAGTAAGAGGAAAGAGAATGGCGAGTAATATCCGGTCAACCCGCGCGAGAGACGAGAGGAGGAGGACCAGCCCTATGCGATGATAGAGAGGGTCCACGTACACAGCGTCGTAAAACCGGACGAAATCCCATCGATTGACCCGCCGGAAGAGGATGCGTAATCTCCCACTCTATCTCTCGGCGACCTTTCCCGCTTGATGCGATTCCGTCTGACTCATCATCAGGATTCTCCGCTTTATCACGACAGACGTAAGAAATGACGTCAGATACTAGCCAGTGTCGCAGTCATCGTCCAGCAAGCTGGAATTTCGCCAGAGAGGAGATACGCCGAGGGAAACAGCTACGGACGGACGAACGGATGGCTGGCCATCTCGTGAAACAACTCGATCCGTAAACGTTAACTGCCTCGCTCAAGCTCCGTCCGGCTCTAATCCCTTTAATAGCGCATGATGACGAGAAATAGTCTCGAAAGTGACGTAATTTCAACGATTAATTTAATTCGCCAAGTTTAATAATAAATGAGGTACTTTTAAAAAGTGTGTCAATTCAACACACGTCTACTGTCATATATTTTTTTTTTTTTTTTTCTAGAATGTATCGTATATGTTAAGATAAATATTTCCATGGAAAAATTAATCTATCGTAAATAAAGTTGACAGCAATTGCAAATAATGTATAAAGAATAAACATTCCATGGAAACATTCACGATAACATTCCAGATTTAACAACAAGCTGACACCATGCCCTCATCGCTCAAAAAAGTCGCTCGTTTCTCGTCAAAGGATAACGATAACGGTAACATAACAGGTGATCGATACTAAGAAGAGTGCGATCCGCTAAGAGCTCCTTCGTGACTACACTCTCTCATCGGCGAGGTATACGTTGCTCCGCGCGCAGGAGCGGGTCTCATTAGTGCCACCCTGCATCACTCGCGGCGCATTCTCGTAAGCGCGCCGTTTTCATCTCGCTCGATTGCACGCTCGTAGACCATTCCGGTCCTTCCTCGTTACTTCCTCCCTGCGACTGCATAGTGCATAGTCTGCATCGCGTTTACGTACGGGACACACGAACGGAGAGTCTAATGACGCTGTTACGACATACCCGAAACACGCAAGACATCGCACGGCACGTCTGTGTATCGATTTCGCGTTAAGACAAGCTTCTTTTTTTTGCTCAATTGTCGGAACGAGATTTCCTGGTCGTAAGTCTCAATCTTACACTTTCAAACGATAATTTTGGAACGAGAGAAAATTAAAAGGCTGTTGCGTGTCCTAAGAACATCGTAATGATATAATATGTTGTACTATTATTTTATATTTCACGAACGATGCAACGATTAATTATTGTAATACGTAATAAAATATATTCGTTTACGTATTCTACAGGAATAAATGGAATCCTCTTTCGCAAAATAACTATTAAATATAAGTTATATTACCGTGTTTTATTGAGAAATATCAATGCATTGTTATTTCTGTACAATATATTGTAATACTAACTCGTTTATTATTGATACTATGCATATATTTGTAAACTATATTATTTCACTAAAAAACTCGGTTATATATATTTCAGTGATTGTATTATTAAATAAATACAAATTAAATACATTCTCTCTAAATGCGGAGTTATTTATTAAAAGTATTAAAAAGCTTTAACCTTTAGAAAATAAATATTAATAAAGATCGATTTCAAGTTAGTAACGCTGAATGTCAGTACATAGAATATATTGAATTACGTAATTAGTGATTTCGAATTTTTAAAATAAATCCATCTACTTCTTTTGTCAGACACACACACAAAGCGTAGTTTGATTAATACATATAAATCAAATATTCATTTGTCGAAGCTGTAATTAAGTTCCGCCCACGATTTTTTCACGTTGCGTAAAAGTGTGTTGCTTGAAAACAGTATAACACCACACTATATTTATTGGAAAATACAAAATTATTTTTTACACAATCCGATGCAATACGAAGTTATTCGTATATGTATGGAATTATTTTACTTACTTCCGAGAATATTTAAAAATTACAATTTACGAGTGTGTACTCTCACTGTCGAAAGTTACGTGAAAAAGATATTTATCCTCCAGGTCTCGTCTAGACAAGATTCCGGAAGTTCGTTTCACGACCCGTGGTTGTGCGTAAGTTTCGCCCCGAGTTACAGCACGTTCACGAAGTTCGCGAAGACGGAAGGGAATATTAACGCTCACGAGGATGATGATAAGCTTGCGCACAATTACACGCGCGAAGGAATTTCGTGTCGACAGAGTTACACTTCATATTCAACGCGTTTCACTCCTCTTACCGCATGAGCAGGTACTAGAAGAGTTTTAATCGATTTCGCTAAGAGAGAGAGAAAATGTGAAAATTCAGATTTAACAGTGAAAATTCAAATTTGAACGCGCGGATGAATAATCGTAAAGACACGTCAAATGTTTCTTATAAAATAATTATGCCAGTGATTATAATCTAAATCGATTTTTTAGCATACTTAATGTATTCTAATCGATATAACGTATCCGCGATAGAAAAGTGGATACAAAGATTGTAAAAATGATGAAAAAGTTTTACACTGCTTCATATCTGCTTACAAGCGTAAAATGAATTGAATGGGAAAAGAAAAATCTGTTATACATGTCACGAGGACATTTCTCAAAATGCGATTTGTTTGGCTATCTCAAAGACAAATTTTCGACATCATAAAACATGATTTAATTAATAAATATTGACTTCAATTTCTCGAGTAGAAATTACTTCGAACAACATGAAGAGAAAAATAATATCTCGTTATAAATAAGCATCTGGTTGTTACCAAATACTACTTTCATTTCTCATGCTATATTAATGTTGTGAAACGTCATAAACTTTTTCATTGAAATAAAGTTGCGTCATAATTCTCGTTTTTCAGTAAAGCTACATGGAAAGTCACGCCGTAATCCAGTAACCCTTCCGAAATATAAAAACAAGTATTCAACATTGTAAAAAAGAAATCAGAATAATAACAATAAGGATAAAAATAAAAAAAGAGCGGCACGTAATTTCATTGCTGCAAGAAAATAATACGGAAATTCTCCAGGCAACGAAGTTCGTGGGAAAACAATGGGGAATAAAGATGCGAAATAAAACAGGCTGCGAAACGAGCGAGATAGCGACAGAACATGGTGAAAATCAATCTAACTTGGCGCGCACAAGCTTTCTGCGCGTGCTTTTACGACTATCCATTTACATGGGAACGCGCCTTTTCTCTGCGAAAATTCTCTCGACCTGTCGGAAAATATCGTGACAGCGTGCGAGCGGTATTTCTACGCCGCCGTGCCGATTGCACTCCGTGATATTCGTACGTGTCGCGCCAGTGAAATCGCATCACCGATGCAATTTTGCCGCCGCACGTCGCACTGTGTGGCTTTATTAGCAATATAAATACACAGTGCCGCTACGGCGCGGCTGATGGTGCCGAAGCGAATTACGAATTATTTATTGGCGCATAACGATCGTTCCGATGATTTGTCGCGAATTTCGCGCGGATGACAAGCGTATATTATACAAATTTAAGGCCGATCGTTTTTGCATTTCTATCTTTTAAAAATATATTAAATCAATGGCCTGTACATTTTTCAGTTCGAAAAACACGTAATTTTGCAATCATTTCTCTTATACAGAATATATTGTCAATCTTCTATTTGTGGCGTATGTATGAGTGAAATCTGTACACGGAGAGAATACTTTTGCTGAAAGATCCGAAAATTGTACCAGATATACAATGTAGATTTGAAAATAAATTTTGTTGGAAATTTATCAATAGAGCACTCGATCTTTGTCATATCGCAGCAAAAAGTTTTGACGATCCATATTCTCAGTTCGAGTACTCTATTGATTTTAAATGTTCAACAAAATTTATTTTCTGTATCTCTGACATAATTTTTAGATCTTTCAGCAAAAATGTTCTTTCTGTGTACAACATTTGTATTAATAAAAAACTGGTCTAAAAAATATTGATAAAAGAGATATACGAAAATATTTTTAGTTTGCTTTTTACGTTAACACGAACTTTACACAATATTGTTATGGAGTTAAATAAACGCAGTAGCTATGCATGTACGCTTCCGATAAATGCCTAAAGCGAATATCAAGCGAAAATAAGTGATAACAATGTGATTGTTGTAAGCGATTTGCAAGTGTAATGAGATGGTATTATTTAATAACAAATGCACAAAATTAGCATCACGGGGCAATTCATTCTTGCAGTTCCGCACCACAACAAAGCTGAATAGAATCTCTATTCATTTAGAACTTCTTCGTGCAAATATCCTTCGGGACTATCCACCTAGTTTTGTTATTTTACTTGAATAATTTCATACAGTCGTGCGTGATAAACAAAACTGGAGACTTAGTTTGAGAGAAAATATAAATAATTTGCCGGTGAATTATAGAAGTAATTTTAAATTCAATAAGTTATTCTTAAAAATGTCATACGAACGCAAATCTAAATTTACGAGCATCATGTTTATTTTCTTCTTCTGGATATTACGCCTACGTATACTATGTCTAGTTACGTAGTTATAGATATTCAATGAGTTGAACTTTTCAGCACAGTTCCGTTCGCGTTTGTGCAACATATAACGTTTATCAACAAAAACATCCGATATAATGCCACTTCGGCTCGCATCACTTCTCGCTTCGCGAGTCGCATCTGCATTTGAATTGCCTGCGTCCCAACAATCACGTCGTGCACGTATTCGGTCGCGTTAAAATCCGACATCCGCGGCAGGCAATCTCTCCCCGCTCTGAGCGGAGGATTTCGCGAGCGTTGTGTTTTCCGTCGGAGCTGGAACCCTCGTAAACGTCAAACACACGCGAATCACGAATGTCGACGAAACAGCGCGTGAGAAATGGCGCACTGTTTGCGATAATTATCATCCAGTTGCCGGCGAAATTGTATGCGATATTTATAGCCGCGCATTATCCCGGCGGATTCGATTCCTTCGTCGTCTTTCATCGACGATAAATTCTGATTTAGCGCAGAGCACGCTAAAGCTCCGACAGATATCGAGATAACTTTTAATTAGTTGCATTCGCCATTGTTGCAGAATTATTCCGACAAGAATAATGTTAAAACCGCAGGAAAACTGCATAACTGGATAAAACCATAATAACGGATTATACGAATAAAGATGAGGTGAGTGCTTTTAACCGAAGGTAAATACAGAAGCATTTCCAGAAGAACGCGAAGCGGGAGCATATCTTGACGTAAGAATTATCTTTTACCTTTTGGACATTTGCAACCATTTGAACGTTTGTCCAGAAACGGGTCATATGAATAGAAATGAGGTGAATGCCGCAAGTGCAAGCGAAGGTATTCTCTTCAAAAACATGAAGCAAAAGTGTGTCCTACGTACGATTAATTTTTCTTAGAATTTTATGAATAGTTTTTTCCTTAACCTAGATTCTTTCTTTCATTCTTTTCCACGCAGCTTTTTATTACACGGCCAACAGACTATGCAGACAGCATGATATGAACTTACGCGACATTCAAACTTGATAAAACAATTTATAAACGTAAACTTTAAACAATTCCTTATCATCCTTAAATTTTTATAAAATCTGAGAAACGAAATGATCCTCGTTACGCGATAACACTTGGTATTCAGGCTGACATCTCTTATCTATGATAACAAATCACCATCTCACAAGAAAAATAGTATATCAGATAAAAAAACCTTTTCATATTCGAGGAAGGGCGGAGACCAGGTTATTATTGTATGTGTAACCAGACGTGCACGTAAAAGAAAATTATATGCTTACTTTGTTATTTTCAGCTCTTGTTTTTCAAGAAGTGTATCGTTTGAGGTTAAACAAATGTAACTTTCCGTTTTTGCAAAATATACGCGATTTATTCTAAAAATAAGCGCGGATGTTTGTTTAGAATCAACATCAAAAAGACAGAAAAATTGCATCATTTTTCGAACGACGATAATCTGATGATCGCGAAAACATAATAATTTATAATTTTCCTCGTCAAATATTTAACGTACCTATATAAAGACATATATAGCAAAACGTACGTCGGCATACAGGCGTGTGTTTGCAATTCCCCGTAATACCGTATAAGCTGATTAAGCGATACGATTGACGCGCGATGCATATGGGCATCGATGCTTGTTAGAGATTTCGCTTCAGTAAATCGCACGCGAATTACGAATGCAGCACGAAGCACGAAATCTACGCCTTGGAAAAGAGACGCGCGCATGATACAAGAAGGCTGTATCTTGTTTCCCGAGCAAAGTGCATTTGCAAGTAAAAACATTTTATCGTAAAATAAGAAAGGGTTTGCGAACCGCGATCAATAAAATACGGACCTTGTGCGAAGATTCCAGCGCGGAACTTTTACGAAAAACTCTCTTGCGCAAGTTATTGAATTTTATATACAAGTGTTCTTATGTATTATCCCCCTCCTTCCCGTCCCGCGCGATATTCATACTCATATGAAAAGAAGCGGGAGAAATTGTATATTGTCCTCGTTAAGAGCGATACTTTTAAGCTGATACTGGCTTAACCTACTTTCAATTGTTGAGTATCGCGCCGTACCGGAAATGAAATTCCCGTAGTAACAAATTAGTTCATCACTCACCTCCGCGAAAAACTCTGTCATGAAATCATCCGGCGCCCCGACGTTGACGGACACATCGTCCGCCACATCGTCGTCGTCCGACTGGGCCTGTAATAAAATACAAACAATTATTAGAAACTGAACAGTACAGCGATTAACTGCTTGTAGACAAAAATTGTAGAATTATATTTCTTTGTTAATTTATCTGTGATTAATTAGAATGTTAATTTACTTATTTGCTATTAAATTTACTTTTAAATTTGCATTATTGAAAATATTGATAAAATTAACATTTAAAATAGTAATAAAATTATTGTAGAGACTTCCTTATATAATTCTATATTGGACAGTGACAGCATGTTATAGCAATTCGATAATCATTTCCGTGATATTCTGGTACTTGGAATAGAAATGATGCTATGAGATTATTTTCGGACATTACTTACAAAGTTCATAAATTAAAATTAGCTCTGATGCGATATTATTCCCATATAAAAAAATAAAACAAATATTCGTGCATAATTATTGCTGACTAATATATGAATACTAATTACTCTTATCAACGATTGCGCACGCGAATATATATAGTGCATACGCAATCTCTCGTGCTGATAAGAATCACTTCCTCTCGCATAACATGGTACAATCGCTTTCATTGGAACAATGATGTTGCCCGTGATAAAATAATCTCGGACGTTGTAATAAACAAATTGTCAACGAAATATTTAAATCTGAGCTAAAAATAAATTTTACGAAATTTTTTTTTAATTTCTTTACTCATTAACAGTAATTTTCATTAATTATAAATAAATTAATAATAGATTTAATGTAAAGAATACATAATTATTTACAAAAAAAATCATGTTATGCCAATGTTTTATATTAGATATAAAAATACTTTAAAAAATCTTCAAACACTTGTAAAATGATTCATTGCATTCTTATCGTCGTAGATCTTGGCGTCTGTCCATCGCGTAATATATATATATATATAATCAAATTGCTATCAGTTTAATTCCAAAAATTATCGACTACCTTATCGATGTGATTTGTCTTACTGTGATGTTTCAATCGAAACAATTAAATAACTCCTGATCAAATAACGTCTTTCTATTTTACGTTATAACAATAAAATAACATTATATAGACGCATGAAACAAAAGTTCTCCGCAATTTTTGACCTGCTAAAAATACTATAATAATTTTTTTATTTAATCCAAATTTTGATTTTAAATATTTAAATTATATTTCTGTCAAAAAATTGCAAATATATTATTTTATAGCCAGTAAATATAAGATCTTTCTTTCACACTAATGCAAATAGATGGTCTCGGTAGAAGGCGGAGAAGTTTTATAAAGTTTATGACAATCGTATAAAATATTTAGAGAAAAATCACTTTGACGAGCTTTCGAAGGTTTTCAAATAAATTTTAGATTTGATCAATTTATTATACGTTGCGTCATAAATCAATACTTATAAATAATACGAAGAACAATGCGAAAATATTTCATCGACGTCATCGAAAATACAATCTTTCTTTTCAGCGGACGTAAAGTCAGAGTGCTGAATGCAGTCAACTGATCGATCGAGGAAAAATTTCTTTTGCCACTGACAGCCACAGTGGACCACTGAGTTACTTTCATTATAAGTTTAACGTCGTTTGTCGCAAAAATAAAAATCTCATGGAACGACGGATCTACTGATTGTTCTTACGTTAACCGTTTCTGCTTTTTGCACGGAAAGCTTAAGATATATTAATTAAGTTTTAAATAATTTAACTAATTTTACGCTTCAAATTAATCAAAGTTGCAAAATATTACGTAAAATTATCAATTCTTAAACTGTTAGATAAAAACTAATACAATAAAGAGAAGAACATTCTGTTAAGACGAATTTCATGCATGAGAAGAATATTACATTAAAATAATAATACATAAAAATTCGCCGCTTTATACTATTTCTTTATCCAACAGTCGGATTATACTTTTATAGTTTTTATTTACAATTTATTAGACGTAAAGAAAGAAAATTAAAGTGACAATATAATGAAACAAAAAAACACCAAGATACGATTTTGATTTTCTTCAGGAAACTATAAGAATTCAAAATGTAACAGACTTTGCATAATCATTCATGAGATACGTCATAAATATATGTATATAAGAATAAAAAAACATGAAAGCAGTGTATAAAACAGAAAAATTAAATGTCTAATTTTGTAAAACAAATCCATATTTCTATTTTTCTCCATCTAAAATTTTGTTTGCTAACGCTTGGTATATAATTTTTCTATCAACACGGTGTAAATGAACACCACACCTGTCAAATTCGCGGCCGTGTTCGTTTCTCGATCGCCCTAGTTGTCGTTCGAGCTCTCTGTGTGCGCTTAATCGATACGATATTTGCATACAATTAAGAAACGATTATAGGTACCACGCGCGACAAGAGGACCGAGAGCGTATCGTCGTTCGTGTCGTTCTCCCGCGATCGATATCGCGTTTCCGCGCCGGCTGGTTTTCCGCGGCGAATTTCTTCTGCGCGGACACCGAATGAGTGATATTTTAATCGCGGCTAACGATAATGACAGTACATCCACATCGGACAAAATAATAACGTTATCCAAACAAAGTTTGGCGCGGCGACCGGCGCGAATTACATTATGTGTCTCTCTACGCTGTAACAAATGCGAGGCAGGATTGAAACCACTATAATTCTGCTGAGAGTTAGGAGCTAATTTATGTTATAAACATACGAGTATGAGCTTTGTGTTTATTCCTGACAACGGAAATGCGAGAATTCACGTAAAGTATAATATTCATTCGCAACCGTAACATTACAAATTGAATTGATGTTATAGTAGATCGGAGCCTTGCGTATTTAATTGCGAAAAGTGTTTAATTATAAATCTGTATTTTCCAATTACCGTAAAAACACACGTATATGAAATTTTGCATGTAATGTTTCCCGACAATTCAAATTACCAATAAAATTTCGTTAATTGCGCGTACTTTCGCTGGAATTGATAATAAATAAAACTTCTATGTTTTATTTCTGTTTTATTTCACATTTTTTTTTATAGTACGCGTATTCCGGGTAGCGCGTATTTAGATACTATCTCTAACGTAATTTTCACACGATCGATCATTGTTCCCGTTTCGACTTATGCTGAGCTAAGACTAAATCGCACCACCAGTACGGGTTAACTACCCAGGTTAGCATTTCTCTGTCCCTTTCTGAATTACGATGCTATCTATGGTATAGACGAAACAGTAAAATCGAGTTAAATAAGGTTAGCGCTAATCGACCTTTGTTACAACTCGGTCTGTACAGTATGTGATCCAGTTTAATTTATCATAATTATTTCCACATAATTCTACTCGGTGAATAATTCGCATTCCTTCCAAATTAATAAGTCAAAATAATTGCACATTCAATTACTATTCAATGACTGAGATATTTTTATAGTAACATCGATTTAAAAATTAAATTTGTTTAATGCCATAAATACGCGCATTTGCATACTATATTTAATCAGAAATTGAAATCCACGTAACTTCGATGATTTCAAATTTCGATGCAAAATTGATTTATTCGTAATAATGGAAATGCGACAATTAGCGTGAGATAAATATACCTATATTTGTAGCAATGTGAAAATTGACCTCGTCGAAATTATGTATGTGCGGTTTCGACCTGAGCCCGCGCGTTTTGACGTACCAGTATATTAATGTAGGGCAATGTCCTACAAAGAGGCATCGTCGAATACTCGATAAACCGAAGCGTTCTCTCCAATGGTATTGAATTCCGAGTAGCGCGACAATTCCACTACATTTTTTCGGGCGTAACGAGCGTAGTGTCAAAGGCGCGAGGTGTCATTCGAGACGATTAGCACGCGAGTCGTTATGTAAACTGCAAACCTAGTAGGGATAACCTTCGCGTACAAGCAAAATCATCAAGAACGTAAATGCGCGCTATCAGCTGGGTCAAGGAAGAAGAATGAATTATCCTCGTTAGAAGGACAAAACGTATCTCATGGCTCAGAGAATGGGAAAGCCATAATTAACGCGATAAAAAAAGTCACATGCAAATTATATGCTGCAGTGATTCTCAAACGTATGACGCAAATTTATACAAATAAATTACTATTATGTACATATAAAAAATTCTAATTAATTAAATAATTTTAATATAAATTTGGCCCAGTATGTTACGTAGATTCTGCTACTTGTTAATTTTAATAGATAAACTTTCATCTGAAATTATAATGTAAAATACAGTAAAACGTGTCAAAAACATTTAAGCCCTAAGTCCATAAAGATGTGGATTGATATCTCAGACATGTATCGATATATTTCGAAAGATAAAAGAGAAATCAGTAGGTAAGATTGTGTCGCAATCCTCAATAAAAGAGCAGCCGTGATAGTGAACATAAAAGGTCATGGCACATTCTCCAAGATATCAATGTGACACACGAATCACAATTCGTAATAAACTGCAATCATTTTCGAGAGAGTGATTTATCTCATACCGCGCGCGGAAAAATGTCTCGCAAAATTCGTACCCGCTGTATCGCCTCGTAAAGGAATCTCAACTATTTATAAAAGATGCTCGTATTTTTTACGATGTTATGCAGAACGGTGATGAAGATAATAACCGAGCAGTGTAAATGCGGCGCAGACTTCAATTTTGCGCACTAGAATACAACTCATATCTTGGCGAGAATATTCGGACGACTCTGAGATTATATGTTAATTATTAAAAATGAGAAGAGAGATATAAATACAAATCAAACGCGGACGATAATGCGACGAGTTTATGAATGCATGCTGTGATCAAAATTTTATTTCATTGAAATCGACGTTTTAATTGCTCGAAATATATATCGCTTAGATCATTTTAAATCCAACGGCATTTAAAACAAAAATTTGGAAACTCCCTGTTTTCACTTTACTGTCTACATATGGTATTTTTCAACATTATGTTCTTTTCAAATTTAAAAAAAAAAATCTTGAACATCTATACATCATTAATTTTCTATAAAAAAATAGCATCACGATCGTAACGTGTTAGTATGAAAAATTTTAAACTTTAATACATCGTACGTGAAATGAGCTGTCTGCATTTTGAAAATAATGTAATTTTAAGATATAAATTTATATGGATTTTAACAAGATATCTAAAATTATATATTCCAAATATATCTTGTCTGGTATAATAATAAATATTTTTACAAAAGTGATTAATAATAGTTAATGACAGACACGCAAGTTTGCTGTAACGTTGGTTTTACGCCCATACGTGCTTTCTACAAATGCAGCCAGTTAATGAGTCATCGAGTATCAGCTAGCATAATGCCTGATGCGTGTCATACATTCTTCGCGAGTTGGAGAACTAAATGTATTAAATGAAAATTAAGAACGAAAAGAAAGTCGGCAAAACAACTTCCGCATTCTTTGTCTATTGCATTATTGTTACTGCTCACGTAAACTTTAATAAATATTAAATTTGTTTTCAAATTTTATATATTCTTTCATGAATATATTTATCGTTTATATTGTAAATACGTTTATTGTAGATGTAACGAAAAATATAAAACTGCAGTAATAATATCGAAAAGAACAGTCAGTTCTAATTTGCATTATTATATAAAACATGAATAAAAAAACATTTCAGATATTACACACTAATAATTCGCTAAGTGACAAATGCAATCTTTTTGAAGTCTTGAATTTACAGCTTTTCATATTTTCTGTTACTGCGGACTTGTTCATTGATTGATGAGATAATAATACATCATCAATATCTTTGTCTAATATCAGAAGTCACACTTGAATTCAATCGATAGATTTTACGAATCAGCACTGCATTCGCTGGTATCATCAATGATACCATTGACAAGTCGTCTTCATGACACAATGATAGCACTACTGTTATCAATTAAAACGAATCTTCGCGAATCGAAGCTGATTCGTATAGTGTGCTTGAATATTCGACAAGTGCAATCGTGCCACATTTGTGTGACGAATTTCGCTGCATTGTACATCATACACCATTGCAATATTGCCACGATTAATCCTTTCATACGATAGGACATTCGTTTCGGCACGACGAATGTGCCGCATTAATCCATTGACAACTTTAATAGATGTGAATTTTGGTATGTGTACTCTTTTAGCATTTTTGCCCCAATATTTCAAATATCAAAAATGTCATTGTGAAAGTGTATCGTTTCAGAGTACATTACACAGCTTTCTATATAAATAATTTTTTACACGTTATTTTTGAGTCATCTAAAAAAAATATATTTTGATGTTAATGGTTCGATAAATTTCATCACAGATCCAATCAACAAATGCTGAACGAATATTAGTGAAGAATTAGAAGTAATGTAATTCAAACAAGTTCGATTTTCAATGTTACAAATACAAAAAAAAATGTATCCTACATTTACCGATTGCCATTGTCACTGTCATGAATGAACGTAGACGTCATTTTCACGCGACTATAATAACCAGATTACTCTTCACCGTTCTCTCAACCCGGATGCAGCATCGCCGGGGCACGGCGACTAGAATACGTTCTCCATTCATCGGCATCTCGCCAATAAGTTACAAGGTCGGCCATGGTCGCCATGGACCCGGGCGCGACACACCGGCTCGGTGACCTGATCAAGAAAATACGGCAAGAGGCATCGTTGTCAGCAGTACGAAATAACCGATGACGACAAAAACCTGCTCGCTCCGTGTGCCCGCGGTCGGTCGGTCGGTCCCACGAACACCTGTCAGCTCGAGCGAGCCGAGCGAGCGGGCGCCTGTCATCCGCCGGCTCTCGGTTACGCCTTTGCGATAACGGCGAACCGAGCCGAGCCGGTCGGCGATGAGGCCGTTTTGCTCCCGTTCCCGTTGTACTCCGCTCGACCTCGAGCGAAACGATCGCGAAGAGCGCGGGCAAGCGTATCGTCATGCGAGAGAGGCGTGCGAAGTTAGGCGCGTGTGACTGTCACGGGAGAGTCGCAGGGCGTGAGTCGCGCGTAAGACGACGACACGCGTGTCGGCGACGTTGCTCGGCTAGCTGATGTACTGAGATATACATAGAAAAGGGAAAGAGAGAGAACGACACTAGTAAGAGTCCCGAGACGGGATTCACTTACCGCGACGAGGGCTGCTAATCTATCCTTGGTCATGATGAAGGGTGACGAGGAGTTGCGAGTCAGCGGGCGGTGTACGGAGCGGCGTGTCTAGCGGGTAATCCCATTCACGGTTTTATCCATGTACGACGTGCACGGCCACTAAAAAACTAAAGGAAACGACGGACGCACTAGCACCGCGAGAGAGGCACGATCGTAAAATCGATACACTCGCTTACTCGCCTGCTTCTGCAGTGCCGTCCCGACGCGACGCGCACGCGCCGATGACGTCAACATTACGCAGGATCGACGTAGCGTACTACGACGCCCCGTGAGTAGCGCCTCGAAATGTGACGAACGAACGAGGCAAGACGTAACTAAAATTTTTCGGTCCTTACGCAATTTCTATAAGCGAGTATGTTCATTTTTGTTAATGCCGAATATCGATCTTATATCTTTCTGTATTCCTTCATAATGTGTATAATTTTTGTAAATTAGATTAGAGCATTAAATAAATTTAATTTATAATATCTTTTAAATTAAATAGTTATATATCAAAACAAACAAGAGGATTCATGAATATAATAATAAAATTAAGAGATTGACTCTTTTAACCTAAAATATATTTCTTCGCAATGCAATATTTGTTTTTATGGCAAGAAAAAATAGAAATAGTTTCATTTATTTCATAATCATGGTGGATATATATAACAGATGACATTGTTGTAACGTAATGCAATGTAACATAAAAAATTGAATTTAAATAAGAATAAAACTGTATAAATTAATATGCATTTACGTATATAATTATTGCTATTCTATCATTATTTTTATAATCTAACTTCGACAATTCATCAAATTCATATGTATTAAGAGAGAGAAATTATATTTTATATGATAAAAATTGAATAATTGTAGATTTTTTTATTTAATGTAACCCAAAAAATAATGTAATTTTATGTATTGAATGTAACTAAATTTTTGTTTTAAAAACGATTTTATTTTATTAAATAAATTATTAATTAATTTACTTCACGATTCTTATTGTAAAATTGGAGGTTTTCGTATTGTTAAAAAAGACAACAATTTCCTAACCACAATTATTAACTAAACATGTTATTTATGTAAGCTTTCTTATACTTAATATAATGAAGAAACAGAGAAAAGACATGAAAAAATATGATTAGAAATTGTTGTATCAAATGTTTGCTTAACAATATCGTAAAATAATTATTTAAATTTACAATACCTTTTATCCAAAACTTCATAAAATGCTCCATTCGTTTCATCCAAGTCATCCTTTTCCTTTCTTATGTTCGTCATTTCCAACAGTTGTTCCCAAAATAAGGTAATGCGAGAACGTCAAGCATCGCAAGATTACTGAATGACTGAACTGATTATTCTTCTTTCGAGTGCTTCATCGAACGTTTACCGCCATGAGACTATTCGCGCCTTTACGTGCTCCTGCTGCGTTTTGGCGCAAATGGATACATATACGTTATATGTAACGGCAACGAATGGCGCGCCGACTACAGATGTCGCTTATTGTTCATTTCCTGTACTGCACCGTAGAATTAGCGTTTGTCAAGAGAAAATCGCGTTTTATTTCATCGTGAATAGCACGCGAAAAATCGAATTTGATTTTTTCGCGTCGATTTTGTTTTTCTTCGTGCGTTATTTCACGCTATTTTGATTCGGCGAATCGACGAGGTGACATCATCTCCACTCGCTATCCAAAGGAACGCCATTGTGAGCCATAACGCCTGTGCCGCACGGTGAGTGTTATCGTTCATTTTCACGTACATCACCGGCTACCCGGGAAATTTCATACTCGCACCGTCCAGTTTGTCGAAACCGGCAAGAAGGTAATTAGATGTCTCAACGGTGGTTACGAGCACGCGTTATATCGCATACAATCAGACGTGAAATAAACCGGGACGAAATTCTGCTTCACGAACTGCAACGGGCGCCATTCCTTGCTACCGCTCAACAACACCGGTGAATTCCGGTCTCCAACGTGCTTCGACCGGCTCTGATTTTTTTTTGCCTCGTTTCTCGAACCGTTCATCAAATATTGCTGTCGCGAAGACTCCTCGAGTACGTTAGATCTTTTTCGATCACGTTTCATACATGTACTTGTAATTCGCGCGATTTTCCAGAAACGTCGTTCTCGATGATGGCCTTGGTCTATTTTTTCTTGGATCTTTTCCACTATCGTCTGACGCGATTAATTTTAGGAGTTTAGCGCGCGTTTTTGGTGTTTTCACGAAAGCATCTACCACGAGGCCGCGTGTGAATTTTGTGTAGCTGTACACTGTTTCGCCCATGTGTTTTTGCTCGCTGCGTAATATCGGGTTGGAAATTTAATCTTCTACTGTTTTTCTCTTTGCAGTATCTTTGACGTCAAATAAATTTACGAGAAATCATCAGTTAAGATGGCACAAGAATGCCAGGATATGCCAACCTTCAAATGTGTGCTGGTCGGTGATGGAGGTACCGGCAAGACCACCTTTGTCAAACGGCACTTGACCGGTGAATTTGAAAAAAAATATGTGGCTACTTTAGGAGTAGAGGTACATCCGTTGATTTTTCATACCAATCGTGGACCGATTCGATTCAATGTATGGGATACAGCTGGTCAAGAGAAGTTTGGTGGCCTTCGTGATGGCTACTATATTCAAGGACAGTGTGCTGTAATAATGTTTGATGTCACATCTAGAGTGACCTATAAGAATGTACCCAATTGGCACAGAGATCTTGTGCGTGTTTGCGAAAATATACCAATTGTGCTTTGTGGAAATAAGGTTGACATTAAAGATAGAAAAGTAAAAGCAAAGAGCATTGTATTCCATAGAAAGAAGAATCTACAGGTACTTACATAGTGATATTTCATATCTATATTACCATTTCATTACTATATTACCATCTATTTTTCTCATATGTTTATGAAATATTTTTTTTAGAGTTTTTTATTTTCTTTTTTCTGTAATTTCTAATGATGATTCAGCGATCTGATGAAATATCTGATAAAATAAAGATATTACATTATCCATCTAATCTGAAAATCATATTAGATATTACAGATATAGTTATAAATATAAATGTTACAAGTATATATATTTATAATTTTATAAGATATAAAAAAAAAATATGTAAAATTTACAATTAATCTTTTTATGCTGCAGTACTACGACATCAGTGCGAAGAGTAACTACAACTTCGAGAAACCTTTCTTGTGGTTGGCACGCAAATTGATTGGAGATCCAAATCTGGAATTTGTCGCCATGCCTGCACTATTACCGCCGGAAGTTACTATGGATCCACAATGGCAGCAACAGATCGAGAAGGATCTCAAAGAAGCTCAAGAGACGGCATTACCAGAAGACGACGAGGATCTTTAGTTTATTTAAAGTTGTGGATGGCCTTTACAGAGGTAAGGCCTACTATGCGAGTGCTTCTTGATTGTATTGTGCACTCGTACATATAAAAATCGAAGATTCTTTCTTTAAGGAAAGTAATATTTCACACAATATTTAGTTCAATACTTTGTGCTAAACATATGGATAATTTTTATGAACTTTTTACACGCATAGCCTTAAAGATGGGTCACTTGAATGCGTTACAATGCAGAATACGCACACGTGTGTGATTGCGAACTTATCTTTGTATGCTTAGATTTTGCAAAATTTTCATCTAGCGAAGATAATGTCAGACAAATTTAAGAATTAGGACTGGGACAGAATTACACACAAGAAAGTGAAGAAAACAATTTGTGATACCAGTTTATAGAACAGCCAATTTGACATAATGTAACATGAAACAATGGAAGTAAATCTCGTTTACATTGTTCGATTCGCTCGTTTGTGTAAATGTGTGTGCGTGCATGTGTATGTACATATATACGTAAGAAATGGAATTGTATAAAGCGTGCTGTATGTTGAACACAATCGCGCTAACCCACTTTAAGGCGTATCAAAAGTAGTAGTATCTGTTTTCTATTTGTGTTTTCTGCTTGAAGCAGATTGTACTGATGTATGGACTTTAATAAATTATCAAACTGTTTTTAAAGCTACAATTTTCTCAGATTTATGATAATCATCGTGTAATCTATTTCGTTTCATTAATGTATCGTTTATTTAAAAGTTATATGATATATTTCTCGAAGTAGATGCATAAAAACTAAAAAATGAATGAAAGCGATATTTGATAAACACGTGTTTATAGTACATCTGAATTACTCCAAACTACTATTACACTTTTTTACTTAACAAAATTAAGTAAAATTATAAAGGTCATGCAGTAATAAAAACACTTTTTAACTAATTCACTTACCAGTTGGATTATGTATAAAATTCCTATGTAATAAACGAGAAAATATAAATCATTTAAAACTAATCAGATTTCTATTCGTGAAAAATACAATGATTCCAAATGTATGTATTTGAAATATCTAATGGATGTGACTGTGCTGTAATCATGCTTGATGTCACATCTAGAGAAACATATAAGAATGTAACCCAATTGGCACAGAATCTTGTTTGTTTGTGAAAACATATTAATTGTGCTTTGCAGTAATAAAGTCGATATCAAAGATAGAAAAGTAAATGCCAAGAACATTGTGTATCACAGGAAAAAAAATCTACAAAGTACTTAATATTTCTTTGAAAAGTTATTTTGAAAAATATGCAAGATTCTACTCTGGCATTATTATGTAATAATAAATACATAAGCTAATTATGTATCTGAAAACATTTTTATAGTTATAAAGCTGTAAAAACATTTTCACAGCAATACGATGATTATGCAAATGGATGACATATTATGGTCATTGATGCCATAAACATTTCAACGCTACGGATTAGAACATTTGTTTCTCGCAAATCAAATTAATCACATTAATCACATTGTAATATTTATGAACGAAGTGAAATGTGAAAAAATATTAAGAGTAAAATTTTACAGCAGTAAAAATACTTTTAGATACATAATTAATTTTATTTATTACTACATAACGTATATTGTACATTCCTCAAATTAATTTCTGTTGCACAGGATGTCAGATATTTTAAACATACGTACATTTGAAATCGCTGTATTTCAATCAAAATTGTTATAAATTATTTTATATTTTTTCGTTTATTGCAGCGACATTGTTTCATCTTATAATAAATGTTTTCGAAATCTACTGTTAATAATGTCTACTGCTTCTGTTGTTGCTTTTCTTTCTTCATCGTTGCTTTCTTGCCTTCGAGAAGGGATACTCGTTCGGTTTCCGTAAGTCGCTTCATTGTGTTCGTGACTACGCCGGTTCCTAGGGTCACCGAACCATCTCGCAATGTGAAACGCTGTCCTTTCTCCAACACCATTGGTCTTATCAATTTTAGCACCAATCTATAACAATGGCAAGTGCATACACACAATGTAATATTAATTTAATAAAATTCCAGAAAAACAAAAAGGTTGAACATCTTACTTGCTATCCTCTCCTGGCATGGCCAAGTCCTTCCCCACTACTGTGCATTGCGCTGCAACGTCCCACGTTTTGCAGAACATTTGTAGTTGTATTAAATTTGCAATCGGTTTCTTTCTGCCACCTTCTTCCTTTGTCAACATATACACTTGCGCTTCTATATTATCATACGCCTTCATTGTACCGGGTTTGCACATTATCATGCCTCTTCTGACATCATCTCTCTTCACACCTCTTACTAAAGCACCGAGTTGATCCCCGGCGTGAGCTTCCTCCAATATCTGATGAAACATCTCTATACCCGTGACTGTACTTTTAAAAACTTTGTTGTAACCTATAAACTCGCATTCCGTTCCTTTTTTCAGTTTTCCGCGTTCCAATCGACCAGTGACTACGGTACCTCGTCCAGGAATAGAATACACATTTTCTACCGGAAGTAAAAATGGTTTGTCAAGTTCTCTCTGTGGTTGTGGAATATGTTTGTCCACTTCTTCCAATAATTTCATAATAGCTTCTGAACCTATTTCTGGATTCTTTCCTTCGAGCGCGCATAGTGCACTACCCTTCACTATCGGTACATCGTCACCATTGTAACCCATTTCAGAAAGTAACTCCCGTATTTCCATTTCTACTAACTCTACCATTTCTGAATCAGCAGCATCAACCTTAAAAATATAAAAAAAGATTTAAATGTTATATTGATTATTTTATATTTGATAGAATATCTTTCATATATCTTACTTTATTAATAAAAACAACAATGTGGTCAATGCCGATCTGTTTAGCGAGCAACAAATGTTCTCTTGTTTGTGGCATTGTACCATCTGTGGCAGCTACAACTAGTATAGCGCCATCCATCTGTGCTGTTCCCGTTATCATATTTTTAATATAATCTGCATGGCCTGGGCAATCCGTGTGTCCGTAATGACGGTTTTCTGTCTGGTACTCAATATGTGCCACATTAATAGTAATACCACGAGCCTTTTCCTCAGGTGCATTGTCAATTTCATTGTATCCTTTGGCTGTTGCTAACTCTTTCTCAGATAATACTATTATAACAATATTTTATATTATTTATTTTTTCGATTTCAAAATAGATTGTTAATTATACTTTAAATGAAACTAAAGTATACCTTTGGTAATAGCTGCTGTCAAAGTTGTTTTGCCATGATCAACATGACCAATAGTGCCCACATTGCAGTGTGGTTTGTCACGGCTGAAGACCTTCTTTTCTGCATAAAACCTCTGACTACTAACAGTTGGAAGAAACAAACGACTGCCAAGTTGATAACGACGTTGCTAAAAGTGTAATAATATATAATTAAATAATTTACAATAATAATCATATATAAGTAAAACATGCTTATAGAAATCAACTTGAATTGTCCAAATGTTTTGTGAATTCCTATGTTGTAAAAAAATGTATTTTCTTTTGCGCTGCTCAAATTTAGTATAATCTGTGATTACAAGAGCATATATAAAATAAAAATAATATTGTGCATCTAATCAAACATTTTTATTTTACATGTTTGCCGTTAAAAAAAGTTGGAATGGAGGAAAAGGTTCACAATTTGGTCATTGATGCTAGTTCACAAGAACAGACATTCTTATCTTTACAAGGTATGTAATTTAGTAATAAAATTTAAAATATCAATAAAATCAAAGTACAAATATTAATGTATTCCAAAAGTATGTCTTTTTTTTTTTTTTTTTTTTTTTATTGAAATATTGATCAATGCGCATATTTTTGTAGTGAAATATAACAATCGCACAATCGTCTGTAACACAAACAATTCATGAGCCGTTAATGCTAAGCATGTACTTACACATTTTGGTAATTGCTTCGTGAAGATAATCTGCTTGAGAGTATGCCTCAAAACTGAAACAAAGAGATTTACATGAACAAAACAAAATATTTTACTTATCGCTGCGCTTAACCTAACTTCTTGCAGGTGGAACAATCGCTTTCGATGATCAGTTAAGTTTCGACGACGGAATGGCATAAGGAACAATTCATAAAAATCAGACTTAAATTCTTTCGCGATCATTAGCGTGGACATGCTATATTTTTCGCATATTCTTACCGGGACTGAAGATTGCTCTTGTGGAAATGAGCGCCATGTTTCTCAGTAAAACGCACCGAACTCGTGTATATGACCGAACTGAACTGAGCGACGTAAATTTCCGGTTTTCCGGTGTATACACTGAAGTTCTTAATAAGTGCGATGCTTCATCATAGATAGAGCCTCTGTGTCGAAATGGCCGGCATCGTCATATATTGAATTAATAATTGCAGTTACACATACAGTTTGGTTTCTTATAGCTTATTTCTTATTATTTCTACGATCTTTCTATTATCATCCAATATCCAATTTCAGCGAAAATTATTAAAGTGTTTGTATTTATTAATCGTAGCAGTATAAATGACCTGATAAGTGAGGTCACACATACTTTATTTTTTTATATATTTTATAAAATATATATTCTATTCTGACGCAATCATGTTACATTTGTGTCATTTTCAGATTCAGAATTAAGATCTCTTTTGAGATTGTTACATAGGAATTTCCAGGAGAGGTTAAGTCAAAGCCAACTAATATCAGGTAATTTGATGACTTTTCATAACCAAATTTTTTTTTTAATGTTTCAATAATTATATTTCAATATTTTTTATGCTATTGTAAATTATCCTAAATAATAATTTATATCATGATACATTTGGTTTAAAATGTGAATAATGCAGCTAAGCACAAAAATTGTATTGCACTAAAAAAAACAATAGAATTCTGCAAGAATGCAGTAAAAATACTGTTATTCTACGTGTCTTGATGATAAAAGAATAGATTTATCTTCTTTTTACACATGGTTAATCAAATGTAATTAATCTATTCATATGTTGTTAACAAATATAATAATTTCATTAAGAGTCCTATTTTTGAGAATTGAAAGAGAGTTAATACAAGTCAGTTATCATTAATTATAGTTTTTTTGTTCATGATATCTTTAATCGCTACTGTAAAATAAAAATATTCTATAATAACGTAAATATAAATTGACAAAAGATCAAATACGTGAGAATTTTAACGCATCTCCTTTATCATAAAGCGCAGCATGCGTAGCATTAATAATCGACGGTATAATTAAGCTTGCAAAAATAACAAGACAGGGAGGATAACATTATCGTCATTATTCCACATCCCGCAGATACTCGCACGGATAACAAGCATATAAACCGAATGTTTCAACGAGAAAAGATAAATGAGGCCAGATATCGAATTGTTCCTCGTGCTACTTCCCTTGCATCCTGATTACTTTACATGCGCAAACAAGAATATTCGTTATATATATGTCAAATTATTAATTACATACAAAACTACAATAGCGGTTCCTTCTATTCGTATTACATTTATTTATATAAATTCAATAAAATTAAAATTAATTAACTTGAAAACTTATTAAAATTAATTAAATTATATTATTATTAATTAAATTATGAACATTTTTTCGATTTAAAGTGGATTAAAATTTATTTTAATATACTATAATTTTTGGAATGATAAAATCTGTTTTATAATTTTTAATTGCTTTTTGTAAGAGTTAAATTTAATTATTGCTGAAGATAGTAATACAAATTATTAATGATTGTTAAAAATAATCTTAAAAATAAAGAAATGTTTAATTTTTTGAAAAGATTTCTATGAAATGTATTTAATTGCTTATTAAGAATGAATTATTACATATTTCTTACGCAATTTTTCTGAATTATGAAAAATAATTATGACAGAATAATTTCGATCTGCCGCTAGCATATATTTCTCATCTTTTTTAGAAACCCGATGGACATTCAAAGTTAAATGCATGGGGTTCAATAACATTGGATACGAAGGATGAAGATGTTGGCTTTAGTGATGACGATGATGATGTCGGCGAAATAGTAGGAGAAGCATGATGATGAAGGAGTTGAATAAGAGCGGTGGAAGGGAGTCAGAAAGGTAAGAGCGCCACACAGGCTATTATTACAATATCCGACTGTACCGGCTCTATTATTCGATTATTTGCGATTTTTCATTACTGCTGCGTTCTCACCATCTACATCATCTTGCGTGATTAGTGTTCGGATCATCCAACCTGATTAGAACAATATACATGTAATATAGTATTCAAGTGTAGAGGATGTTCTGAGGATTCGCTGTAATTTCTCTTATCAGCAAATTTTTTATTGGTTTGAATTAGAGCTTTTCTTCATAAGAATGTCGAGGGATTAATAATTTTAAAGAATCGTTACAAATCTCAAAGGTGTGTGTATATGTGTACGTACGCGCAATATAAATCTAACAAGACTTTAATTTTTACTTGAAAAATTAAGAGAAATCAATTTATTCCTATAAAATTGAGCTGATTAATTATCTCAATCAAATTTTTTATTCTTACCAATTTATTTTAATTCATAGAACAAGGAGAAAATCCATAGTTTTGATCTGCTTAATAAAATCCATAAAAGCTTTTAAGAATAAAAGCTTTTCCTCCTAAAATAAAGACGTCGATTCCGTTTTAAGCAAGTAATGAAACACACCCTCCCTGTTTGTTACTTATATCGAGCGACCTTGCCCCAGTCGCTCCTACATTGAGATTCTATTTCGGTGCAAACAGTTCGATTGTTAACACAAACCGCACGTACGATAATAGGCTCTAAAAAGCCGCACGCGGCATGCGCAAAATGATAAAAAAAAAATATATATAGCGCAGCACTCGACTTGCAGACGATTGCATCAATGCACGCCTGTAAACGCGCAATGCGGTGTAGTCTGGTGTTACACGGTGAATTTCATGAATGTTTCATCGGCATACGATGTGTATAACTGTTTATTCCCACGGGCCCTTGGATATAACCGGCCGGTGTTCGCCGCGCGTTTGCGTCGCGCTACACTTAATGGAATTTACGATTCGTTACGGTGCCGTATTTCATGACCGCGACTTTTCGTAAGAACAACAGTGACACTTTATTATCCCGTCTTTACCTCATCGCGCGTGCCGGCCAGTTTCCCGTTACGAAATGACACGGTGCGTCGTGTTTCGTGGCAGAACTCACGGAGCTGGAATTTTCGAGTCCGGCGATGACGGCTAAGCGCAAGTAAGACGCGCGCGTTTTTTCGCGCCTCGAGCGGAGCACTCACCGGCGTTATTACAGATTAGCGACAACAAGCGGTATGTGCTGTAATATAAAACAAAGCGCTACCGCGTTGCGTTTTCCCTCGTAATGCACAGTTCGTTGACTTTGCGACTGTTTCTGGAATTCTGTCTCAACGGAGGGAGTTTTACAGTTATCCAGTTTCAAGAAAATCTATAAATGTTGAATCATATTTTTGCACAGAAAACGTACTGCAAATGTTTCAAATTGGTAACAGGCCAGATTTCGAAAAGTAATTAATTTTTCTAAACATTTAACTAAATTATATAAAAATGAGAGCGCATTGCTGACTTTTCGAAGAGAGTTGATTTTTATAATTTTTTACAATTAGTATAATTATGATGAGAATCCGTATTGTACGCACGTATTGACGTTTCTGGGACTGATCATCGCGGGAGGCCGGAAGTACGCGATGCAAAAAATACAAGAAGCAAACCAAGGCCGTTAAGTCGTTTATGAGGATGTCACTGGGCTACAAGAAACGGTAGCATCCCAGCTCGCTTTGGCTGACCAATTCGAGGTCGGCACCTGCTCGGCGAGCTCCGAAGCCACGGTGAAAAAAAGTGTCTATCGAGAAAAACCCCCTGAAATCGTTCTTCACGATCGCCGCCTCATCTGTCTCGCTATCGCATCGAAAACTTTATTTTCGCGCCGCGAAAGGCGCAGATAGTTTTAATTGCGGACGAATCGAAGTAAAGAAGCGTCGTCAAAAAGTTTTAATTTTTTGGCTACGTAAACTGAACTCTTCCAGAGAAGTGTTATTAAATGAAAGAAAGAAGAGTGGAAAAGTAAACGTTGCAATAATTTTCTAACGCAATCAATCATGAAAATAAGAAAAGATACGCAAATTGTTCGCAGATGTTGATTTATTCTAATTTTACTCAAGATGATGTACAAAATATAACGTGAAAGATCGAAAAATATCGAAATATCGCTTGTCGGACGTCGTTGCGAAGTCAGAGAGACGTTTGTGCTATCCGAGATGATGCTCTTCACTTTTTACCGCCTATAATTCATATCACTGACTAGTAATTGACTTCGCGGCGAAATGACACGGTAGCGGCACAGTGCAATATGGCTTGCACGCACACAAAAGAGAGGGATAGTATGAAATCAAAGTGTAATAAGCTGAACGGTACAAAGTATTAAAACCACGAGTAGAGAAAAATATTTTCCATTAGCGCTTGTTGAGAGCGGCACGGCCGCGTGATATACAGCCGCCTCCAACCGTAATGCGTGCATTGCGTTGCACTGTATCGTGCGTGCACGTCGATGGCGAGTCTGCGTTAAATAGGAGTGCGTGTCTCGCCGGCCCGCAAAGTCATTTAACCACGAACTTGCTGGAATAACTCGGAACTGTCGGCCGGCTGACTGACTGGCTGGCTAGCTGTTGCGGAATAACATTTGTTTGAAATCGTAACGGTGTTTACAATCGTGTACAACGCCGCAAACCGCAGTCTGTTGCGTCTGTCAAGATTGTTATTACCGGCATCACGGCGATCAACCGTAGATTAGCCTGATTTCGGCGCGGTCGCACCTGAGAGTTCGCGGAATTAATAGACGCCACGGAGATTGATAAGTCAAAAGTAGGAGATCGAAGAAGCGCGAGCCAGATTGCATGAAGATACGATATTATTTAAACATGATTTTTGCCGAGATTTTTTTCATGATGAAGCATGTAATTATACATATTTTTGCGCAGTTCAAAAGAAGTGATACATTTGATTATATTTTTTATACATCACTAGAACAATACAGGCACGCGTTACGCGCGCGCACTTATTATAGTAATTTAATAATTACGAAATCTAAATATTTTAATAAAATTTTTTTTATTTTAAATAATTGTCAAAATAACCTTCGCTATCAAACTATCAAACTGTCAGAATAATCGCGATAACCAATCAGCGTCGCGGAAAAGCGTCAACAATACTTTCGATATATTCGAGTATCGATCTTTCATGCCTTTTTTAAGAGAGGGATAATTGTAATAATTTTATAATAGGAACTATGGAAAGGCATTAAGAATTAGTGACATGATGAAAATTCGTAACAGCGTATCTTGTTGTTTTCAAATTTTACTTTAATTTCACCGCTTTTTAATTTAACATTTAAATTTCTCTTTGATGCCCGAACTTTAGATTTCACTTCTCTTCATATTTTCTATATTTTCCTCCACGGGAGAAACGATAGTTCCGAGATTCCAGAGATATAGCGCTCGTAGCCTGAAGAATACGAATGCGAATACGAATTGTTACGGACGTAAATCGCCCGCGAGAAGGAATTTGATGCCGATGCTGATTGGCGCTAAAAATGAGCCGTTTAGAGGTATGTTTATATATATCTAAGCGGCAATGCGCACTTAGAATAACCGGTTATTTAACCTGCCATAATGAATTGGGCGTTTGATGTGCACCCCGCGGTAACGATTACCGGTGCATCGTCCTGGAACGGTCAACGATCTGCTACCAATGATTCGCCGAGATTCTGCCTGCGATTCGTTGACAAGATCGACTGCGATGACGCCGAGCGTAGGTTATATCGCGAGGATCGGAATGAAGGATTTATGCATTAACAAGGCTATCAGCCCGACAGCAGCTTTTTCTCGCGATTTATCGGTTAATTTTGCAAAGCACTCTTCCGCGCGCGGCTCTTTAACCGACCCGACCGTTTCGTTACTCTTCTTCTTACGACCCAGCTTTGTCAATTCTCCATTTGCATTCCGACGTAGTCCACACTACGCCACTTCCTGTTCACCAAAGCGACGTTTCTTCGCTCCTCCACGCCTTTCGAGCAGCCGCCTGCCTACGATGCGTCGTAAAAAATTGCGTTTAGCCGCCTACCGGTTTTTTCGCCGTTCCTCCGTTCGGCGGCTTTATGTCAATTTTCTTATATGTTGCTCGAGCAGCGATTATTATCAGAACGTTAGATCTCACCGACTTTCCAAGCGCAACGAGAGCACACTATGTTTGTTACAATTCTAAACATGTAATTTACTTGGCTCCATAAATGAAAAAAGAAAATATACCTCGGTCTATTTGTCACATTGCAAAAACAATGTACAGACTAATTTAAAGAGGAAAAGAAAATTGATAAAATATAAACTTTTAACTGCATAAACTATTAACAGAAATTTATCTGAAATTACAAATCAAGAATTAAAATAGAATTAAAATAGCTATTGTTCTATGATTACAGAAAAAAAGATAAAGTAGGAAAAACGTTTGTGTGCCGTAAAATTGCAATTTATTTTAAAGCATAAATAAATATTTTTATGTTTATAACGTTACACAAACATCCGAAAAACATTTTCTCTTACAATTTGTATCGCCATTGTTATTAAACGTCATCCAAACAGAGGCTGAAAAAAAACTTTCAAGAAAAAGAGGAAATTTAACAAGACTGAAAAGAACTTACGAAATTACGATTGAAGCATCTATTAATAACATTATGCAGATGATCCGACGAAAATACTTCTGACTAAAATATTAATCGCCATGCGACTAAAGGATCGCTGACAAACGCTTCCCCGCTTCGCTTGAAGAAACAAAGTCGAAGAAGAAGAAAAAGAGTAGAGGAGAGAAAAGGAAGCTCGACGGGGAGTCTAAGACCGTGGCGTGGAGGAGGTGGGAGCACGGGCCCTCGTTGTGGCCGCTTTTCCGTTCCTCCTGCTGCTCCCGCGCCAAAAGCCAGGCCCGGAGTCCGCGTCGGGGGTCCGTTCAGTCTTGTTTCAGTCATCCTCACGCACTCGTAGACGCATCGCACCGCGGAGGAGGCACCGCGCGCCGCTTCTTCTTGTTTACATCCACATCGCGTCACGCAACCCCGGGCGCAACGCTAACGATCGCGCTCGTTTTATCGTCGGTGATATACGTATAACTCTATATACGCGCACGGTCGCAGGTGAAGCAGGAAATCGACTTAACTGCTCTCGACCCGTAGGAGCCGTGTGGCCAGCAAAGCGGAAATAATGCACGGAAGTCGTGGGACGATCCTCGTCCTGTGCACGATGATGAATTGCCTGATGGTGAGTCCGAATTACCAGCTTCTACCGGAGCTTGTCCCCCCGGATTTTAACACGATTTGTTGGGTTTGCTCCCCTTGTGACATAAATGAGAGGTGAGCACCGGAGCGTGGATTATAACTCGTTTGACACGTGGATACCATTCGCTCGGTGTACGATTGTTTGTAATACAGGTGTATCTTGCGTGTAACGCGACGTCGTAATCTCCGCGTGAATCGCGCTTACGAACATCAAGATAACTAATGTATCGCAGCTAATGTATGACTTAAATGGGTGGTATTTGACACCGCGTAATTATTACCGCGCATAATTCAATAATAGAAATAGTAATTATAAACTTATTAAAAGATACTTACTGTATCATTAACCGTATCAAAGTGGAACTTTCTGCCATTCTGTAACAATATTTCGAAACTTGCTTCACGACAGAAGTTAAATCAAGCCTGACATCAAGTCTAATCCGCATCCGCGCGCTACTTTACTCAGTATCTGTATCTGTGTTTGTTGTGATTTGTCTTTAGATAGAAGTTGACGTAAGATTTTAATTTACTTATCAAGGCTGTTGCACGCACTGTTTATGTGTAATCAACACATTATCTGTAAATCCATTCCATTTTACTTTCATTTATTTGATCTAACTTTATATAAATTTTGATGTTTTATCTCAAGGCTTTTTTTTTTTTTGTTATATTTTTTCAGACTGAAAAGAGTCCGAAATCGAGCTAAAACGTTTTTGTAACTTACTGTATATTAATTTGTAATATTTTTTTCTCCGATATCCGCGCTTCTAGTTTTCATAGCCTTTTCCTGTCGTTTTTATTTATCAAGATCATATCTTTTTTATTAATTAAAGTTCAGATCGATAGAACTATGTGACAAAAATATAACATTTTAACATAGAAACAAATTTTATCTTAGAAAATAAAATTGAGGGAACTTTCTTCGTTTCTTAAGAAGCACCGTTCTTTCTTGCCGCGGTGCTTAAAGAAACTATTCCTCACCCGCTCATAATAATCGAGAATTTGAACGAGTCGGCATCATTATCTCGTGCGGCATCGAGTCGCGTGGGAAAATGCCGGTCCGTTATTATCGCACATCTCACGTAACGAATAGACACGTGAAAAGCCCTTGTTCCTAGTAATCTTTCTCTCTCTCTACTGGCCTTTTCATCCTTTAGCAGCTTCAAATTAAAATTCTATTAATGTCCATTGTAAATGTAAGGATTTTTAGGAAGCTCAGTTCTCCGAAACTCTCGATTGTCGCATGAATAATTTCATAATTACGATCCTTCGTCGGTTCGTCGGTTCAAAATCGTCTTCCGGAAGGGCAAGCGTTACTTTTATTGGCACGCCAGTAACGTCTTTTATGTTCGGTTTACGCACGTAGAATCATAATAATTCTTATCTCCGACGACGTGGGTCGTTGGACTCCGACACGTCGGCTTACTGCTTCGTCAAGGTGTCGTCCGTTGAATATGCGAGTGGTGTTAAAGAGAGGAATGCGTTCCGGACCGCGGCAGCCCTTCTATGGATTATCTCGTGTGGGTCCTCCTTCTCTCTGTGAGAAGAAGTAAATATTTTACTATGAGTGTACGCGTTAAATGCACGACCAAGACGTAGTGCTTGCACCTACGTTTAACCCCCCGTAATAACCGTCATAAAATTTCGTGCGTATTGATGGCCGCGCATGCCGCGATTATTTTACGCACTGCGGTATCTTTTATATCGCATGCCACTCCTTTTCCACGAGAGAAGAATGAAATGAAAAGAATCGACAAATCATTCGGATTGACATTCAAATGATCTTTGACGTGCTGTTAATTTATTAATTTTTGCAAAGCTAAATTTGACCTGAGATCTTCTTATTATTTGTATTAATACTAAAACTATTTCATCAGTTGTAATATTTCGTTCTTTACATTATATATAAAAGATAAATAAATTAGAAGAGGTTTTATTTTGAGAATTTATTTTGTACTAATATTACGTTTAAATAATTTTATAAATTTTTTTATTTATTTAAGTTGAATTATAACTAATTTATAACGTCTCGAACTAGCGCGTCCCCGATGCGCTCTTTCATATGTTTATTACATGCACTGTGTCTGTGCCCGCCTCTTCATTGACGATTCAACGTCCATGCGAAACATTGAATTAAACATCAGCCTTTTTTTTTATTATCGAGAGCACGATCTGCATGACTCATCGAAAATTGACTGGCGAACGAGCGCGTCGATTCATTTCCATTTTAGAATCTTGAATGAAAATTTGGGCATATTGAATTGCTTTCAGCTGCTCCTTTTAGTTGCTATTTTTACTTTGTAAATACATCAAATATGCAGCCAGTTTTAGACAGAGAATACAATGGACAAGGAAGATAATCAAGAAAGTGCTACTAAAAAGCGAGATAAATGTTGACTTCATGGGACCTGAATAAATTTTTGGGCACCCTGCGGTATACCGAACCCAACAGGCGTTAGAGAGAAAATGTACTTCTTGTATCCTAAATCAATAAGAAACATAAAATATGGAATTAACTCACGAGAACCAGTCTTTCGGTTCCTTTTTAGTTCTCTTGTCGGAACAAATTTACAAGCAAAGTTCTACACTGACCGAAAAATAATTACAATTTATTTTAAACATTGTATTGCAATAACATTAGAATACAATTGTTCTTATATCGCGTAAATTCTCGACATTATTGAACAGCATTGTTCCGCGATGATCTTCGACAGTCGGGCTTCAGTTTCATTAGTCTGTCCCGCAGATTCGCTCACGCTAACAAGAGCAGACCTATTGTTTTCGTAGTCGGAGCTGGAGAAAATAGACTGGCCACGACTACGGGGGCCAATTTGCTGGCAAACGGAGCCCGGGGTACTCCGCCTTCCCTTGATCCGCATACAGCGATAGTTGCAATTCCATCTGTAACGATGCGGCTGGATATTGGCTCGTTTCTTTCCTTTCCCCCACATTATGCAGGGTACCTTCGCCTTTCGAGTCTTTCTTGCTGCTGTCGCATCTGTTATTGCGATTTTATTTTATTCCACGTTTGAGAGCGAATGGTATCACGAGACACGATATCAATATGTATACAGGACTCTCGGAAAATTTAAACAGACAGTGTAAATAAATAGAGCAGTTTTACAAAATTTCATCGTCATGAAATCTTTTTAACAAGAATTAAATTTAATTAGATATCTTTTTTTATTAAAAGATTAAATTTTTATTGGGATAAAATTAACTTGAAGTCGAATAAAGTTCGAAATTCTATGTTCATTATGATTCTCACAAAGATTGAATCTGCAAAAAGCTAATTTTTAATTATCATTGCGGAGAGAAGTATTGTTCTTCTATTATTTCTGTTACGGAAACATTTCTTCTAAATTGATCAAGCATTTATATTAAGATGAAGAGAAGAAGACATCTTCATAAATTTTCTAAAACACCCTATACGTAGCTAGAAAGTGATCCTCCCAGAGACAAACATATAGTTAACAGGAGAAAACCTGACACATACTTGCACTACTAGTGCAATTTACATACGAGAAAGAATGACAAAAATATAAACATATAATTCTCCTTGGAAAGATTGTACATGCTGGCAGCAGCGATTAAGGAACACGAGTCGGATTGAAGAATCATCTTGAGTTTTTGCGGCTCTTCTTGCTGACATATTTTTTTCCCCAAGTATGAGCCCTTTTTCCTTTCACCCTCCGTTTTGCTCAACTCGCGATTCGTATGTATAAAAAATATGTACATGCGAAACGCAATTTCTGTGTAGCAGCAGATAACCGGAGAAACGCTCGAGTTACTAGCACACACATGTCGAGACCAGGTACCGGTATCCCATGGGATAATTGCGACGGGTTCGATGCTTCCGCGCAGCGCGTAATCGAGACCCGACAATTATTCTCGCGGCATCAATTGCAATTTTTAAACGCGCTTACCAGCCTGGACAGATCGCACTAATGACCGATGCATGTCTCGTCAGGAAAATTAACGTTCTCGCGACGCGCAATTATCCGAAATCGATAGTCGACGCGACGGGTTTGTTGCATAAAGAGATTCGTTTTGGGAAAAAAATTATTTAAGCGATTTGCCGTGATAAAATGGTCTTAATTTAGTACGAATTTAAATTTAAATTAAGAAATCTTAATTTTTATAAATTAAGTGTCAGAGTATTGTTAGTTGGTGCATCTTTATATATTTTATGATTATGAAAACTTAATATGCAAAAAACTATTTCAAGTAGCATAATAAATAAAATAAAATAAATAATTGTTAGAAAAAATAATAAAGTCTAACATTCTGGAGAGCGGAAAATTGACTGTAAAAATAGGAGAATCTGCAGATGAAAGCTGGAACTGGCACTTTGTGTATGTTTAAGCGTGCAGTCGCGTTTTCATAGTCGATTTACTCCGATTCCGCGCAAAGATCGCGGTCACCGCGTCGTTTACATTAGGGATAGCGTTATCGCGTCCGCGCTTCGAAACGTGACGATTATTTCGCGCGTTGCCGACCGTGAAATCGTCGGCGTGACAACGACGGCACGTGCTCGTAAATCGCAGTATCACTTGAATAATACGTATCTCTCGAACGTGCGTCGCGCCGCCGGTGCAGCTGCGACGGAATTTACTGCTACATTAAGGATGCGTCGCGCCGTGTAGCCATGCGGCAACAATAATTAACGGTATCGTGTCGGATTACGCCACCGATCCCCCTGGAACGTCGTTCATTTGGTCGATTCATAAATTATCGGTCGAGATATGTCCTGCGGTTATTTACGATTAGGGTTAGGTTAATGCTCAATCAACGTTCTTTTTGATGGAAGATACAGAACAGGAACTGAAACCGGTATAATTATGGTGTAGATTTCGGTCCTGAACTTTCTCCGATTTCTTTTAAGATATTAATAGGGCTCGTCAATTTCAAAGAGACAGTTCATAAATGTTACACAATTTGACCGAACGTATACATGAACGTACGTTCAACTATCATCATCGATTAATTTTAAGAAAGAATTGCTTTTGATTTGAATAATTGAAGTTGTAGAATTATTTTTTATTGTAGAAATTTTGTGAAACACTGTAAATATGTCCGAAAATTATTTCTAGATGCTTTCGAAACAATTTAAGCTGATGAGTAAAATAATATTTTGTGTACGTATTTCACTTTTGATGCATACTATAAATTTTTGCACTCACTTTCTCTTAAGAAAGAAAATATTTTTTTAAAATAAATTTTCTTTACTCTTCCGCGTCGCTCTTTAATATTTCACGCGCAGTTACGTCGTTTTCATGGAAATCATGATCCCGATACGGTCGCGGAGAATCATTCGTACAATGCAGACTGTGTTCTGCACAATGCTAGCCAGGCCAGAAAAGAGGGTGCATCGTTCGCTGAGCGATTGCACGCGCGCGAGGCCTCGCGTGTGTGCGTGCGCACTCGCGCGCGTAACCGCAACAATGCGATCGCGATTTGCGGAGGAATAAGCGATCGCGTCGGTCCATCTCGACAGAAAATATCGAGCGCATCGCAGCACCGATAAGAAGGTTGTCGATTTTGCAAAACGAGTTGAAATCTAATTGGTTTGTCGAATGCTGTGACAGTACTATAAATAGTGTTGATTGCGATACTTAATTATCACGATAAACGTAATAAAACGTTCAGTATAAGAATTATCAAATTACATCCGAGCGGAAGGAAAGATGTGGACTGAGCAGCATTCCACAGTACCTGTTGGAGTATGTGCGTGATTATACTTAACTGAACCATAATTTAACTACTGCCGTAAAGTTCTGAGGGAGCCCATACGAGAGAGCGACGAGATCCGCGGCTGCAAAGTCTGCGTTTGTCTGACGTACACTTCATTTCGTGGATACACGTATATATAACAAATATAATTTTCGAATTTTTTAAAACAGAAATATATATATTTTTTTTTTGGAACACGAAAAAAGTTCTTTATAGATTTTCTAGATTATTTTCTCTAGACTGGAAAAAATAATTAAAAAGAGCGTTTAGATTTTTCTGCACAGATACGTTCCATCTGAGACGTCCTTGCGTTCCGCGCGAAACGCGAACGGAATTTCCGCGTGAGAACCGGCGATCGCGATCGTCCTCGACGCGCTTCTCCTCGGAACGTCCGTGGTTGCTCTATTCCGCGTTTAAATTGGCTCGGCTCGTTAAGCGTAATTAAGAGCCGGCGGGAGGCGATTACACTGAATATAAAATTTCATCTTGCCACCCTTGGGTGCAGCGCTACGCGCGCTGCGCTCGTGCGCCGCATTTTCACATATATGTAGCGTTGCGTGCAACGCCCGATTAATCTTCTCTCTGTCGGAGAGTGATTAATTTTTCTCTTTAATATTTCACGTATGCGTGACTGCACAGCCGCGTAATTAAATTTTACGAAAGAACGAAATGTATATATTTTGCGAGCGCGTTTTATCAAGGTAACAAATAACACAGTAACATACGTTGCAGCCCTTAATAAGTCAGAACGTGCCTCGATAAATAATGGCACTCAGGCAGCGGAGCGAAAATCAAGCGTAACGTCGGCGGGCGCAGACCTTTACGTCGATTTTTCCCCGAAGACGGTGAATGCCGTTGACATTGAAATAACGCGTCCATTCAGGTAGGCGCATCCATTATTCATTAACACGCGACTGCGCCCGCTCGACGGATCCGCGGTTCCGCTCGAGCGATGCGTTTACAGATTATCGCCGCCAAATGTAAGACGGCGACTCGCGATTCAGATTGCACGGTAATTTTCTTTCCCGGTTGCACGCGAGATGCATATGCATCTCAGATACGCATCCCCGTTGCGCAGGTGCGTCCGCGATCGAACGCTTTATACCGTTCGCTGAGAACCGCCTGCCGCGCACGGGACGACGTATAAGTTGCTCTTGAGTGGACGATAAATCGAATGAGTCGAAATGTTTTCGGATTTACGGTATCTATCTACTTTCTAAAGCGGAATGTTCAAATGATCGAGGGTCCATTTCTGAATTTCTTAACAATAAACAATTTCTTCTCTCAAAGTCGTTTATAGATATTTCTTACGAAATAAGAATTCCTTTATACTTGTCTATCTATAAATTTGTATTTCTCTATAAATAAGGAAGTCTTATTTCTCAATAAAGAGAATCTAATCGCCTAACGATTCATTAGCATACTATTCAACTGATTGCAGTTAACGAATGCAGGAATGCTTCGCTATTGGATAGTAATATTGAATTGTGTAATAAGTAATTTTGGATGTTTCAAATAAATCTGTTTACTTGTCAAGCAAAGCGCAATTTGATTAACACTTAAATTAAATATTTGTTTGTCAAAGTTATAATTAAGTTCCGCCCGTATCACAATTTTTTAAGCTAGCTGGTGAAAAACAATAACACCATTTATTTAAAAAACCGAAATTACTTATTGCACATATTACAGAAACACTCAAATTTATTTTTTTTAATTGCCTTCACGCTTTGTTCGAATGAATTCGTATAAGTGCGGTTTATTTTTCAAAGATAATTCCATCTTTAGAAAATCCCAGAGATACACTTTCTTTTTCGTTCTCTTGTTTTGTGTTTCCATTCGTAGAAAGTAATAAAATGGAAAGATAAATCGAAGTGGATTGAAACTGACGGAATAGCAGTTCAGTAAAATGTAAAGAGTTAAAAAGCTCTCTACGTGGCTTTTGTTCCTTTTAGGATCAGATAAAATCGCAGGATTCTCGGGGATTTTCCGAAAGTGTACGTATATCCTCGGGAATGAGCGTTCAAATCCGGTCTTCTAAGCGATCGTTGCAGCCGGATGCATCGCCGCTAATCCGTCACGCCGAGCAGACGACGACGTTACCACTTCGATGATAACGTTCTCGGCGCGCGTTATTTATTCAAGCTTTACCGTTGACGCTCGTCAGCGAGATTCGCTGAGTTTTGTCCGAATAAAATTGCGCATGCCGCCCAGCTGAGGCGCACGATGTGCTAACGGTGCCTACGCGCGCAACGGATGTCATGTCACCTTGCGGTGCTTAAAGCGTGCAGCCGCGAATCTGCCGCGCGCGCGATTCCATTTCCACTTCCATCGCCAGCGTGGGTACCAGGGTCGACCGGCGATTTAACCGGTGCACCACGTTGCATTCTTTACAGCCGCAATCAACGTATTTCCGCGTTCCCATGAAAAGAAGCGGCGTAACTGCGGAAGAAAGGTTATCATTAAAAAAAAGGTACACAAAGCTTGCTTATTAATGCTTTGACAATATTAGTTTAGTTGAATTCCACCTGCGAGGATAAGACATAATCTGAAAATTTCTTCTGTCAACACATTATATATAAGCTTGCTACTTCACCTTGCTCGAGCTTTATTTTTTCCGTGAATTTTTAGAATTATATAACATTGATATTTTATGATTATTTACAAAAACTTTTTTTTGCACATAAATGGATGATAAAATTTTTGTTAAAAAGAATACAATAATATTATATTTAAAAATGATTAATTTGTCTGACACCAATGAGTGCTGCTCGTCTGAGCGTATCAGGCTCGTGAATATGCACAAAAGTGCACGAGCATTGTTTGCAGATCGTGGGAAACCGGGAAGTGATTAGGGAGAGAGAGAGAGAGAGAGAGGAGACGCGGAGAATCGCGTTTCTAACATACTCGCTAGGCACCCACCCAATGCAACATGCGTTCGGTGTGGAAGAATAATCGCGGAAGCGAGTTCTGGAAGGTCACGAGAACGCGCAAGTAAGGCGCGCCTGTCATGAAAAACGCCGCGATGCGCACCGGGCGTCAAGGTCGAGACGCCCGGTGCACCAACATATGTGGGTTACGAATAATGCGAAAAATAAATTCTGCATATTGAATTGACGATCGCATATTCAATTTACGCATCAGTCGATAAAAAGAAAATGATAAAACATATATGAGAAATATAATGCGGTTACAAAGTAATATGAAATTGAAAATTGTTTCGAAACATTAAAAAGCGTTAAATCGGGAATCTACAAATTGCGTATTTTCTCGTGCAATCACAGAAATCGAAGTTCGTAAAACGGAGTATAATCGTCTAATGCACTTTTTATTTACCACGGCGATGCATCGAAATGCTTTCTGGGGGAAATGGAGGAATGTAGGGAATCGTCGTACTATTAGTCGCAAACGGTCAGCAAACTCTCTTTGATAGCTTCCGGTGTTCTTCATGTTATTGCGTGACGATACCGTAGAATTGATTCGAAACATCTTGTTCGTCGTGTTAACTTAATGCTAAATGACTTTTCAAACTTTATGTGTCACCTAATGCGATACTTGTAGAAATGGTATATGTATGCTTATTTGTATTTTGCCAAGCTTATCCCTCTAAAAAAAGTAAAGTAGTAACTGCTCTATAATAGAAATAAGCAAAGAATAAAAAACACTTGAGTTTTTTTTTAAATAAATGGACATCTGGAACTATCAATTTAAGAAAAATTTGAATCAGAATTTTATTATTAAAGTTAGATTTTCTCTTTCCTAAGTCTTTAAAGTTTATATTTTTATTATTTGAAATCATTCAAATGTGCGCAATGTAATAGTAATTATATTTAAAAAAATTATATTCAAGCATTACAGACGTATGAAAATATGGCTAGACGTTAAAGACATTAAAGGACCAATAGAAATTCTAGCTACGTTAATTCCAGTCGTTAAGTCCAGTAACTCCTAAAACTGGGTCACCCAAAGGGTAGGTATAATTCATCCTCGACCTTCTTGCAGAGATTGGGCTCACCCTCGCCCACATCGACCAGCATAAGACTCGGCGACGAATGTAACCGAGATCGAGATTGCGAGGCTGGCATCACTAATAGCCACTGCGATCTGGGTTATTGCCGATGTCTATCCTTCTTCGCCGCCTACAATGGGACTTATTGTCTGGAATGTAAGTTTATCAAAGTGCACTCTAATCTTCTCCAACTACAAGACTACAGGTCCTTTTTTATATACATAGATATCCTTAAAATATCCACCCTCTCGTAAAAGTGACCGAAGTCTTAAAGACTTGCCAAGAGTGAATTTATATCGTAAAAAGCTACAATGTTTTATTACACCGAGTTTTGTATAAATTTCTTTTTAAAAATAAATAAAGGAGATGCTATTTTGTATCATAAAATTTGCTTATCTTTTAATGTTGCAGCAACTCTATTAGGCAACGATTGTCTCGTGAAGGAACAATGCTCTCTCAAAGTGGCGAAGAGCAATTGCCTCGAAGGCGTGTGCCGATGCGAGGAAGGACATTTGCAGTTCCGCAAGCACACTTGTCTGGCACGTAAGTGCATTAATGATTCACGCGTTCGTTAAAGATGATGTAATGTTTCTGTGGAGTTACATAACACGAAATTAATACAAAAATCGATAACTAATTCATATAATTTTATTTATAAAAAATACAATAATACATTTTAAAACATACGCATAATAAATGCTAATATTTTTTAAATTTAGGAAATTTTTTATAACATCAATCTATTTGTTAAATTAATTAGCAAAAAGAGCTTGAATTTTGTTTATCATATACTTTCTCTATAATTAAATTAATTGCTATTAGCCTAATAACTTTTCTACAGGTAACAAAGCGCGAAATTAAGATAAGTGAATTTAATTTTAATAACGAAGCAATAATGCGAGTAATGACATCACATTTAATCACTATATTAATACATACCGCAACGGATCGATAGACGCTGTAATAAGTTAGCCGCTTGAGTTTTCCCCTTGAGGTTACCGCTGGAGGCTATCTTCGTGTGACATTAAGACGATCATTAGCGATGTGGAACAACGCATGTCGGTGAAAGGATCGGATGAAAGGATGAATAGCCAGACGAAGCGTAGTTAGAGTATCCCGCGGAGAAAATTCTAATTTATGTCCTCTCTTACTCTTTACAGCTCACCGCACGAGCACTGAGCGATGCGATCTATGCGTACACTGTATGATAGTGTGTCTCTCGGAAATGTATTCCCCGAGGAATACCATGTACGTACTCTTTCGCTCTCGCGTGATTTATCGAGAGTCTGTTTCGATCGCTGACAGCCGCTTATTACGCCGTTTCCGATACCCGGATCTTCGCGACTGTTTACGCTAATAATCAGGCGCTTTATTATCGTCGCGAAAGTACATCTTGAGCACGTAGCTGGAAAATAACAAGGACAGATACATTTGTTTATGGAAGTTTCATATTTGGCATCCGCGAAATGATTGTGCATATTTTTTTACTCCAGGCGCGACGGCGAAATTTGACAAACGAATATAAAATTGACTCGCGCAAGTTCGTAAATCGAGAATCAAATCTAATCTGCAGCTGCGAAACTTGGCGAAATATGCTACGAGCACGCCCATTGTCGCCTCTGGGAGCCCAACTCGCACTGCGATTTCCTCATTCCGGATTTATTCGGTCGCTGCCAATGTACCGCGCCGATGCGCCGCGAAGGTGACGTCTGTCGACCTGACAGTCTGGTAAGACCCGAGCCGCTTCCGGAACATCTGTCTATCTCTGAGGAACCCATAATAGAAGACGTCACCGAGAATGAACGCGATAAGGAAACTGTCATCGAAGAACAAAAGCAAGACATTCATGGCGAACCAGATTCAGATACAGGTGCGTGAAAATGGAACATTCGGATTGCCAAGTCTATTATGAACGACGTTAATTTCCGTGCAAATTCTTAGTATATTTTTTTCTATAATGACATAGTTTCATATATTTATATAATACGTGTGTATGATAATTCGAACACCATTAAGTAAAAATACGCACAAATAAGTACAAGTTAATTGTAAAAAGTGTATATCCAAAGAAGTCATTTTTTATCAAATCAAATTCTACAAATTATTTTATTTATTGAGTAAAATTGGAATTATTTATTAATATACTGTTTTGATCGGTCTCAGAAAATTTACTTTTGACATGAAAAAATCTTTGATCTCTCTATTTAGCAAAAAGACCACTTTAGAGCTGTTTCTCGGAAACGCATTTTAAATCTTAGACTCCGTACAAGTACGCAAACTTGTAGGAATGACGAGCAAATACACGTGGTACCTGACTTCTCCATAAGCCACTTAGAACTCCTCTGAAGTAATCCTTTGGATGGGTATGGGAGTTGTATCAAGCTGCATCATCGCTTCCCTAAGTTTCACGCGCCTTTTATCCGGTAATCAGCTTTCCCGTGTGCACACAGACGCAACGGGAATTTTTGAGGCCGAGCGGTTTCGTATTCCGGCCCGAATGCGCTCGAGCGGATTAACGAGATGAGGCGATTCGCATTCTTAATTAGCGCGAACTCATTAGCGAAGCACGAGTGGCATTTCACATCCCTGCGAACGTGATTGCACGAGAAAAACTTCATTATAACTTTCACGCTATTATCGTGGCCGAAAATTTTATACCTTTTATCATTACCTTTGGAAATTTTTTAATAGTCTAAATTAGAAGAGAGAGTGTGAACGCTAAAGAAAGTTTGGAAGAGAGTCTGATGAGAGTCTTGGACTTGGAAAAATTTTATAGTCTAAATTATAAGATTTGTGCAATATTTTAGGCGTTCAATTATCTTGGCTGAAGAACGCAACAATGCTTCTGTCAACGGAAGCACCCAGTCAACTGATACCGGTAAATCTGGTGACCAGGCCATCATTGAACTTAAGACCTGGGACCAACGATCGTCATGGGCCGAACGAGCTTCCTGACGATGATGACGCCATCATTATCGAGGCGGAGATCACCGAGCCCCCGCATGTTACGACAACCTCGACGTCTGGTGAGATTCAACATATACCTAAAAAAAGAAAAAGATATTTTTTATCGAAGAAATTTAACGTTTAAGATCAGGAAGTTAAAGTTTTGCGCTCTTGACTCTCAACTGACGCGGCAGATCTAACTTTGTCGTTCTCCGTTTTTCAGCGCCGATTAAAACGGACCGCCACGAGAGCACAACAATGACGGCCGTCAGTCTTGGGCTGCCGTGCATAGCCGATCTGGAGTGCCGAATGGCCGATCCGATGTCACGTTGCATCGGCGGTGTATGCGACTGCAGTTTCCCGACGAACGGTAGTTGTGGCGCACGTAGGACCGGCTGCGCGCCAGGCACGTTCCAGTGCCGGTCGTCCGGAAGCTGCATCAGCTGGTTCTTCGTCTGCGACGGCCGTGCCGACTGCGCCGATGGCTCCGACGAGGAATGCACCGGCCTCCGTTGTCCGACGCAGGCATTCAGATGCAACGACAGCAATGTCTGCATATCGAGGTCCGGTGTGTGCGATGGCAACCGCGACTGTCCTCGCGGGGAGGACGAGATCGGCTGCAACAATCGGCGAAGTTGGTATCTCCGCGCGTATTTCAATCATTTTAATCAATTTCAGCAAACTCGAAAATTAATATTCAATCTTATATTTATTCGTGATAAACTTAAGTGCAACTTTGCATTTTGTTCAACTGCTGCACAGCTATATGTTAAAACGTTTCTTCACCAGAGTCAGTGATTATTCGCTGGTATAAATATTTACCGTA
The DNA here is from genome assembly GCF_040581485.1 of Linepithema humile. Taxonomy (NCBI): domain Eukaryota; kingdom Metazoa; phylum Arthropoda; class Insecta; order Hymenoptera; family Formicidae; genus Linepithema; species Linepithema humile. The sequence goes on along the minus strand of NC_090132.1, from coordinate 21,374,633 downwards.
ATGATTATCATAGTTACTTCATTTTCAAGAAAAGAATGTCTTATTTTATACATTGCACACGCCTCTCGCGCTCCACTTGAATTTATATGTGTGATTTCTCGTTTGCACAGAATGTCCCGAGGGTGCGTTCAGATGTAATAACGGTCAGTGCCTACCGGCTTACGAATTCTGCAACGCCGTGGTGTCCTGCAGGGACGGCAGCGACGAGCCCAGGGGAGCGTGCAGGACGCGTAATCGCGGACGAATCTCCGCGAGATTCTGTCCGTTCAAGTGCGATAATGGCAGATGTCGTTCGGACGCGATAACTTGCAGCGGTCGAGACGGATGCGGCGACGGCTCCGACGAAAAGCACTGTAACGTTTGCAGTAAGTACTTTCTGATAAAAAATTCAAATTATGACGTCAATAACATTGTCCGTGCCACAATTGCGCAGGGAATTGTACGTTGTGATTAAATAAAATATTATTTGATCTCGATCTTCCCCGAGGTTTCTGTTCTCTGCAATTACAGTCATTTTTTTGTATCAAGACTGCAATTAAAAAAAAAATGTTCGTAATTTGAGAAAAATTGCACGAGTTAAAGTTAAACAGCTATTAATGGGAACATCTTTGATACAAATATGAGAATTACTTACTTTTCTCGCGTTCTTTTTTTCAAATAGGTAAAATGTTCCTTAGAAACGCAGCTTTTTTTCCGAGATTTTTATTCTCAGCAATTAAAATCTTGTTTACGTTGAAGTCTTCGACGTACAACAAAGAGTAACCGTTCGCGATTCGATGCATCGAGCGGCCGTCGCTTAAATCCGCGCACCTTGCTTCCTAGAATATAACGCGAGACGGAGTCATGCTCGCGTGTAATTAGAGCGGGATGCATCGATTACGTTGCTATCTTCCGCAATAATCTCCGCACGCAGCCGGAAGAATATACTGAGAAATTACATAAATGAATTAGTCATAAACAAGCGCGTACATCCCGAGACGGAAATAATACAAACGCGGCATTCGGAGGCATCGTCCGTGTAGATTATCCTTTTCGCACTATATATTACACAAAGTAAAATGTACAAAAATATAAAAAATGCAACTAACGGCATTTAAAAAGCGCACGTATGTGTGGAAATGCTAGAATTTAGAAAACGGGTATATTTATTAAAAAACTGCGCTAATTTCTCAAATAATTTTCAACTCGTTTTTTCCGGCAAGGCTTATCGAGAGATACGCGCGTGACATTGAAAGCTTTGATGAAGGAAACGTATTCCCTTTCGTTGATTTTGCTCGTGTCTTATCGCTCTCGGTGTGGGCGCGTTGTCCTATATTAATGTTTGCAACGTCAATTATCGCGCCGATGTGTTGCAGGATGCAGCGGAACGGTCTAATCTCGACCGGCCGATCTTTTCGTCGCATCGCATCGTCGGGACAAAAGGAGAGGAAGGAGTAGGAGGACAAACTGCCAACCAACCGACTCGTCGAAGTAAGTGCTCGAGACTCAAATAAGCGGGTACAAAAGTAAGTGTGACCAAAGATCGTTAAGCCGTATCACGGCGACTCCGGCTGCTTTTAACGCTCCGCGATTTCGAGACTGAAAAGACCGTTTTTACTCGGGCTGCGGCTCGACTCCAGAACGAACAGCGAGAAAGAAAGAGAGAAAGAGAGAGAGAGAAAGAGAACCCTCCGTCGCGCCTCCTGCGCGAGCTCTCTCGTTAAGTCGAACCGGGCCAGTGACCGCCGTGGCGAGTCCATGTTCTCGGGAGAAATGATTGCGCTCGTGTAATAATGGGACTTAATCGCGTATAATGATACCGTGAGGCGGCAATAGTTTGCGCCAAGGGATAACTTAGTTGTCTAGCAAATGAAGCGTGTATTCAGGGCTTATCTTCGGACTATTTGGGTCTTAAGCAAGAAGCATCGTGTCTGAAGAGCCCCGGTAAAGAAAATTCATGCTATTATCTGAAATCTAGGTGAAGAGATTTGAATAATATTATTATTATTAGACACGTGCTGATTTGCCTAAAGCGTAAGATAAGCCTTGAATCTATTACCATTGTCGGATATTTCTAACAGATAGACAGATAATTTTGGAGAAGTCGAGTTTAGACGAAAGTTCCGAAGATAGGCTCATGCACTATGTATTTAACACGGAAGGCGCAATATCGCAAATGAGTTATACTTCGAAAGCATATATTGGCACCGATACATTATGCTAATGCAACTGCATCTAAGACTTATCGCAAATTTTATATTTTTCATAACACGGACAAGAATAATACGCGCCTTCCGTTGAATCTCAATTTTGCACATATTTATTAACGTAGATGTCGAGAGTTGCCCGAAGAGGAGAATAAATATTTTGCAAACGTCAGGAATGTACAGATAATATGGAATTATTAAGGTAAGCAATGAATAAATATGTTTGTGCAACATTATGTTTTGTTGCACTGCTGTCAATTAACATTTCGATAACATATTTGATGTGTATCGTTCGGTATATTTAACTTGTAATACATGTCGTACATATTGCGACAAAGTAAAATGTTATTTAATAAATTCTAATAAAATTATAAGATATGTGTTTATTATATCTACTTTTATAGTAAGAAAATATTTCCTTACCTTTGATGCGCTATTTTTATATTTTTCATATTGGAAATAACGAGCACAAAAATGAGCTCTGTATGGCTCAAAGGGATGAATACATTAGTTGTATAACGAATGCTTTTTAACGAATATATCGCAAGTGCAAATAGCGTGAATCTTGTTAGCGAGTCACTGACGATCCATAATGCAAATTAGACCGTCATTGATCTTTGTAGTCGAATTCGCATTGTCGATTGTCTCGATCATTAACGGCGTCGAATGCATATGAAACCTGTGCATTGTTTCGTAAAGAGTAAAATAACGCAATAAAATTGGCGATAAACAGAAAGAAGAACGGTTTGGAAATGGAAATAAACTATTGAAAAGATAAAAAAGTTCTTAATTACATATATTAATTATAAAGAATAAATTTGTTTTTATATTTTATTCACTTGAAAAGTTCTTCAAAAATACGCCAGATTCGTGTATATTCTGAAATATTAGAAATATTGTTATTCAAATATTCCAATATAGTTATGAAAATTGCGGAGTAATTTTATGCGATGGTGCGGCGAGGATGGAAATGAGAAAGTCCCAATACTTCGTACACCCTTACGCAGCCCAATGCCGGCTGATGTTTCTGCGGCCGATGTCGGTCCCGGGCAATTCCGCGACTGCGTGTCTGGCTTCACCGCTGCTCGTCGATAACTGTCCGCACGATATAACCCGGAGCGAAGCGTGCACGTGCCACAGCATCAGGTACGTATTTCGACCAGTAAGCCGTAACTTGAGAATGCCACAGGGATTCAATAAACTCTTTTTACTTTTAAAAACTGCAGTGAAAACAATGTCGTTTTTTTACGAATGCGTACAAAGGTCAAAGAAATGTTTTAAAAACTGCGACATACAAATCAATTATATTGATAAAGAAATTATGCAATTATACGAGTAAAATATTAGAATATGAGAAATATTGTGATAAGAAAGAGAACTGATGAATTTGAAAGTCAACAAAGATATATTTTCTGCGAAATAAACAACAAAGTACAAATGCTAAGTTGCTCTTTTAAGAAAGTTATAAATTTTTGAACAATAACTTTTTACTTTTTAAAATCCTTTTAAATCTTTAAAGAAATTTTTCAGACAAATACCAAAAGAATTGAAAATAAGGATTGTGGTGGAATCAGGTTTGATTAATATTAATGCAGTGTTTGAGAGTTAATCTTATTGCCAAAAGTTAGTATCGTTAGTGCTCAAAGCCACATTCTTCAAAAAAATCAAAGTTAAATCAAGTTAAGGTTTAATTAACTTTTGGCCATAATTGCATTCGTGTCTTTCTTTATCTCGTTCCGACTTTTAATCTCAGATCGTTAGGACGCAGACCGACGTTGCGGACTCATTTTTCATCTAGTTAGCGTCGAAAGTTCACAACGCAGAAATTAACGTAACGCTTATTAATGGCGTGACTGGAGAATTTAATCATGTATTTTGTACGTATATTTTTCTGTAATAACTTTTAATTTTTTAATGCTGAATAATACGATCGAAAATAGTGACATTGGAATTCTATATCAATTCGTTTTATAATTGACGGTCATCGCATCTTAATGATTTCGTGATTTAATTGATATTTATTCCAGATATTTTTTTAATTTTTCTATAAAATGTGTAGGTAGCTATAAATATATAAATAATATTATAAAAATAGCAAACAAGCGCAAGTTCTATAATCACAATATAATACCAGTAAATACAATATAATCTGATATAACAATTTTATATATAAAGCAAATCATTATTTTCGTTTTGAAGTAATTTCAGACTTAAGCAATTTTATTTAATAAATTATTTAAGAAGAATTTTTTTATTTCTAATTAAATATTGAGTAACCTTTATTTTATTTACAATTCAATTATAACTCAATTTCAATCTTTTAATATCAGGATAATCTTAAGTAATTTTAAATTAAAACAATTTTAGTTCTTTAAATCAAATTACAGCACAGTCAACTAATCTCGAATTTATTGATTAACAATTTACTTGTAACAGTGCTTGCAATCTTATTTATAAAATTGAATTAACTGGTATTACTTAAAATCCAGTTGGCGTAATAAGTAACGGACCTTAATAAGAATTCGATATCAGAATCCGAGAAGAACATTGAATAAATAAAAAGTTCATCGACACGTAAAGATATCTGATATATTACATTTTAAAACAAATCTACTGGAAACGATCGAATATTTCGAAATGATTGGAGTAAGGCGAATTGGTTCATCGATTCTTTAAGATATTGAAGCATACCAACACAATTTTGTTTGTTCTACTTTATAAAAATCTCACATTCTTACCTTAAAATTAAATATTTAATTAACTCATAATAAACTTTCTTTAACTTTCGTCAAATTACCTTTTCACGTGTAAGGTATTCTTTTTGTAATTTTTATTTCTAATTGTGAAACTAATTACGAAATTATTAAGTATGATTCACTATCTATCTAGGTAAAACTTGTTATCTTAAATCTTTCCACTGATTAAATGTGCAACTCTGATTTATTTAATCGTATATTATATCATGTATCTTTAAGTGAAACTGTGGAATAAAATCAATATTTTTAATATTAATTTTTATAATTAAATTTCATTAATTGATAAACTTAACTCTGCAGATGAAATATTTCTCCGCTTTTATCGGAGGAAAGCTTAGAGAATGAAAGAAATAAATCAGGTGATATATTTGGAACTTACTTTTGATAGTCAATCAATCAGCTTAACTTTGCAGGTGAGCTATTCTTCCGCAGTTTTTAGAAACTTTGGAAAATAAAACAAAAAAACCTTAGAATATAAATTTTCTTGTATTTTTTGACTAATATCTCGAAATTTGATTTAACATCAATATCAGCCGTAGGCAAATAAAATTTTCGAATGGAGAATTTTGCGGAATGGATTTCGAAAGCATTATTGAAAATGCGAGAGAGCGTATCTCGGGCAACAGCGCTACGCCACGCCGCATCGAGTCGACGGGCGCAGACCGGCACGGCGCACGAGTGGAGGTACGCTGGTGGTCGTCGACGACGACGACGACGACAAGGGCGACGACGACGTATGCGCGAATCTTCGTCAGTCGGCGACGGAGTTGCCTGGTTGCAGCGTGGGTGGCACACGCGCGCATCGGCCCGGCCAGACTCGATTCGATTAAACTTCGCCGCAACCCTCACTCGCCGTGAGCGGGGTGAGATCTCGTGCCGAGGCTCGTTATGCTGAAAACATCCCTCCGCTCGTGCGACGGTATCGCGAAACGAAAACCGGAATAAGCAGCATTGCGATTCGCGCGTTTGCACCGTAGCATCCGAGCAGATACGTCGGGATTGCACCACGATCCGAGCCGCCTCCCATCCGTACGTCAACACGCACGTTCAAGAGGTAATTGGAAGGAACCTCGCAAGGTGGTTCCACGTCCATTCATGTGCAGACAGCGAGATATGTGTGCTGATTGTGTTTCGAGATATCATTATCCTTGTGCTAAATCACTGATCTATAATCTTCTAGTTTTGTGTGATTGTTACTTCAAAGGAGCTTATGAGAAATCAACTTTATGTATTACGGTCTAATCTTTTATTTATTTTTTTTAGATCAGCACTTTATTTATTTTTTTTTTTTTATTTTTGGAAATATTGAAATTCTAAACAAGTGTGTCTACAGTCATGAAAATAATTGAGTTTGCACATTTATATATTTATGTCACGAGGGTGATTATTGGGCGCGATATCGGTGTCACGCTATAAATTAAATCAGAAAAGGCATTTCTTAACTAATTGCATACCTAAAGTTTAATTTGTAAAATCTCCAATTTTTAATAATAATAACTCAAAGACTATATTTTTATCAAAAAATCTATATTAAATATAAAATATCCACGAAAATATAAAAAAAAATGTAAAATCTTAGCCTTGTATGTACTAAAAAATTACCTTATATTAAAAGAAATTAAATTTTAATTATTTTGTCTTGCATAATTTTAATAGAATGTTTATTTTTGTAGCCTCTTAAGAATAAAATGTACTATAAGCGTATATACTGTATACATGGTTATTTACGTGAGTCTATTTTGTTCTATATTGATTTATTGAAATTCATTCCTCGAACTTATAAAGTAGCTTTGCGTCATGCTTTACAACGCTGCTTTTGTCAGCTGCTGCAGCATGGCCCATCATTCAAAGTCCGATATTCAATTACATGCTTCTTACAATACGAAGAGAGTTTATTTTATCTGGCCTTTCGCTATCCGAATCTATAAAACGTGGCGCGGCGTATCAGAAATGTTATCTCTGTTTCGGAGAACCCAGTGAATCCTTTATGCGTAACCAAACAAAATTGGTTTTGATTCGCGTATCAGTCAATCCGCGTTGGACAGCTATATTGTTTCAAGTGTCGAATCATCTGGCTCACCAAAACATTCGCGCGGTTACGCTTCGTTCAAATTATTTTTGCAGACTTTTCTGTTCTTTCGATAAATATTGCGCAATAATAAAACACATGCATTGAACGACACTTGTGTGTTACGTGGAAATTTCCGTTTATCGCTGAATTTATATGTTTTACTACGACTACAGGTGTAGTCATAATGTACTTCTTATCTTATACAACTAGAAAATGCGCAATTAAATGATTCATGCAGATGAGATTTGTGATAAAAATAGAAAGACTGTAATACAATCTAAAATATTCTTTTGCTTATTGGAAAAATTAGATGTTGTATAATTTACTTGGTATTAAAAAAAAATTTTAAAGGGGAACATTCTAAAAGCGAAGAGTTTTGAAAAACTGTTGAGAATTGTTGGAACAAAATTTCTGCATTTCGTCGTTAAAAAGAAATATTGCGCAATTTAACTTGAACGAAAGTAATGAAGAATTTTCGCCTTTAGTTATATATTTAGTTATTATCAAAGCGCGAATTACCTCGCATAAAAACCACCGGAAATTAAGTTACGGAGATAATTTGTTATCGAAGATACATCCGTCGGAACAAAATTGGAGCCAACTCGCGACAACTTTGTAGCGCACACGATTACTAGAGTACCAAGAGAAGAACGTACAAGTCTGCCATAACACGACCGGCATTTATCTAATCAGCTTGATGCTGTGCCACTTTAATCCTTAACTGATGAAATGGGAAAAGTTGACACAATTGGCGATAAGGGACCAATCAGATACTTCAGTATTTTTTAAGAAGGAGTTACAGCGCATTAATTGTATTATATTTTATAAATTGCTATAATTTGTAAATATTTTTAAAATTTAAATCGATGGAGTAGCAGGAGGAAATCTTATTTATGTAGGTGTTAGTCGAATGTCACCATGTTCTCAACAGTTGAGAAGTGACATTCGACTAACACCTACATAAATAAGATTTTCTCGCAATCGCATACGTGACTTCACTTCCAAAAGAGTTTCAATAACGACGAATTGAATCTACAGTCTTCTAACAAACAGATTTGTAACGGTAGCTATAAAGATGGCTGAATGATTAGCCGAAACGTTTGCTGCTTACGAAATACATTAATTATAATGAAAGATATCAAGACTAGATATCTACAATCTTCTTTGGCTTGAGATCCTCTTGCTACTCCATCGATTTAAATTTTGCGAGCCTAAACTTCAAATTTTTAAAATTATTTATTAATATATAACTCGTTTTATTTAAAAATTACCTCAACCATAAAAAAGAAAGCGCAATTAAAAAAAAATCTAACTGGAATTAAAGAAGAGATATGTATTGGTAGAGAAATAAATTCCCATTTTGCGAGGTAAGACGTTGAAAGCGGCTCACTCTCGATTTCAGGAAGTGACTTGGGGTAGCGAGATAACTGATCTCGCCTCAGCGTCTTCGCAGAGCACGGCGGCCGCTCGATGACCGCCTTCCTTCGTCGAGAGGACGAGGACGCCGAGGACGAGGAGAACGGTGAGTCGCGGAAGGACGAATGTTTACGTCGCGATCGACAATGCCGTACGAGGGAATCGAAACGCAAGAGACGAACAGTTGAGACATCCTCGACGACAGTAAGCCGATCACAAATACAGCGAGGTCGACGCAAACGTGACGGAATTCACGAGATCATGCGGAATCACCTCTGATCTCTTTTGACCCCGAGAAAGGCGCAACATGATGTGGAAGGCGAAATGGTCACGCTTCACCGAGTGCTTCTGCCGACGACCCGGCCTCGTTCTGGTTCTGCTGCCGTGCCTGATCGTCGTCACCCTTTACCTCATACCGTGCGCCGACTACGAGTACGACACGCTGCAGTATCCGTCCTTCAAGTCATACAACGTCGCGGAAGGTAAGAAGCGTTCTCGCATTTCGTTGAGTCGCGATTTAAAGCACTCGACGTACATTTTTGTTATCGCAGGACATTCAAGACGTATAAATTCCTCGACAAAATTTGAGAAACGCACAATAAGAATACGAAAATTTTATAATTTGCAATTTGATAAAATAATTCGAAAATGCTGAAATAGGTGAAAACCGAGACTCTAATTATTATAATAAATACGAAGTATCGTATATCTGTCTATAATAGAGTATCTCATTTACTTTGACACGTCCACTTTATCACGTTGATAAAGTACGTTGGCTCGTACGTCAATCCGGCCGTGTTATCTCAAAAATTTCAAATCAAATATTTGCAAACATTGCAGATATGACACTTATAGTGTTTAGAGAAAGATTCACATTATGTGTTCACATTATGAGATTATTGCGTTATTTTAAACAGTAAAAACGATATTCATGTTTGCAGATACAGATTGTGAATGCGTTAATATTTCACGTATTTTATAATAACTCGCGCAATACTTTTACATTTAAATTCATTTATTAATATTACGTCCGATTAATAAGGAACGGATTGCAGTAAATTTCTTTTCGAAAACTTTGATATTCTGAAAGTGTCAAATTAACGATTGGTTTCGTGGCATCGATCTTATCTATTTACGACGATGCCGTACAACTTAACATGACAAAACCAATTTAGAAATAGAACTCTAAATATTTCAACAGTTGTACACGAATATCTCGCACAGGTCTCGTGTAAGTTTCTTCGATATATTTAAATATTTAAACGTCAATTTTCGTAATGTTCCTTGTGAAAGATTTTGTTCTTATTATCAACGAACTTCGAAGACATTAAAATTATAGCGGCTTACATTCCGCGACAGGCATGGTGGACGGTTATCTCGTGTGGAATCCGAAGTGTCACATGCTGTCCAAAGAGCCTCTGGATCCGTCCATCGTGAAATTCGTGAGGAAAGAGAAACTGGAGAAGTGTCCGAACAATCTCGTCCTCTCGCACATTTCGGCGGAACCTAACGGCAGTGTGCTTCTCTCCCTCGATCCAGCCGCAACGACCACGCGTAGCGACGTCGCCTGCTGCTGGTCGTCCGTCATCAGGCCGAAGGTGGACAAACCTAAAAAGGACAACTACGACTCTACGATATCGTAAGAGTTGTAATCATTACTCTATCTATTGAAAGTTCAAATGTCATCTTAAAAGAAATTGTCGCACCTTAAAGCGAATCTTATTTAAAGAAAATCTGTATCTTAATTCGCAGATCTAATCAATTATGTTATTTAGTTGCGTCAATTTTTATGATAAACGATGTACTTGAGCAAACAAAATTTAGCTTGGTGAAAAGCAAGAAGTGATTAATTTACCTATTTATGACGCGGAACAGACTGCGTATTAAAAAAATTTTTTTTAAATTTATTTCACCCATACGATTCGAATTTTCTGCAAAACACACTTGGCGATTCTTTCTGCTCAACAGAGTCAAGCAATGTGAAAACTTTACGGGACAAGTGACACTTCCGCGCGAGGTCGAGGTGGTGTACGTGTCGTGCAAGTCGGCGACAAACGCGAAGCCCAAAGCGAAGACGAAGAACGCGAAGTCGTCGACGAAAATAGTATACGAGAACGTTCACGCGATCTTGAATCCGGAAAAGGTGCGCGATCGCGTGGATCACAATAGTAGTCAATACGGAAACTTTTCGAGGAAGCTGAGCGTGCTTGTGCTCGGCATCGACAGCGTCAGCCGACTGAACTTCTACCGCACGATGCCGAAAACTGAGAGGTACCTACGCGAAACCGGCTGGATCGGCCTGAAAGGCTACAACAAGATCGGCGACAATACGTTTCCGAATCTGATGGCAATTCTGACCGGTCAGATGCCGCAGCAGGCATACGCGCGGTGCAAGCCGACGGTGGCCTACAAGCTCGACAACTGTCCCTTCCTCTGGTACAACTTCCGCAACGCTGGCTACGTCACGGCCTACGGTGAAGACGAGACCATACTTAACACGTTCAACTACCTCAAGGTCGGCTTCGTCGAGCCGCCCACCGATTACTACCTGAGACCATACATGCTGGCGAGCGAGAAGCTGCTCAAGGTCAAAAAAAGGTAAAGCGATTTTAATTTACATTACTGTTTAAAGCAATAACGAGAAAAGAAATATATAATCCAATCTGTAACAAGATATTGAGATCGCAAATTTGAAAAAATCAGCTTCATGCAAATTAGCGTTTTGTTAAGCAATGTATTTTATGAATAATAAGCGTTGATTTTGAAAAAAATTTCTACTCGCAGATTTAACATGAAATATTGCACCGGCCCTGAGCTGAGCTTCGAGCGGATCTTCGACTACGCCGTGAATTTCGCCCGCACCTTTCTCGGCGTGCCGTACTTCGGCTTCTTCTGGACGAACACTATCAGCCACGACAACATGAACGGCATCTCGTCGATGGACGCTAACATGTTGAAAAGGTTCGAATTCCTAGAACAGGAGGGGGTGTTGAATGATTCGATGATCGTCTTCCTGAGCGACCACGGTATGCGGTGGGGCGATTTTCGCAACACCTTCGTCGGCTGGTACGAAGAGAGACTGCCGTATATCTACATCTGGCTGCCCGAGTGGTTCCGTCGGGAGAATCCCGAGGCCCATCGCGCCCTCGCCGTGAACCAGAATCGACTCACGTCGCCGTTCGACCTTTACGAGACCCTGCGGGACGTCCTCGCCGGCGGCGGCGGCGACGCCGATCCCAGTCCTGGATGTTCCACCTGCCAGTCCCTGTTCGCGCCTGTCTCGAGAGAGAGAGGCTGCCAGGACGCGGGGGTGGCTTATCACTGGTGCACCTGCACGGCCTTCAAGTCGATCGACGTGAAGGAGAAAATCGCCACCGGCGGCGTGCGCAAGTTCCTAGACCACATAGAGAGTATCGTGAAAAGTTACAAGGACAAGAAGGGCCGGCGGCTGTGCGCGCGGCTCAAGCTGAAGAAGGTGCACCGGGTGGACCAAGTGATCGACTTCGGCATGGAAGGCGCGTCCAGCCTCACGTACTTCTACTTGATTCAAACGACGCCCGGCACCGGCAAGTTCGAGGTCACCATCAGGTACCACGGCGACGGCAATTACACCCTGTCCGACAGCGAGGTCAGCAGAATCAACCCGTACGCCACGAGCGCCAAGTGTCTGAATCGCGGCATGAAGCAGTATTGTCATTGCATGAAATAGACGCACCGCGAACTCGGATTGTCGAAACTTTGTACTTCATTAGCGTAGCATCAAACTGAATCGATCACCGCGGGGAGGAGTCAACTTTTCGTAGAAATGAGTTCGGAGATTCAATCACACGCGTATATCTTTCGCCTAGAAAAAAGTATCACATCAAATACACAGCGGTTCTAGAATATTTGAACTTTGCTCTTCGAGAGCTGCTTAGAGCTTTTACGAAGCAAAAAAAAAACTTGGATAACAAAAAGCCTACGTGACACGTCTCTTTTGTGCACCGATCGATTTGACCGTTTTGTTAAATATGTAATGTAATACGGTGGCTCTAAATCGGCTTCTAAGTTGTACGCGCGCAAACGAGGCATAGTTATATCGATATGCTTGCTTTGCACAAAAGTTGACTGCCTCATCTCAAGGAACTAGGGACCTGAGTGGATATAAGTGGACATATCTCCGTTTACCAAGAATAGCTAGAACTAGATTTTTCTGAGGCCGTAGCATGGCATTTGAATAATAAACGATGAATCAATAGTTGGTTCGGTATCAATGAAATAGATTCATTGATACGTTTAAGTAAGATTGTTGTTATTGACGATGAAAACTAATTATCAGCTAAATGCCAAAAATTTCAAGTTACAAAGACATTTGGAGAGATGCATATATTGGAATGTAAATATCAGCTAAATGCCGACAGTTTTTAGATACCCGAAACATTATTTTATCGAAACATTATTAAAAAACTCAAGACCTTAAATTAATACGAAAAATACTTCTGTTATTTGAAGAGTTTTGTATATTCGTGAAATCGTAAATATTACTTTTGACAATTAGCTGATATTTGTTTTCCGCTCTTCATTTATGTAGTTTAATCGCGAGTGAATAGTCGTGAGAGAACAAGCATTGCGTGGAAAATGAACCTAGTAATGAAGCCTAGTCTTTAGTTTTTATAATTTATCGAATATGTAATTAATGTATTATATATGTTAGGTACATATCGTTCGTACATATCGAACGTAACTTACCAAAGGTGCGCATCGCTAGCTGTAATTTTTTCCACGCATCGTTGCACGTCAATCGATTGCAAACATACGACACGTTACATTCGGATCAATGTACTTTAAAGATACATGAAAGCGTAAGTGCGGTATAAACACAAAAGAGCTGCTTGCCGGAAGAACGTGAACGTATTTGCGCAATACGATATCGGCAATGTACAACGCTCGTTTCTTCTCACGAACGTACCAGAAGGCATTAGCTGATTTGTAAGTGTAACGCGTGTGCCTCTCTTACAAGAAGTGCCAAATCCGTTCTGTGCTAACTGAGCGTTAAAACGAACTTCTCTACTTCTCGCACCGACGGCGATCATCATAAACTGCGTTGTGTTACGTGAACGAGCACTAAACCAAAATATTGCGTTCATAATAATAACTTTACAGCTTCCACACTCATTTAATAAATTTTATGAACAAGTTCTGTAATGAATTTGGGATCTATTTTTGCTTAGCAAAAATGAGATATCATAGATTAATGAGACATGACACGCTTTGTTAGAACTTTTCAATTATAAAATTGATTTTTAATTTAATTTACGAAAGAATTTATTTTGAAAGTATTCTCTGAGGGCCTAAAACACTGTACATTCAATTTATTACGAAGCGTATGATCGCCCTCGCGTACGACGAATATGGAGTTTTACGTGTAAGCTGAAAACACAAAGGCCAATGAAAATATCGTAATATATATTTTACTACGACATTATGTACGCTTTATTCTTTAGATGACGTAAGTCTCTATGATTTAAAGAGACGTAATCAGTGAGTACTTTGTGATTATTTAGAGATTGCCTACTTGAAAAGTCTCTGTCGGCCATGTCAAATCGAATCGAATTTTGTAGACGATAGAAGTAGATGTCAATTGCCAAAAACATTTCTCAGTGCGTTATATTCTTTAAGCATACATATCTTTGGTTATACAATTTCCAGTTACTAAAATTTTGATTTTAAATACAAACGCAAAATTTGGTTGAACAATTTTACGAATAAAATTGTTATCTCACAAACTGTCTACAAAGATCTGCGTACACGTCTTTGAAGATAGCATGTTTTTATGATAAATAATTAAATTATTACTAACATTATATGGATTGCTCTCATTTTGCCCTTCTTTTCTTCTAAACATAAGACTTACAAAATTATTTCAATCAGATATAATACAATTGATTGCTGGATAATTATGTTTTTATTAGAAATTTATCTACTCGATTATGACAACATATATAGAATATTTTTACTTGATACCAAATTATAAAATAATTAATAATACATTATATGATAATATTTTTTATCTTTTTTTTTGCTTATTATAAATAAGACAGATTTAAAATTCAACGCAATTCAATTAGATAAATAAATTTATAAAAATGTAATTGTTATTAGAAATTATATATAATTTTCGAAATCTTTATTATTATATTCGTATAAGCAATCAAAATCTCGAGAAGACTCTGATATTTATAAAATTATATTCTATTTTTTTTCTCTCGATCATTATTCTCTCTTCATCAAAGAAAGATTTCAATATTATATTATCTTTCTACTTCTTTGATCGAGGATGAATTAATTCATTGAGGCATCTTCGCTGGAGTGCCAGATGCGAGCGTGCATACATCTCTTTTTCCTGGTTTGCTGCGACGATGCGACTCGATCGCGGGTTGAGCCATGCTCCGGAGTGCCAAATAACATCACAGTGACCGATTGCTGAGATCCGTGGCCGATATTGAGACTCCTGCGCGCCAGGTACGAATCGAGTATCTGAATGCCCTCGTAGAGGCTGTCCAGGTCGCAGCTGGAGTATCGCTGACTGCCGAACCGTCCACGTTTGTCGATAATATTCTTCGGCACGTTACTCGGTGTGTTGGCCGCCGTACTGGGATTCGTGGTGCATCCGACACTGCTAGCCACCTCCGACACGATTTCGAATTCGTCCTGCAGTTTGTCATAACTGCACGCGCTGATCGTCGAGATCTTGGTGACGCAACTGTCATGGGACGGCTCTCTGGAAGAGCGGCGCAAAGTTTGGGAGGGCGAAGACGTTGCCGTCGAGTTGGCACTGTGATGAGATGGCTTCGTTGATTTGGAATCAAAAAGTTTGACAATGGCATTTTTCGAGACAGAAAAGTCTTCTTCTTGGTATTCGTCGGTTTTTCCCGTGGAAGACGATGCGATCGCCGTTCGATCTGACTGCGGCACTTCGCGATCATCGATGCTTATCGATGTTACGGAGATTGATGAACTGTCGATCGGCAGATCTTGCGGATTAGAACTATTATTGGCGCAGCCGCACGCACCCTCGCAGGAGCAGCCGGTGCTTTTCTCGTCCGGTTCGTCAACAGCTCTTGAAAGAAATTCAATAATTGAAACAATAATTAAATACAATAATAATTAAAAAATTAATATGTATTTAATACGTGTAAAAATTCTCAAAATTACCGTTTGGCGGCTTCGTCGCAATTCTCTTCCGAAACGTGTTGGCTATTCCCTTCCAATGCTTCTGTATCTTCCTGGACCGTTTCTCGAACAGCTTGAGTATCTTTCGGGGAGCTTTCGGATATCCAATTCGTGTCTGTAGGAATGCAATCAGTCAGGTATGTATCTTCGGCGTCCGCACGCGAGAATGGACCTCCGACAGATGGATGAACGTCAGATGAGGATAAAGGATATTGCGCGCTGCGACGCAGCCAAGTGCGACGGACAGGGCAAATCTGTCTCATTGATGCCGATAAACCAGCTAAGTTCAAAGCTTTTGATATTGTTTCCGGAGGCGTGATATACGGAGGCGGTGGACTCTCGGGTATCCGCAATGTGCGTCGATCGTTTCCCGTTACTACCGGGGTCGTTTGTCTGCTGCGATTATTGCTCGCACCATCCACTACTAAGAAGGTAGAAGAATTCGCGTCCTCGTCGTGCCTTAATCATAAAATTCAACACTTGATCCTTGGAAATTGTACATAAAAATCAAAATTTTGTGATCAAGATTGCCTTCCAATTTTCTACAGCAAGAATTGTTCTACATTATTCGATAAGAAATTAAAATATGAATTAAAAAGAAAGAGAAAGAATATTTTACTGGTTTGCAAAGCTTCTGTTGCAAGATTCACGATTCATGCATTGAGCTTTCTTTTTCTGCAAAACGAGCTTTGCGACCTCTTCATAGCCTGGTGGAGCTTCGTAGCCGGGTGGATCATCCGGCATCGATATTTCATCGATCCGTGCACCGTCTGTAATATCAAAAACTGTCCACAGTGACGTGAGAGTCGTTTTGCTTTCTCCATAGTTTATGGAAACTAATTCCTACATTTATTCTCCGTACTTGAACTCACTTTTAAAAATTCTCGATTATATATTAACTTACATAAACAAACTAATACAAATGTATCAATTGCGTTTCTCTAAAAAGCACAAATAAATTTATAGCACAAGTGTATATTTGTGAATTTTTAATAAAACATTTCTGTGATTTGCTGCAACAATGCGTTGCCTCATATTTTGTTCAAGAAAAACCGAATTTTATTTCAATATTTAAAAGTAAGAAAATGCAGATTAATAAATCCATAAATTAAAAATAAGAGTTGTCGATTCTTGTTATGTTTTTTAGATCTAAACAGAAATGTATTATTTTCAGCTTTGATCATCAAAAATAATTTATTTTTCTCTTAAGTAATTTTTATTTAAATCACGTACTGTTTTCAAGACTTCCTATATGATTGAAATGAATATCTTTTGCAAAAACATTGTAAACATATACCTAGAAGCTCGCTGATTGTTTCCAAACGAGATTGTAGTTCTCTTTGTTGTCTTGTTCTGGCTCCTATTCTGTACAGCAGTATAATAAAAGCAGATATCAGAACAATCAGACCGAGGCTGCTGGCAACAAACACCAGGGTGGCCGTTTTCAGATCTGGATACCGATCGATTTTCGGAAAGTAATAATTCGCTTTGTTCATGTGCCACTTGCGATTCCGCGGCTGCATCTCCCAATCTGTGCGCAACATTTTACTCTAAAATTAACTTATAAATGGTTCAAGCATAAAATATTTTATAGTTATAACTAATATATTTATTTTATTTTAGATAATAATTTAGATAACAATGTACACTACTCCACAAAAAATAGGAAACACTTGTCAGACTTCAAAATCGAGCAATTTTCAAACATTGAAACTCGGAGAAAAATCATTGAATTTTCCTAATTACAGAGGTTTAAAATTGCTCGATACATATAATTTTTGTGTACCAAAAATAATTTTCGTAACAACAGTCGAAAGTCTTTTTTATATCAAATTTTTAAATTACAATCGTTTCAAATTATGAATGCGTACCTTGGAAACACGTTGCTGGCTCGTCGCTATTGTCACCGCAGTGATCGAAGCCGTCACAATTTAACTGACTCGGGATGCATCTATGATTCTGGCACAGAAAATCAGTGCCCGCAAAGCAATCTGCAATGTTCAATTTTATTAAAAATAAATAAAGCATATAATATCCCAGGTAGAAATCTGGTGTAGAAGAAAGCCTGGCCTTGAATATTTTTCCCCGAGTATAGCTTGCATCTGTCCGGAAATTTAGCTTAAAAAATTTAGCTCGCACCCATGTGTAATAAGGGACAACGAGCATGGACGGATCCTTTATTTAAAAATGTACCCAGGCCCAGGCTTTTACAGTTTTTCTTAGAAATTATCCTGGAATCCCGTTTCTAGGAGCACCTAAAGATCCTGTTAGAATAACCTAAAGGTTCAAAATAAAAATACTGGTTTTTCTCTACAAATAGATATTTTTTAACCAAAACCTGGGAAAAATAGTGGAAAATTTACAGCGAAAAGCCAGGACCTGTCCAGATGTTCCAAGCTAATATTTCCCATACGGGGCCCGTATATATTCAGGAAAGATCGAGAGAAATTTCTACCTGAGATGGCAAGATTTAATTATTTTACGATCCATTATTATCGAAACTTACCCATATAACTGAACGTCGCGTAAGCGATCGCCAAGTGCGAGCTTGGACCGAACGTACCACGAAGACTCACGTGGAATCCGCTGGTGACCGGTGCGATGTGTTCTCTGTACCTGAGTAGCTGCAAGTGATTCGCCGGATGTCGAATCACTTCTAACGCCATCAAAGCCGAGGTCGGACCCTGTTTGATGATCAGCTCCGTGTTGCCGGCTGAAAAATAACAAGTGCACAAGTGTGGCATTTACAAAAAAGCGCGACTTTCCTCATTCTTCGCGATCGGTGTTTTAAAATCACATTTTACATCTATTCCATGTCTCTTGTGTGTAATTACACTACATAAAAATAGACGATAGAATATTTAGATCAATCGGGAAAAATAGAAAGAGAAACGAAATAAACTGTGCGTCTGATTTCTGTCAGAGATACAATCACCAACTTTTCTAAATGTTATTTAGTGTGAAAATTTTATCTTGCCACGCACCCATGTCAGCGAAATCCACCACCTTCAGATATATGTGTGACTTCATGTGCAAAAAGTTCTTGGGTGGCCTGATCAACCAGACACAATCGTACGTTTTTACCCCTTGACCGACCATGTTCATCATCGTGATAGCGCCGCCCAGATTTTCCACGTATCCGCCGCAATCAGTGATCGGCTGTATAGACTTGTCATACGTATGGCCGATCACAAAAGAATAAAAGGCTTTGTAACCAAGACCGGCGCCGCCGTTCGCGTAAAATCTTATCAGCAATGAAGGACCGGAGCTCACTATAACCGGCGGCCGAAATCGCGCTCCGCTACTCACGTCTAAACGTTGTCCGTTCCAATCGTAAAACTGTAACGATAAATATACAAATGTTAAAATGTAGCGATACTTAAAATCCGTTTGAATATAATGAAATCTGCAAGTTTTGTGACCAACTTATCCTAAGAAAAGATTTTAAAATATTTATTGGCGAAATCAAAGATATTTTTCGCCGAGAAATAATACTCAAACTTGGGAGAGGTTCAAAAAATTGTCAAAATAATATTAAATACCTAGAATTCTAATATCTTAATTTTTTGCTAAAACCGACTATTAGAACTATCGAAATAGAAACAGAAACGACGGATGATTTGACATTTCTTTCTCCAAGTGTGTCGATCTTGATTTATCTCTGGAAAGTTTCTTCCATCGCTAAGAATTAAAGTTAACGTAAAAAAATAATAAAAATTGCACCTCCATTATGGAAACTGTCGCTAATTGGAAGTCGCTAAACAGTAACCTGATGCGACAGGAAAGAGCCTCGTTAGGACACGTTATAATATACTCCAAGCCCAAATCACGAGGATATCGAGCCGGGAAAAACGGTGAGGTCAGAATACCACCGCCGGTACCGTTCAAACCTTTTGTTGGCGCTCCCGATGTCATTTCCGTGCCTTTCAGATGCAGTCTATTTCCTGCAAAAATGTCGATTCCAGAATACTTTGTTGATCGTGATGGCAGTCGATTTATAAAAAGATCACGCAAACTGCTGTACGATAGGCGTGTACATCGAAACACGTCGGAAAATATGCGCGTCAGAAATCCACGAGACTCCGTAAATAGAATAAAGAACAAAAATTCCGCTCCGATCTAATTAAGCCCCATCGAGTTATTCTTATTATTCTTATTATCTTAAATATTTTATTTTAAAATATTAATATTTTCTAGACCACTATTCCTGTATTAGGCCATTAATTTTGATGTTAAATTTACATATATCACAGTTTTGAAAAAAATTGATCTGACTCTTGACAACAATTTCAATAAAAATACAATATTTCCATCTCTACTCACTTTCTGCTGTATATTCGATAGTGAACGCGTACTTGTGAGACTGGCTATAGAATAGGTTTATAGAAAGCGTTCTCGTGCTCGATTTATATGTAATCGGTGCGTACGATCCGCAGAACGGCGAGCCGGAAACGTCTTCGTAGGGTGGTTCCGAGAGCCACACATAGTCGCATCTATAAAGCGGATATTCGAAGCATATGAGCTTGTGATTATTGGAAATGTGATATACCGAGCGCTGAGTATGATATACATTGAAAGCCACAATTCAGAATAAATACTAGAATAAAATATATTATATAAGTGAAATCTGTTTTAAACGATATGTTTCGTGACAACGTTTGATACACAATTCAATTTATAATTTTATGTATGCTAGATTTTACATATAGCTTTTGATTTTTAAGCGGTTTTTATATTACACGATATATAGAATTATAAATCATTTTTGTCCTGAATTTCGTCTCAAGTTCCAAATCTCCTAAAGTAGAGATTTAATTATACAAGAAGAAATAGATTTAATTATACAAAAATCAAGCTTTGATTTTATATTTAATAAAAATCAATTTTTCTTCAATTCTACGCATCTAAGATAAACCGAGAGAAATTTGAAAGGGATCCAAATTCTGAACAATCACTGATGCATTCACCGATGATTAGTTCTACCTGCACGGACTATCCATCACGACACCTCCATCGCCGCAATGATGAGACAGCGCGATATTTTTGAAGGTAACGACTATCATGCAGGATGGACAGGTGACTAGTTCAAGACTGCATTGATGATGGGAGCTGTTGCTATTGGTGGCGTAGAGATGCGACTGCCTCGGCGAGTCTCTGTCGAAGGTGACATTCTTCGCATAGAGAATGCCTCTCTCGCCCAGTTCCAGGTACAGACGTCTACCATTGTGAGGTCCACAAATATCCTCGTTTCGAACGATATTTCCAGTCGCTGCGAGAATCCACCAGAACATCGCGAGGATCACTGAACCCGCGCGGTTGAACGTTTCGTGAAAAAAAGCGCGCAAAATACCAACAATTGATTTCCGAAGATTTATCAAAAATTTAATGAAAAAAAATTAGTATATACAAGCGAATAGAAAATTACAGAACAATCTTCTTCTATAGAAATTATTATCAATTTAATTCTAAAGATTTTTCCTTGTTATTTGATATATAAGAAGCTAATATTATTAATTTTGCATAAATTGCAATAAACAAACAATCGGTCACACCATTTCTTACCATATTTAGAACGATACATATTCGCAGCACAGAAAGCGACGTTCTGCGCTTTCCGTTAGGAAACCCAATGCAATTGCGTATAATTTCATTAGCGCAGTGACACTTCGTTAATATTGAATAAGGCATTCTTATGGTATCCCTCGAATGCGTGGCGATCATGTCCTTGTAGTTTACGTTATGTCCAACAAAGTTCAAGACCGCATTATGTGGTAAAATCGATATGAAAAGTTGTATAATGTCATTCTTATTTTTAGAATCGATTTCGACCATCTTTAATAGGTCATGATTTTTTCTACCAAAGTTTTCTAACACACACACAATTGAATTTACGATTACAAATAATATCATACATATTAATACTAATTTTTTAAAATATCTATTAATAACTAATTTCATACATTTGTCAAATTATTTAAAATTTTGCCAATTATTTTGCCATTATTTAAAATTAATTTGTGTTACAATCTCACATTTAATTTTTAATTTAATTTATCTAATTTTAAATATTTTGTAAAATTAGAAATATCAATTTAGAAACACATTGTTTTATTACTGTTTCCTATCTTCTATATCATACAAATAAAAATTATAATATTCAGTATTTTCATGCTTTAGAATCTTCTATTATAACATTTGGATCCAGAATATTAGAATGTACATTTTTTTATTGCGACGCATTAAAATTTAATATTTTAAAAAAAGAAATGAATCAGTTTGTTAAAATATACATGAAAAGAACGCCCAGGTAGAAATTTTCCTCGATCTTCCCTGAATATATACGGGCTTCGCCCTGGTAGAAATTCACTCTGGACTTTATTATGGCCCCGACTAGCTCGTCAGTCACCAACTACCAAAGTAAGACCCAAACTTTTTTTTTTCTGGCAGCAAAGACTGGCAGCAAAGACTGGCAAACGCTACTGATTAAACAGACTAAATATCATTCTGGGTCATACTATAGCCCTTCTAAATTTGTTTAGATAGGCTACGTCTTGGCAAACAAGTGAGGCCCATACTTCTGTCTTGGCGTTAAACTGACAATTTTTAGCAGGGCGTATGGGAAATATTAGCTTGGAAAATCCGGACGGGTCCTGGCTTTTCGTTGTAAATTTTCTACGATTTTTCCCAGGTTTTGGTTAAAAAATATCTATCTGTACTTTTCCTAGATCTGGCCGGGTCCGATCAGGGAAAAACCAGTATTTTTATTCTGAACCTTCAGTTAACCTTTTAGTTTATTTTAATGGGGACCCTAAGAACCCCTAGGGACAGAATTCCAGAATAATTTCTAAGAAAAACTGTAGAAACAAGCCTGGGCCTGCACATTTTAGATAAAGAATCCGTCCATGCTTGCCGTCCCCCATTACACATGGGGGTCCAAGTTAAATTTTTGGGACAGATCCAAACTATACTCGGGGAAAAATTCAGGGCCAAACTTTCTTCTAGACCAGATTTCTACCTGGGCGTTCTTGCTGAGATATCTAAAAATTATGCCAGCTATAGATCTGAAAATAATTTTGTTAGACAATTAAAATTTATAACAGAGCACTTAATTTGGTTGATGGAACACAATGAGGTCATATTGCAGCAAAAAGTTCGAATATTCTGATAAATTTTGAAATTGATAAATTTTGATTGTCCAACAAAATTATTTTCAGATCTGTATTTGGTACAATTTTTAAATATTTTAGCAAAGAACGTTGCGAGTTTAGTTTAGCATTCTAGATCACTTATTTCTTTACAATATAAAATTTTAATGCATCACAGTAAAGTTCTAGGCTTGCCAAGTGATATGACATAAGATTCTAAAGCATAAAAATAAATAAAATATACATTTTTGTTTCAGAAAAACTCGTCGTATACGTGCTTTTCGAGTGCAAAATAATTACGAAAATTCGAATTTTAGACTTCTTATTATACAATATATTTTTATAATGTGTGTTTATAATACCAATAATACTACGTCGCGATGTTGTATGTCGCAATGCATCGATGCATCGAAAAACGCAAGCAATATCGAGATTAATTGAGTTGGCTAATCGTCAAAAAGATACATTTACATGTTAGACTAATTTGAATATATAAAATTCGAATTTTACCTGATACATACATATACATATACATATGTGTGTTATGATAAGAGTATATGCAGTATGCATAAACATCTGCAGCATGAAAAACCAAGAAGATCGGTCTTTGTCGCATGTCGCTACGTCAAGTTTTCGCTGAGTTATAGTGTTTTGAAAATTCGGCAGGTGCATCACGCTAATTAGATGAGGATGACACGCATCGGAATGCATGGTATGCCAAAAAAAAACACGCGCGACACGTGCGGCATGCGCAAGAATGCGGAAGTTATTAATGCCATCTAAAATTAGCCTTGGCAAGACATTGACCTATGTGAAATACGTGGCGGACGATCATCTTTTCTCATCGGTCAATTTCGACGTATGTCGGAATCAGTCGGATCATGTGATCAATGGTCGATAAGATTGTCAATCTTTTGCGAAAAAGTGCAGTGGACGAGTGTCATAAATAAGTAAGAGTTTAACACGGTTCTGATAAAGTCAGAATCATTTATTTTAGATAATTAATTTGAAAGATATCATTAATTAATTACAAAATCAAAATTAATTCTTTCGGTACTTAGCATAACAACACGAAATAGTTGTTATTAACCTGATTTGTTAGTTTTATAGGTTAAGGCGGCATGTAGATGTGCACTTTGTGGTTGCAATAAACGTTATTCGAACAGCGTGTTTATGTATAATCTAAATAAATATTTTTTGGACTATATATCAATCTTCTTCGATAGAAAGAATTATCCAGACACAGCATATCCATAAGACGTCCACAGGATATCCCGAAGACGTTTTTAGGACGACAGGACATCCTCTGGATATCCTTTGAATGAATTTTGGATATGCTGTCTGGGTAATGAGATTTTTCAATTATATTTTCTAAAAAATATTTTGCATTTTATGTATTTTTTTAAGAGATAGCATTTTTTATCAGCTATTTATTGTTAACATATTCAATTATTTGTAAATAATTGCTTTTAAAAATGCTTTTGATAATCAGTAAATAATACCTAAATAATAATACCTAATACTATATTAAGTTCTGTTATTAACTCTATATTTCATTATAGATGAAGGAACTAATTACAGAATAGCTAATTAAAAGAATTTGTGAAAAAGATGAATAAAGGATTGCATGATTTGGCTGTACTGTAGGGTGCTATTATCAACACTGGACTTGTCACAGATACAAGAAGACAATAAAGAATTTGTTATTGGAAATGCATATTGTGAGTACCTAGAATTAAAAAAATGGCTTAGAATGTTAAAATATACATTTTATTCATTTTTATATTTTAGAATCTTATAACATGTGGTAGGTCTAGCATTTTAGAATTCACATTTTCTTTATTGCTTAATTTTGAAAACTTACATTTTAAACAAAAAGTGATCTAGAATGTTAAAATTTACATTTTATTCATTCTTTTGTTTTAGTTTTTTTGCTAATGTCTACTTTCAAATTGTCGACATATTACTAGTCTGTTTATTGAGCATCAGCTGTTATAAGCGAA
The DNA here is from genome assembly GCF_040581485.1 of Linepithema humile. Taxonomy (NCBI): domain Eukaryota; kingdom Metazoa; phylum Arthropoda; class Insecta; order Hymenoptera; family Formicidae; genus Linepithema; species Linepithema humile. The sequence goes on along the minus strand of NC_090132.1, from coordinate 21,349,844 downwards.
GTGACGCGCTTGCGTTGCACGCTACTGCACGCTGTATAAGCAATGAGGGATCTGTCAGTAGATATTCCGGAGTTATCAAATGATTCACCTGAAATGGATCTCAGCATTCGGCCAGAGAGACAAAGATTCCCTTTTTGCATCGTTTGGACTCCATTGCCTATACTAACGTAAGTCAATCATAATTAAACGCACATCCTAACTATAACCTCATTCTATGTATCTGACATTTAGTAATGAAGTCTGTTAACTGTTATATGTTAATAATTGTAATAAAGTGTAGAAATAATCTGTAAAGTTCTCGAATGGAATTTAACTTTTAAGATACTTTCTGCCATTTATTGGACACATGGGCATTGCAACGTCAACAGGAGTCATAAGAGACTTTGCTGGTCCTTATTACGTCTCCGAAGACAACATGGCATTTGGTAAACCCACCAAATACTGGCAGCTGGATTATACTAAAGCCAAGGGTGGCATACATGGATGGGATGCTGGAGTGGCAGAAGCTAGTGAAATTTACAAAACCAGAATGGTAATAAAAATTATAAATTCAAAGAATATAATGTTTTTATATTGAATGACATGATACTGAATCAATTTTTCCAGCACAATATATGTTGTGACAATTGCCATTCGCATGTAGCAAGAGCTTTGAATTTGATGTCGTACAACAATTCAAGCAATTGGAACATGGTAAAACTTGCATTTTTCATCTTGATTCATGGGAAATACGTAAGGTAAAAACTATATATATGAATAAATAGTATAAATATAATTGTATGTAATTTTTGTTATTGATATCACGTACTAATTATTTTGATTTCAGCTTTCTAGGTTTTCTTAAGACTTGGTTACCTTTCTGCATACTCTGCAGCATATTCTTTTGCATATACACAATTTCATACTCTTCTGCTTTGCATTAAGTCTGTATATTAAGTATAAAACGTAAGTCAATTATAAATTATACATTTAAGATCTTAACTTTGTGCTATTTAATGAAATTTCATAATTAAAAGTATCTTTATATGAAAATACAGCCTAATCAAAATAGTATCAGTTCTTGGCATTGCATCTGTATCAGTTATTAAAATTGTATATAGAACTTAACATAAGATCTATGAGATGTCATGCCAAATTCTGGCAATAAAAAAACGCAATATCTATCCATATTTATAACATATTAAAGTAATTTATTTAGATTAAAATAGTAAAAATTGTTTAATTTTTACAAAATCATGTACATATTGACTATACAAATATAATAAAATTATACGCAAGTTACATGGCTTTTGACAACATTTTGTATCATACACATCTAAAGAAAGTAATTATTTTTATTTATATTATAATTATTATTCAATTTATGCAATTAATATAAGTTTTATATTGCATAATGAACTGCAAAACATCAAACATATGCTTTAATTACATACATAAACACTATGGCAATTTTGGAGATTAAAACTCTCTATCTCCTTAAGCACAAATTACATAAATTAAAAAGTGAGCCGTAAGCGACTATCTTTTCTTTTATATTAATAAATAACTCTGATGAATTAATTTTTAATTTAATTTTTTTAATAATTTAAGACAGATATTTAATATTTATGTTTTAATATTTATTTTTGATTAAAAAAATATCACGTATTTATTTGTTCTTCTTATGTAAAAGATAGAATCGCTTTAGAAGAGGTTTATATGGCAATCAAAGAATCAAACTTAATGTCTATTATGCGAGTATTGTACATGCAGTCACTTGAGAAATATTTCATATTAGATTTTGTTTATTCACCTAACTAAAGGATATATATGTGCGCGTCTAGTTTGATTCTCTAATTCATAAAGCATTCATTTACACTGTCGTTATATTAAAATCAAAGTTATATTAAATTATTCGTTATTCCTACTATCTATTTCTGTAATGACACCTGTCTCGAGAGAAAAATCATAATCATAATTTTGATTTTCTAATCTTTCAACGAAAGACAATATTTCATTAATCCGTAGGCCATCTATCTCCAAGTCGTTGTTCATATTACTTTCCAACTGTCTGCATAACTTAAACGGTACACCGCTTAGATAATGCGGAGCATCCACTTGCTGACTTAGCTTTGGCAAATTACCAGCCGACATTGCGGGATTCATTGGCGTTCCGCCGATGAATGGGTATAGTCCACTAGGATAAGGCGTACCTTGGCCACTTTCACCAACATTAGGTGGCAATGAAGTTCTTCTTTTTTCAATTACTACAAAATCATCTGCCTGACTAGTAGAAGCCTGTTCTTCTTGCTCATCCCTAGAATCGGGAGGTGAATCCTTGTGCTTCTTTTTGCCAAAGAGCCAAGACATCTTCTGCAAAATATATTGATCTAAAAATTTGTCAGAATTCTATTACATCAAGAGTTAATTTTGGGACATGCTTAAAATTTGTATTTCTGATATATTGATCTTTAAATAAAATATCTGAAGGAATGTACGAAAAAATAAGTAACACATTTAAAAAAAGTTAGTATTATTCTATCTATATCACACTACTTATAATAGCTGAAAATTAAAAGTCATTCTTACACAATAGCTGTATAGATACTGTCTAGGTTAACATTCAAATAAATGTAAAATGTCAATATTAGGAAATAATATATGCAATGCACTGTGACATATATCATTGTAAAGCAGCAAATATCAATAAAAATCAACTATTAATCTTGAGAGACATGATAATGCTATCTTTCAAGCTTATAAAGATTTTATGTTAGATTAATTGTTTTCTTGTTTAACGTCACAAAGATACTGCCTTATGTGAAGTTTTCCAGCTTTCAAAAGATTAAATTATCTCAAATTATTAATATTTTCTGCCGTATATATAATAGGGGAATTAAAACTCGTGATAAAATGTATATTTAAAGGGAAAAACATAAAGTTTACTCACATACAAACAATTAAAAATTAAAGAAAAGAGCTAATCACACAATCAATCAACGGTCCACGCTAAAGACTGACCATACTGCTGACGCTTTTGTTAGTTGCTTCTTCAAAAGAATAAATAAATTCGCGTTGAAACGTAATCAGATACGCGATAAACTTGGATAAACTGTTCCACTCGAGTCAGTACGACATACGAGATGATACGAGATGCGGAGTAAAGCGGTGGTAAAACAGTTTACTTATCGAAATAACAAGCTTGTCTGGTATCCCACCAGATGGCCGTTACGCTCATCATACAAACGTTCAAAATGCATTTCTCTTCTATTTACTGTTTATTATCTATTTTCCTCGAAAGATTATTTCAATGCAAAACGCGTGTAACTCAAATGTGCTAAAAATTAACTGTGATGTGATTTTCGCTACAGCGGCCGTTTGCCGCGTTCCCAGACATCGATCTCCGCACGCGGGCCGTTCAGGAATCGCAGTTCGCAATATCGGTAAGATTCTAACCATGTGCAAAAGGCACAGTGAGACACAAACAGACTCGATGGCTGCCGATTGTATTGGCGCGATACTGGATGGCAGTAAATAGACAGGACTAACTAACTAGTATAAAGCATATTAGTTTCAACTAAATATATCGGACAACTATCGACGATACGAAGTTTGCCAGTCTGAATAATAACAACGTTCCACCAGTGTTGAATGCCAGTACTGGCTAATACAACGGCCACGAGTAAATCGTAGTTATGTACATGCCAACTTCAGATACACAGTAGTGGTAGATTGAATACGAGTAACTATGAATAGTCATAGAACGCACACAAAGATTGTGTGATAAATAGGCCAATTGAAAGGGTGAAGGACACGTGGCAATAAATATTACATTCTTTTAAACGTGATCGAGTATTTATAAATAAAAGAACATTTCTAATTGGTGGCAAAGGATAAAGAACTGATGTTGTTTTTCGTAATATTGGTTTTAATTTAATGAAAATACAGTCGAATAAAAATTTGGGAACGAAAAGAAATTTGCATCAAGTTATGATTTCCGCATGACAAAAGATTAAATTCTGATGTTTTTCGTGCCATGTCTCGGCAAAAGGAGGCTCCAGCCGCGCCGTTTGTCGCGTTCCGAGACACCGTCTCCGCATGCGTACCATTCAAGCATATATATACGTAACGTGCACGTATACTGTTTTCGCGATTACGCCGGGCGCGGTAGTTCGACAAAGCGCGTCGAGGTAGCAGCGCAATCGCATTGTTTTTATGTCGTCGCCGTGTTCCATCACGTATGCACATATCGCGAGTCGAAACGCACCGCGCGAGTGAACACGTATCCGGTGAACCGCGACTTCTTTTGCGTCTTTCGTTTTTCCGTTGTTTGGTAGCAGGCGATATCCCCGGTAGCCGTTAGGACGAGTATCATCAACTCGAAGGACAACAGCACCGCGGTGTAGGTGTGGCGGGTAAGTGCGATCAGTCTTACATGTGTGTATATGTCGCGCGGTTAGGTCAACGGATACAGACACCGATCTTACGAGCTACTCCGCAAATTTCGCAAGTGTCTGTCGCTCGTAAACGACCGTTTAAATTCATATGTCGATGCGGTACTCTGATAATTGAAGCGGCGGGCGCATTAGCACGCCGTTATTAAATATTATCCCGATAGTTTGAAGAATAAGCGTTAGAGAGGTGTGACCGCGGTTTGTCGTACGTTATTTTCGAACGTCGCACTGTGTATATCAAATCGGTATGATAAAATTTAAATCTCTTGTTACAACAAATTGTGCTTCGTGTCACATTTATTGAATTGAAGTGAAATTTCGTTTGACGGAAATATATAAGGTCGCATGAAAGTGCGTTGCAATGAAAATCTCCTATCGATATTCACCATGACGTATTATGCCTCCGCTCGCTTCTCGAGATAATTGCACGGGCATCGTAAAGCAACTGACCTTTTGCAAGTGTATAAATGTAAACAAACGCGTTGCGCTATGGAGACCATGGGGTCAACGATTATGATTTTAAAACGTTTAGCTTTGTGAAATGAAAGGAGCGTTTACGAATAAAGTAAGACTTGTATTAAGTTAATCACTTTGATTAATATAATATTTATTGAAATATCAATCAATTGAATGTAACACACACGCGCGCACACACACATTATTGTGATGAAAAATACATTATATCTTACAGAGTATAATTAACAAAATTAAATTAATATGTAGAATCAAATAAAATTAATTATTTCATAAATATAAAATACAAAATATATGTTAACTCTTTCAGGAGCAATAGTTTATATATGAATTATCCTTAGACATTTTTTTTTGCAAGAGAGAGATGTTTAAAAAGCGGAATCATATTTATTTAAAGTAAAACATTTTAAGAGCATAAAAAATAAAAGACGAAAGCGTGGCTCATATGTGAGCCACTGCCTCTGGAAGGGTTAAAAGAGATTTAACATTCATGAGAGAAAAATGTTAAATAAACATTAATAAAAGACGAGAGAAAGAGAGAAAAAGAGAGAGAAAGAGAGACAAAAGCTAATAGATATTTAAAATTTATTAAAGTGTGCTATTATTAAAGTACTATTTGGAAAAATTTAGCATTCTCAAAGAATTTTCATTGAAATTATCTTTTCGAGAATTTTGCCTTTATTTTCCAGACGGCAATCAGTTTATTAATCGAATTTAGTTCAATTTGTTTGAGTAATTTTTTAAATATAATATTTGAAACGTGAGTGACTCTGGATTATTTTTTTCTTTGGATAGAAAAACATTAAGAAATATAACAAATTTATTTTAAATTTACATCTAAATATGCTCCAGTTTTTGCTTGAAAATTAAATACTTTTTAAATCGAATTGAAGTATTTGAAACATCAGAAAATTAAAAAAAAATTTTTTTAAAGGAGTATTTATTTATATTTTGTGAAATAAAAACAGCACGGATACAGGATAAAATCCATACTACTACAACACGAATTTATCATGACTATTGTTCTTGATAAGCAGTTATAAGCATAAAGCGTACATCCATTGATGTATGCAACATAAATGTTGCGTGTATATTCTGAGCAATGAAAAATGAAAAAAGTAAAAAATAATATCTCAAATATAGTTGACAATTGTTTTTTATTTAAGCAGACTTAAATTGTCTTTAACAAGGCCGTCACAGACAAAAGCTTTCAGCGTATGTGAGAGAATGTTTTGAGCAAAATTGAAGTACGTTTAATAAGAGAATAAAAATCGCACAAATCTAGAAAGCTGGAGGCTAGATGCGATTTGACAATCTTCGTTTGATATCGTACGTTGCGCGAGTCTCTCGTTTTGCATCGTTGTCTGTTATCTCGTAGCGAGATAATTAATCCTCTATTCAATCCTCTTTTAATCCGCGCCGCGACTCATCGCGTGCGTGTCCCGTGGTATGGCTTTAGAAGTGCACGCTCGCAGACTCTGTTACGATAAAAAAAACGGACTGCACTTTTTGCATGTTATCACGTAGACTCCGCGAGCGAGTATTAATGCCCGACGGCTATCACGAGTGCGCGGCAGTCCGGCAATAACATTGCACCATGAACGGAACGACGAGCGGCGCGTGGACTTAACCTTTATGTCTTTTTTTATTCGCGCGTCGCGGCCGTTATATTTTTAATATCCTTATAGGTCAGAATTTATAGGGAAGCTGGAGTTATAAATATATCCCGCCTTTATTAAGTAATGAATTGCGTCGAATTAATTAATTCTGTGCATAAAATCGATGAAGCATCTTGTTGTTTCCCCCTTCCCCTTTTTTTCGAAAATCCTAATTATCATGTGTCACGTTATTTTATTATCAGCTGGAAACTGTGCGTGTAAAAATTTAATATGTATAATATCTGCGAATAGACGAATACAATTGCAATGAAATTAATTAACAAAAATAGAGTTTATCTTGTTTAGAGATAGATTCGACCTATCATTATACGTTTTAAATACGAAGTTTCGCTTTTTACATCTTTTACATCTTGCGTTTTGTGTCGTAAGTATGATTATCTCGCAAGTGATCGATGATAGAACTGAAATCGTGATGTTTTATCAGCTGTTATTACGTAAACGACACCGATGATATATATACAAAATCGTGTAAATACTCGTTGAAACCAATATAATTTCGATGCGTTCGAGAAAATTATCTTTGTGTTTATTTGTGATATGCGATAATTGGCTTAGCATACGTTTCACTGCGGCTATAGCATGGAAAATTTTACTTATCGGAGATTATTTTTGTAACACATTTAAAACACTCGGACGTTTATGATGCGTACGGATTTACACATAACACGACATTTGCACTGCCGGTTTTTTTTTTTCATTTTGTCGCAATTGTATTGTGCTATTTTAATCGGCAGCCAATATCAGTCGAATACGCAGATAATACGCCCAATACGACGCGAAATATATTGTCCGTTAATTATTTCAAATCACAGTTGTACCACCGCGCATCCGTGATGTACATCCAGCTGTCACAAGCACGAGTAGATGCAAAATAAAATCAATAATTCCGGATAATCGCAGTAATTAAATTTAGATGTCGATATAAAGCAGTCACGTTGTGAGCTTTTTATTAGTTATCGGCATAATTATATAATGCTATATATAATTATGCAATGCCACTTGACGTTGCATAAGCAATTGTATTTTTTTCTTTTTAACCTTTTTTCTCGTATTTTTTCTGTTTCTCTAATTCTATCGCGTTTATTTTCATTACGGTGGCAACACGACGTACAAAATTGTGTGAACACACGCGCGCGATCAGTGATGAAAAATTTGTTTTGCCGGTATTATTAGTTTTATCGAGCATCGACACAGTTTGGTTTATTGAAAAAAATGGATTACTGGTTGATAAAACATTATTTCCCTTTTCGTCCATAAAATCCTATCAGATTGGTTCTTCCGTTTCGTAAATGGCAGTTTGTTTCGACCGGAAGTGCGAATATTTTAATGACTGCAATAGTTACGTAAAGTATATTAACGCAATAATACATAACGCATACTTATAAATCGTTATTATCAATTAATAAATTTGACGTATAACGAATCACTTTTTTATCGGTATTAGAGAGGAACATATACGATATTATGAGATGAGCGATGCTATAGAATTTTCGTGTACAAAGTAAATTTTGCAATTCGTAAAATTTGATATTTTTAAATAAAAATATTACTTGAAAGTTAACGTGCGAATCAATATTGTAACATAATATTTGTTAATATTTCAGTTAATGATTTATATTAAAAGTTATTATATATTTATATTAAAAGTTTATATATTTATATTAAAAGTTTATATAACATGTTATACAAATTGAAATTATATCACAATATATTATTAATTATCTGGAAATGTATCATTGTATTAATAAAAAGTATTATTTTGTATTTAAATGTCAAAAAATTAGGACACAAATTTTTAGAGATTTTTTCGTCACATGCGAATTTATTGTACTGTTTTAATTAATTAAAAACGAAATTTATTGGGAAGATTTTAGAGTCAAACAAAGCGTCTTATTGCGATTTTTGATGTAAGTTATACACCGTGGAAACATTCTCTCGTTTATATACGTTCACGTACCACGATCGATCGAGTAGTTTATTTTTACGTCACGCGCGGAAGCGAAAAATTTTAGTTTGTCATGAAATAATAGTCAATATCGCGGGATGCGCGAGATTCCATTTTTATTAAATCACAGCAATGACGATCGTCGACGAGCGCCATAAATTATGTCCAATAAGCAGTTCTCGATGAAGGCAATTCTCGGATCACCGAAATTACTACGAACAAACGCTTATTAGCTGCGTGACCGCTGATTATTAGTTCGTCCCATGAACTCGAATTAAATCTGTTAATCGCGACCACGGAATATTTTCGTGTGATTATCAAACGTACTTTCATCCCGAAAAAGACGTTTCTGCTACAAATGATGATTGAAATCTGCTATAAATTATTCGTAATAGATTTCAATCTTCCTTATACGGTTTGTAAAAATGGAACTTGTCAATAATTTCACGCGAAAGAGTAAAAACTAGAGATACATATATGTCTTAAATTGATAATGCAATTTATCCTTCCACGAAAGGATCTAATTGCTATGTACATCGAATCTCATTATATTCGAAAATTTATTTTAACATATGATTAAATTATTAGTAATATGCTTGTAGTAATCGTAATTGATTTCGAGTATATAACCGTAACTTACATCATTTATTTTACTAACTTTTGCTTAAGATCGAAGCAAAAAATGTAATAAGTCTTTAATTTGCAATATCTGTCGAATTCAAATTAAATGGAAATTAGCAATTAAGTAACAGTCTAATCAAGCTTCTAATTTCTAAAATTACCGAGTGGTCTGCTTCTCTAACTGTATTGTCTTCGGTCGTGCCAGATTTATCTCGGTGTAAATAAGTCAGGAAAGTCCCGATGATCATCGGGAGATCCGGCGACAGATTCCTCGTCGTCTTGTCGCACTATCCCGATCTGTTCCGCTTCATTCTATTTTAGGACATTATACGCAGCGGCAACTAGGTCAGCGCTGAGGTGGTTTCCGTTTGATATCGTAGTTACGACGGAAAGGGAAGGTTTTAGGGTTGAAGAATATTTCATGCTTGCTATATTTTATTTCGTTTATGAAGAAACTTCCTAAAAATTAGTCCTAAAAAATTATGCATTTTTAAGTGAAAACTTGATATAAAAACTTCTTTTCGAAATTCTTTGTGTACGAAAGGCACTTTTGATCTGTGAAAAATTATGGCATTATGAAAGATTATAAATTATTGGAACACCGAAGAGTTTTGCATTGTATCTTTTTATTAAACAAATATTATTTAGAAAATAATAACTTTTTCTAATCATTATTTTCACATTTGTAATTTTTTTATGATTTCTTTTATATCAAAATTATGTTTTTGTATACATATATTATAAAGACAATGTGGTGTCGATTCGACAAATGATGCAAGACTAAAACTGAATTATTCACAATAATTATATAAACGATTAATATGGAAAATGTTCAGATCTAAATTAATATTCTCAGGTCACATCATTTGCGTACAATAGTATTTCGACATAAAAAGGCAGAAGTTAAATATACAGAAATATCGCAATTTCCTCAGACTCGTGTAATTCGTAATCGAGTCGCGTTTTTGTAACACGCTTTAGCCTACTCAAATACGATATAAATATATTCAGTTGACAATCTCACGGACTTCCTCCTCGCAACTCGTGCCAAACAGAAATTCCGGTGTGTCATGGGGAAATTTCAATACGTGTCTCACGATGTTTCTCTAATTGAATCGCGGTGTTAAAATGTAATACATCTAGAGCACCGCGCGGATGAATCATTTGTCTTTGACGAAATGCACGTAGCCATCAGAATTGTGGTCCGTCACAGAAATGTGGTCCAAAATTACTGACGGTTGCGATGTATTACAACGTGTACAATTTGTATGTTCTTTTAGCCGCGTTTTGAATATTATCTTTTAAATTATCTGAAAATGAGGATATACGAGATTGAGAAAATGAAGGATACTGAGTGAGAATGAATGATTAATGTAATATGAAATGATTTAATATTTAAAATATCTCGTAGATAATCAGATAAATTAATAGATATATTAAATGTTATAAAATATAAAATATATATTATTTATTATAACACGTACTTACATTTTACAATAATAAGTCGTCATATTTATCTATACAAGAGCTATTGCTATGTTGTATATATACATATATTATTTACATCCTTTAATAATTGTGTTTCCTTTCAGAAAGCCGATGTAATGTAGAAGTAAACAGCGATTGTACGTCCCGAGAGAGTAAATGTGCGGCACAGTGGATATTCAAACACCAGGATGACCAGTGAGCATCCGTCGACGAACGCAGTTGCAGAAAAGAGTGAGTAAAGAAGTATTTACATATGAAACGGAAAAAATTTTAATTACTTGCGTTTAATTAATCAACGAAACGAAGGCTTTTAAGTTTTTAAATCCTTTTGAGCGCATCAAAAGCAGTGAAATATGAAGTAAGATGAATAATCATAATCTTCTCTTTTCCTATTTATCTTTATGCGTGCGTTTTTTCTTGGTTAATTACATGGGTTGTTTAAAAAAGCGCAACACATTGAAAATCCACAAGAATCGCAAGAATCGTATCGTGGTAGCACAATCTCCATTATATCGTAGGGAATTTTCAGTATCGCGATTTTACATTATATTCCTATTTTTATTCGTAATTTATGGCTCAATTTAGTTTTATGAAAAAAATATTCGTAAAAATTGAATAATAGAAAATAACAAAAAATTCAATTAATATATTTTTAAATTGAATAAATTCAGATTTTTATTTCATAAATATTCATTTCATAAATATGTAAGAATTTGCTATATTAATTTTTTTGCAACAACCGTTAACAGAACATGCTAATTTTTTTCCGAATTTAAAACTTTGAGAGTTGAATACATTAATTATACCGGTTTTAATTTCTATAAATTACGAATAATTTTCATCATTAAAATTTATGATCAAATTTTATGTAATAAAGTCATATAAAAATGTATTATTTTTCCTCATGCAGCACACTCGAAGTTCATATAGTCGATTGGAATTTTCACATTTATGATCTTTTATCATCGCATTAAATAATTATTTTTCTCATTGCGGTCTTTCTCATTTTCATCAATTTTATTCTCATCAATTTTATCGACAAAAAAGTGCTACGCGCGCATGGGAATATACATAGTTTGGAAATATGGTCGACAAGGTTGTCAAAAAAACGCTACCTTGGAGCGAATTTATATTCGCGCGGTATTTTCATGAATATTTTTCAAAGCCTGGCTTTGCCGCTGTCTGTAAAATTTTCGAATGGCGTATATAGAAGCTGTTTTAATTTAACAAAAATGTAACCGATGTGTCATGTAGCCCGGGAGAACACACGTCATGAAAGAGTGTGGAATCGCCTTTTAACTACACCTGTCATATTGCGGGCGATAGCACTGTCTCGAATGCGAATACACGAGTAACGAACGCACGTTGAATAAATTAAACACATGACATTTGATATTGTTGTGACAAAAATATTACAGTTTTTATTTTTAATATTTTGCTTTTGTCTTAAATTATATTTTAATTTAAATGATATAATAAATTGCTGCAGTCAAATTTTTCAATACACTTTCTTCTAATTTTTCCTTTCTTCCTCTTGCTTCTATTTCACATTTACTTGGCTACATGATTATGGTATCTTCTGTTTTTTTTTTACTTACTTTCCCATTTTAACATTGTCATGTGGTTAGACAAATGTGAAATAATGACACGATAATGTAAAAAGAAGTGAGAAGAAAAAAGAAAAGTTAGAAGAACAAATAGGAAAGTTTGATTATATATACAATTAGGTTCTTATATAAAGAATAATTTTTTTTATTATTGTTTATTATTTTTTACTTTAATTTTTACAAATTCGTGTTCTCAGGAACTCGTGTTCTAAAGTACTACAAAATAATCCCTTTTTTTCTTTCTATTCGTATCCCCCTATGATTGTCAAAGAATCGATATTCTGGGGCAAAAAAGTTATACTTAATAAAATATCACGCGATTTACGAAGACACGTGCCTGCTGTGGTGCCAAGAATTCCGGAATGCCGCTTACATTGCGCGAATTCTCGGTGGTCGATTCGAAACGCGCGATTTGACCACCGTGCCGACGATGACGACAAACGCAACGCGACGCAATGTAATGTGCATGCGTATCCGTAGTATCCGGATAACACACCCGTAATATCAGATTACTGCAAAAGCACATGACACATTTATTCAGAATTTCTAAACTTCAAAAACACGATATTTTATCTAAAAGTCGATATTTTGCAAAGGAATAATAGCACTCTTTGAAACTTTTTTAATTTAAAGTTTTCATCAGTAACATCTTTTGGATAGATAACACAAAATCAATTCGCATTAAAATTCTCCCAAATATCATACTGCCTTCGCACGCCCGCACGCTCCGGAATATTGTTGTCCGGTATGGCACCGAAATAGCGCGTTTGTTGCGCGCTGAATTTTGCGCGCACGCTGCCGCACCGTGCCGCGTGTATGTACATACATACTCAGCATTATATTAATAGAGCATGCACTTTCGCCGCGCCGCGATGACCCATGTAGCGTGATGGGATGGTAGCGACGTACGCAACGCCACCGCGGTCCGAGATAGTCCGCGAAGACGGACGAGACAATCTTAGGCACTGAAATATATTTGTCTTTACGCGCTCGCACTTATAAATCGCACCGATCATGACGGTTTTCCATTGTGACGTTCACGTCGGCACGAGTCGTTGCAACCCAAGTGATCATTTGTACAATAACGGAATGTTATAAGAAGTGAACTTCGAGAAAGAAGCGGGGAAAACCATTCGCAGAATTTCGTTGAATTCAGTCTCGTCTTTAGAAGAAAGGACAGATTCTTTAGTTACTTCCTGCCCATTCTCTTTAGTGATCGACGCATTGAAAGATTCTTTGAATTGTAAACAAGTGCAAATACGTTTCGCGAATTATATTACAGTGATAATCTCATAAAGACACAAATTCAAAATTTTTTTCAAATTAAATTATCGAAATATGTAAAATTTTGGGGAACGCGTAGTATAAAAATCTTGAATACGCATAAATGAAACTTCGTCACTAATGTTACAAAGTGATGATTTTGTTCGGTACTTTTGCTTAAAAAATTCTATTTTTAATTAGTTAATTCAATGGTGATATATCATTCAATAGTTTAAAGTTTTTGCTGTCAAACTTAATCAGAGCAACGCGAAGCGTTGTCATCCGCGTCTCGGATACACGAACGTGACGTGGTGTCATTTGCGAGGATCAGCAACGTCGCCACTCGCCCGTAATGCACACGGACGCATTAAATAACGCAGCCGGTCAGGCTAATGAAGCGCAGCGGAGACGAGGTGAGTTTGCACATATCGAGTGCATTTCTATTTTTAGCCAACGCCATATTGCGTTACGCGTTTCGTAATCACTACCGATACTGGGTGCTCGATCAACTAGATCGTTAGAGATGCATTCTATTTATTTTGCACATTTTATAACAGAATTGCATTTGCACTGTGATAGTAAAATAACACAAAACGTGGTACATAAATAAAATATTGCTACGAGCAATATAAAATTCTTAAAAATATTCTACTCTATTTATATCTGCAAGATGAATATATTTGTTGTAAAAATTTTGAAGTAGTTTTTACATGAAAAGTTTTTTTCTTAAAATCAAAAAGTTTTTATTTTAAGTAAACTCTTTACTAAAAGTTTAATAAATACCGTATATTCTAATTAAATGATTTGTGCTCATATTTAGTAGTACTCTGATTTTATCTCAAAATTTTCCAGTGATTTGCTGTTCAAGTTTTATTCATTCAGAGCAATATGAGAAATTATCTGGTATCACTATTTCAATAGGTGCATTTATATCTAAATTTTATTGATTATTTTTTTAGTAAATTTATTTAACACATTAGTTAATATAGAAAAAAAACAAATTAGTAATATAATATAATAGGAAAAGAGAAACGTTGAATTTTAGCCGCATTTTCTATGATCGTGATTCTTGATGCGTTGCAATTGCGTATTTGATTAATGACATCAATGAGACCCGCGACCTTCGACACATGCGCTGCATCCGCGTAGGACGGTCGAACTTGACTTTGGAGTCCCATGTCCCGTTGATTTTGGCAGGCACGCGTATGCATCCGCACGGGAATCCCCTTCACTCCTTTTCGCGCCTCACCATCGATCTTGTTGCGATTTCCTCGATACGTCATACGTTGAATCACTTCGATTGAGTACAAGTCATCAAAAACAATTTCAGTTTCCGAAACCACACAACAAGCAAGCAACATTCGACGATATCTTTTCACAGTCGTCAGATTTCTGCGGTAGTTATTATGAAATAGGTTATCATTATCCAAGATGACTCATGTAGTTTTATTACATGAATTATTTCTGTTCTTACATATTGTTGGATTAAATGTAAAATTTATTTTCCACAAATAATTGAAATAATTTGCATCGGAAGAAGGGCAGGATGATTAAGGCATACTTTTTGTTAATCTTTTTTTTTCTTGAAGTATTTAACGTCTTATCTTCAACTTTTGAAATAGTTTCAATAATTAAGCTGTGCCACCTACTTATACATTTCGATGAATCGATTGGTCATCGATTCTAACTCGTGCTTATCGATGCGATACATTTTTAAAACGCCCGACGCCGCGGAAAACCCGAAATAACTCGAAGCAAATACCACCGGGCCAGGATAATAATATGAATGAAATACTGGCAGCGGGTTGGTTGGATAAGAACCCGGTGTTCCTCGACGCCAGCTCACGCCTTTCCCCGTGCCCCGTTCTTCCGCCTTTCGGCGTGCACACGCGTACATCTCTCTCCTCAAAATTAGAGGACGCTGCCGGAATTCTTCTGGCTTATCTCCACATGAATGAAGAGAGAACGTCCTGGCATTTAGATCCGTGCACCGGTTAAGGTAGCGCGGACATTTAATCCGTGACTGATCGTGGCGAGAAAGAGGCTTCGTTTTAAATTAACAGATCTGTATCTCCAAGCATTAACCCTTTTTCTGGCTATAAATACGTCATGAAAGGAAATTATACATCTAAATTAGTGTGACATTCAGTTTCACGTTTTTCTCTACAAATTTATTGTATCGATATTGATGTATTGTCGCTATTGTTTGATATTCAATAATTCCACGCCTCTGTGATGGGGTGAGAGAGGGCGATTCTACTGGCGTAGAAGGTCTACTTTATGACGACGTCGGTTATTACAACACACCGGCAGGACCTCCCACAGATCGAGCTGTCGCTGACAGAAATATATTGTTTGTCCGGCCGCGAGATATGCGGGAGACGTTTACGACTATTATTAATCGGAAGTGTTGTGCCAAGTCGTCGAAATAAACTCCGCTCGACGTGCACGGCTTTAAACACAGCGATAACGATTTTATTGGACGTGGAATCGTGCCGTGCGCGTTTCGCAGATTTTTATCCCGGAGATGAACGACGTGCCGGTAGCATCACTTGAAAACAGTTTATCCGATATACAAGTCGTTTATCTCGATGGTAGTATAAATCCTATTTCGAAAATCTGGCCAAAGTTTCTACACCGCGGCAGTTTACGTTCGTATCTCACTGAAATGCATACATAGCACTCCGCATTTGAATCACGTTCCCCTTCAATATAAACAGATTACATATATATTTTTTGTATTTTAACTTCTACTTATATATCAAAAAGCGTTAAATGTAAATTTATCATTAATAATTATGACTTAGGACGAAAACACAAGTAGGCTACCGAATCAACCAAGTTCATGCTAGTTCCAACTGTATTTGGAAATTTTTGGAAACGTTTTGATCAATTATAAGACTATGTGTGGTGACTTCTAATTAGAACAAATCAGAATTTAAAGATAACAGTTGCAAAATTCTATGTGATGATACAATAAATAAAATTGAAATGCAAATTAACAATCAATAACAAATCATAAACAACAAAAGAATAACAAAAGAGTATGTTAACGCTAAACTGCTAGCTTATCTTTTGTTAATTTGTATCTCCGTTTTCATTTATTGTACCGTCGCGTGGAATTTATCCGTTACTTTTTAATTCTGATTTATTTTGGTTGGTATTTACACTGAATCTGATATCTGATATCTGATGATTTTATAATTGACCGAAACATTTGTAAATATTTCTACATATACTTATAACGAACACACACAGCTTACGTTGACTCCGTAGCTTTTGTTTTAGATTTGTTCAATTCTTTGAATTTGATTAATTTAATAATAATATAACTATGTTATAATAAATAATATAGGTGAAGGCCAGTTTCAGCTAGTTCACCGCTGGTTTTTGCGAATGTAGTTCAATTTGTTTGATAGAAAATATAGATAATCTACATTTCTAACAAAATAAATTGAACTCGCAAAAACTAATTGTGAACTGGCCTTCATCTTTATTATTGAAATAAATATATATATAAAATACAAACACAAGTATAAATGTAAAATGTCAGTACATATTTTTTGGTAACAGCTTTGAAAAAGCTTAGTTTCTGAATCGTGCAAATGCGGAAAACTTCATTTGCTTTATACAGTAAATTATTTGATATGATAAATTTTGCAGATTTTTATACCATTAATAGAGATTTGTTTAAAAAAATGTGCTTATGTTACCTCTTATTTTTATTCTATACATAGACAGAAAAGCGACATTCTTTTGCAACGATGTACACGTTTAAGGAGGAGAGCTCAATCTGAATAAACGTTTAGAAACGAGATTTTAATAAGTTCCACTTTGCTTCAAGCGACACTTGTTTTACTGGCTTATTAAACTAACTATGTAGACTAATTCATACTTACCGTAAAATGTCGGTTCTTCAATACATATATGAAGGTAAACGTGGCGGTAGGTGAAAAAGAAAAAAAGTAGGAAAAGGGAGAGAGAGGATAGCGTGATTTTCTATTTTAACGAGCGGCTGTGTCGGCGCGCGGAAATGAGAGACGGTCGGATAATCGGCGTGGTTTCGCAAAATTGCAACGCTCGTATAAGCTCCTAAGTGTTGACGAAGGTGCGATTGAAAGTGCCAAGATTTTCTTCGATAGTAACTGACGACGCCCCGGAAGACTCACTTAAGATCGTCAAGTACACGCTCGAGTCAAATTTAACCGGCAAGTGAATTTCCTCAAGAGCAAGGCGTATTAAATACAACAGAAACTCACTTAATCAAATATTTTGTCTAGCCGGAGAGAAAGAGTGAGAGAGAATATGATTCGTTTTCTTATTGCATTTATTAGTAAATTTATGTTTTGTCTTAATGTTTTGCCGCACATTTATTTATATAATACATTTATTATAAAATAAATTGACCTTAAATTCTTTGGTGAATGACAATCTTTGTGCGAAAATTTAAATCGAGTGATAAATGGTTGATAGTGCGGAATTTTTTGCGCTTTAAGCTTTCATACTTTATCATGTATAACGGGAAATGATGGGAATGTGATCAAACATCATTAAAATCCATGTCAATACTTGACGGTTAAAGCAAATACGATTTTACTCCTTGCTTAGCTTACACGAAGAGTCTATTTTGACGGGACTATTTCAATCGGAGATTTAGCAGAATCGAATCATTCTTAATGTTAAACACCTAAGAAAGATATATGATGTGTACGAAGTTGATTTCGTGGAAATTTATGAAGTATTGATGATTCCGACTTTATTTTCCATATTTTCGTGTTTTTTATCGATTGTAAATCTATCAACGTTTTCACTTGAATATATATTCATAGACATGATTTTCTCGAACGATACAAATTCTGTAACAAATATTTTAATACTATTTATTTATTGAAATTTTATAAAATATTAATATTATTATAGAATTAATATATGAATATGATACAATATATAAAATTCTTGAAAATCTGTACATACATTTTTTATGTTGCTATGTTCATAATATTTTTTCTCCTTATAATAATTGATATTTTTTAAATGCAAAATCTAAAGAACCTACATAGAAACTTTGAACTCTTAAAATTCTCGCAAGACAAATTGAGATTGTCAATCTGGTATCCAAGTTTAGTCTTGAATTTTCTCTTTTTTTATCGGTCAAAACTATCGATCGAATTTTATCGATCACTATTTTATTTTTGAAGTGCTATTTAACTATTTAGAAAAATTAAAAATAAACCCAGAACTCTCACAGTTTGAGTTTTCACGAAATGATACGTCAACTTTACACACACGTAAAAACGGATTTCGACGTTTCGCGAGCGTATTTTCATCTCGGCCATATGGCCATATTACCGAAAGTGCAAAGTTATTTCTGACCGGGATTCACTATTCTGAGAGCTCGACGTAAGCCTCTCCGGGTTCGAAGTTTGTTGGGGGGGCGTCTGGCACCGCGTATGAAATGCCGCGCGATTTCGCAAAACAAGCGTTCACTTAGATAACGATGGGCGATGTTCGGCGGGACGCGTCTGTATGACGTCAATACGGAAGTTTCATTCAAAAGCAGATCAGCGTTTGTCCACGTGCGTTTTGCGCGCACCTCAATATATTTGTGCACTTGCCACATGCTGAAACGAACGAACACGGTAAAATGATCGTTCAAACACTATTAAATGCGTTTATAGCTTTATACTGTTAATCGACTTATTTATAGAAGCGACTTTATTATAGAAGTTCGAAAAATTATCATTAAATATACCAATTTTGGTAATATTTACAGAAGTATTTTTTAAACAGATGCTATTTGAAAAGAATTTCATATATTTATTTTTGTCGATACTTGTTCGTAACTTTAGTGACTCGTAATACATAGGTATACTTTATTTTTGAACGGTTGTGGCCTTTACTACCAAAGAGATATTTTGACATATCTTTCATACATAGTTGACTGTATATTTTATTCATTTTTAGAAAAAAAAACTGTATTTCATCTCTCGAAATAAACGCGGCGCGTAGTAAGTTACACGTGTTTAAACTCGCACGCGCGTGCCAAATTTGCTGTAAAAATAACCATTGCCTGTTTCAATCAGTTAACCTCGAAATGTGTCATTTGCATAACTGACCACACGATCCGACGTACGAATTATTCAGTTTCCTCATAAGGATTCTTTTTTTCGTAAGGAAATATATTTTACACGATTAGCATACACGTGCGCTTATTTCGGTCGAAAGTATATAATATTTAAAATATTCAAATAATAATTTTTTTTATTCAAAATTTAAGTTCAGAATTTGGTTATTATTTATTATTTATTATTATGCTGAACGCCGCATTACACTAATTTTATTCGGACGAATGCGGTGCGAGTTGACTGCAAATGACAAATCGGTTGAATTGTTTACTCACGTCTTTAATATCGTGCTTTTATCTCGACTAACGTATCTACGTCGCTTGAAATGTTATTTTTGCCGAAATTACGCCAATTTCTACTCGCACCTTGTTTCTCACACGTGCGCGCGCGATGTGCCGACGTCACATTACGTCGAGTATAGTAAATTCCCCGGAGCGATCGATGATATTTTGAGATATCTACCGCGTGTATCTCTCAGCCCTCGCCCGTCCCTTCTCACCCCGTCGCCGCAGTCTCCGGAGATGCATTCAAAAACAGTCTCGCTCCGAGTTGGATAATCTCGACATCGCTTGGCACGTCTTGACGACGTCAATGCGGAGGTTTCATTCATCGTTCCGTATATTTTCGATTTATCCTGCCACTCCCTGTCCCCCCCACCGTTCGCGGGCCTCACTTGTTGCTGCACTGACGCATCATCCGCTATATATAGCTCCCCGTCGAAACGCCCGATATTATTTTCGACTTTCTATTTCGCTATCATCGATCATCGAATCGAGAAGCAGCCGGTGGGAGGAAAAAAAGTAGTTACGTACGCAATGACCTAAAAATAGGCGATCAAGTGTCGCGAGAGAGCAGCGGAGTGTTATTACGGATGAGATAGATGGATTTGCAAGCAACCACCGGTCATTCCGGAGTTAACGACTCGTGTGAGAGACGACATTAATGTTGTTGCCCGTGTGCGCGAGCCTCCTCCTATTTTTAGACCGGCCGATCGGCAGGCTGTACAGGCAATCGTCAAGGCCGCGCATTGCGAAACGATTATCGACGCCAGCGCATGCCGCTGTGTATATTCAGTCGCTGGATCATCCGTGTTCTTTGTGTACGATTTTGCGCGTGTGCTATTCCGCGACCGATTTGCAGCGACATCAGATGGGGACGCAGAATTCGTTCGTCCGAAATCGTCCGTATTTATAGACTATGTTTTTATATGTGCATCTACAGATCCACTCTCTGATGCAACTTTGTAAAGCTACGTGGGCGCGTGCTCGGTTCTAAATAAGGATTATAAATCATAGCACCATCGCGTCGAGTTAAAAGCTGCTTCAATATACATATTATTGACACAGTTCAATTTATTGCTTCTACTTTTAAATCAAATTAAAAAAATAGTCTGAAAATTCGATAAAAAAATTAATATTTAATTTAATGTTTCTATTTTTATATCAAATCAAGATTTTTGTAATAAAAAATATGTCGATGACTTTGTGCTTCTTAAATTAGAACAAAATTTTATTTCATATTTTTATAATTCTGCTACGTTTACAATCAACTGCTACTTCTCGTTTACTGATTGTATGCACATATAAAAGTCAATTGGATTTCCGAAAAATTAGTTTTTATCTCTCTACTGTGCAATTCTTATCATCTATCTTTCGTTCAAGCATTCGATCAATTCATGTTGGGAAGACCTGCAAAAATAATTGTCGTTAATCACAATTTCAAATTTTTTCTCACTTGAAATACACTGTCGAAATGATACTATTTACCTATTTTACACATTTTCTTTGTTATATTGGGGAATAATTTTTGTTTAGATTTCTATTAAAAACTTAATTTGGTTTTTAATATTTTCTTTTGGGCACGTATGCGATTTGCCTGCTCCTCATATACGACCAGTTGTATCTCAAATAGTGAACAATCGAAGCCAGCAATATAATACAGATTCCCATTGCTTTAATGAACATTTGCTTTCGTGTGTCAAAATTTTGCGAAGATGTCCAAGTTAAAAACTCGACCAAGTCTTTCGCCATTTGCGACGTCGTCGACGGTGTGCCGTCATCGTACTCCACTGTTCCCTCACTTAACATCTAAACATGAATCTATATTGTAGCACGTTGTGACTACTGTTAAACAAAATGTATTAATATTAAAGCTAAATGTAATCGGCATTACGTTTATAATTCGTTATATCAAATTTGCGAAAGGGAATTAATTTCATAAATATCAGACTGTGCCAGGCCATTATTAGTATTTTTCTCTAGTCACTTCTTTCGTTAACTAGTGTTTTTGCATCTCACCTGCGGCATTCCAGTTACGCCGCCCGGAAAATAGACATTGAAATGTTGCTGGTCGGTTAAAGATACACCCGCCGGCGGTTCCATCCATCCCGTCAGGAAGGAAAATAGGTAATTTTTACTGTTTTGCCTAGCGAGAATAATATGGGTCAGATCCGGTGGGTACAAACCAGAGTTTGCTGCTTTGGCCGCTTCGTCGTTCGGAAAAGGAGGCGGCAATAAATCTGAGAATTTTCCGGGTCTCTTGTAGTAATTTCCTTCCTCATCCGGTCCATCTTGAATCTATATATTCAAATACAATATATTATTCAATGAAGTTGGAACTCTGTGAAAAAAATTAATTCAAACTTTTGTATTTTAAAAAATCTATCAAATTTCAAGATGTGGATATTTAATCATATTTAATCAACAAGATTAAAAATATAATTATTTATATATTAATTATTATTAATATACACGTTATATAAAAGGCGAAGAGATAAGTAGAAATTATATTTGATATTTTTAGATTACAAATTATCAATTTTCTCGGGATAAATTTGCACGCGCAGCACATTAATCTGATAATACATAAAATATTCATCCATTGATTAACTTTACCAAATAATTTTATGCTACCCGTAACATTTTATATATATATATATATATATCGCGAAATAATAATTTATCTGTAGAGAGCACATTTAACTTCTGCAATGCAACGAGTCTTAAAAAGAATAAAATGTTACAAAATATTTTAAAAATTATTTGGAATATATTATTTCGATGATATGTGAACGAGAAAAATTTGCTTTTATATTTCTTGTAATTTTTTTTGCTTATGGTTTTTATATTAAAAAATTTGGCGAAACTTCTGAAATATTTTATTAATTTCGTGAATAATTAAATCTTCTCTACGACTACTTAGCTTCATGAAGATAAATTTACTATAACATCAGACAGAAACATAAATGTTGCGTTACACAAAGTAGTGGCTAATCTCATTTTTGCGTGGACGGGTAACGTTCCCGGCGAGCCAGCTCGTAATTGAATTACACGTCGTCGTGCAGAGGCCGAGCGGAGCCGAAGTCAATTACGCGAGCGGCGAAAAGGAGGCGGCGAGACGCCTACGCCGAGAGCGAGATCGCGAATCCGGCATACGATTAATTCAGGCCTACCATCTACCTCGTACTCGGCGGCAATGGCCTTGACTTCGTCCGCCGTATGCGACACGTCGATCAGATCCATGAATCGCATGTAGCGCAGACTGTGGCACGTGTAGCACACGCTTTTGTAGACCTGCCAACCCCGCCGCACGGCCGAGTGATCCAGGGAAGCGAGATACCCGTTGAAATCCCAGGGATAGCTGGGCGGATGCGCAACGTGACCTATCGCCTGGACCGAACGGTCCAGGAGATAGAGAAGAGCACCGCAGGTGACACCCGCGGTCGCCAACACGCCCAGACTGTTCCTCAAAATCCTTTGTCCGTGCTTCCATCCGATGCCACGGTTGTGCCACGAGTAAATTCCGCTGGATTGCTGCCGATGAAAACTGCGCTTCGGTCGTAGTGAAAGATATTTTTTTCTCAAAAGTGTAGCCATCTTTCTGCAGAACGACAGGCGCGAAAGACAATTGACGTTATAGTTGAAGATCGGCGACTATACAGGTGTCACAGAATTACGGAATGCTCTATTTATAAATATATCCGAATCTTAAAATTATAAAAAAAAAAATTTTTTTTAACTTTTCGTAACTTGAAAAATTATTAGTATCTCGACTTTTTGAAAATAATCCTCTTTCCACAAAAAAAATACTTATTGGCTAAATTAAAGAATAATTATTAAAAGTCAAATTTGGTTATTGCCAAATATTTATTTGAAAATTACTTTTATGAATATCGGAAATATCGTTTTAAATTAATATTTACGTAGTCGATAGAATATATGAATTTACAACTTTCGTCGAAAATAACCCGTGAAGGTAATGAAGTCATGGATTATTGGCTTCAAATAATAATTACGTCGCGATGAAGATATTCTCTAGATAGTATCGATTAAAGATACGTTTACTGTAAAATAATTCCGCGGTGGTTAAATCCATTTAGCAACAAGTTTGTGTGCGAAATTGAACCGGCGAATAATTGTTGTTTGCCAGTACGAGCCGACAAGAGAAAGACAGATGATTGTCTCGTGTCCCCATCAATTTATGGCGTGCCGGACTACACCCACTACGCGGCAGAGTGCACAGTGCATATACCGAGAGAGGATGTTGCAACGATCTATAATTAGAGACATTCGCGTCCCAGTATCGTAAATACCCGGCTTGGCTGACGTTTCGAGAGGCACCCGGCTCGAGGGGCTCCTATGAGTAAAAAGGAATCGGATCTGCTTCGTGCCATTTTCGAAAACTCGGGCGTAGGCGATCATTTAGGCGAGATGCATTTGATCTTCAAGAGTATCTTCGAGTGCACTCGGTATAAAGATGGGATCAAACTCAATGTGTACTTAAAAATCCGATCCGATTCACAACATATAAGTCTCACTTGAGTCTCACTAGTTTATATATAGAATAATTATCTTGACGTGTTTTAAATTGAATGCTTCGATCGTATCTTATCGAGATTAGATTTCTTCTATTTATAAATGTATAATTGTTTATATAATTATTTTTAAAAAACACTCATAAACAAAAGAGAGAGAGGGGGGAGGGGGGAGGGGAGAAAAAAAGAAAAAGAGATTTAACTTGTTTTTTTTTTTTTATTTTAACTCGCAAGTAATGCTATAATCTTTCGAAAATATTTATAGCAATTTTTAATGCACGTTTCTCTGTATTTTAATTAAATTTTCAAGTAACACTATTATTTTTCCAAATATTTATTTTTAAAGAATTCCAGTATGCTCTGATTTCAGTGTATTTCATGTCGTCGTCAGTATCTAGTCACGTTCTGCAACAACGTGCAACGACGATATGCAACACTCGAGTGTCACATCGTTCACTTTACAACCGCTGCGAGCGCAATTATATGAAATTCATTGCGCAGCTCTGCCGCATTGATAATACGCATGCGGTTTATTTACGAGTCGCGGAGAACGAAGTTGCGGGCCAACCGAAGCAATCCGATGAAATTGATTCGAGCGTCACGTTGTATCGTAAATCAAAGTCACTGCGCGCGGAAACTGTCAACAGTCGCATAAAAACGTCGCGATTCCGAGTAGACGGGGGCGTTTCGACGTTACGCTGAAAATTGACGTTTCCTGTCGCTTACGCTAATTCCGACGTCGCGGAGCTCGGCCAGGTATCGCGAATTCTAAGTGGTAGGCAGGAGGAGGAGGACAAGGGGGATGGGAAGGAGGAACAGGGGGATGGAACAAGTGCATACGCGTCGCTGTACTATCGTGCAATTACGTTACACAACATCGTTACACAACGGCGTTTTACAATAAAGGCACAAGCCACGGGTGTATTTCCGCGCCGCGTTATAAATAAACTACTCGGTTATGCTTGGCATTATGCATGCGCGCATATTGGCGCGCGGTTACGTTGCGCGTTACGCCCGCAACGCATTTGTGTGTGCGCGGGCGCGTGTGTAAACGACGATGTAACGGCAACCCGAAGGCAGGCGCATCCTGCTGACTCGAATAATCGCTAGAGATCTCTCTTGTGAACTCGTACACGCGCATTTACGGCGAGGAAAGATTTGGGCCGCCGCGTTTTACGATTGTCTGCCTCGCATTAATGTTCTTAACGTTTTCGAGGCTGTTTGCGCGTTGCGCCACTCGTAAACGCGTCTCCGTCTCTTTTTGCGCTGAATTTCCTTGCCAATCGCAACGCATTCGCGTATTTTCCTTACGCTATCTTCGCTTCCTAGAATTTTTCTATTTTTGCACGCTAGTTTAATTAACTATTTAATTTTATCTATTGTACATATATTATCTTTTCTGTTGTTTTTGCTCTCATGTTTCTGTAGAATTCCGCTTATTTACATAGAAATTATTTTCAATTTTATGGACGAAATTATTTGAAAATTTTTCTTTACTACACTTTTAATAACAATATTATTTTTAACCGACAGATGTCGTAATATGTTCATTGACATTAAATTTTTGAGAAAATTTAAGAATGGCTGAACCGCACAATCATTTGGGCTTAGCAAACCCACGAACCTGAGCTCACACACTGTGGCCATACATACTCAAATACATTATCACATTTACACACTGCACACAATGATTAAGAATTGTGAATTAGACAGTTTGATATCGCGATAGCTGAGTGGCTAATCGCCAGGGCTTTTTCTTTATCTCTAAAACAAAACAAAAAAAAATTTTTTTTTTAGAACGAGCTTTTCACTGTTCAAAAAATAATGCGGTCCCCGTTTATCCATAAACTATATTAATAAAAGAGATTACTGCTTTATCTTCGTGAGTTTTATATTTCTAAAATTATCTATAAAAGTCCGCAACGATGAAATTTGGCTGATACGAGTATAAAAAGGTGATGGATACTAGTATTGACACGTTGTATCGAATCGCGTTAGGCCACGGCGAGATTAAATTTATCGCGACGATTCTGCTTGAATTCGATTTTTATCTAGTTTGTCATCGTGCAGTCAGTCAGCGACGACGAATAGCCATCGCGCTGAAATTAGACGGCCCGGTACATAATTAATCCGCTCATTCCTTTCCAGAGGAAAAGGCGGTTGATTGAAAATCGATGTGGGCCGAATCCTTGCCACGACTGTTCCGGCAAAGAATCGTTTATTTTTAAGGTTTAGTACACCGGCGGGGAAAGAGAGAGAGAGAGAGACACGTTTGGAAACCACCATGCGATCTGCATTATTTATTTCCGGGTATAGATAGGTAATATAGCGTCGTGGTCTCGCGGCGCGGTCGGTCAATACACTGCTGAATAATTCACGTATGGTCGCGTTCTTCATTTATTCTCTCGCGGGACATTTTCGTTCGCGCACGGTCGAGGAAGGAAATCGTTGGATCGCGTGGAAAGAAGAGGATGCATACATCGTAATCACGAGCGACCGAGTATGCGAGCATTAATCGGTTTAGCGCGTCGCAGCTAATAATTCGCAGCGACTGTTAAATTCCGCACGCAGCACGACGGGTGCATTGAAAGTGTTTGCCGTATCGCAGAGGAGGGAAATTACCGTGACACCTCGAGACCGAACACCGTTCATTATTAACGCGCGTCGAGGTGATGCGACTAAGCAATTTCCACCGAGCTTTTCTTCGGCGAGATTTAATTCCGTCCACCCCGTCGTGGGAGTTCAACGAATTAGTTTGCTGATCGGATTTTGCTGTTCTTTTCCGGCGTATCTCGCGTCTTTCCTTCCCTACACACCATCTTCTTTGTCCTGTGTTAGAACAGCATCTCTACTTGTATTTTCAACGAACGGGCCATAATTTTCGCGGCTGGAATAGAACTGGCTTCATCGTCATCGTCGTTGTCGTCGTCGTTCGTGAGTCGGCTACAAATACATTTCGCATAATAATAATAACGATCGGTGTGCCGTTACTCGTCTAATAATAGACAGGATAGTATCGATCGATACCGCGATACCAAAGACGATATCTTGCCGCGCTCGTCCCTCCTTCTCCTCCTCTCTCCCTTCCTCCCACTCCCGCCGCGTAATCTCGGCTATTCGCGTCCGACGCGCGCAACCCGCGATTTTACAGACGCGATTAATTATTTCCTTACAGACGGCGATTATCGGAATTCTCTTCCCTTAGCGATGCATCCTATCCCGATCTCAGATTGCTCGGCTGCACCGCGACGTTGCCGCTATCTATAACGCTAATTAAAAAATTAACAGCCATGGGTGAGGAAAATAAAAGTTATTTGTAATAATCGTGTTCTTTATTTGAAGCGGTTTCAGCCATCGAATATTATTATTCGGAGGAAGAACATAGCATTTATTTGTTTGAATCTGAAAAAAGATATTTTTTACACTTGTTTGAAGCATTATGAATTTTCAGGCACTTGCCATTTATGAGATTGTACGATATCTTTTGCAATGCTAATGTCTCGTACAATACATACTGTACGAGTCAACATTTTTACAAACGAATAAAAAAATTCATTATTTTCCTAGAGAATAACAAACAACACTGTATATTTTTCCTTATTTGTGCATTTCTTTTTTAACACGTGCCATCATTGTTTGAACTCTACTGAGAAGTATGAAACACACATACACACACATACACACACACACGCTCTTTCTCTCTCTCTCTCTCTCTCTCTCTCTCTCTCTCTCTCTCTCTCTCTCTCTCTCCTCTGGATTAATCCAGGCAAATAAATTGTAATTCTGAAATAATGCCGTGGCGATAAAATCGGATCATTTTGTAGAGCCCGTATCGTGTGGCATCTTTATCGGCCAGTTTATCGAGCCTGTTCCACTTACATCTTTTTATTCGCGGCTAGATTATTCTTAATGAACGCGACGCTAAAAATAGGAAGGCGGGTTCTCGACGGTCGTCCCGCGAGAAATCGCTGCGCGTCCATCGATGGATGGCAAAATCGTTCGCCGTTATCGGCTGCGGTGTGAGCACTCACGATAACGCTATTTATATCGTTCCTCTACACGAGGCACGCCGAGGAAACGCATCGTAAAGATTGACCGCGCGCGAAATCACCGTTGCACTTTGTACTCGAACTATTGAGCACGCTGCAACGTCTGTTCCTGCGCAGTGAGTTAAATGAGTGCGGAAACGCGATTAGAAGATTGAATGATTATACATCTAATATTCGATTTTCGATTGATTTTTCCTTGCTTATTTATATTCTTGAATAAGTTTTATTTGTTGAAATATTTCAATTATTTGACTTAACAAAGATTTCTAATGTATGAAAGGAGAAGACAAATTTATGACCGCTTTATATTGTCAAATCAAATAATTATTTATTAATTATTTTCGGTTAATAATACTGTTTATTATTTATTAATTTGTTTACAAGATTTATCTACTTGAATTTATTAATTTGAATTTGAATTTTTCCATATCTTTTCATATTTTCTTAATGCATTTCTGGGATAAAATAAAGCGCTTAACATTACATTTTCGTTCGATTAAAATATCAGCTGTCGATTTTTATAGTCTGCGGAATGTTGTCGCTTTTGGTTCTATATAGTGCGTAACGTTCCTTTCTCGTCGGAGGTGCAATTTATTGGCCCTTAATGGAGCCTCTCGCGCACGTTAACGGCTCGTATATTTAGCGCAGTTATAACGATCGAGACACGGCCATACGGGCGCGAGACAAAGTTAGCCGACTGCTATGAAAGTGCGTGCTCGCGTGTAAGTGACGTGAAACGCGTGTACAGGTAGCCCATACAGGAAACAAACGTGCCCTCTCGATGCTCGTTTACGTGCTCGCGTTTATGCACACATCGCACCGTTGCATGTAAACTTCTCGACATTGCGGATCGTTCCCGCGAAAGCGCGAGAGAGAGGACGATAGAGCGGCGTTTCGCGTCGCGGCGACGCGACGTGCTATTTTCTGATCGGTCTCCCGAGAGAGCGGCGGAGAAAGAAGGAATTGTCGCAGCGAAACGATTCGATCGATGCGGATGCGCGTTTAACGCTGCTTCGAAACCAAGTGCACGTATTCCACAACGAGATAAATACATTTCATATGGAGATATAATTCTTTTTTTTAAAGCGTCATAGAAATGAAAAATATATGGAGAGTTTGTTTGAACAAAAGTAATTAAGTAGAGAAAAAATGACATTATGACATGATTGATTATTTAGGAAGTAAAAAAGAATCAATCATTACACTGATTTTATATATATAAAACAATGATATATTTTATCCTTTGCGGTTTTGCGTCGGGCTGAATTGATATGACGTCTGTCCTTCACTTACAATTAGTTTCTTAAGACTCGAAGTACATAATTATGATTATATTGTCGTGATCTGTAATGAAATTCCACAAAATTGGCTGTTATATCGCGTCGATTAAATGTAACTTGGGCCGAAATTTTTGGTATCAGCTTACTTCGCCGAGATAAATTTGACCTGCAAGAAGTAATAATCAGAAGCGGAAATAAACGTAATAACATCCAATTAATCTATTAAGCTGCTCGTGACTAAATTAATAAGCAGCACTTTCGCCGAAGTGAAGCGCCAAGTGTGTGCTTTTTATCGTAGTACATTTACAGCTCATTTTTAGCCAACAATTGTCTCGCGCTATCGAAGTCCGATATCGCGCGCGCGCTCCACGCCGAGCGCGCAAGCACACGCTAAACGCGACTAATAAATTGGGAGTGAGTATTCTACTCAACCCTGCGCAACCCACCATCCACCCTCTCGCGTGGCTGTGTGTAGTGTTCCCATAGCAGCATTGACCGCTTCTATTTATATAACACTCTCGTACCTTTACACCGCACCCCCGCTCGCACCGTCTTCGCGCTTCCATCCACCCCGCCGTTCCTCCCCTACCCCTGCCACGCGCCCGTGCTCCGTGTGGACGTACGGAAATATATACAGGTAGCGGATACGTATGTGTTCACACACGTGCACGTGCGTGCATGTACACGGGCTTCCGCGAGGTGCTCACACACGGGCGGATTATTCGCGAAGAAACGTCGACTTACCTAGATTCGAGCGTCACCAGCGGCGCGCTCGTCGATTCCCATCGATTCGTCCTAGCCACGCGAAAAGAAAAGCCAAGTTGAGAAGGGAGGGGGGGAGGGGGGGGATGGAGAGTTATTTTCGGATTTTCGCTATAAGGCAAGTGCGTTCTTCGTGAAACTTTTTGCACCGCACCGTGATAAATTCAGCTGAAACGACAGCTAGCGCACCGGGCCAAGAGTAACTCGATTGTTATTTACCCGCTGAAAATATATTTTCGAATTGAGAACGCTTACGCGCAAACGTTCCGCTCACCATCGTGAGCATTGTATCGTGAGCAATTTTCGATATAAACTGAAGATACTAATGAAGAATGTAGACAACCTTGACGATCTGGAAAGGAAAGTGTCTTGCACGGTTGACTCGTACGGCTGCGATCACTTCCTCTACGATACGTTGTATTTTTGAATAGCGTCTATATGTGAAATCTCTGCGCTCACATGCCGACTCTAAATTAGTCGAAGGATAACCGCCATTCATATCAACTACGACACGTATTTAACCACGCTCGAATGTCTGTAAATAAAAGCGACTTATCGGACTCGACCGACTCCTCCGGGGTTATTTTAAGCCGCGCAACGACAGCACCTTTTTTTACGACGGATAAACTCTTGATTATCGATAAAGTCTGGTCGAACATTATTAATAAAACAAGCAAACGCGTGCAACTGTCTTTGTACTATTTTTTAATAAACGATAAGTTTCCAGCCAAATATAGCAGGGCATCGTAAAGAAAGGAATAATTCTATTCAGATATTCCAGGATGCGAGATATACTATTTGACCTTCGTTCGATAGCATAACCCGCCGCTTTTATTCTAGATGCACGTGCATGGCTTCTATATATAAATAATCAATTGTGCCATTAGCTCGGCACGTTCAATTATTTTGCCTAAATAGATTTTTTTTTTAATGTGAAAAATACGACATTTTATGCGAAATATCACACAACAATTAATTTAACACGTGAAGAGATGCGAAAGATTAATAACTAGTTTTGAAATTTTTATATTTCTGCAAGTAACAGAATACAAAATAATAATTTTTTTTGTATGGAAAGAATTTTTCTCAGAATTATTTAATTATGGAACTTGTTTATGGCTTAATTAATAAATGCAATTTTGGAAACATGATAATTATACCAGACATTTACGACTCCATGAATACAACATTGTTTAAAGGGATGAATATTAATTATTTCTTGGTAGTTTTGAAGTTTCTAGAATAAACATTAGCAGGCCAAGAAATCTTATCTCTCCTCTTATTTTCGAGGCAGTATATAATGTAGAAAAATTGATAAATATTTCTGAATAAAATTACTTTGCGAAGCCCTTTTGCGGTTCAGAGTCGATAACTTAAAGTTTCCGTTTCCGTATAGATATGCCTCTCTCAAAGTGTCCGACCGGGTAGAAATGCCAGTCGAGATGGAGTTTTGTTGGGTAAGCGTGCTTAAGCTTGCGCGACGATTAGATCGCGAAAGGACGTTCTACAGCGATGTAGGAAGGTCAAGGTTTCACGATGATGGATTAACGCGTACACGCGTCGCACGCGATTTGGAAGCAGTCGGGACCCCGATGCACTTCGCGCGGGAACGTATTTTCTTTCCCGCTGCACGTGCCTTCACCGAGCTCACGGGGGCGGCAGCCAATCCTTCGATTCGAGGAATGGCTTTCTCGGAAATTGATCGTCGGAAATTGGTTTGAGAAACTTTCCTTTCCAACGTTTCATGCGCACGGATTAATCGCGACCGTGATTGATTCATCGGTTGAACAACAATTAGGCACGATCGCGTTAACGGCGCTCGCGGCTAACTTTGGCCTTCATTTGTCAATCGCTAATTAAATTCAGTAAATACATTTTTCCCTAATTCTTGCTGTTTAATGCATATCCGTGAACTTTTCTTCACGTCTTGAGAAAAAGTTCCCGTTTTGTTGGACAACAGGATTGCGTTGGTATGGTAACAGCCCGTAGCTTTCGCACGATCATTTATGGAAGAAGTAAGTTTTCTTTTAAAAGTGGGTCGACACAAGTCCACGATGCTCGCGTAACGGTCGGCGTCGCAGAAAAGAACGGGAGCAATCCCGCTGGCAAAATCGATGGAGCTCTCGTATTCCCCGGTGAGCCACCAATGATTTCTTTTATAGGGTCGTCTTCTGTATCACATTCTACGTGAAAACAAACTAGCGACAATTTATTCTGTCAATCGCAAAAACTTTGCGCCAGGCAAAAGCTCTGTTGCCGCGAAAGTACTGCGAATTTTCGTTGTCACGTCTCAAGTACGATTTTTGCAAACATAAAACTCGCTCTCTTATTTAGAATTGTAGATTCCTGTCTTTTTTACTTTTGGTGTTAACATAAAAAAATCTTACATACTTAATGTAAACTGTTTATTATTTTTTTGATTATAATTATAATTCCTTTCAAAAAAAACAGAAATTATTTAACGAATCAGAATATACTATTATAAAATTTTTTTTTCTAATTTAGCTTTGCAAACCAAAAGTTTACAAATTTATTATAATATCAAAAGTTATTTAAATATTAACTTTATTAATAAAGTAAAAGAATGTTTTGTTTTTTATTAGAGTTTTAATATAATTTGAAGCATTCCGATTGCGAGAATAATGTTTATTGTCTAATATCATATAATATTCATGTTCATTGATTATAAATTATTTTTTTAAATGAAATTATGTATATAATTCAAAAGAAATAATAATAATTATTTAAAATTATTTGACAGTTCCAGAAGTAGATGACAAGTGAACATTTTTGGCGTTAGAAAATAATTAAAAACGATTGTTTAGACATTCTAGACGGCAAAATCGTTGCGTATTCGCGATATCACGCAATATCACAGGTGACATCGAATATCGATATGGATAGATCGACGATTCGGCCGATCTGCTAGCCTCGGATATTCGGAGCATCGGCACGGTTACACGAGCAGCGTGCTCTTCGTGTATATACTCGGGGTGGGATTAGCGAATTTGCCGCATACCACGCGCGCATGCACACAATCGACCGTACACATTGGCGTTAATACCGACACGGCCGTCGGGATGCACACAAAATAGCGGCCCCGCGTTTATTTTTGTCGGCTCCATTTATTTTCGCTCTCGCGCGCTTCGTAGCGCGAGCTGTCGCTGTTCCCTCCGACGATATTCCTAACCGTCCGAATGTCGTTTGCCATCGCTTGCCAAATTTTCGCCTATCACGCCGATTGAATTGACGAATTTCTAGTTGTTAGCAGTCATCCGTTTAACTTAAATTGTGTTACAAATATTTTGCAATTTGTTTGAGAAATGTGCGGAGTACGCAAAAACGGAAATAACATTGAAATTATTAATTCCAGGTATATTAATTCGTCTTTCGGATATATTATTGCTACACGGATACCGTTCTTTATTATTTGAATTCTAATTTTTCCATGCGTTATTAAACATTCCAGCGTTGCAAAATCATTGATCCGCAAGAATATTCACTGAATACTAAAAATTTCCGTTGAGTGATACATGTCATCTGGCTTTGTGCATTCACGCTTGCTCTCGCGTCTGTTTAAGATTATAAGGTGTTCTCTCGCTTCATTTTTCACGCTAATTCGTCACGCATAACGAATGCAATAACGCGATGAGGACATGTTACATCACACAAAGGCCGCGTACACGGGGGATGGTACGATGTCCAAGCGAGCGAGCGAACGAGGGAGAGAACAGAGGGCGAAGGAGGATCCATATAGTTCAAATCTATTCAAGACTCGACTTTGGTCGCCTGCCAATTCTATTTTCTCGAGCGAAGGCGGGTTCGCATTGTGCCCGCGCTAATTTTGTTACAGACTGCCGCGCTGTATCTGTGTGTGGGTGGTGGTTGGTGCTCGTCGCTGCACGCCGATTCCGTTCTCGCATTCGTTTTCGTTATCGAAGAAGATACGCGCGAGAAAGTTGCGCAGCATCCTTCGACGGTAACATTAATTCTTCCACACGATCCGTAATCGCGCGATTGCGGATGCGCTATAACGAGTTTGATATTTTTTCAATGAATCAGCACCATCCGCGGCTGATAGGCAGACCGGGAAAGTTTCGCCGGCGTTAATAACGCGTGCAAAATGGTTTTCCTTGCTTATCGCGTGAATCTTTCGAGCGAAACTTTCTGTATATTAAGGAATTTCTTTCGTGAAGGATGTTGAGTAGAAGGAAAGTTTCCGTTTCGCGCCCGGTGAAAGATTCCTATCCTCAACAGAGCTCGATAAAACGTCATAGAATTTATTACGCATTTATTTTTATCGCGAGTAATTACAATCGACGAAAAATAATAGCGAGTATCGATTGAAAATGTGTCATAAATAAAAAACATCGCCGTTTACCGCTATATTTTGTAGCTATTTGCGACTACGTAGAGCTTTCATACGAACCATGCAAGTAATATATATTTGTGAGAATTCGCTCTAGTGCAATTGCTCGTGACATTAAGAGTTATTGCTAGACGCACGCTCGTGAAAATTTGAATTCACGGCGAAAGCGCAGCCTGAAAAACATTCCGATCGATCGGCGCACGTGAACGTTTCTATTTTCGTCCGTGCGGCCGTTGCTGCACCGACCAATGTTGTCATCGATTACTCATCCCGCGCTGCTCTTTGCTGCATTTTTCATCGGCGCTCGCATAAAATGCTTTCAATGTGTCGCGATGAAAAATATTAACGTCCTCTCTCTATCTCACGCATATATATATATATATATCTCTCTCCCGTTTCCCATTTAACGTAATTCGTAGCGAAATCGTACTTCTAAATCTTACCCAAGTGGGACGTTTCAATAAATTTAACTCTTATCGAGACAGCAGTGAAATACTTTTAAGCTGCGAGATACTTCAACGCGAATGGCGACGGACATTTATTATTTCTTTATGCGGTAATAAATACGTATGCGGAATATCTGAAAATTCAGCAAATTCAAATAGATTCTGTGATAAATTGACAGTCAAATCTTTCTTAGACGAAAAATT
The DNA here is from genome assembly GCF_040581485.1 of Linepithema humile. Lineage (NCBI taxonomy): Eukaryota > Metazoa > Arthropoda > Insecta > Hymenoptera > Formicidae > Linepithema > Linepithema humile. The sequence continues at coordinate 21,314,286 of NC_090132.1, read as the reverse complement.
TAGTGCTATCGTACATCATTATATTGCATTTAACTATATTTATTTTTCAGAAATCTAACCTTTAATATATAATTATATTTTATATTTTTACATTTATGTCACATTAATATTATATATTTTTTTATATTTATTCGTAATACGTGTTTGCAATTTCCTTATTTGTTAAATAGATTTATAAAAATAACTCTTTGCTTTCTGCAAACATAAATTTTTAAATCCAGTTTCTCCAAAATACTTAATTTTTATTACGATCTATATTTATACTTCACATTTAGTGCAATTATTGGAGTTCTAAGTTTCTTCGTGAAAACCGCATACGATGTTAATTTGGGCCGAGTATTGGTGGCTACATTTAGCGCGAAGTATGAGTTATTAATACGGGCCTATTTATGCTGGACAAGCGATTCTTCTTACGACGAAGTTAAAGTCCAAAATGGTGCTTCGCGCATCCACATTCGGAGAGGTAAAGACTAATGTTAGTCGCGTTGGCACAATTTACGGTCACGCTCGATTTCGCGGAACACTCTCGGCCAAAACTTTGTGACCGACGCGAGACTGACAGGTTGTTCGGCGCAAATTTAGTCATTATCACATGCGATGAGTTGGTCTCATCAACGATAGTTTCGAGTAAATACATGTGTCTGACGATAAGTCTTCATGTCGATTGATCTCGATGAAAATATGGCCGGTGATTGAAAGGATTTGGCAGAAAAATGAGTTGCTTTATTTTCTTAACAATTCGAAGAACTTGATCTTAAAGCTGAGAGAATAAGAGGCCTTAAAAATTGGTAAATTGAATAATTAAACATAGATTAACTTTACCAGGTTTTGAAAAAGACGGAGCTGATGTTATAAAACTATGTTGTAAAACCATTCAATTTTAATCTATTCTCTGTATTTGATTTTCATGCTTTATATTTACTTAATACACAAACCGTAAATCTCGAAGTGTAATTTTGCTGCAAAAAATTAATTAAAATTGTTTTATAACGCTTCTACGTTATTTATTTCGAATGTTTGTTCAAACCATGATATTTTCATTGTAAATGTAAAAGAAAATGCGAAAATATTGACTGAAAACATAAAATATATAGAGCACGTCGCATAACCTATATCAATTATGAAATACATCGAATTATCAATCATGAAAATGGCCTTTTCAATTATAATAAGTCATTTCGGCTTAACTTGATTAGACTTTTGCTCTCAACAGCAATAGTTGCTTTGATCTCGACGTATTATATCGCATATTTACTTTGGTGCTGCCGGGGCCACTGATCAAAGCGATCATTTCCATGGTGGAAAGATCGGTAATCAAAGTTCGTTCCATCGGTATTTCTTTTTCGATGATGCTTTATTTTTGTATTTACTCTCGTGTCCAGCCGTTTTGTTTCTCTTGCGATTGAGCAAATCTGCGAGCTAAACTTGATGTTTCGTAATCATACGAAGATAGACAGCTTCTATTTCAAATTTATGAAATCCTCTATTAATATTTATACTTATTTATAAATAACTTTTCTGTTATTTATTTTTCATCTTATTTATAGATATCCATTATTATGTATGGATACTGCAAAATAATTCAGTTTCTTTTTAATGATAATATGAAGATATAATATGAGATAATATGAATTTATGTAAATAGTTCTGTAGGTCTGTCAATGTGTAGAACTTTACATGCAGTTTTTTTATTACGCTTATACTGCTAATTAATTTATTCTCTTTCTAGATATGAAACATTAAGTTCTCGATAATTTTTATTCTCTTATAAATATTTTATATATAATTTAAAATATTAAGCAAATATTTGTGTCTATATATTTAACAGGGTCTGATAAGTTGAATGATATAAATCTCTCGATAAATCAATGTTCCTAAAGTATACGCGATGTGGAAGTAGAGCGTAGTATAATTTTGAGGTCCGCATAGTGCGTCATAAATTAGAGAAGTAATTCGTATAAAATACTGTTCTCGTAAAAGTCAAAAGGATTTTATGTAAAAATGGATAATCTTGGCGAATTTTCGAGCGTCTTGATGAACTCTCTTCCGTCTTTATTTACCATTAAATTTTGTAATTAGAACTATAGATGTGGGAGCACGCCCGCACCCCGGGAGACTCGTTTCTCGCGTGTCGCGGCCGCTTTCGCGCGCAGCGTTCTCGCGGCGCCGTCGCGCGCGCGGCCCCGAACACAAGCCACCGAAGGGCGGGAAGGGGGTAGTAAACATAACCCAGATTCGCGGCCGGTGGCGCCCAACCCAGGAGGAAGATAGAAAGAGAGGGAGAAAGAGACGAGGGCGAACCAATAACCTAGCCTAATAGCATCGTGGAAGTCGGTGTTGCCTCTCTCTTTCTCCCTCTTTCTCCCTCTTTCTCCCTCTTTCTCTCCCTCTCTTTTTCTCGCAAAGGTCACCCTAGAAGAGTCCACGGGCTGAGTGCCGGTTCTATTTATAGTAACTATCATCTCTCCTCGCCTCTCCCCGTTCTTTGCTCTCTTTCCTCTTTACCCTTACCTTCACCGTCTCACCCCGCACGCCCCTTTGCCCTCTCTCACGCTTTCTCCCGTCCTTCCCTCACAAACCCTTGCCGCCGTTTCCCTTGGACTCTCCTCGAACGCCACCCCTGACACGTTTCTACCTCCCTGCACGCCGCCAGTGTTGGTTGTCGCGCAGCCTCGTCCCACTCGATCCTCCCACGAAAGACCTATGATGCTATAAATAGCTCGGGCACTCTTCACCTTCCCTCTCGCCCGCGCCCGTACCCTGCGACCGGCGGATCGAGCGGCGGGAGTGGCGGAACGGTCCCTACCTGTTAACCTACGGCGATGACGACAATGACGGCGTTGACGGCCGTCGGCGGGAACGGATGGATCCGTTGAGTGCATGAGAAGTCAGACGGAGGTGGTGTCTTTTCGCTTAATTCTTTCATCGTCAAAAAATATTACGGAATATTATTTCAGAACAATTTTTTTACCATTGTATTAAGTTGCTTTTTCGTTATCGTCTTGTGGCTTGATGTATCAGTATAATGCATGAGACGGTCATGAAAACGCTTTACTTGAGATTAAATAACGCATTCTGGAACAATAAAATTATTTGAAATTGTGTTGGTGGATTTAGAAATTAGAATTTCTCGACATAGTTTTAATCTCTTTTTTTTTATCTACATTGACTGTCTCTATGTTGACTGGGATCGATAAAACATAAAATATTGAACTATTTGTATGCACAATTTTTTAATGGTAACCTATTATTTTTATAAACGACTTTAATATACATTCATGGTGATAATAGACTTCGTTTTTTACAAAATGTATTGGAAATGTTGAAAGATTATACTGGGTATTATTTATACTGTCTCGCATGTCCAAATTTAATTTTTATTCTTTATTATACATCTACTTTTGCAATATATTGGAAGATTCCCACCTAAATTCGAGTGTGAAGATGACGCACTAGCGCATTTCGCGCCAGTATTTCGCGCGATTATGGGTCACGCGTGCGAAATATCAGGGTTTCCCCTGGCAACACCACGATCATGCTCGGAGGTGGGCGGCCACCCTTCTTGCCGTCGTATTGTGCTGTCTTTTTCGTCGTACCTCCTGTGAGTCAGAAAACGGCGCGGGCGCCGCCGCCTCGCGCTGTCACGGTGGCGCCAGGCCGCTCTCTCGCCTGGCAATTTTTCTGTCAGGTCTGAGCTTTCATGCTGGTACGTGCGCGCATTTTCCAGTGTAGAATCGAGGAATGATCATGATAAATGATACAAGGGCCATGAGTGCAAATTTCGGAATCTCATAAGTCTTTCGAAAGCTGTTTTCAACAGAATTAATATCCGAAATTGTCAGTCTTTGCAAAATAGCAAAAGCAAATGCAATTATATACAAGCCATGTATATTTTTTTATTTTGTAAGCAACAAATGTAAGGCAGAAATCGAGACTTATATAAAATGTTTTCTTACAATATTTTTTATTATTTTTGTAAACAGAATTGGAAATTTTTTTTAAAGAAAAGTATACAATTACATATCATTTCAATTATCGGCAAACGTTGTGGTATCTTAAGATTATTTTTAAATATATATTATAATTTTAGACACTTGAACATGCATATCTTAACGTAACATTTTTTTTGTTTCGTTGCTATCTAATCTTCTGCGCAATAAGATGATCGGAAAGTAACTCGAAGAATTTAGAGCACGATTCCGAGACTATTTTTGAACATACATAGTTGAAGTCGTCGCGGGAGTATCGGTGCAACGAAAGAAAATTTGTTTAAGGATCCTCGAGTAAAACTCGCACCTTGCTTGTTCTTGTCTCTTCTCACGCTCCATCCTTCGTGCCCTTTGTCCGCTGCCGTTAGATTTTTACGCTCCTTTCTCTTTTTTCTTCTCCCAACTTACATATGTCCGTCTCCCTCTGCCACCCGCGTTTAGTCGGTCCTCTTTCACTATACAGTGTGGCGTGGAAACGACGGCCCGTCGGACGAGCAGCGAATATTAATGCGTGTTTTTACACGTGTGGACGTTTATTTTTGTCAGTATTTTTAGCGGTCGGTATTTTCGAACGAGCCGGTCACTATTTTCGTACTAGTACACACATGTGTCCGCTATACTACCACGAGAGAGAGTGGCCCGTCTAACCAAACTGCTCTCGACACTATATGCTATTTATCCCATTATACCACGCTACGCAATAATCAGTTTCATCAATCCGAATGAAAGTTCCGAATTGTTTTAATTTTATTCGGGGAGAAGAATAATTATTCTGAAATCATGTAACACGATAGGCTTCTTTTTATTCTTAATTAAAGGTTTATGTCAAAAAATACTTTACTTTAAATAACTTGGATTTTTTGTGAGAATTTGTTGTAACTTTTCTTGTTTCACGCTTACTCGAAAGCGATAAATAGTGCATGGACAATTAGCCATGCCATGGTTTAGCGCATGTGTTTTCGGTCTACGAAGTAAAGTGACACTTCGTAGAAACACGAACCACCCCGAGCACGATTCGTCTACAACGACGAGAAGCGCGGTTTTTTAAAAGCGGAACGGTCGGTTTTTTAAAGACGCGTATTTATACGCTCCGGACGACCTCATGCTGAGATCGAGACAGCTCGATGCGATCCTTGCGTCTGGTTTTTCACGTGAGTCTACCGAGTTTCACCGAGACTCGCATTTCCCGCTGAAAATTGTTTTAATCCGAGAACGTGTGAATCAGGAAATAGAGTCGATATAATTTCGACGAATTAACAGTTTAGTGATGTAAATACGTAAAATTAATTTTTACGTATTTCTAATAAAAATGACAAATATAACTCTTGTTGAATCTGTAATATTGCGAATTAAACATATTAAAATTATGGTAGCAAACAATTTTAGAAAAATAAATTTTTTCGAAAAAACTAATCCACATGAATAATAATTCTTCAATATTCTAATACTTCAATATTCTTTTGGTACAAATTAATGTACAGGCATGTATATATCTGCTCGATAAAATCAGCTGATAATTATGAAAAATCGACTTATTTAAAAGACCTTTTTTATCAAAGATCTTTTTATAAATATTTATAAAGTTTTTAAAATTTTTTATAAGTCTATTTTTATGTTTATCTATGAAACAGTGGTCTATACTTGATATTGATATTGATTGGCCTACTTGATATTGATTTATAGATATTGATTTTATTTTCTAGAATTTATTTCACAAAAAAGTATCCCAATAAAGATTAATCGATTTCAGATAATAAACATGATATGTAGACAAGTTTGCTGAGCACGTTACTATCTTTTTTTAGCTCATAGTTTGAAAAGATTTGCTTTTCTCTTTCAGGTAAGTACCAGGCGATTTTCGCGTGCCCGGCTGTCACGAGAGTGTCATACCGAATGGGTGAAAGGGCTGTATAGCTAGGTAAGCAGCTAAAAATAGTCGGTACATCATATCGAGCGATCCGCTATAAATAGCCCGAAGCAACTGAGAGGCTCTGAATGTTATTAGAGTCGCTCGACTTGCTGCACCATCTTTTGCACAAATTATAAAAATACATCGCTACGTGGTTACGCCGCATTGACATTACTTTATCGCCCTGCTCTGTATCCGTAAACACACGAGGAAAGAATAATTTTCCTCGAAAATATTTTCGGTTTGAGGAATTTTTTTCATTATAAAGTATAAAAGTGAAGGAGTGTATTTAATCTTCATTATTCTTGAATAATATAAAATTTAAATTGCACGTTTTAAATGAAATTTTTTTAAGAAAAATGAGTTTGTTATGTTAAACAGCATTGTAAAACAGAATACTGAAATGCCGAGTAAATTTTTTATATTAAACGTTTTCGCAAACTTTTGTTTCTTTAAACGAGAAAAATGTGATCACTGTTCCGCCAAACGATGCCAATAGAATCAGCAATTTTTCAACCGTCTCTTTTACATAACAACAATACATATCCATGAAATGTTACACTCCATCCGGCCGATGAGTTTAATGGTATCCAACTCGATGGATCGATAGAGAGTTTAGGGCGGGCGGCGGCGAGGGTTGACGGTAGGTGAGGGGGAAACCCACTGGTGTGACCTTGCTCGCTATTTTTGGAAGGCGGCACGTGATTGGAACATGGCTCTTTTTTTTTAGCCAGCGGTTGGAAAAAAAGATCCCGCTGTCGATTGAATTAGATCGACACGAGGAATGCGTTCATCAAAGACGCGCGCGGATGCATGATATTAGTTTGAGACACTCATCGTGAAAGAAGAATACCCTCCATCTTTCGCTTTGTCATTTTTTTTTACAGTTGAGTTACTTGTCACTGCTTGAGTCTATTTGAAATTTTTTGAAGAAAACCACCTGTAGTCTGGATAGATTATATTGGAACCTATAAAATAGCGAATTACAATGAAATCGTAATTTCTACACGCGACATATATATTTAGTTTGGAGTGTGATGTAGAAAATCAGATATATTACGAAATAAATTAATTTAAGTGTACTTTTGACTTTTTTGAGAAAAATGAAAAAAATTCGTGTGTATTTGATAACTTTTGCACATAATTGGAATATATTTTATATATTTAGAACACAAGAATATAAAAAACTCAGAAATCAATTTTTTTTCAACAAACATCTCATGTCTCCATATTCTCTGTAAATTTAATTTTTTCATTTTGCTGCAGCATGTGCAAAAATAATCGTTAGATTTATTTATTAACCCTTGATTGTGAACATTGATTTACGAAAAAAATTGACACAATTGACAATAAAAGATCTCTCAGATATCTATTTTTTAAATTTCTTTTGAATAGTTTTTTTAACATAATATTATTTATATCGGTTATTTTTTAGGCAACTAGGAACACAAATATAAAATAAAAGATAAAGATTATTATAATTTATTAAAATTAATACTTTTAATTATATTTATTCATTTTTCGCACCAACTAGAATCAGAAAAATTTATGATCACAGAAAACTCTCATACATCTAATTAAGAATTAATCATATACAATCGAATCACTTGTATGTTAATGTTGATGTATGTCACTTGTATGTTTAATGCGAATTACTTGTTCCCATGTTAATGGAATACTAAATTTCTGGAACGATATTTTTCACACACTTTCTCACTCTGTTGAACAACTTTCGGAATTAGCGGAATAATAGAATTGTGGAATAGTAAAATTTTAATAAATTTTTTAACAATGACGCATTGCATTCGACGTTCTTTCGCGAAATGGAAATCAAAGTTGCTGTAACTGCGTCGTCGAGATTGCATCAGAGAGCAAATGTCAATTTGCGCAGCGGTATGATTAATTCAAATAAGCGAAATAATACTGATTTTGCGTTTATTTGATTTATCAATGATCAAAGAAATATATATGTCTATAAGAGGAAATATAAATATGATAAAATAATTCCTGACTCGATCAAATCAATTGATTAGATACAATAAATAAGATTATAAAAATAATCTTGAACAGAGAGAATTTTTCCAAAATATTGGATTCGATTTTAATAAGAGAATCTTTGATGACTTTAAGACTACATATCGTAGTAATAAATTTTATATTAAATTTCTAAAATAAGATTACATTTTAAATTAAAATTCGGGATATGTAAGGCTTTAAGAATTTAAATGAGGAATTTTATCTGATTTATTATTTAATGGTGCTATTAAAATAAGATTTCTGACTTCATTTTAGAAAAATTTGCTAGTAAAATTAACATAGTAAATTCTGAGATAGCTTATGGAACCAAGAGATAAGCAGCTTTCTTTCTACATCTAGAGAATTTATTAAAATATAAATTTCCATTTATTATAAGTTTATAATCCAATTGGATATTTCAATGACTAATGCGATGTAACTATATCTGCTATTTTTATTCCTCGCACCATGACCGTATGACTCGATAAGCGTAATCTATGCAGTGTCATTAACGCCACCGACGCGGTCGTTGATTATTGTACGATTTCGGTGAATTAAAGCGTAGAAAACAAAGAGCCGGCGATAAGAGAGCTTCCGGTCGCAGCGCCCACGGACATCCGATAATGGAATGCATTTTTAATCCATTCAAATTACAATCATTCAAATTACTTTCTGTCTTAATTTACAAATTTTCCAAATATTTCTATCATGAGTGATTTTATTTATTTTTTCTCGAAAATTCTGGATCGGTATTATTGAAATATTTTTAGCTTCAAATGTAACACTTTAGTGATCAAAGATCAAATTAAAAATATAATTATAATTTGTTTAAAATAATTCAAAAAGACACAAACAGAACATCTAACTGTACAAGAATTTTAAGTAGGAAAATCTACTTTTGCAAAATTGAAAATTATTTTGTGGAGGATATTTTTTGACATCCTTTTTTTTTTATCATTGACTCAATATGATAGATACTATGCGTGGCTGGAAGATTGGCAAGGCATAGCTTAGCATTAAACTCGACGACAGAATGCGTTGGAAATCTTAACGACTTCCTATATGGTAGCGGTAAACGTTAAGTATCATGTTGGTTAACATATCATTACGTTTCTCACGTGGGTAGAGACATAACCGACAAGTATATAATTGATCGAAATATAAATAATAGCTACGGAAAAAATATTGAATTTTTAAACGCGCAATAAGATGAGCTTCTGGGCTTGCTCTCCCTCCCAGTGATTAATCGGGCCCATCTATTTATGACGAGGAAACAGTTGAATAGAATGACGTACGAATCGAACCGCCTACGTTATCATAACGCACGTTTGCGCCATGCGTTTGCATTGTTCTCGTTCGACCCTCGTGCCATTTGCACAAAACCGTTTACATTGGACACGTGTTGCGAATATTTGCAATTACCTATGTTACTCGCGTATGTTCATAACGGTGGACAAAGAGCTATTTCAGGAATGCGTCGAAAAATGCAATGAGATTTCTAAATAAAGTCAGTTTTTGAATAATGTAAATAATAATGATAAATTCCTTTATGCGTCTCTTATGTACAGATAATTATATTACTGCTCAGATCTGTCAATATAATGCATTTCTGTATTAAATTAATTAATACATCAAGTAATGATGAAGAAAATTACGATCAAATGCATTATTTTAAAAGCAGTATAAATATCTTATATTATAAATATACGAGGAAAAGTAAAAAAAATCAAAAAGCGGGCTTTTTTAAAGGATTTGATTTCTTAAATGTCCTTTATTTTTTATTTACTCTCGTATGTACTATATGTTTGAATTACAATTATATTGGTTTACGTAATAAGTAATTTTGTATTTTTCAATAGAAGGTGTTATTGTATTTTACGTAGCATGCTTTTACGCAACGCGAAAAAATCGTGATACAAACGGAACTTGATTACAACTTCGACAAACGTATATTTAGTTTACGTGTTAATCAAACTGCGCTGTGTCTAACAAAAAAGTAAACAGATTTTTAAAAAACAAATTACTTATTACATAATTCAATATTTGTAACACCAGGTAAATAAATCCCAAACTCAGTAATAAATATAAATCTTCTACAAAATTAAATTTATGCTATATTACAAGTTTTCGAGGATCGTAAATAATATTTTGTTTTGCGTTTTAGAAAAACTAGTTAGAATGGATTATTTAGTGAACTTATAATTTCCCAGACAGCACAGCATATACAAAAAAACGGGGATATCCCAAAGACGTTTTTGGGACGACAGGATGTCCTCTGGGTATCCTTTGAATGTGTTTTGGACATGTGTGCTGTCTGGGTTATTAAAGTCAATTCTATATTATCATTGATAATTTTATCTTAAATTCTCCAATTATTATAAATTTCTGCAAAATTCCACTTCGCATTATATTAAATATGTGTTTGTAATAATACGGACGAGATGATCGCGGCACCGGTGCCGCGAGGAACGATCCTGGCGCGAGGGAACGCGTGGACACAACAATGCTGGGTCTCTATAAATAATCGAGTCTGTGACGACGGCCGCTCGGTGGCGCGGATATCGTGCGAGAAGAGGGCGCGAAGTGGCGGGGAGAGCGCGCGACGCGACCGCGGCGGCCCGTGATGCAGTTCCCTCTTGCGTATCGTGTGGTGTGTATCTCTGTTGTTGCTGCTGCCGAATCGTTCGCTCGTTCGTTCGTTGCGTGTTCGTCGACGCGACCTTCGTCTCGCGTAATAGCAGCCGTCGCCGCCAGCGCGTCTCACGGGTGCAGCAGCGACATTGCGCCGCGCGTTCGCCGACGGTGTAACCGCCGCGATACGCCGCGCATGTTCTCGCGCGTACTGCGTCTCGGCGTAACCGTAATATTTCGCGTCGTGACCGATGACAGTTTCCGGTCGGTTGTCCGGTGCGGTGCTGTTTAAGCGGTGAGATCGAGCTTGTGAAGAGTCAAATTACTCCGAAAGAGGACGGAGAACGTTTGGACGCGAGCCGGTGGTGAATTTTAAGTGTGATCTTCCTTTCGCGCGCGCAGGAAATTCTTAGTGGAGGACAACGGAGCATAGAACACCGTGTAAAAGGTAAATGGAGAAACTCTATCTTTCATTTTGCGCGATCGTTCGAGAACGCGCGGCGGACAGCAGAGCCGCCATATTTCCGTGATTTAGCGGAGAGCGGTGTCGCAATGAGTGAAGCGACAGGCTGCTGCTGCTGCTGCTGCTGCTGCTGTCGTTGTATCTCTTGCGCGAAGACTTGCAGATGCTAGGCGGATCGTTTTTTAGCCTCATCTGCGTGTTTACTTGATATCGCGCGCCACGCAATCTGTGTTTTCCACAGCGCTTCTCACGTCTCGTAGCGCGAATATCTTCGGTATCAAATAGTGTGTGTCGCGCTACTCGAGTAAAGACGAAGATGCCTCCCACTCGCTCTTTTCCGCCCTCTCGTCTTCTCCTTGGTAGCGCGACACGCTTTTATCATGATTTATGGCATTGAATATTAGCGAATTCTATCAACAAAAACAGACTGCATGGCGTTTTTGTTTTGTGTATTCCGCGACAGTGATTTTTTTTACGGTGCATTCTCGTTGTTGACTGTTAATTCCGAACTTTATTTGTCTAATGCGAAGATCACGTTCAGCATCAACGTGACATGAAAATCAGATGATCACGAAATACGCGTCGGAGATACAGGCCAAACGTGTCAAAAGCATCAACACGTTTCGCACAACTATACATTCACATGGATTTGATCGCGAGGCGAGATAGGAGCGAAAGAGCGAAGCTGCTCGGGCAGCAGGAAAACGCTCCGCACGCAGAAAACACCTGTTGTGTGTGACGCCCACGTTCGGAGTCGATCGCTTACTCGCGCATCGCGTCGCGTCAGTGTGCGGCAGTTTATTATTAGGTAGATCTTTAATTTTCCGCGACATTTGAATGAATTTCAAGAAATGTCTGACACATTTTATCATTAATATCAATTGTTTAATATTAACGTTGCTCAAAGGAGTGATTGATTTTCCTTCATCATTTTTGTGAAAAATTATATAATTATATAATTTATCAATTATTTATTATTTTGAAAATGATATTGTTACATTGGAACATTGTTACAAATCATTATATTGTATTTGATGTGATACACGGAGAAAATTTTATATCAAAAATTATTATAATGTGACAGTAGCTGCGGAGAAAGCTAAAAAATTATAAATTTGAATGCTATAGCCATTATTTTAAAAATTATTTTAATTATAAATTTAAATGCTATAACCATTATTTTAAAAATAATAAAGCAACGCAATTTTTATACTTTTTCTATAGTCAAAATTTCTATGTTACAAAACAAGAATTTTCTGAATTAAAGTTAGTATTGTAAAAAAAGTAAAAAATATAGAGTAAATTTTTACTGCATACCATAAAAATCAACTCTTCCCACTTCAGAATATGGCTTGAACGCCGGTTTTACAAAAATTACTTTATCTATGTGATAAAAAGTGTTGCCATAGTAAAAGTTACGTCGAAATCGTGTAAACATTTCAAATTTCGTAACTTGTTAGGACTCGAGGGGAAAGAGAAAGCGATAGGCATTGATTGCAAGAATCGGTCGAAACGCACAAATCTTGTCGAGCATTGTAACAATTGAACGCTGAAGCCAAAAGTAATACAAATATGCGGCTCCATGAGCTTAGTGAGGTCAACGCACACAACCGACAGCTGCGTATACAGGGTGTCCGATAACTCACGAACCAAATCCGCTCGTGAGCGGATAGAGCACATTAAAATGGTGAAGAACTTTTCTGTTCTGTTTAATGTGCTCTATCCATTCACAAGCGTTGGTCCGTGAGTCACCGGACACTGTATATGGTAGATCGGTTTTGTGTGCATTTCCTTTCTGACCAGTGATGGTGGAAATACTAGTCCATTTTATTTTTGACACACTGGTTTGACCTGGTTGAGCCTGCGGGACGCATGTATGCTTCTAGCTCTTTGGTTGCTGCATTCTTTTCATTCCATGTAGAATCGTAAAAATTAACTTTAGAATAGTAAGTAAGATGATACACTACTTCAAATAATTTTCAAATTTTAAATTTATTCTTTGATTATTTTTGCCAATATATTTATCATTAGAAAGTATTAATTTTTATTTACTATATTTATTATTATAATAACTATATATTTACTATATTTATTATTATTATAATTTCAAATATATCTTTTTAAATAACAGAATTAGAATAACGATTTTACAAATAATTTAGGGATTACGATTTTAGGTGGCAATATTGATTTTTTTGATCATAGTAAATCATTATAGTGAATCATCATAGTGAATCATCATAGTAAATTATCATAGTAAATCTAGTTATAATTGTAGGATTTCTGTTAATCACTATAGAAGGATAAATTTCTACGTTTGAAAATACGGATTGGAATTATCGAGAAACAGACACAATGGTTTGACGGTTTATGCTGCTCCTCGCTAACATAATGGATAGAAAGGACCGCATTTTCATTCACACGATGTATAGTATAAAGAGCAACTATGTACCTATGACGCGGCGATCGAACGGTTCGATTCATCGATCCCGGCCATCGCACCGTGCTAGGAACGCCGTTTCGTCCGTTCAGCGGTCAATGAACGAAAAACGGCGTAGCGCGATCCCGTAGCGTCGAGAAAGATATACGCACGAGTTGCATCGTGCAATACGAATACGAGGATCACGTTTGTCGAATCGTACGCTCACGCATGGAATTCAATAACGACATTCGCCGTTAAAGTTCTTTCGCACGCTTCTTTTGTGCGCACGAGATCGAGCTGTTTGACATTTGATCATAAACGATTAATATCTCGCGACGATAATCTTATCTAGCCGAAAATGCATAAATAATATTTTATGTAATAGAGAAATACTGTTGTCATAATGACACGACGTGTATTTATGTACGACGGATTCCATTTATCATCGCATCTAAATTAATCAACGTGTTCGCATATTTCAAAGTGCAGATGTTAATTACGTATTACATTAATGTAAAATAAAGTTTTTTTAACGCGATTGATTACAAAATAGGGTATTATTGCAAAAAAGTTATTTTATTTTGACCGGTTATTTAAGTTTAACTTTATTCATGTCGTTCAAATGATATTATGTAAAACAAACGAAGTAATAAAATTAATTTCATGCGCGATTCATGCAATAATATTATTACATAAGTTCGCGTAATGAACAATACGCTCGTATACAATGCAGATTATTACCGAACCAATTAGCGACTGGGCGAGTGTTGATATGTGCAATTTAATTAGGTTAAGCGGATCCATGAGAGCGTAATATCGGATTCTTCTGCAGATTCGATGCGTATGTTACAGTCGATAAACACGCGCGGGAATCAAACGGTGCTCGAGCAGCATAAATCCCACTTTACACAAAGTGTAATTCTAAATATTCTAGAAAACATTTGTGACAATTGCATTTCTAAAATCCAAATCTACTTTAGTTGTTATAAGAATATGACACAAAAGATCAATCTAGTCAGATAAACGGCTTTTTAAGTGTATTAAAATTAAATTTAGTGATTATCCTCAAATTTTATTATGTTGTTTGCACACGTTTAGAGTATTATAATTTGCCAAAAAGCTTTCTTGTTTCAATTGGTCTCAAAAGTATTCATGTATCATTATTTGTGTTACGAAGAAATTATTGTAATCCTTTATGAAGAATATTTTATCTATAATGAGCGTGTCGGTGAACATTCTGTGAGAACGTGACGTTTGATTATATAATGCATGAGTAACATTTACTTACGATTCCAACATTCTTGTTCAAAGAAAAAGATTACAGTTTTTGTCAAAGAACATCGCTGCATAGACACGCTATATAATGTCTTCTGTTATTCTATAGATCGCTTAGAACGCGGATCTCCAACACTTGTGAATTAAAATTCCACCTAGGTCGCGTCGCGTGTGTTGCATCTCGCTCCCTCAATCCCTTTCTTCGCGGCGCGCACCGTCATCGATTTATCGCGGCATTTACAGCATGGAAGCTAAAGACCCTTGCTTCCGAAGCCGTCGTCGTTCCCCATGTAGCCGCGTAACCCGCATGCACACACGAAAGAGACACATGATATAGAAACTTTCCCCTCATAAAACGCACAATATCGCACGTCGCTTCTTTCGCGAAGCGATGGATCGCAAGTTCGTTCTCCTCGAGTCCCGACCCACATTACGAGTTCTCGCAACTGTCGTCATAATCGTGAATGATCGCCCGCGGTGAACTTGGTAATTAAGTCGACGGATATTGACGTAGGTTTCAATTCTCTAACGCCGTACTTCGCAAAGTCAATATTAAACGCTACATTGGGACGCAACGTATCTGTGATAATTTCAATCGTCAACCATTTCCGATCAAGTTTTGTTCTTTCACTTTGTTCGAGAAGGAATATTTTTAGGTCTTAAAAATTAGGATTTAGAAATTTTTTTAGTATACAGATCCTTTTTTTTATAATGAATATCGAAATGTATTTATATCTTACAATTTTTTATCTGTAGAAAATTATGATTTTGCTCGGGATTTCGACGTTCTCTATTTTATCATTTTTGCTATGTTCACTTAATAGGAATCAATAGGGGACAATAAAAATTTATTCAGTAGTAAAAATCTATAAGATAAATATTTGCTAAATTGTTTCTTGTTAATAGCAAGATTTATTTCCCGTAACTGTAAAATCCTTTTTTATTTTTGTTTTTACTCGCCATCGTGTAAAAAAGAGAGAAATATGAATTTTTTGTTATGAAACGTATTCAAAAATATTTTATTATCCTCTTTATAGAAGGGTTAACGAACGCTAGGTTGCACGCGCGGCCAAAATTTTTGCAACACCAAAAAAATTAAATTAGATGCCGAAATTAAATGCCGTCAGCGTGTCGGAACTTTCGCCGTCATGGATTCGCCGATGCAAATTTATGCGATGCCGCGTCCATATCTATACACACTTAAGTCTCTTCTTTAAGAATTTCGATACCATACTACGCGTGAGATGAGATGCCGAGAGCTCGCTTTTACGTTCGCCGCTCTCGTTTACGCATATCTGAAACTCGTTCCGCGATGCGAATGTATGCGAGTATATGCTTCGCGGATATACGTGCCTATGTCTGTGTTCGCAAAGCTGTGCGATCGAGGAGTATATTATTAGACACGAAAGTGGCGATGAAGTGTTCAAAACGGCGGCAAATTTCGCACAAAATCGCGAAAATAGCAGTGCGTGCAAGGGTGAGAAAAGCGTAGGAGTCGCCGTCGTTTGAGGGTCCTTTCTATTTTTTTTTCGGCCTGGTTGGATTTTTCCCTCGCATTTCTCTCGTCCTATCGCATACCTGACACACGAGCTCGTTGACCCGAGCTTAATTTGGTAGAACACGGCTATAAACTGAAGACGCACGCATGAACGAATTTCTCAATTTCTATAATAATTCTATGATAAAAGACGCACATATTAATAATTCACTAATTTACAGATTTTGATCAATCCGAATGTAATACATTCTTTTTTCCTTTGTTTTTTAGTATAAATATATCCAACATTACAATATATGTAGTAATAAAATAGTAATAAAATGTAATCAAATTTATTGATCATAACAGAATAATAACTTGTGCAATTTTCATAGCTTTATTCCATCTTTTTGTTTTAATGGCAGATCCGCAAATAGTTTCTCATTGCAAAGCCACAATCTATCAGCTGAATGTAACTTACGTCACGGTGGCGATTGACTTACGCCTTAATCGCAACGCGAATTTCCGTGTACGCCTTTATCGTGCGCTGTGTATGCCAGCACGTGAAAAGTCGCGGAGGCGTGGCGACGAATTTAGATTCTTGGCGCCTACTCAACGAGAGAAATAGACTCCCGGTAGGTAGGTAGATAGCCGCTTTTTTGAAAGAAAGAGAGCACGGCAGAGAGAAAGAGAGGAAAAAGAAGGAGAAGAAAGGAAACAAATGAACAGGTTTTGCTGCGCTCTTCGTGATCTCGAAAGAAACGAAGAAAATCGAGCGGTGAGAAAAATATGCAGCCTCGTGTCGAAGTTTATGCCCCGTTGCTGACACATTGGTTAGAAATTTAAGTTTTGACCGATGGCAAAGTAACACGCGATCACTAGCTTTGACTTTCGGCTCAACTAACGGCAGTTATTTCTTAAAAATAAAAACTTAATTGCTTTATTAATCTCCGGATATTAGACAATTTCTGCGAGCAACATAAAATAATACAGCATTAAATTATCGATGACACTGTGATACTAATTATAATTAGTTTATATAATTTATGTGAATTATTTTACGTAAAATGTTCGAAATCGACAGATCGTTTAGAAGATTAATAACGTTGATAAAAAGAAGTGGCGGATATTGAATGGAAATTAATTCAGTAACACCTTTTAAATTCTAATAATGTCATGCAAATTAAAGTTTGCCATCAGTTTATTTGATTATTTTGTTTCGATATTTAATAAATATTTAATCGGTGTCTATTGGCATAGTAAAAAAGCTTTAAATGACTAACATTTTGAATATTTATTTCAATCAAATGTTGATGTTTAACCGCATGCCATGGTGACTGTGTTAATGTATAGCGTGTTAGTTTCCGGTTCTAGAGAAAAATGTCGATTCCATTGCTGGGACTATAGCTATATCGTGTGTCGGATAAATTAGTGAATTAATAATGCCTGTCATATACGCAGTGGATTGGAACACGTGTGTGTGCGTGTGGAACGAACTAGTTGCAACTTTCCTCTCCGAGTATATACATACTTTCTTCGGTCACGTCGAGGAACACGTCACATGATTCCGCAGGTACAAACGTCTATAACCTTTTTGTATCACATGCCGTGTTTCTCATAGAGCTTCCGCTGCCCGATATCGATGGGATTTCCAATTCGCCTGTGTGAGAATTCATTGATCGCCTCGATCGCGTAACGAAAGAACGCTTGAATTGTTAGTTCAGCTGAGTAAAAGGAAGTAATTTTATTATTTCGTTGGCTGAAGAATGTTTGATTATTACGCTGTTGCTACACTTATGAACAAATGCAGTTTTACTTACAATAATATTGTATAAGAGAACTTTTGTCGTGGTTTGTGTGGTTCGTATTCGAAATTTTCACTTAAAAATACATAATAATCTTGGTGAATTATAAAATTATGAATAGAAATTTAAAGAAAAATTTGTTTGAAATGTTTATATGCATATTTTTAAATAAAATCGATTTTCTTGATATTTACATGATCATCGAGTGCCAAGATATACAGAAAAGGCTTCAATTTTTATGAAAATGAGCTTCAGAATAAGTTATTCGTATCTCTCTCTCAATCTTCAAATATCATTTGATTTAACATTGATTCAGTATAGGCGTGTCCAGCCTCGAGGCTTTAAATGGATGCTACTAAACCTGCGAGAGAGCTGGGAGAAGAGAGGGATGATCTAATCTAACTCGACAGCCTATTTATCATTTTGCGTTGTCTAAATGTGCCAAATACTTCGACACGTGTATCAAGTTTCACCGGAATAAATTAGTTGTCTCGTGCCATTCATCTGCTAGCTAACTCATCTGTTTTGCAATTTTGCATTGCAAAACGATCGATGACTCATAAAAATAGCTTATAAATTGCTGTCTTACAAACTCGCATTTTAATTCCGATAGCAAATTGTTAGATGGATATGATACATTTTTCTTCGAGAATAATATTTATCTACTAGTTTATTTAACGTTAAATATTTCTACGATAAAACGTTAAATTAAAATTTTGGAAACGTGAAATTTATTTGAAGCAATAATAGTGATACAGTTGACTGATTAAATTTTACGTGCGATTACTGCATTATTATAATAACAAAATTAATTTTGCATTAATACATTCTATGGAAAATTAATTTTATTTATTGTATTACCACATAATTTTGGCAACCGTTATCTTTAAATTCTGAGTTATTTTGATTAGTAGTTACACTGAAGAGAGAGATGGTCTTATGATCGGTCTATTGACCGGAACGTTTGTAAATATTTTTAAATACATCTATAAACACACGAACAACTTGCGTTGACTCTGAAACGCGTTTGCACTTTCAGTTTAGATTGGTTCAATCATTCCAACCTTATCAAATATTCTTTAAATTTTCTTATATATTCTTTCAAGTTCTTAATTTTTCTTAGGTTATACATTGATAGAACATTTGTGCGTGCAATAATTTTTTCGGAGGGTTTCTTATTTACGGCAATTTTAGATCGCTTCGCAACGCGGCGATCATGCGTATCCTTCCGTCCACGGTATGAGACGAAGGTCGCCAACGTGCCTTAATCTTCGTGCTTCCTCTTCGGCATACCATTATAAGCGCCTTTGGCGCTCTTTGGTCGCGTACAGAGGCGGCCGAGTTCAATATCCCGCTAATGGTACAGGTTCCCTGCCTTGGGGAGAAGAGCATATTCACGAGATGGTTACCGCAAAGAAAGAAAGAAAAGGGTCGATCGAACTATCGATCGTGCGCGTCGATAACTCGGGATCCAAGCGATAGCTCCGTCCGTGTCACGTCCGATTTTCGTAGATCCCGAGAACTTCTCTTTTCTAATTAAGATAAACGATTAAAGACGCTTCAGCTAACTGTGAAGTGATGACATGTTAATCGATCACGGAGAAAATTTTCTATCGAAACTTACTATGTACGGCAGTAGCCGCGGGCTATGAAGGAATTAGAAAAATTTTTATTATGTTTTTCACATATTTAAACTTATTATTCCTCTTTGCGGCTATTATCGTATCATAGTAATTTCTGATATAAAACTTTCTCTATGATGATATCGTTGAAAATAATATATGTTTTACGTGTTACGAATATTTTTTAATGATAAATTTAATTTTTTGATGCATAAAATTCTATTTTATTTAAAATGATAATTAATTATGCGTATATTGCTCGTAATAAATATATAGTAAAATGTTACTGTATTTTTTACGCGGCAAAAAAATTTTAATAAGCTTAATTATTGCTTATTATGACTCGTATTACGTATTTTACGTATTATGTATGAGATTGATATTAATTTGTTAATAATATTAAATTTGCGACCGTATTCCATGTAGCAAAATTTTTCAACCGATCGATTTTTCCGTGAGAGAATCTTGTTTCGTGAGAGAAAATCAACGTCCGCGATATTTGAGAAATACCGAATCGGTCAATTTGATTCGACCACAAATAATTTCATTGCAGATTGTATCTCTTTCCCGTTGAATACGAATGTTAACTGGGTCAGTCGTCGTGCGATCCTTTCCATTTCCAACAACGATCACGGCGCGCATAGTACGCACTAACCATAAATAACCGCCCCGCCTGCGTAACACAGACAAGTTGCTCGTCGA
Organism: Linepithema humile; assembly: GCF_040581485.1. Taxonomy (NCBI): domain Eukaryota; kingdom Metazoa; phylum Arthropoda; class Insecta; order Hymenoptera; family Formicidae; genus Linepithema; species Linepithema humile. Next base: position 21,293,975 of record NC_090132.1, on the reverse strand, counting down.
AATTCAATATCGCTGCCCGATAGCACGAGTGAGCGGCCGGGTGCTCCGTTTATCTCGAAAAAGCGCTTTCGACATTGCAATTTTGCGACTGCAATTTAAATTGTCAAATTGTCAATATTTATTTATGCAAATCTGCGGCCTCCGCTTATATATATATATAAATTGTCGCGCAATTCTTGATAGCTTTAAATATTTTTACTTTTTTTCCTTGGTTTTCTTTGAATTGGTCTTTGTTTCTACAACAGCGTAGCGGATTTATTTAGTTATTTAACAAAAAAATCGACCAATAATTATTATTCATAAATAGAGTTATTAACTTTATAATAATAATAATTTTATCTTCCACGTGGCCGTCCCTGCAAAAAACTTCCGCGAAAAAATGTTATTCGACATAAGTTTTCGTCGAGATAAATTTACGGTTAATAAAATAACATTAATTAAGTGGCTAGAGAGAGAGAGAGGGAGGGGCTTGTTCATGGGTCGAAAGGTTTACGATAAAAGAGAAGAAAAGGAAACGCCTGATGACGTCATGGCAGTCATTCGCGCCACTTAGGCGAAGTCAAGGGATCAATTTACGACGTGAATGGTCAACTACTTGCCTCTCCCGAACAGTCCATCCTCCAACCTCGAAACCTCTTTCCGCTTTCGTTCACCTATCGCTCGTTTCGAATCGATGACGAACGATCGGATATCTATCTCGTCCACCGATAACAAATTGAATTTCACATAACGCGTCGAGTAACATGTTAAGTAATAAGAATGAAAAATAGGTTTTCCATTGGATTCCTATCGCGATAAATCTCGAATATAGCTACTTTGCGATAGATCAATAAGAAAAATTGCTTTAACGTTTTAAAAATATATAACTTACTACATAAAAGTGGAAACATATACTCATAAAAATATAGAGAATACATAAAATCTGGAAATATATATTTCTGGAGGATGTAAATATTTTTAATTAACATAGACTTCGGGTTTACATTCTCGTTAGTGAAAAATATACTTTCATAATTATTCAGTGTAATCGTTTATATAATTGTTGTAAATTAATCTACGGCGGTTTAAATATTTATAAGGGGAACAAAGACGTATTTTGTTGCATTCGGTAGCTATCTCTGCGGTGAGAAAACGACGAGAGTGAAAATGAAAATATGTCACGTCCTCGCGAAAAAAAAGAGCTTTATTACGATCTCAATAAGAGCAACGACGTGCATCGCGCATGCACTATATAAAAGATTCCCCGGACGGAGGAGGAGACGTTAGCTTAGTTCTCTTGTTGCTTATATCTATTATGCGGTCATTGATCTTCCTCTATTTCACTCATATCTATATCGACTGGTCTTCACACGCGCGCAATTTCGCACTGTTTGCATTTTTTCAAGAACGTTCGACGAAGATTGTAAGAAAGATTAGAAACATTTTGTTTTCCTCCGCACGGGTTTATTCAATTAGTAATGCGAGAAATGTGGAAATTATAATTTACAAATGATTAATGTTTTTAATTTATGAAATTGTGGATATCTCATTAAAGCCCGCTTTAGGTAATCTGTAATTTGCAACAAAATACGAGATGGAAATCCATTTATAATTTTATGCAATGACATTTGAAACATTGTTGATATACATCATTGGTGCATATTTTATGTATGTGTATTCTGATCTTCCAAATGTTTCTTATAGAATTATAAATAGAATTCCATTTCGAATTCTATCGCGAATTATAGGTTGTCCAAAGTGGACTTTAGAAACAATATTTTGTATTAAGAAGTGTCTTACTGTATTAAGAAAACTATTTTCGCTGACGACCCGAATCTAACACTAAAATTAATTTTGTTACACAATTTATATAGGTTGCAACGTAGTATCAGAATCGACGCTTCACTTGATAAATGAAGAGCCGCGACTTATCACGCGACTAATATTTTATTCTTGCAACCAATCGATCGTACGTAGAGCATATAAATGACGACGAGAGGTATTCTAAAAATTCTAACGTCTCGTGCTGCGATATGGTTCGACACAATTCCGTTATTAATCATGGAGTCAGAGCACATGTGCGAAATCGACGGTTACGTATTAATCGCGCTAATGTTGAGGGACTGCGAAGTTGAACGTGAGCAGCGCTGCTACTTAACCTTTAAATAGCCGGCCAGCGTCAGAAAAATAAATACGATATACGATTTGGCAACGTCTTGGCACGCGTCATCCGCCGTGATCATCGTTGGCAAGGACATTTGACACTTGTCAGAGGCACGAAATTAGATTTTCATTCTTTGGCATTCGCGCGGACGTTGTTCACGGTTTCGCTCTTGAATCTCATATATAACTACTACAATTCTACCTTTCTCACTTTATAGTTTTATATTTTTTTTGTATTCTGTATGTGTTTATAAATTCAAATATAAATTTATGTACATGATAAATGTCTGACTACTGCTAGCAAAGGATGTTTCAACGATATAAATTTTAATTCGTTCATTTTGATGCTAATTCATTTATATTTGCCAACAATTGCTCTTGTTGATGTAACGTTATATAAAAGGTGTCGGAAACAATTGGTATATTCCACGTGTAGACACGCTTCACACTGTGAATTAGGCAAGAAGTTAGTATTGAGAAATTTTCGGAATTTTTTACCTTCAATTTCCGTTAGCTATTTTTAAATATCGCGTGGTTTACGCTCGTCTGTTAATCGATGGTCATAAATAAACTCGGCTCGAGTATTTTTATGTTCAGTCGCCAGAAATGATTCGTGCGTCGCCACCGACGAAATTTCTTGTTAAAAATTGTGGGAAAAAGAAATCAAGCCACTCAGAAAAGATTATCCAGAGATAAATGGTATATTGAAGTTAATAATTTAAAATGTTTAGTAGAACTAAAGAATCTTTAGCAGAACAAGAAAAAGAAGAAAACAAAAGAAAATATAAATTATTTAGCATGGAAACACGTAGACTATATTTCAATAATTATTTTTTTTCTATAACAAAGTTTTAAGTAACAATTGGGTAGAATAAAACAATAATTAACAATAATTATACAAATATTGATAATATATAAACCGAACTTTATTGCTTTTATAATCATCAAAAATAGCTTGTTCGCTATACGTTCTGTTTTACATCAGATGGATTGATGATTCTTCTTTATTCTCTTTCTAGATCGTCTCTTGGACGCGTGAAAAGAGTGGTAAAGAGAGCGACGAACGCAGAGAGAATCTCGCCGATAAGACGAGGGGTGGTGGTTGTAAATTATTAGTCGTTCGGAAATCGTGAGTCTTCGCGTTTCGTGACGAAAAGATAATCGCGGTGTTTACGTTTGCGAGTGTGAAAATCGGTGATAAATAGAGGGGTCCGGAGAGATGGTGCTCCGCAGAGGATAAATTTCTCGGTGGATATACTACTACCTAAAAGTGTGGCATATGGCCCTGGACTATGGTACTACCACATACAATATGCACCACACAAATCAACTAGGTACGTATCAAAGAACGTATGCTCAGCAATATCGAAATGGTTATTTTGTTTTTCGAGTTGTCAAAGACTTTTTCTTATCGCAATTTATTCCGATAAAGAATTTTTAACTTCTCTCCTAAAAGGCCTAAAAAACAAATTGTAGGCAATTTTTGTCTTATAATTTTTTCATTATTTTTGATTCTCATTAAATCGAAGAATTATTAGAGCATGAAATATTTGAATTATCGTATTTACAGCATTAAATTTATTTAATGTTATTTAACACAGTTTGTAATTTATTAATACTATTGATACAATTTGTGTGAATCTCTAATCTTTACGTTTCTGTTTTTTATCTTGCAATAAAAAGGTCTTTGTGATTTCGGATCTATTTGATCAGGAAAATTGCTGATTTAATCGACTTTGCTAGTTCGATACTAATGTTTGAAGCAATCTTGCCTGTTCGTCGGGAATAGCTTCTTCATCCGATTGTTATGCAAATATCACCGACACCGTTTAATACCCTCAGTATTTTAATTCTATTGCAAAAGTTTCATGAAAAGTGTTATAAAGGAGAGTATCTTAGCAAAAATTTAATGTACGTCTTATATTTGCCGTGACCTTTCAATATTTAATATTAGCTGTTTTTACTTAATTAAATTCAAAGTGAAAATTTTATCAAGAGAAAGGAGCGTTTAAAGCTCCTTCAACGAAGCGGAAGGGGAGGCGACGTGCACGTGTGTAAGTTCACGTTTTAAGAGACCTCTTATACAAATGTTATTCTATATATAGCGACAGTTCGTCTAATCTTAGTAATCGGCCACCGGCCAGAAACACAAGTAAAAAAAAGTATCTGTGACTTTCCTTTTGTGCCTTGGTCGTTAGAATTGAGACTTGTCTAGATCTTTATATAGAGTACTTTATCATTTTACCGATCAAATCTTTAAATTAACATGCTCTAATCTCGAAGTTCTTGCTATTCTTTATTTAAATTTGAAGGACACGCCCAAATGTGGGTCCATAAAGACGCAAGTTATTTTTATAACATTTGTACAAACTGTTTTTTTTTTCTTTCTTTTATTTGAAAGATTATTTCAAAAAGAGTCGAGATCAGAAATATAAAATTACATAAATATTATAAAATCTTATTCATCAACAACAGAATCAAGTATAAACTTTTTAAATTCGAACCGGAAATCGGTATCCATAATACATTAGCGTCGTTAACACGTATTTATAATTTCCTAATTTATACATGTATTATGCATCGTGTGTTTGTGTAAAATCGATGTAGGAAAAGGAAATCATAGGAAGATCATTGAACCAATGAAACTAGGGCTCCTTGGAGTTACAGGGGGATTTATGACACCATAACCTACCGGCTATAACCCATAATGCCATCGAGCGACCTACCTTCTTCTTTGACCCAGCTAAAGCCGGGAACGTAATTTCCATCGCGTGACAGGACTATCCCGAATCGTTTAATTATGCAGCCGACGTCGCGCATGCGATGGCAAAACAATTGTAATAGGGTTGCAACGCGGTATATTCCGAGAAAAGAATCGGCTATATCTGGATGACGGAGAGTAATTGACCGTACAATTACTAATTCACGATAAGGCATCTGGATTATACACACATATACACGCGATAACTCTATAAATATTTTATTTATAAACTTTTATTTCGATCCTGAATAAAAAATTCTCTCTCTCTCTCTTGCAAAAAAATATTCAGCATGTCATATGGCTAGAGAACGGTGAAGGTGAGTGTGTTTTGCATTAAATGAAATCCACAAACATGACGGTGATGTTTGTTTCTTTTCGCGTTCTATCAGCTAATTTTTTATGCGACATGTACGCGCACAATACATATATGCATATACACTTCTTCGCTCGTTATACACATATTACTTTCCTTTACACGTCGGTTTTGTATTTATACGGACGCGTACATCGAACCATTTGAGTTTGACCTACACACCGCCATTTTTTCTCTAATAATAGTCTTGCTGTCAGGTTATTGTTGTGCAGACTCGCGCGTGTGTGCGTGCGTGCTTTGGGATATTTACTTATTCCCGTGTCACTTGTGTAGGTGCCGCCTCGTAGCGTTGTTTGACTGTGAATAGAAATTTGACTTGCAATTTGTATTTCATTATTTATCCACGTGCCCCAGATCTATCGTGTGCCCCTCCGTCTCTTCTCAGTTCTATTTTAGTCGCACTTTTTTTCCATGAGTGTTTTTATTTTTTTTTAGTAAAAGTATTAAAACTCACTGGTCGTGAATTTTCAAATATTCAACATCAAGTGTGTTGAATTGTTGGGTTTTTGTGTAATATTGACGGGAATCAAGAGAAGTTTGTAAAATTCCAGATTTTAATTAGAATGTAACATATTATATACAACTTCATAATTTTTTATATATATATTTATTACGCGACGAATGGCATGGAATACTTACTGGCATAATTTGACAAATTTATTATCTTATTCTATTTACGCTGAGGCATTATATTTCGTTGATATTTTGCAAATAACTGCGCGCCGTTCGGCAGGCTGCGTCAACTTCACCGACACGGTAATACATGTGTACTCGGCCGCGAAGACAATCGGGTCGAGGATGGTGAGAAATCGTGCGTGAAAATTAGATAGCAAATGGGCGAATGATCGTGTCCCTTGCATGAAGCGCGCGCGCCGGAGTCGACGGGATCGCTGCCAGAAACGTCGCTTTTGTCGCCAGAATTGTCAGTAGGTCGGATCACCCCAGCTAGAACGTGTAGAAGAGATTCTACGAGCCTCTGAAATTTTACAATATTATTAACAAATTGTTAGGATAGGGAACATTACGGGATATTAATTAATATATTAAATAATAAGTTTTCAAATATTCTCACGAATTTAGACGAGCATATTTTGTTTGTATTTGAAAGATTTTCAAGAATATAAAAATTTAAAAAGCCAAAACTCGCGATGTATCGAATTTTTTCGCGATTATCAAACTAGTTGAAGTTTATCTTTTTACTTTTTGTAATTATTAATGATGAATCCATTCGACATTCTTTCAAGAGAGTGGACATTAACTCTTATTCTTCGCGAATTGTGGGACGGGGATGATCGAACACCATGTCGGGATGAGCATGAAATTTATTGTAATTAGTAGTTAGGCGGGGTTTAAGTGCGTACATCCGGAGAGAACACTTTGTAGGAGGTTGCTCGTGCACCTTAATTAATGTGGGCTCTAATTGTCTTTGCCTGTAGTCGACGCACTCTACGCATTGCACATGGTCGACAGCCGGCGCGGCGAGACTCTGACGAGGCTCGAGTTGCATTAAACAAAGTCTACCGAAGCGAGAGATATAATCGCATTGTAACGCGGTGAGAGGAATGGGAACAATGCACTTTAATGGCGTCGAAAAACTTTTCGTTCCCGCGAAACTCGAAGCAAACGGTCATTCGGTGATCGCGCTTAGGCGTGTAATAAAACTCGGCGCTAGTTGAAATGTTTCTGATCATATTTTTGACATGAATATATCGAAATTGTGATCCGAACGCATTTCGTTGTAACTTTTTTTTTTTATCAAAACTAGAACAATTTTAGTTTATTGACATTGTTGTATTTATACGAGAAAAATGATATTTGATTAAAATTAATATAGGGATTAACATTGTGTGTGTGTGTGTGTGTGTGTGTGTGTGAAATATAAATATCGGAGTTTGTTGAGATCTTAAATAACAATGCTAAAATGAATGTTTGTATTTTAAAGATTTTTGAAATCTTATAAATCTTTAACGCGTGCTAAAACGAATGGACTAGCGAAGTCAATCTCTTCGAAGCGAATGGATATTGGCGAAATTCACCGCAGCAGCGAAAGCGAGACCTTGCGCAGCATTGCGAAAAGTCTCGTTGGCAAAATCGCAGCTTGTCCGCGGATTCGCCGCTATACGTTCCGGCATAGCGTGCCAATTTTCACGGGGACGTGAGATTGAGGCACGCGAGTCGCGTGACTCGCAGGCGTGCAAACGAAGTCGCTGTAATTTGTCCCGCACGCGCGAACTTTACACGTATGGTGCCGCACGATCGATGTGCTTATTTGAGGATTCTTCTTTTTTTTCGATCAGAGTTTATTTCTGTCAGAGTACATTCCTGAATTTTTTCAACAAAAATTAATTTAAAAAAATTTTTTTTTTTTAAATTCAGTTTAATGTCGTTTTTTTTTTTTGCTGCATATATCTCAAAGAATTTGAAATTAAAACGGTATTATCATACTCATTGTATAATTTAATTCAAGGTAATCGACGCATGGGATGTTGAATTTCCAACTTCTTTCTTTACTACATCGGGAAAAGTTTTCAGACCGCAATAACGAGTAACATTGTTAGCGATTAAATCCGCAGATTAAGATCTCTGAGTAAGATTTGAAAATCAAATAAATACCTTTTAACATGAATAAGTGCCGAGAGAAGACCGATACAGATGCTGCACTTTATCTAGGCTAATTCGGGATATTATTTATGAATGCACAAAATTTCACTGAACCATGTAACGAATCGAGAGCCGCTTCATAATTTGATCGCAACTTTATTATCTGGCGTATATTCTTTTTTTTTCACAGCACCTGCGTTGAACGGAGATCGCGAATATCGAACGCGTGTATAAGCTGTGAAATGTCGCGTCTATTCTTTCCTCGCGCGGCGGGCGTTAAAATGCGGCCGCTCATGAATGCATCGCGGCGGCGGGCGTCGGCGAGGCGCTACGTTTTAAAAAATGTATGTCGTCGCTTCGCTATCAGCTGTTATTCGCAATATTGCGGAGATGGCGTCGATGTGCGTTGCGCCGCTTGAAGTTCCGGCACAAAGAGTCGACCGTACGCCGCACAAAATACACGTGATAGAACGAACGTCGCGACGAGTTTCGCGGCACGCAAGGTGCGACACACTGTGTATACGGGCTTTTCAATGCATCCTCGATGCATAGAGAGGGAGAGAGAGAGAGAGCGCGTACCGTGCCGACGTGGAATAGTTACAATGGAAATAATGATAGTTTCATAAAATTAATTTTGCCGAACGCGATAGCAAAGACTGATTGACTTTTAAAATGCAGAAAAAATTTTGCGGTTTAAGTATAATTTATTTGAGAGGTGTGTGATATTTTTCAAAAATAGCTTCTCTATAACTTTAAATTTATGATTCTTATGTTTACTATATCATTCTATATTAAGTTATTGATTTGCAACAGGCAATTGCAATTTATTTATCATTTGTGCAACATTTTGTTTTAAAGGATTTCTCAGAAGACGTAAAATTATTTGTATATCTCCTGCTTTATATTTTTAGCACTATTATTTTGTTTCTTATTTTATCCTACTTTTGTTATTATATCGTGAAAAGTAAATTTAATTTTTGAATTGATACGTTGACATTTTATGTGAGTATTACGTCTTATATCGTAACAAGCTCTTACAATACTGAGTTACGAGTCGTCGTATTTTTCCACGAAAACAGTAACCTCGACTAGATATAATCGCACAAAAATAGATTCGCGCAAGGAAGACAACGATCACGTAATTCCATATTGAATGACCGATTACGTGAACTATCTATAATTACGGTCAAGCGATAAATGACCGGTCCAAAGCGCCATATAACACTTACGTTGTAAAACTTATAACGGATAACTTGATAAATAAACTTGTTATTTATATGTAAATGCACCTGTACTTGTCGCCTCGTATAACCGCTGGCAAAGATAATTTTATTAATTAAATTACTTAGATAGCGCATATTGATAGAAGAAAAATCAGAAATATTTTCTACATTCTAGAAAATTTATTTTAGATTTTTCTCATTGTTTATTTTTCGTATTATTATTCAATTTATAGATGTCTCTCTTTTAACAAAAATTTTCTTTTAGTCTTGATATCATTCTTCAACCATAATAGCTATTTAAAAATTAATGTTTCTTCAAAAGATTTTTGTATAAAATTCTATTACCCCGCTTGAGTCGATCGCAATTTACGTTTCATATAACTGTGTTCTCTCTATGCGTCGATCGAGAACTTTCCGAGAATATCTGCGAATCGCACGAAGTTTCCTGAATAATTCAATTCCTACCAGCCAGGTATTTCTGGCTTTGGTTCTCTACGTGCATAAGTTGCGCGCAGAAGCTCGTATGTGTACGTGATATTCGAGCGGTTTCACATATTCTCGTTGTATCGACGAATTTTTCGTCGTTAAGTTCATTTTTGCAAGTATATAATTTTCACATTTCGGTTTTTTCCACAAAACGGATATCGAGCATATGAAAAATTCGCGACTCTCCGACAGCGACAATAATATATCTCTTGCAACGTAAATTAAGTTGCAAATTTTGTATAATTTTAAGTTGAAAATTTCTGTAAGAAAATCAGAGCGACGGTAATAACGAGAATTATTCCATTAAAATATTTATCATATTATAATATTTGAGAAAAGCAATTAAGACTGAATTTTCTCCAAAATTATTAAGGATATTTCAGAAAATCGAAATTCAATAATATGTCGTATGCATTTATATTTTTGGTATTTCACATCTTATCTCGATGTATGCAGAAACTCGGCTGTACATTCCAACAAGAAGTGTCGTAATATCAATCATCGACTAGAATTCCAATAGAATCCGTTCTACCATCATCATATTTCGTTCTCTCCTTTCCTTTCGTGCATCTCGGCTTGTTATAAACGACTGCAGGTGTTTATATCATAAACGACTGCCGTATTTTCGTATGTGGAAACTAATGATCGTAATCAAAACGACAAGCAGCAATGATTAGGCGTGGTTATGCAATAGCCGCGGAAATAATAGACGCCACATCGTATAATAAGCCTTGATTACGCTGTTTCCTTCGTCGTGCTGAATGCGCGTTGTCGGTCTCGTGTGCGATCTTGATGGGAATCGTTACATATATACAGAGAGAGAGAGAGAGAGAGAGATAATTTGCACGGCACTGCATTGCGAAGTTTTCCGCAAATACGAACGAGAAAGCGCGCATCGGGAATCGTCGTAATTTTAGTATCTCGGCCGTTAAATGCGCTTTGAAGCAATGTTGTAAAAGCAAATTCACTTGGATGCACTAATCCTCATTTAGAATTTTTTTTATTGACTCTTTGTTATCGTTAATTTAATTGTCATTTCGGCAGTAAAATATCTTGTAAATAGAAATACAAGAAGTAGCGATGCATTACCAAGTCTCTAAGCGAGAATGGAAAATATTTGCTTCAATTATGCAACTTTTTTTAATTAATTGCACAATTTGTAGGAATTCTCTATCTTTCTTCTAATTGCTAGTTCTACTGAAACCAGTTCTCGACGGTAACTTTTTTTTACATCGGTTTCTAAATTGTTCGTTCAAGTTGAATAAGACGATCGATATGGATGTCGCGTAATTATTAAGTAATACTGATACTGCAAAGTGGATACCGCAAAGCAAAATTCGACGATCTTTCCGTGTTGCTGGATAAACCGCATCGAGTTCGACCACATTTTATCGATGCGTGCCGTTTCCCGAACGGCGGAGAAGAATGGAAACGCATAAGAGTGCGGTGGCGCGATACACTAAAGTAAAGAGAGAGAACTAACGGGGCGACGGAGGGGCATTCTTCCTCGGGATTAACCTTGGACTTGACTCGAAGGAATGCGCCGTGCAGTGACCTCTGCACGGCACACTCGCTCGCTCCCTCGCTCATTCACTAACTCACTCGCTCACTAACTCACGGCGCACATCTTGCTCACCTTCCTTCTCTCCGTCGCCCCATTTCGCTTCACCGTGGGCGCTACAGCCTGCTGGTCAATGCATTCTTTCACGGCCAGTTCTCGAGTCCTTCCGAACGGTTTCGGCGTCTCTACCGAAAAATTTAGGACGAAAATTTGGGAGGCAATCATTTTCGGATTAAATTTAGATCTCGTGGACGAATGGATAATAGAAAATCCCCTCAATCTTTAAGATTTATCTTCAGTGGTGCTATGTAATGACACATGATTTACACGAAGCGTGTACAAAGATAGCAAATAAAGATTACACTCGGAGAATTGTTGATGTCGTCTTAAGGCGGATGGAAATAAGCACGTTTGATTACGGTAATTTCGTAACAATATTATCGCAGAAGAGATCCATGCGAAATTTCATAACGACTTGATATAATTTGTCTAAGTATTTCTCGAAGAATGAAACCCTAACAAATTTTTGTGAGTGTTCTCCAAAATAACGAGATGAAAATTATTCATATTATTTCAATGGGGAACTGTTTAACTTTTGCGTTATTTCCGTATAGATAATAATCTTTGGGTTCAAATATTTTTATTTATCTGTTTTAAGAGAAACTTGGCTGAAACATGAAAATTTTTTTAATGTGATATATATTTTTTTATTTATAACGCGTGTTGTAATGCGGATAGTAACGAGAGCGTTGTAAAAATGTAAATTAACAATAGAAAAAGAGGAGTCTGCTTCATGATCTCATGAATTAGATATATTTCAATCGCGATACTATGTTTCTAAAGATTACTTGAAAAGATAATTTGAAGATAAATTTCTTTGGACGGACGCAGCGCGACTGCAAAAATCTTTTCTCGATTGTAAATCTTCTAACCACAGGAGATTGCACAATAATAAAGATCCTTCTGTAATTCAGTGAGATACTATTTGATTTTACGAGCTCTTACGTAATTTTATGCAAGTTTTGATGAAAAATTAGTAAAAATCCGATAGTGTTCGCGTGATTTTGCTGTTCAGACTGATTTCAAAATCAGTTTCAGATTCATTTCCTGAATGGCTGTCGAGGTCAGGTAGGCGTTTAAAAAGAATGCGTTGTACATTTTTAAAATTTGATCTCATTTTATCGCAAACGACAAAAGTGACGCGGATAAAATTAGCTTTCCATTGCGATTTACCAGATCGCATTTCGAAATACCGGTATCTCTCGAGGTTGACGAGAGATACCGGTATGTACGTACATGTATACGACGTGAAAGACCAATGATTATTATCGATATTTACTGGTTCTTTACTTCGATAGAGTCATCGTTCTATAAATACATCGCAATAATAGCGGACATAATAATGCTTACATTGTTCGTCCTAGCTTGTAACATCGCGTTCGCTATAAAATTATAAATTTACAGAACATTTTACATCGTTTTTCCTATACGAGATTTTAAATAAAATCTAACTTTATATCTGCGTTATTAAATTCATGAAGAATTTAACACTTAAATCTAATTTACGCTTCAAAAACATTTAAAATAAAATTTCGAGAATATTTGAAAGTTACTTTTAATAAGTTTAAAATTGACAATTTTTGAAAAATTTATTAATTTTTGTATAGATATTTTATGAAGAAATATTATAAATAAAATGTACAAAGAATAAAATACTTTTCGTATATTAAGCCGTGGCAAAATACATAACTGAATAAAATTATTTCTTATTTGATTTAATATAAAAATTTTACTTGAGACTTTGTTACTGAGAGAAAATCAATTTAAAAGAATTTAAATGTTATAGCAAAAAACTTCTTCAAATTCACTAAAGAATTAATGTTCGAGATATTGTTTGGTTAATGCAAGACTCACTCTGCAATCTTATTTTGATAGAATACATTGTTTCTTAGATGAAACTCGCAGAGATGATTGCGCTATTCAGTGTTCGTTTTGCCACGTAATCGTGAAGTATGCAAGCTATTCAGGTATAACGAGCCATAGCCGATAAAACAGTGATTAATCTTCAATAATAATAGATCAGAGGCGTACGCGATACTAAGGTCATCGCGATGACTGTGCCGGCACTCGTCGGACTATTACGGCCTTCGGCTGAAAATAGACCGGGTGACTTTGTGATTATGGTACATATGCGTAGACTCACTCAATCCACATGGACAAAAGAAACTACACAATGATCACGATCGAGAGATTGTCAGAGCGATATTATTTGCTATCAACTAACTGATTTTTATTCGTCTCATAGTTGTCTCGTAGTTTTGCTTGTGTCTTGCGGGTTTTTTTTTTAGTAGTATCTCCTGTTACGCAAATGCGTGTATTTATTTTAGATGACTTTAATCAATAGTCGCTTGATTTTTATTTTAAAACAGCGGATAAATTATTTCCTAAATATTACTTAACTTTAATTTAACATCTGATGCATAATATACGTATTACAGGCATATTATTAGCTTTAAAATATCACAATTTTTTGATATTTGAAATTTGATTAAGTTGTTTTTTTTATTATTAATTTATCAGAGTTAAAAATAACATATCATAATTATAGAAATGAAAAAGTGTCTTCCTCGGCGCAACTGTTTTTCGGATTTAATTCTTAAGAAACGTGATTTTTTTTTCGAATACATAGTGAGATATACGCGATAAATAAAAGCCCAAAAGTCACCGCTTTGTAAGTCGCGACGATAAAAACTTACCGTTTATTGGCTTTCTCGTCGAAACCTGAGAATGACGCGATGTCATCTCGGGTCTGTGGTAAGCGAAACGTTTTAGATGAAACGCATGAAAAGGAGATGGTGGTGTGCCTTATCTAATCGCAAAACAGCTCGACTTGCGACTAGCACGTCCGAGATTAGCACGGTGCACGGCACACAATGCATGGTCATTCATTTTTTTCTTGCTAGAATACGCTTAATAAGATACTGTCTGCGTAATCAAAAATCAATCACGAACTTTTTAGAAATTCTCGTAAAAATTCAATCGTTAATATAAAATGTACAGGTAACACGGGAAGAAACTGTTGTTGACCAAAAGTTAAATAAAAATTTTGAGTAACTGTTATAAAATAATAATTTTCGTGGCTCTCATTTTTATCCATTTTAGATTTTTTATCGAAAACTTATTTGGTCTTATAAAGTAATGGACGAGAAATCGAAATTGTCACGCTTGACAATAGCTGGCAATCGGATGCATACACCGCTACGGATTCGACCTTCGATTCTTATTATCAGACACATGTATGTATATCATTGTAGCGAGATTCGCATTTTGTTTTTATTCGATTATCCGCGCGCATACGTAGAAAATGAAATGAAAACTGTGCACGATGGTAACTCACAATCCGAGATAAGCTTGACCAGCTTGTAAAGGAGGTATGTGCGCCGTCGACGAAGTATTATCAATCGTGATATAATAGTTCACGATAGTTTGCTCCGATCCGGGATATCTCTTTTTGTAACTCGAATAAGCTGACGTCAATCGGCAGCCGCCATTATTTATGCACATCGGCGGCATCACGCGCGAATTGCAATGTTTATTCACCGAATTAGCGCGAATTGTGCTCGAAAGTGCAACGAGCTAATCCCCAACTGTTCTTCTCTGTGTGTATGTTGATCTTGTAAAACGCTTATCATTTGTTTCAGAAGACGTGGGCTACAGAAGTGTCGAGATCACGTCCGCTTTCACGCATTTGCCGCAGAAGGGTGAGTATTCCTCCTATTTATATCTGTGAAGTTTCTCCCTATCGATGCAATTTCTTATAGACGAGTTATCAATTATTTATATAAATTTAAACATGGTGCAATTTCTATGATTTAATTAATATAAAAATATCTTTAATAATCGTTAAGGTCTTCGCGATACACCGCATTCTGTGTTAATGATTACAGTTTCAGAAAAAAAGATGTTTATCGTAATATTTTTATTTTATTTTTGTTCTATACATAATCTATATAATCTGTTTCCACTGAAGGAGAGTAACCTACTTCTCAGAATGCTTACGTATAATCATAGGTCAACTGACGTGATATTTAATTCATAAGTCATAAGAATTAGATTCTGTATTGATTCCGGCGGATGTAAGATACTAATTATAAATTCAAATTTTTTTGTGATGTGTTTGAGTTATGGAAACTGCGTTCTATTTATTATAATGAACACTCTATTTCAAAACCTACGACGGCAAATATGATCTGATTTTAAGCTGCTCAATTATTTTATCAGCAACTGTGAAACGCTGTATCAAAATAGATTACAAACAGATTATTCATTTATAAATTTAATTTATTGAAAAGAGAACAAATTTTAGAAACAGATTTTATTTCTTCTAAATCTGCTAAGATTGCTTCTAAGTCGTAATAACTGGTACATTATAACTATTCTAATCGATATCGAAGCGAAGCAGAGAAAACAAAATCACTATTAAATTGTTTATACGTCTATAATTTACTGAATTAGTTTTTGAACTTTTTTGCCATTCGACATCGCTATTTCACGAATACGTGATAATCGATAATCTTTTTGTCTTTACATTTTGTAACATTTCTTAACAACTTCCTTTTTTTTGTTTTATATATGTATAAAATTTTTAAATCATCTGTAATTGAAAAAAATATCAACTACCTTAACACATATACATATATTATTTGCTTAACAAATGTTCAGAGAGTATTGGAATGCTGTAATTAATTAAACAAATATATTCTAATTGCCTTTCGTATGCAATGCGTTCCATATGTTATAGTGACTTGCAAAATGATTTAATAAATGCAATTTAAAGAATTAAATAGTGCGTAATAAAGCATGTGCAACATAGCATAATTACATATGTAAAGATATAAAAATATATCATATAATATATATAATATATATTATATATTACAAGATATATAATTTGTTATGTCATTATAAAAACGTTTAAAAAAAAGTAATGGAATAAGCGATAAGATTTAACGTAAAAATTTAATTTTTTTAAATATTATCATTAATTACGCGATTGCGTATCTAAATTTTTGAAATTTTATGAAGACGCTAGATTTGTCTTGCACTCTCAACGATTAATTTTTTCAAATAATTTTTTCAAATTTTTTCACTTGTCACTTGCATTAATAGGCAGTCAATAAGTCCGATAACCTTGAGTATCATAAATAGATTTTTATTTCGTCGTCGTCGCCATCTCGCCGTCTGTCGTTCTAGAATAAATAAAATGAAAAAGTAAATCTGATATATATTCTTTGTTGTCTTTGCCGCTTGATCTTTGATATAAAAAAATTAAACGTATATACGCGCATGTCGCGATACTAACAAAAATGTCGTTATCAGCATTCCTCTGTAGTAAGCTTCGAATATATATGTTAAATCTTTTATTTATTTTATTGGAAATTCAAGAATTGAATAAGAGCTCTTCACGAAATCGACATATCTGATTCCGAGAAAATTAAAACCTCAGAAAATATAGTATGTGAGTGAAGAAAAATTGACGGGGGAAATTTTATTTTGAGAGGGATTATGTTTTAAGTATTCTTTCTGACAGTTATATTGTGTGTGTTTTGTGTAATATTATATTTTTTATTCCGTGTGATATTACATTTAATTTTTTGTATCATAAGTATTTTACAAGATTATTTGGATCTTTCAAACGAGCAAAGCTCGTCAATAAAAATAATATTAATATATTCTATTTTATTTAGTTGCTAAATTTTTGTTTCAGCATTTGTTAGATCTGTTACACTGTGGAAAAAGAATGTAAACAAATTTCGATAAAGATTAAGGATGAGATTGATAATTTTGAACAATACACAATGTTTTACAAATATATGTTAATTTAAAAAAATACCTTTATATTTTGCACAAAAGTGTTTTATTGAAAAGAATAATCTCATAAACTACGTCGATATACGTAGATATCTTTAGAAGTAAAAATAGAAGCTATGAAGTGAATGTTAAGTAATTTATTTTTTTTCCATCGATAGTTTGAACCTTTGGCCCTTACTTCAATATTATCGTCCACAAAAAATAGAAGCAATAAGTAGTTCATTGATTACATAATTTTTTTTATTTTTATTTTTTTTTTTTTTTTTTTTTTTTTTTGTAGGAAGAATTTACATTGTGAAAACGGTTATCCAGTAATCGATGACACTATCGTGATTCTTATGGTTTTGAACAGCCGAAACATTAGAATATGAGTGGAGATTGAAGAGAAAGTCAAGAATAGACGCGTTAACTCAGTCGCGACAAAGTATTGTAATAATAAATTCCGTTCACTTCACGTTGTCAATTACGCTTGTTGTGACAAAAAGGTTACCGTGTTTATTGGCGCAGCAGTTTTTGCGCGTAATTGACGCTGTCTGTAGAACCGCGAAACGCTCTCGCGAGATGCTCTCGTCGACGTAGATCCGCATGGAGAACTCGTGAACGGCTGACCAATATCCCCGATCTTCGATTCTGTGTATCGCGCCGCGGCGCGCTGCATCGTTTTCCATCGCGGATGATGAGGAATTATCACAGCCGCTTGTGGCCTCCGATTGTTCAGTCGCGATCCGTCCACCGAGCGGGCAACCTCGCGTCCTCTCTCGCTCATCGGCTTCCCCCCTTCTGTGTCACAGAGAGCTCCCCTTTCCCCTTCTCTCTCTCACCTCATCTTCGCTCTCGCGTAATCGCTTCCAGCGCGAGCTAAATTTAGCGCTGACCGTTGCTTTTGCCGAGCCGAGCAGTATATAAAGCTTCTCCTCGCCTCCGCCGTCGTTTCCTGCACGCGTGCACCGGAGGTCGCGGAACGCAGGAAGAACGCTGTCGGACCTCACAGCCGTCGCGCGCAACGGCTGTCCCACCTGTGAAGCCATCATCGCGACCACGCGCGGACTGACGGAACATTTCGGAGTGCGTGACGATGCAGTCGCGATCGCGCGCAGCCTGAGCGTACGTCGTTGTCGGATGTAAGAAAGAAAACAAGTGCGTTGCGGTAAGCAGCCTGAATCGCGATGCGATAACGGAAATCTACGGATACGGTTATCAGTACACGCGCTTGGAGTTTCTTCACGGCACAGTTTACTCGTTGGGAAAAAAAAACTTAATAAAACGTGTCTCAGTGTGCGATTCATGATACAATTGGCACAGTGTGTGCTCATGTGTGCGCAATAACTATAGCGGCACGTGGAAGAGTTCGAACTTGTATTTGCGACGATAAAGAGCGTCGTGAATGGTGTGACGCTCGCGGAGTCTATCAAGTGGACAATTTTCTCCTTGAACTAAGATTTCGTGTTTTCTAAATAACAGTGACTCTTTAAATTCAAAACTCATTATCAAAGCGCGATCGGTGAAGCATAGCGGGGGCTGCTTCGCGAGACGCGTGCAAACCGAGCGAGCGATAAGTGGTCGCGCGCGTACGCGTGTATTGCACGTAATAAACGCTAAAAATAGCCGCGTTATCGCGTCGCAAGCGAGTATCGAAGCGATAAACATCGCAGTGACAACACGCACACACGTCGTCGCGCTCGAATTCCGCAGTTTTCTCTGCGATCGCGATATCGCGCGATATAACGTGGGAGGGGCGGGACACAACGGTGCTTTTCACTCGGACATACTTTTATTCGAAACCAGGCGCGATGAGAAGGCCGAAGAAGAGAGAAACTGCGTTCTTGCGGAACACGCTTCCCCGCGACACCGCTCGGCCGTTCCAAAATTAGCATTCGTTTCGGCTACTCGGGAACGACGGGGAAAAAAAACAGTCGGCACGATTAAGCGCGATTGATGTAATTGCGCGTTTCCGAGAAACTGATGTGTTGTTTGGAAAAGAAGCGGCGCAAAAAATTCTCCTTTCTGCATTAATGCGACTTCAGTTTCCTCAATATATTTCATATCTCGACATTATTCTAAAAATATCTACGACGCTAATGAGAGTGTGGATAAAATATACCGGTTTCTTCGAGATGATTCTTTCAAGTGTTAATTTTTTACCGACATTTAATGCCTCGGCTAAATACGCGTTATCGGGATAACGTGACGCGCGTGGTATAAATATTGACAAAAAGATCCACACAACAAATTGGGTAACAGGAAGTGCAGTATTGTGCCACGTTATTGAACAAACATTGACAAAAATTGTCGAGACATTAGTAGACATCAGGAAGTGATTTCTCAGCGACGACAGTGGAAGGAACGTCACAAAGAATGTGCTTCGAAGATTGAATTCAATACCAGTTATTACGGCTTTGCGATCGATGGCACGGTGAATGCCTCATTTGTCACACAAAAAAAAAAAAAAAACAGTTTTAATCCGTGAGTAAAGCATTGGGATGTTTATCGTGCAAACGTGAAAGTTGTTTAAAACTTTGTTTCGAAATTGTTTACCGGTCGCAGAGTGAATTTATAAAGTTTTTTCATTTCAGTGCAAAGAAGTTAAATTTAGATTAAGAGAAATATTCGATAAAAAAAATAAAAAAAAAACTATGAGGGTTCACGTAGAGCGGACGAGTGCTTTCGAGCGATACATTCGCGCGGAAAACTCGAGCGCGAAGGTCGTCGGTGGGCCTCACTACCACAGGACGATCGCTCAACGCCACGCGCGTGGCGCTTACGGTGGCATGTTACCGGATATGTGCTGTTGTTACATGTGTATAGAGATGGCCAGGGACACGCCGGGGTCGCCGATGCCACGACCGCGGGATTTAGGCACCGGCGGCGGGGGCGGCGGGGCTACGGCCACCTTGACTTCCGGCGCTTATCACGCCGCAGCCACCGACACCGCCAACCTGCACGACCATGCGCTCCAGCAAAAGATACTCGAGGTAACGTATGACTGTACATATACATATGTGTATTGCATAATGTATCATGTCGTTACATACGAAATGCCGAATTCTCTGTGAGTTTGTTTTTGAAAAGCAACAAAGTGCTTTTGAAAAGTAAACGGTTCGGCTAATGACACATTTAATGTGTCACGTTGAAATGATAAACTGCATTCTTTTACGAAGTATGTTTTCGTTTTCACGGAATGCTTGCAGTTTTCAAGTTATAATGAATTTGTAAAAATGTAGAAAATGACGAGATCTCCATGTCATTATTCTACAACATTAAAAAAACTGGCATGAAAATGATTTGCAATAAAATACTAGGATAATTAATTGCAAATTGTTTGCTGGTTTAGAAAAAAAGGAACAAAAACTGGGTTATTTACATTTACATGACATTTACATTACATTTACATTACATTTACTTTTTATTAGCTGGTGCTCGCTAATGTTGGTACCGCAAAGCGTGTTTGTGCTCGTCTTTAGCCAGAATGTTGCTGAAATAAATTACAGTGGTGTATAATCATCGTAGAAATTCACTTCGGAATACACGAAGTTTAGGTTTAGGTTGCCGCAGCCAAGCTTAGTTTCGGTGAATTCGATCGATCGTGCGCGCTTTAGTTATATCGCAATTAAGTTCAAGGCCTCCGATGCTTCCGCGAAGGTCAGGTTTAACGCTGCGGAGAATACGCCGGAAAGAAAATATATCACGTACGATATTCTGCGATTGCAAGATTACGTTGCTATCAGGTCTCATCTGAAAACAGAACGTGCGGACCTCAGCACATGTGCATGAAACGTGGATAACATATTTTTATCGTGATACAAATTTAATATCAAACGTGCGTTATAACGGGTACTTAGTTATTTTTTCCCAATCGAAGTCGTCACATTTTACCACTTTGTAGATTATTTATTAGATTATTTCTCCCTGATTTGTTAATACACAGTTATAAGAACTCACTATCAAGTTAGCATTATATTTTATTAATGAATGTTTGAATGAATTCAAAGTTGAATTTCTCTTGGCTACGAGAAAAGTCATGACAAGAGTTAGACAATTAATTTAGTAGAAATTAATTTAAGAAGTAGAATAACGCATAATTAATTTTAATATTTTGCAAGATCTGTCGTGTCCGATGAATTTATTATTGAGATTAAAATGGTAATTTATTGGATATTGTATACTGCTTGTGAGTACATTGTTATATATACATATATGACGGAACTGACCGCATCGGATAAATATCGATCATCTGGCGGAAATCTCGGTGCGACGTGCGGCGTGTCGTGCATGGTAATCGCACGCGTGTTGCTGCGTAATGCGTCCGTGCGACAAATAGAATCCGATTACCATACGCGCGGCTCGACAGAAACAACGTAAACAGAGCGAAGGGAGAGCGCGGTGTTGTTTTCCGCGGCCGGCGTGGCGCGCCTGCTTTATCGCGAATATTTCCGCGACGGAATTCACAATATTATTGATACACGATGATAAACTTACTTAATGCGCCATTCGTCTCGTAACGTTCGCGCGCGCGCGCGCGCGCTTGTATTCGCGATGCAGCGACAGATGGTTGTAAGCGTTTGCGATAGCGCCTTTGATTGGTGATGTAATTCATACGTCTGACTTTAAGCGTCTTTTATTGTATCTAAATTCAGAAGAATTCGCCAGCTGCGAAGGATTGATTAAACTTTGAAAGAAGATTCGATGATTAAAAATTTAGGAATACAAGCCTGAGCACAATCAACATTATATATGTTTATTTATTTTACATATATAGAGCAAATATCTAGTAAATTATATATTTTTAACTATTATATAATTTATATCTATATTTCTTTATTAGTAATATTACTGCCATTCTTATATATTGTATACGAAGAAAAATACTATTAGGATTATTTGTTTCTTGATTGTCCAGGCTCTAACTTTCAAGTTAAACTCATCTAAGATCGTCCTAATTAACTTTATATACACTGAAAAAAGTAAAACAGCAAAAATGCGCATATTTTCTTAGAATCCAAATTATCGTAAAAAAAAGACAGCAATATTTGCATTTAAATCGCTTTTTCGTTACACTAGTGCTAAAATTTCCCAGAGTTTTTACAAGTTCCAATACATTTTAGAAACGTGTCAAAATACATTTTGCAGAGAGACGGTTTCGTATAAATAATTCTTTCATTATAAAGTGAGAAAATTAAATACGACGATATTTGCAGATATTACACGATTATACGATTTTATGGAATCTGCTCATTATTCTCGTAGAATATACATAAAAGATATGTAAACGTCATATTATTATTTCATATTTACAGATATATTTAGAAACAAATAAAGCAGGTCATCAGAAAAACAATCAAGAATTTTGCTCAGTTTGCAATTTTGCTTGGACAGATTTGCCGATTCGTCGTTAATAAACAGTGTCGCTAATAAACAGAATATCAATTATTTTGCATATTACAATGTGTTCAAAAATTGATCACGGTAGTGGATCATTGGTAGTGGATCTTCATTTTTCGCATAATTTATGTTTGATCTTTTGTCGAGAAAAATTTGTTTAAAGGTTTTTTGCTGAAAATGTAAAAAAAGATATAATTAATAAGTTTTTCAGAGAAAATATGTTAAATTTCTTAGTAGCTTTTTACTATCGATCTACATGTTTTATCTAATGATAGACGTACAATATAATTTAGAAATTTTTAAAGAGATTTGTGAACTAACAATAATTTTGCGGCATACCAAGTAAACTTAGCCTCGCTCATAACTTGACTCTTGAACTCGACGCATATAATTAACATAATTTTCATAATATAAGCACATGGCGTTCAATTTTCCCAGGAAGATAACTATACATCGAATTAGGAATCATTATTATCATACGTAATATGCTTTATCATCTTTTTTCCACTCGTTACTCACTCTTGAATATTAATTTGCAATAAATAATTTTCGTATAAATTTTATAGAAATTAAATTTGAAATTAAAATTTAGATTTCCATAAGAACCTGAAGTCTCATGATGATCAATCCAACAATCAGAAAGAGAGTTAAGAAATTAAAAAAAAGAATGAGCCGCGTGGTCAGAAGCGATCGTTCCGATGTTGTTAAGCCACGATGATTATTATACTCGCGTATCCAGTCTTGTATCATAATGGTGTTTGGATCTAACATTTTAGGGCCCAAAATAGCCTGTAATTAGATTAATATGTTATTCGGAAAGCTCTACATATAGATATATAATTTTTTTACATTAAACTTTCGATTACATTCCGCTAAATATTTTTTTTAATATAAACATATATATTTAAAACGATATTTAACATATATAAAATTTTTTACTACTTTGTCCATTATATTTAAAACTA
This sequence comes from Linepithema humile, assembly GCF_040581485.1. NCBI lineage: Eukaryota > Metazoa > Arthropoda > Insecta > Hymenoptera > Formicidae > Linepithema > Linepithema humile. The sequence continues at coordinate 21,270,613 of NC_090132.1, read as the reverse complement.
TTAATTAGGAAAAACACAGTGAAATATTAAAATAGAATATTTTTATATCTTTTTCTATTTTAGGGATACGTTTTGCGTCTTATTTTTACATTTTACTGTATTTTAGTCAGTGAAGTTTACTATTACTTATTGGCGGAAGTAGCGATAACAGTATGCATACTAACAAAGTCGCAGGCCAAGGCCACTGAATTCAATGGTGCCCTGCATAATGGACAAGGTGGCGGCGCAGGTGTGATTCTAACGTCGCAGTAACTCGCCAGACATTCCGCACACAGTAAATGACCGCAGGGCGCTTTTACGCCGATCTTCGGCGCTCCCAAACAGATCGGGCAGACCTCGCCGTTGTACGTCACTACGGATCTGTCATCGCTGTCAGAAAAACGAAAATGCACCGCGCTCTTTCTCATTGTGTATGTATAGGTATTATATACGCGAGGGATGTTGCTTGTATTCGCATAATCAACACTGACATAAACCAATGAGGTGTAAATTTAAACGTTTGAATGTTATACATGATGATTTTCGATGGAGAGGAAATTGTTTTATTAATTTTTCAAAAATAATTCTTGATACATCTAAAAGCGAAAGTAGTATCTTACTTGAAAATAATTAATTGTACCTGAGCTCGTTTATTTCAATATCCGAATTACCATCTGGCTCGATCGGAGTGTTTTGATTCCTTCGTAAGCTCCACCTTCCGCCAGACGAGTCCTTCTTTCTGAACAACAGGACGTAAATACCGTAACCTACCGCGAGTACCGTAACGCGAAGAGCGTATCCTTTCCATCCCGAGATCGGGCCTTCGCTCGGAGGCATAATGAAGGCCAGGGTTCTCGGTCTGTATTGTTCCGTGAAGTTCATTTCATAGTTTTCCCCTCAAACTGATTCAATTAATTTCAGTATTTCAATCATACAATTTGCCGATACTTTTCCGCAATGTACTGCAGGATCAACTCATTTGACAATTTCAAGATCGATGTTCAATGAGTCTTGGTTAACAGATTGATATTTGGATTATGACAGGCGGGAGACAGTGACAAAGCGATGCTCAGCTGTCTGTTATAATTTAAATTAATGATTTGAAATTAAGTTCATTATGAAATCGACTAGAAAAATTTACTATTTGATTATTAATACAACTATATTCCGCATCTAATTTTCAGAGCATCTAGAACATTATTTTCAAATGATTTTTGGCTCATTAATTATTTATACGATTTCATACATTGACTTTCGAACATGGAATGGCACAAAATCCCGTTTAAATTATGTTAATTAAATAATTAAAATTCTGTCACATCAGGATGATTGATCTGAAGCCGAGATACGATCAAGGACGCTTTTCGCAAACTCGATTAATGCGGTTTAAAGCGCTACCTGCTTTCTTGTAGTTTTGTCTGTAAAAAGAGACTAAGTCTCAGTTTTAAGGAATGTCAACGAGCACGATCGCAAGCGAGACAAGATTAATTCTAGGCTCACGTTCAACGCGGATCTGGTTTCAAATCGGACGATATCACAATTTTTTTAGGCTTACGCTTACAAAGTGCAACACATGCAGAGGAATCATATGACAGCGCGCGCGCGTTCGCGGACGTAACCAATTGGACGAAATCGCTTTGGTCTCTGTGTCAGCAACCCACGCACTTCCTTCTGAGAAAAGGCGACTCGAAGTCGCCCACATGCGACAAACGGCAACGAAAAACATTCGAGAGACACGGTGAATTGGATTAAACGAGTCAGATGCCACGTTGGCGTAAAACTTTGCCGCTAGCACCGGTAGCGCTATGCATACTTTTGTATTTCCACTCGACAAGCTACAAAAGCTTTTATTCAGAAGCATGCTGAAAAGCTCCCGTGTATAAATCTGCGTCTCTGTTCCTTTTTCTCTCTCTCTTTTTTTTTTTTTTTTTTTTTTTTTATCGAGAATTCCTTTATTGTCCGCTGTTTGCAAATTGAAAAAAAATAAGTGCTTGCCTCTAGATTAATATACTCTGGTATAGAAAAAAATTGTCATGAGACATGTGCGATAACGAATGCTTTGTGACGACTTCGGTTGAAAGAGAAAATACCCGATGTATTGATTTTTCCAATATCGTGCAAATTACAGATTGTCGATTTCTCATTTGCGAATTGCAGATATTTCACGCCTTCGGACATTTTTAGTATTTTAATCTTCAACTAAGGACATTACAATACCCTTGAGATATCTGGATTTGTTTCCAGCTACAGCAGCACCATCAGCTTCAACAGCAGATTCTCCGGCAGCAATACCAGGCCCAGGAACGACAATTGGCCGAGCTGCACGAGCAACAGATGCATCAACTAAAGGTAAGCCTAAATTTGCTAATTGCATCAATTCGAAGCGCGAAATTTCTGTTAAAATATAAAAATGTTTGACGCTAACTATGATATCCCTTCACAAAGTTATTTTTTTATTAAAAAACTTCTGCTTATCGCTGTCAAATGAAAAATAATCATCTCAATCTTAAAATAAATGAGCGTTCTCCATTTTTTCCTCCAAAATTATTAATACTATTTATACAATCAACTCTTCTAGAGATTATCACTTCTCGCGTAGCTTTATTTACATCACATTGCCGTGTTCGTGAAAACACGAGTCGTCTCGCAATATTTCTCGGTTGTTCACCGAAACATCTATGCCATGTTTCGCTTCTCGTGTCGCAGTTTCATTTTATAGCGCGCACGCGGAGTTGCGGGACGATCGACGTCCCGCTGAATGACGACGACGACGACGACGACGACGATGACGACGACGATCACCGGCGGTTAGCGGCAACAGCAGCCGCGCATTTATACGCGCATTTATACGCGCATTATCCGCTTATAATAGAGAGGATCCTTCTCGCTTTTTACTCGATACTTGCCTCTCGTCCCCGTCTGCGGCGGCGACTCTCTGGGAACGCCATTCTGCACCGCGCGTCTCTCGTTCTCTTTCTTCCCTTCTCTCTCTATGTTAGTCGAAAGTCCAGCGGAATATTCCTCTCATTGTCGACGAAGCGTGTAACGTGCGTCACGAAGGCGATAATAACAATAACGGTTCATCGTGAAAATAAGCTGGCCGCATCGCCGCGGAATCCCCGCGATTCTCGGGCCGGCCGTGCTCGCGCCTCTGCGGCCGCGATACTCTGTAATTTGCAACTGTAACGCGGATGCATTTTGACACCGGCCGAGAGTTGACGGCGATTAGAATAATGGTTTGCCGTTTTACGTAGGGAGATGAGAAGCAGGTCGTGTAACCAACTGGCATATACATTTTGCTCGATATGAGATTACTATCACTCGAGGACGAACTAATTTTTCGTGAATACAAAATATCCCGTTTCATCAAATCGTACGAGGAAAATTCTTCGACAAATTTGGAAGCAATTTTTTTTGTACGGAAGTAATTGCACGAGAATAAATACAAAAGTTTTCTCGCGTATCATATAAACGTGCGCATTCCAGCGGTTGCATTTTCTTCCTATGTTATTAATAGAATATTTTCACTTATCTTTTCGTATCGCTATTCTTGCGAAGTTCTACTGTAGATCAATAATCTTTCCACCTCGCGTGGCGTATATGCGTGGTGACACGCGTTTATCGTAATTATGCATGGATTCATCGTGTCGTATAATCTTCTCGTACGTGTAACGTAGTTTATTTGTCATAGAAAATTGCTGTGCACAGATGACACGAGGTATAATGAATGAAAATAGACGTGCGCCTAGCGTGTTTTTGACTTACAATTTACATAGTTTCAGTTTAGATGTTGTTACGTGCGTGAAATTGGTTGAAAAGGCATCTATTCATCGTTAATAATAAAAATCTTATAATTTTACATTTTTAGTTTGGAGTTTTGCAATAATATATATTTGTTGAACACAAATGACTTATTGCAAATTTGTTTGTTAGCAATTTTTTTATCTGTTATTTTCAGTTATTTCGTAAAATTTATACTGCAGCCTTGTGTTTTCAAAACAAAAATATATTCTTTATTCGTATTTAAATAAGAAAAATATAAATCTATCTACATAAATTACTAAAAAAAATTTTTTGTTTTTTTTCATAAATTTTTATTCATATTTTTATATTTTGAAATACACAACATTCATCATATAATCACTCATGTTTAATTTATATTCTTTCAACTCAAATATATTAAGAATCGTTGCATGCTTATGTACTGACAAAAAATGCCGGACGAAAATTATTACCTGTAAAGATGTCAGAAAATTATTAATTTTACTAATTATAAGAGTTGAATCTTTTTTAATTAAATGCAAATATAATATATAAAAAGTACATAAAACTATAATTTGTGTTATGAAAACATAATTAATTACGAATATAATTACGAATATATATACTTCTTTTATATCCTCAATAAATTTTTGAAGTATATTCGAATGTTTTCTATATATTTACGTAATAATATTTATGAATATGATTTTACTTAAACTTTTTTTGTAATATAATATGTGATTTGTAAAGTACAATATTTATTTTTATATTTAAATATGTAAAATTAAATATTTTGATTTTAATTTTGAAGTAAAATTGTGTGTGTGTGTGTAACTTTTTTTTTGTAAACAGAAATCATAGACGAAATTTTACTCTCTTCCAGTTTTCTTATCTTTATTCTTATTTTTAAATCTGACTCTTTGAGTCACAGAAGTGAGCTGTAATCTTACGAAAGAGTTTTGATTCATTTGTTTGTCTCACTTGTACTTTTGGCTAATCTCTCGTAATGTCCATGTGCTATTTTTGGCGACCGAGATATGTAAACATACGGTGCACCTGTGGCGCATATCAACATAATTTCCGTTTTGCCGTATTTCGGATGCGGGAGGTGTTAACAGGTGCGCGCAGGTGTTCTTGGTTCTCGGCAGGTGGATTGCGTGCGGTTGTACGTCAGAACAACGGCGCCCGTTCTATTCTGATTCATTTTATTGGTCGGCTGTGCTGTATTAGTCGTCACGGTTACGCTTTCTTTCAGTATGCTCTCGCTATCGCGCGTCACATGACTAACGTGCAATGTTATTCCGAGCTCTACTGCGAAGCGTTTATTTCTCACGTTGCATAATATCGATAATAAAAGAAGTCGAGTTTTCAGTAGTAAACAGTACAGTGATAATTATGTATAATAGACATTTGCGGAAAAAAATGTCACTAACTATATTGCGTATTTTATTATGCAATTAAGACACTTAATTGAAATGACGTAATTTATTCTGATAATAAATTTGCATTTATCGTGCAAATGCAAATATTTATATTTTAAGTTGAAAGTCCGTAATAGTTATTATAAAGTAAAGAGGAAAAAAAACTGGAGAGAAACATTTTATTTTTACTATCTGCACATATACATTAGGTAAATGAGAACAAGTATAATTTATTCCGAGAAATAAAAAGAAGTTTTATTTCAGTAATAGAATAAATAATATTTCCATTGGATAATGAAATTAATTAATGTTACATTACGAAACATTTGTTATTTAAACGTGTAAAATTTATTTTTTAAGTAATATAAAATATATGCAAAAGTACGAAGTAAGAGTAAAATTGAAATAAATTTAATTGTAGGATTAAACTTATATTTTCTTATCATTCTAGTGTCATCTTGTTAAGTGGGTATGTCAGAGATTCACTATATCAAATCTTTCATTATATATCAATATGGAATATTATATTTACGTGAGGAGAAACAAAGTCGGAGACAAAATAATTTTAGTTATACATTTTAATTATTTATTAATTTATTCAGATCTATTTATTACATTATATGTACATTATTCAAATGATGCGAGAACGCGAGAGCAAGAAAGCAGATCCGCGAAGTAGAGAGAGAACGATCTCGTTAAAGACGCGAGCGTTCCACGTGCGCATAACAGATATTAATTGACGAATAACGAGACGTCGTGCGTCGAGAGAGAGCGATGCCAGGCGCAATAGAGCCGTGTGTCGCGGCGATGTCGATGAACTCCGGGAACGCGCGTCTCATTTTTCCGCGGTGAGTGCATCCCGCGAGATTCGGAAGACGACGACGCAGGTGAAGGGATGGGAGAACCATCCGGACGCGGAGATGCGCGATTTTATCGGCACGGCTACGTAAGCACGTTATTCGGCGAGAGCTATTAATAAATATTCGACGTACTCACGGCCGAATTGTGCTGTTAATTTCATTCCGCGGCGGATTCCCGACTCGTGCACCTCGATATACGCGCGAGAGAGAGAGAGAAAGAGAGAGAAGGAGAGTTTATCACGTCATAAGACAAGATTATACGACGCGTGCGATTAGATTAATGTCTCTCTTGGCGATGTCCGGGATTTTTGCGATCAACCATTCGATTCACACTAATCTCACCTTTTTTTTTTTTTACTTTCATCCTGGCGCCAGTACTGATTAAGACGTTTATTTTGTTGTGCCTGTATTTCTCGCGATATTTCTACTGGTACACTTCTAAACGATACGAATCTAATCTCTTCTTGCTTTTTTTATTTAGTGGGGTCAATAGAGCTTTCTTCGTGTTTTATTTTTACATTTTGTTGCTAACGAAGATATTTTTTTTTTTTTACATTCTTGTCAACGCAACTGGTGTATATCGCAAAATTTTTAAATTGAAAAAAATATATTTAATCTCCGTTTTTGGCCCCGTTAAATCTGGAGTCATTACAGATTTGTCGTCTTGTACGAAATGTGAGATTTTTTTAGCTTGCCGTTATCGCGATACAAAGTATATGTCGCCGCGGTAATAGGCTTTTAATTTTTTATGAGTTGATCTATCTAAATATATCTGAGCTCGAGAAATGCACGATCTTTTGGCAAGAGAAACAAATTATATCGCGCATGAAAAATTATCGAAGTTTATATGACAGTATGACAACTGTGTTGCATTTCATAATGGAGCTAAAGCTGTCGATAATAACGCATAAGATATGATTTGCATCATTTATATATACATATATATATATGGTAGACAATTATCGTTTGAGCTGTGTAGATTACGTGCGTGTGTTGGATTAAACCAATTAAAACATAGTTTCAAGGATGAATTCTAGATCCTGCGCAGCGCGCATTATCACGATTGCGAATTTTCGCGTAATTGGATTTCGATCGCGCATAATTCGCATTAGTTATCAGGGAAAACTCCGATTTTGACAGTTTCATCCTTTGTTCGTGAAATTCTGTGATAATTTCGCCATAAAAATGTAATAGAATAATCATAATAAAAATGAGTTGTCGTATAACAAAATTTACTTCTGCCGCAGCTCTGGGAGCAACAGAAGCAGCTGGAGGAGCAGAGGCGAGAAAAGGAAAGGCTCGAGGCTCTCAGGAAAAAGGACAAGCATGATCACAGCGCGAACGCGTCCACGGAAGTGAAGCAACGCCTTCAGGTGAGCCTTGATTTCCTGTTCCTCTATTCGTCACGATAAAAATGTTAATATTATACGACGATGTTTGTAAATTTATGCAAGGATTAATCTCGCGATTTCCTTTCAGAAATACGCTCATATTTATTACATTATCAACCGAGAAGCAATATCTCTGAAGTAGAGATAAGCGTTTATAGATAATGTTTAGTGACAAAAGTTGAAAGGAAAAGAGTAAACAAACGATTTCAGATTGCGGATTAAAATTTACGAACTTTGATATTTGACGTAAACGTTAAAATAATCTTGCTTTAATCCATTTAAAAGAAAATTCGAAAGAATAGAATTTTATCAAACGCCCGTTTATTTCCGTCTACAAAAAAAAAAAAAATCCATCGAGTAATCCAGTCAAAGCCCAAAGTATTGATTTTCTGAGTCGTGAATGACACGCGCTCTGGATCTCGCGCGAATTTATAATTTTTTATTTACGAAGTATTCGCGATTACAGAGCTTCCTGGTGAACAAGAAGCAAAGGGAGGCAGCTGCAGCGGCAAACGGAGCGGTACCTGGCACGCCCGGATACAGGAGCTGGTAAGATTCTATACGGCATGCGTAATTATGTTGTAGAATGATTGGATAATGGAATTCTTGAATGTTTCGTGAAATGCTTCTTATAAATTTGTATTTAGGAAAAAAATTTTTCTTTGTCATTTGAACAACTCGAAATGAGGCACCAAGTAAAACTCGTGCGTATAAATACCACCAATATAAATTGATCGCTTGCACCGATAATTGATTAGCAGGCGCGCGCGAGGGACTAATCCTCGAAATCATTTCTGTTAACACATTACACAAGCAGTGTGTGCATATAATCACGCTGCTTAAATATAGATATACGTGCATAACAGATTCCCAAGTTTGATACAGATAATAAATGACGCGCGTAGTGCGTCACTCTAATGCGAGTGATAAAATTGTTTTACATTTTATATCAAACGGACTTTGTTTTTAATGAATTTTCATTCAATGTTTAATGTGCCGGGATGTTTAATATTGAAAATTGATCAGTTTATTAGATTCCAAATTGCCTCTGAAATATTCTTTTTCAAATTTTTGTACTCAACAAAGGTGTTTAAATGTTGCGCTTCTAGTGGTCTCTCTTTTATCAGATATAGATATAGTATTATTTTGAAAAAAAAACGTCCTATTATATCAATCTATGTTTGGAGATACGGTACTTTTTAACTTTGTGATGTTTTTTATCGAGTGTGCTTTTTTTATCATAAATATTTATATTCTCTTATAATTTAAAAATAAAGACAGAATGTTGGAAATTAGATTGTTCCACTTCTAGGATAATTTTAGAATAAGTTAAAAAATATTAATTTCTTGAAGTCCCGATCGGTTTTAGACATACCAAATCAAAATTTGCACGTCGCGTCGTTTCGGTTTTAATGGGTCGTCGCGATCGTCGTCGTTAGTCTTCTCCGCCGCCGACGAAGTAACGGTAATAGCACAACCTGGCCCAGTTATCCATTTAGCAACGGCCGATGTGCTCTCAGCGTTATTTCCTTGTCTCCCCGCCAATAATAACTTTGCCCTAAACGTATGCACACGAGGCAATTAAAAGTACGTATTTTTCGTCTAAACTCAGAAAGTCGCAGACAACACCTATTATCTCTGATTTATGAAAATGTCTACAATTTGTATACAAATCGGACAAGATTCGGAGTAGATTAATTAATTCAGAAAGATTTGACAAAATCACTTTAAAAATAATTAATTCAAAAAGAAATATTAATTGAATAAAAATAAATTGTAAAAAAGTATGTGAAATATTGTTATTTTTCAGCTTTATTATTGCAGTTTTTAGATTTACAATTTCTAAATAGATTTTTTTAAATAAGATTTTAACGTCATATTTTAATACAAATTCTAGAACATTTCACTTTTTATTAATCTTCTTTGAAACTCAATATGTAATTCGATATAAACAGTACCTCGAACTTTGTTTTTATCTAGGCTACAACCACAGTCGGAATCATCGAGCACTACGAATGCGGCGCATCCATATCGAATGCCGCAAATGCTGCAGGAGAAGTTCGGTGACGATTTCCCGCTCAGAAAAACAGGTAATTGTCCGGAAATGTGTTCCATGATTTATGCATACTTCGTACAGATAGTTTATGTGTGCCGATAGAATGTCTACTAAAGCATGGTGTTTCGCTATCCGAGAAGCGAGTTGAGTCCTAAAGCAACAGCTTACGCGTCGACGCGCAATATCCGCTTTGATTATGATTTCAACCGCGAATATAAAAAGAAAAATGATGATAACGATTTCCCTCGATAAGATTCGCTCGATCGAATTATTCGGTGAGAACGTCGACGGCGTACGGCAAATCTATACGTCGCGTTTTGTCGTCGAACTAATTACTCGTGGGTCTCTGATTAGTTTCTTTGAATATTCGTTCCTTCTGCACGTGACACTTTAATTTACGCCTGCCTGGCTTAAAGAAAAAAAAAATGTCAAGATCATTTCGTTCGTTCGCTGGCTGTCGCTAATATGCGAGCTTGTAAATTACATCGCCGCTACTTAACGGACGAATTATCGATTAACGCGTGCATTATCTCCGCTGATATACGCTAATTTACCTGAAGAAAATGCCAGCGTGTTTAACGTACGTCGGAAAATTCGTATGTAGAAGCACGTACTTGCGATCCGATGAGGAAGCATGCACGGCCTAGTCTTGTTCCCACAACAGTTCGTGTTTATTGTTTAAAAATAGCATTGCTATACCCCGACTTATTGCACTAGATGCATAATTGCCACAAATCTGCAAAAGGAATTGCGATGAGGATAGATTTTGTTGAAGCAGCATTAGGAATACGCACGTGAATTTTCAACTGGAAAACGTAAATGGTTTCTTCCGTATTTCTTCGTTCACATTCAATTTCCCTCTTTATCTAACTTCAATATAATAAACTCATGATAATTAATTAAACTCTATTTTTCTTTTTTTGTTTTGCGTCGGTTCGTAATTAGTAATTAGTTTTTCTCTGCGTAATTAAATATAATATTCGACCGTAATTTGATATTACTTAATTATCTTACTACATTAAGGATGAATTTTTCGTATGTACATTTTTACATTAATATTGATATAACATGTTTTAACATTTAAATTGCAGCTTTTTACATACATTTTAATTAGAGTTTCTGTAGCAAATATGTGAAAATATCAGTCTTAAAAATTATATTTGAATTTTTGTGTGACAATCAGAAAATTATCGGTGAAATCTCGCGTGATGTCACCATGTCAAGAGACATGGTTTGGTTTTGTTTCATTATCTTATGAGAGACCTTTCCTCAGCCGATTCAGGAACAGTAGTCAAAGTGACAGAAATACTGCTCTAAGTTACAACAAAGGAGTATTACAAATTTCATGGGTGCAGAAACATTATTTACTAATTCAATACTTTCAAATTGCTTGAGTTAACATATCTTAACTCGCCTGGTATACTAAATTAATAAATATTGACTCTTGCAAAGCTCGTGTGACATGCGTGTCGACGCTTCCTTTTTACTTTTGTCACTCTTTGTTTATCTCAAAAAAAAAAAAAATAAAAAATTGTTTTCGTAACAATTTAACCGTTTCTGTCTACATTTAGTCACTTTGGCTTCAATTGCAAATCGCGCGTAGCCGCTTGCCCAGACGAGTGTCACAGGGAGGCCTCTTTGTAATCACATCCGCGTGCTTCTCTCGCGATATGTGCGCGCCAGCCAACCGATAATACGAGCGAGCGAACGTGAATGCGAGCGCGAGACGACGACGACGGCGGCGATCGTCTCTCGTATCGTGTTCCCGTGCCTTTAGTTCCGTCCCCCTCCACCCCCCCCCCCTCTCTTGCCCCCTTGGTATGACAATGACCGACTAACAACCGGCTGAAAAATTGGCCAGCCTCGGAGCCGAACTTGCTGAAGGTGCGACTAAAACAGCGCGTGGAGAGGAACATGGCGGCGTCGAGAAACTCACCCCTGATGGTGCGCCGGAACAACCGTTTGCTGTCGCACCTCAAGCGGAAGTCACTACTAGCAAGTACGTTCCTCTCTCTCACACACACACACACACACACACACACACACAATCGAGCTTCCTTCGAGAGGACTGCCATACATTCTTAGAATGAGAGTTCTCTCTGTTCTTCCTCCGCGTGAGCATATTCGCCGATGATACTATCACATCATCCTCATTTCTCTCTCTCTTTCTCTCTCATTGCACCCCGAGTGTTCGATTAATTGACTGTTGGAGTTTTTGACGTTTGCTACTCACTTCCCCTGTAACAGCATGAACGAAACTTCTCTCCGATTAACATATGTAAATTAGCGCTGAAAAGAAAACTGTGTCCGGGCCGTATTTGAAATTAATCAGCCGCTGACAACGAGGCTGCCGAGATAACGCGACGCGCGTTGAAAAACCGTCCGAAGAAGAAATTTTGGATATTTTTTGAACGGACTGCGCTGTTTTTGGATCGACTCCGCGCGGGAGCGTCGTCGTCACGGCCGAAATTACTTGCACACGTTTTGCATTACGAAGTCGGGACTATTTTCGGGAGTTCATTAAGCCGTCCATCTGTTCGCGCGTTACAAATGCAATTTCGAGAGCGCGCGGATTTATTCATTATCTCGTATACGTTCTTGTTGCGCAATACGCGGCGACACGTGTTTCTCCTTCTCCTTTCCCGCCTCCTCAAGGTTCCGACTCGTATTAATTGTATATTTTTCAGACTCTGGCAGCAATCCCGAGTCCGGGCCTAATTCTCCTCCAACCGTGAACAATTCTCAAGCCAGTCCCACCGCTGGAAGCAACACAGCGATACAGGAAGTAAGTTCGTCAGCTTTCGTTGGGCGCATTTTTTTGTTTTACGCCGCGAGAAGCGAGATGTCATCTTGCGATTTGCGATTTGCAGGAAGGCGAAAACCCGGCGTACGGAGGACGTCTCACTAGTAGTAGTCAACAGGGCAGCCTTTCGGATCTTTCGCTCTTCAGTTCGCCGTCCATGCCCAACATCTCGCTGGGCAGACCCCACGTGCCATCAAGCTCTTCGGTAAGTGTACGTATTCAATTTGCAATTACGACTTGTGTAATGAAACAATTTAATTTAAAACTTTCGTATCCGTCTGTGTGAAACGTGGATTTCTTTTTTACTTGTCAAGAATTCGTTTATAAATTTAATATGTTCAGTACTATAATCCATAGTCGAAATTTTGTATATGTCTTAATATTATTTTTATTTTTAAGATTAGTATTATTTACAATTTAAAAATTAGTATTATTTTAATTTTTAAATCCATAATTCTTTCCAATACGTTTGTTTAAACGCACGATTCTTTTCCATTTATCTCTATCCATAAATTCTTTCAATTTAGAATTTTAGGTTTTTCTTACGAAGCATATTACTGGATAATTTTAGTTGTGGATAAATGAAATTAATGAAATTATCGAAGTAATTTGACACTGAAATAATTTGTTGAATTAACTCTGTCGGGTTTGTGTCGTTAGAATATTAAAGCGGTATCGATTTTCCTGAAATATTTTCGACTGTCTGACGGAACGCTTGTTCGGCTATTCTTTGCCCGTAGAGCGGGACGAAACTGGCGCCGGTCTCAGAAGCGGAAAGACGCGCCGCATGTACGGCGCGTCTCGGCATGCCGCTCACCGGTCAGATGCTGCACAACACTCTGCCGTTCTATCCGACCCTGACGGTCATCGAGGGCGAGACGTACATCCACAAGCCCTTGCAGCAAAACTTGCAGGAGCAGGCAACGCCGCCGTCCGCGGCTGTGGGCGGCAGCAGGCAGCATCCCGCAGCGGCGGGGGCAGCGACGGTGTATCACACCGCGGCGCCGATCACGGATATACAAGTAGCGCACGCGAGACTGCATAAGGCTGGTCACCGGCCTTTAGGTAGTATGTTCCCTCTTTGTCTTCGTAGAAGCCCTTACCGCGCGCGTGCCCTGTTCCAATGGAAAATGGTTTCCGCCGAGAAAATTGCGACTTCGGAAGCGAAGCTGGATTCTTGCTCCGGCCGTTTCAAGTCTCTCGGGAAGGAACCATTCCCGCGCGAAACACAGCACGCGTTTTCCAAATAAAAACCCCTTGCCAGCCAATGTGTCGGGGCCTAAGCGTTACACGGCTTCTTCTTTTCATCACGCATAGGCAGAACCCAATCCGCGCCCTTGCCGCTGGGCCACCCAATGCTGCAGGGCGGCATAATCGCCCCTACCACCCATTACGAGGAGTATCTTGCGGAGAAGCAGCTGCACGATCAGCAGCAGGCGCACAACTACCTGAAGCAACAGATCCGCCAGACGGTTCTGACGCGAGTGGGCTCGCGCGGTCAGGCGAATCAGCTGGACGAGGCACCCGAGACCGAGGAATCCGAAGTGATCGACCTCACAGGCAAAAAGGACCATCCGGAAGAGAGTGAGATCTCGAAACAGCAAAGGGACCGTGAACAATTTCTGCAACAGCAAAGGGATCTCATGATGAGACACACGCTGCAGACGAACGAGTCGACCATCTACGCCGGAAGCAGGACCGCTCAATCGGCCAGGCCGCTATCGAGGGCGCTGTCGAGCCCGCTAGTGCACCTAGGTAAAGCTTCCACTCTTTCTCACTCTTTGCAGTGACGCACTAAAAATCTTGTTCAGTTATCTTGGACGTTTTTCGAGACGTTAAGTATGCCCTTGCCTGGTGCGTTTGGATGGATTTGCATTTGGCTTCCATTTTTTTTTATCGATCGTGTGCAATTTGAAGATTTCTTCAGCTGCTCTTTCGCCTGTACGGAGCATAAAATATCGAAATAATATCCGCCTTTTAACTTGATCTAAAATGCTTTCGACGATTTGCGATGTTCTGTGAATTGAATATAATGCTCGGAAAATATCGGATCGCTTTATGAAATTCGAATTTATTTTCGCAGGTCCCCAGGGCAGCGGCGGCGACATGTTCGCGCGAGGCTCTCCGCATCGACCCACCACGGGATTAGCCTATGATCCGTTAATGCTGAAGCATGCGTGCGTTTGCGGCGAAACTGTCCGAGGCCATCCGGAACACGGTGGCCGATTGCAGAGTGTGTGGGCAAGACTGTCGGAAACAGGCCTGTTGCAACGTTGTGATCGAGTGCGTTCGCGCAAGGCCACGCTCGACGAAATTCAGACTTGCCATAGCGAAGCGCATGCACTCCTATTTGGTAAGGCATTAAAATAAATAAAATGGAATCTTGTATTTCTATCTGATATTTTAAACAAACAAACGGTCTAGAGTTTTTAAATGTAAAATTTTCATACGATATAAGATTCTAAGGCGTAAAAATGAATAATAATTTAATAATAATTTTTTTAAATTACATGAATTATTTTAGTTATACGAATTATAATTTAATTATATGAATTAACGAATAAAAATTTAATTATTCTTTTTTTCTAATTTGTTCCGTGGTGTGCGCAGGAACGAATCCGTTGAATCGACAGAAACTGGATATGGCGAAATTGTCGCAGTTGCCTATTAAGAACTTTGTCCGACTTCCATGCGGCGGAATCGGGGTTGATTCCGACACGACGTGGAACGAACTTAATACCGCACCTGCCGCCCGAATGGCAGTGGGATGTGTCGTTGATCTTGCGTACAAAACGGCGGTGGGCGATATTAAAAATGGCTTCGCCGTGGTGAGACCGCCCGGACATCACGCGGAGACCAACCAAGCCATGGGCTTCTGCTTCTTTAATTCAGTAGCAATCGCGGCCAAGCTGCTTCTTCAACAGAAGGTCGACGTTAGAAAAATTATGATCTTAGATTGGGTAAGAATCGCCATTGTTCATCGTGCGACACGATTTTGCGCTAAGCGTTTGGCGAGACAATACGCATTATCACTGCTTCAAATTTAGACCCACGCTTACATCGCAAACGTAAACAACGCGATAAATATAATAGAATCGGGATTGTAGCCAAGATGGTTGCCGATTATAAATATCTCCGGCGGCGAAGATGGCACATTATATCATACGCATTTTACATGTTCGATCAGGACGTCCATCACGGGAACGGTACTCAGCAGATGTTCTACGATGATCCGCGGGTGCTGTACCTGTCGATACACCGACACGACGACGGCAATTTCTTCCCGGGAACCGGCGGACCCACCGAATGCGGCGCCGGCGAGGGTCTCGGCTATAACGTGAACGTAGCGTGGTCCGGCTGCTTGAATCCGCCCATGGGTGACGCGGAGTATCTCGCAGCGTTCCGCACAATCGTGATGCCGATCGCGAAGGAATTCGATCCGGACATCGTGATCGTCTCGGCTGGTTTCGACGCGGCCGTGGGCCATCCGGCTCCGCTGGGCGGCTATAAAGTTAGCCCGGCGTGCTTCGGCAGGATGACACAACAGTTACTTAATCTGGCGGACGGTAAGGTGGTCCTCGCTTTGGAAGGCGGCTACGATCTGGCGGCAATCTGCGACTCGGCACAAGAATGCGTCCGGGCGCTGCTCGGCGACGAGCCCAGTCCGCTCCGAGACGAGGAGCTCACGAGGATTCCTTGTCAGAACGCCATTGACACGCTGCAGAAGACCATTGCCATTCAGGTAAATTGAACGTCATTTGTGTAATCTTAAACTTGCATACTTTTTTATTTATCAAAGCAATTTTTCATTCTTTTTACTCTGTCGTTCTGCCTAATTTTTAATCTATTATTGTATTTATTTCACTCTTCGAAAATTATTTCATCACCGTTGAGATATGTTGGAAAATCACCTTACGTCAAGAAAGTTCATCGCAAGTCTTGATGCAAATTTAATATGTATTATAATTTCTTAGATGTCGCACTGGCCCTGCGTAAAACTCGCTGCTCACACAGTCGCGATGAGCGCGCTAGAAGCGAGCCAAAAAGAACATGATGAAACGGAAACGGTGTCCGCAATGGCCTCTCTGTCTATGCAGCAGCCTACGAACCTCACGTTAGTATTAAGTTCTGTCCTTTTAATTATCTAATATTATTCCACTATTTAAAAGTGCATTTATATCGGATCAACAGGACTACGCCAGAACATTCCCGAGAGGTTTCCGAGGAGCCAATGGAGCAGGACGACGGCAAATGAATTGCTTGAAGATCATTCTGCTAGTTGTAGTAGAAAACGTAACTAATTGTACGAAACTGTGTAAATGCTCTTTGTGAGATCTCTAGAAGTGCATTTCTCAGTGCAAATCGGGTTGGGGGGGGGGGGGGACTCGTCACTATATTGCACACGGCTGCCGTGACAGGTGCACGATCCAGCCACGAGTGTTCCACTTGCATAGGAACATAGACGACGGCGCGTGAAAATTCGCGCATAATCCCGATTTTCAATATTTTTCAACAAGGCAGTAGTTTAAATAAAACAACGGCCAAGTAATAAGGAAGAAGAGATCTGCAAGATTTCGGAGGCCGATTTGCAATAGCATATTCATGGACCTCCCTTTCTTTTTTTGTGCTAGACATGAAAATACAAAGTTGTGAATTTGTGAGTCTTGCAAATGTTTCTATTGTTTATCGCGGTACTTGATACGCGAGATTGTTGTACAGTTAGCTACGAAGAACAAATTGAATTTGTTGCTTCGTAGATTTTCTTCTTCTTTTTTTTTTTTTTTTTTTTTTGGGAAAGCAAGGTTTGTAATGTTTTTAAACGAGTTGCTGTTAACATTGTTGAGATAAACTCGAGCGCGCTAAACAACCTTTTGCCCACCATTTGGATATCGTCTGGCGAATTTTCGATCCCAGTGTCTTATCAACGAACAACGAATGATTTTAAGATTCGATGTTGAGTCAAAACTGGAATGGGGACATTTTTATAACGTTAAACTATCCTTGTTTGAACGGTTCCATTTGATTATCGCGAAAAATGAGTAGCAGAAGCGCATCATCGTTCGATCATTCGGTAGTAAAACAACTTGTGAATCCACAACATTCTGTTTGAAAATGGCGTTAGATGTCCGCAAGCGTCTTGTTGACGTTTTCGTGTAAGTAGTAAAGGTACCGAACTTTCTCACAGCTGTATAAAACAAGTCTGATGCATCGTGTTGCCTTGAATAATTCGCAGGAAGAATTAATTATTCGTGATAATTCCACGTTGCCGTATATATTTTTGAATGCTAATTGCAACCTTGGACATCTATTTAGAACACTTTCAAGGAATCGTATTTTATCGAAACATTCAGGGAGATAAGTACAGGGAACTTGAGAAAAAGCTGTATTAACACAAGAAATATGTACCTCGAATCGTAAAGATTCTTTTTGTATCGCGCCTATTGTTACGAAAGACATGAGCATACTGTAGATAATGCAAAATCTACCATGGAGGATTATATGGTTTTCCGATATAAAGTTATCGATTCGTGACTGCGAGAACATCGATACAAGCGTCTTTATTTAAATAGGATTTCAATTTTTTAAGGCTAAAATGTTCTAGAAATCGTCAAACGGAAATATTGCGGAAAGAGATTGGAACGACATTCAATGAAATCGTTGTTTCTCATCTATTTTTCGTAATGAATAAAAAACAAATATACGAGTAACATGAAGATGTTACTCGATTGAGAAGAAAAATTTGTTAAATATTTTATACGGGAACTCTTTTCCTCGCGAGATGAAAGAGATTTCCCCTTGAGAATATTAATTCGTAAAAATTGTTGAACAGTTGTAAAAAGTAAATCGTTGGTAAGATGATTCCACGTCGAGAATACTTTCCGAAACAAACAGTTGCGCAAATGGATTGCGGAATGTATAAATCTTAGGAAGTATCGGACTGTCTAACGATGCGCATAGAAAAAGAATCGTTCTTTGAATTGTCAAAAATTTTCATGTGTGCATGCCAGGCCTCGCTAGAAGAAATAATGTGCAATAAGAACAATTGGACAAACGTGTATTTATAAAAGACAGTAGATGTATTTTCTTCGCCTTCACGCGCGCGACCTACGTGCGGTGAAGACGCGTACGTGCGCATCGTGCTGGTCACTAGCGCTTCATTTGTCTCGTCGTCTGATCCGCTTTTCCTGTTCTTCGGGCATTCGAAATGTACGAGCTGGCGATAGCTCTCAATGCATGAATACTTTTTTTTTTTCGAAACAAGGCGACTTACTCGTGATACATAAAAAAGAAAAAAAAGTCGATGTTTAGATCCTAAGACGATATTATGTCGTATGCGCGAATATATGGAAGTGTATGTGTATGCGACCCCACGTGCTGCGCTGAAATGTGATAAGACAGCCGACGATGTCATTGTACCGCGCCGAAATACTGAGAGATGCCATGACACATTGCCCTTCGACACATTCAGCTGCTGTTAAATAATGCTAAAACAGCATGAATAATCTTCAGTTCCGCAAAAAAAAAAGGGGGGGGAGGAGAAGGGAAAAGAAGATTACTTCAGATTGAAATTAATTCTTATCTAAAATTTTCTCGCTGCCATTTACACTTACTCGTATAACAAGTTTGACACAACTTGTGCGCCGCAATTTAAACAATTTTATTCAATAGAATTTTGATTTACAAATAATTATTTGTATATTGAGCTATTAATTGAAGCATAATAATATGCACGTTAAAATATATATTTGAAGTATAAATCAAGAGAATCGAAATTGATTGAAACTCGTAGAAATATTTGTTGCATAAAGTTTTTCGTTTGTCCGCTATTACGCAAATCACTGCCAATGATAAATATACGGTGTGGTCACATGTTTCCGCGAGCACGTGTCGTCTCATCTCGATACAGCGTTAATATATGTTGTTAATGTTTTGAAATGCGAAGGCGAAGCGCAGAACGAGCCGGAGGCTACCGTTCTGACGAGATTTTTAACAACTTGGTTTCTTTGCTGCGAACAAAGGCTGGTGTGATTTTTGTGATATTTTGTAAAAAGAAACTAAGCTATATATGATTAATTAAAAGTATACGTCGCGGTGATGTGTGTACGAGAGAGAGAGAAAGAGAGATAGCGAGATAGCGAGAAGGTAAATATAATTCACAGATACAAGCATTTATTTTTGTGTCATGCATTTTATGGAGAAAAGAATAAAAAAAGAAGAAACAAAAATGAATATCTATTGATAAACGAGTTAGGAGTATAATACATAAGTATCCTAATTTATTTATCAATATATCTATATAAATATATGAAAGAGTTTGTCTTGCAAGAAATAAAGAATATATAATTCTATATATGTATATATGTATATATATATATATATATATATATATATATATATATATATATATATTAAAATACCGATATATGTACATTGTATATCCATGTATCGCAAGAATCTCAAGTGTCTGTTAAATGTTTGTCCCGATAAAAGTTTACCGCGGAAACGTTGCGTGTAAAGATCGACTCGATGTATATTAAGTATAAGTACGAGTCCAGCCTATGTGTGTACAGTAAACTAATTAAAACGAGAGAGAGAGAGAGAGAGAGAAAAAGAAAAATGTTAGGACGATTCGTCAGCGCATCAGTCATTGACTTGAGACAGTAAATGACTTTGTTATAATATTATCGAAGATACTTTTCAACAAAGAAGGAAAGAGAGATGCATATTTACTTGTTTATAATTTAAGAGCGAATTGGCTGTTCGCGGCATCATCATTCATGCTTGTCGCATTGCTGCGACGTAAAGAGGATGTACAGCTCACCCCCCCAAACCGAGGGTGAGCTCTTTTCGAAGCTTACGGAGAGATGTCGCGTATTATTATCGCGGGCCTACAAACGTCACATCCTGGTTAACGTTCTTCATCCTGATATTCCTGCCTAGCATAACATCCCTCTCCTCCACGCGTTTGCTTCATCTCGTCAAGTCCATTCTGCTATCTAAGCAATTGAAATATTGAAAAGACGTAGGTCCGCACTCGTATCCGCGCGTTCAATATATTTCCGCGTTAAATAAATTTTATTTATTTCTCCTGTAAAGATTGCAATATAATTGTGCTAAAGAATCAAACGGCCATATTTAAAGGTTGAGATGAAAGCGTGTGGCTGTCTGATAATTGATATTCATCTTTAAGTTGGCAAATTTGGTTCTAAATAGCGGATCTTAATCTTTCCAACTCTTTTATTGTTTGGATAGAATCGGCACGAACGATGCTTCTGTTTGGAGCGAAAGGGAGAGAGAGAGAAAAAGGAGAGAAACTTATGACATTCCGGTATCACCACTCATGGCAATTGATACAAATTAGATGTAAATGCTATAAGTTCTTATCCGAACGCCGAGTATAAATGTGGATTTTAATAGAGCTCTACTGTTACGTTATTACACACACATGCACGAATATATTGTCTATATTGCATAAGCTTAATGTAATAGTCATAAATTTTTTATGTATATAAATGTACCTCGTAAAAATAATTTTAAATAAAAAATATGTAATTGTGTTAAATGTTACAGTCTTTCGACATAGCACAGTATTCTGATGAGCTTTGCTTTAATGGCAACCTTCGAATAAGCACTCGCCGAGTAGAAAGTTGTTTCTTGGACGGCTTTGAACGATTTTAGGATTTATTTCAGTAAAAACATTTTTTTTAATTTTAATCTTGTTAAATTGTTTCATGAAAAGAACATCGTAGAAGGAAATATTAGATCTTCAGGCCTTTGGATAAAATCAAGAATAATCGCAGAATATTAGAGGTAATTGAATGAAGCAAACGATAGTTTTGTACGATATACATCTTTATATATTTCATAATTATAGACGCAAATAGTTTTTATAATCATCTGAATTTCATGCAGCACAATGACAAAGTGATCTACTTATACCGTTCCATTATATGCATAAGTGAAGACTTGCAATGGGCAAGTTTCCATCTACAAATTGAGACTTACAATCAAAATCGCAAAAATTGCAATCTAGTAAATAGAATAAAAATGCTTTAATTAAAATGTTCACATACTTTAAGAACTATATTTATAGTAGAATTTCTGTATTTTTACGATTTTGCTTTTCTTAATTTCAGTGGAAGAAGAAGAGTGCATGAAAATGGAGAAATCAGAGCCGTGCGCGTAAAAATACAGCTCTACTGTATATAGCATTAAACTCTGAGAATTCAAATTTAATAGATTGGTTTATATACAGTGATGTGAAAATTGATATGTTGAATTCTTGATTGTCGTATTATAGATTGTCTCCTCCCTTCTATCCTCTTTTTATCTGACTTCATTACTTTAAATCGCCTTGAAATTACTCGAATTGTTTCGAATATCGGGAATACCGCACCGGGAAAGTATAAAACAATGATAACGTGGATGCATTCACTTCGGTTTTTACACGTGATAACAAAGTGATGATTCTGCCTAAGCAAGTCTCGTTGACGAGATGAGAATTGACTATAAACAATATCTAATTCAAATAAATAATATTTTCCCTAATTATCCTAAATGTTTTCATTATCATTTAGAAAATTGTATTATTATTAAATATAGGTAATCGGTTACAATTTTTTATTTTATATTTATATACATTATGCTGAATGCAATTAAAATATGATTAATTTTGATATATAGATTATTAAAAAACATAATCTGTATATTAGGCTCTAATAAAGACAAAGATTCCACTTCATCGAGTAGCTCGAAGAAGGATGAGAAGTTAGACAAAAGGAAAGAAGAACATGATCAGAAAGTCAAAAAAAGAAAAGAGTACCACAAATGCGGCTGCGTTCATCATTTCATGAAATAATTGTCTCCTTTAAATAAAAATTTCATATTCGCTGGAGGCATAAAATTTCCATTCGAGGTACGAAACATGCATTGCATCTATAATCAATAAAGGCGAAAAAAGAAAAGAAACCATAATACGACAATCGAGAATTCATAGATACACGCGACTTTCACGATGTTTAATCAACTCATCTCGTATGTGTTAAACTTTAGGCGAATTGTCAAGAGATATTTCACCGCATTACGATAGTGTACAAATCAAGAAACTTAGGATCGGAGCTTAGCAGAATTTCCATCGGTTTCCGCATTCGTTGCACAGAACAAAGGTGGTCATCGGTTCATCGGCAGAACGCGTCTGTACTTGATTGTACGTACAATTGCGCTTCTTGCATTTGCCGCATTTGAGCAAGTCGGTCTTCGTTCCCTGCACAGTGGCAAGTTGCGCGTCATTGATGGCTTCTTTCTTAAACTGTTCACGTAGCTGTTTTATCTCGTCGCTTGCCATCTCTTCCGCAGTCATCACCGCGAGTCGAGCAGGCGTAATCGCGCCCACGAGGAAGTTAGTCCGCAGATTGGGATTTTTCATATCGCGCAAGTTGGCGACTCTGCTGCGTACCTGTAATCAAATCACGAAATCATTAATTGTGGACAATTTTTAGTTAAGAACATAGATTACTCTTGTACGTAGATAATATAAGCAAAATTGACATATGTAAGATAGATAAATGTGCAGAATTACCCTATTTTTGTATCTGTTATCAGTATTTTTGAATTCCGCATAGATTGCTTCCTCCAATTCTTCCGCTAACTCTTCTGGACTGGCGCAGCCATCGATTACTTTCCCATCTATGCGTAAAGCCGCTGCCAACAATTCCCTGCATTTTAATCTAACTGCATCAGTTGTGGTAGGAGCGGGAAAGGATTGTTGCTTTCTCTGAAAGTCTTTATTAGGTTTCTCTTCCTTCATTTTAACATCAGCCGCATCTGTGGTGTCCTTTTCCTTTTTCTGATCAAATTCTTCCTTCCCCTTGTCTAACTTTTCATCCTTCTTCTTCGAGCTACTCGATGAAGTGGAATCTTTGTCTTTATTAGAGCCTAATATACAGATTGTGTTTTTTAATAATCTATACATCAAAATTAATCATATTTTAATTATTTCAGTATAATGTATATAAATGTACCCGATAAAAACTTCTTCCAATTCTTAATAAGAGTTTTTGATAAAGAAATAACTTCCTCGTCTCTGCTTGACTTTCTTAAAGCATTCACGGTCATCCCAATGCGTGTCTTAGTTAAGAGATCCAAATTAACAGGCAATTTTTGAAGTATCTTAAGCAATTCCAAAGCCTGTTCCTGGCCCTAATAAAAAAATAGATTACATCACATAAACAATCAGGTTCAACTAAATATTTCTATCTTAATACCGTCTTAGTATCATTTCAATACCAATATCAATATTTCTATACATTAGTATTAATACTTTTTGCATTTCTTTGCATCTCAAAAATAATTGTAGAAACAGCAAAGCATCTGAACCGAACTGTACTTTAACTATAACAATAAATAATTTAATTTAACTATAAGAAACTAGTAACAGATGGTATTACAAAAAATATTATATTAAAAATATTGAAGCATGTGATATAGAAAATTAAAATATATTTAATTCAAGATGTTAAAATACTCAATCCTTTTTACATTTAGTAGTAAACATACATCCAGTGAACTGTCGATACTGTATTCCACAGTTAATAAATATTATTAAAATAAAAACAATATCAGAATGATGTTGTTCACCCACGTTTTTTATATCGATAATACAGCAGGTGTTCCATATCGTTATAAAAGCAGCGCCTTCTCCATCGGAAGGCTTCCTCTTTATACACGATCAGAACAATATACTAATCTTCATTTTACTCACCGTCCCATCACCGCTCGACATTTTGTTGAGCTTCTTCTGAATGCGTAGCACTTCGTCCTCAGCGCTCATCGTTGGGAATCGCACAGTTTGTTCCACAAATTCGGTTATAAACAGCGAAACAGGCGCGAGGAAGGACAACAAAACTTTCGTCACAGACAAAGTGCTATTAGAGATGATCGACAGCTATTTGGCAGATCGCATGACCCGAAAATTTTCCTGAACGCCCTCTGAGGAACATAACACCATAATATGTTTACTCCGTAAGCGAAGGATAAGTTACGCAGATGGTAAAAAATCTAATTAAAAAAATGTTTTCTACAAACTTTGTAACGTTATATTTATTTTTGCAAAACAATTTAATCTGTATATTATTATTTAATTATTATTACCAATTAATATAAATGATTTCAATATAATATGTAATCATTTTTAGCCAAGGCTCAAATCATTTGATCTTGATTAAAATTGTTTGAGTTTTCGAGTTATATCCGTTATATTATATGATAACGCTTTAGCTGTCTTTCACTCAGGGATCCTAAAAATAAGAGAAATAAAAATTGAAGGACGCGATTAGGCGTTTTCTGGCCGTTGCGCGTTCTCCAAAGATAAAATACGAATGCTGATCTATTATATGTGTTATTGATGCAAAAGCAAAACCTAGCGTAACCTTTCCATTTGTGTGCATTTATGCCATGTGTTCGTTGTGATCTACTGTGTCTGAATGCTTAAATTGCGTATACATCAATGCATGATTTCTATTTAACATATACGTGAGAAAAAGGATTATTCGCTTCTTAATGCAATAAACTATCGATGAAGCAAGATGTCACGTTTAATAGTTAAAAACTTGCCAAAAAATGTATGTAGACGATGTATAGTGTTTTTTCACCCAACATTGTAACATATATTAATTTTTTTTACTTGATGCCTGCAGACCACAGACACCAAACTAAAAGAGTTATTCAGTCAAAAGGGTATTGTGACTGATGTCCAGTTGAAATACACGAAAGATGGAAAGTTTCGAAGATTTGCATTTATCGGATATAAGACGGAAGAACAAGCGAAATTGGCACAGTCTTATTTTGATCAAACATTTGTAGACACTTGTAAAATATCCGTTGAAGCATGTGCCAGTTTAGGTACAGTATAGAATTGTAAATAATCGTGTTATCATAAATAAGCTAACCTTGATGTATGTTTCAGGTGATCTATCAAAACCGAGATCTTGGAGTAAATATGCAAATGATAGCTCCCATAACAAAGCTAAAAGTTCTAATGTTGAATCAAAGGAAAAACTTAATCGTGCAGGAAAGGATGATGTAAAGAGTAAAAGTGATAAAAAGAAAGAAAAGAAGAAAGCAGACAACAAGAAAAATAATGAAGTTAAGGAAGTACTGGAGAAGGTATAATAAAATTCTTACTTTAATATTTTTATTTGGTTGATTATTGCTGTTTTTATCAATTAAAGATAAATTATTAAATTTTTATATGACATTAAATTGTTATGTGGCTTTGAATTTAGCACAAAGATGATCCTTTATTTATGGAATTCCTTGAAACACATACTAGCAATGCTGCGAAAGCGGTTTGGAAAAATGATATTGATATACCTGTGACAGTCACTGAGAAATCAGATGATGAATCCGAAGATGATAAATATGACAAGTCTAAAGAAAGTGAAGATGATGAAAATGAAGAAAAGGAAAATGAAGAAGAAAAAATTGCGGACAAAGTTATATCAGATTTAGAGGTATATCATAATTCTGATTATTTCTGTATATAATACTCCAACTACAAACTTTATTACTACTTTATTACTACTAATAAAATTTTTATCAAAAATTTTAGTATATGGAAGCGTTAAAGAAAAAGCAACAGACTGTGAAATGTGAAGAAAAATCACTCACGAATAAACCAAAGTATGGTCCATTAACATTCTTCACTGTAAAAATACGAGGGCTTGGATACAAACATGTGAAGAAACACATTAAACAGTTTTTCCGACCCCTAAAACCTGTTTCTATACGGATTCCACCTAAGATTAAAGGTATAGCTTACGTGGGATTTAAAACTGAGCGTGATATGAAGAAGGCTCTTGTGAAAAATAAGAGTTTTTTAGGTAAAAAATAAATAGTTAATGAACAATATTTTGCTACTATTTTTAATCGTATTTTGTATTTCTTTTATATTTTGTATTTCTTTTTTGTAGACGGTAAACAGATATTTGTATCCAAATACGAGCGAAAAGAGGCACCCGAATCTAATGGAGACTCAAATAATAAAACTAGTGTCAAATGGAAAAAACAAGAAGAGGCCTTAAAGGATGAAGAGAGTATAGCTGAGTCTGGAAGAATGTTTATCAGGAATCTGACGTACACAACCACGGAGAATGACGTAAGAAAACTATTTGAAACATATGGTCCTCTGTCTGAAGTGAATTTACCTGTGGATAAAGTGACTAGAAAGCCAAAAGGATTTGGCACGGTGACGTTTCTGATGCCTGAGCATGCTGTGAGAGCTTATAATGAATTGGATGGTTCAGTATTGGACGGTAGAATGTTACACATTCTTCCCGGAAAGGCAAAAGCCTCCTTGGAAGATATTGATATGGAAAATTTGACTTATAAACAAAAGAAGGAGCTGCAGGATAAGATAGCCGCAGGTTCGTCACACAATTGGAACACATTGTTTCTTGGACAGAACGCTGTAGCAGATGCTATCGCGAATCGTTATAACACGACGAAGGAGAAGTTATTGGAAGACGGATCGAGTGGAATGAGCGCGGCGGTGAAATTGGCACTGGGAGAAACGCAACTGACTCAAGATACGAGGTCCTTTTTGGAAGAAAACGGTGTATGTTTGGACGCTTTTAATCAAGCACCGAAGAAGAGATCAGATACTGTAATTTTAGTAAAAAATTTACCGACTGAGACGAAATTGAGTGAAATTCGAGAAATGTTTGCCAAGCACGGAGAACTCGCGCGTGTCGTAATGCCGCCGGCAGGCATAACAGCATTGATCGAATTTCTGGAGCCATCTGAAGCGCGCAAGGCTTTTTTCTCATTAGCTTATAAGAAGTACAAACATTTACCATTATACTTGGAATGGGCGCCGGATAACAGTTTTACGACGCCTGCACCCAAGAATACGATTAAAAATAAGAAGACCGGAAAAGTATCAGTAAACTCGGAAGAAGTCAAAGATGAAGTAAAAACAAAAGACTCTAAAGAAAAGAAGATTAATATGCACAAAGAGAGAGATGACGAGCCGCCTGAACCAGATACTGTACTTTTTGTAAAAAATATCAATTTTGCAACGACGGAAGAACAGTTGAAAGATGTAAGTAATCAAAACTAATTATTTTTGTTGTTTTTGTAGTGCATAAATCCTTTCTTAAAAAAGACATTATCTATATTCATTTTTATGCCTTAGAACTTTTAATTGTGTCATTTGATAAGCCTGGTACTTTATAGCGATGCATTGAAATCTTATATTCTAGAATTCTAGACCATTTTTTTCTTTAAAATATAACATTACAATGTACAGGTTTAGATCTGCCAAATGATATGACACAAGATTCTAAAGTATAAAAATGAATGAAATGTACATTTTATTCATTTTTATGCCCATGTTGTTATGTCAATAAAATGTAATTGTGTGTAATCTAGTATAATAAATATAATGACAACATATCTTTATGCTTTCAGTATTTCGGCAAATGCGGTGCTGTTCATTACATCACGATAGTTACTAAAAAAGATCCGGAAAATCCGGCTAAAAAGCTATCTATGGGATATGGATTTGTGAGATACAAGAGGAAACACGATGCGGATCGCGCATTGAAGACGCTGCAGATGTCAGTGCTAGATGGGAAGAGTTTGGAATTGAAGCGATCTGAGAGAACATTAATGTACGTTACTTTTAATCTACCTTGTCAGAAAACAGAGACACAAAATAATTGCGAATCTTTTTAGGTCCGATGTTAAAACAACGCGGAAGAAGTCTAAATCTACCGAACAAACTGGCACGAAGATCCTGGTACGAAACGTACCCTTCCAAGCAACTGTCCAAGAAATAACGGAATTATTTAAGTATGCACTTTGCGCGTATTTTTCACGGAAATATTTTTATGTAACGCATAATGTAACTTAATTGTACTTTTGTAGATCGTATGGTGAATTGAAGGCTGTACGATTGCCGAAAAAGTTGGTCGGCGTCGAGAAGCACAGAGGATTCGCCTTCATCGAATATTATACGAAGACAGATGCAAAGGTGATTAATATTTAAATTCAATTAAATTTAATATATATAACTATTGTAAAAAAAATTAATTTTTTTAAAGACGCCTAAGAATTCTAGTAAAAGTAAAAATCGCATCGATTCTTCTTTCGTTAATTTTAATTCGCATCTTTTTCCAGAAAGCGTTCAAAGCATTATGTCAAAGTACTCATTTGTACGGTCGAAGATTAGTGCTTGAATGGGCGCAAGCGGAAGAAGGAATTGAGGAAATTAGAAAACGCACTGCGCAACATTTCTTCAAAGGTAACTTATTTCTTAACGTCTATTATATGTCTTAATAAACGCAATAATCGATTCGTATTGATTGATAGAAAATTATACGGTTCTGAGGTTTTCTTTTTTTATTTCTTTGCAGATAGCTCAGGGAAAAGATTTAAGAAATCCACGTTGGATCCTGAGAGTGTTGGTCTCGATCTCAAGTCCGCTTGAGCTAAATTTAAGAGAAATTGTAAAACGGAAATCAACTCTTTCACAATTTAATATTTTTGGCATGGCGCATTAGATGATTTAAAAATACTTGTGGATAAACGCGCACGAATGTCGGGTACATGATTGGATCATCACTTCGTGCACATGTCGATTTTCATTTCTTTTCACATTGGCAGGAATTTAAAGTAGTCGGTTGGAACTCAAAAGAATTTTTATCGCGCGACATTGACCTTCCAGTCACGTTGAAACGTGACTTTTTCTTTTCGAAGAAACAATTCCGATTTCTAATGATCGATGTAATGCAATATTTGTACATTATCTCCTTTACATTGCGAATTAACTGTCAAATATAATAATTTTTTCAATTTTATCTAAATAATCAATTTCATAAAATATATATAGTAAAACAGTTGTCTATCGATCAATAACTAAACACAGTAACTGTAAATAATAGTCTATGACTTATGTAAATTATGTATGCGCGACGTATAGTGCGCAATATATATGTATATATATTCCTATCGCCAGATGTAAACTATCTTCAAAACATCTTGAAACAAGTTTTGAACGTTTCAGGAACGATTTCTCTAATTTTCTTAATAAATCAACCATTATCATGAGAAACGTCTTGTATCGTGGAATATTGTGACTATACGTAAAAAATAGATAAACAGTAGTCGTCATGCGTTCAGAATTTCATCTTTGACGCTAATGTTCACATGGTCTTACGCGCTCAGCGAACAGAAGCGAGCCGGCGTCGAGAAATAAGACGGCCGGCGAAGAAATATCTTCCTTTCACCACCGCCGCTACGTCGCGCCGGCGATTTTGCATAGGCCCGAAGAACTGGAAACGCGGTTCGGCTTGGTGGGGCCCGCACCGGCTGGTGGCATGTCCCACGATGGTGCCAGCAGTATGGGAGACGACCCATGAAAGTAACAGTGCACCCGTCCACCTTCGCCGGACCAGCCGTGCGATCGCCAAGCCAGTCGTACGCTCTTCGTCTTGGAGAACGGTGCCTCGCGCAGCTCGTTCGCTAGGTATCGATAATCGTCGTTCTTCAGTGTCGTCGTACAGACGCAAGGTCGCGAGTGCAAACGCGGCGGTTTCGCCTCCGCAGCCGACCCCGTGCATCGCAAGCGGATGCACCGTGACGCGCGATGTGTGCAAGCTGAGAATCCTCTGACTGAAGACCGAGACTAAGTCACTGGGGAATTAGACCAAGCAGCAGACATGGATTGGGTAAGAGCGATTTTCACTCTCAAAACGACGGCGAGTCGCGTCATTAAGCTGTACTTCTTTAATCCGCTGCGGTTCAACTGCGGTCTCGGCATTCAAGTTCAGCAAGGACGCGCAACGAAATTGTGATTTTTGCAAAACGCTTCAAGGTTGTTGTTAGACATCGGAACAAAATATATATATACCAAACTAGTTGTGCGAAAAAAAGAACAATTTGTAACTTTGCATCGAGTGGAAATCACTATTTTTATTTTTTACGTATTTACGGACAAATTCTGCAAGAATTTGATGATTTTTTTTGGAACCAATTCAGAGCAGTAAAATTAGGCACCTGGGTCAGGGACGTGTTGAAATCAATCATACGAGAATAGCAATTTGTAATTTCATTTTCAACAGAAATCGCATTTTTTTGGGCAAAAACTCATTTAGAAAATAATAACGTTCATTTCTCCCTGAATGATTTCCTAACTGAACTGGAATTGAATCATGGATGATTAGACTAACAATAAGTAGATGTGGACTGGAGAGAGCACAATTTCACTCTTACAATGATAAGTCATTATCCAACCTTAATAACCGGTATTTCTCATTAGCAATAACATTCGGCGAAGACAATGACGTGCGGTTTTTGATAGTTCCTGCAATAGTCGAAGGGAAGAACGCAATTTCCGCTTTCATATCTATTATCGCAAATCTGCCAATTCTTTCAGTCACTTTTTTCTTAATTAAGTGTTTCGATAAAAAGAAGAATAAGCTCTTCCTACTTTGTTGTCAAAAAAGTTGTTGCAAATTGGTGATGTGCAAAGTGGAATCTTCAATTACTTTCGCTCTTAATTATTTATTTTGGAAAGCGGTCGATTTCCATTCGTCGATTTCTGTCTGGATATCTATTTATAATATATCTCGACATTAATTTGACGCGCATCGGCTGAAATATGGAGAATCGTTAAAAGGCGATGGAAACGACGGACGCTCTCGGAAAAGTAACACAAGGACTGCGCTTAGGCGGGAAGCGCGGACTTTCCTAAGTAAGATTGTATGTTATCTCCGTATCAGCATACGGCGAAGTCCGCCATCCAGCCATTCGAACATCTGCCGCGGATAATTTCGCGATTCAAAGAATAATATTTATATGTAAGATTAATGTAATCCGATTTCTTACAACGTTGAATATTGAAGATGGCCTCCGTAAAAATTAATAAAGTTTCAGAGCCGTACATTATATACATCCCAGCAACGGCCTTTCAGCTCTTGCTTCTGTCTTTATATTTATATGGAAATTCTCAGGAGTTTCCACGGTGCGGCAAAGCTGCCATTACATTTCCCTCGTTTTTAATTACATTTATTATTTTTCGCGCGGTAGCGATTTATTCCACGAGAGTGTGTTACTGGAACGTACCGAGTTTTGCGCGAGAGATTGAAATTGCATCAATATCAATGAGAAATCGCAGCTGATTGCGGCCGCGCTCTGCCCTACATGATTCCGCGCGCGCGTACGCACGCAACGCAACCCATTTTGGCGTGACTCCGGTGAGGCGAGGTAAAAGTTGCGCGTCGGAATTACCGAGATCGGATTCCAGGAGGAAAGATCTATATATTTGCATATTGAGTAACGTGCGAGAGCGAAGGAAACATTTGACTTGCATATTCGCCCCGCGGTATCAAAATGCGATTATACGAGCGGCCGGCGGGGAAGGAAACCTTGAGAACCGAGTTGCGAGAAGTGCAAATTTATGGGCACGTTCGTAGGCGTAGGCTTCTTTTCTTTTTTTTTTTTTTCCCCTCTTTGCAATCGCTAGTCACGCTTTCAACGAGTCGGCGACTTTAATGAGCGCGAAAGTGAGAAAAGGCTAAGAAAAGAAAAGGATGAAGAGGGAAAGGAGTATCTCCTACTCGAGCGAAACTCTTATTCCGTAACGAGAATAATTGAGGAACTCTGAATGAATGACGATGTTATTTTTAAAAATTCCAAGCTCAGAATTTTTTAAGATTGACGTTAGTGGAATTTAAATACACGCTTTTTTTTAGGACGAGAGAGAAGGCGAAAAGCAAAAGACAATGTTACGTAATTTTAGTATGTTGATATTCCAATATCAATTAATTTAAATGTTTTATTTATACGCCGTTTTCAGCCAAATTTAAAATTTATTTTAATCTTCAGCGATTTCTACTTAACGCGCGTTACATAGTCGCTACAAATTAAACCTATCAAGTATTACAGGTGGAGCGCGATAAAAGTTGTGCTACCGGTAATTTGAATTAATTTCCAATTAAATTTTAGCAGTGAAAGTAGAATCGGATTTTATCTGCATAATCTCACTTCGGTGTGCGTGCATGTAGTTGTGTTTTGCTGTTTTGCTTCAATATAATAGGCGATGAGTCGGAAGATTTATGCGCGGCAGCGTAACTTCTCAGGATCTACGCGCGATCTACGCACATATCGAATATCTTGGAAACGACCGTCGACTTCCTCTTATCTTACGATTTGCATTTCCGAATGAATTTTCATCGTATCTTCATGCTAAAAAAGAATAATTTGTTTTACGTTCAGAAATTAACAATTTCTAAATTGACTGAAAATGTCCTCTTTTCACTTTCCCTCGCAGTTGGAAAAGAGAAAAACAAAAGATCGTACATTATAGTATCAATCCATTCAATTTCCACGGGATAACTCTGAGAAAAAGAAACATCGTGATTCAGACAACTCTGGGAAAAATATAACGAACGCCTTTTACCGCAGCGATAGTAGATTAATGTTGCAAAGTTGCAGCCGTGCGATTTCTCAGGATCTACGCGCGATCGAACGTATCGCGCGAGCGGGGCGCGCTTAGAGGAGATCATTCGAGGGCGCGATCTACGCGCATACCTTGGGAACGATCGTCGGCTTCCTCTTGAGAAGGAAGGAGGGGACCGTAGTTCGCACCAGTTATTCGAATCGCCCCCTTGGCGGTGCGCTCGCAATGCACCTCGCTTGAAGCCGCAGTTGCGCGCCGCGGAGAAGGAGCGGGCGCGTGTGGCAATTCGATTGCAAAATCGACTGGGAGCTCGTAACAATCCTCCCATCCGCTCCTCAACAGATGCATGCGTGCAATTTGCGTTTAAGTGCCGCGAAAAATTGGCGCTCCACTTCGTAAGGTGGAAAATTGAGCGCAAGCAGTTGCGCATTTCGCATTTCCGCTCTTAATCCGTAAAATTCACCCGTCAAAGATCATACAAATTTATAACTTACTTGTGTCTCAAAAATTTACGATCGTTTCGTAGCGAGGTATTTTGCTTTGCAGAATTAGATTTTTGCCTTGCGCCGAAACGGTATTCGGTATTCCGCCTACGACTCTTAAGAGAATCTGATTTGCATTCCGACTCGATTTCTTCTCTGTAAATTTAAACCGGTTAAAAAAAATGAAAAGCGTAACTTCTATCTGCCCGTTCGAGGCTGATCTCGAAGCGTGCGTGATTGTGCAGCTTCCGAAGTGAAAGCAAACCTGCACTTCGCTCGGCAGAGAAGCGCCGAGACGCACGATTTTACGTTGATAGAGATTGACCTTCGCAGTTATTCGCGACAACAGTTCGACCTTCGACCATCCAATGACCATATTTGCGAAAGGAATGCGAGGAAGGAGCTGGATCCGCGATGAAAAGTTTCCTGCACTTTAGAGAAAAGGAAAAACGGAGAGAACCGGAGAGATCGGGAGGCTAAAATAAGAAATGTTCGTCGGAGGACGATCAGCGGTTGACCTTTTCCGACGTCGATTGTTGCTCGGGGCGAGATCTTTCGTCGGTGTTAAATGAAATTTTACTACTGCCACCATGCGCTTCAATCGCGCTGCACACGCGATCTTGCTGTATATACCTTTCCAATGATATTTATTTTATTCTGCCGTGTACTTTACTTGAAGTAATAGCGTGTAAACTAAACTCAGAAGCGGATGAAATTTAAGCTTCAAGCTCATAACTGTCAAGATATTTCGCAGATTAGTTTAATTCTTTAAAAATACAGCAGTGCAGTGCAACGAAGAACGCATTTTAACATTTCTCGCTTGATTTGGTTAGCTTTCCTCGTTCAAAATTCCTAAACTTTTTCACTTTCGCATGTGAGTTAATATACGCAAAAAAGAACTTGGATTGCGAAAGTTCTCTGACATCACCGTCATATTATAATCTTATTTCTTTATCAATATTCGAAATGACATCATCGTTATGTTAATCCTTACTTCGCCGAAAGTGCGATAAAAGATATTTTCTAATTGGCAGCAAGTTACTTCGCTAGTCGTGCTAGTTTCTTGCAAAGAAAAATATTGTAAAATTGAGATAAAGGATAAACTTTGCCCGGTACATTTCACTAGATACAAGATAAATAATATTTTTTATTATGAATAGAAAAAGGGAATTTATAAACTTCCTCAATTGTGGAGCAGTTTTTGTTACACGCTTTTAATGAACCTAGGATTTAACGGATCGTTGACTACGGTATCGAGCTGTTTCGTCGACAAAGAAGACTTAATTACCGGACATAATCGGACTATTAATCCTCTACAAAAGAGAGCGAGGCCGAATTCCCCCAGGGCGAATTCCGTGGAAAGTAAAAGTGAGTGAAGCACTATTCGCCGCGTCGCGACAACTCAAATCGATTTTACGTATCCGCTTTCGAGACAGCAGTGAAATGATTGCGAATCGCGAAAGCGCCGTTTAATCGATGTCGCCATAACACAAGTTGCAATAACTTTTAATTTTATTCAGCATCTAGCGAGTTAACGCTTGAGCTGCTTTGCTGAAAAGCTGCTGCTAATATGACATGTAGTTCAGCAGAGTTAAGTATAAATATTTATTAATATAATTCGTGAAAACACCGTCACAATGTAAGAAAAATGAAAATAATCGCATATTGGAGAAGACATGTAAAATATTAAAAATATTTAATCCTCACAAATGTATGGATCTTTGCGATTGCATTAACGATGTATCAATTTCAAGATTTACTGGATTTGACAAGTCAATTAATAAGTCAATCCCTAAGGAGTGGTGCCTGAAGATTAAATGTAATTTAAGCACAATTGCACGCAATGCGGTCAACAAGTGGCGATCAAATTGCGATCGCCCGCGCAGCATCGGCATACGCGCTCAGGACGGAAATGAAAAAATTCCAAACCAAGAATGTTGCCTTTACCTTTCGCAATGCTAGAGAGTCGCGTAAACATTGCATTCGCTACACTATCGAAGCACCATGTAGCTCGTCATTTCATTATATAAATCCGACTTTCAATAAAAGCAACTTTTATATCGCTAAGTATATTCAGACACGTCTAGATATACTCGATTTTAATTTATAATTATAATTATATAAGGAAAGAAACATTTTACGAGTAACTTTTTTCGATGATTAAGAGAGATCACTGGCTACGAATTCCAAAAACGCACGTCTGACGCACACGTCGCGTTATTGCTTCGAAGAGCGATACCGATAGCGAGGGGAGGAGAAAGGCCGTGGTCAAAAGCAGCCGGAGAACTTTTTTCGCATTATTTCCGACATGTCGCGTAAACAACGACGAAGAAGTGGCGGTTGTTTTTAGTACAACCTTGGACATCCAGAAGTTCTGGTTCTGGCAATATGCGACGCGCAGTGCGAAAGGGGGGTCAACCGGGGTGCCTCTATCATTATAGCGCGCGATAGCTGCAAATGGTGAACGGGTTTCTATTCTCGTGCTCCGCCTTCGCTTACTCCCGCGGGGTTGAAAGCGATAAATATCGAGATAAGGAGGATGTTAACTCGAAATTCCTATGCAGATACGGCGACGTTGTAAAATTCCGATTTACATTAGCGAATTATAGTTCGACGCAGATAATAAAATTCTAAATGATATTAATCCTCCAAAAAATACTTGTCATCCTCAAACCTCTCGAATGGGAAATTCCACCTATAGTTAAGAAAAAAATATATCTTAGAAAAAAAGCAATAGAATTGATTTGCATATTAAAAAAATACAAAAAGCAGAAAGAGTATTTTTATGTGGCGCTATTTTCTACCTCGAGAAATGTTTATGGCTTTCGTCGATGCATTCAGAGTGTAATAAAGTTTGATATCGTTTATTATCGAAAGGATTACTAGCCGTCGTCTCAATAAATACACGGTAAATTATAGCATCGGTCAGCGCAGCCACCGATGAGATTATCGTCTATGAGATCTGATACATAGAAAATACAGCGTTGCTCCGAGGAGTAAGTGCTTTTAAAAACTCGAATATTACTTCCTCTTTGAAAGTTATGAGAGGAATTAAATCCGAGGAGTTTGAAGAGAAATCTTCTCCTTCG
Organism: Linepithema humile; assembly: GCF_040581485.1. Classification (NCBI taxonomy): domain Eukaryota; kingdom Metazoa; phylum Arthropoda; class Insecta; order Hymenoptera; family Formicidae; genus Linepithema; species Linepithema humile. The sequence goes on along the minus strand of NC_090132.1, from coordinate 21,234,309 downwards.
TCTCTCGCTGCATCAGTCGATATCAACCAATCTATTCTATCCGATCTCATCGATATATTCAAAGGAATCTCGATTGTCTATAATGAATCGCGATCTGCAATTATTGCGCTGAAGGCACAATATAAAAACATATTTTGCTTTAATCTTTAATGCTGAATAATCCTGTAATTATCAATATTCAATCATTGAAACAACGATCGTGCAACGGAGTGCAAAAAAAGTATATCGTTGAAATCTGAGAGCACCGAGATTATATCCGATTTCAATCGCTGCTTTGTATGCAAACCGATATTTAATTTGTATGAATGATATTAATACAGTTTTATCGATGATGTAAATGTGCAAGACAGTGAATGTGCAGTCGGCAGGAACAAAATATCCCATGCATGAAATAACTCGCATTCTTAAAATGCATCGACCTTCGGTTATTTCTCGATCGACCGAACGCGACGGCCAGTTGATATTTCACCACCGATTTAGTATGTATTCGTTCAGCCAGTGTCGAATACTTAGGCTAATAATATATTGCTGGATGGGACGCGAGAACTGTGGTGGAAATAATTCAATAATCTCGTATCAATCACATGATTATTCGCATTATTCGCATTTTGCTGCTGCTATTATTATTATCATTTTCCTTTTGTATATGCAATACGATAAGGCCATTTACATAATATCGATATCCTTCATGAATCAATTATATAATTACAGTTACAAGAATACCGACACGCTTATTCTAATTGAGCGGAACCGTTATTCGTATCTATGCATCGCGCGTTCATATCAGACACTCTTGAATGTCAACTGAATATTAATTTGTTTCGAAGGGAGAAATATCTCTGATGAATCAAATATCCAGATTTTTAAACAAAGTCAAGTTTATTTATTGTCATTATTCATCACTGTGCAAAAAAAAAATAATTTATACGAGAGAGTTATTGAAAAAAACTGAGTTTTTAAATAAAACATAATGTGGTTTCTTCATTGTAAAATTTACATAATAATTTATTTCCGTGCAGATTATACCTTTGTCTTTATTTCGAAGAACAAGGTGATAATAAAGAGAAAAATAAAATCTATAAATCTGGATATTCAAGTGACATACAGAAATTTCCATCTGATATTTATGCCGCACAGGCTAAGCCTGATATATGCTGCGCCAGGCTGCATACTGGCATTCGCGATGGTCGAAGTTGCATACTTGTGCATCTTGCTAGTCGTAAAGATCCTTCTTCTTGATTACAAGTGACAAGGGACTCTCGATGATCTTATGTTTACTGACTGAATGAATATGTTTCGAAACATGCCAATTTGCGTCGCATAAATGATTAAGAAAAAGCTAGACGATTAATTATTACTTCATAGACTTTTTATCATTAGTCCACTTATCTCTTGAATGGCATGAAAAATTTGAAACGACCAACCTGCCGAATCCTTTCACCGGAATAAAAAACGATCTTGAATGACACCAGAAACCATTCAAGATTCCAACGATGGAAACGTTTAGAGGCGGGACACCGGTAGCGGATCGCGCGTCGAAAGCACGTCGCAAACTTCCGTTCCGGTTGCGAAACTCCCAGAAAGTACAGCAACGACCAGTCCCGCTGCTCGCCGGACGATTTATGTGTTCGTGTGTGCGCGCCGACACACCGCCGTACGAGAACGCGAACGCGTAGTCGCTCGAGGCTCTCCCTTGAATTGTCCGTGTACACGCTTTCCAAGGATCCCGGCATCGTAGAAAGTTATTTGACATTTAGAGGAGTCCGGAGTTTTTTCACCCACCCCGATGACCCACCGCGTGCCGCGAATCATTACTTTGCGGGGGTACACGCGCGCGAACACACGCGCGAGACAGATCACGTATAATGCTGATGAACGAGATAATTGCCAGCCAGTGGATTGCAGGTGTCTGTGATTGCGAAAATGGAACTGTATTTTAGACTAAATGAAGCTGAAATCCGCACAGCGCTATAATTATTTTCATTAAGGACCATTGCATTGCTCTTTAATTTGCATGTCATCATCTTTGTACGTCAAGCGCTTGTAACATACGTTATCCGAAGATTTAAATTTTATTTTGCTTATATATAACAAATCATGTCTTTGTCATGCATATAAATGACATTGATATCTAATTTTTTCAATGGAAAATTTAGGAATTGTATTGTAAGTTATGTACAAATTATTGAGATTTCAAAATTCTAAAATAGCAAAATATATTTGTATTTTGATTTAAAATTGTGTTTCTAATATTTCATTAAAATGTCCACTTTAATCTCCCGTTTAGTGTCTATAATTGAAAAAAAAACATCCGGTAGTTTCGTCTTTCAATTCAAGGTATTTCAAGTTTCACTGTAGCTAAAGGGAATCATTAAATCATCATGCTCGTGATTCTTCCGCGCCTCGTACGCGAGCCCCGCGCGAAACGAGTGCGGAATTTCTGTGCGGCTCATTAAACCAATCACTTCAGGGTCCACGGCGGCGTTAATTGTTATCACGGTAGCGGGCAGCGGCTTGCCGCTAACGTAACGTAACGTTAACGTAACGCGAAACTCGCTATCCGAAACGCGCCGCGAGAAAGTCGCGCGGCGTTCTTTCTTCTTGCTTTCTCTTTGTACACCTGTTACGTAAGCGAGAAGCGATCGCTCGTGCGCGTGCACGATACTATCATCCGTTCCGATATGTCATCGATCTTTATTAATACAACACCGGACCGCCCGCGATCGCACTGGCCGAACTGGGAACAAGTGTATCGTCGTGCACTTTACATGCGTTACATAAGCGCTTACAAAGCGGAACCGGCATTCGGTACTCGCGTAACCCCGAGATAGACGAGTATTTTATATGATTATACTGACTTGAATTCTCACATCTCGTATCTCACGTGTGTAAGCGTCAGAGAAATCGGCTAACGGTTTGGTCGATAAAGCAGAAAACAGAACGTAAATTTACCTGTCCAACATCTATCGTACTGTGCGAATTGATTGAAAATATAGATCGAATTCTTGTGTGATGTCGCGAGTTCTGCGAAAAGGTGAGACGAATGCTCAGAAGTAATTGCACGAGAAGTCGTATAGAAGTTCTTGAAGAGAGTGCTTGTTTGAAAAAGAACAATTGTAAGGAATTACAAATTTGGAAAAAAATCGAACTTAGTGCAGAAAATTGAGAGATTTGTAATAGAACTTCGGCGAATTTATTTATTACATTATCTCTTTCTTTTTCAATAAACTGTTCGTTGCTATTTTTTTTCATTTGACATAGACTCTTACGATAGTTACATCGGAAGTGGAATAAATAATTTGGTGAAATTCGTAAAGATACTTGATCTCAATGCGCGATAGATTTTTGCTTTATTGTAGAATATCACGTGGAAAGATCAACGTCACAAAGTGTCGTGTGTGAAGGAAGTGAGCTGTAACAGTGAGATCCAATTAACGCGAGCCACGATCAAGTCGGTTGAGGTCAAATTTATTTGTGCAAATCATATACGAATTTGCGCCTGTTCGTTAATTCAAATTCTCTTCCGTGAATCTTGTGTACAATAAACATTTAAAAATTAATGATTTAGCCGAGAACTTAAATTTGGCTGCGTACGGTTCGCGTTAAACAATCCATTTAGTCTACGTTTCAAAGTAAAAAATGAAGCAACTTGGAAATAAATCCTCTAGTGCATCCTCTACGTCATTCTCTGATGTATCGAATGTACGTGTTTACAGTTCAAGCAGTCAACTTTCGGAACAGGAAAGACGTCGTACATCTGTCTCTAATGTACCCCCTGATGTATCCTCTGATTTATGTTGTGGTACATCAAATTTAACAGTTTCCAGTTCAAAAAATAAATTTTCAGATCAGGAAGGATCTTGTACATCCTCTGCTGCATCTTCTAAATCATGCCCTAGTACACCGATTACAACTGATTTTAGATTAAAAAATACACTTTCGAAACAGGAAGGGCCTCGTACATCCTCTGCTGCATCCCCTGGTTTATATTCTAGTACATCGATTAAAGTGGATTTTGAATCACAAGATAAACTTTCGGAACAGGAAAGACCTCGTACACCCTCTACTGCACCCTCTGGTTTATATTCTAGTACATCGATTAAAGTGGATTTTGAATCACAAGATAAACTTTCGGAACAGGAAGGACCTCGTACACCCTCTACTGCACCCCCTGGTTCATATTCTAGTACACCGATTGTACATGATTCTAGTTCAAAATATAAACTTTCGAACCCTGAAAAACATCGTACATCCTCTGCTGCATCCTTTGGTTCACACTCTAGTACACCGATTGTACATGATTCTAGTTCAAAATATAAACTTTCGAACCCGGAAGGACATCGTACATCCTCTGATGCATCCTCTGATTCATACTCTAGTGCACCGATTATAACTGGTTATATGCCTAAGAGAAAACTTTCGGAACAGGAAGAATATGATACATCCTCTGGTACATCGATTGTAGCTGCTCGTTGTATAAATAAATTTTTGGAACAAACAAAATATCGTATACCCTCTGATGCATCCTCTGGTTCATACTCTGGTGCACCGAATGTAACTGTTCGTAGTTTAGAAAGTAAAGTTTCGGAACAGAAAGAACTTTGTAAACCCTCTGATACATCCTGTGATTCATCTTTTGAGTTATTCTCCGAGTCAAACCCTGAATTGACTGTAGTTGCTCATAATAGAAGCAGTAAACTTTTGGAAGGAAATTGTACATCCTCTACTGACTTCCCTGGTACATCGAGTGCAACTATTAGTAATTCAAAAACTGAGTCTTTGGAACAGAAACAACAGAAGTTGGTACAAAGTTTGAGTAAAAATACGGTTAATAATGTGCCCCAACAAAGGAAGGATTCTTGCAACGAATCGCAAAATAATCCTCCTTCGGTTCATAAAATATTGTGCGGGGCTATGGAAATGATAGAGGAGTATGATATAAAGAGCACCGAAACGACACAGGAAAACTTGCCCACAGAAGCCACAAGAAAGTACACTAAAAAAGTAAAGTGGCTGCAATTATGCTTCGTGAAAGAACTCATACCAATCTTTGAGGGAAAGGAAGAAGATGACGTAAACCATTGGTTGGACAAAATTTCAATTATTGAGCATCAGTGCCAAATCAATGAAGAAATAATTATGCTATCGGCGATTATGCAGCTCAAAGGTCGCGCACTCAAATGGTTTAATCGACAGCCCTCGGAAAAGGTAAAATATTGGAAAGATTTCAAGACACAAATACAGAGTTATTTTAAGAGGAAAGTACCAGATACAACTATGGTAATAACAATCGCACAACGATTTTGGAAAATACGCAATGAAAAGTTTATGGACTATGCAGAGGAAAAGTTATCTTTAATGGAATTGTTAAATCTGTCGGATCAAGAGAAAATTGAGTTGCTTATAGACGGAGTGAGAGAGCCGACACTACGAATGATAATACTTGGCGCTTCGTTTACTAGTGTTTCAAATTTTCTAAATTACGTCTGCAAAATAACTGAAGACAAAATTGTTTCTATACATATTTCAAACCAGGCCTGGACTACAAAATTATAATTAAAATAAAGAAGCTATAGAGAAGATCAGTTTAATTGCCAAAAAGAAAAACAATCTATCAGAAGAGAAGTCCAGAAGAACATATTAGCACATTGTACACAAAGAAGACAAGGACAGCAGCTATAACAAGTCATGTGATCGAGCATCAAGAAGATTTAGAGAACAGCGGAAATCTCGTTGTAGATAGCAACAATTTTGAAAAATAGTTCAGACATGAGTGAGAAAGACAGAGCAAACTTAACGTTTCAAACTTTGTTAAATACTGAAAGTTTAATCAGACTGTATAATATTCACACTGTATAAAAAATATTTTGCGAATATGAAATTGTTGGAAAGTTCTGTTTGACATAGTTTTGTTAGTTGTAAAAGATAATGCAATGGATTTTGATGTTTTATTGAGTAGGTAGCTTATTCAAAATCCGTGTTTAAAAATTGTAATCAATAATAGTAAATACATTTTCGAAAAAAGAGAGATAACGGATAAATCTGTTTAATGATGGATTTCAAAATTCTTACTTCCAAATTTTTAGGCAAGCTAAGAATAACCGTAAACAAAAAATCTCAAAATATCTTGGAAGACTGTTTGATTTAAATTTTTACAACTTTGAAATGTGTATGTATAAATGTATAAATGAATGCATGTGTATGTTTATCTTACATGTATGTTATTTGAAATATTTAACACATTTTGGGCATAACAGTCTAAAATAGAAATATTTTTTAATATTTTAATCTTTAACTTAAAATAAAAAATAATTGAAACGGTTTGAAATTCCATCGTTAAATTTGTCCACTCTATGTAGTTTATTAATGTACTTGAAAATCGGAACAAACTTAATATTGTCAATAAAAATTAGATTCGGTAATTCTTCTAAAAATAATTCGTTAAGTGCATTATAATTGGCAAATATTTTAAAAGTTGAGAAAATTGAAGACAATTTTTACGCGAAATTGATTGCTGAAAACAAAGATTTAAACGATAAAATAATTAGCGATGAAAGAACAGAAACTTTCCAGCAATTAAACAGGCAAATAAAGTGGTACAAAGTAAAGCGGAAAAAAAGATAATAAACATGGCATACAATGGATCTGATGATAAATATTCACGCGTTAGAATATAAGACACATATTTCGATGGCAGATAATAACAACATATTCTCTTCATGCGACAAGTTTATAAGAAATATGTTTATGTGATAGTTTTTAGGTAATTATATTCGGGAATATTTTAGAATAAGATTAGTCACATTATATTGTATTATAATTCATTATAATATGTTTTAGAATTTTGCTTCTGCAAAATTAACATTTTTTGGTACTTAATTTTCTCTTCCTTTATTCTTATTTTCGTAAGAATAGATCAGTTCAAGACAAACTTGAATTATCAGAAAGACCGAAAAATCAGACTTGTGTGAGAAATTGAAAGATCTTACTCTGGCATCAAATTGAATTGTAACATTACAAAAATTATATGAAATACTTGCGTTGTATTTCTTTCTTATTTTTTATTTTCAAGAAACTGTCAATTACTATTTCTTTTAACCAACATAGACTCTTATATGTGAAAATGCGCAACGTGAATGAACTAAAGAACTAACGCTCAACGATATAATTTTATATAATTATAACTTATAATTTTTTATGTATGTGACATATAACATATGACATATTTTTACTTGACACCTATTTTGATGATTTTTTTAATTAAAGCTATTATTTGTCACGCAAAACATGTTTACTCTTTTATAATTTTTTTTATAATACGTTATGGTAATGCAAACTTTCTAGCATTTACTACATTCCATCGGCTGTTATTGATGAAATTATCACCGCTGGTTCATTATTAATTCGGCTCAGGTGATTGAACGCCACCAAACTTGGGACCGACTTGCTGAATTAATTATCCATGCGAGACTCTCACCGCGCGAACACACTTTTGGCATATTGTATTATATATCTCCGACGATGAATTATTAATGAGATGCATTGCTTTTCCGTTGCAGGAGGTGCGAGCGGTGTCGCTAATTCTCTGTTTGGGAATTCTGCTCGCGACGGTACAAAACGGTAAGTCTTTCACAACTTTCATTCGAAAGCATAATTCCCCATAAGAGAAACGATTAAAAAGTTTAATATGTAGAAATTCCAATTATTATATATATATATATATATATATATAGAATACGGGAACACTTGGAGACACAGACACATACGCATAATAGCAAATAACATTTCACATCGAATACGAAAGTGCCGATAATGACGATGGAATTTTACGCGTATCGAAAGTGACACTTATAGATCTTAAAACTAAATAATGCCTCGAAATAAATCTTGGAGAGTGCTTATGCGCCGCCGAAGTAAATTCAGCTTGCGAAACGCAAACCGTAAAACAGCACTTATCCGAATCCCCGGGGTCGTTTATCCGCCTACTGCTGCATCATCGGGCTTCACGAAACAATAATCGTTTCCGCGAGAATAATCAGCGTTGTAACTGAGAGTGAGAGAATCGAAATCATGGGACTCGCGAAGAAAACGAAGGGGTCTTGGGTCGCTCGTAAAGTGCTGCTTTTTCCGATTGTCTGAACGCGGCTCGGACGGTCGATCGATTTCCTGCAAGAGTCCCGAGAAAAGATTGAAAGTTGCACCAAAGACTCGTTATTGAACTCGTTATTAAACTCTTTTGTAGAAGTGCAACGATAAATTACACTTAATCGATCGTTCGAGATTTTGTAACACAGCAATGAATTCATTGGGGTCACTCACGTTACGCTGCAAATCTGGGGGGGGGGGGAATTTAATATAGAAATTGTTCATTATATTCGCACGAACTTTTCATGTGCAAATTGTTGTGAAGTAGAAAACTGTATCATCAGAGAAAATCATTTATATTATTTCAAAGCGGTTTCAATCAACACTCGCGCTATTATCAAAGCTTAAGTAACTGCACAGAGAATTAAGTAACACTTCTATAAATCGCGCGAAGAAGCCGTAGTCTTCACAATGGACAATAATACTGAAGAATGAGCGATAATTTCACTTTACAGCTTTTGTATTGCTCCTAATAATAACATTTTCCACATCGCGATTAAGTGCAGAGCCACGCCGCGATTTTTCTCATATTCGACGGCAAATCCGGAAAAACGCGCGATCACGAGCGAGCGTGGAGATCACGAGCCTCGATATTATCTGCGCTATTATTCGCCGTGGTTTAATACTGTTATATACCGTTTGTACGATACATAGCGTGGGACTATCGCGAGTATACGTTCGGTGGGCGTGCGGTGAAAGAGAATCTCGAGCGCTCCTGTATCGACGATCTTCGCGAGGCGGGTGGAGATAATGAGCTTACGGATCAAAGGTTTACAATTAGCGCGACTCGTTATATACAGTTGGAGTGTATTCCGGAAAATCCACTCCAATTATTTTAAATGGAATATTCTTGACAAATTTGAGGTTTGTCATGCCACATTTACTCAGAGTATTATAATAATCATCTACTTCTACGTCTCGACTCGAAAAATGCTAAAGACTGAAGGCTAGCCTTTTACTCCAGATTTGAATTGCGAATCGAATTGGACTGGAATTCGTGCTTTACGTGTTTAATAATTATTTTTAATTAGAAATAAATATTTATTCATATTTTAAAAAATCTAAATATTAACTTATATACGTTTTTGGGCAACAAATTTCGGTTCTTTTACTTTGAGAATTACATTGCATCAATGAAATTTGGAGAATGGTAAAATTTTTGCGCGTGCCTTCTATTGAACTTTCCGAATCGCGATCGTCGCTCGGGGATATTTATCGACCTCGTCAAAGTGTCACCGGTTTCTGGTCAGGGTCACCTGCAAGGCTTAATTTGCAGGCCCCTCTCGTATTGTTTCTACACGATGTTCGGCCTCGTTTCACGCTCGATCGGTGAAAGTACGGTACGATAATTCGCCGGCAACGCGAAAGTATGATACGAGTAGTCGAACGCGTCAGCCTTCGCGGGCGATTATGCGCGTGCGAAGCGGGGCAACGAGATGCATACCTCTTTATTCACAGATATATGCATTCGGCTAATTAACCGCTTGGATGATAGCGGGAAACAATATCTATCGCGTAATATTATCGTTCGCTTTCGTAATGCTATTTTCGGGTTACGTAGCGTTAAAGATCGTCGTAACGTTTCGCCGAGGGATATTGAATTAACTAAAATTACACCTTCGCTATTGTAATTCAATTCAATTGTCTTTATAATCATGATATTGGAAAATCTATTCCTATTTCACGAAGCTAAAAAAGTTCAATATTGTTACATAAAGAATCCCAATTGAAAAAATGAAATTTTGCAAGAAAATCTAAAATAATGTAAACAAACAGATTAAAATGTTTTATTCATTATATTCATATCTCGAAATATTAAATTTATCATCCGCCTGTACAGAGCACTTTATAAATTTACGCTTTATGAAAATATAGTTGCCAAGAAGGAAATAAATTCCTATATTGCGTTGGTATCTCCAATCAATCAATTGCATCGTTTACCATCAATCGTAGAGATCGTTACTTTTCTCGAATAAGTTTGTGGCTCAGAAAAAAATGTAACAGATGTTAGAAATGTATTTTTAGACTCGATTAGCATGATCTGCCGCGCAAACCGAAGTCGCGATGCGGCGCCTATTTCTTCGTGTACGTAAACGAAAGTCCAATCGCGTTTCAATTTCTCCCATGGCAGCGTTTTCTCTCACATCCATTTATTTCTCCCGTGTCTGGCGGTCTTCAGTGTGTGCGCTAGGTGTGTACCATAAGTATATGCGGTATGCATATTGGCTATGTACGTCGCGCGCATGCATTTAATTCGCGATCGCGTACACGCGCGTGCATTTAACGATTGCGGTGAAAACGTTTGCCGGTATTCCCGTCGCGACGAGAATATGCTATTGAGAGATGACAGTCGCTGAGAGTCGCGATTTTCGCGACTTGTTGATGCGAGCTGAATGCACCAGAATGCACGTCTACCATTGCTCGTTCTTCATTCAATAGAACTCTCAATAGACTTCTATTAAAAGCAGAAGAATAGCTATCGTGTACGAATAATAAATAGAAATAAAGGAACATTATTTCCTCTTTTTGGCCTGTAAGAAAAGACGAGAAATATAAAAGCGAGAAATTTTTTAGAAGAACCAAATATAAATAATCTAATAATTTCTAAAATTATTTGGATCTAAATTTTCGTTTAAATATCGGATTGATTTATCAGCACCCTCTTTTAACATTAAAACTACAAGAATGACATTTTATTGCTTACTAAAAACGACGAAAACATATTTAAAAATCGCATCAAAAAGCCTATTTTTAATGCTCATCGTCATATTCTTATCTTTCAGGAATTGCCGAACACAGAATAGTTTGTTATTATAGTAATTGGTCAGTGTACCGACCTGGCACGGCAAAATTTTCCCCTCAAAACATTAATCCGTATCTCTGTACTCATCTGATCTACGCTTTCGGAGGTTTTACGAAAGAAAACACGCTGAAACCATTCGACAAGTATCAAGACATCGAGAAAGGTAACGCAAACATGTGTGATCTTTTATTGCATTATTTGCTGAATTTAATTGTCGATTTGCAATACAACTATTAATGGTAATCGTTAGTTTATTATTAAGGGATATTTCTATCGATGGCGAAACAAATTAACAACTTTAACACAATTTATCGTTAATTGCCAAGAAAATTGAAGATTAAATATCAGATACTACTCGAACGTTAAAAATATTCTTCAATAAAAATTTATAATTTTATATTTGTATTATAAAATTGCCATTTGTCAATTGAATGTCCACTCGTTTAAATCGATGTCTCCAGTTATTTAAGTGCACTGCACTGACAAATTCAGAATACATTATCTGTGATGACTTAGCTGATATTTGACTTTCACTCTTCGATTAATATGCTCGTCTGACAGGCGGATATGCGAAGTTCACGGGTCTGAAGACTTACAATAAGAATCTGAAGACGATGCTGGCGATCGGCGGCTGGAATGAGGGCTCCAGCAGATTTTCACCGATGGTAGCCGATCCCGCGAGGCGACGGGAATTCGTCAAGAATGCCGTCAAGTTCCTCAGACAGAATCACTTCGACGGCCTCGATCTCGACTGGGAGTATCCGGCTTTCAGAGACGGCGGGAAACCACGAGATAAGGACAATTACGCCAATTTGGTGCAGGTATATATCTCAACAGTTCTTTTTATCGCCGTAGAAAGGATACGAAACTCCTTGAAAAGGCAAAGATAAAACGAAAAAGAAAGCGAGCGATGAAAAAGACTAGTAAAGATTCATATACAAAAACATGAATAAATGTAGAACACTAGAGCGGCGAGCGCGCTTTTGCTTCAGTTTCAGTAAACTGTGGAAATTAATCAAAATAATTCCTTGGCAGGAACTCCGCGAGGAGTTCGAGCGGGAATCCTCGAAAACCGGAAGACCGAGATTGTTGTTATCGATGGCGGTGCCCGCCGGTATCGAATACATCGACAAAGGCTACGACGTGCCTAGGCTAAACGAGTATTTAGACTTCATCAATCTGCTCTCGTATGATTATCATTCGGCGTACGAGCCTGCTGTCAATCATCACTCGCCGCTGTATCCTCTGGAAGAGGACAACGAATACAATTACGATGCGGAGCTGACTATCGTAAGAATTTACTTGTCGAAAGACGTACTATTGTATAATGTTATCCCTCGAGCAAAGCAATTGGCAATGCGCGCTTGATTGTCCGCTAGGATCACTCCATCAGTCATCTCTTGGAGAAGGGCGCATCCGCGGACAAGCTCGTTCTTGGAATACCAACGTACGGTCGATCGTACACGTTGTTTAATGAAGACGCAACCGATATCGGATCGCCAGCGGATGGCCCAGGAGCGGAAGGAGAAGCCACTCGAGAGAAAGGCTACCTTTCTTATTATGAGGTAAAATTGATGCCAAATTTAATGCAGAAAGCTTAATTAGAAGCGATATATTAAAGCAGTAAATAATGTAGATAGAAATTTTATATATTGAATTACAAAGAATAAAATCGGATTCTTAAGATCTGCGAGGGCGTAGCGGCATCCGATGAATGGGAAGTCGTTCAGCCGAATCCTAAAGCGATGGGACCGTACGCGTTCAAAGGCAATCAATGGGTAGGCTACGACGACGAGAACATAGTCAAACTGAAAGCTAATTACGTGAACGAGAAGAAGCTGGGAGGCATTATGTTCTGGTCGATAGACAACGACGACTTTCGCGGCAAGTGTCATGGCCGGCCCTATCCGTTAATCGAGGCTGCTAAGGAAGCTTTACTTATGGACAATAGGTAAGAATTGAGTCGAAAGCAATTGTCATAAATAATATTCTAATATAATTATAATTAACAGCAGAGTGTTCATTAGTGCACCTAACCTTTCGGTGCTATTAATTTATTAGCATTATTATTATCATTAATGTCTCAATATATAAAGAGATTAAATACATTAATAAACAGTAAACGTAAAATATATATTTTGTGCGAAAAATATTATTTCTAGAGCGGTTAGCAGGTATCTTATTTTCACTATTAATTTAATAATGCGAAATTCAGAAGAAAAATTATTATTATCATGTAGCAGAAATACGATCGACAAGACGAAATCAATAGACAGTCGAAAGAAGACCCGCACTCGCACTCAAGGTGCTCAGAGCAATGCTGTCGCTCGTAAGTCAAGTACGAACAGCCGAAGAAGTAGTACTACGTCGGCTCCGATCAGCACTAAGCGTGTACCCTCTTCAAGACCGAAGTATCGTACCGCTTCGAGGACGAAAACGAGCGACGAGGATCAGGAAGATCGGGAGGTATCGAGGAGATCGTACGATCCGTCGACGGACGAGGATACAGAGGGTAAAAACACCGTCAGAATCACGGAGAAGACCGAGCAACCGAAAAATCGAAACAGAAGCAAAACGCGAAGCGGTTCCACCAATCGCAACTCTCCCAGAAAACAATCCAGACGTAAGGGACAGAGCAAGACTGGCGAGGATGAAGAGTCCTTGAGCAATAAACTAACAACGCCCGAACCACCGACCACTCCTGATCCAGGAAGCGGTGAGTTGTTATGAAAATTATGAGGTGTTTTTAGCAGCAAGCTTTTTTAATTATCAGAGATTCAATTCGAGATTTTAATCTTGGATTTATTGAAAAATTTTTTATTGATAAATAAAAGTGTGAAAAAAGGACTGGAAGAAAACTGTCTCTTTGCTATATAAAATTAGAGATTCTCGATCCGCTTTTGTAGACTTCAAATGCGAGGACGAAGGCTTCTTCCCGCATCCACGAGATTGCAAGAAGTATTTCTGGTGCCTCGATAGCGGCCCAAGTGGACTTGGCGTGGTTGCGCATCAGTTTACCTGTCCCTCAGGTAATTTTATATCTTTCCGTAATTTTAACATAATACATATATATTATTATATTAAAAATATATAATTTAAATATATTCTCAAATTTTTTAAATTAATTTCTCAAAATAATTAATGTATTTGTTATAATTTCGATTTAACTGATCTAATTAATGTATTTTTAAATTTGCAATTAGTACAGAAATCTATAATTTGTTTTCTATAATGACGTCTCTTGGATTTTCACAGGTTTGGTCTTCAACAAAGCTGCGGACTCTTGCGATTACCCGCGCAATGTAATTTGCCCTAAGACATCGAAGACATCGATCGTTTCGACCACCAGATCGCCCATTACAGCCGCGACTAGTCGAACGACTTATTTGCACAGCACCACAACCGCAAAGGCAGAATCGGAGGAGGAATACGACTCGGAGGAGGATTACGACGAGGATGAGATCGAAGAGGACGAGGAAGAGGAAGTGAAAGAAGAACCAAAGACTACCACGACGGCAAAACCACTCGTGTATAAAACACTCACTAGAAGTAGACCAACTACTACAAGCACAACTACTACAACGACAACTACAACGGTGAAACCAAGTGAACCGGAAAGAATCATCGATGACGAAGATGAAGAGGATCCGAGAGTGATCAAGGAATTAATTGATCTTATCAAGAAAGCTGGTAAGTTTCCCAAATATGTATATGTGATTAAGCTGTAGTTTAAATAATTTTTAACATTAATAATATTGACATTTTATCTCACAATTTTTATAATAATTTTTAATACTTTTTGTAAATTATATAGTTGTTTTTATAAGATTTTTTCATAAAATTGACTTTTTCAATCAAAACATTGTCTCTTTTATGATTTATTCCATAATAATTCTTCCAACTCCTACAACAGGCGGAATAGAACAGCTGGAGAAACAATTGCTATTTCAAGAAAGAAATTCCGACCCTACATCGGGCAGTGAAAGCGTCACGCCGGCTACTATTAGTCGTAGTTTATACGAGCGCGTGTTGAGTCGCCAGGCGAATAGAATCGGCAGTCAGCGACCCGTATTATCATCCTCAGAAACTAGTTACGTGAACGGACCAGGAAGATCGCAGTTCGAAGGCTTAGACGATATTCCTGAAGTAAAGAATCTCAGGCAGAAGCCTCAATATGTCACCATCGAGAGACCCAAGTCAGTTTCTCCACTTCTTTCATTATTAATAAAAATATATATCACTTTTTCTATTATAATAATTTTTCTATTTATATTAAGATCAATTCATTTTTACTGCGACTTGATAAACTCTCATTAATAAGCTAAGGTCAAAATTAATCGATGATAATAAAGACGATTCTAAATGTTTACTTATGAATTCGATTATAAATCTAATTATGAATGTTTAATTAATATTTCTTAACGATATTGATATTAATTCTAGATCAGCCACAAAAGAAGATGAAGACATCGATGAAGACGAAGAAGACGGCGACAACATTGACGTAGCTACCTTCGATGAGGAAAGTATTAGCAGTCCATTAGAAGATAATCTATCTACGCAACGAGTGACGCCAAATTATGTGAATATTCGACGAGCGCGACCTTCCACTACAACGTCTAGGTACGATAATAAACAGAATAATGAATTTTATCTTATATATCTCTCATTATATCTTGAAATTTTCAGAATTGAAAACGATGTGGAAGAAAAGGAGGTAGAAGTCGAAGAAGAAAGACCAACTCGCAGACGACGACCCTTCATTTCTTCGAAGTAAATATATATTTCATATTTAAATCGATATCAAACAAACTCTATATTAAAGTTAATATTTTCTAATAATGTTTCTTAGACAACAAAAAAATGAGGCAAACTCTGAAACATCCAAATTTTTCCGAAATCGCGGTTCAAGTTTCAGGTAATTGAAAAATCTTCGTATAAATAATTATATATTATTCCACAAAAAAATAGGAAATACTTTTTAAACGCTCAAAATTGAACAATATTCAAATCGCTGCAACCCGGCGAAAAATCATAAATATGAATCACAAATATAAACATGAATATATACTATCTTATTATTTTTATGTGCCAACTTATTGATCTGTTTATTGTAAATTCAGGAACACAGAGAAGGAAGACGATTCGAAAAGTGCGGATGGATCGGCAGAGAAAAATGACGATGCATCGACGACAAAATCTAGGTTTTTATACATTTCTTTTCATCGTTAAATTTCCAAGTGTAATAAAAGTATTCTTCATGTTTTACTCTAAATATTTCAGGTACATCAGCATACAAAGATTCAGAAGCACCACCTCGAAGATTTCCGAAGATTCATCCGGCGTAGCACCTACATCGGAACTAATCACCGAGACCACTACATCATCGAGACCAGAAGACTACCCAGAAGTGTCTAGTACAACAGCTAGAACGACCATTTCGTCGTCCACGACGCCTACGACGCCTACCACTTCGACTTCCACCGAAGTCATTACCGTGATTAGCGTTGAACCGCCGGAAAACCCGTCTAGTGTCAGCCCGAAGACAGGCGCAATCAATCCCACGACGGATTCGACAAAGCTGGAGGAGAATACGGCAACGGAGATCCTGTTGACAACGCTGCCAGCCGTCAGCAGCTCAAGTCAGCCAGCAACGACGACGACGACGACGACAACGTCGACGACGACGCCGACGACGACGACGCCGACGCCGACGACGACGACGTTAGCGAGCAGATCGACGATCGCCGCGGTATCGCAGCCGCGACCGTTCGGCTTCACTAGACGAAGATCCAGCTTGTCAGATGCGACAACGACAACGACGACTCCGTCGAGCAGATCCAAGGTGAGTATAACGTCACGAAATTCCACGCGCCCATCCGGTCCATTTCTGGGGCGAGTTCGATTAAGGACAACACCGACCAACCGAGTTGCTAACGACGAGGATCAGACGGACGCTCCGCGTACAGAAGCTTCCACGCCGAAGAGCAGATCACGCAACAGAGGATCCAGTAGATACACCACGCCGACGTTGTCATCGAAATCGAGGACAGAAAATGTTGCCGCGAGTTCCGGCTCGATTTCCAGATATAGAGAAAGAGGCAGGACGACGACGACGACGACCTCGACGACCGTCAGCACGACCGTCAGCGGCAGCTCCAGAAAAAGATACCGCAGACCCAGCAGAGTCAGCAGCACGGAATCGAGCAGAACTAACGAATTGGACGACAGTCCAATAATCAGGATAACGCAAGGCGGTGCCAGGAGAAATCTATCGTTTCGATCGCGGACCGAGAGCGAGGAAGAGAATAACAACAAGGTAACAAATATCAGGGTCTTCAAAAGGCCGACTGTCAATCGCGAATTATACGACAGAACAAAATATACGAAGAAGAAAGACAACGTGGAAGAGCCGCTGGGAGAAGTGGATGAATCGAGCCAGAAAGGAATTGAATCGACGTCAAAAGTTGCCGAAGCAAGTATCGCCGGCGCGGAGATCGAGAGAAGCGACTCGCTGAACATCGTCGATCAAGAGACTGTCACGATCGATTCCGTCGTTGAATCGAACACACTTGAACCGATATACACGGCGAAATCGATCGCGGCGATCGGTGCCACGACTGCCTTCAGCGGCAAGATCGATTACACGAGTGCTCGGCCGAAAGATGCTGTCGCCACGACGACCGCTCACATCGAGACTCATGAATTTAATCCCGGCCTGGTGATACTTGTCACCGAGCCCACCGATGTCGAAGGAACGTCGGCTGCGCCGAGAAAAAGGAAAGTTCTCTTGAGACGGAGACCGGTATCGTCGAGCACGGCCAATGCTATCGAAGATGAAGAAAAATCTCAAGTGACCCGCAGACGAAAGGTGACGAGACGCAAGCGTCCCGAGGACACTTTGTCCTCGACCAAAATTATTTTCGAGAAGGAAACGAGTCTTCTTCCAGATTCGACGACTCCGATAGGCGAAGAGTCGACGACTGATCGGACAGAATTCACGAAGGAGATGGAAGATTCGACTCTGGCTATTACTGAAACCACCTTGTCCGGCGATTACAATCCCAACGGTTTCACGAAGGTCACTTTGGAGACTCCCGCGGCAGAAAGCACGACGATCCCCGAAGAAGCGACTGATTCCCTGAGCACTATATCGACGATCAACACGTACGATGAAGAATTTCGCTCAACGAACGAAATGGACACCGAAAGCGCCACGATAGAGTCAACACTGGCGACAGCTACGATTGATAATACCGAAAGCGACGCGTTTACGGAAGAAACATCGATACCGTCTACTGAGAATTTATCCACCCGCGAGCAAATAACCACTGTATCGCTCACGCCGGAACCGGATTCCGCCGCAAAACCGAGCTTCGAATCGAGATACGCACGCAAGAAATATATTCGCAAAAATCCCGCGTCGTTTTCGGAGAACGCGACTAATCGATATTCGTCGGCGTCGACGGAAAACAGCAGCCTCGAGGCTCTCTCAAGGCGCAGGAATAATTTGTTCAGTCGACGTCCGGTTTCTTCCACCACCGTTAACGCGCCGCGCGATGATGTTAAATATGAAGAGGAGGAACAAGAGGAAAAAGAGACAGGCGCAGCGGATGGATCTGACTTGGTTAAAGAAATTGTGGAAGATACGACTTTGAGTGACAAGCCGGCTTCGACAAACGATTTTTCAGTCGACTCTGCGGAATTCTGGAGACATTACACCACAGCGTCGTCGAGAGCACAGATAACCTATCCTACAATTCCTGACGACGAGAGTCCTGAAGACCGTGAAGTCACAAACCCAGACTTCGTAGAAGATAATACCTACCGATCGACATCGATTGCCACTCGCAAGCCGGAAATTCGGCCGCGATACAAGGTACCCGTAATTCTGAAGCGGCCTTTCGATCCCGAAGAAGCTCTATCGCCTAAACGACATCCGTTGGACTCCGCGCCCGAAGAATCCGAGAAAACTCCGGAAACGCGAGAAGCCCGACTGCGGCAGTCCGGCTTCCGACAGCCGCGCACGCGCTACAAGCTCCAAGATCGCGACGGCGTCGGAACAAACGAGGAGACAACGCCGTCGGGTCCGGAATCCACGAGTATCTGGCAGCACTTCAGGACGCGCTTGTACTCGAGACGGCCGTCGACGACCAGCACGGAGGCGACGGTCACGGAGACTCTGATACCGGCGAGGAAGTTCAATTACGCGGCGGACGCTTTTCACCGGAAGCAGCAGTCGCTGAGAACGACGACGACGCCGAGGAGCAACGATCCCCTCGACTCGCAGAATCTGATCGATCCGTATCACGCGCGCGTGACGAAGCCGTCGGTGACCAGACTGGTGACGTCGGTGACGGAGTCCGGCACGACGGAGCGACAGAAGATCCTCATCAAGACCAAGTACTCGTCGCTGACGTCGACCACGAGGATACCCGCGGATCAATTTTCCCCGACGACCCCGCTGAACAGAATAGACGACGACGAATCCGTCAACGAGATTCGCCGAGGTGTCGAGCGATCGACGCTGCCGATCGAGGGCGAATTCAGCAATGACGGTCGATTCACCACGGAGTCTCACGAGTCCTCGACCATCGAGATCGAATCGGTGTTCAGCAACTTAATCGCCGGCAAGAGCGCGGCGAAGTAGTAGTACAGCGGTGCCGTTACTCGATCATCGACGCAGCTGACAATGTATATAAATGCAGCCATTAAAATAATTAGGCAGCCGATCTCGCGATCGCCGATTTGGCGGATACGCTAGAGAAACTAATAGACGCGCGTACGCGTCACTAATGTATATAGCTACTTAACGAGCATTAATTGTACTTTAAGATTGCTGAGATAGATGTTAAAACGAATGCGACTGTGCGAACAAAAGGAAAACGACAGAGACTCGCTAGCACACGACGACCGATGACCGAACAATAGTGCTCATCTCATCAATCTCATCAATAACGACGAATCATAACGAGCCTCTTTATTCGCTTTACTGTCTCTCCCAGCGGAACCCCTGACTGAAACCTCTGATAATACGACGATGTACTGCTGCTCATCGCAAACACGATCATCACTAAAAACGCTATCGATGACCCAGGACTCCTTATCGTCCAAATTAACGCAGCGAACGAGACACTACACGATCACGGCGCTTCAATAGATAACCAGAGAGCTCCCCTCTTCACACTAGTCGATCCATCCTTCTCTTCTCCCGTAAAACTGGCGCGGCTACACGCACAGAGACAGAAGGACAGAATGAAGGAGACTGCGAAAAGAAAACAAGACTGCTGAACGAATAAACAAGGACAAAGAGAGCGAAGAAGATCCCGTGAAAGGGATCTCCGCATTAAAGCGCGCTGCCTTGTTCTGATTTTCAGGTCGCCGATACGGAAGCTATCAGGCTGCCGACTCTGAGGGAGCTGGTCGGCTATCCGACGACTCACTACGACGATCGTGTCGCCATCACGACGCCGTCGTCCGTGCTTTTGCACTTGCTACGCGACGACGCGGACAACGACATCAACCGGCAGAACGAGGAGGAGTCGTTTGGAGAAGCGAATGAATTTCAGGCTGTCGAAAAGGAGCTTGCTCAGCCGCCGCGGAATAGAATCGAGGAGATCGGCGACACGTGGCTGCAGCAAGCTTCGAAGAACAAAGCAAGGTCTCGCGCTTTAAAAAGTACAGACGCCATCCTCAAAGAACGCACTTCGGTGATTGATCCAGCACCGACGACAATGCGAGGCATTCCTCTCGCCAATCTGACGTCGAGGCCGGAAACACGTGGGTTTTACATCACCAAGAGCGAGAATGATGTTCCAACATCGACATCGGTGGATGACATTGCATCGTCCTACTCAACGGCCAACGGTTCTGTCGAACAGCGGACGGAAACCACTCGAATTTCCAACGTTTCTACGACCAACGAAATTGTCACCGTAACTTACGACAACCAGAACGAGTCCAATACTTCTAAACATAATGATATTATTAGCGAGAAAGACGTCGATACTCGCGGAGAGAAATTTTCCTCCTCTAGTTATTCGGCGATTCCTTCGAAGGATTCTAGCGCCGAGAATCTTCCGGATTACAAAGAATTTGAAGTAATCGCGATTCCTCTCGGCAAACCTCCGTTGAAAACAGCAAAATCGCGTAACTTCGATTACAATACGACGCCTCTTCCTTACGTCGTTTCCACGACATCGCCGACGAGACGGAAAATCGCTCACGCCGTAAACAGGTACAGGGAGGCCGCCACTCCGTCATGGACGGGTAAGCGTATAGTGTCTAGAAGACGAAGCAGGATCGTTGTCTCGCCGATCAAGAACGCTGTAAGACAAACTGAGAGCGGTTCTACTCGCGCCACGGCGAGCGCCTTCGAAAGCGCTTCCACAATTCCTTTGACTTCCGTAAGGCGTAAATTTCCCGCGACGATACCTCCAATCGTGTCAGAATCCACGATATCTCCTGATATCTTCGACAGCGATGATATCGTAAATTTTGCGCACGCGAAAATCGATGGTGTAGAAAGTCGCACAACTGTAGCGCCGGCGATAACTTCAACGAATCCGATAATTACGACCCCCTCGATGGCAAAAATCACTTCAGCGACAAATGATCCTACCACTGTCATCTCAACGATCTCGGACGATCTTACAACGATCCGTGCAACTACAAATTCATCTGTGATTACGAACACACCGTCGACTGCTGCTGTTGCAGAAACCCCTGCAGCTGCGACTGAAAGTACATTCGCGACTACGAGCAAAATTGAAACTATTTCAGTAATTGCGAATTCTGAAATCACGCCAACAATTATAGATACAACCGTGATTGCAAATGACTCTGTAATTACGTCGAATATTGGAGTTGAAACTACCTTCGCCACAAATGCAAATTATTCGACTGATTTTACGAATACGCCGGTAATTACGAATGCCGACATAGAAACGATTGCAAGCGATTCCGCAACTGATGTTCCAACAGCTATAAATACATACGCGATTGCAAATAACTCTGTTACATCCGCGCCGACAAATATTGGAATTGAAACTGCCTCCACAACTGTAAATTATTCAAGCGACATTACAGGTATAAATAGATCAGCAACTACAAGTGTCGAAGTGGAAACCACCGCAATAGTAAATTCCTTCGGAACTAGTTTTCCACTAATTACAAATACGATCGCGACTGATGCTGCAGTTATGAGTACAGCTATCAAAGCTAAAGTTGCTGCAACGGTTGCAAACTTCGCAGTCACAATTCCAACAAATACGGAGGCAAATAAAATTGATCCTGTAATTACGACCACACCTGCAGCTACCGAAATCACTTCAACGGATTATTCGACATTCACGATTCCAGAGACGCGTGAAACAATAATTCCCGTTACTTTCCCAACGGTTTCTTCTGCTACGAATACGCACACAACAACGAATCGCAATGATCCCGCGGATGCAGATATTACAACTAAAA
Organism: Linepithema humile; assembly: GCF_040581485.1. Lineage (NCBI taxonomy): Eukaryota > Metazoa > Arthropoda > Insecta > Hymenoptera > Formicidae > Linepithema > Linepithema humile. The sequence goes on along the minus strand of NC_090132.1, from coordinate 21,211,889 downwards.
CTGTTTCAACGATTGCTGACTCCACCGCGGTTACGATGTCCGCAGATTCAAACATTTCTTCCACAGGCACAGACACAACTTCAACAAGTTCAATTGCTCCGACCGAATATTCTACGACACATTTCGCAAATCAGAATACTCTTGATATTAATGAAAATTCTGAAGTAACTTCTGTAGAAATCACCGAAAATCCTGCGACGTTTAAAACCTCTCCGATATTTAACTCCATCACAAGTGCAATTTCAAAGTCGCTTCCTAATTCCGGAATGTCGTTAGCTGCGACAACTGCATTCTCAACTCAAGTGGACGAAAATACTGTGACACCGAGTGCTGAGACAGCGACTGTAGTTTTAGAAGATTCCACAGTTCTTTCGACGATCTCTCCTAAATCGATCGCAACGAGCAGTATAATTCAAGCAACCACGAAAACTTACGAGCCGGATTCTGCACAAGCGATAAGCGAGAATTCCATAAAACCAGAAATAAAAATAACTTCTGAGGAAATTGCTTCGAAGAACATACAAAGTCGAAGACAAAATCGAACGAGTTCTCAATATAATACGGCTAATCATCATTTCGGTCAAAAAAGGCGTCGCGTCGTAAATCGAACGAACAACTGGCTCGGCGGATCTGTAATACAAGAAACGAACAATCAATATCCTCGACATCGAATCACAACGTATCACGAACGACCACGAAGACCTCCGAGCTATGCTTCGTCTTCGAGGGTGGTTGAGCAAAATCGCAGAAGAATCACGCAGAAGAGAGGCAGAGTAAATTCTGAATCGATTAGTAGCACCAGCAGACCCGATGAGCATACTGTCGATGTTCCAAATATCACCGACGATCGAGCGGAAAATGTGGAAAAAAGAATGAAAATCTTGAAGAAAGTTGAAGAAAAATTCGAAGAAAGAGAGATTACAACTATAGTCGCACAAGAGACAACAATGTCTCCTCAATCTGATATTTCTACTAAGTATGAAACGCTTCAAGCTCATGAGAATGGAAATATTGGAAGCAGACGGAAAGTTGTACCGAAAAGAGTAAAATCTCAGTCGCAAGAAAACTTTGCAACGGAAAAAATTAGTGTCCACCCTGATTCCACCACTACTGCTGAAAATCTTTCAGACGATTCTCAAAGTAACTTTCACACGAACGAGAGCTTTTTGGAAGGAAAGACGAAACGAAGAATGAGAGTTGTATTGAAAAGCGTTAGACCCATCTCCGAAGAAAAGAATTCAACTGACGAAGCAAATGCAGATTTGAATAAAAATCTTCGAGATGATTTTCACACGGACGAAACTCTTTCCGACAGAGAAAACACGAGGAGAAAAATGGAAGTTGTTTTAAAGAATGTCAGAGCAAAATCTGAGAAAAAAAATGCCACGATTGAAGAAGCAAGTGCGAATTCCGATTCTATCGACCTTCAAGACGAACTTTCAAATAATTCTACAGCGAGCACCAGTTTTCCCGTAGAACAAAAGGCAAAAAGAAGAATGCGAGTTGTATTGAAGACAGTGAAACCTAAATCTGAAGAAGAAGAGACAGAGATTGAAGAAACTCATGAAAAGACACTTTCTGATGAAAGTCTGAGAGGCACTGTTTCAAATAATCTTCGTAGGAGCGAAAACCTCCCCGTCGAATATAGAAGCAGAAGAAGAATGAGAGTCGTATTGAAAAGCGTGAAACCCAAATCCGACGAGAGAAATATAATAACTGAAAACGCGACTGCAAGTCCTAATTCTATCGATAAGGATCTCCGGGGCAATTTTTCAAGCAATCTTCGCGCGAACGAAAGTCTTTCCGACGAAGAAAAGGCGGGACGGAAAATGGAGGAGGTTGCGTCAAAGAGCGTGAAACCCGAGGAAAGAGATTCAATAGCTGAAGAAACAAATGCAGAACCTGACATCGAAACGAATCCTCAAGTGATCTTCACGTCGAACTTTCCAAGCGAGCACGTGGGCGATAGGGAAAATACGCGTTCTAAGTCCGAAGAAAGAAAAGCGACGATCGAGCAGCCGGAAGACACGGAGCTGCAAGCCACGGCGACGTCTGTTCAGACCGAAGAGGACACTGATCGGCCTTCGCTCGAGGTCAGTGCCGCTTTAAACCGGAGATCCACATTGCCTTGATAACACACTAGTTCCTTGATCGATCGCATGTTGCCTTAACTAAAGCGGAAACGGAAAACGAAAAACACCGCCGCCTCGCAAAACTAATGAGGAACCCTAGTAGAGTTGACTAAAACTTCTCGAATCTTGGCGACGGCTGTAACATCTTTGCTTGAAAAAAAAAAAAAAAAAAAAAATCAAATGACTGTTTGAAACATTATAACTCATAGAGAGATTTCGGAGATCGTAATGCCACGAGGATTACTTTCAGCCGCTTAAAATAACACGTATCGCCCAGTCGCCGGCTATGACATTCATCTTTTCACACGTCTAACCGAAATAATCCATCGGCCGACGATATTTTTACGAACGACTAATCCGAGAGGAGTCGATACAAACTGATCGTAGTGGCTTTTCACGAATGCCTACCTGACAAGGTCTCTCGATCATCTAACCAAAATACATTGAGACGAGAATGGAGCTGCATTATATCACTCTTTATACTGCTACGTCATCATCGTATTTTAAGATAGACGTATTGCCTGCCCACGAAGAGTTCTTTTCTCTCTTGACTATTAGAAACGTTTCTACTCTGGGATAGAATATCCGGAATGTGAACTTGAAAACCTGATCTTTCTCTTTGAATGAATATTCTGGGACGCAAAATGGACCATCCTCATGCGCTACTAGTTTTTCCAGCCATCACAAATTAACAAATCTCTTTACGAAAGGCGCGCTGCACGTTTTTGCGAGCGCCCACTTCGCTTAATCTGGTATATTTTCAACATCTGTTAACGCTTGAATCAATAATTAACGTTTTAACGTGCGAAACGTCCCAAACAACACAAGAATTTATAAAAATTTAGAATAAAAATATCTAGAAAATTAAAAAATTTTTTATTTTTATAAGAAGCGTTTCAAACTTTTAGAAAATTAGAGATGTTTTTATTCTGAAAATTTTTAAATGTAAAAAGTCTTTTAGATGTTTTTAAAGATATCTAAAAAATAATTAAATAACTAAGAATCCTTTAAAACGTCTAAGAGACTTCTGAAAAATGTTTGATAATCTATAAATTGTTTAAACGATCTAAAAACAAATTAAGAAACCAAAGAAGACGCAAAAAGCTATTTTAAGTCTATTAAAAATTTTTTTAATATTTGTGTTGTCTGAGATATCGATTTTGAGATATTTTTCGATTTTCTTTATCTTATCAATCTGTCGTAAGCTTGCTTTATCCAAAAATTGCGAACACATATATTCACATATGCATTCGTCGGTGAATCTATTGTAACCGATCAATGCAGTGATATTGTGCTTTATGTATGTATTATACATAAATCGATCATTCCTTAAACAGGTAAATTTCTCGAATAACGGCGGCTCTATTAATCGCAAATTGGACAGCGGATACTTTAATAGACGCAGAAAATTAACGCAATCGACGACGACTACCCCATCAACCAACACTTTGCCGAACACGGTAACCATTCATCGAAGAGTCAGGCCAATCGATACCACTTTATCACCTAGGATTGATTTCGGCGGTAGGTTCATTAAAAACTGATAATAAAATTAATTATAAAAAATTTGCTGCCTCACATTTTCAGTTTGACTTGCTACTTTTAATATTTCCCCTAAATTTCTTATTATATTTCAGACGCGTTCGAGGATTCTTACTCGTATATCAAACTGGCCCAGAATGATCAGAAGGCAGACGTGTTGGATCAAAGCATCCACGCTCAGGAATTCGCGGTGACTTTAGCGGATCCGTCTGATACTGGTACATTACGCTTGCTAGAGACCACGCCATCCAACTATCTAATTCTTGTAATCTAAAATACTACATCATGCTCTCTTCAGCTTCATTCTCTTCGTGGGGTGCCTATGCGTTTCGCCTAACGACACTCGATTTATCTCAAGCTCATTCTGCGATCTGTTTCTTCGAATCACTATCGAACTGTGTTCATTTAACGACAATTTAGATAAATTCATGGAAATCGCCGATTCATCAATTTATGTCAAACTAGGACGCTAATCACTCAAAAGGTCGTTTTATTAAAATAGGGATTCTTCACAATAACGACGTGTCATCTCAATCGACTAATTCATTCACCGAGTTTTTTTCACGATTTTCGCCTCTGTCTTCTTTTCACTATTCTTTCCTACGATTATGCCTACGATTTATGTGCAGATCTCTTCATCATTTATCTCGATCTGTTAGCTATTTATACACTAATGCAATCGTAATTTCTACGCACAATCTCACACGAATCTCAACATTTTTTCTTACGTTCATCCACAATTTCATTCACAGTGTTGCTTTGCTCAGTGAATTAATTAACTAATCATTGAATTCATGCCAACACCGACAAACTGGACAGTACATGGCATGAATCCTTCGTGTGTAACTTTGAGAGGATCTAAACAATTGATTGGTTAAAGGGTGGACTTTCTCAGAAATAATTATTTCACATCGCTCACTTCGGTACTCGAATCGATAGAATTGACGGCACAATTTTACGCACTCTTAGTATTTCTAATGAGATTGTCGAGACACCCTTCTCTTCGTCCCTCAGTCTCTGTGCAGTCGCCGATCATCAATCGGTTGATCGGTATTCACGAATTTCGCTCTTTTTCTTCGTTCTTTCACTCTGGAAATCAATTTCACCACCGCGACCCGCTCGCCCGTAGCGTATAAGCGACGAAAAACTAATGAGGTACCACGACTAGGTCGAACGGCATTAGGAGACGCATTGAGGCGCAAGATAAGCACCACCATAACACCTAGAACCGATCCCACAACCAGTGTCACGATCACGAGCTACAGCGCGGGCTTCAGGAGCCGCCAGAGACCGAGGACGAAAGAGAGGCCGACGGTAAACGCGACCACGAGACCCAGAAGACCGGCGGTGATCGACTACGATTATTACGAGGACGAAGTACCGATCATCGTTGGCAAGTCCAACCTCAACACCAAGCTCTTTCTCACGAGTAAAGGCACGATACGTTGCCTGGACCAGGGCAACTTCCCGCATCCGTACTCGTGCAAGAAGTTCATCACCTGCGCCCGCATGGTAAACGGCCAGGTGATCGGAACCGAGTATACCTGCCCCAACAAACTGTCCTTCGATCCGGTCGGCGGTATTTGCAACTGGTCCGCCGGTCTCGGTTGCAAGGATTGATCGAGATTCTATCTTAACCACTCGACAGTCCAGGATCAAATGTATAAGGAAGTTACCTTAGGTTGTAACAATTATTTTTAAAGTTTAACTTTCTTGAGTTGATCTATTTTTTCTTTCTATGATAAGAATATAATTAGAAAAAAGCACGAATTAAACTTGTCTTGGTTGAATCAAAATGTTGATGCAATCTTTAATCTTTACCATTTTTTTAAATCTGATTTGAGTAATAAAATACAATAATTTTCTATTTATTCCATTAATGCGTTTACATAAAACAAATGTATGATTATTTTTAAAGAATGTACTCTTTTATATTGATTTTTAGTATTTATCGAAAAAATTTCTGGGAAAATATTGTCGAGTGGTTAAAATTATCATCGTAATATTTTTTTTTAGAGTAGTCAAATGCTCGAATATAGCAAATTGCTTTGTTTAAGTTTAAGAATGAATGAAAGAAATTCATAATTTTGTAAAATAAGTTTCTGTTCTATAAATTCTGTTATAATTCATTCTTTTCTCGCGTAGATCTGAACCACTTTTAGATTTTTACTGTTGTCGCAGCACAATGCAAGCATTGTACGGAAAATACGAAATGACATTATTCTTATAGTTTGCAGAATTGTAATAACTATATTAGGAAAAAAAATGAAAGGAAATACCTGGATTATTCGAGGATAATTCGAGGATAATTGGAGGATTGTTCGAGGAGACTTGAATTGGTCTTGTTGAAAAGGTTATATCACCACAACTTTTCTCTCATCTCCCAAAGACGCTAAGTTTCTTCTTAAAATTTCTCGGCTAGAATAGTATTAGTTTTGAATAATATAATATATCCAGTAGAATTTATAATATTAACAAGTTTCATGTAAAATTGCTTCTTCTTACCTCTGAAAAATTTAGCACGCGGCGTAAAAACCGATCCACTTGCAATCACTAATGCTATGAAGTGAGCTACTTTCGGGTGACTATTCCGCTGAAACATATCATGTACTTCCTGTATACGATCGTGTTATAGCCATATAATCAAGCATGAACGCGGTGATATTATCGTTAAAATCTCTTTGTGTAAATATTAATAGTCTTACGTGTAAGTGTAGCGTGTAAGATAACGTTCTTTCTCGCGTGGCGTACCAGCGTTAATTTATCTGTAAATTTTCACGGTGCGATAATTAAGTCTTTTTTTTTACTTGATGAAATACGCTCACGCGACGAATATTAAAATGTAAACTCTCTACTCGACATTCACATCAGCGAGTACATTGAATCTGTCTATGTCGTATAAGATTTTTGTACTTGAAATAAAAGCAGTGCTTAACTACACACGCGCATATTTGTTGCACATCCTTAAGACTAAAAATTATCCTGATTATTCTAAATAAATCGTATAAAATAATTTATCGAGGGAAAACCCTAGTGCGATATTTTTTTTCAAAGATTTCTTTATTTTCCCCGATATTCTTATTTCACAATGTTATTTGTTATTAATCTAGTTTAGGAAGATGAGATGTGGGCAAAACAAGTATAGAGCAGTAGTTGATAAATGTAATGCAGCGCGAGACGACCGTGTTTCCGGCGAGATTTCCATTGGATTGTCGCAATTTCACAAAAAAGGTAAAATAATAATAATAATTACAAGAATTACGCGTGTATGTTGTATGAATAAGAATGTATTCGTATAACAACGTATGACGATTGCTCAGTAACAAAGTGTTCGAAGACATTGATTTCTCGACATTTCTTTGACATTATCGCAATAGATCGAATACGTATATACGTATGTTACAAAGTATAGGCTCTCCTTTTTGATATTACGTATACTTTTTGTGTACATGTATATGTGAGAAAGTGCGTGTGTGCGTTTATCGTTTATTTATATGTATAGTATTGCAGCAGAAAGTTTTCCGCTTTGGCATATGTTTCTCGTATATTACTCGTCTCCGTGTGCCTCCTAATATATAATATACTCCGAAAGAGAAAAAAAAAAAACAGAAGAAAAAATTAAGTAAACTCTCTCTCAAAAAAGAAAAAAAAAAACGCATTAAGATAGACATTGACAAGCGTATTAAAGCCGCAACAAGCGAAACAAAGGACTTGCAGTATATTTTTGCCGATAAAAGTAATTGCATTTCACACACGAGCATTTATATCGAGAGAATGACTTTTACGATGATTTAAACCATAATGATGACCAGACTTTTTGACATCGTTTAGATAAGGCTACGTTCTTTTTGAAACATGATACGAGAAAGAGCGGCTGTGGTCTGGAGATTTACACAATGGATTCTATATTACAAATAGCGCCTTATCGCTCTTCGCGAATATATTTATAAAAATAAATACTTTGAGAAAAGTATTTCGTTTACTACCGTAAAATCGATTTAATATCGGAGCAATATAATAAATAATTATTAAAGTCAAATAAATAAATAATTTGCTTCGTTCAGCGTATTCGTTTCGCGCGTATCCTTCATATACGATTTACAAAGGCGACGGCTTATCGTTTAAGGATTCGTAGTGCCGCGCTCATTAAAAAAATATGGACATTATTCGATTTCGAGCGTACGTTTTCTGGATACTTAGCGAGTAGGTCGATTCATGTATCGTCAAGACTCGTAAAGTTCGTTATTATCACTCTTCTGAGTTTTTCCGGATGTTTGTGCGAACATTGATCTATGGCGTGAACCGAACGTTAACGCTTTATGATACGCGTGTGTGCACCTGATACGCGATACAGAATTTGACGATCTTTAAAGGGGCACACTTAAAAACTGTTGACAAATATACGATACGATTATAGAATATAGCAAAGATACAATGGATTCCGTCAGAAAAATCCAATCTAAAAACATTGTTAAATTCGTATCACGCTACAATGGCAAAATCACAAGTCTAAAAATATATATATATATATGTATTCTTTCGCTATATGATCATACAAAATGTAGAATATAGAACTTTTGAATAAATACTCCAATATATAGAGAAAATAGTATTATTGGACTTACTAGTAGCAATAATTCGGAGAGCCTCTAGCATCAATGCACTCACTAACTGCACATATCCAATTATATGAAGTTTTGGTGTAACTGCCGATCTCAAGTACGGCTTAAGAATCCGATTCCTTTCCGGAAACGTCGCAGAGAGAGGGGAATCGTACATTCTATTTATCGTTGGCACTTCCCGAAGAAAAAAAAATGTCAAATCCAAATTGTCTCGTTCTAGCGTAGGCTACACAAAAGTATGGAAGAATAAACATGTAGCAAAACATTTTCTAGAAGAGTCATATCAAACTTCGAACTTCGTGTGTATCAGTTTACACTTACGTTTCTATCCTTTTAACGAAAGGTATCCAAATACGATATCCATTATTGTCGCGTTAATGTAGACTTACATAAGTACGTAATCTTACTTCTTCGTGATATGTGATTTCCATCCTTATGAAGATATTCTATTCGGAATAAGCATCTACTTTTCGTCTGTTCTCTACGACACACTTAGATCCCTTTACGTTAAAACGACACATCGCTTACTTTCTTGACAGTCTCGATATTCCAGCAGCCTCTAGTATGTAATGCGCACGTACAATTATTAACATTTATATAGCGTAGTGACTGATATCGTACGTATTGTACTCTCTCATACTGAGCTTGGTTTTCGTAAAACGTATCGCCACATGAAAATACACTGTTGCGTTAGAATACTAAAACAATAGGTGAAATTTTTAGGCGTCGTTCGTTCGTCAGCCAATGCATGTGTCAGCTGACAAACGTCCGCTTTTTTTTTTTTTTTTTTTTTGAAATTTTCGATATTACTCGATGTTGAATAATATCAATTTTGATATTATTATTGTTCATCTATAGATCAGATTCACCGTATAAAGCCGTCGAGAAGGAACGGTAGTCCAGTGCTCCAGGAACGGCGCTCGGTCCTTTGAACGGAGGCATTCGCTGGATACAATATTCCGCCTGATCCGGCGGCAATTCTCTCCTCAGCTCGTCCGGTAAGATGTAAGGCTGCAAAATACAGTTCGCGTTCATCGAACATGCCTCCTTTTGTCACTGCAAATTCTTATGTAACATCGAGTACTCTCACCTTGTCGCCGGCGAGAATGCGGAAGCTATCGATGACTTGTTCCGCTGTGTCGGTGTCGGTGGATTCGCGTGTCATGAAATCAAGGAAAGCGTCGAAGTGCACGTAACCCGAATTGTTAGGATCAACAATGGCCAGGATTCGTTGGAAGTCAATGTCGCCCTGTCTGTCCTTTCCAATGGAGTATCCCAGAGACACAAGGCACGATTTAAACTCGTCCGGTGCCAATCTGCCTGTCCTGTTCTTGTCGAAGTGGTTGAAACTACTGCGGAATTCATTCAGCTGCTCCTGGGTAATGCCCTAAAATAGAGAAACGCGTTTGCGCTTGTTCTTTCGAAACTGTACGTAAATACAAGACAGACGTGCTATTTTATCAGAAATACCTTCGAATCTCGAGTAAGGATTTGATTTTCAACTTCGTTAATGTTACGATTGATTGAAGTCAGAAGCTGTTCCCAACCGACACGCAGCGTCTCCATGGTGTACTGAGTGTAGCGATTTTCGAAGATCATGCCTTCCTGAACCGCTTGGTGGATCTTCTCCAATTCTTCAAGATGGGCCTTGTATTGATACACCGCCTGCTCGTATTCTTTCAGACGATGTAATTGATCTTCCAGAGTTCCCTAAAATATACACGGAACATTGATAAATTTAATTTATATATATATATATATAAACATAAATCTCAGCATAAAAGATAAATGTTTGTTTACTAACTTGAAGACCGAGACCAATTGCAGTTACAGCATCCAATTGACGTTCTATCCATGGTCCGACGACATTGGCCTTTTCGGCGAATTGTCGTCTAAGCAATTCATTATCTACATTCACATTTCAGGAAATATCTTTTAAAATGTATACTTAACTGTTGAACATGTGCTTGATTAAATTGTAATAAAAATCTCTATTCGCGTAAATCGATATCGAAAATTAGTGAACATAAATTTGCAGAAAAATAAAGCGAATCATTAATTAGTATCGTAAAGAAAGGATACTTTGTTGTTTGCGGAGTTCAGCGGCCAGAGTACCATCGCGCTGAGGAACTAATTGTCTAACGTCGCTCCATTTCTTGGTAAGATCCTGCAAAGCAGAATGAATTATAGTTCATTTAAGATCAACCTTCACGTGCGTATTCCTTGACGTACCAGCGCGGTAAGAGTGGTGTAAGGATTCTCCAAGCCGCCGGGGATCTGGTACTGCTTGACTATGGACTCGACTTCGCGCACCAATCCCACAATCGAATTGTACTCCTTATCCGCTTCTCCGAGAGTGGCTTTGAACGCAGCGTGCGCGTCCATCAGACCTTGGATTTCCTCCATCGTATGGACGATAAACATGTCCACCAGATCCTCTCTGGTTCCGTCCAGCCAGTTGTTGAACGGCTGAGAATCACGCAATGTCAGACGTTAAGTTCGAGTACGAGAGATAATTCCGCGAACGTAATCAAGCACTCACAGCAGCGCGTTTGGCGAATTCCAAATGCAAGACGTCGATCTTCTCCAGGATTTTCTCAGCTTCGTCGAGAGCTTGACGCCTGCGTTGAGTGAGAGTGCCCAAACGATCCCATTGATCGCAAATACGTTGGCACCTGGCGTTTACGGACGCACTGTCGTGATACTCGAGGGTGCTGCGACGGAATAACGCCAACGTTAATGACAAGGCAAGATGATCGTGAAACGCGGATAAGAAGTTCGGAAATTACTTGAGTTCTTGAGCGATTGCCGCGATCTGCTCCACGCGATCCTGATGGGCCGCGAGGTCCGATTCGAAGGCCTCGTGCTTCTTCTTCAGAGCCTTCAGTTCATTCAGCTTGCATTGCCGGAAGTGTTGGGACGTGAGCATCTCTTCTTTTCCGGCGGTCCACTCCTCGTGCGCGTCCGCCTTGTGCTTGAACTTCTGCGCCAGATGCTCCAGTCGCTCCAGACGCATCATCTCGGACAATAACCAGTCCTCGAACGTTTTCTCGGCTAGCTCCAGGCCTGAGGATCATTTTTCACATATTGCTACTCCGTTCGTGTAAAGAGATAAATTTTGGAAAAAAAAAACGACGCACCTCTCCACGCTTTATTTATGTCAGACACCATTTTCCCTTCCGTCGGCATGTACGCCGGTCTGTTGCTCAGCCTCAGCTTCGTCTGCAGAGTATTAAAGTTCGTTTCCAACTTGGCTTTCTGTTCGACGCGCGGCGGCTTGTGCTTGCGCCGATACGTCCTGTACTCCTCCAGCTTCTTCTGACAGCCAGCAAGGGAGTTGTCGGTCTGCCGATTCGCGAGCCACGGCATCGTTCGTCGTATCCACTCGAGCAAATCGGAAGCCAAACGCTCATACTCCTCCATGAGACGCTCGTTCTCTTGATTCACCTTCAGTACCTTGCAGATTCTGTTAGCCGCCGTCTCTGCCTACAGATAGAAAAGTTTGTATTTTTCTCTAATAACAAGTTCGCTGATCGTATTTATACGGTATTTGATGTGTATTAAGTTTACTTTCGTTGAAACGCATGCAATTGTGAATGCAATCATTTAGAAGAAAAAAATGGAAAGTTTATCTTTCACACAGTGTCACTGCGCGGATTAATAACATCGCAAACACTCGACGCGTCTGTTACGGTTAATTCGAAATGCAACACACCTTTTGAGCACCGCTAAAACAGTGGTAGTATGAGGAAACATAGGTCATCACGGCCCTCTCATCAGGCATTGCCGTATTTCGCATATCTAGAAAAACACATTCAAAGAAACTCAAACCATGCGTTGTTAGCGTAAACACTTGCCGTTAAAAATTTCATTAATCTCAACAGTATGACCAGTCCGGCAAGGAGCGGAACATAATTATTCACGACTCTCAATATCATATCATACATGATAAGAATGTATACTGATTTTTGTCAAACAATGTCAGCTGAAAAAAAAACAATATAAAATTTTGTTATATTTGCAATCTTATTCCTAATGGAAAAATGTTACGGAACACAATGATTTGTATCAGTCCGCTGGCGAAATAATTAAAATAATAGATAGATAATCGATTAGCAGGTCCGAGCGCTGTTAACAGAAGCGTACAATTCGTTTAATCACAACTTGTTTTAGTGAAGATACAGGTCGCTTTTAACGGAGGAGGGACGGACGGGGTGGAATAAAGCGCAACACGCATTTCTTTACGCTGACCTGCTGGGCACCTTGGAACGCGTGGTAGTAGCAGGACACGTACGTCATGATAGCTCGCTCATCCGGCTTGGGAGTGTTGATCAAATCTATACGATATCAAGTGAACATATAAACAATTAAGCGTTTGCACATGTCAGTTCGGTACTCAAAGAAATCCAATCGTAGCTGCGTCCTCTAAAGTACCTAAGCACGATGATTCGACAATCATCTCTTCGATCCTATCAATTAATTTCGATCAAACACGCGTCTCTCGTGCTCCGAAAACACATCTATCGTAAGTACCGTAAACGCTGTTGATTTAAACTCCTGATTCATGCTTACCGTCGGGGTCCAACATGCGAGGAATGTCGAGATACTTTTCAGCGACATCAAAGGCAGTGTTCAGATTCTCCAGCGGATTGTCCTTGCTGAGTTTGTTGTAGTCGATCAAGTCGGGTCGATGACGATGGATAAGAGCGCAGAACGCGAGACCGTCTTTGAAGGACAAATGGAAGTTTTGAACATTGACGTTCTTGTACGGTGCTGTCTTACGCTGGCACCAGAGCAGCAATCCTTCCTTCGCAGTCATCTCTTCCACGGAGATATCTTGAATGGCGAATCTCAAAATAATGGTCCATATCATTCCCAAGGTCATTTTCAAGTTGCCGTCCACGATTTCTGCCAAGAAATTAGCGACGCGTTAAAAAATGCACGTCATAGTAGAATAATATATATGAATTCTGCACTTCTGCATTATTAGACAAATTCTGAAAGACTTATTTCTTATTTTTATACAAAAAGGAATTTTTTTTCGCTTTCGTTATTGACACAAAAAATTAAAACGTGAATGATTATTTTACACAATCTTACATCTTTAAGCAATATAATAGAATTTCAAGGGAAAACATACCTTCCGCGCCAATTGAAACCAGCTTGACGCCCTTGCTGGCGATATAATCGAGGGCCTTGTTCACATTGGCGATCTTGTGGAACCTCATTTTGCCTCTGTCGGGTCTCGGAAGGGTCTCGCCTGAGATCACCTCCAGCAGCAACATCAGTTTCAACCCATTTCTGAAATCGTCTTCGATCGATTCGATGGCAGTGCCTGCTTTGCGTAGATGCGAGTTGCACCAAGCTGTGAATGTCTGTAACGCAACAAGAATCAATTAATCTGTGTTGGATTTCCCATCTATCATCGTTTCGCGCTAAGCGAGACTGATAACGCGCAGAGATAATATGAATAATTGCGGGGCAATCGGACGGCAGTTTCAACCGAAATGGTTTTACTTAGTTTTTGCACTAACAAATGTATCGTGAAGAAATAATCGTTTAAAATGGGGGATTGAGTTTCTCCGCTATACTGCTTAGTGTATATTTTAGTAGCGACCCCGATCCCTCTCGCTATATATATCTGCTGTCCTGGTTCTTAAACCACGTTTCCTATCGTTCTGTGCAATGATTTTCGGATATCTTTTGACATCTTGTGCGATTGTAAAATATCGCACACACTTGTTAAAACCTTTTCTTTTTACACACGTGTCTTGCTGTTTCGTATATTCAAATACAACAAATTGGCACCAGAGAATCTTGCAGCGACTTTCAAGTTAAAAATAATTACTCATAGTGTACTGTACAATTAATGCTTCTATAACGCTGCGTGATAGATCAATTTTTAAAATTAATTTTTAAAACACCTCTACTTTTAATCATAATCATTAATAATTGTTGCGATATAAAAAGCTGTTGATATAAATTATATCTATGGTATAATCGAGACGCGCCTCTATAAAGATTACGCGAAGATAAATCGAAGAGATAAATGCAAGTCCGCGGGATATTTATTTGCTCACATCGTGAAATAAAGCGCGGCATTTAATCGAGATCGATAAAAAATCCGGGACCGGCGGTGAAATTTTTAGGTTGGAAAAATATTGCGTGAAATTCAATACGGGCGGCGTGAAGCACGACGGGCCAATTTTGGACATGAGCCACCCTAACATCTCTGCACACGCTCTAAGATCTATTTGTAAAACATTGACTCCTCCCGCGATGAGTATTAAAGCATTTCGAAAATTGTTTCTAGTTATTTAATAATTAATCCGCAAACAATTTCTCATCCGCGTTATGTCATCCGCGATCGAATTATATACGTCATTTATTTGAGCGAGAAAAGCGTGGATAATACAAATAAATGTTTGCAGTTACACGACATTTCATTTGTATCGCGCGTTTGATTAATTAATAAAATATTTATATTTCGTTTTGCCGATACTAATAAATAATATTGAACGATAAAGTGGCTGAGATTACACTTTCATGCTTCGTCAGTTAATTAAATATAACACGATCTGACATTTATGAAGCCCGTAACTTTATACATTGTCTGAGAGTCTCGATTACGTGCGGATGACGTGCTACATTAATGGAAATGTAGCTATGCACGGTTACGTATTATGATTATGAGGCGTCCTCGCGGATGAAGAAATACGATATATTTGCTGATAACGCATTATTTCTATTTTTGTCTGCCTGTGTTAGTGTATACGTGTAATACGATCACTCGTACATTCTCCAGCTTACGTCGACAAGCATATTCGACCGTTTTCGAAGACGATTTACAACGAACGATAAATTTTATCCCTCCAGATTTACACACGGAGAATTTACAGGCAAAAATTTCGGCCGAAAAAACAATTTGCACGCCCGCCCGATCGTATTGTGAAAAAAATGCGCGATCTCCGCAAATAGAGAGCTATTCTCGGAGGATCGGCACTTATTTTTTTCATGGACATTCAATTCTCCAAAGTAACTAAAAAAATAAGTCGATCCGCTTACTTATTTTACACATTTTAAGTTGATTACATTGACATAGATCTTGTAACTGTCACGATATGTTAATATATGACAATACTATGTTAGATTGACCGGAAAAATAAAACTTCTTGATTTGCATCTGTGCTATTTAAATTGAAAAATTTATAGTAAAGATTAATGTTTTAAGAGAAATATTTGTTTCTTAAATCAGTATTATATATAATTGCATATCAATTTTTATTCAGAGTTATATATCATTTGAAATCTTATACTCTCTTGTTATTATTCTGTTGTAATAAAATATAATTTTTATCAGTTATCGTTACTATGATATGATATATTGTGATAAAATATAAAGTAAAATATAATTTTTATCAGTTATCGTTACTGTGATTATTCTCAATAAGTTTATTCCCGATAAGCCATTATTCTTAATACAATCTGATTTCAGAGCTATCACACGATGCCGATTATATGATTAGCACATAAAATGTAAAAAAGAACAATCACTTTAAAAGCATCATATTATAAGTAAATAATAATTTTTTTTTAAATATATGAATGTCAAAATCATTCCATTTCTTCAATATTTTATTAATGAGATTTTTGGAATCAATTTTTCTTTAACAAAAATGTTGAAAAAAATTATTTATTGCAACTTTCCAATTCTTTGCATCTATAACCAACAATAAATTTAAAATAAAAATTGTATTAAAGTAAATCTCACTTAAAGTTAATCAAAGATTATTATTTTAATATTCAGTATAATTTCCTAACATTCAGTTTTTTTATTTTTTACAACTCGATAATTATTTGATTAAATTGACATCTTGATATTTTTGCTCAAATTCGTGATCTCATAACAATTTTAATACTTATACTAAAGTTTTAGATGGAGAGATGACACCGTTATAAATTTTCTTTATCTCCGTGAGTCATCACATCGCCTCTATAAACTTACGTGACACATGCCAGTACATAAAAGATAATATTATATATATATGCTACGGTTATTTCCGATTTATACCGCGTTATTTCGGCATATGACATTCAAAAATAATCGTTCGCAAAATTTATATAGCAATAAATGCACTTAAATAAATATATAATTAAGTGCATTATTATTTAATAACGTTAATTATCGATATAATTAATGTCAATGTATGTCTCCATCATTGATTACGTATATTAATTGATATATATTCAATAGGATTGATTATTCAATAGCTGCATTCGTCCTTCTAAATATATTCATCGCCAATAAGGAAAAACTACTCTTTATTACGTATTTTATTATTGCGCACAGCGATTTTTCCATGTTCACGCGCGGTCAGCATAATTTCGCCATTATTATTCATAGTTCGCGTAATACTCGCAGTTAGCATAATGTCGACTATAAATAAATACAGTGGTACAAACAAAGCAGCCTGAATTCTATGTGCATAATTCATGTTATCCAAGTCTTGAAATCTCGCGCAGAGTTGTGTGCATTAATCTATTTCTACTCCGAAATTTTGGCAATAGTTTTCCTTCGTTTACGCATCTCGTATCATTCTTATCGGATCGTTGCGTGCCTTATCGAAATACACGCGAGCATGCATAATTTAACCGTCGATAGAAAACGCGACGTCGCTCGAGGCAAAGACTTGCCGTCGTTTATGAGCATTAACATTTGCGAAATGTTCGTTCTAAGAGCTTGTTTTCTTGTGCAACCTAAGAACGTATGCTTCTATCATGTTGTAGTTAAACTTGGCAAGGAAAGAGTTTAATTACAAGCTATTCTGTAAATTAATCCCTCTCGCGGTAGTGTCAACGACGATAAGGCACTTAAGTTGTCAATTTATACTTGAATTATAGAAAAAATTACGTTTCAAATTATCAATTTATTAAAAATATCAAGTCTTTTGCAATAATGGAATAAATGTTAATTTAATTCTATTATAATTTAACATTAAAATAACGCGCGCATGACTTCTTATATCAATTAAATTTTTTAACATTATTATTACAAATAAAATTGCAAGAATAAAAATTAGGTCTTTTTCTTAAAAATGCACAATCTATCGTATGTTTGAGTGATAATTTTTCAACTTCAATAGTTTTTGGTTAATAAATTATCCGAAATAAAATCAAGAGCATCATTCAAGGAGGAGACATATCGTCCACGTAAGCGCTTTATCGTTATCGCGCTTGAAATGTCATTGATAGCAGTGCACCTTGGCAAAGCGTAAAGCGGAAAATCCAATGAAAAACTTGAATCGTGAGACAGAGTTACGTAGGCCGGATACAGTCTTTAATTACTACTGCGACCTTTCGAGTGGGGCCAATACCTAGTCGAAAATAGTTAATCGTGGGTGTGTGGAAAGATATCTTACGCGTGATGAATCCGCGTTTGGCGCACGCAACTAGCAAGAACTATACTTGCCCAAGAAAAATAATCGCGTTACTATTATTCCGCTGTTATTCGCATTTGCTACTTTGTATTTATTCGGAGGACATGATTTTCCTCTACGTCACAACATTCCATCCTTTTCTTTCACATTTTGCGATCAATTTTAATAAATCAAGCTTGACAATGTTCTATATTTTTTTTTTTCAAAAAAGCACGAGTATAATAATTTCTATTTAATTGTAAATCAATCTGCAGATTACGTATATGATATAAGATGCCAATTGATTTCAATAGAATCTATCCAAATCGAATTCTTCACAAAATATGAAATATAAGTTGTTTTATTCGACTGTCTATTCTCATAAATGTAAAACATAATAATTTTGCGTTCGACTCATTCAGTCGTTAGCAATTCGAGCTTCAGTGATGAATACTTTCAACCTTCCATTCATGATCGTCGCATGGCCATTTAATAATGAATGATTCATAATTACACAGGCCACGTCATACGTGGAAAACCGAAACTTTCGAAATTTCTCTCGGGAATTCTAAGCGTATCTGTACAATAAATTAGGATTAAAATACAACAGAATGTACAAAAAAATATAAAAAATAGATATAAAAATTCAAACAAAAATTCCACGTGAAAAATATGTATTTATTTATATGCGTCGTACGTATTTTATTTCTAACCTATCGTGAGATCGAGATATCTTTTCAAGTGTTTGTCAAACATAAAACTTTCAATCTTATCTTTCGAATACATCAACTTCCTAACTATAATTCTCTTTTGCACTTCATCTGTGTGAGATAAAGTGTACTGATAACGTTACACCTCTCTCATTGCTGGCGTCTTATTTTTATCACTTCGTTACGTATCCCAATTCATATAATCGCATGACAATGCGCTTAGTCAAAATATGGCATGTATGGGTCACCCGGTTCCAATTTGAGATGTTTGGCGCGCGGCCGAGAGCCCCCAAAGGTTAACGATCCTCCTGACGGTGTACGGAAAGAAATCGATTGAACGCGGAACGGAGTCGTCACCGAGCTGCTCGCCGGCTCGGCTTTCACTTATCCGAGATCATAAGACGGATTACGCGTTATCGGACCACGTCACCCTCGAGAGCGCCCGACAGCGATGCAGCTTGCCAAATTGGCACGACACGCGTCCGTCAAATTCAAGTACGCGAAAAAGAAAAGTTAGTCTCCACACCGCGCAATGTCGTAGATCAGAAACTGCTTCTTCAGAAAGATAAAGCAAAATTTATTCTTCGCAATACCGAGCAGCTTCGACGAATCAATCAATATTTAATACATTGCTTCGATTTTTTACGTTATCGCTGTCACGGCAAAAGCTTCCATATTCGTAAAAGAAAAAAAAAAAAAAACATTATCGGGACTATACGCACGCGACGAGCACAAAGGATTAAAGCGTAAATCAAATCCACCAGCGATATATCGGCCGTGTGAAAACTCGCGCGGATGAAGCGCCGGCGCGACGTTCCGTCATCCGAAATCCGAAGTCCGATCGGAGGATGTGGACCCCGACTATGATCGACGATGTACAACCGCACGCGTTATCTATTTATACGGTCTATTTATACGTAACGTCAGACGTCGCGCGAACGGCCGCGAGAAACGAGAGTATCGCTCTTGCTGACGAGCGAAGCGCGAAGTGTTCACGATGCTATTGACCAGAGCGGTGCTTCTGAAACTGCTCGTGACCATCATCGCGAAATAAATTCCGCCATCGGTATTTAATTTTTTTCAGCATTCATTTAAGCATCGTTATTACGATTATTGTACTCGCAAATCTAGTAGAAATAATATTATTTCGATAAACGAAAAAGAAACAACACGATACGTGTTTGAGCGCAAAATTCGCTATCTACTGGCTGGTTTGTTAGATTTTTCATACATTCTTGAACGTAACATTCATATCACCGTTACTCGTAAATTAATAATGTATGAGTACGTTTCTACACTGATTAAAATTAAAGCCCGGCATCCGCATGTTGCGATATTTAATTCTCAATTTTCTCGCGAATGATTGTAGAATATCGATCGAACAGATGGAGGTGACAGAAAAAAAAAAATGACATACTTGCGCGGTTATCTATAATTGCCAAAGATGCACTCCGACGCAAGCCGTTAGTTAGTGCCCGTTATCCGGCCGAACCGTTCGATTTTGCCTGGCAAAGCCGGAATGATGATTGCCATGCTTTGCGCTGCAGCGCGAACGACAACGCGGAATTAATTTTCGAAGCGAGAAAGAGCGAGTGCACGGCGAAATCAATCAGCAATTTCTAATTACACAGTACGCGTAAGATAACTTCGTCTGCGCGGGGTAATTGTAGAGTCGATCGCGGTAATTGCAATCGTGGATACAAGAGTGGAAAATTAACAATCGTCTCAGCAATTAAAAATGTAAACTAATATCAATTTTATTAAGGCAAACACCGTGGAATCATGTTCGCTGAAATTACTCCGTTTTAAAGGTGTATCCGTCAATTAAAACGAAACATCGAATTCTACTCTTTACTTTTCTCCATTTAAGGAAAACTGAACATGACGTGCATGAATTTAAGAATAGTAAATATTTAAAAATCCATAAATTATAGCACTATCTGCTTTCAACGTCAAAATGTCATGATAAATTTGAAGATAAACTGAGATATTTTAGCGCTATTGTGTTCTATTGTGTAGTGCCGACCTCATTAGCTAAGAGACAATTGCTCTTGAAAAGATTTACATTCTCGAAATTGGCAACTGAGTTGCTGAATGTGCACAATGTGAGCTTCGCGATAACAATTACACCCAAGACGAATGCTAAACACCTGAAGTATATACAAGAAATGCCAATACACTTGATTGATCAGAAGAATGACTACATACTGATAACAAACAAACTATGATGACAGATGCCTGACATGTTTGATCTGCGCGCTGATCCGAAGAAGCAATAATAAAAAACATCTACGACATAAAAAAAATCAATCAATACGATAAATATCCTTGATCATCAAACAAGATAATCATCGAATATCTTCCACGGTTATCAAAGAAAAAAGCTAAGAAGCAATTTTATTCCACATTAGAAATTAATTAGATATAATTCGGCAGCTAAATATTAAGTGAACATTTTAAAACAGTGTAAAGAGTATCATAGTGATATAATTTAAGATTTAGGTAAAAAATAAAGATATTTGTGAGAAAAGATCGCTCAAGATCCTGGTAAAACATTTTACTCGTGAATAATTGAATTAATAATCAGATTGAGATGATAATTACTTAATAAAAATAATACATAGGGAGTTGAAATAATTGTGTGTGAGAGGCCCAATTATTCCAAATATAAGGTTACTCCAAGATCAGATAAGAGCACGAAGGGAGCAGGGCTCGTGCGAGGAACGTCAGTATCAGCCTGAGAGATCGCGCGGTCTTGAAGGCTCGCCGAGCAGCTGTTTCCGCGAGCAGTCGCGACCTATTTAAACGGTCGTCCGAGAAAAATTCCTATCGCCGGAATGTGTTTCGTGTGCAGTCGGCGCGCGGGAAGCTGGCAACTGAAGATTTTACGAGAAACTCTCCTGTACAGTTAATCGGCCGGCGCGTACGACGTCCACCTTCTTCTACGTATTAATGCGCTTAACCGGTACTGTTAATTGGCTCGCTCTGTCAAACTCTATCAGTTCCCAGACCAAGCTGGACGTGGGCGAGTAAAACTCCAACGAGAGACGGTGTACTTTCTTATTTTCACACCTCGTAAAAATGTGCTGTAGAGAGAAACGCGGAGAGAAATCTATGTTTTAACGAAAATTTTGTACATCGATAATAATCTTTTAATTGTAAATATTAAAGATTTTTTATAATTAATTTGGAAAGCCACATATTTCGACAATGTTTATTTTCAATCAATTGTTTTTCTACTGTCGAATATAATCACACAATAAATAATTTAGAATAAAGTTAATTAATGTTACTTGCTGACTTGCGACACGCAAATAAAAAGACTAATAATTTTATATCTTATTTTTTTATGCTTCTGTGTAAATAATATTTTGTTTCTTCAAATAAAAAAGTATATTGTTCGTTTATTAAGCTTGTTCCTTGCGAAAAAGTAAAACAAAATTAAAAAATTAAAAGTATAGGATGTGAGTTCTGTTTCTCATGAAACATTTCCTTCCTTCCGCTCCGAATTCACAGAACCACTCCAATGCCGTCATAGCGTCATTTGAAACGAGGAAATTTCGCGTGTAAGCTTTTCCATGAAACGCGAACAAACCTGCGGTACGGTAATCGTATGGTTCGACGAACGGAATTTTCGGCGCCGACGCCGCGCAAATCTCGGCGTCGGCAATGCGGGTTTTCGGGCCGCGTTTCCGGAACGGAGTACGCGGATCTCTAAAATTAGAGGCGTTACGAAAAATGTACGGCCGACGCGACGTCGAGCGCGGTGATCCCCCAGGGTTTATTGGCGTACGCGTAACCATTATCAGCGTCGCTTATCTAATGCCCGACTCGATGCCGTCGTCGTTGTATAGCGCAATCCAACGTGCATCGCGCGTACCGCAAAAAAAAAGTGAAAAAGAAGACGGCTTCGAATGACGACGCGGCGAGTCATCGTGAAAATCTCGCTCGCGATCGTGACTCATTGCTCGATTATTTTTGTCATAAAGTCTGAAAATACAATTCGAAGGGCTGCGGCTAATATATATGAGAGGGGCGGGGGTCCGAGAAAGCCTTGAGCTCCTGCCAAAAATGAGGAAAACACTTGCAAACGCATACTCGAGAATGCTCCAATTTATCAGTATCTAATGACGCTACGTCGAATGCACGAAATAAAGTTGCAAATGAGAGCTATTAAAAAAATTCTGCACAAAACGTTTCACTTAATCGGAGGTTTGTATTTCCATTGCCGTTTCTATCAGCGCTATAGTCCTATCATCTGAATTTTATCGCCTATCATAATGCTAATTCTATCCAAACAAAGATAAAGTTGCACTTCAAATCTACTGAAATGGATTTTTAATGTTATCAGCTTTTTCTGAAAACGGCTTCTCAAGTGTCATTAAATAATTGCAAGGAATTAATTCCTTGCACTTTGTCTAGAATTCGAAAAATTTTTTTTATGAGAAGAATTCAATTTGATTGTGCATGGAAATTAACTGGATTATTAAATGTTAATTGTATTGTACCTGTTTTAAATTCGTATTTTATAATTTAATGTCTATCTTTAATTAGTTCACATTAATCTGTATTAGCTCTATCAAACTTTTGGCAAAAGAGAAAATCATGAAATATTACTCGCATTTATTTCATGCTTACGGATTATTATGTTTATACAGCGAAGAGTCTATTACAAGAAGGATACATAAAAACGACACAGCTCCTCGTGTTAACATAAATCACGTTATTACTACGATCAATTACGTAAGCATTCGCTTGCTACAATTGTTTTGATAAAACTATATCGTAATCTCAAGAAACTCGTACAAACCAGATACTGCGTCCTCTAATTAGACAAATAATTTTCACTAAACACAATATTGACTCTTGTGTTTACTCCTTACTTGTTCTTTTAGTTGCCTCTTTAGAGCTGTACTTTTTCTATTTCATCGTTCACGCGACACCAGTGTCATAAACAAAGAGTTAAATCGGTATGTCAAACGGCATGCTCGAAACGTGAAAAAATAGACGATCTCGTAAATACGCCGAAAACACGATCACGTAATAATTTTTTTGGCACACCATTACTGAAGAAAAGGAACGTGAACAGCGGTAAAAAAATGCGGAGTGGAAAAGTTGCGTGATAAACGCGCGACTGGTTTCCCGGTCTAATTCCGGAGCGGTCAGGCCCTCGGGGCCGAAAAATTCGTGGCCGCTAGTCCGAAGGTGGGCGCAAAAGGAAGAAAGAAGAAAAGAGAAAAATCTCGACTATGATAACACTCGCTCACCTTTTTCTGCTGTTTCTCCCAGGCGGGGTCCAAGAGACCCTCCCTCTCCCATTCCTCCTCCGGTGCCATGTATCCATCCCCGTAGGCTTCCATGTCGTTCATCCTCTCGCTCGTGTGCGTGTCTCACGTTCCTTCAAACACAAAACGCCAAAAACGTGGTTGTCACACGACTCGTTACAACGCTCGCCCCGTCACAACGAGAAAGATTCAGCGACTGAATAGAGAGAGAGAGAGAGAGAGAGAGAGAGAGAAAGAAAGAAGAGAGAGTGAGAGAGAAAAGAATAGAACCCGCGAGAAACGGTCTCCGAACGCTTCTCCGAACGGTCGAGAGAAACGCTCGATCGAAGATCGATGTGTCCCCTCGGCGTACGTACGCACGTACGTACGTTCGTTTCGGTGACAGCGACGCGTGTACCGAGAGTGAAGAGGGAGAAGGGGGGGAGGGGGCGAGATAAAAAGGGGGAGAGAAGTACGAAGGGGAAGGCGGTGAAACCAAAGGGGGCGCGATCACAGTGACTAAAGGGACGGGGATAAATCAAGGGGAGATTAAGAGCGAAGTAAAGTAAATGAGGGATCGGCAGAGAGAGGGAGAGAGAAAGAGAGAAGTGCAGCGAGACCCAACAACGTGAAAACGTACCCGCTAAGCCCAGAAAACGTTCGGTTTCGTGTCGTTCTTTCCCTCGCGCTGACCCCTCTGCCACGAGTCTGACATATACGATTCGCTCGCCGGCGCACGAACCCCCCCTCTCGCCCGCCCCGCGAACCCCGCTGACAGAAGACGAGGGTCCCATTCGCTCTCCTGTCCATTTCTCGCCGGGGAAGGGAGATCTCCCACTCTTTGACTCCCTTCTAAATTCTCGCCGTCTCCCCCCCTCTCTCTGTCAAGTGAACGTTCGACAAAGCGAAAATAGCGTTTTTGCGATAGCGTTTGTTTTGGATACGGCGTAAAGCCGCGCGAAATTGATAATGCGACTCGGACGCGAAAATCGCGATGACAGCTGCGTCGAGTGCGGTATTTCACCGTATTCGACGTACGTGTATTCGCTGACGTTCGGCCCGCTCACGCTTTTATTTCGCAATGCAGCTGTTCGCCGGGACAAACGCGCTACGAGAGAGAGAGAGAGAAAGAGACGTGAGTTACCGTCACAGATCGCTACATACGCATTCGTCGCCGGGCTCATCGGCCGAAACTAACCTCCGTCCTTCTCCCTCGTGCGTGCACGCATGCACGCCGATCCGCAGCTCCGCTCGCGAGGACGTGCAGGGGCGACGAAAATAGCCGTCGTAGATGAGCGCCGCGGCACCTCATTCACCCACACACGCGACTAAAATAGAACCGACGCGCGGTCCGCGCAAAATTCCCGAATCGACCGGAGCGACGCCATTCTCGAACGAGATTCGCATAACGCCCGCGGCACGGATCAGTTATTATATAGAAGGGAAACACGGTTAATCGAGCGTTTCCACCCACACATGAAAATCGAAACAAATAAAATACGAATTGTATCGCGGAAATTAATCATGTGAAAACGTGTCTTTATGCATGCAGAGAACGTCTTTTCGCGCAATTTTTTCCTTCTTTTCAAATCGGCGATTTAATCAAACAAGCTGGCACTGGCCCAATTAACAACATTTGTTATCGTTAATTTATTAAGAATCACTGCGTAGAATACCGTTAAATTGTTGATATATATGTATTTTTAATTATATAAAATATATAGGATCACTTTAATCTATTATCTGCAAATATCGCAAACAGCATTTGTCAATAATTTAGAATACCAACAAACATTCATCACAAAATATTTCCACTGTTATCTTATTATAATTGTTTATGTATCATAAAACAAATAAATGTTTATGCTGCATATGGAAGAGAAAAGAAAAACTTAAAAGTATAGAAAACACAGTTAAAAATAATTCATTCAATTCATCGAATTGTGTCAAATAGAATTGCTCGTTCATACATTTGTATCATAATCATAATAAATATATATATATATGCGTATTTTAATAAGAATTTACAAGAGTTTTTATAGTATAAAACTATAAAGTATATATAAAAAAAATGTTGCCCAAAAATTTATTTGTAGAGTCAAAAAATGTAAAAATATATGTTTAATCAAATTTCCATATGACTTATTGTGTATGTCTCTAAAGTTTATTGTTTTTTTTCTAGCAAACACTGCTTCTTCACTATTTAGTACTTATATGATTACGCGTGTGTAAAACAAAAATATTATACACATTATTACTTTATAATCATATAATCACATAATAATTATAAAGTAGTATATGAGAATAACGCAAGTTTAATGTATTACATTATACAATTGCATTTGTTTTCTATATAAAACTAAATTATTTAAAATTTTTAAATTTAAAAAGTTATAGCTTCTAGAAAATCTCAAT
The DNA here is from genome assembly GCF_040581485.1 of Linepithema humile. Classification (NCBI taxonomy): domain Eukaryota; kingdom Metazoa; phylum Arthropoda; class Insecta; order Hymenoptera; family Formicidae; genus Linepithema; species Linepithema humile. The sequence goes on along the minus strand of NC_090132.1, from coordinate 21,185,788 downwards.
CACAAAAAACTAGATTATTTTATTCAATTTGCGTTTTTTTTATTATGACCGAGCAATTCATAGGAATATCACTTAATTATATAAATCAATGTCTTTTATTTTATATTTACGCCACACTGTCATTCATATTAACACTCTTGCAATAAGTTTGCAAGCAATTCTGGGTTAGCAATATATTGCGTTCACAATAAAAAAAACTAAAAATGAATTGTTTAGTTAGCTCTAGGATCAATGTAGCCGGCTTGAATTACCGAACTGTATACGAATAATCGTTTGATTGCAAACCACTGCTCACTTGTGATTGATAATATAGAGAAGTAAAAAAGGACCCAGCTTAAATACCTAGGCGACTAAAAACATTGGGTTTCTTAATATGTGTTACTGTGGGCATTTTACTGAAAGTCACTTGTTTGGCAGTGGTTGTGCCGAGACGTGCCTTGGCTGGTATGGAAACAAGTCGTTCGGAAGCTACAAAAACAAAAATATCAATAAGAACAACTATTCATGTGCAAATATATTTATGCACTAATAAAATTCATGTAAAATATATATATATACCTAATTTGCCAGATGTAACGGAAGGTTTATTAATTCTTTCACTGCTTGGTTTGCTGATAGAATTGGGTATATTCTTCTTTAGCTTAAGTATACGATTCGTGTTATTTAACGTAGTTTTCTTGCTGGCTTCATGATCTGCACGCATAGTACCTACAGTTTTAGGTATAACTCTATTGGTTATAATGGATGTGCGTGTAGAAGACGACGTACGACTCTTTAGTATACCCGGTGAACTGCTGACACTCGATCCGTTCTTAAGTATTCCTGCAGTGGACACATGATCCTTCTTATCATCTATGTCACCCAGACGATTAAAGACACTAATTGATCTCTTGAGCACATCCTTGCTAATACCAGTAATGTTAAAAGTAGGTGATGTGTCAGCTAAATTGGTCGTGCTTGTAACAGAGCTGTCGCCTAATCTATCAAATACCGTTCGTTTTTGCTCAATGGGTTTCTTAAGTACTTTTGGTCTTATATTTGATATCTTTGGAACAGTAACGGTATATTCGACAGTATCGTCTTCGCTATCATTTGCTACCTTTATCTTTTTCTCTGCAATATTCCAATTATCTGCAACATTCCCTTCATATACTTCTTCCGATACCAATTTTCTCTTGATAGGCATCTGCTTTTGATTAACGGCATTGGTAGTATTAGATGCAGAAATTGGCTTCTTTAGAGTCACAATCTTCTTCGTCATTGTAGACAAAGGTTTAACTATTTTCTTTGTAGAGTCTACCTTTGAAGCTGTTGAAACTACTGTCTTATTTCCAATTTCTTTGACTACTTTTTTTACGACAGGTTTGGCAGAAACAGCCTTTGCAGCTGAAATTGGAGCATCTTCTGAATCAACTAAAAATCTCTCACATGTTGTTTCTTCGACTACTTTCTTGGCATATCTCAAAATAGCAATCATATCTCCCATTAATGTGATGCCCATTTCTTTGAGACTAGGTTTATCCAAATCTGGTAACATATCTGGTTTAATACGATTATTTGAGAATACAACTGCATGCTTAGTGGCCACATCTTGTGGAAATCCAGCTCCTTTGAAAAATTTTACCCAATAAGCTATAAAAAGCAGAATTATGACAGATGACTATAAAATATATTTATGAGCAATGTTAAAACAAACAATAAAAAAAGATATATGTATACATTTGAAACAAATAGAATATGGTATTGTTTTATTTATTATATTCATTTACTTTGTTTATTATTTTTATTTATCTTTTTTATAAAAATGCATATTTTAAACATACTAAGTTTGAAAAATTATTGTAAAGTATATTTATAACTTGCCTGACAAAGATGCAGCCATTTCGATAGTTGAAATAATGCAATAAGATTGTCTTTTAGTTTTCGCGACTAATTAAACGAGAAGCCGAATTTTCAAGTATATATCTTAGCCAGTTTCTTGTTCATGATGTGAACAGCAGCTCCAGTTGGGTCCAAATTAAAATCAAAGCACTATCTTCGGTTCGGAAACACACAAGTTTGGAGAGAGTACGTTAGCAGATGTACCGGTTCCAAATCGTCTTCAGATCTTATACAATATTGCAAGAAATTATTAATAAACATGCCATTTCTCCATCATGACTATATATGTATATACTATATATACATATATACACAACATAATTCACGTAAAACGTAAGTTCATGAACGAGCATATACTAAACGGGATACATAGATGAGGATATCGAAGATTCAAAGATTGATAAAGCTTGAACCTGATTGGTTACACTGTTTTGTTTATTGACATTTCTGATTGGTCGTCGACATAACTTGTCCAATTATTAAAATAACAATTTAAAAATTTTTGTACTTATTTTATATATATCAAAACGAGTATTGTGTTACAAAAATTGTATAAATTATACTAAATTTCTCGGTTATTTGTTATTAGTCTTGGAATTTGTTGTTTTATCGACAGTCTCTAAATGATTCACGTAGTAGGCGTCATTTCCGGTCGGTTTGGCGAGGAAAGTTGCTGAATCCGGTTCGCCATTTTATTTAGCTTGTCGACGTCGTGGTGTAACCATCGCTTTCACATTCTAAACTTGATCAGAGTGTTCGAGCTGCTCTATTGAGAGCGCTCGTCGTCTGTACGTTGTAGTTCATAATAGCTCAGTCTCAAGCGTTTTTCGTATATCTCTTTTTCTCTTGTCCACAAGCAGCGTGAAAAGTCTGCGGTGTTGCTAATGCGTGGCGTTTCAGAGAGCTCGCCGACTCGCGCGATGGCGGAGGATTTGGATGTCGAAGCCATGCTGGAGGCGCCATATAAAAAGGGGGTAAGCTTCATTTTTCTATTAAATTTTATTCCTATCTTTTGACCATTATTTTCTCTTTCTCTCACATTCTATCTTACCGCCATCATTTTCCGTCTCGCTCATGCTCGTGAATTGCATTATCTGGATGTCTCCAGGTTTTTTTTCTATATATATATATATATATATATATGCACTCGTCGCGTACGAGAGAAAGAGAATCCTCCATTCCTCCGTCCTTTTCTCTTACTCTCTATTCTTTTACTCTCTATATATCTCTCTCTTTCCATGTGTGATATATGGATAGTTTATATACATGTATATGTGTAGAACAAAGTACGCCCTTGTCTCTGATGTACAAACTATTGATCAACACCTCCATTTTCTGTACTTATAGATGGTACGTAACATGTACCCTCGCGCTCGTAGGACGTTCGCCAGCGAGTTCCTAGAGTGCACTTGAAAGACGAGGTATTAAGACAGCAATCATCTAACATCATTCTCTACTCAATTCTTTTTTTTTTCTATCTCTTTCCTTCCGTCTAATCTGTTTTATTTTTTTTATAATTTTTTTAGGATTTTGTGTTATAAAGAGGCGTAATATTTGATCAAATTAATATGTAAATGGTGTCTCGCTGTCATGGCGGTGCACATTCAAACATAGGCAATTCTCATCGTCGATTATAATTTGTGAACCTATAGACAGCCATGTGTTGTTTGTGTTTCGAAAATATCGGTACCCTTAGATAGGAATTTCAAAGGTTTTTGCAAAAGATCTTATGTGAGTAAGAGCTGCGTGAATGCACGGATGTTTGAATTTAAGAATGTGTGATTGAGAATTTAATGAAGCATATATTAAAAGATTTTTAGATCCTAGGATCTATAAATTTTGTTGTCGATGCATTTGAAATTAGAACACACAATTTAAGAGATTCGTAAATTTGTAGGTCCATGGATTTGAGGGTCTAAATATATGTTGATTCAAAATTAAATTACTCGTATATGTGCATAATAAAATTTTTATATATAATGGGTGAGATTTTCAAATGTGTACTTGTTGCACTTTACAGTGCAATACAATATTTTTTGCATAAATTATGTAACATTGTTTTGCTGAGTCAAAGGTGTTATCTTATCTTTAAGATATAAGAAGCCTAAAAAAGGGTATTCCGTATTTAACAAGTCTGATAATACTCTATTTACATCTTCCTTCTCTTTCTCTCTTGAAGGATCTAGAGAAACTAATATTTGCAAGATTATTTTCCAAGGATAACATTTTCATTTCTTACTGATTAATAGATTATTTTAATTACAATTATTTTATTTTTACATTTGTCATTATGGTGCATAATGATTATAAATATACTGCAATACATTATGAAAAGTAACATAAGAAAAGTTTAATATATTTTTATCATGATTCACATAAATTGAGAATGTTATTTGCAGTATTATTTATTTCCACATTTAATTCACTCTTTGCTCTGTTTATATACAAAGCTGTAAGATGCATTTATCAAGTTATATCGAATCGTATTAAAATGATTCCCAATATTTCTAGGCAGCCTCAAAATGTTTTACTTATAACAGTTCACGAGCGAGCTCATTTTACAAAATATTTAAACCCTATCCATTATTTTTGTACAACTTGTAATGAAAGCAATTTGCCTTCTAGGTAGTGCCATTGGTCAGGTATCACAACACTTAATTGCGGTGCGACAGAAGACACGTCAAGCTTCAAAAATTTTTATAATGCTTTTAGCTTATTATATTATTCTCTATTAAATCCCACGTTCTCGAGTTGCTTATAAAGTGTCTATCCATTTCGTGGACTTGTAATTGTGAATAGATGTTCATTGGCTATAGAGTTCCATTTTTTTAAAGAAATAATTACATAGAAAAGTATAAATGTTGAAGTTGTGCGCAGTACTTTAACTTACTGATAATGAGCTGGTTTTTAATATAAATGTATATTACATTTATTTGTGACTTATGTCCCCAAGAAATTGGATAGGAATTTTGTAAGCATCTTGTATTACATATCAAGTTTATTAACGACCACATGAAAGTATGGTAAACTGGTTAGTAAGCTGAAAATGTGTGAAGACTACAATTAAATTTATTCAAGAAAATGTTTCAAAGATTTCTCTGTTATTAGAATAATTTGCTTGCCATATTTTTAGTCAAATTTAATGACAATTTAACATGAATTAATTTAAATTACATGGAAAAAAAAAGAACGTTAGAAACATTTTCTGCATTTTACGAGTGGTTGCAAAGTGCTCATGGCCCTGATATAGAGAAGAAGGAAAAAAAAAAGTGGTCTAAAATATTCCTAAGAGAGACACACATTCCCTAATGCGCGCGGGCAATCGTAGGCTAGCGATTAGGGTTGCTCACTCGCGTCTTTCGCGTTTATCCCGTTTTGAAATCGTGCTGTCTTTGATGAGGGCTCTCTTTTGCAGAAGAAAAAGGATGTTTGGTTGGCCATTGGTAGTTTAAAGACCAAGGCATGCTCAACCCAAGATTGCAATGCTTTCCTAAAACCCGATAAAGCGATTGGTAAGTTTGAGCCAGGTGCATGCGACCGTGTCGCATCGCTATGCTCGCCCCGTCTCTCTTTCTCTCTTTCTGTCACACGCTCTCTCTCTCACGCTCGCTCTCTCTTCTCTTCTTGCGCCTTCCCTACCCCTCAGCGCTCTCAGAGACCCGTAGAGTCCTTGGAAGTAAAACAGAAAAGATGAGAAAGAGCACGAGAATTGACGCCGACGTCTGTCTCTGTCATCCAGCATCAAAAAAAGCATTGCTCTTCAGCAGCAAGGAAAGGTTGCTACCATAGTGCTGACAGGCGATTAAGAAAAAAAAAATAAGAAAAAAGAAAAAAAAAAGATTCTCGTTTCTAATTCTTGCTGAATTTGATATAAAAAGAAATTAGAAATAAGAACAGAAAAGATGTATATATTTATCTATATATTTTATATAGCAAAAAAGACTGTCGTTACGAAATTTACTAACGTTCTACGATTTGCTTTTTGTCCCCTTTGTTCGCGCGTCCCTGCCACATCGGCTGGCTGGCATGGCATTCAACTGTTTGCTGTTCGTAGGAGCAGGACTCCTCCTCCAAAGACAAGTCCTCCAAGGAGAATGGGTCTAGCCGAAAATCGTCTGGGTGAGTGGAAGCTTTCTCTTTTAATATTATATTTGATTATGTTTAAAAATTAAGGATCAATTAAATGAAGAAATAGATGATACTTAATTGCACGACCCTCGTATTTAACTTTGAAACTAAACGCGACTAGATGACTCTCTATCACGTGTAAAATTTAGACTTCGGTGGTCTTGCTAAGATATATATATCAACTTGCCATCATCTTGCTTTCATTTGTCATGTTTTTCGAATTTTTTTGCTTGAATCATTTTCAAAGTAAACGATTCGCATTCAGTCTGGATTATGGCATTCAATGTGACACGTTAATGATAAAAGGGGTAACTGATAACATCCAATAATATTTTGCATGTCAATTAAGAATTGTGTTTCGTCTTTTTAATTTGGTGTCATTCATACGTGAAAAAGTTTTAGACAGTGAAATATTCTTTTACTTCATTTTCTTGTGCTGTTTTGTGCCTTTGTTAGAATATCCTTAACCCAGAACTGTATATTCAAAGCTGCATAGATGCCAAAATTGTTAAAAAGTACTTGTGATTATTTGAGTATTGTGTTAGCATGTCAGTTTTTCGACACTGTTGGTTTACACTGTCAATTTGAGTTAGAAAAAAAAAAGTCATACCGTTATTTCCTGTCGCAATACATTTTTGTGATATCCGTATATAATTAGTCTTTGTGCCATAATTGAAGCAGCAACGTTAGTCACTCGCCTAACAGACCCATCTGAAGTTTTATTCTCTTTGTTATAGACCCCATACAATTAGTATATGCTGGTTATTTTGATAATTCCAAAGGTTAAACCTGATGATGGTAAGTATATAGGAAGATTATCCGTACTACAGATTCCTCTTACGAACTCGAAATGTACTTCCTTAATCGCACCGAGCGAGAATAAAAGTATATAAATTCGCGAAGCTGCATTTAACAAACGAGTTAGGTAACTATCAAAGAATATACCAGAAAATTCGCAGCTTTGTTTTGCGGGTGAATTAAGTATTGTGGAATTGAGAATACATTTTCCAGCATTCCACTTATGCTATTCTGCCATTATCCGTTTAAATTGTAAAAAGGTAGAACTATAATCGAAATTAAATATTTTAAATGATACTTTGTATTAAGAAAATAATTATTATAAACATCAATTCACAGATGTTTAGACGTTTCACTTCAAATTAGCATTTAGCATTATTTGATAATATTTTGGGGATTGGATTTATAGGATATTTCCGATTCTTTTGATAATTTTAAATTTGATCACTCACTTATCATTTTTCAATATTCAGTCCTTTATTGCTTAGCGACTATCGCTACTTTGGCTTAGTAACAAACACACAATTTCTTTTAGTTTGTGTCTAGCGTAAACTAATCTGATAAAATCCTATATACAAACGCTATGTCAAAAATAGCGATTTTTCATACGTCACTTTGTTATCTCCACTTTTGATATTTAAAGGTTTAAGAGACATGTCCTTCCTTGTAGAAGATGAACCTTTTTAATTAAAGTATTTTTCTTTCGTAGGAAAAGCAAACATCGCTCACGTTCTCGTTCAAGATCTCGGGATCGCGATCGCCGAGACAAAGATCGACGGGATCGTGACAGGGACAGGGATCGGGACCGGGAAAGGGATCGCGATCGCGGCGATCGCGGTGATCGCGGTGATCGTCGGCGCAGATCACGATCACGAGACAGGCGAGATCGGGACAGAGATCGTGAGAATGATCGGGACAGGGACAGGCGGGACAGAGATCGGGATCGAGATAGAAGGAGAAAGAGATCGTTGACACCGTTGACTCTTCCTAGAGCTCGACCGCCGTTCGGCAAAGGTCACAGTCCCCTTGGCATGTAAGTGTTACATCAAAACTTTTGTGTTGATCAAATTTTAGCAGTTTTTATTCATCTATCTGCAAATTATATTTATTCGTTAATTTTCTCATGTATATTGATATTAAAAAAAGGCATAATTGACTAGACCCAGGCATGGAATTGTAATCTGTGATTTTGGGGGATATGTTTATGCTAGATTAATTTGGATATTAAGTTCTATTTGGTTTCACTTGTCAGTGTTGCATATGTAAATAGTATGAATAGACGTTAATATTCAACAAAGTCAGTTATCGAGTCAATTGTCAGTCAGAATACTACAAACTTTCATGTATTATGTTCTCTTCTTTATACTTATTAAATTGCAATATTGTGCGTTTTTTAGAAACGATGAATTGACTCCAGAAGAAAGAGATGCCCGAACCGTTTTTTGTATGCAACTAAGTCAACGAATTCGTGCGCGTGATTTGGAGGAATTCTTCTCGAGCGTCGGTAAAGTGCAGGATGTTAGATTAATTACATGTAATAAGACACGAAGATTCAAAGGCATTGCCTACGTGGAATTTAAGGATCCAGAAAGTGTGACGCTTGTAAGTTTATATTAATTCATGTTGATATACAATTAGAAGTAACACTGTTTTGCAAAATGTTTCTCGAACGTTCATGATTAGCGAAAGTTTCTGAAAGGATTTGATGTATTTTATATGTAATTGAAAATATTTTCTTCAATTTTCACACATTTCTTTGCAGGCTCTTGGTTTGTCTGGTCAAAAACTTCTTGGAGTGCCTATTGTAGTACAGCATACACAAGCTGAAAAGAATCGGATGGGAAACTCGATGCCAAATTTAATGCCTAAAGGACAGACGGGTCCTATGCGATTATACGTCGGATCTTTACATTTTAATATTACAGAAGATATGCTTCGTGGAATCTTCGAGCCATTTGGAAAGATAGATAACATACAATTAATAATGGATCCTGAGACGGGCCGTAGCAAAGGTTATGGATTCTTAACAGTAAGTTTTTATATTATATTTTATTATATTATATCTGCATAGTGGAGTAGACCTGGTGTTAAGTGTGTTATGCTTTCACTAGGGGGATATACATATGCTAGATAAAAAATGTTATCTCTAAAAATCGTAGCACATGCGAGTAACCGTATGCGAACCAACAATGATAACATGACACGCCAAAAACACTTAAGCAATTATTAACTTCATAATCCTATATAAAAGTTTTCTTTCTAAATATGCGCAAAGATATTATTTCTTTTATTTGTATTCGTGTAAATGCTTGTATTTTTCGTCACATATGCATAAAACTTAAAAATTTTATTGCGTTTTTAGTTCAGAAATGCGGACGACGCGAAGAAAGCGTTGGAGCAATTGAATGGGTTCGAGCTCGCCGGTCGACCTATGAAAGTCGGAAACGTAACAGAACGAACCGATCTGATTCAAGGGCCATCACTGCTTGATACCGACGAATTGGATCGTAGTGGTATCGATCTTGGAGCGACTGGCAGGTATGTAAAATAAAAAAAAATATAGCAGAAAAAATACTAGTGACCAGAGTGATACGATAATTAAACGCACGATATTATTCTTACAGATTACAATTGATGTTCAAATTGGCGGAAGGTACCGGCCTGGAAATTCCTCCCGCAGCAGCTAACGCTTTAAATATGGCACCAGTCATGACACAGCCACAGCCACCACCTCAAGCCGCGCCTCCCATTGCGACACAGTGCTTTATGTTATCAAACATGTTTGACCCACAAAAGTAAGTGCCACAAGTTTTCCTTTATCGCAAAAACACGTATAAATTTGCATAAAGGAATTGAATTGCATAGGGTAAAGACCCGGTGCTGAGTGTATATGCTTTCACTGGGGGGACATATATGCTAGATAAAAATGTTATCTCTAAAAATTGTAGCACATGCGAGTAACCGTATGTGAAACTAATGACGATAGCTGACACGCCAAACAACATTCCTAAATTATTAGTTTCATGATCTTATTCAACGTACAGATACATCTTATTATCGATCAAATTATCATTATTCTATTCTACACTCAATATCTCTGTTCTTTTGAAGTTTAATTTAAAATTAGAATTTTTGTCGCTGTTATTTCCAGCGAGACGAACCCTAACTGGGCGAAGGAGATCCGCGATGACGTTATTGAGGAGTGCAACAAACACGGCGGCGTACTACATGTGTATGTGGACCAAGCGTCGCCGCAGGGCAACGTCTACGTGAAGTGTCCATCGATCGCGACCGCGGTAGCGGCCGTGAACTCGTTGCACGGGCGATGGTTCGCCGGCCGCGTTATAACTGCCGCCTACGTGCCGGTGGTGAATTACCACTCGTTGTTCCCGGATGCGATGACCGCGTTGCAACTGCTGGTGCCGAGCGCGCCGCGAAGAGGGATGTGATCTTAAACGAGCGAGCGAACAGCAATTGTCATTTACTAATGTGTAAATCCTTGCGTAGTGCATTCTCTCTATCTAATACACTTTCTCGTTGCTGTCCGGCCGGATTGTATTTTCTATTCATTGATAAAGCAGGGAAAGAAAGCAAACTGAGGAACAGGTTTCGACGTTATTGCACCTTAAGGGATAGTGTCACACGTGTCATGTTGCGTAAATTCACTGTGGCATAAAAGCAATAAGTTCGATTCGACTTGTTTTTCACGGCACACGCATTGTTTACATAAAACTTCTGTGACGATCAAAGTTTGATCACGCCAGACCATGGCACATTTCGAGAATTTGTTTAGCACTTTGAATCTGGCTAATCAAACATGTATTAGAAAGTTTATGGATTTTAAAATATTTCTACGTTACATGTCGTATATATATTTATTTTATTTAATTTTCTCTTTCGCAACATAATATAAAAAACCGACATAATTATAGTATATTATATACCAAAATAATTATAGTATTTGTTGCTGAAAAGAGAAAGTACGCGAACTCTTTCATTTCTTTTATTTATTTAAAAATTATGAAAGGCGAGGTGGTGATTGAAAAATACAAAGATGCGATAAAAGTCAAGTTTATAGCGGATTCAAAGCGTTAACAATTACGATGGAGTTTGATTTGAAATAAAAACACTCGTGTCAAAATTACAAGTACATAAGTATAATATTTATTGACAACGTAAAATTTTGTTTTATACATGTAGTAGGCGTTATTATGTTTCACGGTCGAAGGTGATGTGTTTTTGAATAAGTTTTAACGAGAGATGTCCAATCATTCATAGCGATAGAATGTTAAACAAAGAGCAAAAAACCTTAATTCTTTCATTCCCATTCTACACTTCACTTATATTTGTATTTAAAATATAAGAAAAAAATATTCAATAAAAAAATAGAAAAAAATTGACAATTGTATTCTAATTCCTGTTACTTTTTTAGTTCATATTTATATTCTTTCTGCATTATGCTTGCAGCTATTATTGAAGTAGAAAACTTAGTTAACGTGTTGATTATTCTATTGATAGCGTTCATTTAAAATTATATTTAAAAAAAATGAAAAGTTTCTTTACCAATTTACTTCAAACTTATGTGTTATGATTATTGGGAAAGAAAGAATTAAGATGTGTATTTGTAATACTTGTAACAAGATTTAGTGGAAGAAAATTACTTGAGTCACAAATTAGATTTATTATATTTATACGGAAGTGAAGGCGAAAATTGGCAACGGAGAATAAGAGGTCTGCAGATAACAGCGATCTTTCAGATATTATTTCACCGATTTGTGATAAGATACTCTTCTGTCAGAATAATTTAGGTGATATATTAGAATTTAAGCTATTACTATTTTAATAAAACTATTGTGATCAAAATATTAAATATATAATCTTTGTTGTAACATTTTGCTCTCTTTAATGGATAAAACAATACAATCATAGAATATTTAGTATTGAAATATTGTGTATATATATATATATATATATAATGTGTGTCAGTGATTATGAAAGTGGACTAAATAATTTTTTTAATGATTTTTTTATTGTGAGATATTTCAACTTTATAGATAGATACAATATAAAATAAATGATAAAATCAATTTTTCAAAATTTTTAGTCCACTTCCAACGACACATACATACTAGTTATTACGTCGAAAATAATGGACCAAAAGAATAATTTAATTTTTATAGGTGCTCTTATATGAAAAGAAAATGAAAAATTAATTAAACTAATTCGAAATAATCGATTTTTTTTGTGTATTTGTACAATTGTACGTGCTTTCAAATTTCAGATTGACAAACAATTGCGTTAAAAATTACTGGAATTATATGAAATTAGAATTCGGATATCTTTTTAAATGAGATAATAATTCATCCAATTCGTAAAATAATTATGATCAGAACTTGATATAATTATTCACATTAAATAATTTGTACTGAATAATAAAAAAATTTGTGTCTTTCAACTTGATTAGATAGCGAGATGTTATATTCTTAAATCTTACAATTTATGGAGTAATATGAAAAGGCTGAATTAACATGCATTCTGCACGCAGTGTTTCATGTAAAATTATATAGCTGCGTAGTTTCAAATACATAATAGAGAAGATATAATTGTAGACAAAACAGCAAGATAACTTTTCCCAGCTATTTAACTTTTTTATATGGAACAACCTGTAAGTAACCTCTATTCATCATATGAATAATTACAGATTCTGGTAAAATTTCAATGACGCAACACGAAAATACAGATTTTCTGCTTAGGTAAAAAGTAAAAATTTTGTGTAGTGATGTTAAAAATGTATAGTTCAACCAAATTCAAGATCTTATGTTATCTGCAGACCTTTATAAATGATTCATTGAAGAGAGAAGGAAATAAATTGTATATAAGTTTTTGTAAATTAACTTTGACTAGCTGCAGATATAAGTAGTCATTTTACTGTATCTTCATATTATCGAAAGATAAATGTATACTTTATTGATTGTAAACGCAATTATTGTGATTCATGCGAAGTGAAGGATTCGTTTTAAAACACGGGAACTTATTGCATTCCTAATATATATTTCTCCTAATCAACATACTGTTTTCTTACAGATTACAGACTTATAATTTTAGAAACTTTTTTATTTTAGAATACCTATTATTTTCAACATCTTTTCAATTGATATTATTCGATTGAACAAGATGATAAAATTACATAACTACTATTATAGAAAATATGAACTTTATATCTCTTCTATTGCTCTTCTGCTTGTTGAGGATGTTTCCAATATGATTCACATACCTCAACCTACATATATTTATAAAAAAAGGTAATTTAAATTTTACAAAATGATGATTTTACAAATATCAATATAAATTCAATAGTTAACTGATAAATTGATCTGGCAACATGAAAGATTATTAATTTTTAAATAATGAACAGAGTAAATAATTAAAATATTGTAGAATTACAAAATATATATAGAGCATTCAATGAAATTTATACTGATGTTACAAATTACATATTAACATTTGATAAATACGCAAGCTCTTTTATATGTGTACATATTACTTTTACATTTTGCCAGATAGATTTAATTAGCATACACTTGATTGTTTGACCGTTTATTACGAAAATCTGCCAGATTTTGTCGAAGAGTGGAATAGAGAATCAATCTTTAATAAATTGATCCTTCAACAAGCCAGAATTAGTATAGTAAGTAGATGACGATATTAAATTTTCGAATAAAAAATAGAGAGTTGGTATGTAAAAATTGACATTAAACTGATCTCTTAGTGTACAAACCTAATATGTGTATAGTATGTTGATGTGTTTATTATTCTTTTAATTTCAAATCGGCACATAGAGATATATGATCGCTAGGAAATACTACAGACGGCAAACCTGTATGAAGAGTAAGCTCGTCCTTATTGGGCAACGGAATTACTTGCTGTATTTCGAACTTGTCTCTCTCATAGAATATATAGTCCAAACAACCGGAAAATTCCGGCGTGTAGTTTGTGTACTCCGGTGTCCCGCAAGCGCTAGACATGCAGAAATCTTGTGTCAGGGATATATTTTCTATGGCTTCCTCAGCATCTAAAAAATAAAAGGTAATTTTCTAACTTCGCAAAATACAATAATCACGACATTGCATTGCATATAAAATTACAGACAATAATATTAAAAAGAGTTTTTGCAAATTAACACTGAGAAAAGTCACTCACTACTTCTCCAATCCTCGCAGGTTTCCGGAACGTAATTTTCAGTCATCAGTTGATAAATGCCGCATTCTGGCGTACTGTTAAAGTCTCCACACAGTATTATACTCACGTTGCACTCGGGATTCTATCAACATTTCCACAAAGTAAGCGTTAATAAATTAGAATATATATATATAAGGACATATGTCGCATAATAATTCACAAGAATTTATTAGACCGTTTGTTCAAATAATACTTTTAAACGTATAAATTTGTGTTGGAAAAAATATTTACCTCTTCTTGTGTCTTCTTTAGTATCTCGTGTACGTATGCAATCGCGAAATATCCTTGCAACAAACGTATGTGATCCGCATCGGGTTTAAAGTATAAATGCGTGTTACCGATGAGCAAAATTTCAGACTCATTTTCTTTGGATCGTAACGTTGTTACCTAAATCATGAAAAAAATTTGATTTCTCTGATTGATGTTATTAAACATAATAATCATAATGATGTTATTAAACATAATAATCATAATGATGTTATTAAACATAATAATCATAATATCAACATAAGTAATCATACGCGATTACCTGGATGGTTGTATTTCTACTCAAAAATCTGTCCTTTGTCTTTTTGTTGTCGATCTTAGACCAAATTTCGGTAAATTTCGGAAAATCAGTATTTTGAGCCATTACAATGAATTCAAATCCTAATTTCTCGAACCTTTCTTGATTAAAAAATGTGGCAAGTCCCTCGCTAATTTCGTTCTTTGTGACAAACATGCCATCATAATTTAGCATGTATAGAGATGGCAATAAGTCATTCTCGTACACACTTTTATCTACCTCTTGCAAGCAAATTATATCACTATTAAATCCTGTAATATAAAATCGTCACATATAACACATTTGCCTTAGCAATTAAAAATTCTGAAAAATTAATTTTAATTCTTGTTATTCAAGTTGTTTTTTATTATTATTAAAGTTTATTTGATATTGAATAAAACGATTCAAACAACTTGTTAATGCTTTAATGCTGATCTATATACTTTACCTATTATTTCTTTGAGTATCAATTGCTTTCTGTAATCCATATCTAATGCATATTGTGGACAATATGGATATAACACGTCCTTGGAAAAATCAGAATCAGCATATGTATCCGCCAATATGTTATAAGACATCACCCTGAAACTGAATTTGTTTCCCCTTTTAAATATACAGTTTATAAAATGCCTGCATGCTTAATGTATGTTTCGCTGTGTATCCATAAAATAGATTGAATGTTTTATATTAATCATATTTCACAAGTATCATACCTTTTATCAGATAACTTATGTTGTGTAAACTGGTGTCGAATGTCGAATGGACACGGTCCAGGGCCAGCCTCCACAACACCCTTTGACTCTACTTCTGTGATACAACCAGAATCCGATTCATTCCACGGTTCGCAACTAATTTTCAAATTGCAGCCGATGTCGAATGTAGTTGGTACGTAAAGATATCCTTTGCCTACATGTGTCCATAAATCTGGCTTGTTATTAATAGCTTCATTTCTGTACCAGTTGAATATTGATCGTTTCTTGTCGGTGTAGAGTGACTCAAATTTAGATGGATATGTCGGAAAATCCACTAGTATGCTTGATGGCAATGAAATGTTGATGATAAAAGGTGCGTTTCGCTTCACTAAAAACATTTTTTCGAAGATAACTAGTTTAAGCTCTGCAGAGTCTTGCAAAACGCTCTCGCACAACACACTGCCATCCACTAAAATGTCGTCCTTTAGAAGCATAATCTTTCCAGTTTCTACATTATCTCTTGGCAGACTAGCTATTTCAGAAGCGATATCTTTCTTCCTCTTTCTTTCCACCTAGAGAAAAAAATGTATTAATTGCTTCATATCAAATGTACTTTAAAATGTACTTTAAATCACGATTATCATATTCAATAAAATATACCGTCCTCATCTGCTAAATAAGAATCAAATATAACTGATAATTCTATAGCCTTTAAATTCAAGAAAATAGACTTCAATGTTAAATCAATTATTTTTCTGTCGATTTGCTTATGTGCTTCTCACCTTTCTGTTTACAATCTTGCAAACGTTCGTGTCGACTCTCTTGAGGAAATTGTTTACAGTTTCTGATGCTTGTCTAGAGAAGTTGAACTGACGGTCGACTTTCGTCGTTTCATCGACATAGCGAAACGAAATGTCGAATACATCACTGCCTTTCTCGTAACGAAGAAATGCCTCGTTCATTTTTAGTACGTGTTTCGGTTGTATATGTCTGCTGCGAAATTGTGTGATCAATGAGGCTAGATTTTTATACAGATCCAATTTAGCCGTTAATACACCTCGCATTATATTATAACCATCGATTAATTCAGCTTGAAAATAAATTACAGCTTCTTTCACAGGTATAATTCACAGATATAATTTATTATTCTGTTAAATACTAATTAAATAATTAATACAGGTAAATAATTCTCAAAATTAAGTTTCAGGTTATATAAATACCTTGGCAGCATCTCTCGTACACACGTGCATGGTGTAAACATTTGGAAGTGTTACATCGGAGATGCAGTAATCTACGTAAGCATCGATTGATAAAAAGAGAATTCTTTTATAACGACAGATTATGTTGTCATTAATTATTATAAAAAATTGCTAGATAGCGCTATAAGATTTTAAAAACGCAATTATAAAATTTAAAATTTAAAATTAATTAAATAGCGATAATTATTGACAATTTTTTTATTTTTTATCTTAAAATATTTTTATTTTTGCAAAAGACATTCTTCAGCCAATTTTAAGTTTGCATATTATGCAAGAAATAATCGTATAATACAATCCAATTGCTCATTTATTATTTTTTAATTTCGTTTTTTCTTATTTTTCTAGCTTTGTATCCTCAATGTCATCTAATTGTCTTTCTTCATGTTTTTCTGATTTTGTTTCTCCATTCTTCTCTAATTTTGTTTTTTTGTGTTCTTCTGATTCTCCTACCTCGAGTTTTTGTGACTTTGTTTCTTCACATTCTTCTAACTTTACTTCCTCACATTTCTCTGATTTTATTTCTTCATGTTCTTTTAATTTTGTGTCTTGGTGTTTCTCTGATTGCACTTCTTCATGTTTTTCTAGCTTTGTTTTCTCGAATTTCTCTGATTGCACTTCTTCATCTTTTTCTAACTTTATTTCCTTACATTCCTCTGACTGTACTTCTTCATGTTTTTCTAATTCTGTTTCCTCACATTTCTCTGATCGCATTTCTTTATTCTTTTCTGATCTTGCATCGTTATGTTTTACAATTGTGCTTTCCTCATTTGGAATGTTTTTATTAGATTTCTTTTTAAACTCTTCTTTCTTTTTTCCTTTTAACCGTTCTGCTCTTGTTGGAAATTTCACAGTCACGCATGTTGGTACTTTTCTCTTAACCTGCTGTAAATTTTCAAATTTATTACAGTTCTTTGATAGCAATTTAATCGTTGCTTACCATACGCGGTAGTATTCTTTTGCTCGCAGTTTTTTTAGCAATTACAGTCTTGTCCCAGATTTGCTTCTCTCGCCACCAAATACGTTGATATTCGTTTGACAGCAATTGTTCTATATGAGGATGTCTTTCTCTAAAATATGCAAATTATAGATACAAGCTTATGTACTCAGTATAGAAACTTAAAATATGTTTTGAAATTAAATTTATTATCTTTTATAACTAGGATTTAGAATTTAACATTACTTGATATGTTTTAAAATTGCATTTATTTTCTATTAGTATGCTATCTACACATTATATTATATCCATGATTAAAATAATTATGAGACTGTATTTCAAAATGCATTGGCAGTACTGAAAATCTGTACGTGCGTGAACTAGATTGTCAGTACTGACAGTGAATATTCAAACGCAACTTATATCTCTATTAAATTGTAAGTATTTGTATTTTGAGAGTGGATTGTAAGTCCTTTTTGACTATTACCCTCATTAAATACGATACATAAATACGCAGTATATTCATACTTTTCATAAGACGGCACGAACACTCTTGTCGTCGTGTACTCCGAGGACGTGATGTTGTCCGGTGTTTTGTGAGGCACCGCGGGCGTCCATGTTTGCGTAATGCATGACCGTCGCATTCATGCGAATAACCCCCTAGGGCGTCCTCGAACCTTCGAATTTATCAGCGTTTATGGGCACGACGCGCGCGTGAAGCCACGACTTTAACAATCGTCCTGATCTTTTCGTAACTTCGGCAGATTCTCGCAAAGGTTATCGCGAGTTGTAGAGGACAAGGACTAGTTTGACAAGTGCGAATCAAGGCGGAAGGCAGCTATCAAGTAACGAAGGCAGCTCCGAACGACGCGTTTTTTTGACGAAAGATTTATCGATGCAAATGGCAGATTTCAAGGTAAGACATACTTAATAATAGATTCGACAAACAATAACAGATGTAGACTTTTTAACTGCGCTTGTTGACACTTTCTGTAATGAATAAAGTACACTTAATGATATAATAGTTTATCATAGCAATAATATCATGTAGCTAACAATGTTTAGGATTTACAGATAAAGAAGGAGAAAAGACAAAATTCTAGGAAGGCAGGAAGTGCAGTTAAAAGGAATGCAATTGTAATATTGTTCTTATTACATGTACTTTTCTGTATTTTGATATATGATTAATGTTTTTCACCTGAAACATTACATTTGCATTACAAAGAACATAACATATATGAGATGCAAGTAGATCTGATAAGAATTTTTACAACATTATACTTTGGGAATAGTGAAGATTTAAAGATATTAAGATTTCAAGCTTATAATTTTTTATTATGAGCAAACACGTATCATGTCATATTATATTGCTTATTTTAACAAAGATGAATGGGTGATATTTTACATCTTTTGTTGTGACATTAATTATTATGTCTTTCAATTATTAAATGTCTATGTTTAATATATTGATTACTAAGCTTAAAATAAAAATTTTATTATAAAGTGATGTTCATTCAGAAATAAATAAGGAATAAGATTCTGCTTTCAATTTACATATTTTCAATCAGATTTGAAAAAGTATTGAAGATTTCATTGAAGATTAATGCTTTTCTAAATTAAATGGAAAAGATGTAAATTAAAAACATATTCTTTATTTATTTCTGAACGAACGTTACTTTTTAACAAAATTTTTATTTTATGTTTAGTAATCAAAAGTTTTGAACATGGATATTTAATAATTAAAGATATAACAATTGAGAAAGATGTAAAATGAGGGTTAATGCTTTTCCAAATTAAATTGAAGATATTTTGCTATTGGCTTATATCTTTTCAATTTAATTTGAAAAAGCATTAATCTTCATTAGGTCGTAATTCAAGAATTATGTTACAACATCTTTCTACAAACAATCTGCCGTTGTCACTTTCTATTCGCTAAGCACAGTACATTTTATACCTACATCAATTTCCTTCTCACAACTTGTTCTCACAACTCAGGTGATAAAAGCAGAAGTTTGTCACAGGATTCACTCCTGGCTGTTCCTTTTTTCGATCCTTCGAGTTAACACCGGTGACACGCACGCCGATATTATCATGCTAATTATAGAAACGCGTGCCAAAGGCATTAGTTGCCGTAATAGGAGCGAGTTCGGTCGAGTTCAGGTTGCGTGGCCGTGAACACCGATTATTAATCCTGAGGTTTAATGTCTTCATGCATGAGCGTGCATATAAGCGGAACCCACACGTCCTGCGATTTAATATCCTTTTATTAGGGGATAGTTAATGTCAACGTTGCTCGACGCGTATCACCACGAGCCGATTCGATTCCGATATTTACAAGCATTAACGCGATGATGTAAGTCCAACGCTCGTTTCATAATGCGGGGTAAAGCAGGGTAATTGCGACAACATTTTTCACTGATACAATTGATAGCTGCCGCCGTTTGCTAATCACATCGCGACATGCATTATGCAAATAATTATATTTTTATTTTATGAGAACTGCCAAGATACATTTGTACATTATCGGAGGCAAAACTCTCTTAGGTAAAAACAAAAACAGTCAATGTATACTTTTGATCATTTAATAAGTAGTCATATCATTGAATAATTAAATATTTAAGCAGTTATTAAATTCTGAATATTTCGATAATTAAATAGTAAAGAAATTTATATATATATATATATATATATATATATATATATATATATATTCACCTATAATTAAGTAGTAGCAAGTCACTGTTGGAGGAAGTAAAAGTTTCTTTGAGCAAGTTTGATGAGATTAATTAATTAAATTTTCTGTTGTATTAGCATTGCAAATCATTCTTTCTCGATCATCTAAATGATATGTTTCGTCCACGTAAAATCTTCTATATAATTTTCGTCATTTTACACTTATATAATTATAGCGACTTTGCCGAGAAAGTCCGCAAGAGACGTAACTGAAAGTGGTCCAGCTATCGAAAAATAAAGAGAGACAACAAGATGAAGGATAAAAGCAAAACCGATAGTAATCACGAAGGACAGTCGTGTTCATGCTAATGAATTTTTTTCACTCGCACCGATGCTAATCATTGCTATATGCGTATTACATGTGTGCGATATTGCGTATGCTTTTATTAAATCGTTTGGCCAAGCCACACCTGTGCAGAATCAGGGACAATATTCCAAGCCGATATTTTTATCTCATCATCCAAATCTCCGTGAATTGAATTGGTCACATTCCAGAAAAGGAGGAAAGTATTTAATTTTTAGCTTAGACGCTAGAAGAGTTAATATTTTTTTTTATTTCTGCATTTACACCTTTTTTGATCGCTGCAATTTTTTTCCAGTTAATGTTATTTCTTTATTATTTTCTATTTTACATTGTGCTTCTTATCATAATTAGAACATTTATTATTCTTATACACAAAATTACGTACAATTAAATAGTCTCAATTTTTACAAAAATTTTATTTGACAAAATTGGATGAATCAGAATTTGACAATCAAAAGTAATTGTTTTTTTATACAAAATTGAATCAAATTCTCACAATTTTTATTGTTTCTCAGATAGAATATTATATATGCAGATGAAAAAATAATATAAACATTACAATCAAAACATTATTGCCATATATAAGATAATCTTATTTTGCACAACAATTCAACAGAAATAAATTTGGTTATTTCTGTAGAGAATCTTTTCCCGTTCTTTTATTTTGCATAAAGATATCATCACGACCCAAATTCTATTTACAATCACATTCATAAGCAATGCACAGCCGGCGTTTTTTTAAATTTATCGCGACGCAGGGATCGCAAAGAGATTTCTCGGCGTAATTGCGTTCTCGCTCACTTTTAGTCGTGTGTTTGCGTTCCTTAATTGACTTTTTTTTTTATCGGCTTTAATCGGATTGCACAATGTTGCTGTGCGCCACACGGATCTCGCATGCACGCACCCACGAAATTTACATAAAGGATATCACGTTTCACGGCCGGAATAATCTGGCCCACGGCTCGCATAATCCCGGCCACTTTCAGACGACCGTCGCACGATTGCGCTTTGTAACGACTTTAATATGCCAAACTGAGTTTTCGATTGGTGCCGCGCGCGAAGGCAGATACATTTTTACATTTGAAACTTCTGAATCAATTTCTGAATGACAGGCTTGACGAGATTGAGGTTTATTCCGTTGTCATTGTATTGCAAGAAATAAAGGTGGTTATTATTTAACTTTGTCGGTGTTGAAATTTTTTGTGCGTTATACGTTTAAAAATTTTACGCAACTTCTACAGAAATCTTATTCACTTGCAAAATCTTGGATTACATTTTTAATTATGCACAAGACGACTGGAGGGTTTTGCATATGTTTATATTGTTCATTATACCTGTATTAAACTGCGTGGCATTTTTATTTACATTTATTTATCAAGTAAACTTTTCTTTGAGATATAATTACGTAAAAAGAAAAAAGATCCGAAGGTAAAGTAAAGAGGAAATAAGATTAATTTTTAACGAGATACACCGTAATTTGTGTGTCTTACTTATTATTATTCCGGCCAAACAGTCACAGATGGTACTGAGCATTTTGTGTATCATAATTCAGGTTGTGAGAGCACAAATTAAGAACAGATTTATATTAAGTATACGTTTCGTACTACGGACGGCGCGTGTGAGAGAAGCCAAAGAAAATCGAAAGTCCGCCGGTGCACGACGTGGCGCCAGCTGAACTTCAGTGATTGGAGGGCCCACTGCACGACGACGACGGGTTACGTGATTTGGCAAATTGCTCAGATCTGCTTAATTAATGGGAAAACGTATCGGGCGTCGCGCACAGGTGCAGCTGCACTCGCGCGCCAGGCAGATGCATCGCGGTAGCGTCCGGGATTTTTTATTTACTTCTGCCATTTAAAGTGTCGTGATTATGGTAAAGCGAAAATCTGGGTCGGAGAAACTTGGACCGCTCTCATTTTCGTCCTTCTCGTTTTTTTTTCCGTTTGTTTTTACCTTTTTTTTTTTTTAGTTTTTATTTTTACAACGCAGACGAAACATCTGGAACGCCGGTAAACGAACAATCTGATATGTAAATGCGCGATCAGAAGTGTTTTCTTTTCCGAGCGACGACAAATCGAGAGTGATTTAACATAAGCTGTGATAGCGTTTGTGAAAAAAAGAAAGAGAAAAGAAACATGTACCGCTGTGTAAATATCGTTTGATACATATATCGAAGCAGAGAGAATGTTTATTGCTACTTTTACTTTTGAAAACATCTATAAATCAATTTAAAAAAAATATATATTATATGCATTTACATAAGTGAGCGTTATTAAAAAATTTTTAGTTATTTCTCGCATACTTCTGCGATAGAAAGTTGAAAAGTGAATTGTTGATAAATAGCTCCGGATATTTCAGATCGGAGGAATTCTATCCTTCGAGCACGATTCTTTTGTAGATTGGCGATAAAGAAATGCGTATTGTTTCGTCGTGGCCGGATACCGCAGGCTTTTTGCACCCTATCTGATTGAGAATGATCATTGTAAATTAAATTCAGCTGGATATCGAAGGACATTGCCATTTGACATCGATTATTATCGCGGACAGTAGAGTGTCCGTTAAAAAGTTGTCCTGGTAGCCGAGTGTTACGAATTGTAACAATGTGTTTTTCAATGGCATTTAGGCTCTGTTCTCTGTAGTTTGTGCTGTAGTATTTCACCTTCAGAAATATAGCTAATAGCATCACGTAAGCGTTTTAGATTCAATCTGCACTTCATATTTCGAGCGTTGAAACGCGGTGGCAGCGCTCGTTTGTCATAATAAGCTCAGTCAAAGGTATGATAGTTTATGCAACTAGAGAATTTGTTACTTCGCGAAAGATTAATGGACTGGATTATTCGTATCTAGAATCTGTAGAAGTAAAGGGATCTTTGATATGAAGAATCCTTGATTATGTTTAAGTTGAATATTCCAATCAAATCGTAAGGGCATCTAAAAACACTTGATAAATTAGGATTGTTTAGATTCTTCGCGTTTTGCATTTTGTAATATATCAAACCAGCATTTTTAATTTTAATATTATTTTGCAAGATTTCTAAAAACAAAAAGCTTTAGAGTATAGATATTAGAATATTTTTTTTATCTACCAAATCGCAATATCTATGCATAAATTTTTAATTCCATAAAATGCAAAAAATTCTTAGTTTTATAAACAACAAAATCGACAAATTTTAGTTTTTCGGAATGCGAGATATTTTATTTTATACGAGAAACATTTGTACTTTTAAATATAAATTTAAGTATTCCACGGAATCGGAAGTGAAGATAAAAAATGAAATTAAGTTATTTATGAAATTATATCACTTAATTACTGCGTAAGGGAAAACTATTTTTAATCCGATCAGCGAGCGCTAACAGGTCAAATGCACAACAACAGTTTCCGTTGGAGAACGTGATTCACGATCCGCGAGAATCAAGGATATAACGTATAGCCGCCGGCCGGTTTCTTGCTTAACTGTTACTCGCTCTTTCAAAACACCGATATGCGGGTAATCTTCGTGCTGTTCACGCGGAGATGATGAACAAGAAGAAGAAGTTGAGGAAGAGCTCGAGTGAACGTGCGATTGCGGGAGAGCGAGCACCTGCGAAGACGTTCACCGACGCATACGAGCAGCACGCGATCTATCGATATCGGTGATAAATCTTCTTCGTGGAGGAGTGAGGAAGATTTTCTTGGACCGATTGGCCTGGTACTTGGAAACTTGTTTTGCAATTTTCTAATGGTGCTATAAAATGCAGTTAATACGGTACAGTGATCGGTTTGTCTGTCTTATAGGATGCTTCAAAATCAACTGATGTTTTAGCAATAGATTAATATGAAAGAGAGATCTTGGATCTGAATTTCTTCGTCCGTTTATCAAAGTTCTAAGATCGACGAGAGCTTTCGGATTCGGATAGATTAAACTCCTTTGAGTTCCGAGATTCCTATTATTGTCATCGAGAACTGCATCATATTGTAGTAGAAAACCTTTCATATCTCGTCACAGTGGTTAGATTAAAAGGAGCTCGATATGAAGTCAACCGAAGCGTCGCCGGATTAATCGAAGTGATGGTTTACTTCTCCACTTACGTCCTTCAATGTCCGATTGCAGCACGGTGCGTTATAGCTCGTTCCATCCTCCTCATCTTATCGATCTGAAAAATTCGCAAATCATCGTTTAAGAAAGCGTTCGATAAAAGCGAAAAAATTCGCTTGATGACGGGAGTCATTTTTTTTTTTTTTTTTTGTTATTGTCTGGATTCGCAAACTCTCCCCGATCGAAGTACATATCGTCGATGAGGTTTCATGGCGGTTATGTTAATTATCTCGGTTTGATCTTTCGATTTCTGCCTGGTTGTTAATCGCGAGACGCGGCGTTACTTAATCTCCGATCGATGAACTACATTCTTAGATGATCTACTTTCGGAAATGTTTCTCACTTTCGCTCTTGACCGGCTTGCCGGCAATCGCGCGCGCGCAGATAGACGTTACATTTTGTCTTGGATGATCGATTGATGCTTAGAAAAGAGTGTGTCTGCTTGTCAGTGCCGTTTACTTTAGATAGGTCCTCGAAATATAGAAAGTCCAATAAGAGCGCGATTAGCTATAATACCGTCCTTTTTTCTCTTCTCATTTCTCTCGCGTTTCACTCCGCCCGTTTTACTTTTTCTTTCAGCAAATCTTTTTTTACCGGTGATCAAAGTAGCGAGACGAATTAGAGATCAGTTGATACAAGATAGATGGTAGACATTTTTGAGGTCGTAATTGCAGAGTATTATCTCAAAACTCGGTCGATCCCATTGCGAAGATTTTTAGGGGCACGCCACATCCGTTCGCGCGCATAACATAAACAACTTGACTTTAAGTTAATTGTGTAATTAATGGATAAGACGCAATTAACTCATACATATCTTCGGAACATATCTTAATACTTTATTCAATTTCATGCATTAACTTTTTGCGATGTAAATTTTGAAAAGATTAATAGATTATTATCAAGTTTTTGTTTTAATTTTAAAATTGTCTGATACATTTTGTAAATAATTGTTACGGTTTGTGCAGAGTTTTGGTTATTTAGAAAGTTTTAAAAAGATATTTTGTTGGTTGTAATTATTTACAATTTTGAATAATTATTGAATTGCACAGAAAATTGCCAAAAATCACTGTATTGATTTAGCCTTGACATTAGACTGTAAATAATAAAATCTTTGAATTTTTGTTATATTTGTAACGCGGCAATCCGATAACGAATAATTAAATAATGACAAATATTAATTAATTTGTACTTATGTTTATTTGCTTAACTTTTATATAATTCTCCACTTCACAGAAGTAATAATATAAACTATTTATTACGATAAATAGAGATATCAAGCAGCGTTATTTATTACTAATTTATAACGACAACTTAGTTTCTTTTAATACATTTCTTCACTCCATTCCCATTTTCATTTATCACGCGAAGTTAGCGAGAACGCACCGAGAAAAGTCAATAGATAACAAGCAACGTGTATGAAGAAATAGGAAAGGATTTCTAGACAGCGCGCGCACTATTAGAAACTAGTTTCGCTGTGATGTTAACCCCCCGGATTGCATACCGCTAGCTATCTTTGCACGTTGGCCAATTGCGTGTTTTCCTTTTAACTCGTCTTCCATAATTGCGCATGAACTGTTCAGGTAAGCGCGCGTCCGCGCGATAACCCGGCAATTAATAAAATCGTACCGCGCGCAATTCCGATTTAATGCGAATTACAGGCAACGCGTAACTTCTGCCTTCGCATTTCACGCCAGAGAAATATACTTTCTTTCGGAAAACTCCTTCAGAGTCGGCGAATCGAAAGAGAGATTCGGGAAAGGAGAAAAAGAAGGAGGTGCGCCATTGCACCTGCGGTAATTGTCGGTAATTAGTAACGCGTTCGCGAACGTAATCTCGGGTATTTCATATTCAGCGCGGGGATAAATCACTCTTATTAATTGCCGGGTTGCGAAAAGAGAGAATCCTTCTGGATTGTAACTTTGAATCGTGGAGGCGCGCGATGAGATGCAATATTAAGTTCCGATATTGCAGTGGAAATGCTTCATCCCACAATCTTCTCCCGTGAAATTTCGATATGATAAATTTTTTATATCATAGATCTTTAAATTTATTGGTATCACGATCTTTTAGTTTACGCAAGAAATTGACAAATAAATTAATTGAACGTGAATCGCGCTACGTGATTAGGGTCAAATAACTTTAAACATTACAACCTTTAATATTTATGGGTTATTTGGAAAATCGTCGAAAGATCGAGATTGTAACAACGGTTCGTTCATGGGAAAGAATGCTTGTAAATATCCGCAAACACCTAGAATCGGGGGATCAGTCCTTTCTTTCGTTAAAGCGGTTACCCGGCAAATTATGTAATTGCACGATATATCCATCCGTTCGCAACTATTCAGCTGTCAAAAGTGTTCTTTGTGTAAACTCACGAAATGCTCGCAAGCTGCCCGTATTTCCCTCAATAACAGTCATTAAGCGGGCGAAACGAACAGTTAGGGAATGAGCGGGCTAAATCATTACGATATTATTCAGTGACAGGGTGTAATCATCGAAGGCGAAGTCATTAAAGTCCCAATTGCACATCGACTCCTCTGTTGTATTCATAACTTCTTTATTTGCTCGTTATCTCGTCAATCACGAGTCATTTTGTACGAGGTGCGGCAAGTGCGAATTGTTCAAACTTCGATTTCTAAAACACGTACAATGCTCTAGAATAAAAATTTTATCGGTACAAGATTAATTTATTATTAATATAATAAGATGAGTTAAAATATAACTTTTTTTTTTTTAAGTGAAAAAAGAAGAAATTGTTTCAAATGCAAAAAATCGGTCGCTTTATTTATATGCATTTACATTGCAATGTATATTACGCAACAGTATTTACAAAATACTTCAGAATGATAAATTTATGTATTTATAGTGATTCACGGTTTTTCTATTTTCTGGTTAAATTGTTGTTTATACATAATTCTATTTTCACGTATCGTCAATTCTTGGATGTATCTCCGATTTGTGTTTTGAATGTTCCCGAGAAATACGCGACGTGAAATTGCAATGTGATACCGCAATGTGAATTCGGTACGCTTGACTCAGATTGATAATCGGGATTCGACTCGCGAAACTACCGTGTCGCATCTTCCATTCACTCGCAATCATCCTTCGTAGCTGACCATATATTAGCGAAGAGCTGTTCCGTCTTTCGCTCTTTCTCGTGTTTTATTATTAGGCACACGCTATAGGTCCGTGGCGATTGCGTAAAAGGAAACCGATTCAAACGAGTTTATATCGATTGGATTTTTGTCGAATCTATTCCATCATCGTAGACGTTCTCCATATTGAGACACGGGAATTTTGAAAGTGATATTCTGTCTCTTAGAACTATAGATATTAAGCAAGCATTTAGAAATGAATAATGAGAACGCTAAACGATTTTGTTAGGTAATAGTGGGCTCGTGTTTCTATTGCACCGATTGTAATATGTTCCTTTTAATGATAGTAGTTGAGCAATCATTTTTTTCTGCAAATATTAATATTTAAAAATTAAATATTTTATTTATAAACAAATGCCTGTTTTGTGACACATAGATAAAGCGATCAATTTTTTATACTTGAATCATATCCTCTTTTTTTTTCGTTTTTCGACAAAAAAGTTACACTTTTATTAATGTTACTGTTTAATTATTAATTGACGAATGTAATAGAACTTAGCACTCAATATTTCTGATATATAATTAGGAAAGAGGATGAAATATTTAAAGAATGTTTATTATTAATAAGTTGTAAAATTAGCAGATCCAGTAGCTGAATGCACGAGTCTTAATTATTTAAATTTTAAGTGTTTTATTCGTGTTTACAAATAAGCACGACCGAAATACGAATATAATTATTATTTTATCATAATTTAACGATCAAGAGCTTACTTGAAGTTAATGTGTCTAAATTGTCTCTCGGTTCCATATTGCATAACACGGTCCGTTTATCTCCTCGTTTGCACGTGCAAATCTCGCTTATGTTCTTTAAGTGCTACAACGATATGACCACTTTTGGATCACGTCGGGTCGCAACCCCGTTTTGTTTCGCACGCGATACCGCGCGATTGCGGTGCGCGGCAGATGGATAATTGACCACGGTGTCGTCATACGCGGTGGCAAGAGGCAGAGAAAAAAAAAGATTATGATGGTAACCGGTGAAAGTAAAGTATCGTTCACATAAGGATTAGATGCGAGATGCAACTGGGAAACTAGTCGGTCGACGCATCAATTCGCATAAGTGCACTAACGTAAGAGTTCGAGAGCTCTGCTCGAGTCGGGCGCACTTTCTATAGACATTTCGTCCATTTTTCCGCTTCTTACAGAACCAGGCGACGTGTTCGTTTCATTTTAACACAAGAACGTGCATGTAACATGAACAAATGTACCTAATTCTTATAATATTTAAAAATGCAACGCACTCGTGAAAGCTTGAACAAATATTCAAGGTATAATTATATATACTCTTGGCTGTATCACGTATTCTGTTATAAAAAATTATTAGATCGCACACATTCTTAAGATTTATAAATTCTCGTGATTAATATGCGTACTTTTCAGTTTCATAAATTTCGGACTTTTTTATTCTATTGGTTCTCTCGGCGCTAAAGTTTTTCGACTCGTTCATAAATATGATTGATTCTTGATATTATCTCGACGTTTTATTTAGTAAATCTTACATTTAAGTTTCATATACCTCCGTGTAGTAAAGCCTTTGACTTTTTTACACTTTTATAATTTCTTAGTTTTTTAGTCTCGTAAAATCTTACTTTTATAAATCTTCTGCTTCTGCTAAACTCTTGATTTAGCAGATCTTTATCTCGATCCTAACAATTTCTCAATACACTAATAATTTACGGCTAGAGTTATAGAATATCTGCAATCTATACTACTTGCACGAATGATAGATTGCTCGACAGTGCGCAACAACGGACAGTAACTAATCGTGCAATTTGCACACAATTTTGTCGCGCGGCGAATAAGTTTACTTGGCATGAAATTAACCTTTGATATAATAAGGAAAAAATCACCGATATTTTACGGGTATCCAAGTTTCATGAATTATGAATTCTCTGACTTTCGACGTGGACTTTCACTGATCCTTACGCAGGACGAGCACTCTTATTCTGCGGTTGCACGTTCACTTCGCGAAGTTCGTTTTTCCAGCATTTATTATACACAATTTACATTATTTAATATTTTAATGTATCAACTGTATCGTGGAGATTAATTCATAGCAGAATGTATAATCGAATTATAATAGTCACCTTTCAATTTAATCATATGAATTATGTGGATTATTAGCTGTTATTAATTTTATACG
The DNA here is from genome assembly GCF_040581485.1 of Linepithema humile. NCBI lineage: Eukaryota > Metazoa > Arthropoda > Insecta > Hymenoptera > Formicidae > Linepithema > Linepithema humile. Next base: position 21,155,902 of record NC_090132.1, on the reverse strand, counting down.
AACTCTCGAGAATAAATTTCTTCTTTATTATTTACAATTATTAACAAATATCATTGCATATTTTTGACAGATAATATTCTATTACTGATAATCTTAATATTTTCAATTTTCTATGACTCTGTGTTAAGCAGAGTTTGAAACTTTATTAATTTAAATAAATCACATATCGCTACAATTAGAAAGCTAATTTTGCACAACTTGCGCATTTTAACAATTACGTAATGCACATATGCTACCAGTAACCACAAATTTCATCGTTCACGTAATACCGAAAGGGCACTACGTTTCTCTACCGAATCCCATGTAATCCGATATTATCGACTCACTTATGATAGGCGTGGGTAGTTGAAAAGTGGCCCAGTGCGCAATGTAACGGCGTTAGGGTCCGTAGGAAAGAGGCCGAGCGAGTCATGGGCCTCGATTTCTAATTCGTTTAGGGTGTGAACTTGTAGCACGGCCTCCGGCAAAATTTTTCATTATTCCATTATGCATGAGCGAATGGAGTGCTTTCAGATTACTACTGTATTGATATAGATAGGACCCTTAGAAAATTAACTTGTTAAATCCGTCATCACTCTATCCGAAGGACAATCGACTTTTTGTGTTTCGACGATTCATTGCGCGTATCGCCAAATAGGTTCGTGAAAGCAACGTAGGCAAAGAATCGTTTCATATATTCTTAAAACATAGCATTACGCCGATCTGTCACTTTTCACTAAAAATATATTCATCGAAGCAAGTTTTTTTTTATTAACAGTCAGATTTATATGTTTATTTTATTGCTGTTCGCCGAGCTTCAGAAAGATTGAGAGAATATTTCACGGTGACCGGATATTTAAGATGCGATTTCTTAATAAACTAGTATGAGGCAAAATGAGGAAAAATGAGATAAATCAACGTTCCTTTTTAACATTTTTAATTAAAATTTTTTATATTTTATATTTTCTGAAATATTATCTTCTATAAATAAATAAAGACATTTATTCTAACTGAAAGTGTGACCTGTTGTATAATTGAGGGCTTAGCTCCGCTCGATAGCGCCGATTCATCATCGCGGTAAGACTCGGTTCGATTCCCATCGAGGAGCTTCGGTTGACAACGAATTAATGGAGCGCAGTTCGGCCGCTTCGGCTCGTTTACTTTGCGGCTCGCGATTCTTTCGCCGCGGCCCGGCGATCGACGCGAAACGAATCGCTTCATAAAGATTATGAATGAGACCGGCCTCCCACGATGCTTTTATTGCCAACGGGATCGTTCTTTAAGTTTGGTTTTCATATGAGAATAGAAAAAAATAGGATTCCAAAAGTTGACAGGAACATCATTCTGTGGAACTGAGTTCTCAATCTTTGATAACTTTTAACACCTTGTGTGTACATTGTTATAATTTATGTTAAAGATAATACTTTAATAATTTGATAATTTAGTTGGAATTGTTGGGTTTCGAATAAATTTTTGTGAATTAAAATAATCACTATTAATTTTAATACATTTTTTTATGAAAACGAATTCTTATACGCCCGATTTAAGAAATTCCGAGCTCGTAGAATGGAAATCGATAGCTTTATGTGAAATAAATCACGAAGAAGCGACAAATTTTTTGCACTAACTTAGTAATAATAATAATATATAATATTCATTAATTATTTATATTTTTATTTATATTAAAAAAATTTATTTTATATGATTGAATACGTTGAATGATTATAAAGTCATTATAATTTAACTGTTCATTATAATATAATATTATATGTATATGATAGTTTTATTATCAATTTTCAGCGAAATTACTTGAAAGAAATCATTGCTAATCTTGATGTATCTAATTTCTACTTTCTACAAAAGTAGGTTATTTTGACTGTTATTTTCAGATCGAGAAAATTTTACTTGAAACACGTTTCTTCTTGTTTCCACAATTCAGTGGTTAGCTTTCATACAGTGATACTTTAATTACGTGAACAATCTGTGCAGCTCGGTTGTAATTTTCTCGAGCCTTGACGTTTTCCCTCACGGAAGAAATCGCATTGTAGCGAAGCGCAGTGTGCGCAACAGCTATTTGCGAATCTACGGAATTCACGATGCCATGTTCTATGCAGTCTACGTGCGTAATTCTCCGTGCGTTACATTCCGCGGTAGGTATATGTATTCTACGCACGCGGAATGCTACCGATCGTTTATTTCGTAGAGCTCTGATCGAAAAATCTCGTGCCGAGCTGTTAGCGATTGTCCTTATTCTCGTGTAAACAGAAGAACGGTTCTCTGCTAATGGATGAGATAAACTTCCGCATATCGAGGATTGTGTTAGATCCCAGTCTCCATAGCTATATAAATTGTAACGAAATCACGGGTAATTTTTTTCTCACTATCGTAAGAAAAAAATATCGACATATATCTTACAATTAGTGAGACAAATTTCTCATTTGTCAATTAATGGGGATAATAAGTAAACAGTTTTTTAAAGTTTATTCCATCAGCTAATGTACGTGTACAGCTGTATCTACATTCCAAAGTAAATATCTTTAAACATCTCTAACATTACACGTACGATTTTGAGATTATTTGTATAATATATATACTTGTACAAGCTTTCTATCTGAAAACCTGACGTGCCGCTCGATAGGTTGAAAAATAAAGGAGCGAGGAATTAAAATTATGTAATTTTCAATTTGCGCGGAAAAGGGGCGAATCATGAAAGGGCAATCCCCCCCGCAAGGAACACGGTGCCCATACCTCTGCCAGCTGGCAGGTCGAGAACGGGGCTAATGCTGGAGTAAAGGTTATCTAACTAACGAATGACGCTCGGCTTGGTTGCGCTCGCCTTCTCTTCTATATCCTGGGGAGATACATTGCACGCCCCTCGCGGATACAATCCTTACATTCGCGGACACATCCGCCGTCGGTGTTATCGTAATCTCGCCGTCGAGATTCTCACGAGCCCGCCGTCATTCCGTCAGTTCTCCCTCGCCGCATCGCTTCCGTCATAAAAACCAGGAACGAGATGCGCTGTAAATGTGCGCAGAGTGTTTAGTGACTACATCCGTGAGCGAGTCGATTCGTGAGAAAGACCTTTCTGCTCGAAAATTTCTTCATAATTTTTCAATGATATACGGAGACAATTTTATATCAGAAATCATTGTGTACGGCAATAGCCGTGGATTATAAAGGAATTATAAAAATGTTTACTACATTTTTTTCACATAATGGCCATAGTATTTAAATTCACAATTCTTCTTATGGTCCGCGGCTACTGCCGTACATAGTGATTTTTGATATAAAACTTTTCTTTCGTGTATAATATTCAGATATAAGTTTTAATACAATGTATAATTATTCATTTTTCTAACGAAACCAAACATGTTATTTCCTTAAAGAAAATTTTATTTTTAATATCATTTTATCAGTGCGATTAAAAAGTAAGAAATAAACAAATGAAACAAATTGTTTATAAGAATCAAACTCTGCTTTTATCGATTAACTTTATAAAAAAAAAATGTTCTTTGAGTTCACCGATCTTTCATCTGGATTTGGATTCACAAACTTTCGTCCGGATTAACCGGTTTTTTTTTTTTGTTTGTTTGATTTCCTTATTAGCGGAGTCGTTAAATCGATCCTCGACATTTTCTCATGAACGACTTCTCAATGTGATGTGCGGAATGTTTTGTCGAAGGATGCGCAAAGATGCGAAGCAAGTTGATGACTTTCCATCCTCGTGGACACGTTACACGTCGCAAAATGTCAAGGCGTCCCCGCGCGAGTGAAAGGATGCGTCCTGCGGTGCCGGGCAAGCTCGCTTTCCGTTTTTCATCTCCACGCGCGGAATAATTAACAAATTAATAACCAGCCACATCTCTAATCACCCGTCGCGATGAAATCGAAAGGGGCGCACGTTTCAAGGATTATATGCGAGAATAACAAGGTGCAAAAACAGATGCTGACTTCATGGAGAAAACTGAAAATGATAGTAACAATAAAATAATAACTTGAAAAAGTCTTCGTCAAGCAAGGAAGGAAAATGATTAAAGTTAAATTAATATTATGAAAAAAAGGGTTTTCTTCTATCAAAGTAATTAAGAAAAATATTAGACATTACGAAAGAAATATTATCTCACACAATGTATAATTTTAAAAAATTTACAGGTATTTTCAAGCAAAATAATTATAGTAAATATTGATTGTCAAACTTTATTTATTTTAATTAATTTCTAAGCAAATTATATTGTAAATTTTATACTGGCGAGATATTTAACGATTACGATAACCTTAAGAAACAATTTTTAATTTTTTTTCTGTCATGGATGGAAAGAGGCAGGATTTTTATGTCAATTTTTATGCGCTAATTACGAATCCGGATTTTAAAATGCTCCATCATGTCACAATTTTGGGAAATTCAAGATTAAAGTTTTAAAAAAGGGCTATTTTGATGTACTTTATGATGTTATAACTATGATATGCAACTTGTTGGAAAAGTTTATTTTTTTTTAAATAAAGTATATTACTAGAACTTTTAATTGAAAGGTTTTAATCGAAAAGAATTTTTTGTGTATATTTGTGTATATTGTGTATATTTTGTGTATATCCATTATAAATGGATGTAAAAACTGCGAATAAGTCGCTGAATATTTTCAATTTTTATGGAACACATAATGATTTTTAAGATTACTAACTACGATTGTGATGTCAAAATTGACAAATTCAAAATGACATATTTGATATGGTAGATAGTCAGTTTATAAACTATCTGCGGATGTAACAAACACTATATTGAATCGTCAAAATCTTGTTAACCGTAATGTACACAAAAAAATTCCTTTTGACAATTAAAAGTCCTAATAATATACTTTATTTTAAAAACATTTTCTAACATGTTGCATACCATAGTTATAACATCATAAAGTACGCCAAAGTAGCCCTTTTTTACAACTTTAACCTTGAATTTCTCAAAATTGTGACGTGATGGAGTATTTTAAAGTCTGGATTTGTAATCAGCGCATAAAAATTGACATAAAATATCTGTTTCCATCCATGTGACAGAAAAAAAATTAAAAATTGTTGCCAAGTGTAATTAGACATTTACAGTCGTCTGATTTATATCATTTCTTTGATCAATACCGTTGATTAGCATTCGATATATTGTTATTGAATGAGAAAGAAAAGTTATTGAAACAGAAAGAAAAATCGCGAAATGCTAATATGACGAGGAATTAACCATTGATGCATAATTATGATTATTTCCGCAATGAGTTAACGATATTCGCATTCAGATGAAAATCTTTTATACCTCTTTATATTTATGAATATTTATTAGCAATAAAATGCTAATAGCGCACGGAATTATATTTTTTATTTAATTTTTATAATCAATTTTGAAATTTATAAGATACTCAAAATGTCTTGTATGTTTCTTTTACAATTTTTTATTCTTTATATTTTTTTGATAAGGACGATGTGTTCCAATAAGATTATTTTAACTTTTCTATAAAACGCAATAATTATTCAGGAAGCAATGATTTTTTTATTTCAATATAAAGTACAAACATGGCGGTTATATGTGGAATACAATATCTTCCAAATGGCCGCCCCGGCTCTTCTTGCAGACTATCATCTTTTTGTAGAAATGTTGTGCTTTTAGAAATTTTCTATCACATGTTTGCATAAATGTGGCTCTATTTCAACGATAACAACTGCAACATATCATTTGCATCATTTTCTGATAAAATATTCTTATCTTTATTTTAAACAAAAAATTTAAATAATTATTCTTTATGTCAAATCAGATTTTAATTCAGATTTCATTATTAAAAGCATGAAAAATAACTTCGTTTCATGTTTTACGTACAAGTAAGACATGTGCTATAAAATCTTGTTTTTTTTACCGTTGACCTTTAGTTCTGGAATTGTTTTGGATTATTGGCATAGATTTTTCCCTTCACGTATTTCCCCCTCCTCCAAAAAAAAGTCTAATGGTGTTAAATTGCATGATTTTGATGGCCAATTGACGTTCCCTCTTCGAAAAATAACACGACTAGAAAATTTGGAGTACAATAAAGCAATTGTTTCATTAACTGTGTGGCAGGTGGCACTATCCTGTTGAAACTACATATTGTTTAAGTCCATATCATTTTATTTTCGAATACATATCATCGTCTTTAAATACATAATATCATCTTTGAATACAAGATGTTACACAGAATTTTATAAGAAAAATAATTTACTTACCTATTTTTATTAAAAATTGCGTTCCTACGATATTAAATATCGTTTTAATGTAACTATCTGTTGTGCTTTAGAAATTATTTATATGTTTTAATGAGATATATTTTACTTATGGTAACTCACCTCTATAGATTAAAATTATGTGTTTATTAAAATTACAGTACTTTGTAACAATTAACAATTTGTAACAATAATACAGTTAACACCGTCTTGAATTGCGAATGCCAGAGCTATAAATTTAATTGCTATCTTATTTTAATTTAATTGCTGTACTGTTTCGAGAAATCGAACTAAGAGAAATATTCGAAGCTAAAATGATAAATACATTATGATGTAAATAGTTTCTAAGAGATTACAAGTAGTAACAAACATTACTAACATAATAAAGAATGACTGTTGATTTGACTGTTGATATCTAATCGGATAAATTTCTGCATAAAATATAGAAAGTAAATTTGTATGTTGTTTTTTACTATTGTTACAGAAAATGTGTGGAAAATTATACTTTTAAAATAAATAATTTTTAGAATTATGTATACTATGTCAAAATATAAATTAAATATTGTTTCGGTTATAATCAATTTATTTTACATTATAAATTTATTAATATAAATTTTTATACATTGCTACGAATAAAAGAAGAGAGTTACTCGTAAAAAATGAATTATTAAACTTTATTATAAAAGATATTAAACTATTAAAAATAATAGAATATAAAATTTTTATGTAAAGAAAGAGCCATATAGAGGAATAACAAACATACCAAAAGTTTACAATAATCGGGATAATAAATAAATAAAATACTTATGTTTTTATGTATAAATATAAATAAATTCTAACAATTAGATAAACAAAATATTAAAAATAATTGGAACAAACATGGAATAATTTAAAATTGAAAGTAATATTTAATACAACAACAAAAAGAAAATTATAAAAATAATAAATATACGAATGCATGTGAGCAACAAGTAAAATTATTCTCATGGATTCAATTGTTTGTCTATTTGTTTCTCATACGGTACGCGCTCATAGGCGCCCGTAGTTTCTTGATCGTCTTCTGTATTCCAATATTCGTTTCTTTATTTTTTGTTGAACAGCATCAATTAGTTGTTTTCCAATCCTTGCAAGATTATTTTGAACGAATTCACTTACCTAAAACAGATTATTTGATAATATAACGGATGATATTAATAAATATAAGTTTGTCTCTTATTAGAGATAAAAAAATGATAAATTGCTGCGTTAAATGCATTTGGATCAGATACATCACATATGTGACGAATTAAACATAAATAAGTTCAACATGAAAGGGTCAAGTAATGAGAATATTATATGCATATAAGAAAATATACCTTTTTTAATTGTTTTACGTCATGTTCGTGCGTTATAATAACAATTAATATGGCAATTTGGTCAATTGGCCTACAAAAGCAAAGCAACATATTTAGCAAATATGACAAATATCCATAAATATTCAAATATAATCACAAAGAAAAAAGAGTAATCACTTTTTTATGTTGAATTGGAACAATTCAAAACTGTTTAATATATAATTGAGCACTGCATCATTGTTTGAATGTTTCGCAACAATAAGGAGAACAATATTAGCAATTGTTTGATTGTTTGTCACACTAGAATAAAATCCATTTACTGTTACTGTTAAATAACTTCGAATAGTACAAGGATTTGTATAGCAAGTTAAGTATTCTGAATATATATTGTCGTATGTTATATTCGATATAAGCCACAGCAGTATTTTAGTCCAAGTAGTGTAGTTTGCTGTCATTAACCTTTACAGTCTAACCATTCTCTCCATTTGAAAAATCTGCATTACCAGATAAAAAAAAATCTTCTGTACAAACATTTAATTACAATATTTTATAATATTATATTAAAATGATTTATTTAATATAAAGCAATAATTCCACAAAATTTATTCATACATTTATCGTGGCTGCAAAACAACTTACTTGTCTTGTATGGAATTTTCTAGATGTTTTTTTAATCGAAAGGCGGCTGTTTGTCTACATTTATAACTACCGAGAACACATGCCCATTTTACCGCTTCTTCTCTTAAATATTTAGTAAAATTACTTTTATCAAATTTGTCATCGTATCTTATATTTAGCAGAAGTTTATGGAACATTTGATTAATTTTGTTCTAAAAATTGTAAAATACTAGAAATATTAAATTTATCGTATTTAAAAAAAGAAGGTGTAAGTATACTTACACATATACATATTTATTTAACTCTTTCTACATACAGTGTTTTAATATTATACATTATTCATTTTTATAGAAATTTATTCTTATTATAATTTACCTTTATAGTTGAAGTATCTTGAACTGCTCAAACACACGTCATGTATTCAATAGCTTTAATCATAGGGTACCATGCTATATAGTTTGTGTCTTTAACTAGAAAGCTTGTAATATCCCAAAACATGGTGAAATTGAGTTGTCCTTGCGTGAAAAAATAAAACGCGTCATCGATGATTTGGGCTCGATTCAGAACATGAATATCGATACAACTTTCAAAGTACAAATGGTTCGCAAGTTTTTGCCAATTATCAAAATCATAATTGCCGCGATAGTACCCTATGACACAAAAATAATATTTTTATTGTTAGAACATCTTCATCAAATTTATCAAGAAATACTGACAAATATTGTTTTTTCTTTCGAAATATTTTTTTAAATAAATCATTTTTTAATAAAATATTTTAAAATATTAGTTAAAGATATGTCTATTGCAAATAATTAATTGCAAAGTTATTATAAATTAGTAATAAATTAATTTCAAAGATGTAAGCTGCGGATCAACATTGGCCGAAACGTTAAGTGTAATTGTGATTACATACAATATATTAATATATTATTATTAATCTTACATAATATATATAAATATCGGTGGTCAAATTTCGAATAATAGAACATAAGTTACAGAAAATAAAGTTACTGTTTAATATTTATCAGCTTGTTGTAAATTGACAATAATCCAATCATTATTATCAATCCAAAGCATAGAGTAGTGTGGTGTTAGTGAAGATAGCCAACAGTAATTTTTGACATTAGATGTCGCAAAGTTTATAACTGATTTCATCGTATACGTTACATATATTCGGTATTGTTTCATGTCAACAAGTGATGTCAGCAAGTAACGATTGAAATTAATGATGTATAATATATGATATATAATATATTAATGTGTTAATGGAAAAATCTTGTGTTACATATAATACAGGATAATATCCTTCCGTTGACCAAACATCGATTATATCTTTCATATTAAAGCCTATTGTGTTATTTGTTACATTTAGGGCACTTTCCATAGCGGTCCAAAATGGTAGACTAGAAAATAAATTGTTTGCATCTGTCGCGTTTGTCTGATTATACCTGAAAAATTAACATTGCAAAAATTTATTACAAATTATGAAATTACAAAATTTATTAATAATCAAAATTTTCCAATGTTGTTTTAAATCCTTTACATAAAGACTTTAAATATCCTTTACGTAACTAAAAGTAGCGGATTAAACTGTTAATTTTTATGTTTTTGAATAATAGAATTTAAAGCATTAGCATTATGTGCTTTACTGGTTACAATTTACAATTAACATTTTTTGTGTCTTTTTTATCACTATCAAAATATATAGAAAGATATTACTCACTGTATGTTTATATACGTGTTCATACCCAACCAAAACACGTGATCAGATATTAGATGATATAACATGCGCCATACAATGGATGCTGTGACAATTCATATTATAAAGTACTTGTTAAGTAGTTTTTCTTTACTTTTAATATAGTATTAATTACAATTGACATAATAGAAACTAGTATTTCAAAATACTAATCATTTTTATTTTTAATATACTTATATATAATAAGTTCTATCTATAAATGAGTTGTATTTGAATCGATTTGTAGTAAAGTTTTCTTATATTCTGTTATGTATGAATTTAAGAATTTACGTATAATTATCAATATCTTAAAATTACATTTTCTTTGATTCTAAATAATATTTTAGTTATATTTACTTAAACTTACATTTGATATAATAACGGAATTTTCTAAATAGCAGAAAATTTGGCATAAAACGAGTGTCGAAACGTAAAGATTCCTGTTGTGTTTGAACGACAAATAAGTCCATCATGCGATAATATAACCGAGTCTGTAAAGCGAGACATGATCGAGAAAATATATAGTCGAGAGTGTATTTGAATTTTGGCATATTATATTTAACGCTGTTGACAGTTGTCATTTGATCGTTTAATAAAATTATAAAGTTATAAAGTCTAAAAATGTAGTAGTAGTATATTAACAGTAAAAATATAAAGAAACCTGATTCAAAATATGCGCTGCAAGAAATGTAATAAATCCTTCTTTGGACCACAGAAACACATCATCGTACCACTGAGATATCGTTTCACGTGCTACTAAGTTCGCCACTTTTATTTTGCGGGCAATGTCATCTAAGGTATTATTATAAATAATATCTTCTTCCCTGAAAATTGTTTTCAAGTATAATAAATATAAACAAAACTTTTATTTTTATTATGCAATTTAATAAATTTGGTATTGACTTTATAGTAGATACAATTTATCACGCAGACACAAATAAACATTTATTAAGTTTAGTTGAAATTAAATTTAAAGATAAACCAGTAATAAAGTTAAATCTAAATTTGAAAAAAAAAATGAAATATTTAAAGAACCTTGTGTCTTTATATATTTTTAGTAAACAATATATATTATATTCTCAATGAAATAACATGACAATAACTATTTTGCTTTTAATTTTACATATTTACATAGAGTTTATTTAAGAAGGAAGAAAAATTAATATTTTGAGTATTTCTGCATCAGCATTACGTGCGCAATGTGTATAACATTTAAAATGATAAGAATTTTGTTGATTTTGTCTCATTATTATTGGTGGAAAAAATAAGCTTTTGTAGTATATTTCTTGTACGTAAAACGTAAATCGCAATTATTTTTCATGCTGTGTGTAATAAAATCCGAATTAAAATCTGATTTAACGTAAAAATAATTATCTAAATATTTTCTTTAAAATAGAAATAAGAATAAAGATAAGAATTTGATCAGAAAAAGTGATATGTTTTAGTTATTTTCCAATAATCATACTAACATATATTTTTCATTTTAGAATATTATATTAGTTAGATAAATATATTTATTTAATTTTACTTTTGATTTTAATTTTTGTTTATATTAATAAGTATTACCTTAATAGAATGAATCTCCGTGTCTTTATGTTACTGTGTTGAAAGTCCTTAGTTACAATGTAATCTATTTTTGATATTTTTCTTGAAATTTTTTGTGCCAAATAGTGCACGACTCTATGGACAATGTTTTCTGCAAATCGCAACTGGTCTATCTCATCCCTTTTCTATACCAAATTTTAACATTTCTATTAGAGGCGAAGAAATTAGTGAATGTGGTTATCACAATGGTTAAATGTTGAGCGGACATTAAAGGTGATGTGTCAAAATAAGTCCACAGCATGTTATGCATATCTTCAACTTGTTTTTGTATCGGCATAGATGATAAAAATGTGTAGTTTTTATGGTGCCAAATAGAAATTTTAAAGGTTGATTTGAATACTGGCTCGTTCAAATATGGAAATAGTTCTCCTGCTCTTATTACTTTGTTTAATCTATTTTATTTTAAATGTATGATTAATATAAAATTATACCACAATTTGATTAAAAATTTGAATATATTAACTTACAGTTTGTCTTTTTCTTTGACTATGTCAAAAGATTCAAAAAAGTCTCCGTCATCTAATATGCTACTGACATATATTATTTTTAAGATATACGTACCAGGAGATAATAAATCTACTGATGATTGGATAAAATCAAAATAAATGTACGTTTTATCGATAAATGAAAATTTCTGGATGTTGATTGTTTGATTAACATTCTTGTCAATCAAGTCAATTTTTGCTATACCGAAAATCTTTGAACTCATCATAGTTATATTTTTCGTTGCACGATTAATCTGGATGATAATATTGCATTTCGCAGAAAAGACATTATTGTATCCGTCAAATTTTATTTTTACATCATAATGCAATGGTTTTAAAGTGTTTTCCGAAACATTGTAATTCAATTCAGTCTCATTTTTCGTCAATTTTATAGTAGATAGTATAATTATGAGTATTAATATTAATCTGACATTTAATAAAATATGTCGTAATGCCATATCAATTTCCATTTAAAGCCTCTGCAAGAAGAATTTCTTGATTAAAAATAAACATATACATTTGCAACATATTCTATTTAACTTCTATGTACGAAAAATAAAGATTATATAACAACTATTGCAGTTAATTGTATTAAAGCGGTAGATAACGATAGCAGACGATAGATAATTATTACATTAATCTCAGCTCACGTAATATAAATCGAAAAAGAAAAAATTTAAAAGAATCGTTAAATATAATCGTCAGCACAAGAATATGTTTTGAAGAATATAAATCTGTATTTGTGAGTTTAGAAATTTGTTATATGTTTTAATGAGAAATACTTCGCTTATGGTAACTCACCTTTACAGATTAAAATTATTTGTTTATTAAAATTACAGTACTTTGTAACAATTAACAATTTGTAACAATAGTACAGTTAACACCGTCTTGAATTGCGAATGCCAGAGGTATATAAACTTAATCGCTGTCTTACTGTTTTGAAAAATCATCGAACACTGAGAGAAATGTTGGAAGCAAACATAATAAATACATTATGTGATATAAGTAGTTTCTACAAGGTTACACAGTAACAACCACTATACTAAACAATGGAGAAGCGAATAAATTTTGGTATGTAATAAATTTTGATAATGTAAGCCGATAAATGTGTGCATAAAGTATAGAAAATAAATTGATTGTTTTTATCTGTTGTTACAGAAAATGTGTGGAGTGTTATTTTTTTAAAGTAAATAATTTTTAGAATTATGTGTATGTCAAGATACATATTTAATATTTTTTCGTACATACTCAATTTTAATTAAATTATAAATTTATTGATATAAATTTTTATATATTGTTATGAATAAAAGGAGAGAATTAGTCGTAAAAAAATGAATTATTAAGCATTATTATAAAAGATTTTATAATGTTAAAAATAATAAAATATTCTAAAATTTTAATGTATGAAAAAGGACCAAATAAAGAAATAACAAGCATAACAGAAAGTTACAATACCAGGGACAATAAATAATATGTTAAAAATAATTAGAACAAAAATGAAACAATTTAAAATTGAGAAGTAATATTTAATACAACAATAAGAAGGGAATTACAAAAATGATTAATATATGAATGCATTTGAGCAGCAATTAAAATTATTCTCTTCCATGGATTCAATTGTTTGCATATTTGTTTCTCATACGGTAGGCGCTGATAGGCGCCCGTAGTTTCTTGATCTTTTGTATTCCAATTTTCGTTTCTTTATCTTTAGTTTAACTGCATTAATTAGTTGCTTCTCACTCATCGTTATATTATTTTTAACGAATTCATTTATCTAAAACAGATTATTAAATAATATATCAGACAATATAAATAAATATAAATTTTTATTCTACTACAGTTTTAAGCATTATAATTTGCTGTATTAAGTATATTCAGATATGTTTCGATATCATATATGTTACAATTTTAAAATAAACACTTTTAGTATAACAGGGCCAAGTAATGAGAATATTATATGCATAAAAGAAAATATACCTTTGTTAATTGTTTTACGTCATGTTCGTGCGTTATAATAACAATTAATATGGCAATTTGGTCAATTGGCCTACAAAAGCAAAGCAACATATTTAGCAAATATAACAAATATTCATAAATATTCAAATATGATCATAAAGAAAAAAGAGTAATCACTTTTTTATGTTGAATTGGAACAATTCAAAACTGTTTAATATATAATTGAGCACTGCATCATTGTTTGAATGTTTCGCAACAATAAGGAGAACAATATTAGCAATCGTTTGATTGTTTGCCACCCTGGAATAAAATCCATTTAGTATTGCTGTTAAATAACTTTGAATAAGATGAGGATTTGTATAGCAAGTTAAGTATTCTAAATATATATTGTCGTATGTTATATTTGATGTATGCCGCAGCAGTATTTTAGTCCAAATAGTGTAGCTTGCTGTCATTAAACCTTTACAGTATATCCATTCTCTCCATTTGAAAAATCTGCATTACCAGGTAAAAAGAAATATTCTATACAAACATTTATATATATATAATTACAATATTTTATATTATATTAAAATAATTTATTTAATATAAAACAATAATGCCACAAAGAGTTTATTCATACATTTATCGTGGCTGCAAAGCAACTTACTTGTCTTGTGCAGAACTTTCAAAATGTTTTTCTAATTGAAAGGCGGCTGTTTGTCTACATTTATAACTACCGAGAACACATGCCCATTTTACCGCTTCTTCTCTTAAACATTTAGTAAAATCACTTTCATCAAGCTTGTCATTGTATCCTATATTTAGCAGAAGTTTATCGAATATTTCTCTGATGTTGTTCTAAAAATTGTAAAATAATAGAAATATGAAATTTATTGTATTTTTTAAAAAAAAGATGTAAGTATACTTACACATACATATATTTGTTTAACTTCTTTTATATGCACTGTTTTAATATTATACATTATTTATTTTTATAGAAATTTATTCTTATTATAATTTACCTTTATAGTTGAAGTATCTTGAACTGCCCAGACACACGTCATGTATTCAACAGCTTTAATCATAGGATACCATGCTACATAGTCTGTGTCTTTATGTAGAAATCTTGTAATATCCCAAAACATGGTGAAATTGAGTTGTTTTTGCGTCAGAAAGTAAAACGCGTCATCAATGATTTGGGCTCGATTCAGAACATGAATATCGGTGTAATTTACATAGTACAAATGGATCGCAAGTTTTTGCCAGTTATCAAAATCATAATTGACGCGGTAGTACCCTATGATACAAAAATAATATTTTTATTCTTAGAATGTCTTCATCAAATTTATCAATGCTGTCAAATATCTTTCTTTTTTTTTAAACATTTTCTTAAATAAATAATTTTGTAATAAAATATTTTAAAATGTTAGTTAAAAATATGTCTATTGCAAATAATTAATTGCAAAGTTACTTTAAATTAATAATTAATTAATTTCAATGATGTAAGCTGCGGATCAATATTGGTCAAAATGTTAAGTATAATTGTGATTACTTATAATATATTAATATACTATTAAATTTTGTATAATATCTACAAATATTAAAAATTTTCAAATAAACAGTAAAAAACATAAATATTTCTATTGGTTAAATATCGAATAATTGAACTTCAGTTACAGAAAATAAAGATACTGTTTAATATTTACCAGCTTGTTTTAAATTGACTATAATCCAATCATTTTTGTCATTCTTCTTCTTTGTAATTCGCGATTTTTGTTGATAAAGCCAAAAGTAATTATAGTCATTTGATTTTGTTTTACATGTCACTAATACGAAATGTCTCGCGTTTTTGTTGAATTTAGAATTGATGTACTCTCGGTATACTGTCTTATTATGCACATAAATTCTATTCACCAGCAGTTGAGGATATCTTTTTTCCTTTATCCAAATATTCATTATATCTGTTATGTTTACACGGCGTAGGTTGCGATTATTCAAAATAATTTGTATAACATTCCACAATTGATCGATCTGTATCGTATTCGACTGATTATATCTATAAAAAGAAAAATGTTTTACAGTGTACAGCACATGAACATTTATTTGCTTGCAGGAAATTATTATTTAATTTACTCAAATATAAAATTATGTTTGTAAAATAAGATATAATATAAATATTTAAATGCAGTAAATTTGTTATGAGATTTGAAAATAGTCTTTATTTTTCTCGTTCAATAGTTGGGGGTTATCTAAGTTTTTTCTTAATAAAATTGTATAAGTAGAAATCTTTATTTAAGAAAATATCTCATTTGCATACATTTTAATTTTATTTTTTGTAACTAATGTCTTAACGTTATAAATATATATTAACAAGTTTGGAATTATGTAAAGAATAAAATAATTTATTTATCTATGATTTTGAACATTAGTTTTCAAAAAATTGTTAATTGTAAAGTTAAATTGTACAAATTTCAAAAATCCACTATTTTAATTTACATTAAGAATAAAATTTTAATTTTTATAATCAGCCTTATATTGTTTTTAGGATAGATAAAAGATAGCTCAATAAATTTTAAAGAATTTATATCTAGGATCTCTGACTATAATATAAATAATGTTATTTTCTTTCAATGTTTAATTTTTTGCTGTGTAAAAACTATGAAGAGATATTACTCACTGTATGTCTATATATGTATGGATACCAGTCCAGAACACATTATCAGATGATATAACACGTATTAGATGATATAACATGCGCCATATAATGGATGCTGTTACAATTCAAATTATAAAGTACTTGTTAAATAGTTTAAAGTTTTTTTTTTATTTTTAAAATAGTATTAATTACTATTGACATAATAGTAATTAGTATTTTAAAATAGTATTAATTTATATTATTAATATACTTTTAATAAGTTTTATGTATAAATAAGTTGTATTTTAATCCATTTGTAGTTAAATTTTTTTATATTCTGTTATATACGAATTTAAGAATTTACATACAATTATCAATATTTTTAAATTATATTTTCTTTAATTATAAGTAATATTTTAGTTATATTTACTTAAACTTACATTTGATATAATAAAAGGATGTTCTAAGTGGCAGAGAATCTGTAGGAAGCATATCGAAACGTAAAGATTCCTGTTGTGTTTGAACAACAAATAAGTCCATCATGCGATCATATAACCGAGTCTGTAAAGCGAGACATGATCAAGGAAATATATGTGCCAGTTATTATGAAAGTGGCCTAAGTCATATATTTCTCGTTTCGAGATATTCAAACTTTTGCGTTTGACCATATTAAAAATATTTTTCCATCATGGTGCAAAATTTATCAAAAATTATAATGTTCTTCTGATGTTAAATTTATCTAAGATTATTAAATTTTATGAATAACTTGCACAAAACTGTGTGTTTTTAACCGTTGAATGACTTATGCCACTTTCAAAATTAATAGTAGTCCTAATTGATGATTTACGATAACAAAAAATTAATAAATTTAATTGAAAAAATAACTTAAAAGGAAACAAATTTATTTACTTTTAGAATTGTATTATCTATTTTAATTGTATTAATTATTTTTTTAAAATTATTTTTTTAATTATTTTTAATTATTTTATCCGTTTCCATTTCTTGCAAACATTATTTCGTGGTACTAAGTCTATGAAACACAACGATCAAAATAATCTTATTTAATAATTTAATGTTTCGCAAAATTATTACGGCAATTTAATTATATTAAGTATTATTTACATTATTGATATTACCTGTATAAATAAATATGAAATATTTTTGTAAAGTTAAATTTACCTGAGCCGCTGTCGGACGACATAATAGAAAAATATGTTGAAAATTATGATAATGTCACTTTTTCTATCGCAATGTTAGAAAAAAAATGACTTATACCACTATCAAAATAAGCATGCAATTACACCTGATAATAATGAAAATGACAACTTCATTTTATTGCTTATTTCATGGTAACTTTGCAAAAATTCTTCCATAATAATGAAATATAGTTGATATAATATAATACTAAATAAAAATCTAATTTTTTTTTGGTTTTGTGACTTAGGCCACTTTCATAATAACCGGCACATATAGTCGAGAGTGTATTTGAATTTTGGCATATTATATTTAATTTAGCTGTTGGCAGTTGTTATTTCATCGTTTAATAAAGTTATAAAGTCTAAAAATGTAGTAGTATATTAACAGTAAAAATATAAAGAAACCTGATTCAAAATATGCGCTGCAAGAAATGTAATAAATCCTTCTTTGGACCACAGAAACACATCATCGTACCACTGAGATATCGTTTTACGTGCTACTAAGTTCGCCACTTTCATTTTGCGGGCAATGTCATCTAAGGTATTATTATAAATAATATCTTCTTCCCTGAAAATTGTTTTCAAATATAATAAATATAAACAAAACTTTTATTTTTATTATGCAATTTAATAAATTTGGTATTGACTTTATAGTAGATACAATTTATCACGCAGACACAAATAAACATTTATTAAGTTTAGTTGAAATTAAATTTAAAGATAAACCAGTAATAAAGTTAAATCTAAATTAAAAAAAAAAATGAAATATTTAAAGGACCTTGTGTCTTTATATATTTTTAGTAAACAATATATATTATATTCTCAATGAAATAACATGACAATAACTATTTTGCTTTTAATTTTACATATGTACATAGAATTTATTTAAGAAAGAAAAAAAATATTTTGGGCATTTCTACATCAGTATTACGTGCGAAATATGTATAACATTTAAAATGATAAGAATTTTGTTGATTGTGTCTCATTATTATTAGTGGAAAATATAAGCTTTTGTACTATACTTTTTACCTGTATTTAAAACGTAAATCGCAATTATTTTTCATGCTTTGAGTAATAAAATCAGAGTTAAAATCTGATTCGACGTAGAAATAATTATTTAAATTTTTCGTTTAAATAAAAATATGGATAAAGATAAGAATTTAATCAGAAAGAGTGATACAAGTGATATGTTTTAGTTATTTTTTAATAATCATGCTAACATTAACATATTTTTTTAATTTTGGAATATTATAGATATATTTATTATTATAGATATATTATAAATATATTTATCTAATTTTAATTTGGTTTTAATGTTTGTTGTTATTAATGAATATTACCTTAATAAAATGAATCCCCGTGTCTTTATGTTAAAGTGTTGAAAGTCCTTAATTACAATGTAATTTATTTTTGATATTTTTCTTGTATTTTTTTGTGCCAAATAGTGCACGACTCCTTGGGCAATGGTTTTTGCATATCGTATTTGTTCTGTTATCTCTTTTCTACACCAAATTTTCATATTTGCAATAGAAGTTAAGTAAATTGCGCTATAATTGAATGTTGTCATCACGATTGTTAAAGATTCAACAGACATTGGAGGTGATGTGTCAAAATGAGTCCACAGCATGTTATCCATATCTTCAACTTGTTTTTGTATCGGCATAGATGATAAAAATGTGTAGTTTTCATGGTGCCAAATAGAAATTTTAAAGGTTGATTTGAATACTGGCTCGTCCAAATATGGAAATAGTTCTCCTGCTCTTATTACTTTGTTTAATCTATTTTATTTTAAATGTATGATTAATATAAAATTAATACCACAATTTGATTAAAAATTTGAATATATTAACTTACAGTTTGTCTTTTTCTTTGACTATGTCAAAAGATTCAAAAAAGTCTCCGTCATCTAATATGCTACTGACATATATCATTTTTAAGATATACGTACCAGGAGATAATAAATCTACTGATGATTGGATAAAATCAAAATAAATGTACGTTTTATCGATAAATGAAAATTTCTGGATGTTGATTGTTTGATTATCATTGTTGTCAATCAAGTCAATTTTTACTATACCAAAAATCTTTGAACTTATCATAGTTATATTTCTTATTGCACGATTAATCTGAATGATAATATTGCATTTCCCAAAAAAGACATTTCTGTATACGTCAAATTTTATTTTTACATTATAATGCAATGCTTTCAAATAAGTGTCATTAAATACATTGTAATTCAGTTCAGTCTCATTTTTCGTCAATTTTGCGGTAAATAGTATAATTATTAGTATTAATATTAATCCGACATTTAATAAGATATGTCGAAACGCCATACTAATTTTCATTCAAAACCTCTGAAAGAAGAATTTCTTGATTGAAAATAAACATATACATATGCAACACATTTTGTTTAACTTTATATACGAAAAATAAAGATTATATATAACAACTATTGCAGTTAATCGTACTAAAGCGGTGTAGGATTTTCATGAAAAAAGGCAAAAAGAGAAAAAGAATTATTTCCGGTAGTAGCGAAAGAAGAAACGAAATTTTAATTACGAGAGATTATATGAAATCTTACAAGCAACAGAATTTGTCTAAAATTTTTTCTTAAATATGAAACGGAAAATATTAAATATATATAAAATTTATATAATACTGAAAATGCAACTCAGGTATCAGATATTCGTTTCATATACGTTTTCTAACCGTATTCAATGTATTTATGTACGTTGAGAAAACGTATATGAAACGAATATGTGTTACCCGGTCAATAAGTAAGAGAATCTAATTTTTATTTTTACAGAGAATTACATTGTTACAATGTTACAGATAATTGAATAACTTTTCTCTGAATAACTTTTCACTGTAAGTATTTGTTTATTAGATCTCTAGAAACACAATCGATCTTTCCAGTAAATTTTGCGACTATCAAAATAATTAATTTTAACATGAATTTAATTAAAACATTTTACATTGAATAGACGATAGATAATTGTTACGTTTATCTCAGCTTACGTAATATAAATTGAAAAAGAAGAAAACTTAATAAAATTGTTAAATATGTTTATCAGCACAAAAGAATATGTAATAAGAATATAAAGCTGTATTTGTTGTGTTTTAGAAATTTGTTATATGTTTTTAATGAGAAATATTTCACTTATGATAACTCACCTTTGTAGATGAAAATTGTGTTTATTAAAATTACAGTACTTTGTAACAAATAACAATTTATAACAATAGTACAGTTAACACCGTCTTGAATTGTGAATGCCAGAGGTATATAAATTTTATTGCTATCTTACTGTTTCGAGGAATCATCGGACACTAAGAAAAATATTGGAAGCTAACATGATAAATACATCATGTAATGTATATAGTGTTTCTAAGAGGTTACGCAGCAGGAAACTCTACTACTAACATAATAGAGAAGCTATTGACTGTTGATATCTAATCGGCAGGGCCACGTTTGTAAAATTTGCGTCCAGGAATTTGTGATTTTCGAGCGCCTCAATCTAGCCTTTCTCCCCCAATGAGTAAACAGTAAATAATTAACATTTTGTATATTAATTAGATTTTGTATATTAATTAGATTCTACCGAAACACACTCAAGAACAAGGAGATAATTGAAAATGGAACATTTATTTATAAATATATAAAAGCTGCGGCTCAGAGGCTCAAGCTCCAAAAGCTCATAAGTAAACGCGCTACTGCTAATCGGATAAATTTATGCATGAAATATAGAAATTAAAGTTGTACGTTGTTTTTAACTACGTTACAGGAAATGTGTGAAAAATTATACTATTGAAATAAATAATTTTTAGAATTATGCATACTATATCAAAATACAAATTAAATATTTTTTTCGGTAGAATCAATTTGATTTAAATTATAAATTTATTGATATAAAATTTTACACATAAATACAAGTAAAAGGTGAGTGTTTGTCAAAAATGAATTACATTAGTTTACAAAAAAAAATTGTTTCTATTTATTTTTAATCAAATCAGGTGTTTCTTATAAATTTTTGATGCTGAATATGATGCCGCAAACCAAATTTTACCAGCACATGGTGATGGAGCTATTTCTGATTTGTGAAACGGCGCACGCGCTCCTGAGGCTTCAAGCTTTAATCCTTCATAACATGGCAAAAAGTTAGATATCGAAATTAAAAAATGCATTTTATCAAGGACAGACAATACATGATTTCTGATCAGAATTTCAGGATAACGTTAACTTTTCTTACAAAAAAATATCAAATTTCGCAAAAAAAATCATTTTTTATATATTAAACTTCAATTATTTTTTAAACTTGACGTGCTGATGAAATTTTGTTTGCGGCATCGTTTTAAGCATCCAAAAATGTATAAGAAACACCTTGATTAGTTGAAAAAAATTTTTGGTTGTAAACTAGTGTTATTAAGCTTATTATAAAAGATATTATACTGTTAAAAATAATAAAATACTGTAAAACTTTTATGTAAAGAAAGAGCCGAATGGAGGAATAACAAACATACCAAAAATTTACAATAATCGGGATAATAAATAAATAATATACTTATATCTTTATGTATAAATATAAATTGAAGTTAAATATTAGATAAATAAAATATTAAAAACATTGGAACAAACATTACATGAAATAATTTACATGAAGTAATTTATAATTGAAAGTAATATTTAATACAACAATTTCATAAGAAAATTTAATAAGAAGAAAATTATAAAAATAATGAATATATGAATGCATATATGCAACAAGTAATATTATTATCTTCCATCTATTCAAGTGTTTGGCATTTTATGCTGCATTATGTTTCTAAGTTCCATCTGAGAATCCCATACTTTCCAACTTGTCTATTGTATTCCATTTTTCGTTTGATTAATTTTAGTTTAACTGCATCAACTAGCCGCTTCTCACTCATCGTCATAATATTTTTAACGAATTCACTTACCTAAAACAGATTGTTTAATAATATATCAGACAATATAAATAAATATTAATTTTTCTTCTACTGTAATTTTAGACATTATTTGCTGTAGTAAGTATATTCAGATATGTTTTAGTATCACATCTGTTATAGTTTTAAAATAAATGATCTGAAAATGAAAGGACCAAGTAATGAGAATGTTATATGCATATAGGAAAATATACCTTTTCTAATTGTACTACGTCATGCTCGTGCGTTATAATAACAATTAATATGGCAATTTGGTCAATTGGTCTACAAAAGCAAAGCAATATATTTGGCAAATATAACAAATATTCATAAATATTCAAATATAATCACAAAGAAAAAAGAGTAATCACTTTTTTATACTGAATTGGAATAATTCAAAATTGTTGAATATAAAATTGAGTACTGCATCATTGTTTGAATGTTTCGCAACAATAAGGAGAACAATATTAGCAATTGTTTGTTTGTTTGTCACACTAGAATAAAATCCATCTACTAGTATTTCTAAATAATTTTGAATAATGTGAGGATTTGTACAGCAAGTTAAATATTCTGAATATATATTGTCGTATGTTATATTCCATTTATGCCACAGCAGTATTGTCGCCCAAGTAGTGTAGTTTGCTCTCATTAAACCTTTACAGTATATCCATTCTCTTGATTTGAAATATCTGCATTATCAGAAAAAAAGGAATATTTTACACAAATATTTAACTACAATATTTTGTATTTAAAATTAAAATAATTTATTTAGCATAGGTCAATAATGCTACAAAATTTGTTTATATAAGTATTGTACTTATAAAACAACTTACTTGTCTTGCATAGAACTTCCTACAAGTTTTTCTAATCGAAAGGCCGCTGTTTGTCTACAGTTATAACTATTGAGAACACATGCCCATTTTACCGCTTCTTCTCTTAAACACTTAGTAAAATCACTGTCATCAAATTTGTCATCGTATCCTATATTACGCAGAAGTTCATTGAACATTTTTTTAATTTTGTCCTAAAAATTGTTAAATAATAGAAATATTAAATTTATTGTATTTTTGAAAAAAGAGATGTAAGTATACTTACACATAGACAGGGTGTCTGGCAATAATTTCCCTACCGGTCATATACAGATAGAGGAGGTCAAACCGAGTAGAAAAGTCCTTTACCATTTTTTTATTTTCGTAAAAAGTACTGAGTAATTAACGAAAAAAGATCGGCGAATCCGCGCGAGTAAAGCGCGCGCGGCGAGAAGGACGTCCCCCTGCTATGCTATCACTAGGCGCGCGATGAAGCGTTGGGAGGAGCGCTCTACAAATGACAACGGCAATATACGAGCGGCGCATAATGCTAGATCTTTGCGTCCTAGTGTTCGCGTAGCAGTGGGACGTTCTTCTCGCCGCGCGCGCTTTACTCACGTGGATTCGCCGATCTTTTTTCGTTAATTACTCAGTACTTATTACGAAAATCAAAAAATGGTAGAGGACTTTTCTACTCGGTTTGACCTCCTCTACCTGTATATGACCGGTGGGGCGATTATTGCCAGACACTCTGCACATATTTGTTTAACTTTTTTTTTATGCACTGTTTTAATATTATACATTATTCTTTTTTATAGAAATTTACTTTTATTATAATTTACCTTCATAGCTACATTATCTTGAATTACCCAAACACACATCATGTATTCAACAGCTTTAATCATAGGATACCATGCTACATAGTCTGTGTCTTTAACTAGAAAGTTTGTAATATTCCAAAACATGGTGAAACTGAGTTGGCTTTGTGTCAAGAAATAAAACGCGTCATCGATGATTTGGGCTCGATTCAAAACATGAATATTGGTATAATTTACAGAGTACAAATGATGCGCAAGTTTTCGCCAGTTATCAAAATCATAATTAACGCGATAGTATCCTATGACACAAAAATAATATTTTTATTATTAGAATGTCTTCATCAAATTTATCAAGAAATGCTGCCAAATATTGTTCTTTCTTTCTAAGCATTTTCTTAAATAAATTATATTTTAATAAAATATTTCAAAATATTACAGAAAATATGTTATTACAAATAATTAATTGCAATGCTATTACAAATAATTAATTGCAAAGTTACTTTAATGTAACAATAAATTAATTTCAAAAATGTAAGCTGCGGATCAACATGGGCCAAAACGTTAAGTATAATTGTGATTACTTATAATATATTAATATATTATTACCAATCTTACATAATATCTACAAATATCGATGGCCAAATATCGAATAATAAAACATCGTTTGCAGAAAATAAAGTTACTGTTTAATATTTACCAGTTTGTTGTAAATTGACAATAATCCAATCATTATTGTCAATCCAAATTATATTGTAGTTTGGTGTTAGTGTAGATAGCCAACAGTAATTTTTGACATTAGATGTCGCAAAGTTCATAACTGATTTCATCGTATACGTCACATATATTCGGTATTGTTTCATGTCAACAAGTGATGTCAGCAAGTAATGATTGAAATTATTATATGAGATTGATGTCGTGTTAATGGAAAAATTTTGTGTCACATACAGTACAGGATAATATCCTTCCGTTGACCAAACATCGGTTATATTTTTCATATTAAAGCCTATTGTGTTATTTGTTACATTTAGGGCACTTTCCATAGCGGTCCAAAATGGTAGACTAGAAAATAAATTGTTTGCATCTGTCGCGTTTGTCTGATTATACCTGAAAAATTAACATTGCAAAAATCTTTGTTATAAATTATAAAATTACAATATTTATTAATAATCAAAATTTTCCAATGTTGTTTTAAATTCTTTACATAAAGAGTAACTAAAAGTAGCGGATTAAACGGTTAATTCTTATGTTTTTGAATAATAGAATTTAAAGCATTAGCATTATGTGCTTTACTGGTTACAATTAACAATTAACATTTTTTGTGTCTTTTTTATCACTATCAAAATATATAGAAAGATATTACTCACTGTATGTTTATATACGTGTTCATACCCAACCAAAACACGTGATCAGATATTAGATGATATAACATGCGCCATACAATGGATGCTGTGACAATTCATATTATAAAGTACTTGTTAAGTAGTTTTTCTTTACTTTTAATATAGTATTAATTACAATTGACATAATAGAAACTAGTATTTCAAAATACTAATCATTTTTATTTTTAATATACTTATATATAATAAGTTCTATCTATAAATGAGTTGTATTTGAATCGATTTGTAGTAAAGTTTTCTTATATTCTGTTATGTATGAATTTAAGAATTTACGTATAATTATCAGTATCTTAAAATTACATTTTCTTTGATTCTAAATAATATTTTAGTTATATTTACTTAAACTTACATTTGATATAATAACGGAATTTTCTAAATAGCAGAAAATTTGGCATAAAAAGAGTGTCGAAACGTAAAGATTCCTGTTGTGTTTGAACGACAAATAAGTCCATCATGCGATAATATAACCGAGTCTGTAAAGCGAGACATGATCGAGAAAATATATAGTCGAGAGTGTATTTGAATTTTGGCATATTATATTTAACGCTGTTGACAGTTGTCATTTGATCGTTTAATAAAATTATAAAGTTATAAAGTCTAAAAATGTAGTAGTAGTATATTAACAGTAAAAATATAAAGAAACCTGATTCAAAATATGCGCTGCAAGAAATGTAATAAATCCTTCTTTGGACCACAGAAACACATCATCGTACCACTGAGATATCGTTTCACGTGCTACTAAGTTCGCCACTTTCATTTTGCGGGCAATGTCATCTAAGGTATTATTATAAATAATATCTTTTTCCCTGCAAATTGTTTTCAAGTATTAGAAACATACTTAAAATTTTTATTATAATTATGCAATTTAATAAATTAGGTATTGACGTTGTAGTAGATACAATTTATCACGCAGACACAAATAAACATTAATTAAATTTAGTTAAACCTATATTTTTAGATAAATCAAGAATCAAGTTAAATTTGTATTTGACAAAAAAAAGAATGTTACATTTAAACAAACAACTTGTGTTTTTACATATTTTTACTAAACAATATAAATTATATTCTTTGATATTAATTTTTGTTATTATTATTGAGTATTACCTTAACAGAACGAGGCCTCGTGTCCTTATGTTACTGTGTTGAAAGTCCTTAGTTACAATGTAATCTATTTTTAATACTTTTCTTGTATTTTTTTGCGCCAAATACTGCACGACTCTTTGGAGAATGGTTTTTGCATATCGCATTTCTTCTATAGTCTCTTTTCTACACCAAAATTTTACATTTGCAATAGAAGTTAAGTAAATTGCGCTATAATTGAATGTTGTCATTACGATTGTTAAAGATTGAACAGACATTGGAGGTGATGTGTCAAAATGAGTCCACAGCATGTTATCTATATCTTCAACTTGTTTTTGTATCGGCATAGATGATAAAAATGTGTAGTTTTCATGGTGCCAAATAGAAATTTTAAAGGTTGATTTGAATACTGGCTCGTCCAAATATGGAAATAGTTCTCCTGCTCTTATTACTTTGTTTAATCTATTTTATTTTAAATGTATGATTAATATAAAATTAACATCACAATTTGATTAAAAATCTGATTAGATTAACTTACATTTTGTCTTTTTCTGTGACTATCTGAAAAGATTCGAAAATGTCTTTGTTATCTAATATGCTACTGACATATATCAGTTTTAAGATATATGTACCAGGAAATATAAAATCTACTGATGACTGGGGAAACTCAAGATGAATGTACTTTTTATTGATAAGTGAAAATGTCTGGATGTTGATTGTTTGATTATCATTGTTGTCAACCAAGTCAATTTTTGCTATACTGAAAATCTTTGAATTCATCATAGTTATTTTTGTTGTTGGACGATTAATCTGAATGATAATATTGCATTTCCCAAAAAAGACATTTCTGTATACGTCAAATTTTATTTTTACATTATAATGCAATGCTTTCAAATAAGTGTCATTAAATACATTGTAATTCAGTTCAGTCTCATTTTTCGTCAATTTTGCGGTAAATAGTATAATTATTAGTATTAATATTAATCCGACATTTAATAAGATATGTCGAAACGCCATACTAATTTTCATTCAAAACCTCTGAAAGAAGAATTTCTTGATTGAAAATAAACACATACATATGCAACACATTTTGTTTAACTTTATATACGAAAAATAAAGATTATATAACAACTATTGCAGTTAATCGTACTAAAGCGGTGTAGGATTTTCATGAAAAAAGGCAAAAAGAGAAAAAGAATTATTTCCGGTAGTAGCGAAAGAAGAAACGAAATTTTAATTACGAGAGATTATATGAAATCTTACAAGCAACAAAATTTGTCTAAAATTTTTTCTTAAATATGAAACGGAAAATATTAAATATATATAAAATTTATATAATACTGAAAATGCAACTCAGGTATCAGATATTCGTTTCATATACGTTTTCTAACCGTATTCAATGTATTTATGTACGTTGAGAAAACGTATATGAAACGAATATGTGTTACCCGGTCAATAAGTAAGAGAATCTAATTTTTATTTTTACAGAAAATTACGTTGTTACAATGTTACAGATAATTGAATAACTTTTCACTGTAAGTATTTGTTTATTAGGTCTCTAGAAACACAATCGATCTTTTCAATAAATTTTGCGAATATCAGAATAATTAATTTTCAACGTGTCATATAAATTTTATATTAAAAAATTTTATATTGATACAGATGATTGATAATTGTTACGTTTATCTCAGCTCATGTAGTATAAATCGAAAAAGAAAAAATTTAAAAGAATCGTTAAATATGTTTGTGAGCTCAAAAGAATATGTTTTGAAGAATATAAAACTGTATTTGTGGTGTTTTAGAAATTTGTTATATGTTTTAATGAGAAATATTTAACTTATGGTAACTCACCTGTATAGATTAAAATTATGTGTTTATTAAAATTGCAGTACTTTGTAACAATTAACAATTTGTAACAATAGTACAGTTAACACCGTCTTGAATTGCGAATGCCAGAGGTATATAAATTTAATTGTTATCTTACTGTTTCGAGAAACCATCGAACACTAAGAAAAATATTGGTAGCTGACATGATAAATACATCATGTAATGTAAATAGTTTTTAAGAGGTTACGCGACAATAACAATCTAAACCAGAACTCGGAGTTGGTTACACATTTCGAACCGATTTTTGAGGCGACGCTTACTGTCTCCCCTCGAGCCCCTCACTCCGCTCACGGCTCCACTGTCGATCCGCCGATCGCGCGTCTAATGTTGTGGCTCAGGAGCGTTACTATATAAGAAATAGGCTAGAATTGTACCTTTTATAAAATCGTTATGAACATTTTCCTCGTTAAATATATAATTATTATTTTCATAAATAATTAAGTCAAAATTTCTGTTATTAATATATTATGTATGTAATGTATTATATACATATAATATACATATATTTTATTCGTATTATTCACATTATTCACATTTACATTATTCACATTTTTTATTTAGTCACATTTTGCAGAATCCTTCCAGAATTGTTTTGAAATCTTTCTGAAAACTTTCCGCAATAATCGGTGCTGTATGGGGTCGCAAAAAAAACAGAGTTTTAAATCTTTTGTCACATATTTTTATTTTTTATGACAATATGATTTTATACGTATTATATGTACATTAGAGATAAAAGCAAATTAATATATTTATAAATCACTTCCTGGAGATTAGAGTCGATATAGACACTCAATTAAGCGCTGATAAATCAAACGCAAACAGTTTTAATACGAGTACAAAGGAATTACATGTATTCGAGAGAATAGAATGCAAGAGTTGGTGCCAAGAGTTGTCTACTTACAAGTAGGCAACCTTGCATCCATAGTAAAATATATACTTCGTCAGAGGTCAATGATTATGTAGCGCAGTATCGACAATGGTGACCACACACGTACTTAACTGATTGGTCTTATAATTCATTCATGTGTGTCGGTTTATATCTTGGTACGAAACATATGAATCAAAGTTCGCAGCCGAATGCACGGCAAAATATACTAGCAGTATAATCGAAAGACATTTTTCAGCGTCTTTGCGAGGAGCCGATTTAAAAATACAGAATACACAATTTTTTTCTCTTTTTATCCTCTATTTTGAGAAGTAATTATTTTAAAAGTTTATTTGCGAAATATTAATTTTTTCAGAAAGACACTTGCAAAATTTAGTCACAAGATTTTAAAAATAAATGGTTTATACACTAAATTATGTCTGCAAAAATAACTTTTGTTTTTTGAAGAAACAAAGTTTCCAAACGTGATTAATTTCATAAATGTGTAAATTTTTAAATTTTTTTATTGCGAAAAACACAATTTACATAAAATTATCTTATTTATTTTGCAGGACAACAGCGCTTCTTCAAAGTTAACTTACGTCAGTCTCAGAATGGCCAAGTCATGCGCGATACTCGTCAGATTCTCTACAAAATTGCTTCACCATTCTTCCGGGAAATCTGGCGCTCCCCGACGTAGATCTCGGAGATCAACGGATGCTCTTCGCCATGACCTCCAAAGATGGCGCGTATCCATATTACTGGCGCAGACAGCGAAATTGCTGGAACATATCGCTCTAGTCCCACGGATAGAAAACGTTAACGGTGTCCCCGTGAGCGAGATGGGCGTTCATTAAAACTAGGATCTAACGTTTAAGAGCCGCTGAATGTGACTATCCGAGGCGCATCGTGTCCGAGAGTCATCAACGCACGCTCGCTCATCCGAGTTAATTGTCGGTCGCAATTAAGAGCCGTGTTTTATTGAACCTGAGCTGACACGATGGAATCATGTCGCTCTCATGTGCGCGTGCGGGATCATGGGAAAGGATTATATTATCGTCCGGCCCGAAAAAACGTAACATCGCGTAAATCACGCTACTTAATTAAGCTCGGCCCGGAACAACGTCGGATCCTCGTCTTGGGTCCTCACCTTGAAAACTCACGGAGGCTCCCCTCATCCTCGGATCTGTGGATCTGTATCAACGTTTCAACTGGCGGTAATCGCAGATGACACGCAGAGAGAAGATGCCGAGAGATAAACAAGTAAGTGGGATATAATCTTCCATATATACTGAAACGCGAAGACACGTGTATACGTAAAAATCTGGAAACGCTTCCTTGTTTGTTTTGAATGATGAATTGTTGTGAGTTTCACAATTACGACGTATTTTTTGTGAATTAATTTGCATACACGTTGATAGGTTATTACCTATTTGTTAACTTTAGGAGAATAATTTTTTATCTTTAAAGGTGGACGATCATATTGCGATATAAAGCGAGCAAAGTTTTTCTTTCAACCTACAATAATTTGATTCCGAAATGTTTTTTTCGAAAGCGCTTTCAATGTGCTTTGGAGTAATCTTTATGCTCGTCTCATCTACGCAGAATGGACAATAGTCTTGACATTGTGTACTGTACGAGATGAGAATTTCTAACGAAGACGCGGCGCATTTTACGTGGGAAAGGAAAAGACAGTAGCATTCCGTGTAACCGATTGAAAACGTGCGTCATATTAATTCTTTTCTACCAATTATAAACATCTTTCAGAAATTCTCCATTGCATTTTAGTCTTAAAAAAGTAATTTTAAATATTATTTTATTATATATTATTTTTGGCGGTACAAAAAATAACAATAAAAAATAAAACAACAACGTAAATATTTTCCAAATTTATGTAAAATATGCAGAATAATTGCGTACAACAAATTACATTACTTTAAAATTAAATAAAAAATTAAAGTAAAAAAGGTAAATTCATATTATATATTTATTTATTTTAATAAATTTAAAATATAAATATATGCTAAATGTATGTAATCTTAAATTTGCACATTATAATGTTAACGCTTTTTTTAATTAGAACACTTTACAAGAATTCTTGATTATTGCGTTAAAATAATTATGTTGAAGGAACAATTCATGTGTTTACGGATGAAATTAAGTAAAACGTTAGATTAAATTAAACGGGTTAAATTAAGTGCCCATATCTTGCGTCAAATTTTTACGCGTACGGTAAATCATCATAGTGCTCGGTGAGAGATAATCTTACGCTAGTCTGATAAGACGAAGACCTTTACGAGAAATAGATGGTTACATGCTCTTACGTATAAGCACGTTTTCATGTGCATCTTAGACGAACAGGTGATTATCTTCGTGGAGCATGAGAAAGGCACTGAGATGCGGGTATCTCAGCTATGCTATGCATAATTTAGACCGGCTTCAATGCCTGTTGCTCCTTAAATAAACTAAAACATTTCAATTAAATTTGCATCTAGTTAACCCAGTTTATAAAATAATAATTTTAACTCCAGGTTTGTGAATTTATATTAACTAAAAAATTTAATTTAAAATAGCTTTGAAAAATTTTTGAAATTTATGTATTTACTATTTTCATAAAGAATGACTCGATTATATTAAAAAATATTATAAATATTGATAATCTTATAAACAAGCAATTTGATTTCGAGGTTATTTTTGGTTAAAAGATTACAATAAAAAATTATGATTTTTGGTCGGCAAGAATTCGTATAATTTAATTTTTATCCCATCAAAGTGTACGATAATAATCGCGCTGTCGAATAAAATTGCGAATTTAATGTTTTACCGATCGTTACGGCGATAAATATTTGCCGCGTGTAACGAAATTTTCGTTAAATACAGTGCCATCAATTACGCCCGATTATTCTGGATTCACATGCATATGTGAGAAAGAGGCTCCAGGATCTCGCGAATCATGTGTAAATCGTGCGTTTAATTGCGCGACGTATGCGTAATTTCGTCGCATCGCCATATTCAAACGGTATATTTCTTATCGCGCAAGGACAGTCTGTTTCATCCAAACTTTCAATGCGTCATATATTGTAGCACAAGAAGAATTTCAGAGGTAAAAGAATTCCGTCAAAATTAATCTTTTATTCATAAGCACGGAGGACGAGTAGAGTGTTGCAATAAAGAAACAAAGTTGAATTAAAGGCTAAATAAAGAACAAAGGAAATAATAAAAGTTTCTTTAAATCAATTTTACATAAAAATTCAAATTGTTAAAGTAATTTATATCTGCGTAATAAAGTTGCCTAATGAAGAGTCGCATTTATACGCATTCCTTTCATTTTTCTTACTTTTATTTATTAGAAAACTGAACTCTTTACGAAACTAACATGAATTATCTTTATTTAAATTGTTACATCGAGATTATAGATTAATTCAAGAAATATAAAGTAAACGCAGTGGAATGATTCGTTGACACTTTATCTTAATCTTGGGAAAATTGCAGGAAAACTGTCTCAATGAGCGTAATTATTTACTAAGATTTACTTTTCCTCCGAGCACAAAAACAATTTACAGGCACGCGTTGCAGTCGCTTAACGCACGGAAATCATAAGCTACGGCGCTTTAATAAGCGCTGAAGTACAGATAGCAAGTCGAGATACGCGTAAAATGATCAACCACAAAGCCGCCTTCGCGGCTTCGCGAAAGGTTAAGCGGGAGAAAAGATAGAGGAAAAGAGGAAAAAAAACGATCGAAATCGTTCCTCTCCGCCGCATAATCTGCTGCCGTTTGTGCGCGATTACGCCATTCCGAAAGCTGCGTTTAACATCGGAGGATGTAG
Source organism: Linepithema humile (assembly GCF_040581485.1). NCBI lineage: Eukaryota > Metazoa > Arthropoda > Insecta > Hymenoptera > Formicidae > Linepithema > Linepithema humile. Next base: position 21,122,518 of record NC_090132.1, on the reverse strand, counting down.
ATTAATCTTGCACACTACCGCGAATTTCCTTCGAATACATGGCCTCATTGGTTCATTTCATCGTTGCATAAGTCATCTTCGATTAGTATTCTTGAAACTATGTGCTATAAAGTGAATCGAGAGCTGATTCCGTTACTTTCGAAAATTAGACGCTGCAATGTTTCCTTCCTCTTTCCTTGTTTTCTTTCTCCCCTTTTTTTGATGAGAGAGAAAGAAAAATTTTAAGTCTCGGATCATTTTTAATTTTGCTACTTATTACTATTTTTTGAAGCAAAGAATTATTTTTATTTATTATTTTTAGTATTCTTGCCGTTACAAGCGGCAAGTTATTATTTATCTCTCTTTACTTTAAATTTGCTACAAAACTATTAGATCTCTGATTGCTACAAAATGTTATCAAATGTCGACCTTACATAGATAAAAGGTTAACATATTCCCATCCGAAGAGTTTATTTGTAACGAAAATTTGTTGCGTGATTTGACGATATTTTGCGAAACTCGCGTTCCAATGATTATCCGGTAAACTCTGTTCTAATCGCCTCGGGGAAAAATTATTATCGCGTTATCCTAAACACGGTGAAAGTCACTATCTCACGTAAGAGCTATCAAGGAGCCTAATCGACGGATGATCACATAGATATGTGACATAAAGGAACGCGAAAGCACAGCATGAGAGTGATTATCATCCACACGATGAACATATTTAACACTTCTCAGGAGTAGATTTATGCTCCGTTTCTAAACGATGAACGCAAATATTACTAGCGGTCCGACAATAAACATACATTACATGTCTGGAGTAACATAACTTGAAGACGCATTTTAATAAATTTTATACGAGTAGAGAACTAAAAACAAAAGTGATTTTCTTTATCATGATTATGACGAATAATTCTGTTTGAAAAATGAAAGTATGATGCTATTTAAAAATGATAATGCTCTCAATATTTCTATCAGAATTTTTATTTACGATTTGGTATTAAAAAGCACAGCAGATTTGTGACACTTTGTGTGTTTTTCAACAACCGATTACAAAGACGCTGTATATAGGATCCTAAACCGGGTTTACTGCTGTTTATTTCAGACACACCCTCTGTATTTATTATATTGTTCCGCAATTCGCTTGTCCTATCAAATACCACGCGTGCATATAAAGGTAATAAACTTGGCGATAATACCTCGTAATATTTGTAGCGTTGTAAAATCTGTCATCTGTATTCATTATGTAGGTAAAATGTAAGCAATAAAATGCGGTGAAGATTGTAAGAGGATAAAAGTCTTTTATACGTTCTATATGAATATTATTATAATTATTCATATTATTCTATTGTATTTTTAATTATTAATATTATAATAATTATGTGTATTACATGAATATTCATAACGTACAATAATTAATAGTTATTCATACGCAATATACTATTTATTTCATTAATATTTATTATTATCAAGCATTTTTTCAAAAATATAATTGTCCAGATAAAGCAAATTTTTATGATTAATTTTTGAATAGAGCAGTTAATGCACAATTATCACAATTAAAAGATCACAGTTATGATAATTTATTGTATATAGTTAGATCATACAGTGTTTCAGAGCTGCCGTTACTATCTTTTATATCTAAATTTTCTAATCAATTTGTAATCGTGTATTTTAAAAAATTTTAAATTACAAAGATAATCTTTTTTCTAACTGCAGATTTTTTAACTATAAATATTTTTATCTTTTGCTAGATCTTTTAAACTGGAAAAGACTTGCATTTTATAGGGATTAAAATGACAAAACAATATAAATGTATATATATTTACCTACATAAAACAGATTTTACAAATTTTTAAACAAATAATTGCGGTATTTAAATATTGAATATTAGAAAGTGTAAGAAATAATGAACTGTGTGTTTCGTAATGTTTCTTATAGAAGAATCAACCTTAAATATATTATTAAGATCGATCTGATTGAAAGTTCTAGAATTTCTTGTATGCACGTAGCAATTGCTCTGAATCCAAAGGATAGATTCTAACGCGCTTGATAATGCGGAAGAGCGCGAGATTCACGTAAAAGTCGGATTTTCCACAAATAATAGTTACTTTTCATACTCTATGATACGTTGCATCGTTTATATGTACGTAATAATGTACCATATGCGGAATATAACGTACTCTTCAGCGGAAGCTGAAGTACGCTATATAATACAGTGTAAGTCTGTCTAATACGCGTGTGATGTAGTGGAAACCAAAGCGATGATCGTGGCGTTTGCGTTACTCCACGTGCAAAATTGTGGCCGCTTCACTCCATCAATTATCCTTAACTGGGGAGTGATTACAGGGGGATTAAAGAAAGAGCGAAACCAAATAACATCACAGTAAGCTCGCGCGAGGAGATTAGGCTTTTTTGCCGCCGACTTTTCCTCCATTTATGCTTCCGTACATACTTTTGCTTTATACTCGGCAGAATTTCGATTAAAGGAATACCGGGTGTCCCGCGAAGCGTAAACCTCGACGAAGGTATAGCATTACATTATTTCACATGCACTACTAGAATGTCGGAACTGCTACCATCAAATATTTTACTGCACAGCTCGCGGTACAATTTATTATTTAATCATTATTAATATGCGTCTCCGATAAGGCGCGGAAATATGGCGAATAATCGTCGGAAAATACTTCTTGTCGTGTTCCGCATTTAGTTTCGCAAAAATGTTTCTTCTTGGAGATATTGATATTACACGATCGATTAATTTAAAGTTTGAGGATAATAAAAAATATTTTTTTAATATTAAGAAAATTTTAATTCCTTATTGAACATTTATAATACAGGAGTGTAGTTGTATCTTTCTAATTCTATTGCAATGCATATTTATAGAATCAGAAAAATATAATTTCTACACATAAGTGTTAAATCGGACATATATCAATTATTATATATATAATTATATATATAAATTATATATTGCAATATTTACTCCTGCAGATAATAACTTATTTAATATTCCGCCTTAATAGCCGAGATTGATGTTATCGAGGAGCAAGAAGTAAAATAATCGTTCAATCTCAGAAGAGATAAGAAACGGGACGTTCTTTTTCGTAACACGTAGCTTCCCGATAGGAAGAAAGTTTTTTACAAGAATGATCTAATTTTTTTGTACGCCGTTAGATGATTAAATGTAGATTGAAGGACAAACTCTATTTCGTATCAGCATATAGAAGTGAATGGCGATATATAGTCATTAATTATCGTGATTACCCGCGGCGTTTGTGAATGTCTGAGCATTAAAACAAAGAGCTTATAAAATAGAAACTTTCTGTTTTTCTTATTATTTACAATCTAAAAATAGATATATTAATCTCCTTCTAAGTAGAAAATTAATTAAGTAATTAAATAAGTAATATAACATAATCCTTTTACTATGATGTCTAACTATGTTTCTCACATGTCTTTGATATGATTATATTTAATTACGATTGACTTGTGATTAATATCTTTGAAAATAAAGTAGTCGGATCAAACTCGACAAGAAACAAAGTGTTACCTCGCGTAGCTTCAAGCGATCGAAAGTTTCGTAAGTGTGATTTATTTTTGCACTCTCTCAGAGAAACGAGATACGAGTCGTTTGTGACGCGCTGCAACACGAAATTGATTAATAACGCGTTCACAAGCGGTCGTCCTTCAATCGCATACGCGAGCTTTCGGTTACAGGTTATATGCTCCGTTTGTCTCGAAGTGCAGTTTATCTCAGAAAGGAAATTTATCGTAATTTTATATTTTACGACTCTCGTTATTATTTTATTATTATTACATTGTACACTAAATCATGAACAAATACATACACGTGTATATAAAGGCTATCTCATATTCTATCTTCTCTTATAGAGGTCAAATAACTTGTTTTACGCGTGTATATATATATTTTTTTTTTTATTTTATCGGCACGTTTTCATTTAATTTGCATTTGTTGATGCGATTCTTCATTTTCCCTCTTTTGATTGTCAAAAATTTTTTGTCCAATTTTGTTATTTGAGAAGAATGATGATCGAAGATTGTGTCCCATATAATTTTATTCGTCACAATTTGATTCGCCGTTTCTCGTTTCACCGATTGATTAATGACCCGAGGTGCGAGTCAAGTTGCTCTTTAACCGCGCGTGCACGTTCGGGACGAGTCTCGGCTTCGTCTGAAATTTATTTGTTTCACAGCGGCGGGTGCCGACTCGCGGAATGATACATAAATCAACCTTCGTTCGGGCCCGCCACTCTTCCTTTTTTCCCTCGTTCTCTCGGTGTTTCAAGCGTGCGGCTCTCACGGGCGCATGTCGCTATCTCGGCAACAGATCCGGAACAGGCGAGAAGTATCACAAACATTTCGGAATATCACGTGAGATTTTGCAATCCGCGGAGCGTAAAAAATGCAGGGTGTAAAAAGATACGTACATTCTCTTATTCTTTCTGAAGAAAACGTGACGATGTTTTTTTCTTGACATCATATAATATATGAGAAAATATGTTATTTCTGAACTATCTTGTAATTTTAAATAAAAATAAAACTTTTGCATTATTTATTAATTCGTGAATACTTAAAAAATTAAGTATTAGATAAAAAAAAACAATATATATGTCAAAAACATATATTACGAAATTATATAATCATGCATCACAACCATGATGATAATCTCTCGAAATGATTTCGAAAGAATTTACTTTACGTTATTGGGGAGAACACAATGTTTTATCGTATTTATAATAATTAACGACTATAATACAGATTCGTAAAAAATATATAATTATGATAGACATTTACATGCTTTGATTTAGCAAAATTTGCAAGTTTCGTTGCTTGATCTTGACACCCTACAATTAATCGATATTTTAGCTTGTCATTTTTCTTCTTTTTTTAGTAGCAAATATCTAGTAGTAGAACCTCTTATTTATATTTGATAGTTGATACATGTTTGACTAATTGACATGTTCATTAATTGAAAAAAATCAAACATGATTAAATTAAAATTAAAACAAATTGAAAAATTTATTTTAAAAAATCAGAAATAAAGAGAAAAAGAGGGCTTTAAGAGTATGATGTTCGATCATCGTGATTGTTTATTTTATAAGTCACTTTATTTAGTTCTTTACGAATGATGTTTGCTAGATTAAATTTGCCGTTTTCTGCTGGCAATCGATAATTAACATACCTATACTTTTTTGCCGCGCTGTTCATTTGTACATCGTCATTAATCAATGTTAAAGATAGCGTGCGAAACTGTCCGACATGTCAATTCTAAGAGAATTAATTGCTTCCGCGCAAGATACTTCGTACATAATATTCTTAATTAATAATAATCCTTAATTATATTAATAAAATATTAAGATTAAACAATTTTTATATAATGTTAAAATAAAATTGCATCTACAGAATAATACATTTGTATTAAGTAATATGACGCGTGCAAGAATTACATTTAAACTATCATCCAATAAAAAGTAATGAGATTATGAATGTCTTGTTAATAAAGACATAATGAACTTGTTTACCGTATTACGCTATACCGTATTACGTGCTACAGGTAATATTAACATAAAAACGTTACAGATTATCTTATAATTATATAACATTTCTCTTATATAACACGGAATTCATGTTAAAATTCGTATCGTGATGAGGTAATTCGGGAAATCACGATCGGCCTTTCGTGCACGTAAACGTATACAAAGTGCAATACAGAGCACTTGTTGCAGAGTGACATTTCATCTGCAAATATGTCACTCGCGGCGACTTGGGCTTGTCACTTGCACGGCCAGTAATTACCGATCACCGATCTTTATGACTGGCCGCTTGCCGCTGCGGTTCCGGGCTATATCTCATCGTTGAACGACGCTAATGGTTTTCTAATATAGACTCGCAAGTCGGTATATGTTTCTTGTGCCAAACGTAAATCTTATCATACGTTTTTTTCTACCCTTTTGTTTGAGATCAAGTTGCGTCGGTGGCAAGTAAACAGTTCTAACTGATTATTAATTTACCGATAAGTAATGATCTATCTTCTACGCAGATTTAACTGAATCCAAAAACTTTCAGAGTTAATGGTATCTGCAAATTGAGTAACAATGACATAAAAGACTTGAATAATTCTCGAATAATATTTTGGACATTGCGCAATGAATAAAGAAATACGGTAAATCTCACGTACTTCATCTGCGCTTGTCGAATTCAATTCCGGCAGCAATATTCTTTCGATACCTTGCGCGATATACGCGTACGTTTTATTTAATAAAATTATTAACATTTAGGAATTTAGGAATATCATTCGTGTTATGAGACACTTATTGTATATATATTTATTTATATATTTTTTTCTTTTTGGTTCTGAATTGTATATTTTACATATATTACATATATTTACATATATTACTTGCGATAACGGAATTTTAGAACTGAATTATGATTGATGTGTAGAAAAAACATTTTGAACATTATTCGCAAACGTTAAAAAAATTTTAATTGAGTAGCCCATTGGCAAAAGTAATTAAATTTACTTGAAATTTTTTTGACAAGAGCAAAAAAACTTGTATAATTTTTTCTTAATGTTAGGGTATTTATCAAACATTTATCGAAATTGATTTGAACTTGATTTAAATAAATGTTCGATAAATATCCTAATGTTAAGAGTTTTGAGGTCAACTTGCGGCATATCGTGGGTTGTTTTCGTCATTCTTACAATTAGCCTGCGTAATCTATGTTCTCTCTTTTTCTCTCTTTCTCTCGCGCTATATATCGGGGCGCACATTGTTACATTCTACTCTCAGCATCCTCTCAAATCGAAATCGGTGCGACTTTATCCTTGATGTTTATTGCACCTTTATCTCTTGCATGGTGACACCTCGTACAAGGCCGATCATTCTGTATGGACGTGTTATTTTTTCCAGTAGTACTTTTCTTATTATTTCTCTTAATTTTTTATTTCATCTTTTCCGTCATTATTTATTACGGACGGCAGCTGTATCATACGTGCAATCCTATTATATTCAAGTTTTACTTTGTCCGAATGGCAAAGTACACGTCGGAAATGCTGTTTAAAACAAATAATTTCAGAAATCTGCAATTAACGATACAGTGATACGGTTAGTCTGGGACACTCTATATATATATAAATAGTCTCTCGATTAATATATTATATATTACATAAATATGTATTTCTACCTATTTTTATATTTTCTTTTTGCTTTCTTATGGATTTCATATTCAGCTTGATTGATAAAGTACACAATGTCCAAATAATATCAAAGAGTATATTAAGTAATGAGTACATATTCATTCCTTATAAAAAAAGAGAAAAAAAATGATCCGTGAGAACCAAAGTCGCTAGTTATGAACGCGCGTTGAGAAATAATTCTGCGAACTGGTTTATTCGGTCCGGCATATTACATACCGCGAAACTTATTGCGTCCGATCGACGAAATTATCGGCCGCGAGTATATGATGTCGCCCTGGCTCCCAAGGCCGTAGTTGCGGCGTGTAATCGAAGACGTCGGAGATTTACTTATCCCCGCGCATAACACGATCTCCCGATATCGCGTTGCTCGCTTTTAATCCTGTAATTGCCGAGATTCCTGGCGACCGATGACTTGCACCTGCCCAGATCTCGTTTCTTGCGGGCCGCGCGGTATAGCATCGTAAAGAGAACGCCCCATTAAGATTGCATTAACAGATACAAATTTGATATCATGCATTTATTTATTAAGTGAAAAGCAATAGAATTATATATAATTTTAACTAAAAAAATTATTTCTCCAAATAATAATTTTTAATATAAACATTAATCAATCTTATACACATTTTCCTGCGAGATATATAATTTTTCGTTATGTAATTTGCTCGGACCAAATAATATATGGACGTCCCAAAAAATTACATGATATGCTTGATGTCCGCTAATATTAGCAATGACAGATTTGTGAGTAATAAATCGCGTTTAATTAATATTGAAACGTGACGGACAGAATATAGAATAATCGTATCCTTTCTTCGCAACGTTGAGCTGCCAGGTTATTTGTCGATTCATAAATATTTCAGACCTGTCGTTTGTCTGATAGGCAAATTTTATTTCAGTTATCTATAACCATGATAATTAAATTCGGCTTTAATATGGATATAATTACGCACTTAATTGAATTCACTTTACACTGGTAAGATTTGTGAGTTTAAACCATCTTTGTGTGAATTATGCAACAATGTTGTCTCAAAGAAATAATTAGAAATTAAAATAATTAAAAATTTAGACTTTTTTATACGTATTAGGAACTCTAGAATTTTTTTAAAAATAAAGCCACAGCTTTCTATTATGTCAAAATGGAAAGCTAATTTTAGAAATATACTCGCTTGTTTTTTATGTTAGAACGCGCTAATATTGCACAATGACTATTATTCATTGATAATAGCTGTCAATAATTAAATTATTGTGGCCGCACCTTGCAATTTCGTTCGGCGAAGTGAAATTTAATTGATCGTAAACGCAGTGGCAATTGCAGCCGCCACACAAATATGCATTCGATCATACGATACCCATATGTTCAAAAATCATTGCTTCTTCTTCATTAATCTGAGTTTATTTTATAAAATAATTATGAAAATTCTTTTATTTTTTTACAATTTTTTAAATATTATGACAATTAAATTTCAAATTACTAAATACGTTTATATAAAATCTCATTTAGTTTATTCTGTAGTGTATTCCGTTTGCAGTAGAACAGGATTTAACAATAGATTATCCTTGAAGATTTGATTGCATATAAACTATATTTATATACATGTATTTTCATATAGATAACTTTGCGTATAGGTAGTGTTCAAAACGTACCATCGCGTTCACATTGAGAGATATCATGCCGGTACTTAGAGTCCATTTGTGTCACCAGCGCGGTAGATCGAAGTCTCGTAAAACAAGTAGTCCGCACGCACACCCACCGAACACATTGTGCAATGTTAATGGATCGAGTTTATTCATGCAGTGGTTGAATGACTCCAATCGCTTGAGTTCCACATAGCTTTCGTCATGGCTTTGTTACACGGAGAAAGTCGTATCGTCAATCACAAAACGTGGCGAGAGATCTTGATAAAACTTTAAATAAAGTAACAAGTTTTCTTTAAATTTCTCGCGACATGATTTAAAGTTTAAATTTTATCCAATTTTAGATCATTTAATACACAATAGTTCAGAAACTTGCAGAATATTGCACGATGCAATCGTCATTTTCTTAGAAAATTAATATATCACTTGATTATTATAAAAATTTATTTGAAAACAATATCGCGATTGGCCTTTCCGATATTTACATGTTTGCGTAAAAAGAATCTGCTTTAAATTAATGAATTATTATTCGAAAAAAATATGCAAATACGAATTCATAGTGTGAATAATAAGAAAGGTGTACAGGATAAAAAATTTTTATTTTTACGATTTATTTCTTTATTATTATTCATTTCTGTTACGAATTGATTTTTTATGCAACGGAACTTTATTAGCTTATTTTTGTTGCATCGATAATTTCGATTCGCACAATCTCTCTAGAGAGTATCGATTCGTCTTATTAGGAACGATCTAGCTTTCGTGGCACTTAATGTGCCGATTTGCCTGCCAGGTCAATAGGTATACCGCTACCATGATGGAAGATCATTGATCGCACCGATCTTCTTCACTTTGGTGCCGCTATACCGTCTTAAGAGAAAACGTAGCCGTGCAGCTTTATGTGTACTACTATATATATGACCTCAGGCCTCTTTACAGGTTTTCCCATATGCCAATTTTGCGATATTGCGTACAGATTTCCATTGGTCGATTTTCATGCGTGGGTCGTTCGACGCCATTAGAGTCGATTCTTTTTTAGCAAAAATTTTATTGTATGGCTTCATAAACTTTGAATTTAGAAATGATTAAATATATTATTTACAATTAATATAATTAATTATGACAATAATATTCTAAAATATAATATAATTCTTTATAAAGAGCGAAAAAATACATTAATTTTGAGTATATAAATTTATGGTAATTTTGCAAGGAGCAGTACGGAATATTTAAAAAATATAAAAACAATTTGTGATACCAATATAAATAAATTCTAAATATTACGAATAATATAATAATAGAATATATTTCACAATCAAGAAAATTGAGATCGAATTCATAACTGAAAGAACATCCAATAATCATCCCGAAACATCTCGCACAAATCATATGGTATTAATCGAAAAGCGTTTAACGTTTCACAGAGAGAACAATGCTGTTTTCTCGTGACGCAAACTCTTAAGTAGACGACGAGCAGCTCTCCGGCAAGATGCAATTCGGTCTCGCGATAGCGTACTTACACGACCTGCTCAGCGTTTTACGTAACGACTACAATTTAACTGGTCGCGCGCGAGAAAAATCGTTTTCACGCGCGAGAATCCTTTCGCCGTCCTTTTCTCTTTAGTATAAGCGAGCCAGCAAGAGGAAATCGAATAATCCGACTTGTAATCGTTTGGGGTTAGACGTTTAACATTGTCTTACCAATTAAGTCTATTCAGCAACCGCCATCGCGGTTGGTGTCATTATCGTGGTTACAATCCGATTGTCAATCGACTTCAATTATATGATTATCATGATATACATAGAGGTTTCTAGCTGTTCCACCTTTCCAGTCAAAATGACGGTGTATTCTACAATGAATTAGGAATTGATTTTTTCCACTCGTAATTTCGCGAGAAACTCAATCACGAATATGTAAATTGGTGGTAAAATGTAAATGAAATATGAATATGTAAATTGACGATTAGCGCCGTAGTGACTAGCCTTTCATACGAACATAGTTGCGTGTTCTTGCAACAATTCTCTTTGGTTCTTGAATTTTATTTCTTTAAATAAATGAATAAAATTATTGTCATTTAATTAAAATTCGAAATTAAAGATTTGTATATTTTGTCGCAACATTAATTGATTGTTGCGATGCCATAATAATCTACTGTTTGACAACAAATCGACGTACATGCAAAGTTTTACTGAAAGAAAGCTTGCTTTCAAGCGCATCGATGTTACTCAGTCAAACAACGTATATTAAATAATATATTTAATCAGTGGAAGAGAAAGAAGAAGCAAATGAAGTAATTTGTGATATTTGATCGAAGAATATTTACGACACTATAATAGATTAATAATACACAAAATATATATATACATATATTACGATAAATTGGTCACGGTGCTAAAACTGCCTGTTACGTGTTCCATATTCCGGAAAATTATAGTTATTTAGAAAGCATATTTAGAAAATTGTAGGTTTATATACAAAATTCCGTATCATCCGTGAGTATCGCTAATTAACGGAACGAGCGATTTAAAAAAAGATGTGGAAGTTGCAGTCCGTCAAGTGGATTTTCTCCTTCTCGGCCATCGAGTTCAGGAGGTCAGTCGCCGCATCCGAAGGCGAAATGGTCCTCTATCCGGTGCTTATCTTCCGTATCGCGCCGTAGGATCGTAATGCACCTGGTCGGTGTAACCAGTTCTAACGGGCGTTATCTGATGTTTCGGTTGGTGCAAACAGGTAGTCGTGAATCGCCAGTACCGATTCACGAACTCGCGTAGAGGTCACGAATACACAAGGTTGAGAATAATTTATCGCTGACAAGCAAATGAACCGAGACAAACAGATAAATTATGCATCTCACGAAGGAATTTTATGGAAAACCGGATAAACGGAACGTAACCAAATAAAGCAATGATAAAGTGTGTGTGTGATTTTTATGAAAAGTTGTCTCAATACTAAAAAAACAATATGAAAACGTCTAAAAAGAGATTAGAGTACTTCTTTCGATTATATTTTTTGTTATGTTTTATTGCTTGTTTTATATTTTTTTTACGTATACAAATTTATTAAAAGGTTTTCAACCTGAAATCCGCAAATAAAACCTTATAATTAATATTTATCGATCAATATATCCTTAGAGATAACCTTTCCTTGAACTCGGTTAAAGTATTCTTACTGCAAATTATGCGCACTAAAGGGTTGCAAAAAAGACTTTAAATTATTTTCAATTATTTTATACATTACATTCTTATTTTATTATATGACTTTATATGACCTTTTAATCAAAACTTTATGTATATATTCTTTTATCACTCTTATCATCTTATAAAAGTGTTTGTTGGATATTATTCGTACTTTCGCGTGAGTTTGCACATATAATTGGAATGTGGCCAATTATTTCCGGGAAGCAGCAATCAGTAATCTTCTAATTCCATGTTTTTTTAAAATCCAAACGGGTGAGAGAAAGCTCGCGTAAATTTTTACTTATGCACAAATCGCCAGATTTCTTGCGTGAAGTTTTGCGAAAGGAATTATTTTGTCTTAGATATTGTCGTATAAATATTTGTTTAACGCTGTTGTTGACACATATTTTTAGAGAATTTCAACGTATTTGGTGTGACACAATTCTCAGTGGCACACACAACATTTGACAGAGTAGTCTTTAAATGTAATAAATTACACTCGTTAAAATGCAAATTATTCGCAAATATTAGATAAAAAATGTATACTCAAACATGCAATAATTTTATACTCATGTCTTTTTTTTAACAGTATTTTGAAATTATATTTTATGTACTTATATATAAATATAAGTATATATAGATCAAAAAGCGAACATCTTGAATATATAAAAAATATTAAAGCTATTTAGTTTTATTTATTTTATTGTTATTTACTTTTAATTTCAAGATATTGAAATATGCCTAAAGCCGAATGCAGAAAACCATGAGCAACTATGTGAAATTATAAAGTTATGTACGTCATACATCGAAGATCGTCGATAATCGCATTTGTCAAGCGAATTTATGTAACCGTTAAGGCAACTTTCAACCCGAGGTCAAGAATCCGTCAAGTTGAGGCTTATGCACGATAAAAAATCTAATGAGCCATGAGCCTAATTAACGATGCGCTGAGGATGACTTGGCGCTAAGTGTCCACTCGGGACTAGCCACAATGCCTCGATAGCTTTATCGTGTACGGCGTGTATTTGCTAAGCGAGCAGGTTCAAGATCTTCTTTACGACCGTGTCCTTAGAGCCATTTCTCTCGATCAGATTAAGTGTATAAGAAGCGGAGAAAATCGCGGCTGCGATAATAGCCTATAGTGACAGGAGGAGAAATGGGAATGGAATAAAGACGCACGAGCTAGACGTCGAATAGACAGGGAACGCATTTGTAATTGCTGCAGCTATTGAACGATTTTTACATGATAGTTGTAAGAGATATTCGTTGTCATTTGCTTCAAGCTATATACAAGTTTTAATCAGACGTAATAAACGCTCACGTTTCAATAAGAAGTTAATTAAGAAATTTTTACAATCTTCAAAGGGAAGTATAAATCAGATTCCGCTTATTCCACGTGCAAGATAATATTTAATTCATGCTGTCATTATTGTGTAAGCGTGATAGGTAGATGTAGACTCACAACTCTGACTTTAAAGTTTCTTCAAGTTTTTCGACATTAAAAATTTTCTTTATATTTTTATTTTTTTTAATTTTTGACATGAAATATTTTGGCAATTACGTAATTGAAATATTAGAATTATTATAAGATTCAAAATTTATGTTGCACTGTATTTTTTTTTTTTTTTTTTTTTTTTTTTACAGAAAGAAATGCTCTGAGTGAATTTAGAACATTTACCTCGCGATATTTGTACGATTCTTTCTTCCGATTCGGTCACGTCTCGATATCCACAATCCATCACAAACACATGGTTAACCTTGTACGTGCTGCACACGATTCTCCGGATCTGTTATTTTGTATCTCGCGATTATCCGCTCGCAGCATCCATACCACTTCGGGACCGTTTCCGTAATCTGATATGCTCCGAGTGCCACAAACCATCACGTGCTGGCGATTATTGTGCACATACCTAAGGTCCACCTCAATATCCTATAGTCAGATACCGGTTCGTTTCTGCATTTCACAATGTAACGAAACGTGCGAGAAAGAAGTTCAATTAAATTTCAGAAGCAAAAAGAAAAAACGATTATGGGTACAATTTTTAATTTACGAGTGTAATTTGTTCACAATTTTGAAAAGGCTAATTCAGAAATATATAGAAACGTGCACATTAGAAACACGTTGATACGCATAAAATTACTGTTTTCATATTATGCAGATTCTCAAATGGCTAGGAGCATATTTAAACATATAATTATCAGTTGATAGTCTGCAGCATGAAAAGCAGATAATATTTCACGGAAGTGCAACGCCTCCTGCATGACCATACGCGGCTTGATGAGCATTACACGCGTTAATGATAAAACTCACCGCTGCGCGTTCTACAACTTTCTTCAAAAATATGACGCATCGCCGAGAGAGTCGCTCATTCGCAGTTAAATATTAACGGGCGATTTGTGTCGCGCGCCAGGATTTACGATAATTCCACTGGCTCTGAGAAGGAGACACTATCACGGCGACGATTTATTGTCCGCGTACATCTTACCCACGATGCACCGTTATACTTCGTACGTGCCGCAATTGTGCTTGAACGTTACTTCTAAACACAAAGCGTATCGTTTAAGAGACATTTGATCGCGGATTATGTTAGAAAATGACATTGTTAAAAATTATAATGATGAATTATTCGATTTTGGACGCCATTATATTTATATTTTAATTAACAGTACGCGTTTTCAGTGAGGAAAATCTCATTTTTCAATGAAGATAAAGAAAATACTGGTTTCATATGAATTAGGAAATATCAAAATATTTTATTTTTCATTTTATTTATCAAACAGAATTTAATCTGTTCAATCGAACACAGCTGTACAAAGAAACGTTTATTTGTCAACTTAATGTGTTTCGCATACAATCAATATTTGCATATATTAAAATATTCTATGAACATGCAATGAGGTCGTCAATTAAATATATTACTGTATTGAATATACATGTTGGTGTTTCAAACACCTCGCTGTTTCTATCACATATTCTTAATTCAACTCTTATTGCGATATAAATTTAAGCCATTTTACACATAAAAGATATCTTAAAATATAAAAGTGTATTACTTTCTGCAAATAATTTTATTTTATTTATTTTCTTAACGGCATTCTAGTCCACGACTTATTATTACATCTCGGAACGTATTTAAATTATATTCTTCACATACCTTTCAAATTCTTCGATTGGAGTGATTGGAAAGTGTGTGTTTAGTCCAAATTCTATTTTAGAACGGACGGATTTTGTCTGTCATTATTTAATTTCTGGCTCGTATATTTTTCTTTCTCCCAAAAAACACTAACAAAGTTGCTCTAAGAACAGATCCTTAAGCGCTATAAAGACATTTCTTAGAAAGAGTTGTTACCGCACTATTTGCACTGATATGGAAGCTCGGTTATTCTCCGACGGTTACTTTCAAACACGAGGAGATACTTCCTACAAGCAGCTGCAGACTGCTTTTCGATTGCATTTGCAATTGCTGTGTTGCAACCGGCAATTGGACGTATCGTGTTGCAATCACACGTTGCAGTTTCGGCGAAGGGGCTATTAATTGTTCGGTAGGCAGCAAGGAAGCGACGTGTATTTCTTGAATTCATGGGATTATTTTTGGTACAAGAGCAAGATTATTAAATGAATCCAAAGACAAATTGAGAGATTTCGATTTTCAATTAATTTTTATAATATTTACAGCAGTTGTCAACTGGATTGTTAATGAATTGTCGAGAATGAAATGTTGCCATTCTTAATATTTATAGAATTACTAATTAATTTGTTTTTTATTAATATCAATTAATTTAATTTGTACAAATATTTTACTTTAATTAGACATTTGTCAAATTATAAGATTGCGAAAATAAATATAGTATTTTAGAATGAGTAATCTTTTTACGCGGTAAAAGGTAAACGGATTTAATTGAACAGAAATAAGCCTTCCGTGGGACATTCAATTTTTTGATGTATTTATTTTGATTTAACATTACCTTTTTGATATCAAATCTCTCACTCTAAGTTATTTAAATATTAGATTAGATTAAAACAGGGAGTTCTGTATGTACACTGAGATTAGTTCAATAAATACAGGAACTGGAAGGCACAATGCAATGACTACTGTACAACACTGATATTCCAATCTTATTTCAACTAGCTAAATATTAAATTGTCTGAAAACAAACTGCATATTTTTAATACTAAGTCAATGCAAATTTTGCTACCACTTTTCGATGTAATATTGACTGAAATGCAAATAAATCGATTCAGCGTAGAAATTATTCTACAAACGTGTGTACCAAGCTTACAAAAAGTGTGAAAGTCCGCAGTCTATTTTCGGTCAATTTATTAAGACAAACACTTCTGCTAAATATACTATCTTCTGTCAAACACCTACCATTATAACGATGCGGTCACAAGTGTTTTCACTTTATTCTTCGTCAACTTCACCCACTTTCGAAATACGAGTCTGTCTTTCGAGCGGAAGAAACCGCTATGCGTTGCTCTCCGTCACGGCAACGCTCTTCGAGATTGGCGTTAGGATGCTCGACTCCTGATCGGAGTTGGGCGGAGTTAGAGCCACCTGCGATGTGATGCTGCTTTCGACACCGGCTTCGTCGCCGGACTTGGTCACTCCAGCGGCATTGTTGACGATGCACTTCTTAAAATGGGTCCTCATATTACTACTCTGCGAGAATCTGCTGCCGCAGTTCGTGCAAGTGTACGGCTTAGTGCCGGTGTGATAATTGAGGTGGGTCTTCAGATGGTGCTTCTTGGTGAAGGCTTTCGAGCACAGGTTACACTGGTAGGGTTTCAAGCCGGAGTGCAGTCTGGTGTGGAGGGTCATGTTGGAGCGATCAGCGAACGCTTTCTGGCAGACCTGGCACTGGTACGGCCGCTCGCCGGAATGGGTTCTCAGGTGCTGTTTCAGCAGCATCTTCCGCGAGAACGCCTTGCCGCATTGCTCGCACTGGTGCGGCTTTACGCCCGTGTGTATACGCACGTGCATATTGTAGGCCACTCGCTGGTTGAAGCTCTTGCCGCATTCCGCGCAGCCGTATTCCTTGCGGTTCCGGTGGATCTTCATGTGCGAGCTCAGGTAACCACGGTCGTTGAAGTATTTGCCGCATTCCGGACAAGTGGCGGCAAACTCCCGGGTGCCCTCATGCACGCTGCGATGGTACTTGTAATTGCGCAGCTGCGAGAATTGCTTCCCGCAATCGGCGCAGCGAAACGGCTTCTCGCCGGAGTGCGTTCGGCTATGTGTCTGTGATGAACACACGAACATGACGATGTTTAGATAGCTATTTAGAGCTAGAGAGTCGCAAACGAAGGGGACAAGTCAAGATATTGGACATGATTTTAATTGTCGGAAGAGAGACAGTCCACAAGAAAAATGATGATCGAGTCTTGATTGTATTATATTGTTGTATAATAGATAATTTCATATTTTTCTATGATGATGTTATTGTTTTTTGACGCGTGATGTAGGCGGAACTTAAATACAACTTTGACCAACGAATATTTACGTAATCTACGCCTTACAAAAAAAAAGTATTAGATTTATTTAAAAAATCCGAAATTTCTTATTGCACAACCCAATAATAAGTGATCGAAAAATCGACAGCAATCATTTCTTCAAATTTAAATATATTTTTTTTTATTATGACTGTCTTATAGACATATTTTTTTAATGTACTTAATGCTGTTTCTAAGTGTTTGATACACGGATCTCAAGTGATTTGGCTGTTTAAAGCTACAGTCTGCATAATTAATATTTAATTAATTGTTTTAATAAGATACAATACCTTGAGCGATGCTCTCGTGACGAAGGTCTTCCCACATTGATCGCACCTGTGATCGTCGGCCGATCGTCCACGCACTATTTCCGTGCTGACGATTGCCTCGTCGTTGTTGTTATCGTCGCTATTAACAAATATCCTCGCAATTCTCTCCTCGTCATTCTTCTCCGCGCTTTCTATCTCTATCTTCGTTTCCTTCTTCTCATCGGATTCGATCGTATCGCACAGTCTACTGATCGGATGCGACAATTCGGGTTTTGTCGGCGTGTGTGGCACTATGTGTGTCGAATATTCGTTATTTCTACTCGTATTCGTGATAACGCTGTCGTTGCTGACGGACAGCAACTGCGTGAGTGTGTTATTAGTCTGGAGGGACGGTTCGTCATTTCTCAGTGTGTTTGTAAGTGGCGCGATTTGATTAGAGGATGCGAATGGAACTGGAGATCGATAGGTCTCTTGGATCTTCGTTTCAGGACTACTTATTATCTCGGTCCGTGATCTCGAGTCGCTATTAAGGCTCATTTCGCAGGTAGAAACTTCAAAACCGTAATGCCCGTCGCTTCTCGGAGAATGGACCTTCGGGCTGATCGCTATTACTGTGGATCGCGTTGGTTCCGGAGTCAGGGGCTTCTTTTGGATTTCCTGCAACAGTTGTCAAAACAATTTTTTTACGAATTTAATTTTTATTTTAAAAACAATTTATTTTAAATGACGAAGAATTTCGAAATTTAAAAAAAATTTGTTTTACCAATGTTGTTTTTAAATCTTACAGTTTTTTGATTAGTTTAAAAAAAGATATTTAAAGTCATGTATTATTTATAAAAAAACAAAAAATATTATATATTAACTTTCTAGAAAATTGCATTTATGCGCAATACTAAATCAGCATATCTTTGTAAACGACCGACCATATATACGTAAAATGGAGTTGGCCAAGTTTAAATTTATCCATCCGTTCATTAATTTCATGGAAGGAGGAAAAAAAGCGACCGTGATGTATTCGCGTGGAATTGAAATTGTTATGGTGCGACGCGTTTCAATGAGCTAGAAAGTGATGTCTAGATTTAAACAGCTTTGTTTTTTTTACGATTTTCAGTCACGGTCGATTTTAAACAGTCACGTTCGTACGCTTGTTAATTTCAAATGATGCACCGAAATGTCAAGGTATCGCAGATGTTGTGCAGAATTATCGTCTAATTCTGTCTTCTCTACACATTCGTGATTTGTTTTTCAAATTCACATAATTATTTAGTATTTGGCTTTAAAAAAGAAATCTAATACTCGAAAACAAAAGCTAATGACGCTAACTTATTATTAATTTTTACTAAATAGTTTACCTTTGAAGTAAATAACTTTAGATTCTTAATATTTATTCCACGGAAAAATGTTCATTGCGAATTTATTCATTAAAGAACAGTTTCTAGATGCTACATGCGGCTAATAATCGTACAGTTCCCATCTCAAACGCTAAATGAAATGCTTATAGCGTCTGCCTGCAGCGTTAGTTGCACATAGGAATGTTTCGCATAATGAGTTGGAAGAAAGCAGCAATTAGAAAGCAGTTAAATTGTGACAATTTAACTGGCATTGCCTACCATTTGAATGCGATAGCAATGATTGACGTGGTAGCAAGGCTGATTATCAAGACGCTTATTATTCGCGTCTTAATTACATTCATACTAAACAGAAGTCGCGTATAAATAAATAAAAAGTCGCAATTAAATTTATGAAATAGAATTTACATGAGAAGTGCAGTATAGATTATCATAATATTTTTCTACATTCTCTGCATTATGTAGCGACGAATAGGATCAAAGGACGTGCATGGAATTCGCTTCGTTGAATCGTAGCTTTCATACTTCCAATATTTCCACTCGACCTTTGCTACCGATCACTACTTTGTTATCTGTTTGTTTAATCGCTTTCCAGACGTTGTCAATACTTTCTATCACACTTGCGTATGTGCTATATAATATTTTATATCTCTTTCCCGGGAATTTTCCCATTCAAATAAATCAAATTATTCGAAATCAAAGAATCTAGAGTTTAGTACAAAGATTAATATATTGTCTCTCAATAAAAAAATCAAATACGTTTGAAGATTCAAAGAACTTTATGAGGAATTTATTCTGATTTTTTCTGCTTCTCTTTTATGATAAATATGCATATGTCCCCATCGCGCGAAAAGAAATCTCGGTGAAAGACGAGTGCAATCACATCGCGTTTCATCCTTATCCGGTTGAAATCACGGCCGATTTCGGTGCAAGCTGCGGGGTCTGCCTGCTTGTGCAAGCGGCAGGCAGTCGCTGCGACACGATGACAATCCGCGAAATCTGGCACGCATCCCGTCGCCGTCGAAAGAGAAAACGCGCGAGTTTGCAGATCGCGCGCGTAATAACGCGCCGAACTCGTGCAGCTGGCATCGCCAGCTGGCGATGCGCAATCACGGCGGTTTGATAAACTGGCTAACTGATAGCTGCATTAAGCGGAACGACATCAAACTCAAGTGAAGGGCGACGACGCAGCTGGGAGCGGCACCCCGTCACTTGTTAAGGCATGTTAAGACACGGATGAAGCGTACAATCAATATATAGCGCATACAAATCTTCCATGTTTTTGCAGTTGTTTAGATTCTAACGTGTTTACGGGTTTTAAATTCTTTCACGCAATGTGTATCACATGCAGAACACATTTCCCATAATTTCTCCTGTACTCAAGTTCTTTTTTACGACTTTCTCCTGACATCTCTCAAATACATCTCTAATACTAATAAGAATTAATAAGAAAAATTAATATAAACTAGTTTAATTAATTTCTAAACATTTAATTTGATTCCACTTTCCGTGATTAAAACAAGCAAAATTTGAAAAAAAAAAAAATAATTTGTCAATGACTGAAAGGATTAAATCATGTTGTTTTCACGCTTTCTACGTATCGCGCCTTTTGGTTTGTTCGTAATAATGTCTATGTTAATGTCATTTTATTCGACACATAAATTTTCAATGATATTCAAAACAAGATATAATTTTCAATAAATGTTTGAAGTTGATTTATATTATTATTTTATAATTTACAAATAAATCACGTCGTTTTTATTACAAATAAAACTCCTCAGAAATGTGATGTCACATTCTATATATACCGAGTAGAATTTAAATGACATCTCTTCTAGTCACGTTGAGTCCCATATAATCTCGTCTCATCTCGTTTCGTCCAGTCATGGATATTTACTGGAAGACACAGATAATACCACGCGAGACATTAAATTGCGGTAATTTTGAAACTGACCTAAATTAACCACAGAGTATGATATTTGATTTTTAGGACTTCTAGAATTATTAATATTAAAAACTAATTACAAATTGAAAAATTGAATTAAAAAGTTATGTGAAATAGTGAAAACTTAATGAAGAGAAAATTACTTTATTGTTTCGGTCGAGGCAGCGTTTCTAAACGTGATTTAAATCTTCATATTTTACAAGTTGAAAATAGAAGAAATATGAAATAGGGCAAGGGACAAACAACCGTTTCCTCGCACTTCCGCGTTAATTGATTGGTTGGTACGGCAAGGACGATTGATGCCGTTGCATTCATGATGCAAAGACCACGTTTTCTATATAATTAACTTTACCATTACCGTGAACGATTTATGGAGATAAGACTGAGATATTGAAACTATTTTCTCTCATTAATCTTGCGCACCGCCGTGGATGACGTGCTGAACGCGTCCGTGTGTCCGCGTCACTTTAAAGTGCTTTGCTTCTACCGCATTAATTAAGGGTGTAACGGTTTATCCTCTTCTCGCCTCGTTTCGAGAAAATTGACGAATGATAGCGCGTGGCTAGACTGTGGGCTGTGCGATCTGGATGGATTGCAGCGTGCTATCATTCGTCAATCCTTTTCAATTGAGGATGGCCAAACCCCGATGGCCGAAACGTTTGTTCATTTAGAGTTTGTATGTTTATAGATGTTTATAGATGTAAACAAAATCACATTTAGATGTAAATTGGAGCGCTAGCTCCGGCTCTGTTTAGCTTGTAAAGATTTTTCGAATTATTATCTTAATTATTATTGCGAAAATTGCAAGACTTTTCCGTTCAGTTTATCGGTACACGTTGGCCTTAATATTATGAAGCACCTTATATAGTGGAAAGTTGAACACAAATCGATAAGGCAACGAAAATACTGCTGAAGATAATGGCTAAAATTTATTATTTACATAGATAATACGCAGAGAAAGGTCATAACTTATCATTATTTTATTTATTACATGTTTCTCAACTCTACGCGAGATATATTTCGTATTTATTAGATTACGCAAAAATTAATTGCCATATAAATTATGACATTGGCGCGATTATATTTATTATCATGGACGCTTAAATTTCCATAAATTTTTGAATCTCCATAATTATTCGCGGCGATCGGGTTTGTCTTCTCTTTTCTTTTTTTTTTTATTGCTTCGCAATCTAATCCAATACCAGTTTTTATTATTGACTGAGTAAAAACATTTCGGTGCGATTATGTCGCTAAAAATGTTATTCACCTCGGCATAGTTCCCACACTGGTGTATCTTTCTGTATAATACATTCACATGAGAATCCCTCTGGCAACGGGATTTCAACAGCTAGGTCGAAATCGTACTCGACGTCGTAATCAAATATGTATTGAACAAGAATCTCTATTCTTCGACGATCAGATTCGTTGAAGAAGATCAGATGTTTCATGATTAGAGCAATTGTCGACTATTGTAAAATCAACTCGTGTACTGTATTGAGGCCTTCGTTGCTATATGGACGCTGTGATACAACGTGTCTTAGAAATAACGGAACAATTTTTTATCCTAGAAATTGTTAATGCGTTGTTAAACTGTCGATGTGTTTGAAGAAGTTAAATGGATCGGAATATGTTTAAAGAAGCATGATTCTCATGGAAGAATATTCATATTCTAAGCACTTATATATTTTGATGTCAATGATGCTTGGAATTCAAAATTGCATTTAGAATCAATTTGTAGCGAAAATACTTCCGTCTCAAAATAAGTATAATATTTACATTTCCGAGTGATATTAAAATTAAATTAACAGTTAAAGTCACTCTAAAAGTGACTTTGATGTCGACTGATGATTTTCAAGGGGACATGCGGGCTTAATATTTACTTATCGAGTACTTACGTCATCGACATGACGTTGTAGCACGGCAGCCGACCGTGGCATCCTCGGTGAATGATGAGGCCTGATGATCTGGCGCCACGGCGATGCAGTGACACGATTGGCCACGTGTTTGCGGGAGGTTTTCCACCTACAACAACTTTCGCTGCAGCTGAGATCCTCGCCCGCCGTCACCTGCGAGGTGTAATCGAACCTCTCGGATGACCTCGTTCGACTAGCGGGACACTGCAAGGACGACGACGGTATCCCGCTCAGGTAGGGGCACTCGTCACGCGTTCTTCCGCAAAATTCGCCTCGCGACTCTCCCATGCTTCCATCCATCGGCTTTTCCGTCGAGCAATTTGCTTGCAATCTCCCGTATCCTGTCCTGATTCTTTCTAACGATTCCAACCCACTGTATTCTTCCGTGGATGGTCTTTCAGGAAAACAGGCATCTCGTTGATACGTATGGAAGGATGATTCGCTACTAGAATTTATCGCTAGGTTTTTGTCAGCAAGCATTATTGAGCTGCAATCCTTTTCCGTGGAAGGATCACCTATCGCTCTATCCTGATGCGAGAAATTACCAACTGGCCACGCGCTGGGACACCTAGAACCGAACGAAGGGCCAGGATTGTTGACTTCGTGAAACATTCTGGTGTCTCTGAGAATGTCTCTGTTGTGATCGGTCGCGAATATCCTGATGCAAGAGTCCTTTCTGTAGAGCGAATCTTCGTAGGGCGGTCTTTCCGACCTTCCCCAAGAATACCGATCGCACTGTAGGTACTTGGAGCTGATCTTCACGTCTTCTTTCACATCCTCCAGCTTGCAATCCTGTTCGTCGCAGATTGTCATCGCCGGCACCGGCGGAAGCCGGATGCGCAGAGTTTCGGCGGCATGCAGAAACGCGTTCAGCCGCACTCGCGGAATAGTAACGCTTCCAGTGTAGATGAAGCCGAGGAGAGCGGCGAGTTCCGGCGCCTCCGTCTCGGCCAGGATCACCGTGATCGGTTCGCACTGAGCGGTGACTTTGCTGTGCGCCAGCAACACTTCCTGTAAATAAAAATGACGTTTGGTTATTCTGGGAACGATTAAATTTTAGCGAGAAAATAATATTGATATTAAGATACTAGATAAGAAAGCAAGAAAATTTTTTTGTTTGGCAGGATGTATGGTGTTTCAGTTTTAGGCTAATCTCAAACAATTCGTGTATAATGATCTGGTAGAACTTTGAATCTTTGTATTGAAAATGTGACGTGTTACTTCTAAAGTAGTACGCAGGAAATAACATGCATCGAGAACATATATCAATTTGTTGAGGGATCGGTACATGTTGACTGCGTAAGTAGGCTAAATTCTACTAGTGTTCTCATTTTGAAATTGAAAACCGCACGAATTTCCTCGGTTATTTGGTATAACGGCAATATGTAAATCATCTACATAATTAAATTGCTGCCATCGACTTCGCTGCAAACAAAATAGCTCACAAAGAAATATAGTTCAGATAATCATCAGAGCAAATCTGTTTTTATGTTCGATACAATGTACAATTTACTATTGACATATATTTTTCTCACATTTCGTTTCAAACTTAATTCGTCAGAACTTGTATATTTTTCACGACTCAAAATGCATTGATAAATATTTTAGTATTTTTATTAAATTCTTTACTAGGACAAAACATTATTCAATTTTATTATTTTATCGAGAATTTTATATAAAATTATTAATACAAGATTATTTATATGTATATAACTATATTTAATGAATTTAAATACAAATAATACGTTGATGGATCCATCTAAGTACGATTAAATTAACATTTATTGAAGATTCCAAATTCGGACTTTCATACCGTTCAAAGATTTATTTTATGCGCTCGTAAATTTCACATTTGATTTACTTCATCCTCTTTCCCGTCGTTATTCGCACGGATAATGGAGCATGGACAACGATGAATTACGAACGTTTCATTGTTGCTTGAAGATTGTGCGCACAAGCAGCGCTGCACTGAGATAACTGTAATTATGTGGCTTGCGGTCGAATCGACGGCTCTTTTCAGAATTTTTACCGCGATAATTAACTACTATTGGCCGGTCACCGAGATCAAGAAACCAATTTAAATTAACCACCATCGTTTGTACAATTTTATTCATTTCGTGATAATTGCCATGCGCTTTCGTTCCATTTATACAAGATTACGTGAAAATAAAAATTGCAAATCTTTTTAAACATTATTCTTATATAAAAAGAATATTTATTTATATATAAAATTTCTACATTTCCCTGAAGATTCTACATTTTTTTCTTATTGATATTGATATTGTTATTAGCGTTGCAAAGTTGAAATATTCTGGTGTATTCAATCATTCTTCTTCACACCGCTCCGCAACCATTTTAACGGATCGTTGACGGCGTAAAATAGCGAGAGCATCATTCTTGCACGTAGAACGCAAATGAAACGTTAGTAAGCGCTCAACCGCGCCGACTGGCGGTTCGATGCAACTTTGCTGCATTGCTGTATTCAATGGCGTAGGTAGAACTTTCGAATCTTATGCAAGGATCGTCCACAGATTCCCATATTTCCTTTTTGCAACATCAATCTCGCAGTATTTCTTGTCATACAACTATTATTGTAACATAAATTATAATTTTTCAAAAACCCGAATTTTTAACCGCGCTTAAAATATCTGCAATGAAAGGTTTGTGTTCTAATTTTGTTGTCTCTATAAGTTATTTAAGAATAGAATATTGTAATAAAGTGACATTAAATAATTAATAAGAAATTTTTATCTTAAGGATATATTTAACATTAATAATATAATATTTAAGTGTCTGAATTTAAAATTCTGATATACTCTTCTTGATTTTCTTCTATATTAGAAAAAATAGAAAGAAATGGATTTGTAAGTTGTCTGTTTTGTCGTATGCATTTATATCTTTACATATTCTTATTGCATAGCAGGTTACACCCTTGGCAGTGCTACAAGGCCGAGTCTGTTTTTTCTATTTCCTTCTTCGCTAGAAGTGCTCTCTCGGACGTAATTACTTGGGATTAGTATTTGCATATATTGCACTCGAATCGTAAACATTTCCGGAAACATTGTAACTCTTCAAACCGGAATACATTCTATCACCAACGTGAAAGTATATAAATACATTATCGCGTGTAAATGCAAAGTTAGGCCTTTTTTTTTCTAGGCTAATGCGTTTGTTCGGCAGTGAGCTTCAGCAATGTAATTAACAATGTAATAAGCGCTTTTGATGCTATCTTGTATACATTTTGCGATCTCCAGGCAGTGTTGTTAAGTTTACGGTATAGATAGATATAGTATCTAGATACAAGTCTTCTTGTGAATCTTATTGCGTAGCTAACAATTTACATTTTGTGATAACTACATCTTTATCTTTACAATACATATCAATTTGCATCGCTAATTGCTACTTTTCTTTTAGAAAGTTTTTCTAGAAAAGTGTTTAGAAAATGTTTACAAATTTAAACATAAATCTTAGTTAATTTTGAAATTTTCTTTTTTTAACATTACAATTTAATTTTGAGAGAATTCATGTAACATTTAATTGTCAAAATGTTTAATACTTTTTATTATTATTTTTAGAAATTGTATATTTTAAAGTATGATGGTAATTTTTGTTATAATTTGTTTTTAATAAATCATAGACTGCACATGAAAGATAATTATCAGCGGAGATATTTATCATTTACAGTTATAAGTTTCTACAGATCTAGTATCTATAAATAGTTAATGATTATTGGTTTCAAGCTGTGCGACATTTTTAAACCTGTTTCTCTCAATTTATACGTCAACCCATCACGCGTGAAACAGTGATTACGCCATTGGGATGTATCAATCAAATACAATAAATGCAACAAATATCTGTAATTGCTAAACGGTTAATGATTTCAAGCTGTGCAAAATTTTTGAGCCTGTTTCCCTAGATTTATAGATCGATTTATCGCGCAATGTGAAACATCGTTGTCAGTATTTACCGATCAATCAGGATCACAACAATATTTTAACAAATGCGCTTTCTATCCCTATCTGATGCGATTGATCTTATCCACCTATTATGAAATTCAGATTGCGTTTGAGAACGGCAATTAGATCTTAATTATAGTAATTGGGTATCAATTTTCAAAGCGAGAGATCAAGTAAATTTTCGATCGGTCAATTTTAACTTCCCACGAAATAACGCGCAAAGTTTCGCACCTATTTCGCGTAATTGTAGGTATTCCGCGATGACTTACGTGCAACAGCGTGTTGCAACATTTTAAATACGTGCAGCTCGTGAGGGAACGCACGAAAGGAATTGAATCTTCAAGTCCGTAGTTTGCAATGTCGTGAAAATAATAGTTATTCAATGTAATATTTTAGTTTTACAAAAAGTCTCAAAATATTTTTCTATTATGGAAAAATTTTTTAGGGAATAATTGTTTTTGTTAAATTATTGAATGATAAATTTTTTTTCTGTATTTTTATTTCCATCAAAAATTAAATAAAAGGAATCAAAATTTTTGCAAACAAATAGATAAATATTTATTGTAGAATTGTGTTCAGCTTTTTTTTGCGAGTTTAAACTCACGATTTCATTCACTGGGCGAACCGGAGGTTAGATGATAATAAGCAGGGCGATTGTTATTACTGGCTCGGGATCAGAGTTCTCTGGTATTTAATGCAACATTTTGCACGCCTCGTGACGGCGCAATCGGTGCAAATATCATCGTCGTAGTATATCCGCAATATCGCAATACCGAACGAATATCATTCGATTTTTGCGGCAACGTTATTCGCGAGAAAAACATCGCGAGTAAGCGGGGCACATGCATTGATTTGCGCGCTCGGTATTGCGTCTAAGACAATAATTATATGATTTCGTGGCCGAGAAAACGCCGAGAGCCGCGATTTAATCGCAACTATGTGTTCGCCGTTTGAAATTATTCGAATCGGCGAACGTAAGCGCAATTAGAAATAATTACCGAGACGCGAGAGAGAAAGAGAAACGTACGGCGAGCGTAATCGTTAAACGGAACAAGCTCCGTTTAAGAATCCGTGCTCGTACAATATATAACGTCGACGTCCGCTAACGTCATGTGCCGTCAATGTCATGTTGTAGCAATTCGTAACGCAACTTAGGTAGCTGTAATCTAGCAAGTTGATTCATGTTATACGTAATGGCAACGTCATGCCGCAAGTTGCTACGTCAAAACATTCTCTCTAATAGTTTCAACGTAGTGTAATTGTAAAACAAATAAATGGCAAATTCTCGCAAAGTTATGTAAGAAAGCAATATTAAATGGAAGCTAATCTATAACTGGCCTGTGGTTGCTATATTTTTCTTTCGAAACATCAAATAAAAGATATAAAAAAATAATTGAAAGCGTGAGATATATAAAAGCGCTTGTAAAACTACTGATGGAATTAAGACCAGGAATAAAAATCGAATCGCTTACACATTAAATGATTGGAATCTGTAGCGTTCAATTGTAAAACAACAGAGTACGTAAGATAAATATGACAGTGCTCAGAAAGCGCAAGTGGCTGAAAAACGTTTAACAGCCGGCTCGTGCGAATCGCGCGACGTGAGAGGAATTTAAATGTCTCTACGCAAGGGAGATCGAATTGCGAAACGTGATGAGAGATGAAGCGAGCGTGAAGCATAACGCGATTTCTGCCAATCACGCGATATACGTATCACCGGGCACTATCAGTCATTAATCATTTCGCGTATCGATATGCCACGGATAAACCATTATGCGAATAACACACAGTGTTAAGAGCCGCGTTGAAATTATCTTTGCCTGCGGCATCCATGACGAGATTCCTGGAATCGGAGACGTGGTTGAACCTCAACCGAACGTGATACCATTAGAATACAATAGAATATGGCGAATTAATAAAACATAATCGACTCGCAATATTTCTCGCTGTAATTGCAATTAACAATATTAGCATTTTGACTATTATTCGGAGTCTCATAAATGTACGATCGTGATTTTCTGCAATAGCTTATGCAATTTCAAACTATTTTAAGATGCAAATCGGTACTGCGATTCGAAACAATTATATTTTTTTCCATGTATATTGAGGCTTGGATTATTTTTACATAAAAGCGTGATTTTCCAGGAAAGATAAAAATATTCAATCTCTATTTTCCCAGCAATTATTTAAAAACGGTGTCGGTATATTAGTTTTTAATGTTAACCTTGTATTATATATATAGCTTCAGGCCGGCAAAATGAAAAGATTCAATTGATAATGTTGATATTGATCGGCAACACGGATATATGCAGTTTATAGTGCTATTCTATATGTTGTCACGGTTACGCTCCGTTGCCCAATGTTTTTATCCGTCAGCATTCTGTCTTTTAAGTGAAATAATTTGTCATCATAATGTTATCTAGCATGTTGATCTCATGTTTTAATGCAAAAAATACGCCAATTGAAATTCAATCATGTTATAATTTAAAGTAATTACTAAAACGCTGAAGCTTTCTTCAGAATCCATTTAACAGTCCAATTCCATACATACATAAAAAAAAAATATTCTTAAACTAAAAATGAAAATTCTTCTATGAGTGTACTCTCACAATTTCCTCTCTAGCGAAGAGAATTCCTCTCAATATTAGTTTGTCGACACATTATGTCTCTGAGGCAAATGTGCGAAAGGACAGATAGCGTCGTTTTCTCTAAAAACAAGTGTACATCGAAAGAGGAAATCTATGATCACCTATGACGTAATGCACTAATGTCTATCTTACATGTATTTCCTTCTCGCGTGTGTATTATTTTCACATTTGTTTGCTGTAAAATCTATTACAGATTACAACACATTCAATGTTTCATTTAAATTAACTTCAAAGAAAAATTAGTAAATACTTTTTTAATTGAAGAAGATGAATACTATTTTTTAGGATATCTCCTTTCTATCTGAAATGAACTCTTCTTGAAATGAGACGCATATTTTGGTCCTCTATATTTTTTTTTTAATGAAGGATCGTATTTTAGAAAGAGATTTGTGAGTCATCATTTGATGCGAATTGACTGCTAAGTGTTGAGGCAAATGTTAATAATAGATGTTGGTGGTCGACACGCATACAAATAATACGCAATTTTAAATTCAAGAATATAAATTCGACTTATTTATACAAGTTGAAAGGAGGTGTGGGTTTAGATAGTATTCTAGAGTTAACGCATAGTCA
The DNA here is from genome assembly GCF_040581485.1 of Linepithema humile. Taxonomy (NCBI): domain Eukaryota; kingdom Metazoa; phylum Arthropoda; class Insecta; order Hymenoptera; family Formicidae; genus Linepithema; species Linepithema humile. Next base: position 21,092,361 of record NC_090132.1, on the reverse strand, counting down.
TTAACAATTAATATCTCAATGTTTCAAGTTATAACCCGTTCCTACTCGATTGTAATTAACGCGAACCGTTATTAATTTAAATCTATTTCTGAATAGTGGTTTTGCTTGTCAGTAATCGAATGATTGGATTTCCGCGATTGATGTTAATATCTTTTTTTTTCTCAATTTTCTACATCAAACAGCAATTATAATTTGCGCTGTCGACACCGGCGTTGACTAATAAATGACACAACTCGACAACGTTCGCTTTTACGAGTGATCGATATTAACATATTTATTTCTGCATAATTTCTATATATTGCTTAGAAATATCACGTTTGAAGATTACGTAAAATTGTACACTGAGAAAAAATAGATGCATACAAAATAGATTTTTTTAATTTGCATTTTGTTGTCGGATTTTGATATAAAATTAATACACGTGTAAAACTGTTCCCGAATTTTAATGATTTAAGAAGTATAAGAATGACGTGTGTGAAGATTTAAAAACGCATATGAGACATTCATTTCGACACAGCATCATTTTTTATACATTCATGTCGATTAAAAAAAAATATTTTGCATAAAAATATATTAATTATTTAAAACAACTTGAAAAATACTATATGTTCAAGAAAAATTTTTTTTAATATTAAATACATAATTTTATCTTTTTTAAAAAGATTTGTATGCGAGAGATTAAATTTTTTCGTTAAGAAAAGGTTATTTAATATATTTATCTAAAGAATTAGATTACTATGTTAAAGAGATTTTTTTTTTAGAAACCTTTTCTTATAATATTTTTTGTCTCCAATTTCTCTTTCTTCATATAACAGAATTTAAATAAATCTTTTTATCTTGTGATAGAAGAAAGAGTAACGACTTATAAACACGCCTATGTTTTGCATATTCTTGTAATATATTAAATATATATCTACGCCTCTGTCTTCATCTTAATTTAAATTAATGGAATTTATCTCGCTCGCCTATACAATTTGTAATCGACATGTTTTAACGCAAATGCAGATTATGCAAATATGCAAAGTTGTGAATAATGCAAATGTTTAATTCTAAAGAATTGATTCGCAACTGATAATGCGCGCGAAGCGAGTTTTCTTTTCTTCATATTGTTAGAAAGCTAAATTTGTGAAGTTGCGTGATTAATTTGAATATTTTCTCTTATTACAAAAAAAAAAATTGAAAAGTCTCAAGATCGGCTGTTAACGATAATAAATACATGATATTCGATACGCGTAAAACGCAGCAATTCTGTTCTTATATTTTTTATTGCACGCTCGTATTTTATGTGCGCATGTATATTTCATCCCACGTGTTATTTATTTCAACATAATTTCAATTCAAGATTTAATTGCCCAGTTTTTATTATAATATTGAATCTATTAAATTCTTGCTATGGAAAAATTAGATTTAAGTTTAACGATAAATTTGTATCTGAAATAATGGATGATGAAAAAATCTAGGATACATCTAACAAGTGTACATCTATAAGTAAACATTAGTTCTGTCAAGATACATATTTTTTTACCGTTTCTTTTATTAAGGTCAATTTCTCAGATTCTGAAGATAATTCTAATTTTTTTTTTTATGATCTCTGACATAACATATGTTGTAGATTTTTTTTACAAACTATTGAGACTTTTATAAGATAGTATTTTATAAAAGTATCTAAATTATTTAAAAAAGTTAAATTTGCGAAAAAATTGCTGTTAGATTTGCGTAGAAATCACCGAATTTAAATAAAAGATTTATTATATCTCGCTATAAAAGATATAAGAAACTTCTACAATACAATATTGGAAATACCAGAAAACAAATAAATGAACATTTCAAAAATCATCGCTATTATTATATGTCTGTGTCATCTCAGAAGTCAGGTTCGAATAAACTCATGAATTTATCTTATACATAACTCAGATCGATGTGATTTCTGTCTGATCCTCATCTGAATAAATAAGTAGTTCTTACAACAATTTCTCGAATTAGGGAACACTCTCAATATAACGTTACGAGAGCCCCGAAGTAATGTTAAAAGCGCTTCGATTTGCATGCAGAAACGATTTGGATGCGTGCCGAGAATATCGAGTCGCGCGATTGAATTAATACTTGCTGTGATAGCGGATGATGCTCGCCGTAGATAAACGCGCACAAATCGTTACAACTCTCTTAACTTGCAATGTACTTGCAAACGATAAGGATCGATCGATTACTTTGCTATGTTAGATTCTCTAGCGATATGTTTGTGATATGTTAGCAGTTAACGAAATTGCTCTAGGCGAGACAGAATGGGATCGCGAGAAATCGCCTTTTTTCTTAAAAATAAAATTGTGGGAGGGATTGCAACACAATTATATCATGTATCTGTAAACAAAATCATATCATACATATTTTCCATTTGCATTACTACTTTTATTAATGCTTAGTCTTCTATAATGCATTAAATTAATAAGTTGTTGCTGTTAAACAATTAAAAACAGTTCTTGGACATAGTTCTCTTTTCCTCTTGCTTCCTAACGAACCGAGCGACTATTATCTTCAATTAGCTTCCTCTATTAACATCTGCGAGCGTCACGATTTGTCACGGACTTAAAGCATGATCACAAATTTATTATGTATGGCCCAATTATGTAGTTTCATTTCATATTAGATTAAATATATTTAAAAAATTTAAATTCTAAAATTAGAAATTTAAATTCTTAAATTTAAAAATTTTTTTCTAAATATTAGCATTTTTTATATACATATATAATGACTTACGCATTTTTGAAAAAACTGTTAAACAATTAAAACTTTTTTAAAAACTTTTTTAAACATTAAAATAATTTAGAATTTAATACGTACGTTAAAGGTTATTTGTAATATAAATCTTTTATAAAAGTCATTTTTATTAATAGAGAATTGCTTGAAAGTATAATATATTCATAATATAAAACACAAGACATTCTTAATATAAAAATTAAATGGAATATTTGAGATTTTTGTCAACAAAACAAATTAACATTAAATATTAAACTCTATTTTTTAACATTTTAAAAATAATTTTTTATTTTATTTAAAATCAAATATATTTTATTAATTTATTAAATTATAATTTAAAGATAATTATTTCTAAAACAAAAATAAAATTAGGCAAACAACAAAGTCACTGTTTAGTCGGTTTCTTTCACAATTAATATATTTTTTTTTTTTTTTTAATATAAAGTTTTATTTGTATCAGTTTTCATTTTTTCTCTTTCGGTAACGATCTGTCGATCTGTCTTCATCTAATTAGTTTCATAATAAATTTTAACTCTGCATCGTTTAATTAGCATTTCCTGAAGCAAATAAGCTCGAAAAATTTCTGCACTTAAAACGCCACCATCAGCATATCATCGTGATTCTGCCGTTATCCTGTCTCCTCTATGTATGTCATCGTTAATGGCTTGGAGTTTATTACAATAATTTTAGTTGATTAATTTAAATCGAGTATACAGACACGTGATATTTTTATATTACGCGTTATATTACGTGACATAATTTCAGTATATTTGCAACTTTGTTTCTCATTTTTCAATTTTTTTATCGTTTTGATACACGATCGCATTAATAGAAGCATAACTTAATTTGATTAATTAGTTTCTTTCTGACAAATAACGCGAAATTTCTTTGCATTTTATATTTTAATATAACGTGATACTTTTAAATTATAAACTTATCGGTAAAATAAAGGCGCTTGGCGGAAAGATATTATGTGTCGCGTGCTTACACACGTATCGACATCGTATCTCTTGATTGACGTAAGCATGTCGATGTGAAATATCGGTTCGTTTGCTTTCAAGTTACGATAATCTTAATTAAGCAATGAATACGTGATCTCGTGCTGCGCCGGCATCTTAATGATGACTCCAACCATGAGAAACACGTTCTTGCGCAGTGTCATGCTTACAAAAAGTACACGGGCACACCATAATCTGCTTGCTACAGATAACCATAACTTCTCATCATGCAACGTTTAAAAGGTTTTTGTTTCTATCGGATCTCCTGAAAATAAACCGTGAATTCTTAAATTGCATGTTTGCAGAACTGTTATATTTTGCTGTTTTTCTTTGCTGTAGCATGTATCTTTTTTAATGGACCAAGGCATACATATATTATTTTGCCACATTTTAAGAGAGCATGAATTGAGTACCTTGCATTCTCGAAAAATTTAAAAAACTAATAAATTAATTGTTTGTTACAATAGAACGCAAATAAAAAAAAAATATTTTATATGAATATAAATTTATATAAAAATAATTTAATTATATCACTAAGCTTTATGCCGATATTATTTTATTCAGAAATCTCTCAGCTTTATGTAGTTTTTATTCTAAAAAGAAATTAAATCTTTATAAAATACATATTGTTTTTATTAACAAAAGGTTGATAACTTTCAAAAATAAATAGAGCATGTACCAATTTACATTAAATTCTGCACAATGTTGTAATTCTTGGAAAAAAGCGTAATTTACTCGCATTGGAAAGCTATCATTGATTGTTTAAAGCTTCTTATTATTCTGATCAATAGATTTTTAAACATTACAAGAGGCAAAAGGGGTTGCCATTCCTTAGGTAATTATATATTGAAACCACATTGCATTTAATTATTTTCTCGATATTTATTTTCTTACTTAAAAAATATTGTTATGTAAAATTTCTTTTCTTAATTGAAGTATAAAAATGCTCAAAGTTAACAACGTACTTGTAATTAATTTTGTTCGTCCGGTATCGAGTATTTCAAGTGCCAGTATCACATTTCTCCAACGGTAAAAACTTCAACTCTCGATTGTAAAGATTTCTTCCTGCTGAAGTTGTTTATAAAAAGAAAAACGCGCCATTAATAATTACCAAAATTAGCGAACGGGAAAAAAAATAAACCATAATTATTTGAAATTATTTTACAACGTCACATGCTGAAAGGCCATAAAGTGTGCAATAAAATATCGTAAGAGAAACAAGCAAAAAGTATATTATTACTCACGCCATAAAACATATTCTACGAATTCCGAGTTATGGAGAGTCCAATTTAGATTTTAAATATGTTTTTATTAGACGTCGAGCAATATCTTTGGCGTAGTAATAAAATTAAATGTAAAATAAATTTTCTCTTTTATTAATCTAAAATAATAAACAAATAATTACGATGATAATATGATTTTAAATTTCTTAGTTCCACTTTTCAACGATATGTATTATAATTTACGTGCATTACATGTAACGTGCAACATACGTCACATTCCCATAAATTTCTCGGTACTAAAAAATACAATATACTGAGCGTGCTTCGTTATGACAATACTTTCTCACTCGCCGCATATAAGACTGCAAGAATTAGCACGTTTCGCTAATTGTATAAGTCGCACTAATTAGAACACGTGTGATTTTCCACGCTCATCAAGATGAAAAAGTCAGATGTAAAAATGAGTAGCGCAATCAAGTTCACAAATCGCGCAATATATTTCATAACAATGAATTCATTCAACGCTTACGGCACTTTCTGCAATTTTATAATTTTCTGTTACATTTATGTAATTAGTGTTACAAATTTTTCTTTATTCTTTAATATATCCTCTAAACTTTAGTTTTGTATAAAAGCATATTTAAGAATATGGTTCGAATTTATTTACACATTCGACTATGTGAATTTTGGAAAAGTTTAGATCTTGTATAAGATTTTCGTATTTTTTGAAACTCTCCAATATTCACAGTTGTTTCTTCTGCGTTTTTACGGTATAAAAAATAGCGCGTGGAGAATTCCATTGCTTCTTTCTTTTCACACCACGCAATGCACGCAGAATGGAGAAAAAGTGGGTATCTCGTATGGAAGAAACAGGTACTGGGTCAAATGGCAATAAATCAAGATGCTGGTACTCGGGAACTCGCGTACCGTACAGATAGCCGTACCGGAAAGACGCGACGCAGCAAACCGTTTCGGTACGCGTCAAGAGCCTGAAAAGGATAACCTGGTATCGTAGGAATGCGTCGTGCGAGCTTTATCGAAACGAAGGTCTAAGAATCTATCGGCATTGAAGTCAAGGTTACCATATTTGTAGCAAGAAAAAACACGTTTTACGGACGTTGCTTTTCTTTCATACATGGAACAGAAAGCAGCGAGACTGCCTTTCTAACACGATCGCAATATTACTTTTTCCGTCCGACTGAAGCAATTGAGACTCTTGTTACGTTTTATTGCAAATAATCCCACAAAATATTACGAATAACGCTGACATTGAGCGAAGTATATATATCTCTCGCTTCTAAATATTCTTATAATAACAAATTAAGAACTTTTATGGAATGAGATAGATACGACGTAAATACGATGATGAGCTAAACTGACTCGATGAATCCTAATTTGCAGAGAAATACGATAAATTTTTCTCTCCGACATTCCAATTGCTAGAGATTAGAAAGCGCAATTCGTGGCAGGAATCGCGTAGCAACGCATAATTGACAATTTTCACGTCGCTGACGCGACATTACTTTGTAATTGCTGGAGTGCATCGGAATTTATTTCCCCGATTTTCTTTCTGCAACGCGATTCCACTCACGTAAAAATGCACTTGATAAATATTTTATATGAGAAAACAATGAAGCGTGAGATAAGTTGTAATTTTAAATATACAAACATTTCTGTGAGAAGAAAAGACAGAAATTAGTGATTGTTCGATAATTCTGGAATTATACAGCGTTAAAAATTAAAAATTTGAAATAATTACATTTCGAGAAAATTTAGACAAATGGTGGACTTCTATTTTATAATTTTAGTTTATCAATTCATTAGAATCAAACTTTTATTTAACCAAGACAAGACGAAAGTCCCGTAGATTTAGAATCAATTCTTAAGAAATAATTGAAGAATATTACGATAAAAGATCAGAACATCCTAACGCATCTGCACATTAGCATCGCCGAGTTTACCATACTTGTGCTTGTCTCATTAATTTTGCGCTCATGTTCCAATCCAGTGGCGCAATAGTTTAACGATTCGCGCAACTCTGCGAGGTCGCGCGAGTGCAATATACATCGCAACGCATCGGCGCAATTTCAAGAAACTTGGCGCAGAAATTGCGCGATATCGCATTATCTTTATTTCCGTGTGACATAATTCGGCGGCATTAAACGCTCGTCAGCGCGCGCATACAATCGGTTTATATAGCAGCGGCGATTACGCGAATATAGTGAACAAACGGTATAACCAAACGAGAAATGCATTCATGTATAGGATTAACAACTCCGTCTGTTGTACGGCAACTAACCTGCTAATTAAACAGTAAAGTGAATCATATTTCCTTTTCTCGTACCTTTTATTTATGGGCGAGGATAATTAGCGGTACGCACATACTCGAGATGTCGCGTTGCCATAAAACTTTTAATAAATCATACATAAACCCAAGCCGATATAGTTGCCTTTTACAGTTAATTCTCTATTACTTTCGGACAAACAGTTATTTCCAAAATTAATTCAAAAATATGGAAACACAAAATCCATTTTTATGTTTATTAATTGTCGATAACATTGTACGTTACCAATATTTTTGAACAAACACATAACGAAAAAATTCTATAAAACAAGCATCAATTAGATTTCACAAAGTATCAAAATTTTTTAAATAAATTTAATCAATTATTTCAGTAAGAACGCGTCACAGGGAGAGAGAACAAAACTTGAAACAAAGATAATTGATTTTTCGTTATTCTTCAGTCGACTCATTCGTAAAAAAATTGACTCGTGCCTCATTTCTACAATGAATTGACTTAATTATCAATTTATATCTATCATTTTTTTTATACTGACTTGAAGATAGGGGCTAGCTGCTGATAAGACCAGACGATGCGCGAGGAATCTCTGGCCTCCTGGACAGCAGAGAGCCACATCGGCGAACCTTTGCGATAGCATGGCTTCTTTCAGGATGTCACGGACGTCCGATGCTTTCCCAGAAACACGGATCACCTCTCCCATCATGACTTTACTCGATATGATCAATGGTCGCCGGTGGCATTCACGAAAATTTCTTGACGAAGATTATTAACTAATTTATTTGCAACTCTGCGACACTTGCAATTGTCTTTGCAAAACTTGAAAAGTCCTTGACGCAGAGAATTATTTCTCGCAAATTATTATTTCTCCCGCTTTATCAGCTTTCACATAAATCTATCGCGTTGCGAAAATTTGCGACGCTCTTGAAATCTTACATACACTTAACTCTTCGCTCACATAAATTTGAGCGGAAACCTGCTTTTATCTTTATCTCGATCAAGTTTAATTGATTACTCTTCTATTTTGCGCTCTGATTCATAGCGGCCGTTTAATTGGAACATTTATGAATACCTTTGCGGATTTATTTGCGGTCTTCTTTAACAGGATCCGCATGCGAATTTCGTCGAATGTAGACCGATCGATATCATTTACATGACACTTGTTGGTGCTGAATTATAGACACGTGATTGTTGACACAATTATGGTAACGGTGTTGGCATCCGCAGTCAAATCGTCCTTGCAAGATTTATGGCTGACCGCATTTCTTTCGATCTCGCTTTTAATTCATATTCCCACCCGCTGTTAAAATCGATTCGCGGAATAAATCTTACGAATTAGATTTATTTTCATAGATTTTTCTCAATTTTGCGCATTAACACGGTTATTATCGGTAATCCGTTCATGTTTCCTGTCTGGCTGTTAAAATCGAATAAATCGACCACACTATAATCACACACACTCGTAGAAATCCGATATTTAATGGCTACTGCTCTTCCTGTGCATTAATTGAAGTTTCTATTTTATTATATTTCAGTAAACGGTGAAGCGGAATTTTTATAGCCCGCTTCGATTCGAAAGTGTTCTGTAATAAAGGAATTAAATTATTCTCCCTTATTTTTATATATAGTATTTTGTAAACTCGCATATGTATTAATGTAAAACGTCAGATCTGTGTTTGTATAATCATTTATTTCTTCATTGGAAGAGGCTTTGTAATCCAGCGTAAAAATAAAGGCACGCTTTTGTTACATAAAGTACATGCAATATTATCTCTATGGCGTAAATGGCATTATTCAAATTTTATTCAAACATAATTAATTTTTAATCAGTGTATACGTATTTTTATCCCTCGTTGATTCTGCTCTAATGAGGCGCTTTCATTAAACAATGTATACACAACACTTTCTTCCTTATCACTGTTCTATAAACCTATAAACTTCGATTCAAGTTTTTCTTCCCGCAATCGATTCTTTAATCGAGTACCTTTTGCAGTTCCGCGCCGCACGGTATTACGGCGATACCTCGATAATTCCAGAATGTTGTCGAACGAGTCGATTTCACGACAAATTTATACGTTGCTTGGGAACGTTTATATACGCGAATTATTGATCCGTCGTGATCAAGATTGTGTTAGTCCACTTTATTAACGGTAATTATTTTTTTTTCCTCTCAGATGACATCCTTGATCATCGTCGGAATTGGATCTCGAAATTATCGAGGTTGTTAACTTTTTTACATGCACGAATTCTTCGAATTCCTGATCAATTCTATCGATCGATTTCTATCGATCTGTGGTCATGAACGACGGTAGAATCGTTGTTTGTTTATTTTGTTCCGTTGCAATTTGCGATGCGTCACAGTTTCATGAAGTATTTATGATTTACAAAGATTTACGAAATGTGTAAGGAAAATCCTTCTTTATTCAATCAAGTGACATGAATAATCGCTTCACCGAAAACGTGCCGCTTCAGTCAATAAAAATTTACATGTACGTCAAGTTATCCCCTGTAAAGATTCTTCCGAATTAAATCAGTCTAATTGAACGATTAGTCGTTGATTAAATCAGTCCAACTCACAATATAATTGCATTAATTAATTGATTTATATTTTGTCTTCTCAGAGAAATGAGTTCTAATGAATTATCTTCGTCCTAGTAATTAGACGAGATCGACATATTAAACGTGTCGAGGTTGCATTTGTAGAGACAGATGCGATGGGCGCACCATCGATCTGCGGAGGAGAATTCGGGAGATCGTCAGCGGAAAGATCTTCGGGCCGCATGGCGCGTACTCGCGGATTCGCTTGACATATTCGATCTCCGCGCGCGTATCTCAAAATACCCGGGATCGTCTCTCGTGCTCTCGGGCGGATCGCGCTCGCGGCGCTCACACGAGGAGAACCCGTCGCTGAGCGACTCAGCAGGGCGACTGCCACCTGAAACGCTCAGGTGAGCAGAGACCACCTCTGCCACCGCGAGAGTGGTCCCTCCGGAGAGAGACGGAGAGAGCACTCGCAGGGAACTCCTCCCATGTCTCGCCGCTCTATCCCTCTCCTCGAACAGAATCACCTGTGCTCCTCTCTCGCGCACTATGCATCCGACACTCTGCATTTTGCGGTGACGTTTGCAACTTAATTGTAATTTTAATTAAACGTACGCAAGGTGATACGAATACACGGGGCTGCTCAATCTAAAGTATCTTAAGACGTCGTCATATTCGTTCATTTTGTCCATTATTGATTAAAATTTTTAACCAATTATCATGCGACTCAATATATTTTTATTGAACTATTAATTATTTTTTAATCTTACGTTTAATCTCTTGGACATGTCATACTGTCAGAGACAATTCTGATTGTGAATTGCGATGCATAAATATATATCTAAACATGATACCTTGAAATGTCCCAGATCAAGGATATTTAAATCGTCTTGTATATATTAAAACAATTTTATACATATTAAGACGTACATTACGATGATGGTTAACTGATACGATCGTGTATTTTCTGAAATATATCAGCTATTGCAGATGATGTTTATAAGCAAAGGAGAGATTAAAGAAAATAAGGATGCGAAGACGTTCAGTTAGAAAATTCATCAAAGATGACTCACGGATAGCTCGTCTGAGAATGTAGACATGTAGAAGTCATCTCACCTTGTTGGGAATTCTGATCAACGATTTGACGCTTTTTTTTTATTCTTGACAAATGAGTTACAGAGTTCTCAGAATTTACCTGACGTTGAAATAAATTGTAACGCGAAGCACGGAAACATATCTTTAATTTATCTGACATTCTTATTTTATCTTCGATACAGGACGATTCATATATATTTTATTGATTCATTATATATAGCATTAAAAGCTATCTATCAAAACGTTGCCAGCGCAAATGTAATATCATTTTTTTTCTCGATTCTATAATACAAAAATGTCAAATACAAATTTTACTGTCGAAAAATAGCTTTGATTGTATTTAGCCAAATTTAATTTTAATTATGTTTTCTTTGTGTAGAAAAAAAGAGAACGGAAAGAGAGGGAAAAAAGAGAAAGTATTATATAATGATTCTCCGGTAAAAAACTTAATCTTTTTTTATAATAAAAGTATGTTTGGTTTTCATAACTTTCATATTTGGAGCAACGTGTACACGCTATGGTTCTATCACCTGTAGAAAAGTGAACGCAAATAGAACTGCAAGTATCAAAAGCAACGCGCGCAAAAGTACCTGGCTGCTCCACGCGGGAATTCGTGTGTTAATGTCAGCTGTCAGTGAGTTAAGCAGATAATCATTAGCGTTTTATGTTTATAATCGTCAGTGTGGCATAATAAGAGAACATCGAAGTTTAAAGAGCGAACGGTAATCTTGCAAGATTGCAATTTTCTGCAAGTACGATATCGTGCACCAACTCTCAGCTCGTTTATCGAGCATAATTAACTAATATATAACAGTTAATATCGATGTATATCTTCTAAACAATGCACACTCATTCTTTTGGCTGCATGATATTGATGAATATTATATTCTTGACATTTAGAAAAGTAAAAATTTTAAAATACTTGAGATTTATTTCAACTTTAATAGAAGTAAATATTAATGCAACCAAGAATACAGCAATCTAAAAATCTATTGCGATCTTTGGGCGTGGTGGAAAGAAGGACCAAAAATATCTGAGTATGCGATCAGATATTTACGACAGCAAAGAATTTAGAGAGAAACACAGCTCGTCGAATTAAAGATTTATGAGGTATTTATGAGATATTCTGACATAAAATATTTCTGCAAGTGTTTTTTATTTTTCATTACGGATTTTATGCAAAAGCCTTGAAAACATTCTTGAAAAAATCGCACATTTTCGCACGTGTAAACAGCAAAATTTTTTACAGAATTCGAAATAAAACTAAAAAGAGGAAAAGTAAGATGTACTTAAAATTACATCATATATCTTATTTTTATCTTTCTGCTTGAATGTGGTAATTACATTATGCGTTCATGAGAATACATACGTATATAATTAATTTTCCATTAATGAATCAAGGCTACCCAAGAAAACTAGTAATTTACATGCAAACATTTAATCGACTTAGTAATAATATTTTGTTTTTATTGATATCGATGCACAAAGTGTTTTAGAGAAAAAAATTAATTAGAATTAATGAACTAAAGAAGTAGTTTTATAATTTATTAACATATTTATTTTATTTTATATTTGTTAAATTGTATTGTGCAAGAAATTTTGAAAATTTGCTTTTTATAGTTAGTTATTATTCTAATTCTTATTCAAAATTTTAAGATTTGGTAAAAATTATATATATATATATATTTTACCAAACAATTTTTAAACTGATATTAAAGATTTTAATATCGAATTATTAATTTTGCGCTCTTTACATTTTTTACATTTTACATATTAAATTTGCAAAAATCTTAACCAATATAGCGATACTTTGCATAAATAATTTTGCAACACGGAACTCTAAGGTCGCGATAGCAATGTATATTTCTGGAATCTTATCTGTTATGATAGAATGTAAATCGGTGTGGTACACCAAATTAGTGGGGAGTGTCTAAGATAGATGACATGTCATTGGAATTATTAACTGGGTTTCCTTGATTCTAAAATTACGTCGCTTACACGCGTACGCTTAGCGATAACGGCCTTAGGTGTGATTACGTACTGAGATACGAGAGATATGTGTATTTCATATAAAGTATTATAAACGCGACGAATTATAATATGACTTTTTCTTTTATGCCTCCTTGTTTTTTTCTTATATATATCTGTAATTACACACGTTATTTGTATAATATTCGTTATTTGAAATCTGTATCATCCACCTATCTAATTAATGAATTCCGGGAAAGATTGTCACTACATTTAATAATAATTAGAATATTACTTAAATATTACTTAAAATATTTAGAATATTAATTTCTAGATAAAAAATGCTGAGAAATTATTGCAAAGTTTTCGATAAGCATTTATCTTCTCTCTTTCCGTTTCTCTCTCTCTCTCTCTCTCTCTCCTCCTCTTTTTCTTTGTTTCTCTTCAAGAAAACCAGTTTCACGCTTAATTTATATTCTTAGATCGTGGACAAGTACTGTGCCGTTTCCAAGATTCGATGGACTGATATTGTAGTCCATTAATTTGGCATTGAGGTCACTCAAAGATTACGGTGGTGTCTCAGCTGTTGATATAACGGACAGTGACGGGAAGGTTTCGTTGATGTGAATCGTCATTGCCAGTTCAGTCATCCTGTGATTATAGACACAGGAGAAAGATGCTTTCCGGCCTTTAGACGCGAGCGGAGGGAAATTGATCTCACGCTCCATCAAACTGATGAATCCGACCTGTGAAAATATGCGACGTATGAAGGATAAGGTTGAGAAGGCGCTGCCGCTGATTTAAAATCATTCTGCGATATAACGGCACAATCGAGAAGCTTGAAACATATATCAAAAGTGTATCGAACGTCAAATTGTTAATGATATGCGTCCAACAGGAAAGGTGGAGTTTAGAAAGCGATAAAAAAATAGTGATTTATATTAAAGGCTCATAAATCTTCTTCTACATGATACGCAACACAGAATGCTGGGTCGTTAAAATCAAAAAGATATGTGAATAGTTCGACATGTAATAATTATACAATGTTTCCCACCGATGAAATAAAATTAATTAGAATGCAAAATTGTAAAAGTTATTGTAAATTGTAAAGTTATATTGTCAAAATTTAAATTAAATTTAAATTAATCAAAATTTAAATGAGAAGAATCTAGATTTGTAGGAGACAAATGTTGAACGTATCAAGATTGTTATTCATTATTTCTTTTCCCGATTTTTGTATATTTATATTTATCTATTTAAATCAATTTTTCACGCAAGAAATTATCAGTCATTAAGTCAGTCGACTTGAAGTAGATTGAGAACTTGGAAAAGGTTCTTTTTTGTTGGATATTATTACATCCGCTCAGAAAAGCGATGCTTAAACATTTACAATCAAGTATTGCGCCGCAAGACTGGATTTAGTATTAATTATGATTCTCGTTCAGTATCTCATACGGATGAAATACTGATCCGGGAGTGAAAGCGATATCACAGACACACGCATACATTGCCATTTATGTCGTCTTATCAGAGTTGTGATAATTACAACGGCACGGCTTTTCAATCGGATTGGGCGAAAAGAAGCTGTTGGCGAACTGTTCGTGATAAGGCGGACAATCTATGATAGGGAAATTTGAAGTAGAAATCCACTGTGACTTCTTATCCACTAATTCACTCCAACATTTGGGTTATCACTTTCAGAAGACAGTAATAAAAAAAAGAACACTTTTACCCGTTGTAGACTTTCTTCAAAGTTTTAAATTTAAATCTAATTTCCTCTTTTAATCTATCTGCATAGGCTACTCTTTCTAGGCTAAATTTCTCAGCTGGATACATTCTGCAGAAAGGGGCTCGAGCATCGCATACGTATAGAAGTGTTTGCCGTACCATAATTACACCAGCTGAGATTCTCAGGAAATGATGCGTTCCACTAATCTACGGCGTGTAAAACAACCACGTCCGCGGATCATCATTAGAATTCGACCCGAATTCGAGTCGATCAAGCGCGCTCGCGGCAGAAGAAACGCGCGCGGCGGCGGTCTTACCGCTGTTTGTCCGTATGAATAAAGATCTCATCAATCATCGCCGGTGAAACACGGCGCAGCATTGCAAACAGATATCCGCCGCGCAATAGGCACGTGCATAACATACGAGTGGAGCACGCTCGTATGTCGGAACGGAGCACGTGGTCCTGCCGCCGCTAAGTCCATTAGCACACGGAGAGAACGTTTTCCAGGCTGGTTATCGGACAAATATTGTTCCGCGCTCGGTTACCGTTTTACTCACATGCCGACCCTGCTCGCTGACACTGTTTCGTACTACGTCAGCCCGCTGCCGCTCTGTCAGGGGTTCCCAAAGGAAGCACCCCCGCTGGGGTGTCATGTAATATTTCGCACGCGGCACACATAAAAAGATGTTTACACGGTATTTCTCGTTCCGCAGATTTTGCATTTATTTATTTTATTATATTTCTTTTTCTTTGCATAGTTAGTTAAAGAGAGATTGAGAAATCGTATTCTGCCAGCTTTCTTGAAAGATGAATCTTGAATAAATCTTGGTCCATTAATCCCGCAAGCGAGATTTATTTTAAAACAGAATATATTTGTTTGACAATTTCTAATTACTTTAATAATTTTTTTCAAGCAGAAAAATGAGTTTTGTTGAAAAATTTTATGAGAAATATCAATCTTTCGCATTCAGACGTTTGAGAATTTCAGAATTAGAAATTGATACGTTTAGTGCAAAGCGCGTATCATTCTTATCTGTCTCGTAATATGCACTGTCCAATTTATTATTACTCTCACTTGTGCAGTTTGGGAACTGCTGCTTTAAATGCAGCAGCGACGCAACAAGCGTGAATTTCATGCGCTCACTGTTTAGCGCTTCTCTCTTTACACCAGGCTGCAATTTAAAAATTCGTTGCTGCACAGCTGGGCGAGATATCGAATATCAACCGAGATCTCGGGCTTTCTTCGCTGTGTACATTTAGAGATACAATGTTTTTCCAGATATAATTGCTTTCTCCACTGTTTTGTTCAAGGAATTTTCGCGAAGATATCTAAAAATAGGAAGGAGATTAATTCGTTATATCTGTTAAGGAAGTTTTTCATCAAGCAAACATATCTTATATTCACTTATCACATCTTTTTAGATAAACAGAAAGATACGAAAATTGAGTTTTACACAAAACTTTTATTATTATTATTCCACCGACTATTTTTTCGAGATCTAATTAGTAATGCACTGATTAATATTGATATTCTACTTTTTTTTAGATCTTACAAATTTCAAACTAGCAATCATTTATATTTTACGATTGAAGACAGACTTTGAATTTAAGAAGTAAGTAAAAGAGAGGAGAATTTAAATGTATATTGGAAAAAAAAACAAAACATATGTAGATGAATATGTTAAAATATGGAAATACTGAATTCGGTTTCTTTAGCGACGTTTGCTCGATGTTAGAAGAAATGTATTCAAACCTGAATGGCAACTTACTCTAAGGGACAGATGAGGTTGGTAGCAAGGATAGTGGACAGAACGGTGCCTTGTTTGTACTTGATAAATGAGCAGCGTTTTCTTCCGCGGTGTATCGGCGATGTTTGCTCGCCGTTTAATGCCGACGACAACCTGACTCAAATATTTAGCACGTACAAGACGAACAACAAGACCGTCTGCCTGTCACGTCCGAGCTTTCATCTCTCTCTCTCTCTCTCTCTTATGAAACTCTCAACGACGCATGTTCTTCGTTAATGTAAAAAAAGTATAGTGGACGCCAAGTAGACCAGCAAGCATTCAAAACACGGAAGGATCGATAGGCACATGATTTGTATTTTTAATTCATTATACGCATTACCCTGATCAGTGTACATTTATTTATTTACATCACTCCTCTCGGTTTTACTTTCTATTAATCAGATTCTAGAATCTTTGGAATTATATCGATAAAGCTTTTATCTTGCGTCGTTGTCGTTTTGATATATAATGTTTGATGGAATAATGTGTGTAGTGCTTCTTATTTTACACACACGCTTAATACGTATCGCACTTAGTACAATATATAATTATGTAGATATAAAGTATAAAGAAAATTGTTCGATATCGCGCCTCGTTATTCTCGGCTCGCCTTTCGATACAGAACCGTAGCTTCGAAGTGCGCAACGAAGCAGCAATCTCTTCGCTTCCTTTCCCGCAAAAAAATCGATGAGAAGGAGCGGCGATTAGTTTTATCGTCGTGGTTCTAATCATTCCGCAATCAATGGATCGTGAGCTTTAATTGCTTCTCCGGGACAATTATGGGATTCCAATCGGGCGGGAGAGAAGCGTTCTCTCCAGGAAGGAAAGTACATAACATTGTGCCCTAAGATTCGTATCGAGATTCTCTCCCTCTCTCCTCACCCGTACTCGATTCCAATCACCGTCGTATCGCCGCAAATTGTCCGTAATCTCGGCAACGCGCGCTTTTCTGAAAATAACACGTGGAGAATGGTCCGCGACGAGAGTGCGGATGCGTTCAGCTGCATCGTCTCGAATTGGTGCACCGCCTTTTGGAGAAGCGAGTCGCCCGTAGTTGATAGTTATTGCCCGCTGCAACGCAAGCGATGAAATGCAATCGGAATTTAATCATACACCGAGCGAATAGGTAGGAGACGGAAGGTGTACAAACAGTTGGACTTTTGTCGTAAGTAAACCGAGAAACACGTGTAACGCTAATTAACAATGCACGCACGAGAGGATAAGATTTGCTATCTTTGGACTCCTCATATTGTTACACGCGTGTGACAATATGCAAAGCATATGTGCACATCTCGTTCTGTTATTAGATTTTTTATATACCAAAATCATGAACTTTTAGATAAAAAAAAACGTAAATTGATAATTTGATGTTAATACATTTGCGATGATTCGCAATTAACTCAATAAATTATTTTTTTAGCCACAATCCAATTTGGTTGTTTGGTCGATTTTTGTAAAAAAATTTTACACTCTTATTATTACGCCAACACGAATTTCTGTACTTTGATCTTGAATAATGTTTCAGAGAAATATCTTGGTTTTTTTTTTTTTAAACGGCATTGATTTGATCGGAATTTATTGCATTAAATTTGTTTAATCCACGAAATCGAAACTCCGATAATACAATCACCATGAAGAGATCGCAATATCACCCAACTTTCGTGAGACAAAATCGATGTCGTCTGGTGTAATCGAGGATTACGATGCGGATTTTATTGAGCTTCACAATTACAGAGTTGCGATTTTCGATTTGCAGACATTCTGCGGCCTTTTTAAAGGGAAGAGCCGAGACTCGTTCAAGGCGAGCCACATGCTACCGTAATTAACGGCCCGATATTTCATCTGAAAAACAAGGCGAAACAACCAATATTATTGCATCATGGTCGACGGCATGGCAGCTGTAAGAATACATTAAATCTCGGAAAGTGGTGCAGCGAGCGCGAGCGCGCGAGTTGCTCTCCCGGATAACGGTTTATTAATAACAGCCACATTGTATAAATTCCGCAATACCGTCACGATAAATAATAATATTGTGAAATTTATTGATTTTTATTGCTTTCGAAAGATTTTGAACGCAAAAGACTTTATTAATTAATTCGCGGCGCACAAATAAGTAACGGTATTTCATTCTCCGTTTGATTATAACCAGATCTTGGTTTTGTAATTCTGCATTCGCTCTGTATTGCGTTACGGAATAAGAATTCCGTTATCAGGATATTTGTTATCAGAATGTTAAAGCCATGTACAATGTATATATATTTATTTACGCTATCGCGTAATGCGAGAGCGCGCAGAGATAATCAGCGGAATAATTAATCGACCACGAATGGCGCGGTGCGTAAATCCATCTTGAGGAATTAGCGCGTAGAAAAAAAGCCGGCACTAGCCGAACAACTTCATTCGATATATCCTTCGCGTATAACGTTACGTCGTCGGGGCGTTAGGTCATATTCCGTTTCTGTCATTTCGTTGCAAAACTGTGGTACGGTATTTCATTACGTGATATTCCGCATTGTGTAAGGCGTATCAACAATAGGCAATTTCTTCATGTAATTAATAACAGTTGATAAGAGTTATAATTCACTCTTCTATCTTTGTGGAAGAGACAATGAAACAAATATTCGAAATTGAGGAAAGTGCGATGGTACAGGAAGATATCGCGCGTTCCTGGTACCGGAAATCGCACAATCACTACAAACCGTCAGAACAAATTACGAGAGAGTAATATGCGACGATCATAAGATTATAAACTACTCAAGCAAATTCGTAGATTGAAGTGAAACTTATAAGGATTGGTTTTTGCAGTTACAAAAAGCCCTTTGATAAATCTGCTAAATTTGGAAAATCTTCGAAAAGTCAAGGATCAGGATCGCAAGTTAAAAGAATTTTGACTTGGATTAATAACGAACCCCTTACGTTAATAAATCGTCGGCAAGCAGATTTCATAGAATCCACTAGATCATTTGTTGGACAAATCAAGTAATTATCTTAAATTAATAATTCTGAATTTTTTCTATATAATTTATAATAATAATTACGATATAGCGAAAGAATCTCATCAATCTCTTGCAATAGATTCCTTTCTGTCATGTGAATAAATAATGGACAAAAGTCTTTATAAATCTTTATAAATTTTTTAATTAAAATTCTGTCAACTTATGAGGAATAGGAAAACATCGCGTTTTTATCAAGATGTACGTGGTAAAAAGAACATTAAAGACGAATTTGACGCATCAGATGCCTTACGCGATTCGGAATTAGATAAAGAAATTCTTTTCTGGTGGCAATGTCTACAAGATTTGAGCAATTTTCGTCAGAAACTCAAAACGCGCATTCCGGAAGTGCTGTTTTTAGATATAGAAGATGAATTTTCTCGTTTAGACAAAGTATACATATATGTTATTTATTATAATTAATGCTGTATATTTGTGTGTTATTAATTATTATTTTGTATACTTATCGCGATGATAATTTGTGAATTTAATTATAATTTTCATATTTTTTTAATAAATAAGAGGCATTAATTTTCAATCAAATTAACTAAGTAAACGGGACTTAAAATCTTATACTACCTTTTTATAAAATTATAAAATTACGATGCAGGAATGTATTGCAGTTCTGCCTGAAGAAACAATTTTCATGATTTTCAAGAAGTATCGTATATGTCCAAACAAGGAATTTCTCGTACCATTAATGGACACATTGCAGTTACGCAAAGAGGGAAATATTCATTACAGAGAATTGCTAAATATCTTAAATTGGAAACGCAATTTGCCCGTTCTACCAAAGACAAAACGTGAACAAATTATTATAATTCTTATAATATTAATAAGCTTTCTTTTTTGAAGATTGGAATTAATTTAAAAAATTGGAGAAACTTTCGTAAATAATTAATAGCGATTTTAAATTTGTTTAAATAATTTCTATTTTACTTTAATCTGCAATAACATAAGTAATAATATTAAAAAATATTTTAGAAGCATCACTGGCGAGTTCAGATTATACTACTACTTATAGTGACAGCATAGGAAATGTTCAAATGATTGATAACGCGAGTAAGACTTTCTAATATTTCTGTATTTTAAGATATTAAAATATTCTTCTCAAAAGAAACTATAAATACTCAGAATTCGAATTTTTTAAAATATAGAGGTACGCGCAGCTGGACTTCCTTCTAAAAAATCAGATTTTCTAACAACAATATTGCATGCTGATATATGTAGTACAAACAAGAAGAATCAAGATGATTAAATTGTTGCTCATTGCTTGATATCGTTCAGTGTTTTTATGAAATACGCACTCAATATATATAGATTTTTTAAAAGTAAATCTTGTCTTATTATATATAAATTTAAAAAAAAAGGAGAGAAAGAGAATACATATATTATCATAGTATATATTTTTTGCTTTTGAGATATAGAATAAAAACTGTCCTTACAAAAAGCCTGTATAAATTTATCTTATAGTCTCACAAGGAGGAAATATTCGAGAAATTCAGGGAATATTCAATTTTGTGTTTCAATTTCATGGCAAAAAAATTATGTATGGGTAGAAATATACAAGCTCTTAGAAAGCTTCATATAAGAAAAATCTATAAGCGAAAATTTATATATAAATCATATATTTTAATCGTATATTTCAAAAACAACAGTCCTATCTTTTCTTAATAATTATTATAGTATAAAGTCAATTCATGATGTTCAATACACATCCTGTCACTGTACAAAGTACTTATTTAATTAATATATTTAATTATTTTAATTATTTACAAAGTAGATTTTTTAATCTATTGGTTTCAAGAATTTTGGTTTCTTTTCTATTGGTTCGTCGTCTTCACTTTTCATTTTTCTATGCTGTGGCTTTTTGTACTGCCTCTGTGTAGCATCAAACTTTACTCTTATTTTTTGCCATTGAACAGCCATTTGCTCATCTGATATCTCAGTCTCTTGTTTCGTTTCCATTTTCGCTCGCTTTTCATTTTCTCTTGCTTCCATTAACTTCTCTATCTTTGGGTTTATCCCTCGAAAACTTAATCGACCATCAGTGAGTTGTTCGCAGAAGACATAGCTTGATTCTATAAAAAATTTTCCACTGAAACATAAAATAGAAACAATCAGCAATGATACTGTGATTTAAATAAAACGTTCAAGTCTTAATAAATTTCAGTATTTAAAACACCCAACAGTTTATTAATTTAGATTATTATTAATTTAGATATATAGGATTTTGATACTTGGAAAAAGTAATAGTAACATAAAAGTACCTACGATGCTTTTTTCATGCGTGATGTAAGCTCATTACCAAAGTAGTGCTCTCCTTCTTCCTGAAACTGCTGTTTCTCCACTTTGTCTTTCGTTCGTTTCATAAACTACAAATAAATCCAGATGTTATCGTACAATTTATCGTTATAACAATGTTATCGTAGTTTTATAATTTTCTCCAACTTACCTTCATCTCCAATATACTCTTTGATAAAGTTATTCTTTTGGAGTCCATGTTTATAATAATTGATTTGCTGATTTGGGAAAATAACGATGGTTGTTCTAGAAGTGGCTAAAACTGAAAAATCTTTGAAAAATTACATGCACAAGCCAATTTATAACAAACGCCGCAATTCTCGCAAACGCAGTGTAAACAAAGAAGAATATAACCTAATTTTATCATGTTGCTCCGATCGCAGCACCGTTGCGATTTCGAACAGAACTCGAAACAACATTGACGTTGTTATCATCTGTTGTCATTTTAAAATGCCAACTATTTACCCATCGAGTGAAAATACCGATCGATACATGATTTTTCTACAGTGGCCTTTTACTTTCACGATTTGCCGCAAATAATGGTTTCCGTTAGGAGGACGTACTGGCGGTACCCGAATGGCTTTCTTCCATGAGATCGCGTAAGATGCAGATATCCGCAGGAATTGATCTAGTACGTAAATCTCGGCTCGTCGAAGAATGACGCGAGGATAAGCTGCAGGAGGCGAGGAACGTGCTATCGTGGAAGGCGGCCGGAGGAAATTAATCAAGTACCAAAAGGTATATCCGCGCGCGCGCGATCAATAACAACAGCATTGCTCCAACGGTTTAGAACTTTCAAGTTTCACGAAATTGCGTCTAGGTATACGAAGGTCGGAGTCCGGGCTATATTCAGATGTGGCCTAATAAATATTCCATTCTAACTACTCACGGTCTTCTCTGAACCTCGTATTAGCTACGGTGCAAAGAAAATTAAAAGAAGGACGACATCTTAAATTCCAGCTTTTAATAGTTGTAGAATTATATTTATTTTTTTCTCACACAACACAGGTGTTTGAGAGCACATAAAGCTTATTTGTGAAGTCTAATAAGTAATTATTGTGTTAAATGTTATTGGCTCGTTAATATTTACACCAATTTGTTTCGATGTAAATTATAACCTCTATTTTTATTCTAAATTTTTGTAAAATATTTCTTTATATTTAATTATATTAAAAATTATTAACCAAGAGATTTAGATATTGTAAACTGTTCAAAAACAAATTTTCAATGTTTTAAGTACACGACGTTTATTATATTTTGTATATATTGTATTTTTAATATTTTTGCTTTGTTAACAGGACACAACTGCATGCAAAGATGTCTAAACGACCTGCGGATTCCAGTGGGGACTCTGGTTCCCAACCACCTATCAAGAAAGTACAGTTTGAGCCGATTTTGATCGGGCCAATATCCACTCTCGAGGAAATGGACATGAAGGTTTTGCAGTTTCAGAACAAGAAATTGGCTCAGGTAAAATTTATATTGTACATGTTATAAGATGAACAAATTATAATTGTAAAAATAGATATGATGAAATGAAGACATTTGTAATACGTACAATATCCTTCATAAAGAATTTGTCACAATGTTACATGCAATGAATTATGTATATCATCTTTTACGATTTATTTAAAATCAAGCTCTATGGTTAAACAGTCGCTTATCTATGAGTGACTAATACTGTCATACGCATAACTCGGAATAAGCGACTGTTTACAGTCTGATTAGCCACTGATTAGTTCTAAATTCTTATATTTCAAAAACTGTTCCTTGAATGGAAAAATAAAGAACTTTAATTTTTTGAAAACTTATGCTGTAATATTTTGATTCGCGAATTACAAGACACCCTATATAATTTATTTAATGTATTTAATTTATTTTTATCAGAGATTAGAACAAAGGCATAGAATGGAAGCTGAGCTAAGACAACGTATTGAGCAATTAGAAAAACGCCAAATGCAGGATGATGCGGTACTTAATGTAGTCAATCGATACTGGAATCAACTCAACGAAGACATACGTGTACTATTACAGAGATTTGATGCTGAAACTGCTGATGAATCTGAAAATAAAAGTATAAAGACATGGCACAGCAATTGTATATTTTATATTACGAATTCTTTTAACGTATCTTTTTTTTATATTATTACAGATGAGAGTGAAGCTACAACATCATTTCTTATGCAATTATCTTCTTGGGACAAAGAAGAGTTAGATGACAAATTAGCGAATCGTGTACAAGTGTCGAAGCGAGCAGTGTCTAAAGTAGTACAAGCATTTGATCGTTTGTCTCAAAGAAATGAGAAGATCACTCTTGCACTCAAAGGAGAGTTTGATGGCGGTAAGTAGCTTTATGGACACATTGATACGAAGTGTTTCGTCAATATTTATGTGGCAAGGTTCTTAAATATTTGGAAACATTCTTTACAAGTTAAAGCAAGTTGTCTATCCAATTTGTTTATAAACCATATTACCTTGAAACTTTGGAAGAACTTTGTAAATATATTCTAAAAGGCTATGAGAATATAACTAATCTGATTATAAATTATCTTGTGCAGAGGAAGCGCCAAACATCGATGAAGTCGTACGTCGTGCCAACGCGGAAATACAAATGGAAAATAGAAATCTGCAAGCGATAAATATACAATTACATGAAAAATATCACACTATTTCATTGAAGGTAATTGATTTCGTTTATATTCAATTTTTTTCAATGTTCTAACAAAATAGACTGTTTCTTTATTACATAGATATTTTTCCATAGATGTCAGAGCTGCAAGACACCATAACGGGAAAAGACACTCTTGCCGCAGAATTGCGAAATCAAGTAGATGATTTACAATACGAACTGAACAAAGTACGAGCGAGAAACGATAAATTGGAACACCATCTTGGAGAAGCGATCGAAAAGTTGAAAGCGTTCCAACAAATTCATGGAGCGGACGATAAAGGCAGCAACAAACCGAACACTTTGGTTACTTCCAGTGTTTCGCAGACTAAAGTAAAATCCTCTATGAAGTAACAACTGTAAGTTAGTTTAATATCCTATAGTTTTTCTTAATATCTTTTTTTTTTATTTACAGCTTGACGATTTACAAAGAGAACTTGAAGAGACACGTGAATTGGCTAACAATAGATTGCAAGAATTAGATAAATTACATCAACAACATCGTGACACTTTGAAAGAGGTGGAGAAGTTGAAAATGGATGTGAGTAATAAACGGTTTATTTCCTTTTTATTTGTAGTTATTAGATTGTGTAATAAGTAATTTCCAATGTACTTTCCAATAAATGGTTATTATTTTTAAGCAGCACGCTTTTTTACACAACGTGAAAAAATTGTGATACAAGCTTGATTACAACTTTGACAAACGAATATTTAATTTACTTAATTAAACAGCGCTTTGATTGGAAAAAAATAGACAGATTTATTTAAAAAATTCGAAATTACTCATTACATGACTCAATAGTACTTTAATAATTTTACTTTTCATCGAATAGAGATGACAACCAATTGAATTTAATTATTATAGATAAGACAACTTCCTGAATCGGTAATCGTAGAAACAACGGAATACAAATGTCTGCAGTCGCAATTTTCAGTATTATACAATGAATCTATGCAATTAAAAACACAATTGGACGATGCTCGTCAACAATTGCAGTCGAGCAAGAATGCACATTTACGTCACATTGAGATGATGGAGGTAAGATCTTTATGCATTCAGAGATTATACTCGTGAGCGTGAATCAACGTTTTGTTTACCGAAACAATATTCTTTTTATAGAGCGAAGAATTAATGGCACAGAAAAAATTGCGTGGAGAGTGTATACAGCTCGAAGACGTCTTGGCACAATTGCGCAAGGAATATGAAATGCTTCGCATTGAGTTTGAACAGAACTTGGCAGCTAATGAACAAACAGGTCCGATCAATCGAGAAATGCGTCACCTGATTACCTCTCTTCAGAATCACAATCAACAATTGAAAGGAGAAGTGCACCGTTACAAGCGAAAATACAAGGAAGCTTCCACTGAAATACCTCGCGTATGTACATAAGCGTATATTAATTAATTTCACTTTATTAAATTTAATTGCAGTTTTCTGCATACAATTATAGCAACTTTGATTTTATCTTATTATAAATAATAAAAGTATTTTTCAAATACTAATTATCACATAATAGATTTCTATGATTAAAATAAGTAAAATATCTAATATAAGTAAATTAATTTTTATTAAATTATTATTATTAAATCTTTCCAGTTAAAGAAGGAAGTAGAAGAATTAACAGCAAAATTAGGGCAGCAAACGTCTCAAGAAAACAAAGAAGGGAATAATTCAGATGGCAGTGGAAAAGAAGAGGATGCGTCAAACTCCTTACCAGGTTCTACACAGGTATAATTTTTCTAATCTTGAAAGAAGAATACAATTTTTTAAGAATTTTCCTTTATAATTATTTTTTTTTATATGCATTGCTTATATAAAATTCAAAAATACTAGAATATAACACTTCAAAGCACCAAAAGTTATGATATTATAAGACATAAAAATGAATAAAATGTATATGTTTAGCATTCTAGATCATTTTTTTGTTTAAAATATAAGATTTTAATGCATCACAGTAAGTTTTAGATCTGCCAAATGATATAAAATTCTAAGGTATAAAAATAAATGAAATGTACATTTTAACATTTGAAAGCATTTTTTAATATAAGATTTTAAATTAATTTGTTTCAATTATTAATGTCTTGGCAAACAGATAAAAGAAGAAAGTGGTGTTACGATCAAGAGAGAATCTGGTGCTGATGAAGAAGTGGAAACTATCGAGGTGGGCGAGGGCGATGGTAACAAAGGGACACCAGATTCTTCGACGTTAACTTCGCCGACTTTGAAGAAAGAGAAGGACATCAAACGTGAAAAGGATATCAAGAAAGAATCTGTGAAAACCGAACACCGTGATCCTGCACATCGCGCCAAAGATGCAAAGATGGTGGAATCCGAGCTTGTGAGGGATTTGAAGGCACAACTTAAGTACGTTCGTGAAGATATTCGGCATTTTTTAATGAAATAATATTGATATTTTTATTGTAATGATGCATGTAATTTTTTAGACGCAAAATTTTAAAGACGCAAAACTATTTGATTGCAGAAAGGCTGTGAATGAGATGAAAGATATGAAACTTCTCTTAGACATGTACAAAGGCGTTGGAAAGGAGCAACGAGACAAAGTACAGTTAATGGCTGCGGAGCGCAAAACAAGAGCAGAGCTCGAAGATTTACGACAGCAAGTGAAAAAAATTCAAGTACGCTATAATATGTACAGTAATTGCAAGACTGCAACTGTGGTATAATAGCATAATATAATGATACAAATTTTTTTTGCCTGCGCAGGAAAGTAAACGTGAGGAACGTAAAAAATTAGCCGATGAAGACGCACAGATAAAAA
This sequence comes from Linepithema humile, assembly GCF_040581485.1. Lineage (NCBI taxonomy): Eukaryota > Metazoa > Arthropoda > Insecta > Hymenoptera > Formicidae > Linepithema > Linepithema humile. The sequence goes on along the minus strand of NC_090132.1, from coordinate 21,065,221 downwards.
TTAAGAAACTGGAAGAGCAGACATACACATTGCAACGTCAAGTTGCTTGTCAAAAACAGGTAGATCACACTTTGTAGAATTATTATCCCTTTTATGATTCACGAGCTGTATATAAAAAAGATTAAAATCTTGTATTTTAATTAGAAATGAGATTATTTGTATAAATAGAGATTTAACGAAGAATTATTTTATTAGATTTAGATATTTTGGATATTTGTTAATGTTTCCTTCTAAAGAAATTTACATTTATCTCCTTAAAAACTAACGTATCCACTAACTTACATGAATTACTTCATTATTTGTGTTACTAATCTTTTTTTTCTACGCCATGCAAACTTATAGAACTTTAAATATTTGGTATTGGGACAAATTTTCTGTAAGTCGATTTAACTTGCGTGATGTTTTATTACGTTGAATTAGGGCATATACGACATAATTCCGTCATTATAGTGTACATGAACGGAGATGTAACGCTGAACAGAATGTTATGTGGCTGCAGGAGGAGGAAGCTCTTCTGAACGAGATGGAAGTAACCGGGCAAGCGTTCGAGGATATGCAGGAGCAGAATTCTAGGTTGATACAGCAGCTACGCGAGAAGGACGATGCGAATTTCAAACTCATGACGGAGCGGATCAAAAGCAATCAACTGCACAAGCTCGCGAGGGAGGAGAAAGACGTGCTGAAGGAGCAGGTGTCCACGCTGACGACGCAGGTGGAGGCGGCCAATGTCGTCGTGCGAAAGTTGGAGGAGAAGGAGCGTCTCTTACAAAACTCCCTTGCCACGGTGGAAAAGGAACTAGCTCTGAGGCAGCAGGCGATGGAGATGCACAAACGGAAGGCAATAGAGAGTGCGCAATCGGCCGCCGATCTCAAACTTCATCTCGGTGAGATTCCGCAAATATAAAAAAAAAATATTAACCCTTTCGGGACATAAGCCTTTCTAAAGTAACGTATACAAAATCTTGTTTTCTAATAATATACGCCATTAACGAAGATTAAGCAGTCGCGAGAGATTGATTTGGCTTTTATTGTTACAGAGAAGTATCATTCCCAAATGAAAGAAGCGCAACAAGTTGTAGCGGAGAAGACAAGTTCCTTGGAAGCTGAAGCGTATAAGACTAAAAGATTACAGGTATTATTATCAGTACTGCATTAATTGTTTGTTTTTTTTTTTTTTTTTTTTTTTAGGTGTTTTGAATTGCTCGCATTAATACTAATCCCTTAACGCGAATCGCATTGTAGGAGGAGATAGCGCAACTCAGACGCAAGGTCGAACGTATGAAGAAGATCGAGCTCGCCGAGACGCTGGACGAAGTGATGGCGGAGGAGTTGCGAGAGTACAAGGAGACTTTGACGTGTCCGTCTTGCAAGGTGAAGCGTAAAGATGCTGTACTCACAAAGTGCTTCCACGTGTTCTGCTGGGACTGCTTACGTACACGTTACGAGACGCGACAGCGGAAATGTCCAAAGTGCAACTGCGCCTTCGGCGCCAATGACTACCACCGACTGTACCTGTCCACATGAAGAAGAAGGTGCTGATTCGCTGGAAAGTACGCCGCGGTGTAGGGTAACGTTTTGTAATGTGTTACGCATTTTTCTCTCTTTTTTTTTTTATATACCTTTTTATTTATTACTTTGACTTTTGGGGGACGTCCACAATTGAATGCGTCGATGTGCGACGACAAATCACGTATTTTGCTAGGTTTCTTATTAAAGTCATATTGCATGAGGAAAACAGCGTAAGTCGTAGAATTCAAGTATTAAAAATCTAACGCTTCTCAATCTGAGGATAAACAATCCGCATCTTAATTTTATTGCTTACGTTTTCTTTTTCATGCGTTACGGACGTTGTCGACTGACAAAAATTAGCGATATAGAAGTACATAAACAGAGAATGTGTATAGGTGTATTATGCGTGTGTATATTACGCGTGAGAAGAGACTGCATTTTTTTTAGGTCAATGCGAACTAAAGCTTTTAGTTTTTTTTGCGAGATGAAAAACAGATTACTGTATTACGCTTTGATCTCGTTTCACAAGTAAATCTTGAGAGGATCTCGCGAGATTGTCTAAGGCTGCATATAGTACGAATGATAATCTAGATCAATGATTTCCAAAATGAGTATTATCCTTTGATATTTCCAATTTTTTAACACCATCTTTTATAAGAGCAAAAATAAGATCTATAAAAGAAGAAATGGGTTTGTGGAATCAAAGGATTGATAGTCGCTGAAAAAGTTTGGAAGTCATTTATCAATAATCGCGTTCAGTGGATACAATTGTACAAATTGAATCTGATTGACTGCTACACACGTCAGTCGGACTCAATTTAAAAATTATGTAATAATCGGATCTATTGAACGCGACCATCGTTCGGCGGAACAACTTCGGTGGAACAGTTATTCTGGAGGTCTTGTGATAAGCTAGAAGTTTCACATTCAAATTATGCGCGCTGAAAAGTCTCGAAAAAGTAATTTAATTCATTTCAAGATTAAAGTTCGGGATCTACGATTGGCAATTCGTATGATCATGTTTATAATAAATAATTTAACCAGAATGTGATTGGAATTCGTTTTGTCTATTGTGTATACGAGACAGAACAACTCATTCATAATGCTGTTGTTCTGTGCAAAAAAATTACTCGATATTACTCAATGACAAAGGAATTTGATTATAAATCATGAATAAGTTCTTTAAGATTTTCAACGAAACTTGCTGATTGAACTTGAAACCGAATAAAATCAGAGAAATGAAATCCCAAAACTGTATATTTTAATTAAGAACTGTAAGAACTATATTTTTAGAAGTAAGAAATTAACAAAAAGTAGTTAATGTTCAAAAATTCCCGTAATATATTTATAAATAAATCGTGCAAAGTTCCTGTAGTCCCCTTCATCTCTTTTAAAAGTAGACGCGTGAACATTTCTGCCAGGATTAAACATCTTAGAAATTCTTCTGCGATAAATTCTCACCGTATTAAGCACTGCAATTTAGTTGGATTTTCTCAATCGAGTCAAATCTTCGCCTTTTCATCCTGCGAAAGATACAAATTGCGAGAAATCACATCAGGCGAACAGGCAAAGATACAGTTGAAAGGATTCAGGCGAAATTGCGATGTTAACGCGAAAGAATGTTCAAGATTTTTTTCAATTCTGACAGAAATACCGGAATTGGGAATTACTTTGTGGGAAATGAAAGTGACTAGGACTTTGAGTAAATCTATTTTTTTTTTATTATATAAATATGTTTCGAGAATTTCTTGATATTATATCATATATGCATTAACTGAATTAAATACTGATTGCAGAGCGCATCACGTCACACTAAATCGTATTTCATTAAATCGAAATAACATAATACATTTATAATTCAAATTCACTCGTTAAATAGTTAAACTGTATTAATTCATTGTATTGTAATATAAATAATTTTTGAAATTTTCACATGCTATGAATACTAATTATGGATAAATATCCATCTATGTACATGCGTTTGTAGGTCTGTAAGTTGTGTAAGGAAAAAAGTGGATAGAAATGGATAGAAATAATGATATAAGTAATTTATTTCTATGAAAATGCATGCATCGGTGTGTAAGAGCTGCGTTTTAACAAAATAATGTAGTCTATTTTTTCTTCACTTCATTCGTCCGTTCAAAAGCATTCTCCTGTTTTCATCACTTTATTATACAACTGTTGTAAGGTAGTGTACATAAACAGCGCATTTTTTTCCTTTTTTGTATATAATAATGAATATTGAATTGAATAATGATTAATTCCTAATGAAAGTTCTATGGAGAGTTTGACATTTTCTAAGTTTTATGTAATTTTATGCAAGAAAGGTCATAGGTTTATATTAAAGAAATGTAATAATGTAGATATACGTTTAGGAAAAATTTTAAATTACTAGAAATAAACTATTTCTTTATTAAGCGAGAAAACACATGACTTTTAAAACACCTTGTACAAAGATGTTCCCTTGTTAGATCGTTTCAGTCCTAGCGGCAAAGAAAATATTTAAAAAAAAGTATTTTTTAACTACTTTACAACATGTGAATTGTAAAAATTTGAAAGACATTCTACCTGTTTTGTTTTGCATCTTATTGACGCATCTCTTGCATCTTTTTACTCGTTAAAATTTCAATTATTTTTATTAGTTAATTATATGAAAAACCATGTTCTTTGTATTATAATAGTTAATTATAATGGATTATTATAATTTATATAAATGAGGCGTAATTAGAAGAACGATAATCCATTTTCGATGACATAATTGCAAAACATTAATTACAAAACATGATAACAATTTGTAACAGGTGCAATACTTTTTGAATTCCAGAAATTGCATACGAAATGTCTGTTATTTATTTAATTATTTTGTAGAGTTTTAATTAGAATGTAGAATGTAATCTTTTAAAGAAACAAGTATTTTGCAAATCTACGATTATTGGAAAGTAGAAGATCTACATTTTCTCTTAACATAATTTATGAAATATGTTTTTTTTTATTTTTAATATCAAATTAAACGTAAAAAATATGATATTGATCAGAAACATGTTTTTATTAAAATAATATAATTATAACAATTAAATAATTTATTAATAAACTTGTAAATAATTTAATACAAACATTGAATTAAATAAAAACAGCATTTTTTAAATACTATACGTAATTTTTTTCCTACCTAAAATCTCGACTTGTACTTTATTCATTTCAGCTTGGACATTTTAGGAAATTCATTTCCAATAGATCAATGTTTTTTTTTTTTTTTTTTTTTTTAATCAGAGGATGAAAATTGGAAACGGGATAGTCAAATGACGCCAAACGATCTTATCGTACGAAATTCTTTCGGATTTTATTCTATCTTAAGAAATTTGTTGAAAATCCTAAGAAACAGTTCTACACAAGCTTGAAAGTATCAACGAGAAAAGCCTAATTCGATCTACAGCCTAATTCGTGTCTTTTTTTGTTTTTTTACAAAGTTACCTTTTTGCGGAAAGTTTCCGCCGGTCCTGATACAGAGACACACAATGGCCACTCGGTAGATACTATGGACAGGCAATTTTTCGACGTGTATTATATGTATATATCGAATAAAACTTTATCGAGATACGCTAGAGTAGGAGTACGTGTACCTAGTGCAGCTACTGTAAAAAATAGCTGATTTAAAATCTAAAAATTGACAGGAATTCGTAGTAAAAGATTATGATTTCGAATATATTCGAAGCAACGATTTGGAAATATTTAAAATCTCGTCTATCTCTCCTTTTAATATTTCTGTTCTATGCATGAATTTTAAATCATTTTAAGTGCTATAAACCAGTGATGAGCTTTGCTCTGCAAAAATTGTTGTGCCAAAATTGAAAACCTAATATTCCATCCGCAACAAACGCAATATTAAATAGTTAAATATATTAATAAAAAAAATTTGATTTACAATAGATATATAATTTGCAATATAATTAACAACAGATTGTGCCTTTTGCTAACGTTTCGGCGGACCGCAGATAAGTAGTTGGAGGGCCGCGGATTGCTCATCACTGCTATAAACTATTCAACTAATAAGAATTAGGATATGTTAGTCAATTCTACATATATTCAATTGTATTCCTGTTTTAATGTTCTACAGAAAAGGTTCGGAAAATGATTTCTGATGCAATTTGCTTGTGAGAACTGCAAATGACACTAAGTACTTTGAGAATTGAAACGAGTTGAGAGAAACCTGAAGTGCTGAATTCGAAAAATCAAGGATTTTGCATGATAAATTCCTGTCGATTTCTTTTAATCCACCTATTTTTCGCAGGGGATGTAATGATGCGGATTGATATTTAACAGAAGCTTTTCTTAAATTCTCAACCATAACACTTCTTTCATTCTTCGCACGTAAAATGTTCGCATGCAAAGATCATGGTTCATCTTTGCACACGGATTACGTTTCTCAGACGCATATATGCGATCATACGTTTAATGGATAATCTTAATCCAACGAATTGAAGGGTAATTATCCTAAATTTTAATAAATAAAAAAATAATAAATAACGATAATCAATCATGACCTGAAAGTATAATAACCATCTGCGACATGTTCACATAATTATATTTAGTGAATAGATAATTGTAGATTACGCGCGCGCGCGCGCAATGGAAATTAAAACAAAAACTAAAATGATAGTCACAAAAAGTTATACACATAAATAGACTATCAAATATAATTAAAATCTAAATATTAAATATAATTTATTAAAATTTGCAAGAAAAATCAAATTTGCATTTATAACAAAAATATCATAGAATATTAAATAAAAAATAAACAGGAAAAATAACTCATTTCTTAATTATATTTAAAAAAATAATAGTACAAATTGCGGAAATGTAAAAAAATCTTGCAATAAATATCTGATTTCGTATAATTTTAGTATTTTGTGATAGAGAGATAAGTCAATCATTTTAGTTTGATGTTTAGATAGAGTTTATTCAGTTCGACTATGTTACTTGAAAAATTGAATGATAAGAATGCTTATCATCCCAAATATCTTATAAACCAATAAAAGCGGAATTCTAAAATCTCGGTGAATGATACTTGTATAAAAAGCATATTACTTCTCTTTTTTACAAGACCAAGAAAATTTATATACACATGTTGATGGACACTTTGACTTTTCTTTCAAGTTATCCTATAATGCTGAGACAATTATTTATAAACGTTATATATAAACTTCCCAAATTTACCGTATCTCCATTTTCTTTTTATGAAAAGAGATAGCATACAAACCAGTTTTCCGATTATTTCTCTTTAATAAATGAAGATTGTATATGATAAGATATTATGCTGGAAATAAAAATACATTAGAAAGGCGGATGGTGCTTCTGTTACATTTTTAATCAAAGAAAAATCAATCTGAAATTTTAGAAGGAACTTGTTAAAGAAAGAGACAGTAAATTTGGGACAGTCTATACAACATATAATATTTATAAACAATATACAAATCAATTCGGGTACATTTCATAAATAATTTGCTCATTAATAAAAGGACTAAAATATTGTTCGATCTGATCGAACAATCGATCGCATTTTAATTGACGCCCTTTACCATTCATGCTTTCAATTACATATTCATATCTATTTTAATTTCTTGTATATATTGCTTAATGTTGTTCAGTCCACGCTGACTAAAGTGTGTGAAATTATTTTCAACAAAAAGCCGATTTAATTCTTTGCACTCAACGTCACAATATAAGAAAGAAATATTTCAAAATAAATTATTTTTTAATATTATGAAATATTTGTCGTATAAATTTTGCACCTTTTCAAATTAAAATTGCAATAATAAAATCAATTACTATACAATTGTTTCTCATGAAATTTTAAATTAGATAAAAAAAGAGAAAGATGGATATCATATTTCTTATGATAATTAATTTCTTCTGTTGATTGAATTCTTGAAATTACTTTCTATTATGATTCTTTTGGAATAGAAAAAGTAATGACATGGCCAATTAGATTTGTCGTGTGCAAAGAATTAAATTCACATTACTAGCAATATTTTCAACTGCGGCTGCTTTTCTCTCGGAGTCATTCGCTGTATTATTTGATCGATGTTTAATAGTAAAGAGTGTCCGTACGATTGTTATCATTATCACACAAGAAAAACATACTAGTTGTTGCACTCGAGACTATAAGCCGTGTCATTCTTGCGTTTTTTTTTTTTTTTTTTTTCATTAGGACTACGGCCCTTTTCAGGGTACTTTTAAATACGTGTATAGAAAATGAGAGGGGTGTTCGAGAAGTAATATGACGTTTCGTGCAGATTTCAGGAAATAATCGCACCGGATTGTCAAAAAAGTAACAAGTACTTCCACAAAAGATATCGTTACGCCACTTCGCAGCTCTCGGGAACAGTTGCATTTTATCTTGCAAGCATGACAATTATAGATTTATTGACTAATAATTTGGTATTAAACTCAAGGCACATTAAATCTTATCAAAAGAGAATTAAACACCGTCCAATTTGATCACAGTGAAACATCGCAGCTTCAGTTAACAAAAATAAGCTATGCAATATTTATCCCTCCCTGAAAATACTCAGTAACATTTCTATGCAATGAAAACTTAACGAATAATATTTCACGATTGGAATTAACTTTATTGCTCTAATAATTATCTATTAATAAATAATTCACTGTATTTCAAATGAATTTTAACACTACTTTTAATAAATTTATTACTCTAACGATTACCTTTTTCTTTAATGCGACAGATTTTTTTTAATGTATCGCTAATCGCCGCACCCTTAATTCCTGAGCAACATTTATCCTTTTAATTTAATCCTTTCTTAAATACAAAACTATTGAATATAATTTTGATATTTATGCTTTTCAAAGAGTCCTCTTTGAAATTTTCCCAGAAATTATGGAAGATACAAATATTAAATCTAAAACTTACACACCATTATATATTCGTGCTTAAAATTCGAAATGACTAAAACTTGGAACTTCTTTGGCCATTAGAAGAGCAAATAACTGTATAGCGCGATAAAAGTTCCTTCTCAAACACCCCTCGTAACTCGCTGCATTCAGTATGGCCCAACAGCACTCACGATGGCTCGGCTCAAAAAATGGGTAATTTCAAATCCTGCGTCACAAATTTATTTTCAATCTTTCAATGATCCAAAAAAATCAACATCTTACTCGCAACCTTACGTAGAAAGTTCTAACAATATCTGTGTCCCTTTGAAATACTTATTATCCGCAGAAAATATACTAAATAGCAAAATTAAAGGATCACTAAATTTTTGCAGAAAAATTGTCGATCTTTGAACTGTTGTAACTTTGTGAAAAAGTCCTTTTTTTGCTGCTTAACAGATCAATAAAAGAAATTGATAAATATTTCAAATTCTCCAGCTTGATAAATATTTATTCTATGAAATTAAACACTGAATTTTCGAAATCCATATTTAATTTAACAATATTTGCAGATTACGCATTATCCTTGCAATTGAAAATCAATTCGTATCGCACATTTTGAGCTTAATAAAAGTTTACACAATTTCGTAAAATAAATTTCCATCGATTCACTTTGACCTAGTATTTTTTTTGTAAAGTACAGTAATCCGCGCACAAGGTTGCAGGGAAGATGATAAAGAAATAACTACGCGCTTTAATGGTATTCGAGTAATTATTAGGTGAAGATCTCTTCAATATCATCATAAATGACGCGACCAGAGCTAAAGACCGATTTATCGCCAGGAACCTTCTCGAACCGGTCCATCGATTTGCAACTCCTGCCAAGGAGCCGTCCTGTTTGAGGACAACGGACACCGTGTGTACTCCAATTCCAGTGCAATATTGGTATGAGATCTGTTACTGGTAAGTTTTCAAATACGAAATGGACCACCAGTAACTTCGACACTACGCCACGAGGACGTCTGTTCCTCGCGTTTACGCCCGACATTTACCTTCCGCCGCTGATTTCTGACAGTAATTCTGGAGGATCTCTTCCTCCTGGACATTACGTTACGACAAGACAACGCCGATGAGAGAAGTAAAGACGTCACAGATACAAATCTGGAAAATATCGAGCGTAAACTTCAGCTTTAAAGTGACGCTCCGTCGTTAAAAGGGGGGAGGGAGGGGAAGGGGGAAGGGAGGGGGGGGGGGTCGTGCTCGAATCGCAATTGTAATACTCCACGGCGTGTACCCGCGAGACTATTTACAGAATAAATACACAGAACTTTATAGAGAGAGTCTTTCCTTCGCGAGGGACGATTTGCGTGCGCTCATTCAACCAGCGCGAAAACAGTAAGACCGCCGTCAGCGTCTCGCCTTCGATCGCTTCGATCGCCCTTATCACCCGTGAAATTCCCTCAAAGCACAACGCCACACGTTTCAAGTTATTATTTATTCCTAGCTCATCCCGTCCGCCGATCCGTCGTTTCGCCAGTGAAGGTTGAAAAAAAGCGGCCTATTATTCCGACACTTCTTCGAAGCACCATCTGAAAGAAGGACATTACGTTTCACCGTTCTCCAGTCTCATTTCTTGATTTGTAAAGTTTTCTCGAAACGCACTACGATTTAATGAACCCTTATTACTTCGGTCGTCTGTCGACTCATTTTACAACAGCGAGACAAATTTTATCATCCGCGATTGTTTAAGTTCTCCACCGCTCCACTCCGTAATTTCTTCAACACTTTAGAACAACCGAGCTCTCATTTTTATTAGTACACTCTTTCGAAGCTCCGCCATCTAATCGCACTTCGTTTCTTCATCGATACCGTGCAGCAAGGCGACTTTGATGCTCCTTTGAAACTGCACGTTGGGAAACTACTCGCTAACTGATCCCTCATAGTTCTGCCGTCTCTCGTTCCGCCAACAGTTTGCACCTACAAAGCGACTAGTTTACTTTACTCTCTCGAATCGCGCAATTCTAGGCTGCGATATAACTATCCGCTCGTCGTTTTATCAATCCCAGTTTTCAGCCACTCCCAGTTTCGTTTTCCTAGCTGTTGAACGTAACGACGAGACGATTGGCTAGCTATTCCCATCACTTTACTTCGCTCTTCCTCCTGGAATTACGAAGAAACTCATCCGTTTCTTTAAGCACAACGCATTACTGACTAATTGTTTTTTTCGGTGTTCTATAATTCCCTAGTTGCTTCTCCAATATTTCGGAACAATTAAGCAATTCTTCGTTATCTTAAACGTTTACGGCTTTCATAATTGTTCCTTTGCCGCTCTATCGTTTCCTCGTTTTTTTTTTTTTTTTTTTATCAAGCTTATAAACAACGTGTTGTCCTGATACGTGGAAATACTTCATAATACAATTAAAGCTATTGACAAACTCCTGTTCCCTCGTCATTCCGTCGTTTCTTCATTACCCCTCCTGGGATTTGAAGGCACGAGACGATGTGTCACTTTAGATACTTGTTCGGAATACAACACTAGAACCGTTAACTAGCCATCATGTTCACCGTCCCATCTGCAACATTTCGAAATGAGCGGTGCGCTTCGTCGTAATGTAATCGCACGATTTGTCAGCAAGGACAACGGAAATCGTTCCACAGATCCTCGAGCATCTAAAAGCGTCCATCCTTCGAGCACATTTTTTTTCTTTTTTTCTTTTTACGCGCTCGCGGGCGAATAAACAGTCCTTTCGTGCGCGCTAATCGCGAGTTCATCACTGATTATCACGTAACAATGGCACATTAGCACCGCGAATCATCATTCCACGGAGTTGCCCTCGTCGTAGTGCGAGAACTTGAGGAACACTTGCTCCAGGGTAGTTTGACTAAAGCTATATTCTTCTATGTCCAGTTCAAGCTTGGCTGTAAGCAGAAATTTTCAAAGGATTACGGAGGTCCTCGGCGTTTATAACAAAGCTCGACGTTCTATGTCTTAAGTCGCTCATCACGGTAATTTCAAGTTCTTATCTCGTGTCTTACGTCTCCCGATTGAAGAGAGACTCGTAATCAAACTTTAAATCTTACGCAGCGTTTCAAGTGCTTTTAATTACTTTAATTACATCATTCAAACGCAAATTCCGGAAACTTGGGGTATATTTCTGACCTAAAACTTCATTTTCCAGTTTGCCATATCCAAAAGAATGCAGAAATCGATAAAATAAAATTTTAAAACGCTCTACTCTCTAGTTTTTATCTTTCTCTAAATTTTGTATTCTTTATAATTATGACAGATTGCTTGTTAAGCTCCGAAAGCATCGCTCGATCTTTTCAAACTGTTTCCTCACCTTTCTCCAACTGTATGAAGCACTCGGCCAGCGAGTTGACAGCGTGTTGAGGCACGGCGAAGACCAGCCGGTCGGCGAAGCTCTCCTCCAGAGTGACGTCAGGGAAGAGGCCGGCGACGAATTCTTTCAAGCCGGCGATCCTGTCACCGGAGGGAGTCGTCGGCGTGCAATCGCCGCCCAGCAGCTTCATCTCGAGAGTGTAGCCAGCGCCGTAGAGGTTCTTCAGGTGTTGAGTCGAGCCGATGCATCTCAGCTCGCCCTTCACCATTATGCCGACCCTCGAACACAGCGCATCAGCCTCCTCCATGGAGTGGGTGGTCAATATGGCTCCTCTGCCACCCTGTTGCAGAACATTATGGCAATAATGAGATATATGAAAAATCCTTTTGAAAAAATTCTTGATATAAAACTGTCTAGTGATCTGTTACTTTTTGTCATTTATATTTTTCTAAATATTCTTAAATATAATTATAGTCTAAATATTATTTTTCTATCTAAATAATTACTTTATTATATTTTTTATTTGCCATTTATTCACGATTTCGTACTATTATCTTAGTTTTTAGAAATATTCTACTTTTAAAAATACATTAAATAGAATAGGAAGAATAGCGTACAGTAATGCAATTGACCTGGAAACTAGCGAGAATTGTGTCCCATAGGAATCTCTTCGATTTTGGATCCATGCCCGTGCTCGGTTCGTCCATGAGAACCACCTTGGGCCCACCGATCATCGCCATCGCGAAGCTAAGCTTTCTTCTAGTCCCTCCGGAACATTCTTGGGTCTGCTTGTCGGCGTGTTCATGGATTTGCAGACCGGACAAATACAAGTCTACGATTCTGCAATCGGATGTCAAACAAATGTATGTAGCAATTCAAAATTCGACAATGGTCTGCGAGCTATATTAGAAGAACTGACATTCTATGTAATCATCGCTATAAAATCAAACATTTCTTATCTAGAAAAAAAAAACCCAAGATTTCCGCTAATTAATTGTGTGAAAAAATCGCACCTGTCAATATCGCCCCGCGGAACCCCGCGAATCGCGGCGTAGCATTCCAGATGCTCTCTCACGGTAATGTTTTTCCATTGAGCGTCGTGTTGGGGACAATAACCCATCTGCTGGAAAGCGTCCACCATGTGGGTGTTGATGTTATGACCGCCGATCTGCACTCTGCCCCTCGTCGCTGCCTCCTCGGCGATGATGATTTTCATGGTTGTGGTCTTGCCGGCGCCATTGTGACCCAGCAAGCCCAGAACCTCGCCCGGGTCCACCGCAAGCGAGAGATTTCTCACAGCGGTCTTCCGCTGCTTCTGCGTGGCCTCTTCCTCGCGCTTCGAGCAGCAGCCGCAGGATGATCCTACCTCTCGCTGCCGGTACTCCTTCCTCAGATTCTACATTCGTGCATTTTCAACGTGAATGAATATTTACGTAAAAGTGCTTCACATTGTTGATAAACGTGGGTAATTAGTTTTGATTAAAAAAAGCAATATTGAAATATCTGTGAGATAAATCTACATACAGAGAGATATAATAATAATACTCTGATCAACGCTTTTATGTTGCTTTTAAGTTAAGATACATTTACGACTTCTGCTGATATTCTGCAGATACACTGCAGTATGATGAACTATATATTAAATTTGTCACTTTTCTCGTGACGGAACTCACAGCAGAAACGCTTTACAAAATTCGCCATTGATAGGCTTGGCTATCTGGGACTACTTTACATTATAATGGAAGATAATTTAACTTGGTCTGACTTACCTGAACTAATACTACAGGCGGCTCTTGAACGGCCGACGATGTAATTAAGTTGAAGACCTTTTGTCGCTCGTTCTTTACATCCGCGTCTTCGTGTTCGCCAATGTCAGAGTTCTCCATAATTTCTTCGCCAATGGAGCCGCCATTATGCTGCAAGAATGAAAAAAAATTATGTCTCCTTTCCAAATGTTCATGGAAACTTTAAAAATACTTTAATAATTTTCTAATGGAAATATACATCTTAAATTATCATTTTTTTCATTCATTTATTAAATCATAAAAGGAATATTCGACTTGAATAAAAGGATATATTATATTTTCAGAACGATACTACTGAGTGCCTCCATAAATTACTTTTTCCAGGGTTACAATAAAAAAAAAATAAAAAATTGAATTTTAAAAAGAAAGAAAACCGAAAAATTTGCCAACAACTCTTTTTACGACGAAGTGACGTCAATTGCACTTTAAAATGTAAACTGACGACAACAATGCAAGTACTAAACTTTTAGGTTGTTCGGAGAAAGTTCGTAACGATTTTCGATAAATGACAAAAGAGCACGTCAGTGCACGTTAAAGCTATTAAGCCGACATTCGCCGTATGTAAAAATTGGTATGTATGGAAAACAATGTTGCATACTGAATAAAGAGGGATTTAAATATATGAAAATTGTTTTCGATCTTAGCATAAAAATTGCTACGAGCTTCCCGATACATGCGTATAACAAATGAGGGCAAAAACACGTCTGTAGTTGAGAATAAAAAGTTTCGGGGATTTTTGCACTAACCAGGAAGTATTTGAAGAAATCGCTAACGTTGCCGCCACTCTTCTTAATGTCCAGCAGGAGCAGAAGGAAGAACAAAAGCGGGCAATGCAAAAGTACCCCGACGGCCATCAGTATGATCTCCGTGGTGAGATAATCGGACATGGTGAGGTGATGGCAGGCGGCATTGATGGAGCACATCAGATAAACGCGATCCACGTAGTATACCGCCGCGTACGGAACGTACATGGAATTTAACAGGGAGAAGACGATGTGCAACGCAAATGCCGCTGTCCCACCTTAAACAGAACGTTATTAAGAAATCATTATTACAACCAAGTGCAAATATTGGTAAATAATCGGATTTCGTTAAAGACAGTCGACGAAGCTTGTAACTTGAAAATTTCAAAGATTAAAAAAAAAAAAAAGAATCCTCCCAAGCCGTGTGAATGATTCACCGTTTGACTTAGAAATTGAAATCAAAGGCTTGTCATACTTAAAAGTTTCAATAATGCTGCGAATGAAAAAAAAAAAACAATAGTTTCAGTAAGTAAGCAAAAGTGTGCTACTTCCATCCGCATTTCCGCTGAGGAAAAGACGGTCTTAGCTTACCGAGTCCCAGCATATCGAGAAATACGACGAGGAGGAACGGTATCAGTCCGAAGAAGGTCGCGATGTTCGGCAGAATGCTTTGCGCGGAGTCCATCTTGTCGAAGATGTAGCTGAGGCAGGTTGAGAAAAGAATGGACGATGGGCAGTAGAGCATGAGAAGAGTGCTGAGGGTGATAAGCGCCGGTAGCTCTTGTAGCGAAGGCACGTCGAAGAGGAATATGATGCCGAGGATACACATACAGATGAACATCATCAGACCGACCAGCACGATGAAGTAGCTGAGAAAGTACATCGGGAACGACAGACCGTTCACGCGGAGCTGATTCTTCGCTTTAATCTGGAAAATATTCGAAAAGATCATTGCACAACAATGCGTTACGTGTGAAGAAATTGCACTGAACATTTCAATTTTTTATGCTTGCTTAATTCGACTGATTTTAAATCAGTATGATTTGAATAAATAGATATTGAGAAATGGAGTTCAGAAAATCTAATTGTTTTAAAATTATTTTATGAATTAATTAAGAAGAAACTCTGCTATCTGTCTCAATTTAAGGCGTTAATAGATCTTTAGCTCAATTTTTAATTACTAAAATATTTAGTGGCGTTGGATATTGAAAGATCTGTGCGAAAAATGCAAGCTAACACTCTGTGTATAATCATTTATTAAGAAACAGAGTTTAAAGAGCGAAACTCTTACCTCGCGATCGTAAACCATGTCCACTGCTAAAGTAATCGGCAGTAGCACGAAATCCATGCCGATGAAAGCAGCGCAGCTGGCCATACCGATATTGAACTCTTGCGGTTGCGACGTTTGCTGGAAGGGATGTGTTTTGACTGCGATCGGCGAAGGATCATTCTTGCCCGCCATCGTTCTGAATACAAAATCATAATTAGCAAAAATATTACTCAATTTGAAGCAATTTGCATGTAGATAAGTATTAATATTGATATTATATCTATTATAAATAAAAATTAGTTTTAAATGTAATTAAAGTTTCTTATAAAAGATCTTACAAGAGCAACTCTATCACGGCTAGCAATTATAATAATCACATTATAGTTTATATACATACATACATATATACTTATATACGTATAAGTATGCCAGGGAAACTTTTCTTTGAAAAATATTAGTCATGTAAGCGTAGTGTTGCTAAATATGTAAGACAAACAAGAAAGTATACGTAAGGTCGTATATATAGAGATAATCTTTATAGCTTCTAAGTAGCTTAACGATAAGAGCGGTCTCTCCGGTAAGTGTGCTACTTTACTATGTTAATGTTTATATTTTTTTTAATGCAGTACTTTTAATGCCCCCCTTCGTAAAAAGAAAAATGTGTATTTGAAATATTCTAGAACCACGTGGAATTTGTTCGTTGTACAAGTTGCACTCACCTATAATAACTGTTTGTGAGAATGTTCATCAGAATCGGAAGGGAATGCTGCATCGTGTCATTGTAAACGAGGGTTAGATTGAATCGCGACAGATTATAATCGCTAATGTTGAGGGCGGCAAAATGCGGCGCAACGTTTAATAAATTCACAAAACTGCCATTGTATTCCTCGACTTTCATCACATCGTGAGCTATGTTCTCCATGAAGTCAGTGATGTCATGGTCGCTATTATTCATGTAGAGAATCTTGGTTTCCTTGCCGTATGTATCTAAAAAGAAGTAAAGCATACTACATGATCCTTCAAGTAATGACAATTCGCACTATTAATTGAAACAAATATGGTTTGTAATGAAATGAAAAGTTTCGATTGAAAAGACAATGCTGTTCGTAAATTCGCGAATCTAATTGCAAGAAGATCTTTAATTCTAAACTTTGCAAGATGCTGTTTAGTACATTTTCTATGCAATTTTAATCAAATATTCGCAAATTTATGGACACATACTTAAATATATAAGTACAATGTTATAAGTCTTTATATGAAATAACATTCTCTCGATTGATGAATTTGGTAAAAGTAAATTTTTTCAAGGACTGATTTACAGATGTGCCACATTACTTTCGAAAATCAATTCAGTGTGGATGAGAAAAGAGTCAGGCGATTACCTCCTACCTTGCATAAGTTGCAACCACTTACGGCTATTAAGTTCCAGTGACTGCATTTTGATGTCAATCGTTCGGATGCTGTTTAAATAGAGACCGAGCACTATCAGAGCCAGTGGCATGAGGATCGTGAAGTACAGCATCTGAATGTTCCTGATGAGTCTGAGCACCCTGAGACGTAACATGGCGTAGAGAGTCTGGAGGAAGTTAGGCCGGATCTTGATGCGATCTAGGCCGAGGCCGAGCACAGGTGGATTTCGATCGTTATGGACGCCGTCCGGTAAGTCGTTCGCTGATTAATTAATTTAATTATATCAGAACTTTACTAAATAATAAATATAATGAACTAAATATCTATTTGTAATGTACACAAAATTGTGCATTTAATTTGCTTGGTCCGAAAAAAAAAAATGTAAATCTCTAAATCATAAAGACTTTTGAAATAAAGTGGAGAGAAATCAACTACCTTTTCCTTGGCTGTCGCCTTGGACGGTTACTCCCTCGTTCTGTAAGCTCTGATAGGATGTGCTTTTGGATTGCAGAGAAAGCGATCGACTGAGTGCGCGGTTACGCACCATCTTCTTCGATAGATTGTCCATCGTGCACTCAGTCTCCTCATCTTTCTCCAAATGCAGGAACACTTCCTCCAGAGTGGTCATCGATACGCCGTAACTACTGATTCCGAGCCTACTCGAACGGGTCTTAATCTCATGCTCGATAGCGGAGAACAAAGGAGCGAAACTCTCCACGGAATTGTGAGGTAGAATGAAACTCAATTCCCGACCGTGGCGTCTCGCCTTTTCCGCTTTGCTTACATGCGACATTACTAACCGCGTGATGGCGTGTTCCCTAGCGTTACCCTCCAGCACTAATCTGTAATTGCAACGCAATAATCATTGGATAAATGCTTATTTCTTATTTTCGAGGATGACACATCTTATAATTCTTTCTGTTAAAATAAAAGTTAGCAATATAATCAAACATAATTGTGCTTTTCTCCTCCTTCTCTTGTGATTAATATGTAGATTAAGTTTCTTATATAGCATCGAATATTCTCGCTATTCTTTAGACTTTGATAGAAAGAAATACATAAAATTAAAAAAATTCCATCTTTTCTTCAAACTTTCATAATTCAAATTATTAATTTCACAAACAGCATGCTTGTCGAAGCATATCTTGATAATGCAACTGTATCAAAATATTTCTAGCGCCCTTACGTTAAATGGTATCCAATGCCAAACTTATTCTTCAGAAACAGGGAGCTGCCGCAACACCTGAGTTTCCCCTTGCTGATCACTGCTTTTCTATCGGCGAGTATGTCCGCTTCGTCCATAAAGTGAGTCGTCAACAAGATCACCTTTCCATGCCGTCTGGACTGCAAGAAGGACCACATTTGTCTTCTCGAATAAGGATCGACTCCGGCAGTGGGCTCGTCGAGGATAATAATTTTGGGATCGCCGATGATGGCGATGCCCACAGACAATTTCCTCTTCTGTCCACCACTTAAGTATTTCGCAAAAGTATCCGCCTTCTCGGTTAGATCAATATCTTTCAGAGTTTTCTTCACCTGGAAAACGAAACACGTATCCTCATGAATAACAGATTCTTACATTGCTCGGCCAGGATCGCGTTCGAATAACTGAGAAGTAGACGAATTTATAGATTAATGCATCGATAATTCTATCACTACTTTGTATCGATTGATAATAAAGTGTTTTGCGCTCTGACATCCGCGCTCTGATTCTTATATTTTTCCGTTAACTTCTTTTTACAGATTAAATTGACACAGAACATAAGTGCACTGATTGTTCTACGTACTTCGTGTTGTATCCTTGAGCGCGGAATGCCGCGCACCGCGGCGAAGAACTCGAGATGTTCACGCGGTGACAGCAGATCAAAGAGGATGTCGTGTTGCGGGCAGACCCCCGTCATGCTGCGTATCGCCCGCATGTCGTTCGAGTCGCGTACGTCGTAGCCGAAAATAAGGGCGGTGCCGGAGGTAGGTGCGGTCAAACCGGTGAGGATGTTGAAGAGAGTGGTCTTGCCGGCGCCGTTGTGGCCGAGAATAGCGGTAATCTGACCCTCGTAGATAGTCAGATTGATGCCATTCACGGCTTTCGTCTCCGCGCGCTTGCACTTGTGATAGGATTTATAGAGATCGGCTATCCTGATCGCTTCGCGACCCTTCATCTCGCGCACCACCGGCTCCACATCGCGATTCGTCTCCTCGCCCGGGATGAAAGAGTTCGACTCGCCGTTCGACGACGGTACCTGCAAGTAATTCTACGAGCGTGACTCTCATATAAAAATGCGAATACTCGCATCATATATCAACGCATCCTTATTGAAATCCTTGTTGAAAGGAGAAAAGGCAGCAAGCGACGTAAATCTCAGATATATTAGAATTTCTTTCGAGCATTTTTTCACAAAGACTTTATATTATTATTGAAGTTAGAGTAACCTGTATATCGGCAATTGTCCGTAATCTTTTTCAAACTCACCCTTTGGACTTTTCTCTGGCACCAAAATCCAGGTACGAAGCAGAACCAAGGTGGTTTCTTCGTTCCGTATTCACCTGGAAAAAAATTCATCTTTATATAAGACTTGATCCAAGAATTTATTCTGATGTGATGTAAATTCCTTCAAAAAATACACAAAAAATCTGAACAAATTTTGAATATTTTGCGTTAAATGTGAAACGTACTTGGTACCACGGAGTCGAGGTAGTACGCTAGACAGCCGTACAGAAAGATATCCAGAGTCATCATGATAAGACTGCCGCCGAAGGGTATTCCAGGACCGGACCAAAGATTATCGAAATTCACCCCCTCGCCCTGCAGATCCAGCACCAAAGCCTGCGCAATACAGTGCGAAGCTTTTTGAGATACACGATATATATTAAAAGTCCATACAGCCATGGAAGCACGTACGAGCTTCTCATTGTTAAATCAATTATAAATCAAGGGTGTAGCTCGTTTAATTTTGCACAAATTTACATGAGAGATTGAATCGTAGAATTTCAATGGAATAAATTATTATGTACTTCGGAACTTACCTTGTCCATCGCCAAGGCGACTCCGGTCGGGCTGACCAAAGAGACTAACCAAAACGAGACCGAACTGGAATCGTCCACGAACACTTGGATAAAATACATCAAGCTCAGTATAGTGACAGCGAAGTTACCCAAAACACCAGCCGTCTGAAAAATAGAAACGACTCTTATAATCCTTTTTAATTAACGAGATAAACAGGCAGAAAATACCATTCTCATTTTCACGAGAATAATTAGATATATGTACGCGCTAATTATGATAAAGGTTGCACTTTGAAAGATTAAAGTTGAAAACTTGAAATATGACGTACAAAGAGGATTACATTAAACCTTACTTACGCGCGACTTGTCAAAGAATGGCGTAATCATGAAGGCAAACATGATCACAGAGAAACTGTATAACACCATTAAAAGAAATATCGGCAGGAAATGTGTGTGCTGGAACATTTGCAGCGTAAAGAGCAATACCACTCCGACGGCGGAGAGCAACAAGACGAAGATGCTGTAAATGATGAACCACGACAACCTGCGAAAGAAAGGAAAGAGACGCGTGATATTGCGCGAGATATAACGTAAAAAAATGTTTGTATAATAATTTAATCTTTATCGTGGTTCTTCAAGATTTATAATCTCACCAAAACACAGAATCGTTTAGGCCCATAATCTTCATCCCCTCCTTAATCTTATTTTCCTTTTCACCAACTATTAAGATCAAGAGATAGGTGATGAATTGCGAGAGTGCCAAAACCATATAGAGCGGAATGACAACTCTGAAGGCGAGCATCCAATCTAAAAAAAAATATACATAAATATAATCGTTGACACGCTAAACAAATCGCACAAGCGAATAAACAAATTTCTGAAAAAAAATGTTTACCAGCGGTATATGCTTCCTTAGGAAACATTACAAGTTTAATATCTGGTATGGTTACGTCGGAGTTTCCCGTGTCCAACTGTAAAAAGTAACATCGGAATTAACACCTGAATGCTATCTTTAATTGCCAGACTATTACATTTTTTATTTGGCAAAACATATAAGCAAGTAAAATTTACTAAATAATACTCTCATAAAAATTTACTAAGTACATGCTCACTCTTATTTTTGTGGTATCCATTATTATTTGTAAAGCCAAGAAGCCGGAATGCAAATAATTGTTAGCAGGACAAGATTTGCCGGTCTCTATCGACAAAACACCGCCCATCCAGTGGCTGGTGTCTTTTCGGCAGGTGACCGCAGATGAGTACAGTTCGGTTGGCGAAGGTGGCGAGGTGTATGAAGGATTTGTCCTAATTTCATACCTGTAAATAAAAAAAATTTATATATTAATATAAGAAACGCTAATCTTGCCAATTATTATTCTTAAGAAGAAAAAAGTTTCAAAGTTTTTAATTAAAAATTTTAACTTATAAGTACAATTTACGATATCTTACGATATCTGTTTACGACAAATTACGATATCTCTTCGTATAATGTCCATTATTAAAAGTTTTGATTATTTTATTTTCATAAATTTTATTTCCGTAAATTAAGCTAATGAGTGAGAGTGAGAAAGAAAACCGCTTTTTATCTTTTAAAAAGATCCTTTTCTTGTTTATCATGCATCTCAATGCATTTTTCCTTGAAAATAATCACGTACCTGTTCTAAATTTATGGCTAACGATGTAAAAGTTATCTTACATGAGACGCCGTGTTATCGGCTGAGAATCCTCGAAGATAACTGCCAGGGGAACGCTGTAAGGATCTCTCCAATACGCTGCCTGCAAATCATCCTTCGTGTCGAACACCATGAAGTTTAAGGGAAGCTTACCGGGATAATCCCACATAGAGAGCCAGAGAGTGTTCATAGAGCTCAAGAAGCTCTGGAAAATACGTCGTTAACTTTATATCGTGCGGGATCTCGCAATATCCGGCAGAAAGATTATTTTAAAACAGTTCGCGCATAACATAAAATTATGTACGATATGGCATATATATATGCCAGTGATTATAAAAGTGGACTGAATAAAAAAATCTTGAAAAATTGAATTTATCACTTATTTTGTATTCGATCTATGCTGTAATAATGTGCAGTCATTTTTTAAACAGAATTTAGTATATGGCTCAGCCTACTTTCATAATCGTCGGCACATATGTAACAAGAGGAAACGTAAAGTTTAATAAATTCAAAATATTTTTTTTATCTAGAAAAATGATCGCCAATAAAATGTTGAAGTAGAATTTAAAACCTATACATATTTTCATTAATATGAAAGATATAAAATTTCAATTTTGCTCAAAATGCCTTGACTTTTTGCAAAATTATTTCAATAAATTAATTCGATTAATTTCAATAGAAAATGTTGAAGAAAAATACAACGATACGGTGATTTTATTCGTATATTTTAGAGAGATATTTCCTCAAAACATTGAAGCATTAAAAGCAAACACATTTGATAAATTAATAATTCAATACGCCGAGTTGACGGTAATTTCCAGAAGCTAATACTCACGAGAGTCTCCGTAGAATTGGGCACCACGGCAATCGTGTTGTTCTTGTAGCCGTTGAATAATTCGAATATATCCCCTTCATGCCTCTGCGTCGTCATCGCGGGATAGTTTGGGTTCGGTATCAGGATCTTCACCACGATCAAGATCCCAAGAGTGTAGAGGGGTAGAAAGATCTCCTGTGGGCAATCAAATAGTACTGATTTCAGATCGGATAAGTGCGCCGTTTATACGATGTGTCTTATACGATCGTTAAGAGGCAATTCCCAATTCGCAACACCATCCGCAGTAATAATTGAGTGGCATTTTGGTGAGAGGGACCAAGCGTTTCTACAGTTAAAACAGACAAGAGCTTCTTTCTAGAGAGTAATAATAATTAATCAATCGTAATATTATGCTATAAATGTATCCCCGTGCTTGCACTCTTTTTTAAACTTGTCGATAGTAAAAGAAAAATCCCTTGTGATTTTTTTTATCTTTCAGGAAACACATTTCGAAATGCGACCGTCCCACGATCAATTCCGGATGAATAAAAGATCCCTCGTGTTCTTTCGCCTACAATGTACAAGATAGAGGGTGGCTTCCCTCCATTTCCCACTGCACCCTTAAAAACATATCGCATAAATTCTATATGGCAAGAAATTCTCCGCGTGTGTGCGAGTCCCGCAATTATCTTGGGTTCTATACACGCACCTGCCGTTTCGTTTCACCGCTCGCAACGCGATACCAAACAATATTTCGAATTGTTTTGATCGCATGATTTCCTCTTTTAACAAATTGGCATTCCCGTTAAAAGAATTTTTCGACAAAAACAACGAAAAAAGCTTTGTTCGGCCCTTTGTCGGTGATTTAAATTCGAATTGCACGTTGTGTGAAATCTAAGCTGTGAAACATTTCGGAATTATTGTCTTCATCCATTTTTAATTTTTTTTTTTTTTTTACAAACATAAAAATATAAATAATTTTTGTTTCAATAAGAAACATGAAAATAATGAATTTATAAGAATATTCCAATTAATCACAATACAATTGCTTCAGTTTTACTTTAATAAAATTTTAATGTGAGGCACAATTATCAAACATTCGATGGTTGAAATTCCAAAATTATTTTTAAGGAAAAATTAAAGACGTGAAGAAAATTACAAGTTAATTGTTGCACTTGAATAGAAAAAGAGAATTGTGGTTGTGAGGCACTTCGTGCATTGCTCGGGAATATCGGTTGCTCCGAAATATCGTCGCCATGGCGATCAACAAGGGACCGAACCATACTCTTAGCGATGATTGCTAGGACGTCGAAAGGTAGAAGCACTCGTAGGTCTTTTCGACATAGTCACGGACGAATCGCACGTGTAGCGCAAAAATTTGCATCGTCTCTGCGTCCCCAGAGTATCAAACATAGTGATTACGTAACGCGGATCGATGTAATGTCAGTTACGAAAGTGTCGTAACATTCAGCTGCGAGCGAATGGAGTCTTTGTGTCTCTTCTTCGAGGAGAATGATCGCGAGCTAAACAGAATAAACATACACATGGTAATAGCTCCCATCTGTGACTTAATTCAGCATTTTCTTGCTCGTCGCGTCTTTTAACTCTTATCTGTTAACGGTGAGATAGCATTACGTAGAAGAAAGGATTGTAAGAAGGCGAAGATAATAAAGAGACAAAATTCGGCTTGCTTGATAATCCAAAAAGTATGGAAAACAAAAAATATAAATATATTGAAAGACTTAATTTTCTTCACGAGTGTAGAATAATTTATGATCTACAAAATGCTCTCGCACAGTATTTTGAAATTGTAGAATGCATAGAATGTTTCTAAAAACGTTGCGATCTTTTCCTGCAATTATCCTCTTCGGCCCCTTGCGTCCCTCTTTTGCTCTTTTTAGTCAGAGAATGCCGGTGTGGTTTATACAATAATAAATAAATTAAAAAGGGTCGACAAAAATACGGTATATAAAATTAATTTCCTATTCCGGGAGAGAAATCACTTCGAAAATGGTTGAATTTGCAAAAAGGTGTCGGAGGGCAAAGAGCTCGAGGCGATGTCGTTCTTTGTGGACATTGTCACCGAGGATTCGTTCTACGAGAATCTAACACTCGGTGTGGTTAAGATCCTCGAAAGTTCGCCGTGCGTGAAAAACGTGCGAATCGAGAGGCGAAACGGCTGCGAACCCGGCGCTATTACCAGTTGGGAGCAACGTCATTGCTGCGCGCTCCCCGAGGACATCCGCAATTTCTATGCCTCCATCGACGGCTTCCTGTTGCAGTGGAATCTTGAGATAGCGGGTAAGGTTGACCATTCTGATCCTGTGCATTTGATTACGCGTACAAACTTCCACGTTGTTTTTTTTTTTTGTATTAATTCTTTCGTTCCCGTTATTTTATATTCTTCTTCTTTTGCGAGAGAGATACAGAAATACACTGTAACTTTATATCCTATATTTATATCCTATTTTTGTACTGTTTTTTGTATATTATTCTATTTTATTTTTATTTCGTATTATATTACTTAAATAATTAATTTAATTCCATTATAGAAGCTTTCGTCGTTATATTGTCGTTAATTTATCTGAAAATATTCTTCATTGAATCAATTTTTCGTCTTTTAATCCATGATCAACCATCCTTCAAAAAATGAGATTTATCAAAAAAAAACTTTTAGATTACTCCATATTAAGAGTGTCATCTTATGGTAGATAAGAATCGCTGATTTCTAATTACTGACATCATTGTTTTACCGATTTCTCAAGAAGTTTGCGTGTCACAAACTCTTTTGCCGCAACGCTTGCTATCGGTAATCCTAAATCTAAAAGAACCTTTCATTCGACAAACAAGCAAGTTAAAACTTGTCGTCCAGTGTAGCCATGACCCAGTTTTTCAAATAATTCAGACAGTAGCCCGTCGAAAAAAGTCACGTAATTACTAAAAAAAATGACTCCGATGTCCTTTAGATGTCCGGACTTCCGCGTTGTTCACAGATATAGAAAGCGTGTCGGTCCCAAACCGATGATTTCACTTCGCCGTTATTAATGCAGATGACGTTCCGCGCCGATGTAGGCGAGGAATTCTCGATAGGTCGCATGGAGATCGGCGGTCTCTCGTCGCTGAAGAGGTACGTCGGCAAGGATCGACAGGCGGGATCGTCGTCGCAGGACTCATCGGCGATCCAAACGGAAAATGTCGGCGCGGAATCGCAAGACGGCGCAAACGCCATGTTCTCCGTGGATTCGCGCGACTGCAAGCTCTTTGAGATCGGCCAGTGCTTTCCGGGATCCGAAAACGGCAGGATCTATTTGGCGTATCGCTCCAAGCAAGAGCCGGACTCGCCCGGTATCGGGCTCCATCGGGACGGCGGCTGGTATCATCTGGCCGACAATTTCACCGTGTATTTCCGCATGATGCTGGCTCACTTGGGCTTGCCGCTGTGGCAATACTGCGTCGCCGGACTGCCGCTGCCTACCTGGGTCGAGCAAGCGTATTTTCTAGTCGGACCTCATCTACTGCCTTCCACCGCCGAGCTCACCGAAACCGTGTCCACCTCATTGTGGAACAATGGACCCATCAATATCCTCGACCCGGCTATCTTCAAGGCCAAGGATGGCAAGCAGAGAAACGCTCGCAAGAAGTGAATTTGTGGCAGTGATGTGATGTTTGAATTTTTTTACAAAAGTAGATTTCTGCTCAAAATCAAGTTCCTTATCGTAAAGTCAATGTTTGGCTTTTACAAAGCCGGAGAATTCCACATTATATAGAACACTCTTCGCCCAGTACTTTATTGCTGAGTGAGTATGATTAAATGAGTATGCGTGTATTCGCATATGGCATAAGTATGTATGTATATCAAATAAATAATAATAGTATTGTGTATTTAGAATGTTTAAAGAATCATTTTATAATTCCTCGTCAATTTGCGAGTAAGTATAAAATAATATAATATAATATTGTATTTTATATATATCTCAAGCATCGCAAATATTAAAGTTCGAAAAGGAAAATAAATTAAGATCACTAATTATGTAAAAATTGGCACAAGCGTATTTCGATCTTCTGTATAATTTATCAGTTGGTGTGACTGGTGTATGAAATATGCACGTGTCAAGTGTCCCACATACGACAAACCTAGATACGACTCTGATCTTAGAATCTAAAGAAGACTAATAATCATTTAACAACTGAGTATTAAATATATAAGTTAAATTAATTATTAAAAACTTACAAAATTAGAAATTAAATATTTTAGAGACAACCTTCAAAGATTCAAATAACTAAATAAATAAATAAAGATCTATTTTTCAAACAAAAATTAAATGTTTTATCTCGTTTAAAAATAATCATGCTTTTATAAAAAATTACAACACGTGACGAAATAATGTTTGAAATCTCAGAGCTAGCTTTTAAAATATAATTCTTTTAATTAAATGTTAAAAGTATAATTATTTTAATTTATTTAATTTTCTGTTTGATGAATTAATTTAATTAATTTAATTAAAAAGATAATTTAAACTTTTCAAAACATACTTTATCTTTTTAATTGCTAATTGCTAATTTTATTCTTAATCCGCAATTCAATATGATGATTCTCACATAACAAAACCGCAATAATAAAACAGCAATAATAAAACAAAAAAAAACGTGAAAAATTCGACGAGATAGAGAAGCATCTCTCTTTCTCCGCCATCAACCCTTGGCCCAGTTGGCACTGTGAAAACGCCCAATTGGCAACGTAGTTGGCGAACATAGTCTGCGACGAAACGCAGTCACACCGTCGCCACTCTCGCAAACGTCCGCATCTATCTCCTCTTTTTCATTGTTTTAGTTTCACTATTCTCTTATTATCGCGCAACTTTACAGATTACCTGATAAATGTAAAGTTAACTTTTTTCACGAAAAAATTGACAAAAGACCAAATTGCAAAGTTGTTTAATATTAAATATTTCTTCAAGAATCTTAAAGGTTCTCAGAATAATATTTTTCTAGCACTATCAACCAACCCAAAAGTATTGTCTTTTCATTTTCTTAAGGTCTTATTTCTTAAAGAGCGATAACATGAAAGATTCAAAAGAATTCAGAAGAAATAAAGTTTGAAAGTAAAAACAGATAAAAAAACTTTGTTTCTCAATTCTTTTTAAATAGATTTCACGATAATGTTTGACAGCTACACACATTTCATGCAAATAAATCGATTCAATGCATTCCTTACAGCGTCTCTACACTCGTCATTTTAATTCGATTGATCTGAGGAACCAGTTATCACTTTCCAAAGATCTTCGCGAATGATTTTGGCAACACATTTCTGCGCATTAACTGTAGATATTATGCGTACATCTATTTGGCACATGTACATGGCATGTTCTCGAAGGCAGGTGCCGATTTTTGCCGTATTTATCTAAGAATTATTGCGTAAATAAAACGCTCGTTACAAAGTCAAATCAGTCGTGCAAAATGTTGTACACTCTAATTTCTGTCACGTTAAATTTCTGTCACGTTAAATAATCGATCAACTTGATGTAAGAAGAGGTATCGAAATATTTTCATTACATTAGCATATTAAAATTGGATTAAACATACCGCCATCGTCTTCCGCTTTTCGCGTTTTTTCAGCAGGAGATTTCTCACGAGCATCGCCCGCAGCTGGGAGAAATAGACCGAGCACGAATTCATCCTGCGAGATGCATTCGCCCTCTCTGTAACAGAAACATCAGCAAGCTAAATGGCCACGAAATTTTAATGTTCTATTCGCAACACAAGTAGAAGCTCAAATTTTGTCGCATTACCGCAGCGATTCAATTTTAAATTCCCATTGAATTTTAATCCAATTTTTAGAGCATAGAGTACCTACAAAAATGTTACAGTTCCGATAGAATAGATAAAAATAAATAAAAATGAATTGAACACTCTAGCACAAACTTTAAGTGGATTTCACTTGAATGGAAGCTAATTACTCAAATATTTTAACATTTTAAATTAAGCATATTGGACGACAGAAAATAATAATCATAGTTACAATTTTTCCACCGCGTTATTATGCAACAAAATTAGAAGCTTCAATGCATTTTGATAAAGATGTTATAAAGATGATTTTATAAAGATAATAATATAATACAATCTCGTTCTTCAGATATATTTTACAAATTTTAATCAAAAAATAAAATTTCGTTGAAAAAATTAAATCAATATTTCTGGCAAACAAATTAAAATACATTTTATTATTTACATTTATTCGCGCATATAAATAGAGTACTACAAACACGAATGACAGCTGAGAGCAAAAAGCACAGCAATATAATGTATAATTTGTCGCTCATATGACAGACCATAACTTGCCACTTAATTAGCGTTTCCATGCAGAAAAGCGGAATAGCGCCTTCTCTCTCTCTCTCTAATAAGTAACGCAGAAAACGACTGGGAAGAGAAGCTGCACTCGGATGTAGGCATCTAACTGTAGCACGGCCGCGTTCTTCTCGATTAATTAGCTTAATTTGTTTGCACAACTGCACAACGCGTGCCCCTTCTTCCCTCCTCCATCCCACTTAACCACATCCTCACCACTTACACTCCCCGCTCGTTGACTCTATAGCAAACTCGTGTGATAGTAATACAGTTGTGCCGATTGTTCGACATTTGTGTTAATTAATCGCGACTGCAATGGATTTTGTAAGATTAATCGAATTATTTACAATGCATCAATCATCCGCCGTAGAATTTACCCTCGCCTGCATTTGCAATATTTAATACGCCTCCGACATGTAAATTCGGAGAAATTGTAAACTATTTTGTGTTATATATAAAATGCATCTCATTGTATTTTCTTGTTTGCAAGTAAAAAATAAATATCAGCACTCTTTTTTCCTCTTTAAATTTTTTAACAACATGTTTTTCAAATATTTTTCTCACATTTTCAAAACGTCATACGAATTTTAAATTAGAAATCATATAGGTAATTTAATCGACGCTTCTCGATCAATTAATTTTGTTTCTCTATCATTAATCGTCGCGAATAAAGATATATCTTTTATTAGAGAGAATATCCTCCTTAAAAAATTGTCTTGTTCTAAACTTTTCATTTATTTGTAAGATCTGCCATAAATTTATAAGGAAACGAGACAAGCAAAAATATGGTGGTACTCACGTTAATCCTGAAATGTGCCGCGTCTGCGTTCAAGGGGATGACTCTAGTCGGCCGTACCCTCTGCTTGATTCCTAGCGTTGCTGCTGGCGGCGGCCCCAGTGGCGGTACCGTTGCTGTTACCGGTGCTGTCGTCGTTGCTACGTTGCTGGACGCTGTCGTCGTTACCGGCGCCGATCGATTCACTTTGCTGGGACGTTGCCTTACCACGTGATGCAACGGCAGCATCGCAGCGGCGGATGACGACGACGGTGCGTTCGGAACCACGTCCGCAGACACCGTTGTTGCTCCTTGCCATGCTTCGCGCCGTTGACGGCTGTATCGAAAAGGATGACGAAATGGTCAATGAAATGTCAATTAAAATCCAATAGATAGAATTTTTTATATTTTCCAGTTTCAAAGGGCATCTTTAATTTATGAAAATATCCTGCAAACAATTCTTTTAATATATCTTGTATTTAATCGCAAAATATTTTATCTAAATAAAAAAAAATTTAGCTTGTTTTCTTTATACTTGTAAACTTTCTATATAATTACGTTGATAACATAACAAGAAAAACAATAGAGATCAAAGAATTGGGGAAATTTGTCGCGATTATTTCTCTTTCCACGTGTATATATACACTCTATTATAAATGTAATTCGCAAGTAACACGGATTAATTCAGAACTTTAATTTAATGTACATATGCTTATATAAAAAAAGAGTAGGAGAAGGCAGAAATAGGAAGAAAGGAATCTACCTCCAACTATAACCAGGTCAAACTTCCCTCCGGTCGATGAACGTGATTTAGGAACGTGCCTAGACGAGGACCAAGGGAATAAGCCTTTCGCAGTCTGATTTTCCCTCTCGAATTTCTTACGCTGTCCCATTCGATCACGTCCGCAGAAAAATCATCATTTAGATGCAAGACGCCGTTTCACCTGTGGAATAAGAAAAATTCACGATAATTATTTATACGAGTCTGTCGAAAATAATTACATAAATTATAGAAGAAATTTAATATGCATCAAAGATAATTCCATTAATAATCGAAGAAATGTAATATTTGCTTTGTAAGAAAATATATTATATATAAAGAGATCGTTGTGCTTGATAAAAATTTTTATTGCGTATGTTGCCATTCTGAATATATACTGAAGATCAATTGTATTATTCCGTTCGTTTTATTATCTTGAAAGTCACATAGAAATTGCGAAATATATTTTCATTAGAAAACATGCGCAATAAAAATTTATATGCAACACAACAATCTCTTTATATGTAACATATTTTCCTACAAGTTGTTTATGTGTTCCAATTTATAAAATACAAATTTTTTCAATATACAAATTCTGCTTTACAATTTGTATGTCAAAATTAATTTATTGTAAACTATTGTACTCAGTTTTTCCTTACTTTTTATTAAGTAAATATTAATCAGAAAGAAAAGAAAGATTTTTGGATTTTCTATTATTAAATTATTTTTATAACGTCAGAATCATAATCCGACGTAAATTTGTTAAAAATTTATAAAATTTGATCTCTCCAGTTTATAAGATTAGTCATACTTTTTTTTACGATGTAATAAAATCGCCTTGTTAGTGCAATTTTATTGCGTCTTATAACAAAGTACTGCTTTGATCAAGTATAATACTATTACATTTCTTATGTACAGATCTTTAATTCCTTGCACATAGTGCAGTTCTAAATACGGAAGATCGATAACATAATGAAGTGGTTCCACATGTTTGCATAGAGTAAAGTCCTTGTTCATTGGCGTTTGTAAAAATTCACCAAAATTTACATGTGTGATAGAAGCTTCACTAACAATTTTTATAAACCATTATATATTCAGAATGCTTCAATAAAATTTAAAATCACAATTCGGTGCCTTTTATTTTTAATCTATATCGTATTTCCATTACGCCGAACGGCTTATTAAAATACTGACAAATACAGGTCTTAAAATACTATGCTTTCTCTCCCTTCTTTTCTCAAATACGTATCTTCACCAAATATTCGTTCGACACGCTCTCCCTCTTTCTCTCTCTCTTTCTCTCGCCACTGTACGTAAATAATAAATTCGAAGTACAAGGGAGACGCAGCGCGTGAGCAGACACACGGGGTCGTCACCCCACAACACGAGGGTTGTCGAGGTAAGGAACACCGACGACCAGACAGGACGTCGCCACTGCAATTGCGATTGTACAGTAGGGTGCGCATACGATAAAAGGTCCTGTGGAGTTCGATCACATTGCTTTCCCTTAGAAGCGGAAAGTGGAGGGGAAAATTTTCACGGGCGCATAAAACGCAATGTATCTTGAAGCAAGTTGCGATAATCCGAGAAAATTTATTGCGGCAAGCTTAGTAGCAAAAGTGGATTAAGAGAAATTGCGATAAACTTAATTAAATTAAACGTATAAGCGTTATGCAAATATTTAACCGCGATTGTTGCAATTAACAATACGCTTTATTACGCTCCCTTTCGTTAATTTTGCGACGCGTAACGTACAATATGCCAGGCATTTCCATCTTCTTTAAAAATTAACTTTTATATGTCAGATATCTTTTATGAAACAGATTTTTGCGCGATATATTCAGGACAAGTAACAGCTTCGTTTAAGCACCGTCGAAACGATATGTTGCGAAATATCCGCGCGGAAGCGCCCGCTAACGCTCTTTCATCCCAACTTCATTTTCTCGCGAAACTTTTTACCTCTTCACGAATAACATAACGCCGGATACGGGACGCTGCGCAGAGAGGCGGCACATATTCCGTTTATTACAACCGTCCTTCTACATAATTCTCGAGGCGTAAATTCTGCCCCAGCGGAGAAACGAGAGCGAGCGCAGACAGCGCGACTGAAGTGGATTCTACAATTTCGCGTCACGATCGATTGCATTCCGCGTGATTCCTGCCGGCGACAGATCTACTTATCCCCTTTGATTCCGCGCGGCTTTAATCGTTTCCGCGAATATCCGCCAGTACCATCGAAATACGCCTTCTACTTCGGTACTAACCATTATGCACCTGCCCGCGTCCTTCCACCGCCACTTTTGACATCAAATGCTTCCTCGGCGCGTTTAATGCATCCCACCGCGTTTCAAGAGCATTATCAACGCCGTTCACCGTCGATTCGTCTAGACAACGAACCCTCGTCCTTGACAGATCAAAAGAATATCGGCAGAGACGACGATGGAAGACGCCCCGCGCGACCTCGAAGAACAAATCGTTTAATCGCGCCCTTCAGCCCTTTGATTTCTCATATTTAACGAGTGTTTTTCATGTATCTAACAGTTTCGTTACGGAGTGTTTATTTATCAAAGGGAGATATTCATTCAGTTTTTTTTTATTTTGATATTTTTCACACTGCTGAATCAAATAAAAATAGTAAATACAAAATGAAATAACAATTTTTAATTATTTTTCGAAAAGTAAACATTCTGAACGTATAATAATTTTTCTTTTATTGATTTGGTATCTTCAATCATCCCGTTAGATTTTGATACCGATTCTTCATTTCTTGCAAATATATAATGGTTTATAAAAATTGAGATTAAAGCAACTCGGCTCAACTCGAATCAACAATGCAATAAACATATCACACAGTTAAATAATATGATAAATAAAAAATGTTAAGCACATGAATAATAAATAGAATAACAGTTATTAAAATATATTACAAGATTGCACATTATTGATAAATCTCTTAACAAATTGCATACATTGATGCAGAATTGGCATCTACACTGCCAATCAAGTTTTTGAATGTTAAGTATTCTTTTTAGATTCCATTTTCTGTAAATTCTTAAAAATCTTTATTTTAAGTATAATTACTTGGGTTAAAAAAATTCAACTATATTCTCTGTCCAAAAACTTTTGACTGGCGAATGTAGATGTTTCTGTCAAATATTAAAATAGAAATGTGTCGAGAGATATGTAAATAGATATTAAATGTAGTATGATGCGAGTATACATAACAGTCGCATGTAATATAGCCGTACAGTGTGTACGCTATAACCACCAAATGACAAATGGTTATTGTACACTTCGCTGGCAACTAAGCGACCTGATTTGAGCAGCAACTCGAGGGGGAAACTCCACCAAATCCGTTTTCCAGCTTGCCCGCCCAAGTTGGAGAACAACAACGGTGAGTTTCGATTCGCCGCGTCCCATCGTGTCCTACTCGAAGATCGTTCGTCCAAGCACTTACACCAGCCATTATCTATCATCGCCTCTATCGGGAGTGCAGAAGGCCCTGTCGAAGACTCTTGTGCGTTTATCGACATGCCGTGGGACACTCGGCCAAGGTATCGAACTGCTCCGAAATGGTCAATTTCACGAAGAGCAGTTCCTCGAGAGTTAAAAAATTGTGCGAAGAATCGATGCAAAATAACGAGGCAGTTAATACGATTGAACTAACATCGCAGAAACGAGACTGATTAATTTGATCATACACCCTGCTTCGGACGAAACGTGGAAATATCTCGAAACAATGAGGGAAGCAACACAATGCGATTCGAATAAATACATGAAAGCAATGAAGCAAACAAAGCAAATTAATAACTAAAATTTTATTTGCAATGCAATTATTATGAAAAAGCACGTTTGTTTCGTAACAATGTAAAACGATCTTGATTACTTTGCACGCTTTGTATACAATAACTCATTATGTATTGTCTGTTCCGATGAGGCATACCTCGCGAAGGAAAGGCGAAACAGAGAAAAGTGGCGGAGAGAGAAAGACCGAGCAACCATGAGTCGGGGTCTATCGACCGAGGAGGATCAGAGGGTGGAAAAGGGTCAGAGACGTGTGGGAGAAAGGACGGCGAGGAGTTTCGTACGGCACGTACCCAAATACGCTGGATGGTGGATATACCGATGCGCGATCGATTTGTCCGACCTCGGGATCGCGGTTCGTTAGGCCCGATTCACCGTGGATGCCTCGTGATGAGTGACGAGAAATAAGGAACGTAAAAATAGAAAAAAACGGAAAAGGCAGAGAGAAAAGAGATGATTTTTTTCTAAAAATGCCATAATTTTGAAACATTTCGTGTAATTAATACTTTTATATTATATAGCAAGCGCAGAGAAAATTAAAATGGATATAAAATTTTCTATATGTGAAATTCGCAAATATATAAATGAAAAATAAAATTGTACGTAAAATACGTAAAATCGGCCGATATAATAAATTAAAGGAAAAATAAAATATGAAAACTGCGTGCACATAAAAATGACAGAGATCATAATTTTAATGTATGCTTAAATTTGCACTGCTTATATAGAGAACAATAATTATTTGTTAAGAGATATACATTAAAAATTATTTTGTAAAAGCATTCCATTTTCTATCATTGTTAAAAATTGCTTGGTTTATTCTCTCTATTATTTCAAATAATAAGATACGTTTTACAACTTTATAACTTTATGTAAAATTTCTTCAGCAAAATATTAAATTAAAAAAATTAATTTTCCTCTTTTTATTTCATATATTAAACAGACAACATCTAGACCGTATATTTGAAAATTTGCAATAATAATAATCCAATAACACCGAAGGTCTAAAATTGTAGAAAATGACTAGACGCATGCAGTCTAAACATTTCAGCGAGATTAATCCCTTTCACTTTTAATTCACTTTGAACTCAAAAGCCTGACGAAAGAAGTCCACCCCAAGGGTTCGAAGCAAGCCATGACAGTTATATCGAGCGGACTTGAGATTAAACTGGGAAGTCGAGTTGACGCGGCGGCGACTATTTTTGTTCGCGAACGAAGGCGACATTCCCGCTACATTTCCGCGAGTCTCAATGATTACTCACAGTCGTACTCGGAATGGTGCAACAACCGAGACATGTGCACGGGAGATAGCTCGACGAGATATTTCCGTATCAGTCATTTCTATCAATTGACGGCCGCTTGTTTCGAAGAAAGTAAAATTAGCCCCCTAACGCCAAAATGTTTTTCCCTTTCAGAACTGAGTCATTACGTTATTACAGTCGTTACTTCAATGACTTGTGAACAATAATAGAAACAAGAGACGAGAAAAAGAAATGTGAACTTGCTTAAACAGTATGAGTTTAGTTGACTCAACTGACTCACTTTACAAATTGACTTATGATTAAGCTATATGTAAACTTCAATATGGCATGTGAGCTGAGTGATAAAGATAGCAGGTTATTGATAAACGCGAGATAAAAACTGATAAAATTTATCGATAATATTTCAGTGCCAGCGAATTTCTCGAATTTCTTCGAGGTACGCCATACCAGTCATCGATTTGTGGTAGCAATGATATTTTAAAAGCGCGTCTGAATCGATTATTTGTGCTAAAATAATTCTGCACTGAACGAAAGCAAAACCTACAATGATAATCCTGCCATATGGTCACTATGTTACAAAGTCTTGAAAGAAGCTTTTTTTATCGGGGATTTCATGTAATTGTACCATTTATGTATGTTGATACTGTGTTATGGACGTTAACGAGTTAATCCTCTTTTGTTATCAATGGCAAACTGCAAGTACATTACAGACATTAAATAAATGTTGCGCAATCTTCTTTGCGAAACGTTAAAGCAAGCACTTTTGGGTTATTGGAATAACTTTTATCGGTAATAAATCAATCCGATAATGCGTATATCATGTAAATGACAAATGCTTTTCTCAAGTAATATCAAAATTTTATGAATAAGCAATAAATCAAGTATCGCAATCACCAAGTAATGCATTTAGCTTGAATATAAAATATTTTCATATTTTTATGGAAAAAATGTCAAATTGTTACTGAAATTATCGTTAATGACGATATCTTTACTGTAAAAAGTACAGTCATCGATTTGTCACAATTATTTATGCCACGCCTTAATCAAAAATATGCTATTTTATTTTTAAGGAATATTATCATATTTACAACCGTATTTGCATCTGTTCCGAGAGACACTCATCCTCCCCTTTATTCAATAACCAAAGATCTGCATATGAAAGACAAACCTTCTGCCCAAACTGATGTCATCCCTGATCTACCTTATTCTCACACAGATGCGGACACGACCGCTTCCACGAAAGTGATACGAAGCTCGATATCGCTCAAGATAACGCCGTCGGACAATATTTTGTCTTAAGTTACGGTGAATAAGTGCATTAGAATCGTTCTAATAAATTTTTGTCAAACCTTATGCAAAATAAGTTGAGACAATACAATAATTGTGAAACTAATGACTGTAATTAGTAATGGCAGCGCCTACTGCGATTTGGAGCAGCTAATTTATGTTCACCCTGACACGACGATTGCAAGCATCAATCTTCACCTTCACTCTCTTAGTCTTCGCTCTGTGCATTGGCTGGGCGCGAGATGTATATCGCGTCCCGTGCCCGACTTTGGCGAATCGCAAGTAGTTCATGAGGTACGTGGTCGTAGCGGCGGTCGGCGCGCGGCGCGTGCATTAAAACCGTTCGCGCCGGTTCTTTCCCAGGAATGCGTCGCCAGTGCCGATACTCGAGACACCGACTCGTCAGAGAACCAGAAGTCAGCAAAACGGCATTTCGTCAGACCGCACACGTCCGTCGTAATCACTGCGACAATAATCCAACCTCATTTCCCGTGTTTAATATTTAAGCCCCCTGTAAGCGAAATCTAGCGGCCGGAAGCCGGCGGTTTCCAGTCCCGAAACAGAACAGAGTTACACATCCTTCCGTCCCGACGGCTTATCTTGTTCGCGAGTCATCCTAAAAGCCCGACCCACCTTCGAAGTCACTCTCAACACATAGATATATGTTTGGCTATGTGAATATAAATATAATATATATATATAGATATATGCATATACAACACATACGCGCGCACACCCTTGTGCCCACGCACACTCTGCACCCCTGCCCCCGTTTCCACTCGCCTCTCGCTTGCAAGCCTTCTCACCCCTCGCGCTCCCCCCTCGCCCCTCGCAAAAATCGATTCGCCATCAGCCTGGACAGCAGCAGTCCACGTCGAACGACTCCGACCTGCACCCTCTCCACGATGAGCGTGCACGGGGGGTCAGCCCCAGCTGCAGAGCAGCGTCGTCCGACACCCCGACACACGCGATCGATCCCCAATCAACGCCATTGCAAGGTGGATATCGGAGGGGGACGACGACTGGTCGCCGGCGGCCGACCATGATCGCCGTGTCGGGGTGCCCTCGCGAAACGCGGCACGTAACCCGGAGTGGTTGTTCTTACCTGCTCACTCTGCGCGACAACCGACCGACGTCGCTCATCCTCGCGATCGCACTAGCGCGGTTCACCACCACCATGCGCGCTGCCAGGGCGGCATTGAGTGACGATCACCCTTCCGGGCGGGCACCGCTGGGTTTCTCCGAGGTTGTCACTCGTCGAGCGCGACGGACAGGTGTTCCCGCGAGTCTGCGCGACTCTCCTGCACGGCCACGGTCCGACAATTCGCTCGATGCGTGTTCTCGCGAAAAAAAAACCCGGTGAATCTGCACACTCGTCTCACGCTGTCGCGGTCCCCGCACTATCGGCGACTTCGTCGCGGATTCGCGCTAACTCGGCCCGATCACGCGCAACTCCTCGCGACCTCTCGCGAGCCTCTACGTTCTCGCGGCTGCGCTCGCTCGATCCGGACCGACGATGCGACACACACGCGTGCGTCCGTCGTGACCGGCGGTGTCAGACTACGCGAGGGAGCGCCGAACACCACGAACGCGCTCACGGCCCTCCGACACCCCCTCACCGGCCACGGCTTTCAACCCCGCCGTTCCCGCAGCGCCGCGCCGGTCGTCGCGGTTTCAACGACGACGTCGCTTCCACCCACCTCGTCCCCTCGCTGTCGACCACGTCCGCGTCCTCGTCCTCGCCCTCTACCTCCACCGTCCTTGGTTCGCACAGGCGCACCGTCCGATGACGCGTCGCGGTTGCGCGCTTACGCGCGCGCCGTCTTCGCCGAAGAGTACTCTAATCGTGCTGCTCACGATACTATCCAAGTATCAATAGTCCAATTTTAATGCCAAAAAAACCTGCAAGCAAAGTTTCAGTTTACATTTCTCAGTTACATATCTTTCAAGACTTAACTAAACGTAAACAATAACTAACTAACTAAATATATCTGTTGAGCAACATTCTTTCATGCATCAAAACATGTTACTCTATCTAAAATATTAAATTATGCTTTTCCTCTATCTGAAGAGAATTATATAAAATAACAATTTGTAATAAATATTCTCCTCTCTCTTTCTCTCTTTTTCTCTTTCTCTCTCTCTTTCAATCACAAACACTACTTTACATCTGTTACATCATAAGAATTACAACGATAAAAGGCTGAAATCAACGCAACACCGAAACATTTTGATATATCATGTTAAATAATGCAGAAATAAGGCAAGAATATTTATTTATCCCCATTAAACCGGACATTTAACGACTTCATCGTAGTCGTCGGTTGAAAAACGTGACTTCGGCGTCACGTTTAGCTCCATGTCACAATTATCGTAATTGATTCCGCATGATGAGATCTATCCAAGTACGTCACTGGTTACGGCGCTATCGCCCCGTTGCGACGTATCGTTGACGCGTTTTCAGCCCCCACGCCACGCTACCTCCGAGTCAGACGTCAGGAGGGTGGTAGCACGTGTTGCCACCCTTTTCTATCGGACTGCTACTTCCGATCAACGCAGACGCAATGTCCTCTATGCGGGACCTTTATCGTATTGTGAGATTAAATAAAATTATATTGTTTGATTGTTCATCCTTCTACTATGAGCAATCCTTTTATTACAAATCCTTTTTATATTAACTTTATTATATAACTATTTCGCAAAACGATTGTTTTAATAAAAATCGACAGAAGTTTTAATGGTTCCCATACTTTATATTGATAAATATAATCTTGTACAAAAATATAATCTAAACGTAGGACTCTTAATCCTACTCTGGTGTAATTTTATTATCGTCTTGACAGCAAGAACGTTAAAAGGATGTAATAAAATTAAGTTTTAGAGAATATATAAAAGATAATATGAAAATATATAAAAAATTTCTTATATGTATAAAATTTTTAAAAGAGCACGATAAATTAAAATCTTTATCTATAATTAAATTTATATCGCAAAAACTATTTCCAATAAAAAAAGTACGATAAATTAAATTTTAAAGATCTCGGTTTAATATCAGTTAAATAATCAACTTTTGCAGTCAAATTTTTGTGGCAGTACTTTTTACTCAAAATTTAGTTATTGAAAATATTACCGCAAATAAAATATTGAGAAAATAAACAAGTGTATCTAAATAAAAGATGCCATAAATACGACAGCACAAGTGAAAGATGTAGTACTGATGAATCATTGTAACCATCCCGCCGAACGGCATA
This sequence comes from Linepithema humile, assembly GCF_040581485.1. Lineage (NCBI taxonomy): Eukaryota > Metazoa > Arthropoda > Insecta > Hymenoptera > Formicidae > Linepithema > Linepithema humile. The sequence goes on along the minus strand of NC_090132.1, from coordinate 21,025,281 downwards.
ACATGCTCGTATTTTCTTATGTCATGCAATGCAATGTAAGACACATGTTATACTCGATTTAACAGTTAAATAATTCAAATTAATTGGCAAAATGTTCTCATGCAATCAGAATTTGATTTTGGCGAGATATTTGGGAGTTGTTCAAACAAGAAATAAATTGTTGCGCAATAAGATTTGCCAATAAATACTACAAGTGAATAAACAAGAGAGGATACGATAGGCTGAATAGTAAACATCTTATATCGACTTTATAATCTTCGTGGTACTTGAGACTAGGTCAAACTCACGTGAGAAGGTTTTTAAACCTCGTTGAACTACACGAGACACGAGCAACATTTAGGCGCGGTCTCGTGTCAGGGCTAATTCACTTTGTTCTGATTAGACAGAAAGGGCACACCCTTCGTAGAATACCGATTCTCGAAATAGATAAACGGATAAGCATCGAACATTGATGACGCAAGATCAATAGGTGACATACGAAATGATGCGATCGAGAGATGCAATCGAGACCCATCCTGTTTATAACTTGAGAACAAGCTATCAATGTCAATATATTAAGATAAATAATTTCATATCCCGTCATTTTCTCCCAATTTTCCCTTTAATATGTACGACGAGAAAAAGCCCATGTTTTTCTATAAGTATATTCTATTGTATGTGAACAAGTTATCAATGCTAGTGATAATTAAATCTGTTTCTTTTAATTATATTTTCTGAACATTAGTTTAATTTCTCTTAAATTTAAAAATCTTAAATGTAATCTTGAAAAACATATTAATAAACAAATATGCTTACCTAATAATTTATCAAAGTGACATCATTGATCTAAATTGCTTTTAACTTCTACTTGATTCCAACCATTATTGTTTAAAGAAAGTATAGTAGCAATAACATATGGCACACCGTGAAATCACCCTTCACGCACTACTGCACTTATGAGTGATAAATGAGAGGCTATTTTTAGTTTTCCTTTCTTTTTATCTATAAAAAAATACGTCATATAAGAGGATTAAGTCATAACAAAAAGAAAATTTAATATAAAATGTTTTGTCAAATATGATAAAATATTTTATGATACAACACAGTATAGCAAGGAACTTATTTGACTAAGAAATGAGAAAAAATATTATTACATTAAATTCTACAATATAAAAAATATATAATATAGTAATTTACATATATAATAAAAAAATTAATTAATCATCAAAAGAAAATTTTAATTTATCTTCTAGTTTGCATTCAACTATAAATCTTCGATATAATACGATTTCTTATTCGACAATTAGATAACACACAAAATATACAATTTGCAAAAAAATATTATAATACTTTAGAGATAAATTGTTTTAAGAAATTTGCGCAAGACTCTAACGAGTTTTCTGCTAAGGTAAGTTCTACTTATATAAAAAAACAAAAGATAAATTACCAAAAAGATTCCTTCGAGCCGGATTTGAACCAGCGACCTATGGATAGCTATATCAATTTCCCAACTACAGTCCACCGCTCTACCAACTGAGCTATCGAAGGTTCTTGATGGATCTGAACACCGAATGGATCATACCTGCAGACCATGGTAAAGATTGATAATTTAAAATTTTTGAACATTAAAATTTCATTATTTAAGTTAAAATATTATTTAAAAAAAGCAATAATTTATTAATAATTCTGGATATAATTCTAGATTTTATTGTTCATTATCCTTTATATAAATTTTCATATATATCAATATATATTAATATATATTTTAACCATTTTTTTTTAAAGTAAATATTTCTAACAATAAATTGTTTTCAGGATATCTTCAATTCAAATTATAATAAAAGCAGCGTTAAATTATAATTTTTATAGAACAATTTAAATTATTGTATAAAGCAAAAAATATAAATTATTTTATAACAATATATAAATGTTTAATTCAATGTTTCTCTATAAAAGTCAATATTTGAGAACAATTAATTTTTCTATTGGAAAATAATTGACTATTGTATGGAATAATATTGTTATCTCTCTCTCAATAGTAAGAATTAAAAATTATTACTTGCAGCAATCAAGTGCCGCTCACGCACATTTCGTAATCTATAAGTTACAAATGCAATATTGTTAATTTTATATAATAAATGAGTTGCAATAATATTATATACTATAGAAAATTTGGCTAGAAAAACTTAAGGGCTATTGACAATGAATAACCAATAATGTTTCAGGAACCCTCGACCTTTCCTGATAATGTCATAGCAAGTGACATCAAATTGCCCTTCTCCCCCGCATTAATCACTTCATTATTCGCTACGCTGTTTATCATTATTCGAAGAAATGTCTTGAGGTCACTCACTTCATGAAAAGTCACATGTGCTATATGAAGCTTGAAGCAAAAAAACTAAATATTCAATGTAACATTTAGATATAAAATACAATATAATAATAATAGAAAAAACAAAATATAGTATTATAATGTAATATTGTATGCACAGAATGCACTCTCATTTACTTTACTTATATTGCAACTTGAAAAATTAATCCTGTAGTCGAGAAAATTAATAATAAATTAATTTCAAATAGTTAATCAATGTTTAGGAAATAAGACCCTTTTTACACTATAAATTATTGATATCTGTCAAATCTTTAAAAAAATTGCACTTAAAAAAACTAATGGAGTATATAAACAAATTCTATATTGAAATAAAATGTATATACTTGCTATACCTACAATATTGATCAAAAAAATAAATCGTTCGCGACCGTGACAGGACTCGAACCTGCAATCTTCGGATCCGAAGTCCGACGCCTTATCCATTAGGCCACACGGTCAGATGATAGGCATTACTCCAACTTGGTTTATTAATGCATTTATTCAATCTTCTTGCCTTGTATTAAACCCTATAGTGTTAAAATTAATTTTAATTTTATTTATATAAATATAGATTAAAGAATCATGTAGCATATCACTGTAACCAATAATTTATCTTTAGTTATTAATATTAATTCATTGTAATGTATAGAGCAATGAGATTATAACCACACATAAAGATCACAGATTTCAGATAAATTCTTTAACTAAGTTAACCAAGTAAACTTTTGAAATAATTAAAAAGTGTTGTCAATTATTTGCAGAAATGGTTTCACAAAAAATATACATATGATGTTATAAATGTCTTACATCTTCGGTCAAACATAGTGTCTAGACATCATAAATGTTGGTTAGAAACTTTAAAACCATCTAAATAGTTTCTTAATTGCAAAGAAAATAAAAGTAAAACAAAAATTTTAAGCCGGAAGAGCCTGACGCATTCATGCCACTATATCGCGCTATACGGAGATTGATATACCTACCTACGAAACATCAGAATAATTATAAATTGTAACATTAATCAATACAACACATCAATACTAGGCTCAAAATGGCGGGATATCCGCTTGAAAAGGTTAGTAAAAACAGTCGATAATGTCAAATTTCTTATTCAAATATAAATTCCATGTTATCTAATTGTCAGTGAATAAATTAAGAATTGTCGACAATAATAGAAATTCTATAATCAATCGATCGTTGCACTATTATAAAAAAGAAGTCTGAGAACAGTCATTCTGGAATCATTTTAAATTAAGTTACTGTCATTTACCGGCACTGTCAGAAAATGAATATAACCGTGTAATTTCTTAAAATGAATGCAGATAGCGGTACCGAACAGGAATTGCACTGTAAATATTACGAGATAAGTGAGGTTAGATTTGGTTTCAGCTAGAATCAATTGAGATTTGTCAAACCTTTTTTTGAATCGTCATTATAATAAAAATGACGACGTCTTTTCAAACGCAACTCTTGAACGTTTTAGGAAGTAAAACAAAATATCTGGCCGAATTAAAAAAGGCATTCGCGCGTCCGTTAATACAACGTTAGTTTAACAGGTTTTCCTAAACATTTTATTATTCTAAATAAATATAATAAATGCTCCTGATCTCTCATGAATTGACATTAGAAGTGAAAAATCGTGTTTTTCATTTCTAATGTCAATTCTACGTTGCTGCAATGAGGAAACAAAAATCTTAAATTAAGTAGAACCAATTATAATAAATATTTTGACACTATATATATAATAAACATAGTCTAATGCATTTATAATAGTATTACACATGCTATATATACATACATCAGCACATTAAATAAATTGCAGTTGCTGTGAAAGCAATAGAATTGGAACATATAGAAGAAGGTGTACTAGAGCGAATAAGTAAAAAATATAACATACCTGAAGAACAGGTGGATGAATATTATGCTGCCATTTTCACAATTTTGAAAATGCATCTACGTTCACAGTGCCATAATGTTAAACAAGTGGAGTTCAAGCAATGCTTAGAAGAATTGAAGTAAGTACATCTGTATATGTTTACTAATTTTTCATAATTAATATCTTGTAATAATATTCATATTTCCACACTAAATCAATACTAAATTTATATTTGATTATAATATTATTTAAAAAGTTACAGTATATTTTTTTCTCTCAATGAAAATTTTCTATCGACTTTTTACTACAGATTAACTTCGGACTGTATCGAAGATTTGTCTTCTGTGCTTTATGGTCCAAAGCGAACAGATCTATTATCAGGCCTAATTCAAAGAACAAAGTTTAATGCACAGTTGATATCCTGCAGATGGCGTGTGGATATTACTATTTCCTCAAAGTATGTTTAACTTTTATACAATTTATCATAAAATAATAATTAATATACAAGGCCAAATTTTCATATATTTATAATTGTATGTGTATGTTAGAAATACTGATATAATTTTCAATTGCAGTCTATTAAACAGAGTACTAGAACCAAATATCGTGATGGAATGGATCTTGAATACAGGCGAATGTGTGACGTTTGAATTGTCTTTGGCAAAGTTTCATCAATTGAGGCATACTATAGCTACTGTACTTATGGAATTGCAAGCATTAGAACGACACAACATTTTTAAAACTATTCAATCCAGTTGACATTAAGATAGTTTATTACTGAGAGTGATTTTGAGACAAGTTTTAAGAATTACTCTATAACAATTCATTAATTCTTCTAAAATATAAGGATATATCTTAATGGATATTGTGTTTTTATACTCAATTGATATATCCAATTTATAGATTTATAAACTTTATAAATATATTATTTAAATTCTTTTTTAAAATATAAAAGTATTATATATATAGATCTATAATATATCTGATACAAAAATATTTTTATTTTTGTCAAATTTTATTTGTGAATTTATACCTTCTGAATTTACACTACTTTCTATTTTCATCATTAAAACTTTTTTAAATGATGAACATGATCTCCCAAAGCCAGCATTTTTTTGGAAATATAAATAAATATTACTTTCTATAAAACATATTACTTATTAATGATTTGTTTTGTTTAGAATTGTTCACAAGCTTTTTAAATCATTTAAGACTTTTAGTTCTCTGAAATTATATTTGAAATATCAAATAGCTGTCAGAAGCAAAAAAAATATTTCAACCTTTTTTCCTTTACTGTACATCAAATTAGATTAATTGTTTGATACATTATTATTTACTTGATAGTATAGATACTTTTGCTTGATGTTTTATTACAAAGATTATGTAATAATTTCTTTATTTCATGTTCAGTAATGATTTTGACGTATCTGATGCAGATTAAATTTTGCAGATTTATATTTTGATCAACTTTAAATTTAACTTTTGCAGAGAAAAATTAATATTAAATCTCAATGTATTTGTACTTATTCATAACAATTTATAATAGATAAATTAATAATTATAAAATAAAAAATATCCATACCTAGACAATCATCTGGTTTCCTTAATATGGATAATTATGATCCAATTGGAGAAACTGCAAATTAAAAAAATTAAACTTTTTAAACCAATATAAAAGCATGTAAAATCATAAACTAAAATGATTTTATTAACAAACTAGAAAGGATGAGACTATGATGATTCAATTCTTTTGCCTGTTGCTTTTACTTGATAAGTTTATTGGCAGACAAAAATATAGCCCAATATAGCCCTCACCAAGTGTTTTTACCTTTGCTCTTTATTTTTGTTCATATTAATATGTATGTATGTGCATTCTGATTCTTTAAGTAACTTTCTAGATTATTAGGTATGTACTGAATTGAGCCATGTATTTTTAAGACGCGGGATGACGAAGAGAGCAGCAAAATAGATGTGTCTCTTTTTGTCATAGGCTCCTTTGATGGTACAATCATCATCAAAAGTTTTATCGCTACAAGTCAGTCTGGCACGTATAGTTCAGTATCTGATTGTATGTATCACAGTTTAAGTTTTTGACTAGTATGTACGTATAATGTATGAATGTTAGTGGTTGCAATCATAATCGCACTTGTAGTCATATTTTAATTCTGCGGAAAGATGACTTCGATATTGAGAAATTGTTGGAGATTGCCACGAAATCTGCCAATCGCTGTGCCGAAAAGTAATAGAATATTGATTGTGCGAACGGTATTTTCATCGAATTATATAATAACATATGTATTTGTTTGACAGGTTATGCTGTCGCTTCATCAGTACGATGTAACACCACCACAGTCAACGAGGAAACTGAAAAAACCGAGACTCGTCGTACGTATAATGATTTTTTATCTGTTAAAGCTCAATGTTTAAAAATTAATTACATTACATTTACGATTTGTCAGAAGTGTTCTAACACATTATTTCTGCTACAATATTTGTCAATAAAAGTAATCTAGAATATTTTATATAACGTATTTGTATACAAAATATTTAACAGCAGCATCTTTTTATAGCTACGGTACGTAAGCCCAGTCATGTTGATGTGAAGCGTTTGAGAAATTTCGGTTCCTATATTGAGGATTGTCTACCAAAGTACATACAACAAGTACAGCTGACTGCTGGTGATGAGCTTGAGTTGCTCATCGCTCCTGATGGCATCATCCCTACCTTTACATTTTTAAAAGACCATCATAATACACAATTTGTCAGTTTGGCAGATATTACTGCACTAGATGTACCCAGCAGACAATATAGATTTGAGGTAGGTCTTACATTTTTATTACAAACACATGCAAATGTGACATAAATTAAAACAATGTACATATTTTTACAGCTTGTCTACAACTTGCTGTCACTGCGATACAACTCACGTATCAGAGTAAAAACCTACACTGATGAGTTGACACCAGTTGACTCAATAAACAGTATATTTAAAGCTGCTGATTGGTATGAGCGAGAAGTGTGGGACATGTTCGGTGTATTCTTCTCAAATCATCCCGATCTTCGTAGAATTCTTACAGATTATGGCTTTGAAGGGCATCCATTAAGGAAAGATTTTCCACTCAGCGGATATGTCGAGGTAATCATTCAATTAAAGCTGATATATCAATTAATTTTATAACATATTAACATTAAATTAATTATTTCACTTTTTAAATCTTTACATTTTAAAAATCCGGTTACAATAATTTTTGTTCTATCACAATCAACATTGTTCAAATCTTATTGAAGTAATATATGTATTTCTTGAAGCATTGAAAACAATTATAAAGTATATTAAATTTAGAGACTAGACTAATTTGTTTGCTTTAAAATTTGATGATTATTTCAGGTACGCTATGACGACGAATATAAAAGAATAGTGATTGAACCATTGGAATTGGCTCAGGAATTTCGTAAATTTGAACTAGCTGCTCCATGGGAACAATTCCCTAATTTCAGGGATGCTCCGCCATCTTCTGAACCTGTCTCTAAAGAAAAGTAATTGTTTCGACTAGATTATAGTCATAGAGCCAAGTAAGTGTAAAGTATATTATAAAAAAAAGTAATTTAATGTAATAAATATCTGTTTTTCTTGTTAACTACTTCTGAATGTCTAATTTGGACATTTGTTTGGGAAATACAGAAAATGATATACCCTGATATTTTAAATTCTAAATTATTTCAATTTATGCTCCTAATTATTCATATCACCCATAGAACTATTAATCCCAATGTTGATTAATTTAGAATTAATATTTTTATACATGATAATGATAATATAGTTATAAATGAAAAAAACATACAAATTGTAATATAAAGTTTAAATAATTAGTTTTAAATATGCGAAGATTTAGTAGGAAAATATTATATATTATTTTAAAGTATTTTTTTTTTTTTTAATTTCTGTATTTCTGTATAGAGTTATAAACATAATATATTTATATATATTACTTACAAACTGCTTATGACCTATTCATAAGGCATTATTTCCGGCGGATTTCGAAAAAGCTTGGAAAACGAATTGACCAAGTCTCTTTCGTGCGCCAAGAGACAACGTTAACACTAGAACGGCTAAAGATTACATTTCGCCGGTTATATCCTGCTTATATGGCCACAAGTCTTAATTAATTTATTCTCAATTCCGAGAAGAAAGGGCAGCCTCTATCGGAAAGCGGCTCTTAGCTCCATTTTATTACAGAAACAATGGTTCTTACAGATAGGATCCACTTCCGGTCGTTCTAGCATTACGATTGAGTTTACACATACAATCGAGTCTTTAGAAATATACAGTATATCTATAGTGCACGTGTCGATTTACTGCATCCTAGATTCATTAGAGGCTAAATTGGTATGTGCGCTAAATTATGTCATCGCATTTTCATTCCGATGCGAATTAGCATCAGCCGCGACCGTATTTTTTTTTTTTTTTTTTTTTTTCTAAGTTCTTGATTAAATCTAGATTATATTTTTTGTATCGATGAAAAAAATTTTACTTTCATAGAGAGGACAATCTTTTTTCGGATATAAGGCAAGAGATTTTGCTTTTTGTCCGTTTTTGAAGAAGGAAGCGTTTGTGTTTCTCAAAAATTCTTCTTTCGAAAATTGTTTCCCTAAATAATCTACTTTATAGTCAAAGATAGACTATAATGCATGAGGTTGCATTGTGCGGGGCACCTCGTCGCCGATACAACGATGTGTATCATTTGCGGTAAATGTGATTAAATCGAAATAATATCGCAGACACAGAGTGAAGCTGATTTTGCTAGCCGCAACTTTTTGATTTCTTGTAATTTAAAACGAATTGTTACATGTTTATACTTTTCATACAATTTCCAAAGGACAAACATATTTCATCATCTTTATTCTTAAAAATGCAAAAGAAACTTCGATTATTTATAAACTTCTTAGAGTTTTATCCTCTTAAGTACTTATTACTTTTTAAGTATATCTTATTTACCATTGTAAGTACGTCAACTTTAAATGCATTTTGCCCGTGCACTCCTCAATGCCTTATTTTAATAATTAAATGTTGCTTGATAAAATTATTTTTCACGATAAAAAGCAACAACTTGATTTTGTAGCTTCTTCAAGCCATGAAAATGCATATACAACATTTCATTTTATATAATAAGAAAACATTTCAGATAATAGAATTACTTCACTCTGTGCGCATATAAATCAAAATTATTGATAACAAATATTACAATAAATTATTTTTACCCATCAATTGGCTAATAAAATATATATATTTGTGTGTATATATATAATTATATAACAAAATAATATTTAACAATTAATGTAATTCACACGAATGTTAATAATGAACAATCATTAGCAATTATTTAAGGCAATTAGCAAAGACGCTTGTTGCATTAAGATTTTCTCACATTTACTGCCCTGTTTGGCGATCAATTATAATTATTATTATTAATTATTAATTATTATTCAATAGTCAATTACTATAGACAGTTTATGTGTAAAGTCGTTGGACTGAGTGACTTCGAAACGTTTAGATTTCAAAGCTTTGTTTTGTTGTAAGCCGTTCAGTTCGAAAAATGTCGCTCACTTGAAACTTCGATACACAGCATTCATACTAACATCACAGTTTAATATTCGTTTAATGCACATTCTCGCGTTTTCTCTCTTTTTCACACTCTCGCGTATACGCGCATACATACATACTATTCATACGGCAACTTCGACCGCACGATTAAGCTCATGTGTGCCTTCGCAAAGTGTCGAGTCACGCGTGACTGGTTGCTTTTTCATAGTTTTATATTTTGAATTTTGGGACAGTGTGTAAACAAAATAATAAAATATTATTAATTTGTCCACCTTATTTACATTTCTTAGATTTTATTGTCCAAATACCAAGTGGAAGAAATATTTTGTTCCTTTTCTTTTTAACACAATACACAAACGTTTAATACACATTCACCGTCCATGAGCGTCTTAATGAAATAACCGAAAACAAAATTTATATCATCAAGAGATTTGTAACGAGTGTTTCATTGCTTATGCTACAAAACTATGAAAAAACATCCAGACCGATGGACAAATCCTTAACTTTACTCTTCGTTTTATTTGGTCTACTATACTTTGTCTATTCTCGCGGACTTCTCTGATGCCGCCTGTCTTCTCCGGATGAACGGCACGATGGCCCAGAGAGATGCGCCGAACACCAAGATAATGCCGAGTATACTGAAGATCGGTCCGTAACTACCGATCTGTTCGTACACTATACCGCAAATGGGCGGGCCAATCAATTGAATGACGCCATTGACAAATAACGATATCCCGTAGGACGAGGTGAGCTTCTCCGTGCCTAGCATGTCGGCCATAATGACGGCGGTGATGCCGACGTAGATGCCGGACGCGAGACCGAAGCAGGCGCAATAGACGGACAGCATGGTGTACGCGTTGGAAGTAGGCAAGATGGCCAAGGAAATCCCGGAAGCGAGGAGACCGCCGACGAAGTACCAGTGCTTCGGCATGATCTTGATGTCGGAAAGAGCGGAGCCGCCGATACGGCCTACCAGATCCAGCATGGACACAATCGACAGCAGCAGCGACGCGTGCCAATTGTCGAAGCCCAGGGAGATCGCGTAGGCCGGGAGCAAGATAACGAAATTGGTATAGCTGACGGCATTGGTGGAATTGGAGATGAGGATGACGAGGTAAATGGGATCCTTGAGCAAGCTGACGTCGAAAAACTTGTTCTCTTGACTCTTTCCGCTGCCCTCGCGCTGCTTCTGTTCCACCGTCGATTTCCTAGTGAACGTGCTGGAGATGGCGTTTAACGTTAACGTGGATGCGCGCTCCGCGTGCAGGACCGACAGGGTGCTACCGTGGTACGGTGTGCTGACGTAATTGAAGGACGACGTGCTGGGCGAGTGCAGCGGTGTCCTAGGCGTCTTGGGATATCTGCCGGAATCGGTCGTGGCGTTGCCGCGTTCCGGCACGGCGTGCAATGTCGGCGTGCTGTGCATCTGACCGCTGATCTCGCGTCCGGTCGGCATGCTGATCTTCCGCGTGCGGCCCTGCACCGGCGTGTTCTTGTAATATTCCAGCGCGACGCTGGACGCGCTCTTCGGCACGATGGGAGCGGCCTTCTCGCTCGAGTCGTTCGACAAAATCAGTTGATTGTTGCTCTTCTCGATTGGCTCCGGGCTGCTGGTGACGGTCACCGATACGTCCGTCTCCCCGTTATCGCGCTCGTCGTCATCGTTCGGAGGTTGAGCCGGTATCATGTGCCGTTCCACTGGATGATATAACAGCGCGCTCGCCCAAACATTTAGCGTTAAGGCGCCCATTATTAATACCGCACCTCTGCGGACGAAAAAACGTGTCATCGATCATATCACACTTGGTGCGGTGTTCTAGTGGCTAATGATGTAACCTTGACAATTTGCAGATTTTTATCATTGCTGGAAAGATTTTATTATGCGCGTGAGAGATTAATTGAAAAATTGTAGATAGTCTCGCAATATTTATCACGTAATATTTATCGGTTTTCGATATGTGCAGTCTTTTTATTAGCATCATAAATTTTGCCTTTTTATAAAAAGAAAAGTGGACAAGACTTACCTATTTCAACAGAAAGGTTCTAATTCCTCTTACTATTATTTCATTTTTGCACATTGTCAAATTATCATTGCCACAATGAATGTAATTAGTATTTTCTAACTTGATCAGGAAATTAAATTATCTATGCTGCCTCCCTTTACGATTCATAAAGAATCAGATATTGTCATAATACAATGTCGTAATACACATTTTTTTAATTAAACTTGATTATTTAATTAAAGTAAAAGGTAAATCCTTCATAATCGGCTTAAATTAATAATCACTAGCTTACCTGTAACCATATTCTCGTAGAAGAAAGCCCAGAACAGGCGGAAGAAATATTGACCCTAATGCACTGCCTGATATGCAAAGTCCATTGGCGAGTCCTCGTAGCCGTACAAAATAAGATGTCACGATATATACAGTCGGAGGGAACGCTAATCCCGCTCCTGTACCTACCAGTACACCATAACTGGAAACAGAGAGGATTATATAAGAAATATTTGCGTGTGTCTCTGTTACATGATAATAATATATTACGTAATAATTGCTTTAAGATATATTCGTGAGATGATACATATGAATCGAAAATGTTTTCAAAAATATGTTGGGTTTTACACATTTTTTATTCATCTCATCTTTATTAATATCGCTGAATTAATTTTTTTATATTTTTCTTCTTTTTATAACTTTTTTTCTCTAATTTCTCTGAAAATGTTCGGTCTCATTAGCATATAATCAATTTAATGGTATTAAAAAAAGAGAAATAAGGAATAATGAGCTTTTTCAATTTTTACGTTAAAACAGACAAATTGGAAATAATTTTTTAATTTTGTTTTTCAGCTTAAACTTGAGATTTCTATTTATTTTCTTAAATAAATGCTATTGGTCTCTTCTTTGTGCAGCGATTCTATTCAATCTTATATGAGAAAAATACTCAAATAGCTATTCTATTTTTTTTATTAAAAGAGGAAGAATAATTACCTAACGCATAGAAAGGCCACAGAATCCGCGTAGTAGCTTAGCATCATTCCCGCCGCCGCAAATGTCCCCCCTATTAAAGTTACCGTACGATAGGAATACTTGACTGAAAGTACACTAGAGAGTGGACCTGAAATGATAAGATATCACTGAGTCAATAGGTGCAAATAGGATCGTGTGTGCTTAGGAGATATTTATATAGGTATCTCCGATATCTTAAACATTGATGAAATTATAATTATTGTTTTGTTTTTAATTATTTTCTTATTATCTAAATTTTGTTCTTGAAAAATAATTTCATTGAGCTGTAAATGTTTCTGCATAATTCTGTATGTCCACTGTAAGACGTCTGAAAATGAAACTGTTTCCAAACGAACTTTGCTCGAATTCAACCTAGTTTACAATCTATCTGAGGGAAAGTTCACGTAAACACTCATGGACAATACACAAACAGATCTTTCTATCTCTCCGAGTCGAGTGTCATAAATTACTTATATTTATCTTTATTGGACTGCGATAAAAAAAATTTATATTTGTGTGTATGATATAACTTAACAATTAATATTTATCAATGACTCTAGTCACTTTTCAATTTTTTCACTAATCTTTTCGTAAAACTAGATTGACGTGAACACGACTTGTTCAAAGTCTCCACGAGAGGCAAAATCATCAAAACAGAACAAAACATTCTTCTATTTTTTTTTCTTTTTTAGTATGGAATGCAAATGCGAAACTAGGACAAATTGCAGGAAAAACAACCGAGCGTCCGATCTGAGAAAGATATTTAAAAAAACACATGTCCTCGAAAATTACGTTACGACAATTCTTACCCAGCGAACTGTACAGAAAATAACAGAGCGACGGTATCCACGCAGCTGCCGCTGGTGACGCATTAAATACGTTAAGGAATTCGACGAATAATACTCCGAAGGATTTGATAGTGCCAGGAATGAGAAGGTTGACCATAACGGCAGCCAGGAGCACCAGCCATCCCCAGCCTCCATCCGGTGGGACTAATTCCTCCTCCACTTTCTCACCTTTCTCTGCAACATGGAAATTGTTGTGAATTTTTTTTTTTTTTTTATTCATTCCTTCCGAAGTTTTCACATCGATTATAGCGATATAGAATGGTGTCGTTATCTTTCGTACCTGATCGTATTTACATCGTCTGTATTTAATTTCAAGTTTAAAGTTTGTTTTGTCAATTTTTACAATAGCTGTGACAGAAAATAGCTCAATATGTGGTTTGGTAAGTGAAATATAGGAAAGCATTAGCGTGGTTTACACATTATTAATCATGTGCAAACATGTCAGGGGAAGACCGAGTAAACGACAGCAATTAGGAAACACACAGGAGATAATAACCGATACGCTTTCAATGTGTACCCTGCGAGAGAAGCGTGTTTTGAAACGATAACGAGACGGGGATTGGTATGCTAATGAACGGTGAACGGTACTAGCTTCCTCGTATTTTGGTTTCCGCGCATAACCGACTCAAACTTGTTCAGCGATGAGGAGCACTACGCGGGTATTAACGTCATGTATGCACGGAATGCGACATAAATCGTCGATTCACACGAGCTTAGAGGAAAGAGAGACAAAGTAGACACTCTCCGCGCACGTGTGTGCGCGCGTGGACAAAGAAAAAGTTGTAATTTCTCCAGTCGCCGACAAAGAGCCATATTCATCAGTATGCAACATCGTAGGATTGTACCGATGCCGACTGCTTCACACCCGGAAGTTATTTCCATTGTGACGTGCAATCTGACTTGCTTTCCAAATGGATACATAAGACAATAGGCGAGCTGAGCTATCGACAAGAATCAAACTGACTGAGAATAAAGTTTCTTTCATGCAGCCTTTTTTTATATATCGACGATTTTCTTCACAAGAAAGGAAAAACTGTTAAAATTGAAAGGTTTTATTTTCTGATGCTAATGTATATTCAATATGAATTATTTTCTTTTCCTTATTCTATGTTTATTTGTTGTATACAAGTATTTTTCTTCCATTGCTATCTGTTAAATATTTGAAATATTATATACATATTCAAAGTAAAACATGAAAAAAATTACAAGCCAGAAGTAAAGTGATATTATGAAAAATTTGTCTTTGACAAATTGATTTCGTTGAAAGAAATTGTTAACAATGAAGCTCTCAAACGTAGTGTTATTATGAATGATTATTATGACTAAGCCAACCAAGTGGGACGATTTTACAGCGATGTCACGTGTTGGCAAACACAACGCATTTTGATCGTTATGTCAGTTTTATACTCGCTCAATTTACTTCTTGGCTCGTCGACCAATTTTTGATTCAACTCTTCTATTTTTAGCAGTCCCGTCTATATAAAAGACAGTAAGAACGAAAGTTGGAGTAGCAATGAAATAGGAAAGGATTAAAAAGAGCAGAAATATCTCGATGATAAAAATAAATTTCTAATGTGGACATAACGGAGGACTGAAGAGGGAAGAAATTACGAGATAATGATAGTATCTGAGAGATAATTTCGGTGATACAGTTGTGCCGCGATAAGAAAGACAATAAGGGTGTGAACATCACATTGAGCATCATTTCGTTTTCTATTCTATATTACTGTAGATATTTTAGATGAATATTTTTCGTTGATTTTAAAAATCCAATTCACGTTTAACGACGCGTAACTA
Organism: Linepithema humile; assembly: GCF_040581485.1. Lineage (NCBI taxonomy): Eukaryota > Metazoa > Arthropoda > Insecta > Hymenoptera > Formicidae > Linepithema > Linepithema humile. Next base: position 21,009,806 of record NC_090132.1, on the reverse strand, counting down.
AGTTAAATCGTTATTAAATTTAGAAATAACGCGGCCCGATGATAAAATATCAAAAAATCAAATACAAAAGAAAAGTTTGTGATTTGATGTAACGAATAATTTCGTTCGCAACAGATGGATTTTAGCACGAATAACCAGTTATAATTCGTTCGCCTTTTTACTATTATGTTCAATTGCATAAATTATAATATACTTTACGGAATATATTATAGTATTATCATTCAACACAAACCTTTATCTCGAAAAGTTGTGACAGATACACAAATGTGTTTGCAACGGAACAACAACACATTTTTGAACTCTATCGAGACTCTCAATAACACCAGCTGGCATTCACAAAAATCGTTACGCGTCCTAAACATGGAAGAAGATAAGAATCACTTGCGAAAGCAAGCGTCTCTGACGTTTTCTCGCAATCCTCGTCATTAATCCGTCACACTGACGTCACTTGCAATAACATTAGTGATAAAACAAACTTCCCTTTTACAAATTTCCAGATAGTCATTTAAATATTGTAAATTTATTTAAATTCTACGTGACGCTTTGTCATTTCGTGTCTTCGTAAAAAGTTGTAAAAAAAAATTAAAAATTCGGTTTCGATTTATAAGGCTATCGTATTGCGGAATCAATATTGAATAGAAAATATACGATTATCGATTTCTTGAAAAAGATTTTCCGAACAAAATGAACGGTTCGCTTGTTTCGGACGTGTTAATTAACTGGCAACGCTACCAACCTGATTTATTGGTCCCGTTGAGGTGGTCTTTGTTGTTATCGGAGCTTTGCGACACCAGCCTATAGTCGGCCTTCCGGTGCTTGCCTGAACCGAATTTGATGTTGATTCCATTGTCCTGATCTTGAACCCGTTGCATCGTCATCGACCTTTATTCGCGACTCACGCGCGCGAGTGTTACGCACACCGAATAACGAAAACGACACGCGCTGCCGTCTATTCACACGGCTAGATACACGGAGAGATAAAAACGTACAGGCCGTCGGAGAATATCTATATGTATCAAATGGTAGCGGAAAAAAACGACGAACGGTGATAAATGCAAAACGGAAAGATACGGAGAGAGAAAGAATTAGAGAGGATAAAGGGAGAGAAGGGTAATAGCCGTCGCGCGCTTCCTTCCTCGCTCCTTCCTATTTTTCGGAATATATCTATCCTTTCCGAACACGCTCTTTATCACTCGTTTTGTGTGTGTGCGCGCGCGCGCGCGTGCGTTCCCGATGAATATTCGCGGTTTAGTAGATAGCGCGACAATGACGGGGGCGTTAAGGGGGAGGTGCGCGTTAATGCTTCGTGCGAGTCCGGCTGCACTCTTGCGCGTCGTGGAGTCTTCCTCGCAAGTCCTTGTCATGAACCCAAGCGTGCCAACGGCGTCGTCGTCGCGCCGCCTCCACCGTCGTTCTTTTCCGCAACCGTCGTCCGCCGTCGTCGTGCCACTCATAGACTCCGTCGGCTCGTCGATCGACCCGGCTGCTCCGTTCTTTCTCCGCCCTCGCCAAACAACTTCGCCGTGGCGACACTTCTGCCCGTCGCTGCCCGCTATCTCCTCGTCGCCGTCGTTGTCCTCGTCGTCGTCTAGGCGCATAGAGAACGTGAAACGACACCAGTGCGCGAACATAAACCTCGCTCGGTCACACCGCAGCCGTCATTTCGTTCGCGTACAACGCGCGCGCTCAAACCGCTCAACACGTTCGCAAACATACGCGCGTCGCGAGCCGACTGATGATCAGCTGTGTGTCACGACGCAGGGATGTCGAGTGTCCTCTCCTTCTTCCTCCCTGCCGTAGCCGCAGCACTCCCCACCACATCGCGCTCCGTGCTTTGTGTCTCTCTCGCTCATACAACAGCGGTCTTCCACGCGAACATCAGCAGCGGCGGGGGAATCTGGTCTCCTTCTCCTCTTATCGGCGAAGCGCAACCCCACTCCGCCGCTCGGCCGCCGAGGTCCTTTTTTTCTCTTCTTTCCTCCTCGTGGATAGTCATCTCTATCTTTTCCGTTTCGTTGTGCACGAGCACAACAAAATAAGGGCGTAATATTGATAGGATTAGAGCCGCAGTAGCCCTTTTACGCATATAGATCGGAGAGTCAAGTGTGCAAATTGAATAACGATTTACTGAAGAATCGAAGAAAGAGCTGAACGAAAGATGCACTGTGATTTTGTAACGAATTGTACGAAACAATATTTTGGGATAAGAAAGAAAAAAAAAGAAAGATAACAATAATCTCATAATGGAGAAAGTGAGCTAAATTATCGTTTGGATTCTTACGCAACATTTGCAAAATTTAAACATTTAAATGCTAAATCTGTAAAAGTCTGCTATTTCAATATTGAAAAAGGAAACGATACACACAAAAGAATCTAAAATAATCCTAGAAAAATATAAACGATTTTATATTAAAAAATAGTAAAGTTATCTTTCTCAAAATTATTTTTTTTGTGCTCAAAATTAAATATTTTTCAATGTTAAATGTTAATAAAAATTTGTTTAAATTTGTTTTAATGTTAAATGTTGATAAAAATTTGTTTTGCTGTCAAAGTAAATTTTATTTTTTATGCTTTTTAAAATACTAAAAAATAATTATGAAACTATGTCGCAAGGTGAAGATGTTAAATATTCATTCAAAGCAGTATTTAAGAATTGTTATTATCAGGATTTATGGTCAGCTAAACATTCATTCACATTTATAATTTTTTTCAGGAATTACAATGTGAAAAAACTTTATATATTTATTATATTATTTTAAAATGGTTCCTTTCAACCTCGATCTATGGTTATCAAGGACTTACATCACACTTCTACGGAGCTACAAATCGAGCACAAAGAAGTGGCTACAGGAAATTTCCATGGGCTACTCAAAGCTTTGCTCCTCCGACTACCAGACACTGCGAGCTGTTTCCATAAATACTAGCTAATTTTAATCGTTTAAGCAGGCCTTTGTCTTGTCTTAAATAGCTAGCTTAAATAGCATTAAAAATTATTTGATTAAATTTTCTAGAACGGTTCTTTACGCGAAGCGAATAAATCTGAAAAGAAGACTGCAAACAAAACAAAAATCGAGGAATCACTTTTTAATGACACGCATTTCACTTTTCGCTATGTCGTACGTTTCGTGTTTTCACTTCTTTCGTTTTGCAACGCGAACGATGGAGGTGAATACCCCGCGGACACAAGTGCCAAAAATTGTTTATAGCCTTCATATTTGAACTAATACGTATGAACGTCGAACTCGATTTCATCGCTGTCCGTTTATCCACGTCTTTGTCTTTCGACCTTGCTAGGCCCGCAAGCACGAAGAAGAAATGACGACTGAATACCACGGAATGGAAAATTTGTGATTGAAACGCAAAGCATAGTATTTCGCACGCTATAGCATTCGTCATCATCACCGTCCGTGAATTTAACGCCCGAATCACTCGAGTCATCGATTGTGTTCCACTTTGCAAATGAGAAGACAAATGGAATACGAATCTCTTAACAGGACAATTCTCTATCTTGGAGCAACATTATCGCATTTGTTAAAACACAAATTAAAAATTATCCACCACCATAAAATTCATTTGTGTTTAAAGCAAAAACATTTTTGACAGCTAAAAAATAATTGAATCAAATAATATTAAATAAATTCAAGTAAAATGTAAAGTTATTGATTATTAAATTGCAAGATAACGAAACATTAATTTATGGTAATTTTAAATAGACTTTTAACAAGTTTTTCATTCAGCGTAAAATTATCCAAGAAAAATTATTCGAATGCATCAAGCATTCGAATGCCATGTTATGCGTATTATCGATTGTAATATAACAAGATGCTAAAACAATATTCCGTTGTATTATCTGTACTAGATCTACAAAGAGTCACGATAAAGTCTGAAAAACATCATCGATGATCGGAAATAAGTTCGTAAGAATTGTGTGATAATATTATATAATTATGCGCGTGCAACTCTCATCGAAATTGTTGATATCGAAAAAAAAATAGATTAAAATCAATGTATAAGATTATGAAAAAGATTAATCATTTTTTCATTAATTCGCCAATCATTGGTTTACATATCGTGTAACTTTTCTAGCTACAAAAATCCTAAATCTATAAAAACATCTAAATCTATAAAAACACCTAAAACATAACGAATTTAATGCATTACGCGCTGTATGAATATTCTACAGACGTAAATTTCATGTTGCATCTATAATATTTCCGAATAAAAAATATGTATTGTCAATATTTCTTTATTATCATTCGTTGTAAAATCTTTTAGCAAGTGTCCAACAAATAGAATGATCAGATCATGCTGAACAAAATAAAATAGCCTCGTGACTATGACTTAAGTAATTAGTTGTTTCCTTTTATAAACGTAGTGGAAACATACGATCGTCTGTATGTATGACAACAACGCGATTGTAACATAAATTCTTATTAAGCATCAATTGGTATTGTGATGACAATTACAAGTAAAGGCACGCGGACGTTAACGATCATTACGTACTCTAGTATTCATATCAATAGTATATTGTTTTTCGAGTTGGAGTGGAAATAATAACAGAAGCTCTTTCAGATCCCAAGTAACAAATTTGCTTAAAAATGTTCGGAAGAAAATAATATGTTAATGGAGAACTGATTTCCTTCCCTTTATTCTTAATTAATACCATTTTCTTTCGTTCGTTTACAAAATGCTTTGAAAAAACAAGCGTTCCTTCGTGGCGAACATTCTCGCAAAGTTCTTAGAAATAATCTGCAATAAATGCAGAAACGCGGTTTCCCGCGTTTCAAGACAGCCGTTATCGAAACAGATTATCTATTGCGAAACCAATGACTCGTTGTATCGCCTTAAGGAATCATTAAGTACATTACTTGCGATTAGATTGAAGGCGACGATTCAAATCTACGACACTTGACTTTCGGGTTATCAGCATAATTTGTTGAACGAACGACCTCGATTAATTTAAATAAAATAAATTGTTGATTGGAAAAAAGGAATAAGAGTATTTTTGGGCGCAAATGGATAAGTTCGATGCAGATAGAGCATTTGAAAAGAAAACTAATTTTCATAATTAGTGCAGCCAAGTCCTGCAAAACTTTAATTTTGTTTAATAAACACATTAAGATATCAGTTGAATATTTCTCAGTTCACTTTTAAGTGGATTATTTTTCATATTTTAAAATCTGCATTCTTGTAATCAATAGCTGATTAGCTAAGCAAAATTATCTCCAGCACTAAATAAAATTTGATGACTTAACAGAGCGAGAAAAAAGAATATTCACTACGAGTATTAAATTCTCAGATAATATACGTGGCGAGAGAATAAACTTTTTGTGCAACGCAAAAACATTACGAGATATCACAAGAAATTGCGCTGTTACAGTATAATCGAATAAAAATCGTCGCAGACGCAAAATATCCGCGTGTTTTCTGAGTTACTCAGGTCGTCACATGGCTTGTGTGGGTCTAGAGTGCTCCACATTGATAGCAACAAGGTCAACGCACGCTATTTATTACGTCAGTCGCTGTGGCCCCTGCTTATATGACGTAATTCAACCCACTGTATCTTTTTCGATGTACGACAAACGATAAAGTCAACAGATATATTGAGCGAAAAGAATGGAAATTAATCGTTTGCGATGTATTACTTTTGGAGCGTTTAGGAACGCGATTTAAATTACTCGCTTGTGTCAAGATTTAGTGAAATAAATTTATTTCATCTAACAAAAATAGTGAGATATGGGTACAAGTAATTTACTACCACCTCCTTAATAAACATTTGAAGATATATATATAGAAATATATATATATATATATATACACATATATATATATATATATAGCTTAAGGAATGCGTATCCCACAGCTCTGTTTAAATATGGTGATTACAATGCAATAATTTTCTTAATAAATATCTACATATAAAGAACATCTATTTTTATTACTGTTACGTACTTGTAGAACCGAGTTTAATTTGCATTGTTGGTTGCCTTATCCTCCACATTTGGTTTTGATTGTTGTTTGATGCGATAATCTGATAGAGCAGCCTTAATTGCATCCTCAGCAAGCACTGTAATTCACAAAAAAAAAAAACTGAATTAAAATTGCGATATTGCACTTAATATTTGGCTGGTACATTTTCTAATTTAGATTTGTTGTATATACTAAAGATACAATATTTTTTACATTATTTTTTGGCATGATATTAATATAGATTTAGTGAAAGAAAAAAAAAATTTTACTTAACACAATGTATACTTACTCGAACAGTGCAGCTTGACTGGCGGGAGGCAAAGCTCTTTGGCAATATCAGTATTTTTCAACGCTAATGCTTCGTCCACCTAAGAACAATTTAATAAAAAGTTAAAAGATAAAATTGTAAGACAAAATTAAATCTTTTTTACAGAATATTTTCCAAAAGTATAATAATATGATATGTATCCTTTCTTAAATACTGTATTTTGATAAATTGAAAATATCTCACCGTCTTTCCCTTGACCCATTCTGTTGCTAAAGAACTCGAAGCAATAGCAGAACCACAACCAAATGTCTTGAATTTAGCATCAACTATTTTGCCATTTTCATCAACTTTGATCTGAAGTTTCATTACATCACCACAAGCAGGTGCTCCTACAAGACCAGTACCAACCTGTGTATCATTCTTGTCCAATGAACCAACATTTCTTGGATTCTCATAGTGATCAATTACCTGTTACATTATAAAAATAGAATATTCTATCATTTTTTTTAAGTAAAATTGATAACGTCCCGCATATCATATAAAATAATTATTTAATAAATCTATTATTTATGATAAAAAGTTTTAAACAAATATTTATGTAATAAAATAATAAAATATTTATATTCTTATTCTAGACAAATTCTAATATAATATAATATTTACGAATTTGTAATAAAATATAAATATCAAAATGTTGTCGTAAAGTGACGCAAATAAGATCAATGCGATATATTTATGCAATTACGCCATATTGCGCCATATAAATAATCAGCTGACAATTGCAAAATATCTTAAATTATAATAGGAAATCGCTATTTTTCATTAAATATGCACACAAATCGCTTTTTATAAGCAAAACTTTCTAAAATCCATGTTTTACCGGTGTTTATAATGGTATAAATACAAGATTAATCCAACATTGAAATCCGATACTATCAAACGAAAAAAAAAATAAGTCACATTCAGAATCTTTATATCACGTCACATATTTAATACTAAATACAGTAATATAAATATAAATATAAAAATAATAATAAAAAATTATTCTGACATGCAATTAGAGGTTAAGGGCGATAAGGAAATAGGTATGTATAATATATGTAATATTACATTCACGTGATAAGACACAGCCGGAACACTCCGTGAGATGATTTTGGACGTCGTGCCGATTTTGGCGGGCAATGCCCGAAACAATGCCATCTCTCTTTTTGCACGCTTTATCACCCAAATATCATTCTTTAACAAATAATGATAATATTTGCACCTATAATTCGCACCTTCAACATTACCATATAAACGAAATACATAGATGGAAAACAGTCACCGATTTCGATACAACACCATCTAGTGAGAATAATCAGAACATCGATAGTGTATCATGCAATGTAATGAAAATTACAAAATTGAACCAATTTACTAGATTATTGACCAATAAGATTAGTGCATCCTTCTTGATCTGCAAGTATGCTTTCTTCGTAACGTCCGTTTCATGCTTATCGCGTACCTTGTATCACTTGCATACACTGTTTACGGAGTATGCAGGAACGACTTGCTAACGGTTTTTGTTAAAAATTTCGAACCCCAACGAAATAACATATATGTATTCTTGTACAAACGTTCTTTCATTCACGAGATGTTCGAATCACTTTACAGCGAAACCGCATAAGCTTGCGCGATCGAATGCGATGCTTGAAATGATTACTGCTTCCGGATTAAACACATCGCCGTGATCTAATTCTGGGACATGTGTCTTTCGGACGACACTGTCATTAAGGTGATCGATATTCGTCGATAACGGTCGTGCATTACTTTTGTGCAGTGTGCTTCGAGTAGAAGGATGGCCAACCGAGATCCGTCCGTTTCGTCCAAAACCGCGGATGACCACAGCGTCGAGGTTAGTAATAATTGTAATTGGGTCTGTTCGCGTTCCAGTTGTACTTTTTTATCATTTTAAACGCAAGAAGTGTGAGAAAACGCAGCTAAAAACGGATGGATTTACTGTTACTGCATAGCAGCAATTATAGAACTTCATCAACGTTTTTTCCTCTCTTAAGAGTTATAGTAGTATTTCTACTTTTTTTTTCTACAAATTTTTGACTTTGTTATTTCAGAATTGTATTTTTATAATAAAATTTTGCGTAGTATATTAGATTACAATGATAATTAAGTAACCAATTGTTTTCAGACATTGGCAGAAGTTTTCCGATGTTTTATTTGTATGGAAAAGCTGAGAGATGCGCATCTTTGTCCTCACTGTAGTAAATTATGCTGCTACACCTGCATCAGGAGATGGCTTACTGAGCAACGTTCTCAGTGTCCTCACTGCCGAGCTTCTCTTCACTTGCATGAATTAGTGAATTGTCGCTGGGTAGAGGAAGTGACTCAACAACTTGATACGTTGCAAGCTGTTTGCATATCAAATTTTCGACATGATGATTCTAGCAGAGACAGGTTTGTTCTTAGCACTCTAATTTTGATACCTTTGTTCTTCTTTTTTTTTTAGTTTGAAAACTTGGGTATTTACTCAGAATTCTTTACTAATAATTTATTTTTGTTTATTTGAAACGTTTGTTTATACATGTCATTTATTTGTAATATGTAATATCTATCTATAATGTGTGAAAAATATTGTCACAGATGCACAGTACATCAAGAAAAATTATCAGTATACTGTTGGACTTGTCGCAAATGTATCTGTCATCAATGTGCCCTTTGGGGTGGCACTCATTCAGGACATACCTTTAAACCTTTAGAAGATGTTTATGAGCAACATGTTACACAAATTAAAGCAGAAGTGGGACAATTAAATAGACGACTTATGGAACTGATCAGCCTAGTTCAAGAAGTGGTACGTTTGAATTTTAACTCTTAAAAAATATAGAAAAAATGTAACGACGGTATAAATATAGGAGTGCATTTGTTTTACAATTTAATTATTTGCCTGTTATTAGGAGAGAAATGTAGAATCTGTAAGAGCAGCAAAAGATGAGAGAGTCAGAGAGATCAGAAACGCAATAGAGTTAATGATAGCTCGCCTGGATTCTCAGTTGAAGGCCAAGCTGCTGACTTTAATGGGTCAAAAGAATTCATTGACTTTAGAAACTGAACAATTAGAGGCACTGTTGCAAGAAGTGGAGTATCAGTTGCACTCATGCACACGCTCTGAATTGATTGTCAAGAGCGCAGAGCTTTCTCGCAAAATACATCAAGTTCGCAAAAAGCCAATGACGAGTTTTGTCACCGCACCAGTACCTGCTGACTTTCACAGGTAAGAGCTGTAGATATTGATAAAATAATTAACGTATACACATGATTTTTATTGCATCATAATCATGATTAAAAATAATGAAACTTTTTATAATTGTAAATTTCATGTAAGATGTTATTTTATTGCAGCGAAATTGTGCCGGGCTACGACAGCGCGACGTTTGCGATGCAAAATTTTACTCAGCTTCAACTCAAGGCTGATCCAGTGTATTCCGCACCATTGCATGTAAATGGATTATGCTGGCGACTGAAGGTGTATCCGGATGGCAATGGAGTTGTGCGTGGAAATTATTTATCAGTTTTCTTAGAGCTCAGCGCTGGATTGCCGGAGACGTCAAAGTATGTAAATTTATATGATTTGTATGATGCGTATTAGATTGTACTGTCAATTATAAGTGCATTTAAAAATGTTAAAATAAATATCTTTAATAATACTTTTAGGTATGAGTATAGAGTTGAAATGATTCATCAAGGCTCTCGTGATACGAGTAAAAATATTGTTCGTGAATTTGCATCGGATTTTGAGATCGGCGAATGTTGGGGATATAATAGATTCTTCCGATTAGACCTACTTGCAACAGAAGGTTATTTAAATACTGAATTGGATACTCTTATATTGAGGTATATATTTTTTTAACAATATTTTTTTCTCTCTTTCTCTTAGTTTTATAAACTTATCAATTATAGGAATAAAATACTGAATTTTAGTCTTTCTTTTCTCATGAAGAAAATCCGTTTGTTAAAACAAGTTTTATTTTAACAAAAAAACTCGATTTATTTTTATATATAGTTTTGTGCAGATTAAAAGTTCACAGTTATTGGTGTGTTAAAGACGATTATATTTAATATTAAATCAATAGATTCCAGGTACGACCACCGACATTTTACCAACGCTGCAGGGACCAACAATGGTACATTAGTCAACTAGCAACGGTCCAAAATCAGTACCTCGGTCAAATTAACGAATTGAAAGAGGTAATTTAACATAGAATCTACATGATAATTAAAATTTATACAACCTGTGAACACATAATTAAAAAATGTGTTTTTTTAGCTTTTACTTTGCTTCGTAGAAATATTTAACTTTCTACACAAATTTTTTAAAATAAATATTTTATCTGCAGAGATTAGCGATAGAAATTTCACGTAATGCCGTGGCGGCTACTAGAGTCACTAATGGAACTCCAATGTGTGGATCAACTGGAAATGCATCTTTACAGCAAGATGCAAGCGAAACGGTTAATTCAAACGCCACGCGAACAATTGACATGTGTCCCACTGCAAATGGACCATCAACGAGGTATCAATGATGCAATATAATATTTTAAGTAGTTTGCACCAGATTAGTTGAATTCCTTTATGTCTCTCGTATTTCATTTATTTTCAACCTTCAAAGCGGAAGCAAAATTATATATATGATATAGATGTAAAAGAAATTTATGATAAATTTATGATAAATTTCATGACAATTTATGATAAATTTCCATTTTCAAGATATCCAAGATAAATATCTGGATTTTGAATAAAGATTGACAAGCATGGTAGATTTTATGGAAAATTTAACAGATTGAACAATAGTTTAGCACAAGAATTTATTATTCCCTTGTAGCTCTTGATTTTTTTCTGAACGAATGTCTTTTCAATAACAAAACTTTTGTTTCCAATAGATTGATATCGAGTGCTCTTTCCGGCAATAGCGCAACAATGCCAGGCGATCAATTGATGCCAATGTGCGAATTGGGCGAGATCTCGGGTATACATTCTCTCAGCTCCGCTTCAACTTTATCATCGAAGACGTCGCTGAAGGCGCATCGTGCCAGCAACAATTTGAATGTGGTTGAGGCTGACAATACTTCATCGCCACGTCGCGCCAACAATATATCACTCGGAGAATGTCAAGCTGCGGGGATTCATCTCAACCCCTCTTCGTCGCCCTACTCGTCGCCTAGCATATTCGGTCAACAGCCGTTGAACTTACTGTCGAAAAACAGCGCTAGCGATCCTCTGCTGTCCGTGTCGGCATTGTCATCGATGACAGGCAACACGCATCGAGTCAACATTGTTGAAGGCGATGTTGCGCAGCGTTGCACCAATAACGTGTCACCGGGAGAGTGCCAGGCTGGTGATGTCCATTCCTCGTCGTCATTTTATCTGTCTCCAACGTTGAATCTCTCATCCAGTAGTAGCAGCAGTAGTGACGGCGTGAGTATATTCTCCGCATTAATTTTTATACTTTTAATCTCTTAACTATTTTATTGAGAATAATTTTCTGTCGTTACGTTCTTTATAGGAATTAAGCGAACATGATATTTTCATGGACGAGTGTGAACATAACGAACCCAACATTACGCTCTTGGACCTGACAAATGATGAAAACGACGTAGACGACGAAACTATGTCAGGTATAAAATTTATATATACGTACAAGATATCCATTTAGTTATAGAATGTAAAAGTTATAGAATGTAAAAGGGAAACGTTGAACAAGAGAATTTTATGAATTATTAATTAAAATTGAATGACATATTGTAAAATTAGGTGCTAGCTCAAACAGAAATTTATACGGAAACGAGCGAAGGCGACGAACGTGCGTGGTCGATAGAGACGTTGAAAACGAGAAACCCATAAATCAAAGACAAGATGAAGAATATGTGAAAGATAACTCGATGTCCATTATTCCTAATAACTTTTATGCGATCTTGTAGGATTCTATCTTTATCTTGACGTTTAAATCTCTTTTATATTTTGTCATAAATCATCTATATTTAACTATGTTCTGATATACAATTAATACAGATTTTATGTAGTTGTTTTACCATGATTAGTTTGACAATTCTAATTATTTAACTATTTAGATATCTGAAATATAAATTTTTTAATTATAAAAATAAATTATTTATGCAGATGTAATCGTCATATATGGAAATCACTTATTTAAAATTATTGTAACTGTTTGCTAGTAACGTATTTTTAATAAATGTAGCAACTTAATTAACTGTGACGTACATAAAATACATATTAGAAAAATCGATGATAAATGAGATGTAAAAATGTGATTTGTAATTAATCAGGATAAAACTACTTCTAATAATAATGATAAATTAAAATATTTGTAGGAGAAAATGATGTTGAAGTTGCGGAATCTCTTGCGTCATGGGTTCAGAACAAGCAGTGTGCAAAGCAACAGAACAACAGGAATACCGATACATGCAGGTATATATATTACAATTACAATATTCAAACAATGATAAAAAGAAATATATAAATTGTAACTACAAATTTTACGAAAATAATTATTTTAGTTGACTCCATATTTTTATAATTTTCAATTTAAATACAATGCTATTTTTCCGTTTAATAGAATCAATTTTTGATAGCAATTTTGTTAAATATAAAATAGGAGAGTGATTGTTTAACAAATAATGATTTTTAGTCTGATTGTGAAAAGAGAAAAATATACATTATGCTCAATAAAATCGTAGTTTATATCATGCAAAATATTTGGGTGTAGAAAACATATCATCAATAATTAAAAAAACACATGATTATATAACTATAAATAATTTAATGTCATCTGTATTTCAGGATGAGAGATATGATGTTAGTGCACCTCTTTGACATGCAAGAAATGAACTCTGCGTGGACCTCCCTGTGTCTTAGCCAACAAGCGAACGAAAATTGCGACTCTAGGAGCTCGCTCACGAGTTTGCGACGTCACAGTTCCAGTCCGTTGCACTGCAACGCCATGGTTCAACCTACTGCCACTTCGACGTACTCGCACAAGCACCCTGAGCTTGATGCCTGCAACGATCTAAATCCAAGTACCGACAATAAACAATCTAATTGTGTCTTTCATCATCCTCAGCCACAGGCGATTTACAGCGCTAAAACAAAATTGAACCGATTGCCGAGCATTTGTCAGTCGGATCTGGCCGCGATGATGCCTTCCGGCAGTCAAACGACCAGGTCTGAACCAGCGACGCGTTCCAACTCGATAGATTGTGAGAATGACATTTCAAAGCTGCCAGTTAATAAAATCAATCACAACATGGAGCCGTCTAGATTGCGCCTAGATTTGATAGTGCCAAACGGTAAGTGAAAGATTATTAGAAAATAACGTGAAGATTGCGACAAAAATATTAAAAACGTATTGTTTTAGTACTTTTAGACAGTAACAAAATTATGTCAAAGCACCTGCTGTCTCGACGCCAGTCCTCTCCGAGCTCGTCTACTAACATGAATTTAATAAATGATAACAGCAAGATGTCCGAATTTGACAAATTGCTCGAATCCATTCAATTGTCGCCGGTGAAGCAAAAAGATTTGGCTACTTGCGGAGGAAGTGGAGGAAAATCGAGGTAAAAATTAGCTGCAAAAAGATTAGAATGAAGACGAATTAGAATAAAAGAATGTTTTATGCTTATCCTTTTTATTTTTCTAACACACACACACAACTGCAGGCATTTCAATTGTGTCTTGTTTAATACAGGAAAAATATTTCGTCCGACATAAAGAATAACGCTACTAGTGGAGGCGCCGCTGCACTCTCCTTAGCACAGGAAGGTACATCATCATCATCTACAAGCACTGCGATGACAGCAGATACTATTCCGAGCCCCAACAGTTATAGCTGGTCGCCAGCATTGTATCACACGCACGGTATTACAATTTTAAGTCTTATTTTTTTATTTTAGTTTTTTAATTTCATATTGATACATTTTTTTTTCTTATAGGACAAAAAGCTGTTCTAGATATAGCTGTGCAAGGCTCTTCAAATGATACTCCTAATAAGACTATTGATAAGTAAGTAACGTGCTTATTGAATGTTTAGATGGATCTTGAAAAAGTGTAAATTAAATTATAATTCCTCCATTTTTATTTGTGCAGATCTACAGAAAAAACTGCCAGTTTGCCGTAATAGTTTATAACTTAATTATAATTATAATATAGCAGACGTTCTGTGATTTCAATTTCATCAAATGTTAATTATAATCACGAGATTGACGAATAGAACACTTATTCTGTCAGACAGGATAGTTCTAGAATGAATATCATTTTTGCATCCGTTATACTGTACATCTCTCTGACCTTTCCTCGCTTTTTGAAGATCAGGTATCTCAATCCTATCACGTCATCTCATCTAGTACAAAGTATTATAATATAATTATTCTGTTTTTAATTCTCTTTATCTCCTATTTACAGTGCAACATATTATTGTCTTTGAAGTTTCATTCCAGAAATGTAGCTTGTTTATTTAATGTTATTTATTTGTTACACATGTGAATTATACGTCCAGAGAATGATAATAAATAGAAATAATAAATTACCGCATTGTGTTGTCATTAACTTTCCCTTTCTCATATATGCAATAAACGCAAGCAGCTTTATTTTTGAAAAAATAGATTTTGTTAAAATTTTACTTATACCAGAGAGAAGCCTGAGAGCGGTCATCACCCCGATTTAGCTGCAACCACAATTCAAGACGCCTCTATGTGCACAAAACGTGCACATTGAACTACTGAGCCATGTACACGATACTTTCCAGTGGGTAACATGCTATGTGCACAATGTTTGGTTCTGTTCCATTCTATGTGCACAAAGTGTCGGTAACACAGAGCTAGTAGGGTAACATTGATGTATATAAAATAAATTTTCAATAAAAAAACATGCACATGTCATTATTTATTTTTATGTTAAAGCTTAATTTACAATAAGTTCTTTTTAACATAAATATACGTGACAATTTTGTTAATAAAAATTGCATCCAAGAATCGCGACATATAAGTTTTTTTAATTTTTGTAAATTCTATTTTTATATTTTGCCCTTACTTTACAATTTTTACGTAACAAGATTATAACTTTTAGATACATAGCACGTTTTGTGCACATAGAGGCGTCTTGAATTGTGGTTGCAGCTAAATCGGGGGGATGATCGCTCTCAGGCTTCTCTCTGCTGGTACGATCATTTTCTTTCTTTCAATGGAAAGAAAATTTAAAGAATGTTGTGAAATAAAATACATTGTTTGTCGAGAAAAGATTTTAATAAAACCAAATACAATATAATAATAGTATACAATAAGTAATATTAAATTCAGAAAACATATACAATGAAAAAGAAATATATACAACAATGCTGCATACAGATGCAATAATGTGATATACATATATATATGTAATACAATATACAATTATATAATAATATAATATACAATATAATATACAATATATTAATACAATATTTTGTACAAATGAGAAACAGATTTTTACAAGTTTACAATATTTAAGAGAAATGTTCCAGTGGCAATATATTTAAGAATTAATTATTATTAAAAATGTGATGTTTTCTATGAAAATAATATTTTTAATATTATATAATAAAAATTAAAATTTACTTCGCGGAAATTTAAAACCAAAATTTGCATTTATTAAACGACGATATTAAATATTTGCAAAAATAATTGGATACGTAAATTTACCACAGTTTCCGGACATTATATTTATGAATATTAAAAAATTATTTTGTTCATATATTTTCGGAGATTGAGACATATCCAGCCATTGGGACATTTAGCTTATTACAATTTTTCTTAATATATTATCCTGTATTCCATCGAAATAATATACAAGATAATACAAAATGAAAATAATATGCCAATATGTCAATAATATGTCAATAAAATCATTTAAACGTTCAAAAGTTTTATGTATAATGCAAAATACTTTAGTTAAAAAGAGCTGAACAATACGATTTTTTATTTATAATCAAAAGTATCTCTTATAATTCAAAAAGTAGTAATATTTTATTAGTGAAATTTATTAATCTAAACATTTAAACGTCTAAACGTTCAAACTTTTTCATAATTTACGCAAGAAACATCTTTCGTTTTTCGAAAGAGAATCTTGCTGTTTGCCCACCCGAAGTTTTATCATTATTTTTGTCATCAATAAACTACAAACTAACTGCCAAAGCAGAAGTTCCAAAGTTTATCGACAGCAAAGAATTAAAAAAAAAAATACAATATAGAAGTGATAAGAAGTTTTAAAATCCTACCTACCTACCCACAAACTTTATCTAGTAGAAAATCCTACCTAATTAGAAATTCTATACCTAAGAGTTCGTACAAAAAATTTTCCGCAGGATGCTTTAGCGCAAAGCTCGACTCAGTTACCGCCATTTGTATCTGAATTTCGGGAAGGAGTTTTTCGCAGAATGCTTTAGCGCAGAACTCGGCTCAGTTACCGCCATTTGCATCTGAAATTCGGGAGGGAGTTTTTCGCAGGATGCTTTAGCGCAGAGCTCGGCTTAGTTACCGCCATTTGCATCTGAATTTCGGAAGGAAATTTTCCGCAGGATGCTTTAGCGCAGAGCTCGGCTCAGTTACCGCCATTTGCATCTGAATTTTGGGAGGGAGTTTTCCGCAGGATGCTTTAGCGCAGAGCTTGGCTCAGTTACCGCTATTTGCATCCAAAATCTGAGAGCTACTACCTTGGTGTTTCTCAAAAGACGCTAGCGCAGAGCTCAGCTCAGTTTCCGCTAGTTGCGTCCGAAATTTTTGTTGATAGTCGATCATTATTCAATGATCGATCGTATCAACGTTGTTTCGAGATCTGTGCTCGACCATCATCGACGGGACCACGAATTTCGAATTTCCGCGCTCAACCATGGGATCAACACTAGAACTACCGACGATTAACATATACCAATTTTTATTTCTTTTTTCTTTCTTTTTAAAAGGTGATAAAGAGAAAAAGTACATTAATCAATTTAATTATTTAACACAATGCAACACAAGTCACAGAAAAAAATCTCAAAAAATACAATATAAATTTAAATAATTATTCTAAAATGAATAAACCGGTCATTTTGACCGCTTTGATAGTTCTAGTGTTCTAATGTTAAGCCATAGGACCACGGATGCATGGGTAAGCTAGGAAAGATTGCGAAGAAATTGACGTATAGCAAGAATAAATATATATTTTAAAATTGTAAATAAATTGTTAATAAAAAATGCACTCTTTCTTTATTAGATCAATTATTTCAAATATACCATAATTCATTAATATATTTACGTTTGTGTAAAAGAATTTTCTTTTTTATTTTTAATTTAAATTTGTGATACATTTGTGGTACATATGTATTTAAAACTTTTCTTACTTTTGCTTTTCAACGCCAATTTATAATATTTAATCCTGGAAAGATATAAAAAAATAAACCACTTACCGTAGGGAAGGAAGAAATAAAAGTACACATTTACACACAGAAAAAGAATTTTGCTATCGCAATAAAATAATCGTTGCTATTGCATGTTAAATATGTTAGCGATAAAATTTCGCTATTGTAACTATTTTTACAGATTATTCAATATGCAACAAATCTGGTTTGTTCAAAAAATCGACAAATTTTGAGATGAGAAAACAAGTTAAAATTCGCTGTTACAACAAAATAATTAATTTTTAATAAATTTATTTTACTATTGCAATGAATTGTCGCCATTAATACAAACTTTGATAATAAGATAAAAATAAATTTCTTATTATATATTAGCAATATAATTTGCAGATTTAAAAACTAATTTCGGTAAATAAAATTATTATCTATAACAAATCTCTTTGCTGTTCAAATAATAATCAACTGTAAGAAATTTTGCTATGATAGCTTATATAAAATTTACTGCGGCAGCAAATACTTTTTTTCTATGTATTAACAAGTTTTATCTTTTATTTTATGTATAATCTTTTTTTTAAATATTTTTTTCTTCTATTTTTTCTTATATAAAAAAAATATAAATAAATATATAAACATATATAAATATATAAACACAAGTACATTATTCAGAATAAAAATATATTAGGTTATTTAAAAAATTTGTAATAATTTTTATAATAAAATTGAAAACTATTTTTATATGTTTAGAGTCATCTTTGTTCAGTAATATATGCACCATTGTTTTCGACAACTTTTGGCCATCTTTAACAACTTGTGCATACATTATTAAATAAAGATATATAAACATATAAAAATTGTTTTCAATTCTGTCATCAAAAAATTCTACAAACTCTCTGAATAATTCAATATATTTTGTTCTGATCTGTCAATCATGAAATACATTTAGGAAATATTCCAGGATTAAATATTCATCAACGCATCTAAGTCCTAGCCTATCCATTTTAAGATAATGAATCGAAGAAATAGTGTGTACCTTTTATAATTTTATTCAAAGTATTCTGGTGTATGATTATATTTTTAATATTATATGATTAATATTTAATATATATGGATTCAAAGGGCTATTAGGCTGATGAAAGTTGCTTCAACTTCGGGCTCAATCAAAATCAAAATTAGAAACACTTTGCTTTTTTTTAATGTATTAGTAACACATAATTAAATTTAATATAAATTAACTAAAAAAATAAGTACTTCGTTCTTTTAAAAACAAATGCACGTACAACTCAAAATACTTTTAAAAAATACGAGAGAATAAAATTTTGATATAACTACTATAAAGCAATAAAAATTATACGACCTGCAAAGTGTCTCGCGTTTATATATTTTTACACCATTATTTGATCCATTATCTTAATAATAAAAGACAAATTAAACTAACTCACCGATCGATGCGCAGCAGCGGAGTTGTCGTTCTGTTGATCTGCATAGTTGATCTGTAAAACACGAAATAAATCAAAATTATAGCAGCGTTCACAATATGAAATATTTGTGAAATCATAAAAAATATTGAGTACATTGAACTTTTAATTCGATTTCTAAGCAAATATGTAATAAAAGAATTATTAAAAAAGTTTAATTATTTAAATAAAAAGTAAAAAAATATACAAATAAATTTTAATAATGATAAATATTAACTAATGTAAATATTTTGTCTTTCAAATATTTTAATGTACAATATTTTCAACAAATAAATGAATTATTGCTTACCGTAAAGTTGCTCCGCCGGCGCCCGATGCTCCTCCTGAGCCTCCTCCTCCTCTCAGTGGTCCTTCGAAGCACTTACACTGAATCACACGCGTTCGCGGCGCATGCATTGCTCGCATGCGTACCTGAATACGAAAATCGCGCGATACTTAAAACGACACTCCCGACATCGCAGGCGAATCGAACCGAACTGTCCAAGCTGCGACGTTACGCGCGAATTTCGTCCGCGTTTCAGACGACCACATTTATCAATTGGGGCACGATTCTCTCAAAACAGAGGGCAAAGGTAAGCTCGAAGAAGATGAGGTGCGATTAGTCATGCAATCAACCGACTAGATACAAGACATCTGAAAAGCAATCGGTAGCGTTTGACTAACTCCGGTAGCCGTCCTCGACTACCTTCGACAGTCCGGCTATCTGTACAACTAGCGCGCTGCACGTAGAACCGAAGATTGCCCTGCCGTAGTGGAGATTTTATGATTGAAAGCGACCTTTCCCTCCCCCGAGCCAAGCCTAAAGTCAAAAAAATCGTGTCCCAATATTTGTCATACAGCAAAAATGCGTTCATCTATAGATTCGCTATAACTCTCGGCATTAACGGCACTCCCGACGCGCATTTTGTTATACTATACGACGGAACGAATATATTTTGTAGCACCGATTACGCGCACAAAGTTGATATGAAAAATAAAAAAATAAATGCAGATTAGTGTTTGAAATAATTAATATTTATAAAATAATTACTGCGCACATTAAACTTTATATTCGTTTATTTATGCACACGTCTAAACAAAGAATTAAATTTTTAAATTTAAATTTAACTCAAATTTACTTGAAATAAATTAAGGAATATAATTGTATTATTCACTTAAGCTTCTGAAGCTTTATTACATCATATTGTGATCATTCTGTGTGTAATACGGATACATAGTTTTATCTTTTATTTTAATCAAAATAGCTCTTTGATTGAAACAATACTGTTGTTTTAAATCAGCCCCTGCACTATTATTTAAAAAAATAACTTTTTAACGATAAATTACTTACCACAAGTTGTTTTGCCGTCGCCTGATGCCTCCTAGTCCTCCTCCTCCTCTCAATTGTCCATCGATGGCTGCTCCTTTTTGGAGCACTCATTCGCGAAAACACGGTTAATTACAAACGCGCGATCTTTGTCATGATGACAAAGGTAAACTCGAACAACGCGATCGTGCTAGGCTACAATTCGATATATAGCAGAAGCAACAGCAGAGAAGAGAAATTCCTTGAAAATTGCGTAATTAACTTTTCGCTTTATCCGTCGCGACTATGTTACATGTAAACTACTTTTCGTGCTTTTCGCACATGAGAATTAATACAAATTAGTAATTAGTTGTAAGGAATAATCTTTAATATGTGTCTTCATTTGAAAAGTAATACGGTAAGGAGAGCGATACAAAAAGACTCATTGCCGTCTGCTCTGGTTCAGTGTCCTTGGGCAAATGATAATAAGGTTATAACGCGTTAAGAGTACGCCGCGATGTAAATCGCAAGAAACAAAACTCTCCTTGACGACACGCGCTAAAGCATTTTGATGCTAGCTCGCGATGTCGGGGATCGTTTTTGTTTTTCGTGATCTACGGCACGGCGTATGTTGTCTTGCGCGCTATCACCTTATTCATATTCTTATTCGAATACGTCACAGAGCAAGCAAAACTCTTTCTCTTTAATATTCTCCTTGCCGTATTATTCCTCACAATCACAACAGATATTAGATTATTTCCTACAAATAATTGTCGATTTATATTACATCTCATGTACGGGAAGCGCGAAAAACTTGCGAAAGTGGTTTAGGCATAGCATAGCTGCGACGAGTAGTAAGCAAAATCGACTGCGCAATTTTCGATTTCTCTTTGTTGTCGTTGCCTGTTGTGAGAATCAAATAAATCATAGTTTCATACAATCGCGTATTTTTCGAATTTTCCTTTATTATGATATGACAAAGAAAAGCGCGATCGCATGAAACTATGATCCGTTTCATTCTCACAGCAGGCAACAACGATAGAAAGATATCAAAAGTTGCGCAGTCAATTTTGCTACCATTCGTCTTGGCTGATATACCTAAATTATTTTTACAAAATTTCCGTGATTTCCGAAGATGAGAAATAGTATGAATCGGCAACTTTTGTTTGTAGAAAATAATCTTTTAATATCAATTGCAATTACGATTTGAAAAACAATATGATAAGGAGAACGATACAGAGTTATTTCCGCTGCCGTGTGCTTCGCGCGAATGCCGTCGTGCGAATGTGAGCAAATTATTACACGCAAGGACAATAAGTACGCAAGACAACAGCGCGCGCACGCGTCTTAGATCACGAAAAATAATCTTCGACGCTAGTGCCGAAATTACTCACATGTAGTGTTAGGGTTTTGTTTTTGAATTTTGTTTTTTGCGTGTTATTATCTTACCAGAGCAGCAAAAGTTTCTTCGTATCGTACTTTTCACCATATTAATTCTCAAATAGCGATCGCGATACATATTAGAAAATTATTTTCTACAGTAAAATCCCGATTTATATTAATTCACGCACACGAAAAACATGGAAAGTAGTTTAGGTATAGCATAGTCGCGACGGGTTAAGCGAAAAATTAATTACGCTGTTTTCAATTTCTTTTCTATGCCATTGCTCTGCTATGTGTCAAATAGTAGCCTCATGCGCGATCGTGTTTTTCGAGTTTTCCTTTGTCGTTATAACAAAGTGTCGCGCGTTCATAATTAACCGTGTTTTCGCGAGTGAGTGTGGCATAAAAGAGCAGCCATCGATGGATAGTGAGGAGGAGGAAGCCCAGGGGGTATCATGCGACGACGTAGCAACTATAAAGGTATTGTATAATATATAATTTATTATTTATTTATTATCTATTTGAAGAATACTTATCTTAATGATTATGCAGTACTTTTTTCACATGTAATATAACTAACTATATGTATAATATAATATGTACCAAATGTATATTTTAGACTATTTAAAAAGGATTAGAATTTTCAGTAAAATATCTATACTATTTAATATTTATAAATGGCAAATATTTTTTACATGTTTAAAATTTTTAATTATTGCTTTAATTTAAACATTATTTTGTATTTTATAGATCAACGTAGACTACAACTCCACTGTACATCGTGTACCGGTGAGTAAAAATCAAATTATTCTTGTTTTATTAAAGTATTGTTATATTAAAGTAACGGATTTATGAAAATTATGTTAATGAATGTAGATATGTTTAGGAAGTAAAAAGAATTCAAAATTAAAAGTATTAAAAAATATTAAGTAAATACAATATTTCATAGATCTGTTGCTTTAAGATGGATAATCAACGATAAATTAATTGATATTTCACTTTAGAATTCATGCAATTATTTGTCGCTTTATTATATGTATAATGAAGATATACATAAGCTTATAAAACAATCTTTTTTGCTACTTTCATTATTTCGTTATTTTATCATATCATAAAATGTTAACTACAAGATATAAGATTGACTGAAAATTTTAAAATACACACAGAAAGAAAAAAGAGAAAACATAGAAAATGCTTTTTATAAAGTTTTAAGTGAAATATAAAGTTTTTAGTTAAATTTTTCTTTATGGTGTTTTCATACGTTAAATAGAGCTATACTAAGTATACTCTACAAGTCTAAGAAAGAAGGGTTTGTGGATTTATTTATGAAATATTCAGAATGTGCCGATAACGCGTGCGAGAGAGAAAGCGTGGTAGTGAGAGAGAGAGCTCGTAGACTACAGAGCGTATGTAAACAACCCCACCAAACTTCCCCGCGCTGTGAGTAAACAAAATTCCAACGTGCTCTATGTCCTCTCTCTCTCACTACCACGCTTTCTCTCTCGCACGCGTTATCGGCACATTCTTTTCCCCTACTCCTAAATTACCCATCGACACGACCTTATACAAATGAATCCTTGCTCCTGGACTGTTACTATTCGCACGGCGACACTTGAGTGAGGCAAACCGTTCGCGTATCGGTGCGTTATCTCTCCCAACTACCCCCAATTCCTATTACTTCTCACAGTTTTTTCATTTTCCTCCCCCTTTTCTATCGTTACCTGTTGCGTACACGGCAACGTGTCGAACGCATATTCCGTGCGATGAGCGATATTCACGTTTAACTTTTGTCCTAATATAACAAAATACGCGTCGGGAGTGTCAGTTAAAATATCGTATGATTATTATAATATCGTTCCGCCGTAATTTCCCAGTAATATAAAACGCGGAGTGCCGTTTAAAGTGCCGTGCGATTTTTGTATCAACGTCGCGATCGCGTGTGAATACTTTAGAGACCACTGAGAGGAGGAGGAGGCTCAGGAGGAGCATCGGGCACCGGCGGAGCAACTTTACGGTAAATAATAAATCATTCATTTGTTGAAAATATTGTAAATACTCATTATTTTGAATGCAACTATAATCTTGATTTATTTTCGTATTTTATAGATCAACTATGCTGATCAACAGAACGACAACTCTGCTGCTGCGCATCATGTACCGGTGAGTAAAGATCAAATTATCTTTGTTTTAATCAAAGTGAAAGTATCGAAAGTTTTCCTATAATTAAACTAAAATTATTTTATGTAATAATAATCAAATTTTGTTCAATTAACATCTGTTTAATGTGTAATTTCGTATCGGCAGAGTGTTACTTGGTAAATACAAAAAAGACGTACTGACAAGAATGTTATTAATAGCTCTTTTTTGTTGTTAACAATCATATATATTATACATCCTTGGTTCTCGAATGATCACAAAGAATTTTTAATCGCGTTAGACGTTAGAAAAAAAATTTGCAAATTTCTTTGTAATTATATTGCAGTTAAAATTGATACGAACGCTATAATTCTTTATAATTACATTTTATCTCAAAGTACGTACATAGTTTTTATAATATGTTGGACTGAATATCGTTCAGTATAATTAATCGAGATTGCTAGAATTGTAATTTTGTAATTTATTGTTCTAAAATTTTTGTATTTTTTTATTTGCTGAATTTTTGTATGAACTTTCACGATTGTGCTAGTTTTGTATCTTTCTATACAAGGCAAATTTCTTATTCAACGAACACTTTTAGTTTATGTGATCATCGGAGATTTATTTACGGCATTTTGTAAAAATAAAATTTAAAAAATGATTTGTGGGAAAATATGCGCATGAAAAATCAATAGTTCGATAATTTTATATACGATTGTAGTAATCAGTAACGTGGAATTTTAGAGACGCGCTGATAAAAGTCTCTCAACAATTCACGTAAAATCTTGTACAGCGACTCATTCATTGCATTATTTTGTGCTGTGACTTCGATTTAAAGTATTTCATTGTATAAAAATCAACTTATCTACTTATAGCAGTTATCACTATACAAAAGTTTATAGTTTGCAAAATATGTCAGATTATTGATTGGAAAAGAATAATTGAACGTGTCTCGTCGCTACGCTTTTTGCACTCATATCGAGGAAACTCCGCAATAATTTTGTATTTCATTCAATTTGTAATCACAGTATCCACGGAAAAGAATAATTAATTGTATACATGTATTATTGATAGATATTTGGCTGGCAGTCCCTACATTTATGAATAAACGTTAATCTTACATAAATTAAATATTTATTGTCCAATCCAAACTTTTAATCTCAGAAATATATAATTAGATTTGTTTAGATTTATGCATTATGTATTAAGACAAACTTTACAGAAAAATTTTTCTTATTACATAATGCACAAATCTAAACAAATCTAGTTAATATATTTCTGAGATTAAAAGTTTGGATTAAACAATATAAATATTTAATTTATGTAAGATTAACGTTTATACATTTATTATTTATTGATAAATATTTGGCTGGCAGTCTCTGTACATTTATGAATAAACGTTAAAACGTGAAAACACCATAAAGAAATTTAACTTAAAATTTTATAAAAAGCATTTTCTATGTTTTTTCTTTTTTCTCTCTGTGTGTATTTTAAAATTTTCAGTCAATTTTATATCTCGTAGTTAACATTTTATGATATGATAAAATAACAAAATAAAGAAAGTAGCAAAGAAGATTGTTTTATAAGCTTATGAAATATTGTATTTACTTAATATTTTTTAATACTTTTAATACTGCGCAGTAATTATTTTATAATTATGAAATGTTTCAAACACTAATCTGCATTTATTTTTTTATTTTACAGATCAACTTTGTGCGCGTAATCGGTGCTACAAAATATATTCGTTCCGTCGTATAGTATAACAAAATGCGCGTCGGGAGTGCCGTTAATGCCGAGAGTTATAGCGAATCTATAGATGAACGCATTTTTGCTGTATGACAAATATTGGGACACGATTTTTTTTGACTTTAGGCTTGGCTCAGGGGGGGGAAAGGTCGCTTTCAATCATAAAATCTCCACTACGGCAGGGCAATCTTCGGTTCTACGTGCAGCGCGCTAGTTGTACAGATAGCCGCACTGTCGAAGGTAGTCGAGGACGGCTACCGGAGTTAGTCAAACGCTACCGATTGCTTTTCAGATGTCTTGTATCTAGTCGGTTGATTGCATGACTAATCGCACCTCATCTTCTTCGAGCTTACCTTTGCCCTCTGTTTTGAGAGAATCGTGCCCCAATTGATAAATGTGGTCGTCTGAAACGCGGACGAAATTCGCGCGTAACGTCGCAGCTTGGACAGTTCGGTTCGATTCGCCTGCGATGTCGGGAGTGTCGTTTTAAGTATCGCGCGATTTTCGTATTCAGGTACGCATGCGAGCAATGCATGCGCCGCGAACGCGTGTGATTCAGTGTAAGTGCTTCGAAGGACCACTGAGAGGAGGAGGAGGCTCAGGAGGAGCATCGGGCGCCGGCGGAGCAACTTTACGGTAAGCAATAATTCATTTATTTGTTGAAAATATTGTACATTAAAATATTTGAAAGACAAAATATTTACATTAGTTAATATTTATCATTATTAAAATTTATTTGTATATTTTTTTACTTTTTATTTAAATAATTAAACTTTTTTAATAATTCTTTTATTACATATTTGCTTAGAAAACGAATTAAAAGTTCAATGTACTCAATATTTTTTATGATTTCACAAATATTTCATATTGTGAACGCTGCTATAATTTTGATTTATTTCGTGTTTTACAGATCAACTATGCAGATCAACAGAACGACAACTCCGCTGCTGCGCATCGATCGGTGAGTTAGTTTAATTTGTCTTTTATTATTAAGATAATGGATCGAATAATAGTGTGAAAATATATAGACGCGAGACACTTTGCAGGTCGTATAATTTTTATTGCCTTATAGTAGTTATATCAAAGTTTTATTCTCTCGTATTTTTTAAAAGTATTTTGAGTTGTACGTGCATTTGTTTTTAAAAGAACGAAGTATTTATTTTTCTAGTTAATTTATATTAAATTTAATTATGTGTTACCAATATTATTATATATATCTAGAAAAAATACATATTATACTAGATTATAATTATAAAAATTATTAAAAAATATGTAACCTGCAAAATGCGTTGTACATTAAAAAAAAGCAAAGTGTTTCTAATTTTGATTTTGATTGAGCCCGAAGTTGAAACAACTTTCATCAGCCTAATAGCCCTTTGAATGCATATATATTAAATATTAATCATATAATATTAAAAATATAATCATACACCAGAATACTTTAAATAAAATTATAAAAGGTACACTATTTCTTCGATTCATTATCTTAAAATGGATAGGCTAGGACTTAGATGCGTTGATGAATATTTAATCCTGGAATATTTCCTAAATGTATTTCATGATTGACAGATCAGAACAAAATATATTGAATTATTCAGAAAGTTTGTAGAATTTTTTGATGACAGAATTGAAAACAATTTTTATATGTTTATATATCTTTATTTAATAATGTATGCACAAGTTGTTAAAGATGGCCAAAAGTTGTCGAAAACAATGGTGCATATATTACTGAACAAAGATGACTCTAAACATATAAAAATAGTTTTCAATTTTATTATAAAAATTATTACAAATTTTTTAAATAACCTAATATATTTTTATTCTGAATAATGTACTTGTGTTTATATATTTATATATGTTTATATATTTATTTATATTTTTTTTATATAAGAAAAAATAGAAGAAAAAAAATATTTAAAAAAAAAGATTATACATAAAATAAAAGATAAAACTTGTTAATACATAGAAAAAAAGTATTTGCTGCCGCAGTAAATTTTATATAAGCTATCGTAGCAAAATTTCTTACAGTTGATTATTATTTGAACAGCAAAGAGATTTGTTATAGATAATAATTTTATTTACCGAAATTAGTTTTTAAATCTGCAAATTATATTGCTAATATATAATAAGAAATTTATTTTTATCTTATTATCAAAGTTTGTATTAATAGCGACAATTCATTGCAATAGTAAAATAAATTTATTAAAAATTAATTATTTTGTTGTAACAGCGAATTTTAACTTGTTTTCTCATCTCAAAATTTGTCGATTTTTTGAACAAACCAGATTTGTTGCATATTGAATAATCTGTAAAAGTAGTTACAATAGCGAAATTTTATCGCTAACATATTTAACATGCAATAGCAACAATTATTTTATTGCGATAGCAAAATTCCTTTTCTGTGTGTAAATGTGTACTTTCATTTCTTCCTTCCCTACGGTAAGTGGTTTATTTTTTTATATCTTTCCAGGATTAAATATTATAAATTGGCGTTAAAAAGCAAAAGTAAGAAAATTTTTAAATACATATGTACCACAAATGTATCATAAATTTAAATTAAAAATAAAAAAGAAAATTCTTTTACACAAACGTAAATATATTAATGAATTATGGTATATTTGAAATAATTGATCTAATAAAGAAAGAGTGCATTTTTTATTAACAATTTATTTACAATTTTAAAATATATATTTATTCTTGCTATACGTCAATTTCTTCGCAATCTTTCCTAGCTTACCCATGCATCCGTGGTCCTATGGCTTAACACTAGAACACTAGAACTATCAAAGCGGTCAAAATGACCGGTTTATTCATTTTAGAATAATTATTTAAATTTATATTGTATTTTTTGAGATTTTTTTCTGTGACTTGTGTTGCATTGTGTTAAATAATTTAATTAATTAATGTACTTTTTCTCTTTATCACTTTTTATAAAAAAAGAAAAAAGAAATAGAAGTTGGTATATGTTAATCGTCGGTAGTTCCAGTGTTGATCCCATGGTTGAGCATGGACTTTCGAAATTCGTGGTCCCATTGATGATGGTCGAGCACGGATCTCGAAACATTGATATGATCGAACATTGAACAATGGTCGACTATCAATACAAATTTCGGACGCAACTAGCGGAAACTGAGCCGAGCTCTGCGCTAGCGTCCTGCGAGAAACATCGAGACAATTGCTCTCGGATTTTCGATGCAAATAGCGGTAACTGAGCTGAGCTCTGCGCTAAGCATCACTCGAAAAACGCCGAGGTCGTTATCCTCGGAATTCTCTCAAGTGAGAGATGTCATTTGCGTACACGAAAATGCGTATAACGTGATATTAAATCGATACTTATGAATTAAATCGTTAATCGTTAAATCATTATCTCTATCCGCGTTACTCGGTTTATTTGATTTACACGAGTTTTCAGATATCTACATCTTTTATTATAGGTAGAATTTTCTATTAGATAGAATTGTTTTATTAGGTAGGATTTTTGGATAGGCAAGATTAAATAATTTTATACAAATTTTGTATTCTTTTTATTTCTTTACATCGATAAATTTTGAAACTTCTGCTTTGACAGTGAGTTTGCAGTTTGTCGGTGACAAAGATAATGACAAAACTTCGGGTGAGCAAACAGCAAGATTTTCTTTCGAAAAATGAAAGAAATTTTTTGCGCAAATATAGTATTATATTAAAAGTACAGGCGTTTAGATGTTTAAATGTATAGATAATAACTTTCACGATCGAGATAGTAAAGTTTTCTACCGTTTTATGAGATACTTTGCTCTTTCCAAGTAAAATCTTTTAAATTTTCCATAAATTTTTTTAATGTTTAAACACCTTTATTGACATCTTGATAACAAATAAATTATTATATTAATTTTTATAATTGGAATATTAAGTTCAAAGAAATGATGAAGGTACATCTTCCTTTTATTTAATATTATTTCTATTTTATGTTATTTTGTGTATTGTTTTGGTGAAAAATGAAGAGGGCAATATACAAGGTGTTTCGGTAAAGGTGGGCAATCTCTCGTGGGCATGTAGAACAGATAAAAATAACCTCATAAGTTGCTATAAAATTTTTTTCTACAACGCATCTTCACTGAGATATTTGTTTTCAAAGTTAAAATTTGAGAAGCGTTTTTTTAAAATAACTTTTATATTACTTTGTTTCATTGTCTGTGTGAAGAATTTTAACAGAATAACCCTTCTTATTTTTCACTAATCTTGTGAATTCTTTGAATACTTCCAATAAATCAGATTTGTGTTTTAGAAACGATACAATACGATATCCTGAATAATCGTCTTTGAATAATGTAAAATAGTTTGCACTTTCAATAGAGGTGCAGGGTCGGAATTACGATTTTGTGGCCCCTAAGCTATGATTTTAAAGAGGCCCCCATATTTCTTGAAAATTTAATTTTTGCGATAGTTTGAGCAAAAAAAAAAAAAACCTATTGCAGCGGACTTATAGAAATAACAAAACATAATATACAACAATATACATACCTATGTATATACAAATATATATGTCCGCATTTATTGCAACTCACATTACAAACGAATAGTATACAATATCGGGATCCAATTTTATTTAAAACATTCGTTTTCGTGCTTTTCTTATTGCGAAGTCTGTTACAATATCTTCAAATGACAAAGTTCTCAGTTTATCACTCTCTATATATAAAATACTCAAAGAACATAGTTTTCTTTGCAGCATGCTTGCACGACATTCATTTTTTACTCTTTTCAGCCTGCTAAATGATCTTTCTCCAGAGCAATTACTTATCATTAAAGTTAGAAAAATTCGAAATATAGTTTCGACATTTGGAAAAACTGACTGCACATTATCTTTTATTATTATATTATATAAGCTTTGAAAAGTATAGTCTTTTATTTCAAAATAATTTTTTTTTATATATAAGTGAAAATGTTTTATCTCTTCGCATAAATTTTCATCTATATCATCAGGGTAATTATTTACTAATACTTTTACATTTTCTGTCAATTTGTTGTCTTTTAGATCAAAATTTAGAAGAAATGAAAATTTGTTTGAAATATTTTCATACACTTCAGCTCTTTTCTGTATATTGGTTTCTAAAGCGTCCATAATAGGGATAAAAGATTTTATTCGGAATCGATCTCTAGGAGAAAGATCATCAATATCGAGTGCACTTCCATCATTAATTTGTACTTTTCTAAATCTTCTTCTTTTCTTTACGTTCTTATAATCTATGTCGTCTTTTAATTTTCTTTCGCATTTTGTTCAAATTTATCGAAATCATTTCTGCTTTTTTTTATAAACTCTGATAAATATGCATACATTTTTGAACATATATTTAATGATGTTTGAGGATCTTGTAATATTTTGCTGGTTTTTTGAAACTCTTCTAATATATTATTATATAATATAAGCATAAACATAAATTCAAGTTCTTTTATTTTCTCGTGAATAATAGATGCTTCTCTTTTAGTTTCGCCATTTTCATATTCATTATCTTGAAATGTTTTCAAAGCATCAATAATTAAATCGTAATTTTTTAAAACTGCTCTTGTAGCCTCAACATTTGCTTCCCATCTTGTATCAGAAAGACATTTTGGAATTTCAGAATTGGATCCCAAACTCGATTTTAAAATAGACCATCGTTTTGTCGAAGCAGAAAAAAATATGTATATTTGTTGCAAAATCGCAAAAAAGTTTACTGCATCTATACAACAATTAACTGCAGCGCGTCCAACTAAATTTAACGAATGTCCAGCACAAGGAATATATACAGCATATTTATATTTTTCTAAAATTTTTTGTTGCATACCCTTATATCTTCCTGACATATTGGCTGCGTTATCATAGGATTGTCTTCTACATTTGTTAAAATCAATTTTACACTCATTTATAATATAATTAAATATCAAATTGGCCAAATTTTCTCCAGAATTGTTTTCTATTGATATAAATGTTAAAAATCGTTCGACGGGATAACCATCATGAGGAAATACATATCTTACAATAACAGTTAATTGATCAATATGTGAGTAATCAGGTGTGGAATCAACAGATAAACTAAAATATCCTGCTTTTCTTAAATCTTCAAAAATAGAGTTTCTTATTTTTTCAGCCATTAAATCAATAATTTCATTACATATTGTTTTAGATAAATATGATGGTTTTCCAGAATTCCCATAACGGCTTATATGATCAGCGAGAAATGGATCAAATTGAGCAATTAATTCTAATAATCCAAGAAAATTTCCATTTTGAGGTGAATCAAATTTTTCTTCAGTGCCCCGAAATGGCAATCCTCGTTCTGCCAACGTAGATACGACTGCAACAATACGTTGAAGTACTTGCCTCCAATATTTTTGTTCTTTTATAATTTGTTTTTCTAATTTTGTATTTAAAGTAGATTCACCTTTCCTTGTTAAATATGTGAGTAAAGCTGCTCTATGACAATTTAAATTCTCATGTTGTTTAATTACAATGGAGTTCCGCCAATCATTAAAGCCATTATTGGCTAAGGTGCAGTTTGAATTTGAAAAAAGCTTGCATACAAAACAATAAACACATCCAGTTGATGGAGAATACACTAACCATTCTCGACTATATTTTTCGCCATTAATTTTTGTGGAATAGAAAAGCCCTCGAGAGCAATATCTTGCTTGATTTTTATATATCTGTTTGGATTTTTCAAATGAATCCTGCCAGTTTTGGCAATCAGCAGGTCCTTTTTGAACCCAAAATGAAATATCATCCTTAGTTAAAGTATTCCATAGACCGACATCACTATATTTTGTATTGATATTTTCTTGAGAACTTCTTATTTTATAGTCTAAAATATTATAATCAAATATAGTTTTCTTTTTTTTAAACGGATATAGATCAAAGAAATCTTGAATGAAAAAACGAATGCAAATTTCCGTTCTTATATATAATTTTTAGAAAATATGAATACTATAAAATAAATGCAAATATAAATGTGAATAACGTTCAGTTCGTATTTTGTTCAATTTGTTCAAAAGATGATAAAAAAAAAATATATATATATATATATATATTTGTAACTTATATGTGAATATATCACATATTTATTTGTTATTGTTTGAAGAAAAAATCGTATATTGTTTTTTATTCTCGTGTTTATTATTCATAATTAAATTATTATTATATTGTTATTAATTATTATAATATTATTATTTACAATAAAAATTAAGTATAAAATAAAAAAGTTACAGAATAATGCTAATTGGAAATCATTTTAAAGAAATAGAACAAAAAATCGAATAAATAAAATCTGAATAAATTTAGCGATAATAATTATTAGCTTTGTAAATCATGCTTTTTATAACTATAATAATAATAATTTTTCAAATAAAATTTGAATAGAATGTTTTATTATATTAATAATTACAATAAAATTTGCATAATTACTATATTGTTTGACATTTTTGCTTTTATTGCATGTAAATGCAAACACTAACTTTAATTGAAAGCGAAAGTTAACAGATGAAAAGAAATGAGTAAAGCATGAACGTGGATATGCCTATTTATTCGCATTTATATTGTTTGTTTGTTGTTTATTTTTTAGTATATAACTATCTTGAGAAATAATAGGAGAAACAGCTTCTGTTCTGCAGTCTGCAGTTTCAGAATTAGACGCAGTATCTGTAGGAATATTTGTAGACATATCTGTAGAAATAGTTGGTACGTCAGGTTGACTCCTAATAAATAAATCCTCCTTCATGTATTCTCCTTCTGGTATTTTAAAATAACTATTAATTTGAGGTAAATTAGATAATTTAGCTTCTAATAACTTCTTCTTCTTCCTCTTTTGATATCCACTTGCAAAACTTCTTTTCATTTTTAATTAAAAATTTTAAATAAAACTTGAACCAGCACGGAAGTAAATCAGAAATAAACTGTTGTCTACGTCAGAGAAGCATTCAAGCGACCTAGCTATTCTGATATCGGAGACAATTGAACATAAAAACAATTGCAGGTATGGTACGTCAGACCACAGATGTATCATGCCGTCTTCATAGTTACAAATAAAGAGTTTCCGATATATGTATATACAGGGTGTCTGGCAATAATCGCCCCACCGGTCATATACAGGTAGAGGAGGTCAAATCGAGTAGAAAAGTCCTTTACCATTTTTTAATTTTCATAATAAGTACTGAGTAATTAACGAAAAAAGATCGGCGAATCCGCGCGAGTAAAGCGCGCGCGGTGAGAAGGACGTCCCACTGCTACGCGATCACTAGGACACAAGGATCTAGCGTTACGCGCCGCTCGTATGTTGCCATTGTCATTTGTAGAGCGCTCCTCCCAACGCTTCATCGCGCGCCTAGTGATCGCATAGCAGTGGGATGTCCTTCTCACCGCGCGCGCTTTACTCGCGCGGATTCGCCGATCTTTTTTCGTTAATTACTCAGTACTTATTATGAAAATTAAAAAATGGTAAAGGACTTTTCTACTCGATTTGACCTCCTCTACCTGTATATGACCGGTGGGGCGATTATTGCCAGACACCCTGTATATCTATATTATATATATATTTTTTTTAGCTATAATAGGAAAACCCGAAAAAAAGAAAATAAAAGAAAGGAGATATATAATTTTGTAATTTACGGCTTTTCGCAAAAAAATATTGTAATAAATTATTTTTTGTTGTGATAAATATAAAAAACATAATTGATAAAAAAGGCTATAACAATAAAAAATAATTTTTTATTATTTGAATAATTTTTTGCTGTTATTATTTTATTAACAATTTTATTAACAAAAAATACATTTTTTTTATTTTTTCTATATTAAGGAGGCCTCCTTATAATGTGAAGCCCCTAAGCTGTAGCTTATTTAGCTTATGTGTAGATCCGGCACTGTAGAGGTGACTAATATTGGACCACATAAATCGCTGAAGATTCGTTCACAAGGTTTTCCGTGCATGTAACTTCTTGTTTTTGTAAAAGATTGACAATGCTGTTTTTCATATATACATGCTTCACATAAAAATTGATGTTGAGAAGTAAATTTTATTTTATTCAAAGCTCCTTCATTGATTAATTTTTATAAGGAACGTTGATTGATATGTCTTTCATGCCAATCTTTTATGCCATAGTTTAAAATCATTTTTCTGGACGGTATTTACTTCAAGATTCGAAATTGTTCGAAACTGCATTATTATTCTGTTAAAATTCTTCTTTTACAATCTTCATTTCTCTCTTTGTAAGTATTCCTTCAGAAAATAAATTCTTCTTTAGCTCTGGAACATAAAGTACATTTTCAATTATTGAATCATGCCATTTATTGTTTATAAGTTTTTGAATTTTAATTATTCCAGTTCCTTTGACGTCTAATTGTCGATTGTCTCCAAGTGAAACTTTTACATTTTTCATTGTTTCATCAAGTGTATTAAAGAAATCACGACGATATGACATATGTTTTGAAGATCCACTATCTATAATCCAAGCATCTTCAGTTTTAATATGCATATCTTTTTCTTCTTTACTTACAGTAAAAGCTGAAAAATTGCTTTGTTGTTTTTCTTTCGACGAATCTTGTTTAGTTTCACGTAATTTTTTCGAAACCTTACATTCAGATGCATAATGTCCTTTCTTTTGACAATTATAGCACATAATTGGATTTCTTATTAAATCCTGATTTTTGATTCTTTGAAACTTTATCGTCTTCTTTAGTTTTTGACAATGCGATCAATGCATTTTCTTTTTGTTCGTTGGAAGTTAGAAAAGCCTCTTCATCTAGTAAACGTGTTGTCAAATTAATAAGTGTTTGTTTATCTTCTGATGTAGATAACCAAGCTTGTCTGAAGTTTCTATATTTAATTGGAATAGTTCCGATGATTTTCGTGATAATTGCTGTATCACTAATCAGTTCACTAATAGTCCTTGATTTGACGTGCAAGATTTTCAACTTTTGCAACGTGTTGCAAATTGCGACAGTGTCTGTTGAATTCATTACATATTGATGAAAATGTTCATGCACTAACATTTTATTCAATTCACTTTTCTGCTCATAAATTGAATCTAATTTGTCGACTATTTCTTTTGAAGTCTGACAATTTTCGATTAAAGTGATTTGAGTAACCTCAAGAGTAGATGTGAGAATGAACATAGCAGTTGCATCATCTTTTAACCATTCTTGTTTTTCCGCAGGACGATCATTATTCGGTTTTAATGCAACTCCTGTCGCAATTTCATAAAGTCCTTTTGCTCTTAAAGCACATTTTATTTGAAATTTCCATTGATGATAACTACTTCCATTAAATTTGATAACATAAAGTTTTTAATTTCTCTGCCATTTTCTTTAATTTAATTTTGATTGAATGAAACAGATTCGACGATTTACAATTGAGTCACTTTAGATGAGAAATAATCCACTATCTTCTCACTTTTTTGAATTCGTTTAGACAATGTTAAAAAATGTTTTTGATAATCAATGCGCACGACGCACTCGATTGCGCACACGATTTAACGCGGAAGATCGATTTACGAAAACTGATTTCGCGGACTTATTATTTCACTAAGCCACAGTTTACCAACGTTCTGTGCCCATTACCTTTTGAATCAAATGTGAAATAATATATATTCGATCGTTTAACCTTTTTAATTAATCAATTGAAAATACAAAGATCATGAGAAGAAGAATTATTATTATATATCGTAATCAAGGTGATAACAATATTTCAATAAATATGTTTATAGTGAAAATAAAATAAGTACTTGATTTTAAATGTAAATTATAATAATTTACTCCAATACTTTCTAAATATCTACCGATATTAGAAATATCTTTCTAAATATTATAGCTATTGATTGATAGCTTTTATTGTTATGAGCTTCCGCGTTCAGGATTTTCATTCCGGTGTTACTTATTCTAATTACGTTTTACGTATATTTAGATATGTTTATTATTAACGAATCGTTTTAGATCATTTTATTAGCTATTGCTAAAATTATATTTTTCCAGATTGCAAGGTATTAATAATTCTTAAATCAAATAAAATCAATAAGGAGCGTAAAGAGCCACAATGCTAGATTTTCGTGCAAAGGTTATGATATATTCATTAAAAATGTTTACAAACGTTTCAGCCTGCCATCAGGCCTTCTTCAATGTACAAAATAAGAAACAATAAAATATAAAATTCGCCCGCAATGATTAAATAATTAAAAGATGTAAAAGACGTATTTGCAATCCTTTATCGACCATATTGTTGTTCGTTAATAAATTAGATAGGACTGCAATAGATGCAAAAAAATACAATAATAGTTAAAATAAATAAAATAAAAAGAAGGTAAAATTAAGAAAAAAGATAAACGTACTTGTATTAATTACATGATGGAGAAGCGCTCGCCCAAGTAGAAGGAACGAGATGGAAAAGTTAAGACCAGATGTCTTTACATGTTGAACTTGAATATTTTAGTGATCGTAATTTGTTATTGGTATCGTAATTGGTTGTTGAAATTCAGAAATTCCAATTGACGGTAGAAAGGGAGAAAGGGGGGGAGGGGAAGGAGTCAATAGGGAAGGAGAAAGATGGGGGTAAAAGGAAATTGGTAGAGGAAAAAGGAGGAAAAAAAAATTTATAGAGGAGGAATTAAATTAATAATCGGGAGATAGGCATCAGGTAAATGATCCGTGTCGTTTTGATTATTGAGCCCTGCATTTTGTCTTTTAATAAAGACCATTTTAGAAATCAGTCTTTTCGGATAAGAGGGTTCACCGTCCAATATCTTAACATTATTCCAATCAAAATCATGGGAAGAATCAATTCTGTGTTTGGAAATGACAGAAGAAGAACAGCTCTTCTTATTAATGTCGTTTTTATGTTCTTTTATTCTGGTGTTAAGTTGTCTTTTCGTCTGTCCAACATAAGTCATATTACAATTAATAATTCTTCCCTCCCATGGGTACACCTTGTCGTGGTGGGAGGGCTCAGTATCCTTCAGGATGGTGGTTTATCCTTAAGGATTTAAAGGGTAAACCATCCTGAAGGAGAAGCTAACGTACCCTCGACACAGCATTGCCACGAGTCGATCAATGGCTCTTAGGTGGCGAGCGCATGTAATGCATTGAAATGATTATAACAATTGGGCCCTAGCGAATCATCTTTAAAGTGATTGAATTTATTTAATGTAATGTAATATTTTACTTTTACAATAATAATATTTTATTCCTTGAAAAGCAAATAATTTCAATTCTTCCAACTTACAATAAAGTTAAATTAAAGTTTTTACTGAATATTTACTAAAAAGTTAGTTTTTCCTCAATGTATAAGAATTTGATTAAAAATTATGGGAAATAAAGGAAAAAATTAATATGTACAATAATTTTATTTATAAAATACTAAGTTTAACACATTATTAATCTGAACTCGATTTTGTATTTTACAGATCAACTCCGCTCTTGTCCGTTGCGTATGATGGATGGCAACCGCTACGGCTATGGCTACGGCTGCGGCTACGGTTACGGCTACGGCTATGGCTACGGCAAGGGCTGCCGGCAACGGTTGCGGCTGCGGCTACGGCTGGTGCCTACGAATGCGGCTGCGGCTACGGTTGGGCTAGGCTACATAGCTACGGGCCACTCTATAATTCGTCGCTAATGCTGGACATTAGCGACTTATTGAAGAATGGCCCTGCGGCCACGCCTATGTCAATGATCAAGTTTGCGGACGCGTCTACGCCCACGCCGTCGCCAAAGCGCACGCCAGCCCCCAACGCCGTAGTCTACGCTAATGCTAAAACCTACGCCAACGCCAAAGCCTACGCCAACACCAACTCCTACGCCATCGTCAACGCCCACGCCCACGCTGACGCTAACGTCAACACCAACGCCAATAAAATATACGAGGCCTAACGAATCATCTTTCAGGTAATTGCATTTATTTATTAATAGGTATTTTAGTATCATAATAATATTTTTTTCCTTGAAAAGCAAATAATTTCAATTCTTTCAACTTACAATGAAGTTAAATTAAAGTTTTTACTGAATATTTACTAAAAAATTAGTTTTTTCTCAATGTATAAGAATTTGATTAAAAATTATGGGAAATAAAGAAAAAATTTAATATGTACAATAATTTTATTTATAAAATACTAAGTTTAACACATTATTAATCTGAACTCGATTTTGTATTTTACAGATCAACTCCGCTCTTGTCCGTTGCGTATGATGGATGGCAACCGCTACGGCTATGGCTACGGCTGCGGCTACGGTTACGGCTACGGCTATGGCTACGGCAAGGGCTGCCGGCAACGGTTGCGGCTGCGGCTACGGCTGGTGCCTACGAATGCGGCTGCGGCTACGGTTGGGCTAGGCTACATAGCTACGGGCCACTCTATAATTCGTCGCTAATGCTGGACATTAGCGACTTATTGAAGAATGGCCCTGCGGCCACGCCTATGTCAATGATCAAGTTTGCGGACGCGTCTACGCCCACGCCGTCGCCAAAGCGCACGCCAGCCCCCAACGCCGTAGTCTACGCTAATGCTAAAACCTACGCCAACGCCAAAGCCTACGCCAACACCAACTCCTACGCCATCGTCAACGCCCACGCCCACGCTGACGCTAACGTCAACACCAACGCCAATAAAATATACGAGGCCTAACGAATCATCTTTCAGGTAATTGCATTTATTTATTAATAGGTATTTTAGTATCATAATAATATTTTTTTCCTTGAAAAGCAAATAATTTCAATTCTTTCAACTTACAATGAAGTTAAATTAAAGTTTTTACTGAATATTTACTAAAAAATTAGTTTTTTCTCAATGTATAAGAATTTGATTAAAAATTATGGGAAATAAAGAAAAAATTTAATATGTACAATAATTTTATTTATAAAATACTAAGTTTAACACATTATTAATCTGAACTCGATTTTGTATTTTACAGATCAACTCCGCTCTTGTCCGTTGCGTATGATGGATGGCAACCGCTACGGCTATGGCTACGGCTGCGGCTACGGTTACGGCTACGGCTATGGCTACGGCAAGGGCTGCCGGCAACGGTTGCGGCTGCGGCTACGGCTGGTGCCTACGAATGCGGCTGCGGCTACGGTTGGGCTAGGCTACATAGCTACGGGCCACTCTATAATTCGTCGCTAATGCTGGACATTAGCGACTTATTGAAGAATGGCCCTGCGGCCACGCCTATGTCAATGATCAAGTTTGCGGACGCGTCTACGCCCACGCCGTCGCCAAAGCGCACGCCAGCCCCCAACGCCGTAGTCTACGCTAATGCTAAAACCTACGCCAACGCCAAAGCCTACGCCAACACCAACTCCTACGCCATCGTCAACGCCCACGCCCACGCTGACGCTAACGTCAACACCAACGCCAATAAAATATACGAGGCCTAACGAATCATCTTTCAGGTAATTGCATTTATTTATTAATAGGTATTTTAGTATCATAATAATATTTTTTTCCTTGAAAAGCAAATAATTTCAATTCTTTCAACTTACAATGAAGTTAAATTAAAGTTTTTACTGAATATTTACTAAAAAATTAGTTTTTTCTCAATGTATAAGAATTTGATTAAAAATTATGGGAAATAAAGAAAAAATTTAATATGTACAATAATTTTGATTATAAAATACTAAGTTTAACACATTATTAATCTGAACTCGATTTTGTATTTTACAGATCAACTCCGCTCTTGTCCGTTGCGTATGATGGATGGCAACCGCTACGGCTATGGCTACGGCTGCGGCTACGGTTACGGCTACGGCTATGGCTACGGCAAGGGCTGCCGGCAACGGTTGCGGCTGCGGCTACGGCTGGTGCCTACGAATGCGGCTGCGGCTACGGTTGGGCTAGGCTACATAGCTACGGGCCACTCTATAATTCGTCGCTAATGCTGGACATTAGCGACTTATTGAAGAATGGCCCTGCGGCCACGCCTATGTCAATGATCAAGTTTGCGGACGCGTCTACGCCCACGCCGTCGCCAAAGCGCACGCCAGCCCCCAACGCCGTAGTCTACGCTAATGCTAAAACCTACGCCAACGCCAAAGCCTACGCCAACACCAACTCCTACGCCATCGTCAACGCCCACGCCCACGCTGACGCTAACGTCAACACCAACGCCAATAAAATATACGAGGCCTAACGAATCATCTTTCAGGTAATTGCATTTATTTATTAATAGGTATTTTAGTATCATAATAATATTTTTTTCCTTGAAAAGCAAATAATTTCAATTCTTTCAACTTACAATGAAGTTAAATTAAAGTTTTTACTGAATATTTACTAAAAAATTAGTTTTTTCTCAATGTATAAGAATTTGATTAAAAATTATGGGAAATAAAGAAAAAATTTAATATGTACAATAATTTTATTTATAAAATACTAAGTTTAACACATTATTAATCTGAACTCGATTTTGTATTTTACAGATCAACTCCGCTCTTGTCCGTTGCGTATGATGGATGGCAACCGCTACGGCTATGGCTACGGCTGCGGCTACGGTTACGGCTACGGCTATGGCTACGGCAAGGGCTGCCGGCAACGGTTGCGGCTGCGGCTACGGCTGGTGCCTACGAATGCGGCTGCGGCTACGGTTGGGCTAGGCTACATAGCTACGGGCCACTCTATAATTCGTCGCTAATGCTGGACATTAGCGACTTATTGAAGAATGGCCCTGCGGCCACGCCTATGTCAATGATCAAGTTTGCGGACGCGTCTACGCCCACGCCGTCGCCAAAGCGCACGCCAGCCCCCAACGCCGTAGTCTACGCTAATGCTAAAACCTACGCCAACGCCAAAGCCTACGCCAACACCAACTCCTACGCCATCGTCAACGCCCACGCCCACGCTGACGCTAACGTCAACACCAACGCCAATAAAATATACGAGGCCTAACGAATCATCTTTCAGGTAATTGCATTTATTTATTAATAGGTATTTTAGTATCATAATAATATTTTTTTCCTTGAAAAGCAAATAATTTCAATTCTTTCAACTTACAATGAAGTTAAATTAAAGTTTTTACTGAATATTTACTAAAAAATTAGTTTTTTCTCAATGTATAAGAATTTGATTAAAAATTATGGGAAATAAAGAAAAAATTTAATATGTACAATAATTTTATTTATAAAATACTAAGTTTAACACATTATTAATCTGAACTCGATTTTGTATTTTACAGATCAACTCCGCTCTTGTCCGTTGCGTATGATGGATGGCAACCGCTACGGCTATGGCTACGGCTGCGGCTACGGTTACGGCTACGGCTATGGCTACGGCAAGGGCTGCCGGCAACGGTTGCGGCTGCGGCTACGGCTGGTGCCTACGAATGCGGCTGCGGCTACGGTTGGGCTAGGCTACATAGCTACGGGCCACTCTATAATTCGTCGCTAATGCTGGACATTAGCGACTTATTGAAGAATGGCCCTGCGGCCACGCCTATGTCAATGATCAAGTTTGCGGACGCGTCTACGCCCACGCCGTCGCCAAAGCGCACGCCAGCCCCCAACGCCGTAGTCTACGCTAATGCTAAAACCTACGCCAACGCCAAAGCCTACGCCAACACCAACTCCTACGCCATCGTCAACGCCCACGCCCACGCTGACGCTAACGTCAACACCAACGCCAATAAAATATACGAGGCCTAACGAATCATCTTTCAGGTAATTGCATTTATTTATTAATAGGTATTTTAGTATCATAATAATATTTTTTTCCTTGAAAAGCAAATAATTTCAATTCTTTCAACTTACAATGAAGTTAAATTAAAGTTTTTACTGAATATTTACTAAAAAATTAGTTTTTTCTCAATGTATAAGAATTTGATTAAAAATTATGGGAAATAAAGAAAAAATTTAATATGTACAATAATTTTATTTATAAAATACTAAGTTTAACACATTATTAATCTGAACTCGATTTTGTATTTTACAGATCAACTCCGCTCTTGTCCGTTGCGTATGATGGATGGCAACCGCTACGGCTATGGCTACGGCTGCGGCTACGGTTACGGCTACGGCTATGGCTACGGCAAGGGCTGCCGGCAACGGTTGCGGCTGCGGCTACGGCTGGTGCCTACGAATGCGGCTGCGGCTACGGTTGGGCTAGGCTACATAGCTACGGGCCACTCTATAATTCGTCGCTAATGCTGGACATTAGCGACTTATTGAAGAATGGCCCTGCGGCCACGCCTATGTCAATGATCAAGTTTGCGGACGCGTCTACGCCCACGCCGTCGCCAAAGCGCACGCCAGCCCCCAACGCCGTAGTCTACGCTAATGCTAAAACCTACGCCAACGCCAAAGCCTACGCCAACACCAACTCCTACGCCATCGTCAACGCCCACGCCCACGCTGACGCTAACGTCAACACCAACGCCAATAAAATATACGAGGCCTAACGAATCATCTTTCAGGTAATTGCATTTATTTATTAATAGGTATTTTAGTATCATAATAATATTTTTTT
This sequence comes from Linepithema humile, assembly GCF_040581485.1. NCBI lineage: Eukaryota > Metazoa > Arthropoda > Insecta > Hymenoptera > Formicidae > Linepithema > Linepithema humile. Next base: position 20,966,661 of record NC_090132.1, on the reverse strand, counting down.
TCTTGAAAAGCAAATAATTTCAATTCTTTCAACTTACAATGAAGTTAAATTAAAGTTTTTACTGAATATTTACTAAAAAATTAGTTTTTTCTCAATGTATAAGAATTTGATTAAAAATTATGGGAAATAAAGAAAAAATTTAATATGTACAATAATTTTATTTATAAAATACTAAGTTTAACACATTATTAATCTGAACTCGATTTTGTATTTTACAGATCAACTCCGCTCTTGTCCGTTGCGTATGATGGATGGCAACCGCTACGGCTATGGCTGCGGCTGCGGCTACGGTTACGGCTACGGCTATGGCTACGGCAAGGGCTGCCGGCAACGGTTGCGGCTGCGGCTACGGCTGGTGCCTACGAATGCGGCTGCGGCTACGGTTGGGCTAGGCTACATAGCTACGGGCCACTCTATAATTCGTCGCTAATGCTGGACATTAGCGACTTATTGAAGAATGGCCCTGCGGCCACGCCTATGTCAATGATCAAGTTTGCGGACGCGTCTACGCCCACGCCGTCGCCAAAGCGCACGCCAGCCCCCAACGCCGTAGTCTACGCTAATGCTAAAACCTACGCCAACGCCAAAGCCTACGCCAACACCAACTCCTACGCCATCGTCAACGCCCACGCCCACGCTGACGCTAACGTCAACACCAACGCCAATAAAATATACGAGGCCTAACGAATCATCTTTCAGGTAATTGCATTTATTTATTAATAGGTATTTTAGTATCATAATAATATTTTTTTTCTTTAAAAGCAAATAATTTCAATTCTTTCAACTTACAATGAAGTTAAATTAAAGTTTTTACTGAATATTTACTAAAAAATTAGTTTTTTCTCAATGTATAAGAATTTGATTAAAAATTATGGGAAATAAAGAAAAAATTTAATATGTACAATAATTTTATTTATAAAATACTAAGTTTAACACATTATTAATCTGAACTCGATTTTGTATTTTACAGATCAACTCCGCTCTTGTCCGTTGCGTATGATGGATGGCAACCGCTACGGCTATGGCTACGGCTGCGGCTACGGTTACGGCTACGGCTATGGCTACGGCAAGGGCTGCCGGCAACGGTTGCGGCTGCGGCTACGGCTGGTGCCTACGAATGCGGCTGCGGCTACGGTTGGGCTAGGCTACATAGCTACGGGCCACTCTATAATTCGTCGCTAATGCTGGACATTAGCGACTTATTGAAGAATGGCCCTGCGGCCACGCCTATGTCAATGATCAAGTTTGCGGACGCGTCTACGCCCACGCCGTCGCCAAAGCGCACGCCAGCCCCCAACGCCGTAGTCTACGCTAATGCTAAAACCTACGCCAACGCCAAAGCCTACGCCATCGTCAACTCCCACGCCCACGCTGACGCTAACATCAACACCAACGCCAATAAAATATACGAGGCCTAACGAATCATCTTTCAGGTAATTTCATTTATTTATTAATAGGTATTTTAGTATCATAATAATATTTTTTTCCTTGAAAAGCAAATAATTTTAATTCTTTCAACTTACAATGAAGTTAAATTAAAGTTTTTACTGAATATTTACTAAAAAATTAGTTTTTTCTCAATGTATAAAAATTTGATTAAAAATTATGGGAAATAAAGGAAAAATTGTCTTACATAACATGTAATTTGAGCACTGAGTCTCCGTGAGTTGTCAACTTCACGGAGTTGTTTTTTCTGGGTGTTTTTATCGTGGTTCTCTTTCCACTAAGACGGTTGTCGATCAAGACTAACCCTCGCGGCTCGTGTAAAGCACCGGCCTTCGGCCCCATACTTGGGGTTACGGTGTAAGTCGCCACCTATTCCCCCCCCCCCCCTCGTGCACGGCCAGCCGTCATGTCAAAACACCGGCGTGCTAACAAGACTGGCAAGATCCCGGATTTTTTATCGAGGTTTACTCCCCTATCCTGGTGTCGTGAATAACACGCCTAACGGGTCCAGGCATCCGGGGGTTTGGAATCAAAGTCCCCGTCTTTTACCAGCGATTGGGAATAGTCCTTACAGGAGTTGTTGGGTTCCTCACGGTTCCTCCAGCGGAGGGAACCGTGTACCTCTTGCCCCGAAGAGAGGTCTCAGCGGACCACCCTTCGGAGCCCACCGGGGTGAAAAAGAGAGAGGTCGCTAGGCTCTCCCATCTCCCACCCAGCATTATCACGGCGCGTTATTCACGCCTAGGCGCGGAAGGCATGGCCTTATCCGGCCACCTCCTTGGCCCCTCCTCCTCTTTCTCTGAGAGGAGGTCGTGCCTCCCTCCCCCCTTCTCTCCCGCTCAACCTTCTCCTTCCGAGACATTACCGTCTCACAGAAGGAGGAGACTGCCACCCAACTCTCCTCTCTCTCCAACATCCCTCTAACCAGGGAAGGAAGAGAGAGGTCTCCGCCCACCATTTCGACCAGGGTCCGACGCTCTACGGTCCACGCTGGGCACTCCTCCAGCGTGTGCTGCGCCGAGTCCCGGTTGGCCGCGCAATGGTAGCACCGCGTAGTGCGCTGCTTACCTATTCGGCACAGGTAGTCATCAAAGCAATCATACCCGGTGAAAACCTGCGCCAGGCAGAACGAAATTCCGCCTCCCCTCCTGCCTACCCACTTCTGTAGGCAGGGCTGGATAGTCTCGACGGTCTTCAGTTCCGGAAGACCCGGAGTATTGTGTTCGCCCAGTCGGTGTTTCCACTCTCTGAGCGCCCACCTCCGGGCCCTCGCCTTTTCCCTTTCCATTTTCTTGGGAATGATTTCCGGGGAAATGCCACTCCGTCCGACCTCAATCGCGCACCGATAAGCTTCGGCGCGCGAACTAGCGACTAGGTCGAACGGGAGCACCTTTGCCAGGGTCGTGGACGCCACGTACGACACCGTCCGATAACAACGGGCGACCCTGATGGCCATGCGCCGATCGGCCTTACGCACCAAGGCGCTGGCGCGTTTATTGGCCATCAGTCGTTTGCCCAAATCGGTGCCCCGTAAAGAAATACCAATCGGACGGTGTTCGTGTAAAGGTGCCGGACTTTGGCACCTGGATCGTCGAGATTGGGCAGGAGGCGACACAACGCTTTCGCCATCCTGGGAGGTCCACTCTGGGAGCTAGAGCATCGAAATGCTGTATGAACTTAGAGTCCATCCAGGGTAAAGCCCAGATATTTTATCTGGAACCCCACAGGGATATTGGACCCTCCGACGTTAATGTATGTCGGAGGTGGTCTTCCTCCTGTCTTCTTGTAGAAGAACAGGGCTTCTTTTTTCTTGTAGAAGAACAGGGTTTTTGTCTTTTGAGGAGCCACTTCTAATCCTAGGCCCCGTATTACGCGCACTACGCTGGCCACGGCTGCGGTTGCTACAGCCGCGGCCTCTTTTCAATCCTCCCCCCGAGCCATGACAAGTGTGTCGTCGGCGTAACAGACGACGTCAAAGCCAGGGGGAAGGACCGCTCGAAGCACTACATCGTACCCGAAATTCCACAGCATCAGGCCCAAAACAGACCCCTGTGGAACCCCGCGGTACATCCTCCTCTCGCACACCGCGCCTGTTCCGTCCTTGTATGCGAACGTTCTGCCTCGGAGGTAGTCCCACAGGACTGCCCGGAGATACGGGAGCAGCTGAAGATGTTCAAATGCTGCCCCAGACAGTCCCAGGGGAGGGAGTTGAAGGCGTTCACAATATCCAACAATACCGCTAGTGCCACCTCCCCCCCCCCTTCTCCACTACGGCCTCCGAGAAAAAACAGACGTGGCGTATTGCATCCAAAGTCGACCGTCCCTCCCGGAAGCCATATTGTTTATCACTTGAAGTGGGACCATCCCGAGACAGGTGCTGAACGAGGCGTCCTACGATTACTCGCTCATAGAGCTTACCCGCCTCATCCAGCAAGCATATAGGCCGGTATGCGGAGGGTTGCTCCGGCGGCTTGCCATCTTTTTGGAGGAGAACCAGATTGGCTCTCCTCCACCGCGAGGAGAAGGCACCGGATCTGAGGCAGGCGGTGAACAGCCGCCCCATCCGATCGCCCAGCACCCTCGTCGCCAGGGCCCATGACCTGCCGGGAGTTCCGTCGGGTCTAGACGCCTTGGCCGCACCGCCAAGCCTGGCCCGCACTGCGGACATTTCCTCTGCCGAGACTGCCGGCTCCTCGGGCCACACCTCCCCAACCGTGGGGGGGAGGGATGATAGTTCCCCCTACTAGGAACAGTGTGTCCACAATATTCCCGAAAAATTCCGGTTTAAGTTTCTTTGCAGTCGGGGGCGCCCTTGGTTTCAACTTCTTGAGAACTATCTTGAAGAGACGTCCCCACGGATTCCCGGTCCAGGGTGGAAATAAGCACCTTTCACACCCTGGCCTTCGCTGTTTCGATGGCGGCTCGGAGGGCGTTTTGCGCCGCACGAAACCTCTCCAAAGCTATAGTCGTTTCGGCGTGATCCCCTCTTCTGCGTGTTCGCAGGAATCTGCGCCTGGCGGCCGAGGAAAGACGCCTAAGCTCGGCGATCTCCCCGGTCCACCAGTGCATCGTCCTACTGGGGGACCATTTAGATCGTGGCATGGACGCGTCACACGCGTTTTCAACCATGCCCACGACCCTCATGGCTTCCTGATCCAAGTATACGGCCTGACCGGATGGCATCGGCTAGGATTCCGCCAAAACAACCGCCATCAGGACGTCCTCCTCCATCTTCCGAAGGACCCAGCCCCTTTTCGGGGTGCTACGCCGGCGACGGCCGAGCGTTACGGTTGAGGTGGTCGAGGCCTCGATCACGATATATCGATGATCGGAACCCGAGTCTAGGTCTTCTTCCACCCTCCAACCCGTAACCCCGCGTGCGGCCGACGGAGAAGTCTACGTGAGATCCACGATGGACTCCCCCCGGGTACGCACGCAGGTGCTCCTCGAGCCTGTGTTTAACAGACACAGGCCGAGTGCCGCCGCCCTATCTCCCCCCCCTCCTGTCGGTTCGCGAAGAATTCCATAACATCGACCAGGTGTTGAAATCCCCCGCAACAATGGTGGGTCGGGAGAGGCATCTACGAATGCAGTCCCCAAGCCCTAACAGGAAGGTTTTAAAGGAGGGGAGCTTCCACCTCGGTAAGACGTAACACCCGAGGATAAAATAATCCTCCCACTCCACCGTTACGTAGCCCAGCCCGGCCCCAAACTTGGAGCTTGGGAAGAAGTTCGCGGTGGGCCGCCAGTAGATGGCGACCCCCTCACCCGTGGGATCCGTAAACCAATGGGGGTGGTCCTCCAGTAGAGCTCCGTGGCCACCCCCAATTCAAATCCACCCTCCGCCATGGTTTGTAGGAACAAATCCTGTGCCACGGCGGAGTGGTTCACATTCGCCTGGAGGATCCTTAAGGGTGGCACGGCCCTAGTCGGAATCTTCCAGTTGCTGATCACCTCTGACTCCTTAGCGGTCGGTGTTGGCTTGTGTTTGCCAACACCACGCCGTTCAAAGTCCCCCTTGGGCCTCTCCTCCTTCGGCTTAATCCAGGGGGTCTCATCCTCCTCTGAGGTCGCCTCCGCGATTGATTTTTGGGCGGGCGCGGGGGCCAATGCCACGCTCGATGTGCCCACCTCCTTGTTGTTTTCTGTGGGGGCGGACGCGGGGGCCAATGCCGCGTTCGGAACACCCACCACCACCATTACCGTTCCTGCGGGAACTGACGCGGGGGCCAAGGCCGCGTCCGGGGTTCCCGCCTCCCCCACCTTTATTTTTTCTGCAGCTCCTAAAACATTGTAAGGGCCTCTCCTCGAGGATTAAGGCCCTTACTTTGGCCCAACCGACCTGGATGCGGCCCGTCTAGGGGGCCTAGGAGGCATCAGGCGACGACAAAACAACATTGTGGTAAGTAATTTATCGTTAAAAACGTTATTTTTTAAAAATAATAGTGCAGGGACTGATTTAAAACACCAGTATTGTTTCAATCAAAGAGCTATTTTGATTAAAATAAAAGATAGAACTATGTATCCGTATTACACACAGAATGATCACAATATGATATAACAAAGCTTCAGAAGCATAAGTGAATAATACAATTATATTCCTTAATTTATTTCAAGTAAATTTGAGTTAAATTTAAATTTAAAAATTTAATTCTTTGTTTAGACGTGTGCATAAATAAACGAATATAAAGTTTAATGTGCGCAGTAATTATTTTATTAATATTAATTATTTCAAACACTAATCTGCATTTATTTTTTTATTTTACAGATCAACATTTTGTGCGCGTAATCGGTGCTACAAAATATATTCGTTCCGTCGTATAGTATAACAAAATGCGCGTCGGGAGTGCCGTTAATGCCGAGAGTTATAGCGAATCTATAGATGAACGCATTTTTGCTGTATGACAAATATTGGGACACGATTTTTTTTGACTTTAGGCTTGGCTCGGGGGAGGGAAAGGTCGGTTTCAATCATAAAATCTCCACTACAGCAGGGCAATCTTCGGGTCTACGTGCAGCGCGCTAGTTGTACAGATAGCCGGACTGTCAAAGGTAGTCGAGGACGGCTACCGGAGTTAGTCAAACGCTACCGATTGCTTTTCAGATGTCTTGTATCTAGTTGGTTGATTGGATGACTAATCACCTCATCTTCTTCAAGCTTATCTTTGCCTTCTGTTTTGAGAGAATCGTGCCCCAATTGGTAAATGTGGTCGTCTGAAACGCGGACGGAATTCGCGCGTAACGTCACAGCTTGGACAATTCGGTTCGATTCGCCTGTGATGTCGGGAGTGCCGTTTTAAGTATCGCGCGATTTTCGTATTCAGGTACGCATGCGAGCAATGCATGCGCCGCGAACGCGTGAGATTCAATGTGAGTGCTTCGAAGGACCACTGAGAGGAGGAGGAGGCTCAGGAGGAGCATCGGGCGCCGGCGGAGCAACTTTACGGTAAGCAATAATTCATTTATTTGTTGAAAATATTGTACACACATTAAAATATTTGAAAGACAAAAAATTCACATTAGTTAATATTTATCATTATTAGAATTTATTCGCATATTTTTTTACTTTTTATTTAAATAATTAAACTTTTTTAATAATTCTTTTATTACATATTTGCTTAGAAAACGAATTAAAAGTTCGATGTACTCAATATTTTTTATGATTTCACAAATATTTCATATTGTGAACGCTGCTATAATTTTGATTTATTTCGTGTTTTACAGATCAACTATGCAGATCAACAGAACGACAACTCCGCTGCTGCGCATCAATCGGTGAGTTAGTTTAATTTGTCTTTTATTATTAAGATAATGGATCAAATAATGGTGTAAAAATATATAAACGCGAGACACTTTGCAGGTCGTATAATTTTTATTGCCTTATAGTAGTTATATCAAAGTTTTATTCTCTTGTATTTTTTAAAAGTATTTTGAGTTGTACGTGCATTTGTTTTTAAAAGAACGAAGTACTTATTTTTTTAGTTTTAATTTATATTAAATTTAATTATGTGTTACTAATACATTAAAAAAAAGCAAAGTGTTTCTAATTTTGATTTTGATTGAGCCCGAAGTTGAAACAACTTTCATCAGCCTAATAGCCCTTTGAATGCATATATATTAAATATTAATCATATAATATTAAAAATATAATCATACACCAGAATACTTTAAATAAAATTATAAAAGGTACACTATTTCTTCGATTCATTATCTTAAAATGGATAGGCTAGGACTTAGATGCGTTGATGAATATTTAATCCTGGAATATTTCCTAAATGTATTTCATGATTGACAGATCAGAACAAAATATATTGAATTATTCAGAAAGTTTGTAGAATTTTTTGATGACAGAATTGAAAACAATTTTTATATGTTTATATATCTTTATTTAATAATGTATGCACAAGTTGTTAAAGATGGCCAAAAGTTGTCGAAAACAATGGTGCATATATTACTGAACAAAGATGACTCTAAACATATAAAAATAGTTTTCAATTTTATTATAAAAATTATTACAAATTTTTTAAATAACCTAATATATTTTTATTCTAAATAATGTACTTATGTTTATATATTTATATATGTTTATATATTTATTTATATTTTTTTTATATAAGAAAAAATAGAAGAAAAAAATATTTAAAAAAAAGATTATACATAAAATAAAAGATAAAACTTGTTAATACATAGAAAAAAAGTATTTGCTGCCGCAGTAAATTTTATATAAGCTATCGTAGCAAAATTTCTTACAGTTGATTATTATTTGAACAGCAAAGAGATTTGTTATAGATAATAATTTTATTTACCGAAATTAGTTTTTAAATCTGCAAATTATATTGCTAATATATAATAAGAAATTTATTTTTATCTTATTATCAAAGTTTGTATTAATGGCGACAATTCATTGCAATAGTAAAATAAATTTATTAAAAATTAATTATTTTGTTGTAACAGCGAATTTTAACTTGTTTTCTCATCTCAAAATTTGTCGATTTTTTGAACAAACCAGATTTGTTGCATATTGAATAATCTGTAAAAGTAGTTACAATAGCGAAATTTTATCGCTAACATATTTAACATGCACTAGCAACGATTATTTTATTGCGATAGCAAAATTCCTTTCCTGTGTGTAAATGTGTACTTTCATTTCTTCCTTCCCTACGGTAAGTGGTTTATTTTTTTATATCTTTCCAGGATTAAATATTATAAATTGGCGTTGAAAAGCAAAAGTAAGAAAATTTTTAAATACATATGTACCACAAATGTATCACAAATGTAAATTAAAAATGAAAAAGAAAATTCTTTTACACAAACGTAAATATATTAATGAATTATGATATATTTGAAATAATTTATTTAATAAAAAAGGAGTGCATGTTTTATTAACAATTTATTTACAATTTTGAAATATATATTTATTCTTGCTATACGTCAATTTCTTCGCAATCTTTCCTAGCCTACCCATGCATCCGTGGTCCTATGGCTTAACACTAAAACTACCAAAGCGGTCAAAATGACAGGTTTATTCTTTTTAGAATAATTATTTAAATTTATAATGTATTTGTTGAGATTTTTTTCTGTGACTTGTTGCATTGTGTTAAATAATTTAATTAATTAATGTACTTTTTCTCTTTATCACTTTTTATAAAAAAAGAAAAAAGAAATAGAAGTTGGTATATGTTAATCGTCGGTAGTTCCAGTGTTGATCCCATGGTTGAGCATGGACTTTCGAAATTCGTGGTCCCATTGATGATGGTCGAGCACGGATCTCGAAACATTGATATGATCGAACATTGAACAATGGTCGACTATCAATACAAATTTCGGACGCAACTAGCGAAAACTGAGCTGAGCTCTGCGCTAGAGTCCTGCGAGAAACATCGAGACAATCGCTCTCGGATTTTCGATGCAAATAGCGGTAACTGAGCTGAGCTCTGCGCTAAGCATCACTCGAAAAACGCCGAGGTCGTTATCCTCGGAATTCTCTCAAGTGAGAGATGTCATTTGCGTACACGAAAATGCGTATAACGTGATATTAAATCGATACTTATAAATTAAACCGTTAATTGTTAAATCATTTCCTCTATCCGCGTTTCTCGGTTTATTTGATTTACACGAGTTTTCAGATATCTACATCTTTTATTAGGTAGGATTTTCTATTAGATAGAATTGTTTTATTAGGTAGGATTTTTTGTTAGGCAGGATTAAACAATTTTGTATAAATTTTGTATTTTTTTTATTTCTGTGCATCGATAAATATTGAAACTTCTGCTTTGACAGTGAGTTTGTAGTTTATTGATGACAAAAATAATGATAAAACTTCGGGTGGGCAAACAGCAAGATTCTCTTTCGAAAAACGAAAGATGTTTCTTGCGCAAATAAAGCATTATATTGAAAGTAAGGCGTTTAGATGTTTAAATATATAGAAAATAACTTTCACGATAGGAAAGTTTTCTACAGTTTTATAAGATACTTTGCTCTTTTCAAATAAAATTTTTTAAATTTTCCATAAATCTTTTAAACGTTTAAACGTCTTTATTGACATCTTGATAGCAAATAAACTATTATATTAATTTTTATAATTGAAATATCGAGTTCAAAGGAATGATGAGGGTACATCTTCCTTTTATTTAATATTATTTTTGTTTTATGTTATTTTGTGTATTATTTCAGTGAAAAATTAAGAGGGCAATATATATAAGAAAATATATAAAAAGGTAATATAAAACAAATTATTGTTAATTCTATTTTAAATTATTTTGTTATATATTGTTACATATATTTTCCTCTATTCATTTTTCGATAAAAAAATGTTTCGTTTATTTGGAAATTTCATTTGTATTTTTTTGCGATTATCTACTTATCACTTAAGAGATATGAATGTTTTTTTCAATTTCTTACATAATTGCGATTACCATTGTAGTCGATCTCTTATATGTAAAACGATGCAAATGGAATCTTCAATAAATGTACAATATGAATATAAATGTACAAAATAAAATTTCCAATTCGACAATATTCACATTTATTTGTTTTAGGTTATCGAACAATGATATATTATGACAATGAAAAATGAAGAATAGTTTCCTAAAACAAAATAAATATTTTTTAGATTTTTATTAAACGCTTTTATTTTTTAGGTGTAATTTGTCAGGTATGATTTTTCAGACTTTTATTTAATGTTTCTTTATCTTTTATATTTATATATTTGATATGTATATGTATATCTGGTTAATGCTTTTAAGAAAGTTTTTTAACATGCTGTTTGATGTAGCGTCATAAAAATTTTAATTTTTTATCTATAATTATTTTCAGATTTTAACTTAATATTTTAATTTTTCAGATTTTAATTAAGTTTTTATTTTTTAGGTGTGATTTTGCAGGTATAATTTTTATTTTTATTTAATGTTTCTTTATCTTTTACACACATTAAAATATATAATTTTGTAATACATATAATTGTTATATTGAATTAACCAGTTGAGTGGTAATGTATCATATATGTACAAAAAAAAAGTGCCAAACGTGGTAATGTATCATATATGTACATTTCTAAATAACTTCACTAATTTTCAACAGATTTACATAAAAGTTGATATCCTAAGGTTTTATGGACTGCTGAACTCGAATCTATTGTCAAAATTGTAAAATTTAAAATGGCGGATCCAATATGGCGATTGTTAATTGTTAAAACGACTAAAATATTAGAGTTAGGTGAAATATTTATTTGTAGAGCTTTTTATGAGCTTCATTTTTTGTTTGACAACTTTTTTCGTACAATGAATATTTTCTGAAACAATTAACAAAAACAGTTTTATTTTTTAACCTTTGAGGGGGGCTAGGGGGCGGAGGGGGCATTTGCGCCAAAAATCCATTTGGAAATATTATTTACTAGATAAAATAAGTATTTAGATAAAATAAGTATTTAGGCTGAATATAAGCCAAATCGGAGGTGATAGCTTTTCGGAAGTCTTCCCCCCTTTTTTGATCCATCTCCACTTTTAACTGGAAAGTCGTAGTAAACATTTTCAAAAATCATTGTTCTTGTCTTGAAACGCCCTTTCAAATAATCCCTACTCGATCCATAGTGCCATTTAACATTTTAGACCCCTATTCTGCTCCCCGCCCCCAGGGGCAGGGGGGGGGGAATCCACACCCATTCCGAAAAGTTGCTTTTTCGAAAACTTTGAACCCATGTTTCACCGTTTTCCGATATTCTAACTTTTGACACAAATCTTTCGGAAAAGTCTACCACTCAACTGGTTAACATTTATCTTATGACGATGTTGGATAAACAAATATGGGAAATATTTGCCGAATCGATAACAATTGATAAGTGTATTACCAGAAAACAAATATATGTATTTGTGTACAAATTAATTAAATATATCGAGCTGTTTGTGTGTTATCATAGATTTGGTTCTGTATTTCTTGTACGGCGTATGGCATAGTAATAACCGAGAAAGGAAGTTATCATCGAAATCTACTGACAAAAAAAATGGCGAAAAAAAATTTCTAATGGCAAAGCATGGGGAAATGGTGACGTTTCTCATTACACGTGATAAACTAAGAAATGGTTATAATAATGTGTATTTAGTGCTCTAACATTCTTGCGTTGTATAGTTAAATATATTTTATACATTTATAAATAAAATTTTATTAACTATATACTATTATTTTATACTATATCTTTATCATTTATCTATTTTATACTATTGCTTTAGCATTTATTTTATACTGTATACTATATCAATACAAAACAAATTAAAAACTGAACTATGTTTTCTCTTCCTCTCATTGTTAAAATTTTATAATAATACGATATATTGGCAAAAATTTGATTAATTATTATGAAAGAAACAACTCGAAAATATAATTGCACGTTCGGGATTCACGATAACAATCAACGATAGCAAAGAGAAATAAAAAGTCGTATAGTTAATTTTGTACGTCGTCTGTGTCGCGTTTATACTACGCCTAAACTACTTGAATACGCTTTCTATGTTTTATGCATAAAAATGAAATGTATTCATTAATATATTCGCGTTTTACAGCATTGACAGCACTTTTTTATGTCATATCATAACATTAAAATATAAATAAATATGTAAACTTTCATAAATAAATTATTATCACAATTTTTGCAGCGTTATTTTAAACTCGTTAGCCTTGTCTAAGATGAGAATTGATTTTATTCCATTAAAATACCGCATTTTAATACATTTACGACGTTTTACGTTGTCTTATATTTTTATATAAATAAATATATAAGTTAAAATTAAAAATAAATATCCTCGAAATAAAATGTTTAAAAAAGAAATACTGTTTTGTATGTGTATGAATACCGACTTTCCACACAATAAATCTCGATGAAATAAATTTTGCAAAATACACGGTTTAACGAGTCATTTATATACAAATTTATAACTATCAAAATTAATTTTTTATAATTTTTATCCTTTATTACCTCAATTCAATTTTAATTAAATATAAATCAATATTCACAAAGAAATAAATATTCAAGCATCAAGTATCTATCTATCATAAAAGAAGGAATTTTGCGCAATTGATTTACTTCAAATAGGTAATAGAAAATGGAAAATACAAATTATATATCTCAATAAATAAGAATTGTGTAACAAATTTCGCATTGTACATCGATTAAATTGCGTATTTCGAAAGATTTATTTAATCGAAATTTATTGCGTTGGCAGCCGTTTTCACGCAAAGCGACGTGTTTCGTGACATTTCTATTGCGTGAGCATTTATTAATTTAATTTTTATTCATATATTTATTTATTTGTGTTACAATACGAAATAGAAAAACGCTCAAAAAGCTTTAAAACGTGGAATTTTAATCAAGTAAAATTAATTTTTATATTGGATTACGTTGACAAATCTACAGATAAAAATTTTAAAAATACAATAGAAGGCAAAAAATAAAATAGTAAATTATTTATCAAAATTAAAACTCTGAACGCCAAGGAATATCTTATAATGTGGAAAATATACAGGGTGAGGCAAAAGTATGGAAACCCCCGAATAAGTTTTGAGAAAGGCATTTTACGAAAAAATGTTAAATACAAAAGTTTTAGGAAATTTCTCTGGCTTTTCAATGGTGATCTTGGATTTGACCTTGACCGTGACCTTGAAGGTCATTTGAAGGTCAGAGTAATTTTTTAAAATGGAAACCCCTATTTTTTATTCCAAAATCTAATATCTGGTGTCAAGAGCTTTTTAAAACACTATAATGAAGTTATTTTTCATTAAGTACTTTTCGAGTTATGAGGCTTGTAAATTACAGTATTTTGACATAAAATACAAAATATCTTGTAAAACATTCAATTTTTGGGAATTTTACCTTAATACTTTTATGCATAAAATAATGAGACGAATCAATTGGTATAAAGAAAACACATTGGTTTTAAAAAAAAGTATGCAGTTGCATGTTGCAAATAATTTACAATACGTGTGTATTATTTCAAATCTGATTGATATACATAATCATGTTTTACAAGTATGCATTATCGACACTTTGTAGATATAGCACATATCGGAACCAAAAAGTCGTGGACGTAGCACGGAAGAGACCCAAAAGATCGTGAACATTGCCTACGGGATTCGTGGACATTGGCTACGTAGTTCAATGTGCACGTTTTGTGCACATAGAGGCGCTAACCCACGGAAACACGTAAAATGCGGGCATGTCTACTCTCAGTCTTCTCTCTGCACGTAAAATGCGGGCATGTCTACTCTCAGTCTTCTCTCTGCTTATACATATATGCACCCCAAGCTAAAAATGATTCTGTGCCAAGAGAGAAAAAGTCTAAGGGATGCTTGTTCTTCTTTTATCTTGGGTGGCTTGCCCCCCTCCATCCATGCTGCTCGCTTCTTGCGTCTCAAATCTGGCTACACATCCACTTCACTTACACAATCATTTTCTGCACGTAGCCATTGTAATGCCCGAAATAATTTTGCAGATGCTGCGTTTTGAGTATAATACATATATTATGTTGAATGGTGACTAGATTTGCAAAAAAAATGTTTTCAACTATTTAAGAATAATATTACAGGTAAGGTTCTGCAGTTTTTGTATTTGTTTACAATAAAGCTACGAAATACAAATGACATTAGTCCATACTGGAAATAATATTAATATTACTGTAATCATATGATTACAGCTATCATTAACTCAGTCATTTGAGTTGTAAGGAAAATTTACGGTTTAAAAATGTTGCAACTGTCATATTTATTGCAAAGACTAAAAATTTTTTAATTAATCTTAAAGAAAGGTTAAGTCAAAATTTTCGTTAATTATATTTACACTTTGACATCTGTTATGTATTGTACATATATTTAGAATCTGGAAAACTAATTTTCATGGCAAGAATTTGGTTTTTTTTTAGAATTACTTCTTTAAGATTAAAATTTATATATGTAAACATATAACATATAGATATAACATAATTTTATACAACGTCAATGGCTGCGTTCCGTAAAGAGCATATGCGCGCATGTATCTACAGTATACGTTACGTATACTGTAGATACATGCGCGCATATGCTCTTTACGGAACGCAGCCTATGAAACATTTCTGCATATAGCGCTCAAAACCTTGTCATTCCAAACACATGTGCCATATTGTTAATTGCTAATTATTGATGTTAATTATACAGATTCAGGTGATGACCTTTCGCCGAGTACACACAATGGACACAGTGGTTTATAATTAAATATCTACTTGCAATTAAATCAACACAATGGACAATCTTTCGGATTCATTTCGAGGGGAGCTGGACTCCGTAACTTCGACAGACTCTCTTCAATTGATCACAGATGAATTCCATCTGCGACATCTCTCTACACCTGACGTCTCAAACATTGAACTGTCCAAGCGAGTCGCCCTACTGGAACTGGAGAATGAGCGGCTACGTGTAGATTTGGAAAACGTGCGGATTGATCTCAACGCTCGGATTGCAGCGAACCAGGGTCTCAAAGGCAAGATAACCGAGCTGTTTGTGGAGATGCAAACGGTGCTGCAGGACAAGCACAAACTACAAAACACGCTGACCGATACCAATAACCGTTTGTCCACGGCGGAGGCCTCCGCAAAGTGGTACCAGTCGCAGGTGCACATCCTGATGGCTGGCAAGAAGAGCTTGCAGGTGGAGATAGACACGTATCAAAACATACTAAAGCAACGACAACAAGCGATAGCGGATGTGAACGCCAGTTATAAGAAACTGAGCAATGAGTATACCGAACTCGCGCAACAGTATCAAAGAGAGAAGCAGGAGATGCAGAGTACGATCAAGAATCTGCAGTCGCATATCCGTTCCGTTAACATGGCGCACGATACGTCGGACGGAAACTCGACGGGTAGTTCAACAGACATGTCTATGATGCTGGAGGCGACTGAGGATGAGTTGCGAAACACTAAAGCCGAGTTGAAAACGCTGGAGCAGCGCCTGCTGAGTAACGAGATAGCCAGGATGTCAATGGAAAATACACTGAGCAAGCAGCGCGTCCTAATCTCGTCCATGGAGGAGTGTATGCAGAAATGCGAAACGGAGAAAAATGAAACCGCTGATCAGTTGCGAAAAACGCAATTCGAAATGCAGAAACTGAGCTCTGAGAATGAGACGTTGCAGACCTCCTTATTGGCATCCAAACAAGAGCAAAGTCAAGTGGAGGACGCGATAGCTCATCTGAGAATACAGCTGGGCAAGATGATAGCGCAGTACAAGCTCTTGAAGTCCAAGAACGCGGAATACGAGGAGAAATTGAGTACCATGCAAGATCTCACGAATGAGAATAGACGCTTGAGAACATTATCGCACAAGGCAAACGGTGCTCTGCTTAAGAAACTCAGAGAAGAAAAGACGAAGATAAAAAATTTAGAGCAGAAACTCTATTACAAGCAGATGAACAGTCAACTTAACAATATGGTATATTAATATTATTGCTAATAACATCATCATCTTATTTTTCCTCACATATATATAATTATAACATATAATTAAAATATAATTTCTCATCAGAAAAGTATTTAATATTTCGTTTTTCTTTTCCAGAGAAATAAAACTGAGCATTCTTTGCGCGAATGCCTGCAACAAGTTCTATCAAGAAACAAGGTAATTTATTCTGATACGCTATTTAAAATAAATAAAATAATATTATCTCAAGAAAAGATGAAACATGCAAAAATTTTGTTGTTGTACACTTTGCAGGATTTACAAGACCGATTGAAATCGGTGACGAGGATAACCGACGATAGTGTTGACGAAGGATACGGCGACAGCAACAGTATTAATACTTCCTCGGTTTCGTTGGACATTCCGTCGCCGTCTCCCATAAACTCAGTATTATTGAACAGCGCTGTCGACGTCCTTGCGCGAAGCAAAGACTTCGGCTTGCCAATGCAAGAAGAGCTGAACACACTTCGGTCAACGATAGAGATATTTCGAAACCAATGCAACATATTGAACCAGAAAAAGAGTTTTCATTCCAGTCTTAATGATGTGATTCCTACAAGAGATTCCACGTAGCTTGAGATCTATTTCTTGTTCGCTAATACGCGAATAAAATATAGGCAAAGCAAATAATGATATATCCAATCTATATGAAGCATTCACATATATCGTATTTAATTGAATTCAAATTAGGACCATAATTGACAGATAAACTGAATGTAAATATTACTTTCAATATTTGATGATAGTATTATTAACTGAGCTATAAGAGGTTGTAAATGACAGCATTAATATTTATTTGTTATTGTTGAATATTTTATATAATTGTTATTTATCATGTGTTATATATTTATATGTTCTTATCTTTGTATTCGATATATTCGGCTTGCAGCTATTGATTGAAAAATGCGTATTATTTAAATTTGCCAAATGATGGGAGAAATCTATCGACATTATTTATTTTGCAAATAAGTATGAATATAAACACTAATGCTTATCGCAATCAGAACTATTATAAGCGCAATAGCTATATACAATATAAATATCATTGTATTAATATAAAAAAATGGCCAACATAATGTAAATGTCAGTATTACAAAAATGTAAGAGATGAGGGATATATTCATATATTGTTATCAAAGAGAAATTTTTACCGAGATGTTGCAGTAAGATTGATGCAAACTGTGTGCAATATTTTTTATTAAAAATAAAATAAAATATACAGAATAAATTAGTGAGTGCGACGATATCTTATGTACTTACAGTTACTGTAAAGAGAAATAGAGAGACATTGTAAATATCTTTCGTATATCAGATATATTGTAATATGGTGTCCGTAGAATCGCGATAAAGAAGAATGTTGATTTTTCAAATATTGTTTTAAAATTCTATTCGTTACATAAATTTCGTCGTGAAAAGAAAAGAACGTAGAAATGTGAATTACACTAATTCTCTGCATAACAATAGATATATAATTACGTATATAATATGTATATATTACAACAGCTTTGAATATTATCATGAATATAATTACCCCGACTTTGCATTGTATTGTTTCCGTAAGAACTCGAACGCGACAAATGCGTTGAAAATATGATGACAGATCTAAATATATGTATATACGTTATTGGAAAATTTGCGTATATGTTTTCAACAATCTCGCCTGGTAATTTTCTATTTATTATTCCTATGACGCTAAATTGCGAGAAAGGTGCCTTAATTCGATACTAATTAAACACATGGATAGATATTGATAAAACTCTATGTCAAAACTCATGTCAATAATATCACACTTTAATTAATCAGATTTTGGGAATCGACTTCTCTAGATTAAGAAAATGCATCTATCAAAAAAGCTTCGGATATAGAAAACTAATATGAAAAATTTGTATTTATTGGATTGCTCTACAGCGTCATAGAATCTTAATAAAATGCAGAAAGAGAGAAATCAATATATATTAAGTTACACAAACAATTTCATCACTCTGCGAGATAATCGTAATAAAAAACTTGACTATACGTGCCTAGAAATACCAAGTTGAATTTAAAAAAATATATATAATAAATGAATAAATACAAAAGAAATAGTAATAAGAGAAAACTAAAGAGAAATCTGCTTAGCCTCATATTAATTCCGTGCTGGATAATGGTAAATATATAAATAACGAAAATAAACAAAACGTTTTCAAATAAGAGTTTAATGTACGTGTTATACATCTTTTTTTTAGTCGAAGATAATGTAATAACGCATCGCATTGTACAGAAGCTGCGTATACTTGGCAAGTTCTTGAGGCATCCGAGTGTGCTTGCACACAGTGATATCTGTATATATGAATGTAAAAAAGTGACATAATAAAAAACTAAATAAAAATCATCGCTTTCTAAAGTATCACAGACATGCGTAAAACGTAAGAGAGGAGTAAATAGGTACTCCCTATACAAAGTCAAATCCCTGTGTTTTTTTCTCTTTTTTTTTCTTTTTAATAATCCGACATTCTTTGGTACTTACAAATAGAAATAGATCGCAGGAGTAACTTAATTATTATATTCGATATATAGAGACAGTGATTTCCACATTCATAATGTATAAAAATCTTCAAAACTAAATCGACTCGAATATTATTTAGACTTCCACAAGGATATTAATTTTAAAATAAGGTGTAGTCATATTTGAAACAAATTTAAATATTATTCCTTGAAATACTTAAACAATATGTACTTAATAAAAAGAAAGTATTATCTCTCAGAGCAATACACAATTTTTTTTAGTATTTTTTGCTGGCGACTATCATTTAAATATGATTAGTTTATATTAGTAAATTATCTTTCTATTATCATTTCTTATCTAGAGATCAAGACAAGACACTACAATTTAAATTATTTTTATAATTTAATGATAACATTACCCAAAAATGCTTTTAAAGCAGTTCATATACGACAACGAGTCTTTAACTCATTGTCAGTTCAATTTTGTTGTTTCTTTAACTTTAATCATTACAAAAGCATTTTATGAATTATACATTTTACTAATTATGTAAATATCATAATAGCTAGTACAGCCAAATATGTCTGATGTGTGCTAAATTACAGCCATAAACTTCTTTGTGTATTTTACATTAATTTCAAATTTTTTAACAAAAATTCAATTAAGGAAATTAGAAAATTCAGTTAAAAATTCAATTCTAAAAAGTAAAACCACTTAACTGATTGAATTCCAAAGTAAATTAACTGGTTAATTTAAAGTGGGAAAATTTTGTGGGCAATTTGAAAGCATTCGAATTCTCGTGCGGCTAAAATTTCATTACTTTAGCCTATTACCCTTTTGTAAGTATCACATTCATGTGGAAGAGTTTATACACAAGGTTGCTAACAATTTTTTTTCGATATAATATACATATACATATATTGAGAGAGTATCTACAATAGACGATGCCTACGTCCCCTTAAAATTAAAGTTGAGTTCACGCAAAAATATGTAAACTGAACTCTACAGTGCAAATACAAGGAACTTTACGAAGGAGTATAACTTAAATTAACAGAATTAATTCTTCTTAACAGAATTAGTTGTGTCTAATACGAAACTTGTCCTGCGTTTGAATCTGACGCAATGAATACGCTTCACTTTTTTTTTTTTTTTTTTTTTTATCACAATTGTCTATGCTTGCCGATCGTAGGCACTTCGACGTTAAACTCGAACTGCGAACGACGTAAAGACGGATCTTTCCTACAAGTTTATGCTATTCTAAAGCGTATCAATTTGCAAAACGTCTCCAGGAAATGTTCAGATATGCCATATACTTTCTTCGTGAGCGGAATGAGCATTGTATGGCACACAATTCGCATATATAATATGTTCTAAAAGATCGCTCTAAATGCTACTCAAAACTGTTTGAAATATCACATTTTACTACAAAATCTAATGATTCCTAACAAAATTGAATAATTGAAAAAAAAGAAAGTTCCAACTTTAAATTTCAATATGCACATATAGAAAAAATTTTTCTAATATAATTTTGGTAGAGCGACTTTTAGGACATTTTATATAAATTTTTATAATTGTCATTAAATATTTAGAAGAATATTAGAACAGGAGTAGAAATTGATATAATTTTGTTGAATTTAAATTCATCAAAGCTATATCGATTATAATCCAGTGCGTTATGCAGTATCATATGCTGAGCATAATAAATGGTGTCCGTTAATTTTGATTATGTTAATTTCATATAAAGTATAAAATATTTTTTAAATAGAATTTTTGATTGCTTAAATGTTCTTATAACTCACTGTTGCACGAGATTGAATTGTAAACTATTCGCATTGTTATATTTTTTTAATATTATCGTCTAGGATTGTGCATTTAAAAAGAATGCGTCAGGTGAAGCAACTAATGTCTTAAATGCAAATTTGATGCATTTCTTTTAATAGATCATTTTTAATAAAAAATAAAAAATTAAAAAGTACTTATATGCGTAATATCAGCATCGTGACAGAGACGATAAAATCAAAAAAAGATAATCATTGCAGATGAATTTGAGTGACTTTCTCGCACTCGTGGCAGTGAATATAAAAGTAAGGTGATATTTGAAACATCGGTTCTCTTCGCCTTCTAAAATTGTATCGCTTGGGAATTCAATTTCTATCTATACTCGCGCTGTCGATAAAAATTGCACTGCTATTAAATTGCTTCAAGCGCGCTTTCTTTTCCTATCTGCTCAGTAATTCTCGATGCAATGTAATTGTAGCGGAATGATAATTTAACACCTAATTTAAGTTTATTTCTTACTATATATCAATATTTAACTTCTTTGTATTTTTTAATTATTATAATTCTTACATTATTATTTGATTGCACACATATGAATATTATATAGTCTAAGGTCGCGAAGACATTCTAATTTGTATATTCTTTAGTCCTTAGATGATCTATTTTAGGAAAACAGAAGTAATTTTTCCGGATGTCACTCAAAAATTTCCTTTTCAAGTTGAAAATTGCTGTACCTTTTCTTGACATACGGTAAGTATAATTTTTTTTTTTTCACTTAACATAAATGAACTAATAAGGTTGTAAAACTTTTGAATAAAAAGATGTGTAAACTATAATTGAGATCTTTGCAACCGATGCTCAATTAATGTAATAAATTTAAAATAAACTCAGGAGAGTCTAATAAATTTATAAATAACGATATTTTTAAACGTTGAGGAAAAACTTGCTACTGTTTGTGACTTTTTTCAATATATAAAACATTATTATTTATTTACGCGAAAGACGAAGAGAACCGACGGATCGAATGTCACGAAATCCCGCACAAATTATAAAGCGAGAAAAGAATAAAAGGAACTAAGGTGAAACAATATCAGCTACTTTGTACGATTGCGGATCGTTCGAAGAGAGAGCACCACAGCTTCGGTCTATGTAGACAGCCCAAACAGGAAGTCGCGACGCACCTCATCGTCATAACGATGACAATGAGGATGCTGCCGTCGAACAACGACACCTATAAGTTTATAATCGCGGCGAAACTACTCGAGGAGGATAGACAACCATTGTATATTACATTGACGATTACGCTACTAATGCTAATCAGAATATTGTATACACTTAGCGAAAGAGCGAAGAGAGGACCAGACCAGATTTGAGCGGCGAGCGTGTCACGAGCCCATTGTCATCTGGGAGTAGATTCCGCGTGTCTGACTCTGTCAAAGTGACGCCGGTAATGGGCCCGGCCGCGACCTCGGTGTCGGTGACCGTGATTATGATTATTATGGCCATGATTGTGTTGCACCTGGCGCGACTGGAACTGCGAGTGATGGTGATTCTGTGTCTGATGCGTTGGCTTTGAGTGCTGCAAAAATCGAAAACGCTTGATTAACACGAGGCAGTTCAGAGACATGAAAAAAACCAAACGACTAAAAGTTATAAAAAAATAATTCAAAGATTGCACATATTGTTAACGATAAACGGTTAACTCTCTGTCTCACATTAGTGAGATTTGTACTTACTATTTCTTCTATTTGAGCTGCCTTAAAAGTGATATTTCTATAATACTACTACAATTCAAAAACATTTCCAGGTTTTATACAAAATTTTTTTCTAAATTTCTTATTGCGAAAAAACGAAAAATCTCATTGAGAATCTCTCGTGAGGAAAAATATATAAAATAAAATCTTTTCTGTATCTTGTTTTTCTTCTTTTAACAAGTTAAAATTTTTATTCGAAATTTTAAATCTACTAAATATTAAGCTAGGGGTATTAAATTTTATTTGAATTCTAAATATTCTGCGAAAGAGCGATATTTTGTTATTCATTCTATCGCGGCTGTCGAAACGACTGATTACTTACCACTTGAGAAACCGGTTGCACAGAGGTGGTATTTGAATACGCGTTCAAACTCGTGCCAGGAGGACTGACCTCTTCGGTGCTAGCGGCAGGATCGTCGTCCGTTCTTACCAACATCTTAACACCTTCGGCTTCTAAATCGATTATACCGCCTCGTTGCTGCTGCCGCAGATACAGAGCAGCCATCTGTTTCTGCAATTCTCTCAATTCGGCGGTGACAGAGAAATCGGTAGCGGCCTCGACATCAATTGGCGGAGGTGCCGACCACAAGTTCTCGACGTCGCAGTTGATTGACTCTCGGCAAACAGGACATATAGCCTAAAGAATAAATATAAAGAGAAAATAATCATTCTTTTAAATATTATAAAGAGGGAAAGAATTACTAGAATGAAGAGAAATCTGCAATAGCTACATTTAAAACACAAACATACTTGAAATTTATTCGTGGTATCCTGTTGCCATTGCGGTAACTTCTCCTGCTCTTCTCTATAATATCTTTCAGCGGCGGCAACATGTGCCGCCAGACAGTGCGAGTGAAAGTAGTGATAGCATTCCGTTTTTGTAAATTCATCTCCTTCCCGAAAACCGTACAAACAGACTGCGCACTGATCGGTGGGAAGATTGCTCCTTGTTAAATGTTCCCGTATTAACTAAATTATCACCATTATTATTATATGAAATGAAATTACTGCTACTACTATAGATATTTTTTTTTTATTATACCGTAATTATCATTTTATTAACAAAATTGCTACTGTTATTACCATTATATTATATTATTACATCTTGTATTAAAATGCGATTATTAAAAAAACTATAATTTTATTTAGAAATCAAGAGAAATTATATTCCATATTTTACATTACAAATAAAAGTTAGAATATATTTTATTGCCTTGTACTATGTATTTAATTGTAAAAATAGTTATTTAAAAAAAAATTTATAAATTATAATGTAAAAAATGTGCAATATATTTTTAAATTTAAAGCTTTTTAATGCAAAATTTAAAAAAATCTTTAGATGTAAAAATCCATTATTATTTTCTGTAAAGCAAAGTTGCAATAAAAGTGAAATCACTGATTAAGAAAAAGAGAAATTGATCGGTTAATTTCTCACCTCAATCAATTCAAACATGACTGGCTGACCTATGAAATCTTTGCATTTAGCCTCTGCATCAGATTGCATTAGTTTCACCGTATCCTCATCCAATCCTCTTGGATTTCGCAGATTGATAGTCGGTGAAACATCAGGATAACCCAAAGGTAATCGTACAACTAGTGTAACGCAAACATATTGTGACTGTGAATCCTCCCCAGTTGACGGAAACAATATTGTTTCGATACATTCTGGTTCTCCACTGTGTAAATTATTAACATTATAAATTAGCCAGGATTATGTGGTTAATTAATATTATAAATAATCTAACAATAGTAACATAATAGAGTTTGTAGCAATTCAAATATTCATTAAGACAAAAAAAATTGCAACTGTATTATAAATGATAGAAAATTAAAGTTTTATATAAGCTATAAAACTTGATAATTTTTGTTTTTCAAAAATAAGATAATTCAAAAACTATCTACTACTCATAATTACTACACACTACTAAATTATTTTCAACTTCATGAAAAATTTTAGCAATGTATAATAAGCATTAAAATTATCTTTTGTTCAACAAAAATATTATATTCTTATATATACATATACATACCTATCATTATCCTTGATGTTAAGCTCATTGTCCAACAGGATTGCTTTCAATGCCTCAATTTCATCAGTCACTCTATAAATATCATAATATTTACATAACCATAGCATTTAAATAAAAATCTTAAATTACAAATGCAAAGCTAACAAATTTTGAAAACCATCTACTTTTGCAGAATATTGTGCAAAATTTGTGGCTGTTTAATTCATTCAAGTCTGAACTTCAAAAAATATATCTGACCATATAGTATATACTTTTATTTAGATAGATAAAAACAAGATGTCAGATGTTTGTTTCTGACACTTAATTTTTGTATTTGCTGAAATTTATGTTCTTTATAATACTATTTAAGTAAAATATATGTTAGCAAAATATTTATAAGAAAAAATGCCCAAAAATAGAACAATTATGCTAATCACAAGCTTATGCAAACATATGTGCAAACTGATAAATATATATATATATATATATATATATATATGTATATATATATATATGTATATATATACATATATATATGCATTAATAAAATCAGTAGTTGATAAATACTGGAAACAAAATTCAAAAAAGAACCAATAAGACGGAGGCTCCTAAAATATTTTTCAGGAAGGTCGCGACTTCACTCGATCAAGCAGCAACATCGCGAATTCCAGAAAGCCACACGTTCACTCATCTTACACAGATTATTGGCAATTCGGCAATAATAATTACCGTTCATCTATTATCGCGTCCGACATTGTTCCTCGTCAATGTATATCGTCGATAAGTCGCGTTCCTTTGGCCGTGGAGGGCGATTCCTATCGCGGATAATGCCGCTTGCTTTCGTACACTTCACGACGACCGCGAGAGCGTCAAATGCGCGTCAATATTGAAATCCTTCTGCTAGCACAGCCGACCGTGAGCAGATTCGATTGGTATCATTGGTCGTGCGCTATTCGTTAGTTTGCCAACTGCCATTCGCAAACGGTGGGCAGCGGCGGGTCTGTCATTGGTTCATCGACAAAGTTGTCCAACGATCTGATTGGCCTAATACAATTTGATCGATTGTGCAAAAACCTTTATACGTATTTAATGCAAATTTATACCCGCCTTAATTAATTTAATGTAGCTAAATTCACGATATAAAATTTCACAAATGGATACATAGCTATAATTCATTAATCATCGTTGATTTTGAAGACTATTGTTAAGATGATATCAACAATTGATTTTATTATTAGGATTACATTAACAATTATGTCATGTACGTGGGACAATTTAAACTAGCGATGAAGATAAAGATAAGAAAGTAAAGAGAGATCCTTAGGATAAGGTGAGTAGAAATTTCGGACAATGAAAAGTGATGGGTTGGAAGATTAATATTTCATAAAGACTAATAATTACGCAGATATGATTTACAAACTACATAAAAGATACTCATTAAAGTAGTTTTAAAAGTTCTCTATTTATTGTAGACAAAATTCAAGTTATCTTAAATTAACTCAGGTAAATCTTTAAGCCTTAGGCTTATCAGGCGATACAAGTATTTTATATATAAAACAAGGTATCAATCATTAATTATTTTACACATAAGACAACGCATTGATCGTTAATCACAATTGTGTAATGGTCAGTGTATCAAAACAAGCGATTGATTAGAATCTTTAGATCTCACATGATTTACTTTTCTTCATGTTTATGGCCCATGTGCCATTGACCAATATACAAGCGTTTATTTTCTCTATCCACTAAGATACCCTTACCATGCCGAAAACCGTCCACAAAGTCGCCTTCGTACCAACAATTATTGGTCCATTCTAAACGACCTCTTCCTTGAATTTTATTATTTTCAAATTGACCCTATACAATTTTTTAAATTTATTCTTATTCTAATGTAAATAAAATCAAACATAAATAAGTATAAAAAATGTAAACATAAATATCACATTTGAGAGTGACATTAATTTTGAAATGTTGAAGTAAAATAAAAAATGACATATATTTATTTTGAAAAATATTAATTGCATTATAATTATACGTATTTTAATTCTCAAAGTTTTTTTTCATATATTTTTATTAAAGTAAATGCATATTTGTTGATACCTGATATTTGGTGCCATCATGCCATCTATATGTTCCTTCACCCTCCATCATTTTTCTACTGATGTAACCGTGATAAGAATTTTTGTTGTTAAACTTTATATTGACAAATTCATCCGGCGATGAAAGCTTCCAAGATAGAAATGTTTCATCTTTCTTTCTGTCTTCTTTAATGAATAAATCATTGTTTTTGTCATGATTCTCAATTATATTTTCTTCGTCAATTTTATTGTCATTACTCAATTTTTTTATGAACGGTTTTTTCCGTAAGAAATAGCCGTCCCATCTGTAAAGATTAAACTGAAGTAATCATTTAGTAATAATAATTTTTTATTGCAGGAAAATAATATAATTACTCAATTACAAAAGCCGGAAGTATATCACTATATAATGAATAGATAAACTCTTCTTTAGCTGTATATGTTCGACGTTTTTCGGCCAATATATCCACAAATGGTGCTTCTTCAGCAATTTGATCAGTTTTTACCGAAAACGTATCTTTTTCTTGTAAATCCTTCTGATATTCATTATTTTCCGTTACATCTTGAGAAGGTAAAGATTCCGCTTTTTTTCTACATTTACGTAAAATTTCTTCTTGCAGATCTTTTATGTCTAATTCCTTTATCTCATATTCCATGTTATTATTTAATTAATATATTGATCTAGCAATAGCGTGAATTTGTGTTATATATATTAAAAAAGGCTCAACAAAAAAATCTATTTGCATAATTGTAGATAACAGATAACACTATATTCATGTTATAGTTGAAAATGACATAATAGAAAATAGGTTGTTATGCTATTATTATATGGTCTTTGTAGATATTTAATGCAGATGTTATATAATGATTACTGATTAATAATCTCTTAACGTTTAATTTGGGGAAATAAAATACACTTGTGTGACACAAAATGCTAAAAAAGAAAAAGATAAACGTAAAGCTATGTTAATGATTCGTAGACATTGAAAATTTTATGACCTTTAGTTTTTGAATAATTTTAGAAAAGTTATTATAATAATAATATTATATATTAATAGTTATAATAAATATATTTATTTTATTACAGCCTATCTTTGGAAGTTACAATGATGAAGAGAAAGATACTGGACGGATTGTGTTTCACGTACCAGCAGTGTATGGAAATAAAGTCAAAATTCACGATTGGTAAATACGGAATATTTGTATTTATTCTAATAAAAAAATATGGTCTAGTGTTATAAAATATGCATCAAGAAAGACAATGCTTGCCAGATAAATTCTAAATTATTTTATATAATTAAATTTTTAAAATTAATTTTATTAAACTGAAAGATATTTAATCTCAAAAGTATAAAAGTCTCCATAAAAATATTTATTTAATGTTATGTTATTTTTAATGTTTAGAAAAGTTTCATAAAAATCTATTTCATTATCCTAAAACTCTTTTGTAAATCAGTTTTACAGTTTTAAATATTGTATACACGTTACTCGCATAGATAAATCGTGACAATATCGTGCACATACAAGCATATCACATATACACTTAATGGAATTGAGGGGGAAGTACTTATCGCAGAGAAAACTGCGATTGTTAGTCTTAGCAACGCGTTTTATTTTACTCACACGTTTCATTCGTACCTACATTATATATCATTATTTGGCACAGTGTCAACAATTGTAAAATTTTAATTAGACTAGCGATTAGTGCAGTGCTTTCTAAAAATGGCTTTACATAAAAATAAATCTTTATTGTCGGAAGAAGAAATAAAAGAGTGAGTTCATTATTTAATCTAGTTAAATTAAAAATAAAATGATAACAGTTTCTGCAATACAAAGAAACGGGTGGATCTATAGAATTTTCTAGACGTATTAATCCAATTAAATTAGACAGATTATTAATGAAATGGAAATGTTGCAGTTTACTAGCTTTAAGTCAATATTGGTGTGGTCTCTTAATGATTTTGTTTGAACGGATTAACAGGCAGATGAAAACTTTGGCGGAGCCTAGAGACAACGTGGATATATTCCCGCCGAAGGGAAATCTTCACAAATCTTCCTATCACAAACTCGGTCCGGAAGAAGAAAGCATCGGAATTTCGGAGACACACGACATGCTGTCGCAAATCGAGTCAAAAGACGAGCACAGACCGATTACTTGTCCGCGACGTAATTTACTCGCAATGCAATCGCTCGCTTCGGCAGAGTACGTATCTTTGATACTTTTTTCTAAAAATATCAGGCGAACTAAAAAAGATTATTCGTAATTTATTCTGTAAGAATAAATTTCTCATCTTTGAAATCTAGAGAAAAATTATTCTAACATTTTTTTAATATGAGAAGCAAAGAGCTTCTCTTAATTGTAATTTAATATTTTATTTATAAGGATTTGTTAAGATAATTGTCTCTTTTTATTTTGTATATTTTTTGGGCCAAACGCTACATTAAAAAGATATTTCCAGAGTGGTTCATTTGTCTCATAAGCTTTTATTTAATAATTAAAGTGATGGTAACATAATCCAATATTTTGCCAGAAAAGACTATGAGGAAAAGGAATTACAACTGACGGATATTCTTCTGGATCCCATGGCTTTTTGTCAAATGGATTATCGCACCACCGTGAACGTCGATTATCGATCACCTCATCCTCCGAAACCAAAACCACCACCATTGCCACCACCACCGGAACCATGGTTGTTAAATCGGCGCACTGTCGGCTACAGTCTTCAGGATTTAGAAAATCGTTGCGGACATCACACATTTTTGGATGATGACATGGACCTTCACCAAAGAATAGCAGACTTAAAAATGAAAAGACGTAAGCTATACGAGATCTTAATAAACGATAAACAGAAGCAAAATTCCATAACGACTAATGAATTAAATACGGCGTAATGCGTAGATTTTGTTCATTGCTTCATTAAATAAATTTATGCAATTAATCTATTCTCGAAATTAAAAGAAGAGGTACTAGTAATTATTTGAAGCTTTTGATAAATATGTTTTAAATAAAGCAGGGATACAATAAAAACAACATATAAAATGAACGCAATGATTTTCTCTTTATTCATAAAACTAAGATATTTGAGAATTAACACAACACTTCGATATTTTTAACAAATCGAGAACTGATTTTATTTTTGCACGTTAGCGCGTTTTAATGCATCTTAACACACGAAGAAAATTGAATGGTTTATAATTTCGTCAATTGTAATTATCTTTCTAAGGGAGTATAGCGACATGGTTACAAAATAATCCGAAGTAATTACGATAAAATTGTAAGCGTAATTTCAGGAAACACAGATTAATTCGCAGCGTAAAGAAAAACTGGAGAAGGTAAAATAACGAGACACGATTGTAATAGCTGCAATGTAAAATATATTCTATCTACATCTTGCACAAATGTGTGCACGATCACGATCTACGATCTAGAGGAATCCGGCGTGGTGGCGTTTTACTCAATATTTCTGCCGAATCGCGGATGTCCGTACTCCTCGTCTTCGCCGTTGGATCGCTTGCCGAATCTCATGTGACCGTAATCGTCCAGCTGCTGGCGTTTACTGAGTCGCAGACTGTCCTCATCCTCGCCGACGAGGTCCTCCACGAGATCCTTCACGAGGCCTTCCACGGTGTATCTGCGGTGAAGCATAACACGATATCGTTGTTAATCTTTAAGAGCGCCGAATTATCGATGTGTATCTTATTTTACTTTTTATTTTTTTAACTTATAATATAGTAATTACCCGTGAATATGTGGATGGTTCCTTAAATTGCGGTGCATACCGGTAATTAATCCCGGAGCTGCTTTACATCTTCCACAGAACAGCCACATGATTGCGATCATGCAAGACAGCGCGAGAGTCAGATTCATGTCTGCAATCATATTTGCCAATTTTTCGTTTTACGCAGATCTTTGTCAATACATATGTTGCCAATTGTTTGTGATATGCGTTGAGTAAGAACATAAATGTATTATCATGCGTACACATAAAAATCCTCTTCTAAAAGAGATCGAATAAATCGATGAGCTGTTAATTCAAATATAATGGCTGTTAAATATAATATATATTGATAATGCAACTAAACTGATGAATCGAAATCTGATTGTTTTCACAGCACTTGCTCCAAATTTTGAACATGTCTTTTCGCTCGAAGATGATTCACTTTTTACCGTCCAACGCAAGTAAAAGCAAACGATAATATGATCGTCGGAGAGGTCTGTGACAGAAACCGCGGAACGAAAGTGTCTACTGTGAAATTAAAAGGTAAAAGGACACTCGATGCTATCGGAACATCTCGCATCAGCACTTACCTGCGTGCACAGGACGCTGGAAAAATCGACGGTGGAATGTAAGGTACGCGCGGAACGCGCGTTTTTATACGACGACCAACATTGTTCATCCCCCAGTTGGAAAAGCTGCTCGGGAAGGGAGGTGGTACTGAATTTTAATTCATGTACCGCCGCGCGCACTGATAAACAATTTTCTTTCTTCTCTCTGCAAACGCCTCCGCCGCCGGTCGCTCAATATTCCGCGATGTTACGCTCCGATGATTGGCAGGGAACCGGCTAAACGCATTACCGATGTCACGTCCCGGCTCTTCTGTTTTCTTTCTGCGAGCGGAAAAATCAGACGTTAAAATCTTCGAGCGGAAAAGAGTGTGGGCAGCGCCCGCTGATAGATAATGACATGAACAATTCTGCCCCGCTGTCAGCCACCTGTTATGTAGTTGCATCCATTTTCCTCGATTGTCTGATTAAGGAGTTAATACGTCGACGAAGAACAAGCACTTGCGCAATTACCCAATTACGTGCAAAAAAATGCTTCAACAAAAGTTTTAATTGTTTTAATGAACAGTTCTAAGATTTTAATTTAAAAACAACGTGGAATTTATCTGCAGATTGTTGCATGTTTATATAATTGTTTTTTTAATTACAGATTTGATCGATTTGCCAACTTTTTTTTCAACGAAAATATCAGAGGGAAAACATTTATATTTTGATGTTATATGCTATATTATTGCAATTAAGCTGAAATAAAAATTCTACGAAAGTAAAGTTTCTTCAAATAAATATTAGGAATGTCTTCATAATCTTTTTGCTTGTTTAAAGTTTTATTTACGAAAGACTCTTAAACTCGCTGTTTTCTTTAGAAAAATTACCGATAGCTTTAAGGAACAAGTAAATCAAGTTAACAATAAATGAATAATAAAACTTTATTTTTTTCTTGAATTTTTAGCTAACTTCTCAATCTTATTTTTCGTTCTTCCACATTCTTAATTGCAATCAAACTTACAAATTATTTTTTTATTTAATTTTCAGCTAACTTTGTCCTTATCGTCCTCCACATTTTTAATTGCAATTAAACTTAAATTACAATCAAACTTTTTAAATTTTATTGTTATTCTATAGATTGAGATATTGCTTGGAGATAATTTTATTCTCTGCATATTTTTTGAAGAGGAACATCTTGATGTAATTGTTCGCAGTGTGTCTTCAAGCTGGCGCGGTTGAAACATTGCACCATCACGCGAGGTCACGGCCACGATCGTCAATGGCTTCCGTGGTTGCAGTGCTTCTTACCAATCCTATAAATGGGCCCCGGTGTATTCTGCGAGCCAAATCGCTTTTCTAACACTACGTCTATTCGTTCGGCCATTAATCAGTAATTCACTCTGCGAATAATCTTGTGACTTTTTCAGTGCTTCCGCCCTTGTTTGCGATCATCAGAATGGTTACTGTGGCAGAAGATAGAGAAACGGTTGTACAAAAGGGCTTGTCTGAGTGGTGGAGCGAGGAGACGGAATACGTGTTTCAGAGGATTGAGAGATGGGCGGCTTTCGCACGTGGCTACTATCGTCTTCGATCGCAAAGGTGAGAGAGATAAAAAGAGAAAATGCAAAAAATATCTCAGAGTAAATATTTTAAAAATTGAAAAGAATGTAAAGAAAGTGCGTATATAAGTATACTATATACAAATAAATTATAATCAATAAACGAGATTTGAATAAAAGAAATATTGAATTGAATCAGATGGTCCAAGAATCAGCAAGCGACGCAGGAATCTTCAGGCGAGACCGCTTGCACGCCGCAATTCTACAGTCTCAAGCGATCCAGACGAAAATCGGGTCCGGAAGAAACAAAGATCAACTGTTGCGGCACTTTCAACTATCAGTCGAACAGCAAGCTGGACAGCAACTGTCTGGAAACGTATCGATACGATCATAGCATTTATTTTAAGACCATCGGTGATATCAGGAGCGACAAAAGAGACTTCAGGGACCAAGACGAGGAGAAAGTATCCATCAGCAGCGAGGAACTGGTTGAATGGGACGTCAGCTCGCTCACCGATCTAATTACTGATAAATTGGTTTCTAAAGAGACATGTAACAACAATCGTTTAAATAATCTGAATATTGCAGACACTGTTATTGTTGAACAAGAGGAGAACAGAATGACGCAAAACGCCTGGCCAATTGTGGACCTGTCCAAACTCGACCTGAATTTGACGAACAGTCGAGCCAGAGACGAGCGGCTTTCTCATCTGGTTGATCAAGACAATTATGGAAAAGATGAGAGGCAATTGGAAAACAACAATATAGACAGCCTGAAGATGGATAAAATAGATAATGAGAATCAGGAGGACGAGTCGAAAGGCCACGAGAGGATGAAGAGGTTTCGCTCGGTCCGGAAAACCAAACGATCATCTAGGAATGTGCGGAGGCCGCCAATCGTCGGCGAAAACAATGTCGTCTGGCCGGGAATCCTTTTGAATTACACCAACAACTTCGATGTCGCTGGCAATCCTCATGAGTAAAAGTCGTCGAAGAGAAAAATAAACATATAAGCGTTTCGATTGATTACGCAACTAATTTTACAAAATAACAGCGATTTATATTTACTGTTATTTATTTTATTAATGGAGATGCTTCGCGTTTCTTTATTAATTTGCATGCTATTTTATTTGCACGAAATTTTATTATACGTTTTACTAGGGTTTTTATTGAGGAATGCATGTTATCGATGACGGAATTCTGCGCGAATAAAAACGTAATGACGAATTGCAAATATAATGACTTTTTGCAGAGAAACTTTTGATTAATAGTTACAGTGGGTGAGGAAAATTTGTGTGATGATTATATGAAATAATAAATAGACTTTGCTGTAATTATATTCATAAGCACATTCACATTGCATATAAATGATTAAAATAAAGTATACATACAATAATGTATAATGTAAGCTAAAAGCAAATGTGTGTAGCGTTATGGCGAAAGAAATTTTTCAGATTTTATCAAATATGACGCAATGTTACATATTTTGCGAAAAATATATGTGTATTTCTAATATATTTCAACCATTTATATTTATCAATAATATAATATATTTTTCAGCAATATTCCTTATTATAGAATTACCGCACATTATGTACAATCGTAACATTTTGTGTTGAAAAAAGAATATTTTCTATACATCTATATTCAATTACAGCATAGTGTAATCACAAATAATGTCTCGGAATCATTTTTTAGAGATTTATACGATAACATGTGCCCAATGCATGTGCCTGACATTTACACTGTCCACAGTGCGCTCACTTGTTACTTGAAGAATGATTTTGATTGAAGAAGTTTTCTTGCTATCGCAATAGTGCTTCTGCGGGGTAGCGCGCATGCACCAATTGAGAGAGGGGCAAGAGCCACGCACGCAACACGTAAATCTACTTGCAAACCTTTCGCGAATCGATCGTGGGAGTTCCATCGCTGAGCGAGACCCGGTAGTGCGTACTTCGGATCGCCCGTTCCGATTTTATAAGTAGCAAGTGAAGACAGATATCGAGATGAGCAAGCGACTGGAGACCGTAGCCACGATGACTTGCTTGAAGACCCTGCTAATGCTCTTCAACTTTATTCTCTGGGTAAGCAGAAACCTTTGGTGGTCCTAACATTGACTGCGTAATAATCATAGAACCTTTTGCCACACACCCTGAGCCTACCCAACTGTTGCACAATTGATGGCAACGTTAATCTTGTACGATATTGAATCCGATTGTTTTGGGATAATACATATAATAATGATCTAATGACGAAAGTGTTAATTTTTTTTTATTAGCAAGGTGAATGAATATGGGATGATGAAGATGTGGAGACGTGTGACCTTGAATATGATGTCCAGCTAGACAACACAAGGCTCTAAAAGACAATATTTAGGATATTAAGAAACAGAATTTTAAAATATTTAGAAATTCTAGCGTCATTAAATAGATTTTTAAAATTTGATTCACAGCATGAGAACTGTGATGTTATTGCAATTCATATACTTCTTTATTTAATTCTCGAAATCTCAGAATTCTCCGAATTCTCAAAATATGTTAATTAAACGTCTCATTTGTAATACATATACGACTGTTATCGCTTATATTAGTAACCGTCACTCTTGTCAGTGTACAGACGTAACTGTTATCGCCTAACCAGTGTTTACTGAATAATTCATGTTACTTTATTAACGCTACTTCTACTTTACTCTTCAAACAAATATTTAAAACCACCCCTCATGTTACACTAACATGTTTTTCTGTGCAATATGCTGCAGTGAAAATTGACGTTGAAGAAAATGTTATGAAAATTTATACTCACCAAAGACAAATTTTTAAAGTTATCAAAACGTGACATACTTCCAGCTACTTGTAATAGATGTACTCGCTTCACAATTATTCTAAAAATATGTATTTCAACTGTATTATTTTGTAATTAATACATATCGTTTGACGAGTGATTTTAATATTGAATTTTTGTATTTTACAGGGTTCCGGGATGTTGATGCTGTGCATCGGTATATGGATGCGCATCCAGCTGCGAGATTATGTGAATATGAGTGTGCAGGGTAGCGGATCAGCTTTGTTAGCAATCGCATGCCTAGGCGCGGTATTATCTGTCGCAGCAATACTTGCCTGTTGCTGTACTGCGCGAGGTCATCCTGCTCTACTATATCTGGTAATCATTCTTCATATACGTATATCTAAAATGGACTTTAGGTCCCACGGGAGAAGTGAGATGGAATTACAGGTAGATATTCGATATGTGATTATCGCGTAAAGGGAGAGACGCTTCTGAACACGATACTTGCCACTCAACTGTTCATAAAATAAATTGTATATCAATGATCTACATTGAGATGTCAAGTTATATTTCTATATTTTTTTAGAATCGCCTGAAGCCGTTATATATTTCACATTCACAATTTTATAGCTTTATACACAGTATTTGAAAATTCCTCAATATTTTTCGCATGATGTAAAAGTTTTGATTTTATTTTTCCTTCTATAAATATTATAATAAATAATTTGAAAGTATTATATTAAATAATTTGAAAGTAAATATTTTGAAGTAGAAATTTAGAAGTGGCAATTTTCTCTGACATTATGATTATGAGAGTTATTTTTCTCATTTTCATATCAGTACGGCGCGTTCTTGGCTGTCGTGGCATTGCTGGAACTCGGTGCAGGCGCGTCAGTTTACGCTTATCGCACGAGCTTGAACGAGGGATTCGATCAAAGTTTGAACGAGAGCATGGCAGCTTATGAAAAAGACGAATCCATACATACTCATATCGACGTTATGCAAACGACCGTGAGTATCGACAATGTTTCTATTCGCATTCGCTATTTCGATTATTACTGATAGAATTCTTATTAATTAATTTTAATATAAAGAAGAAAATAAAGTAAAATAGAAAAGTTTAAAGTTTTTTTTTACTCTTTGTTGATTGTTTTAAAATTACATTATATATTTTAAAAATTTATTAATTACAGTTGCATTGCTGCGGCAGTCGCAGTTATCTCGATTGGGAAGAGATGATTCCACGGATCAAAGTTCCTTCATCCTGCTGCAAAGAATTCAATGCGAGTGCGGATAAATGCGACACGAACAACAGGAATGACATTTATACCGAGGTACGATTTTATATTATGTTATTATTTTATATTTCTAAATTGTTACTACTTATTTTTTTTCAGGGATGCTACAATCGCGTGCTGAATTTAATAAACAGCAATATTGGTGTGGTAGCTGGCACAGCGATTGGTGTAGCCTTTTTCCCGTTGATGGGCATCTTCCTGGCGTGCTGTCTAGCTAGTAACATCAACAAGGCTGAATACGAGCAGGTTGCTTAGGTATGGTATTCGCGCAAACAGCAACGACGGTCCTATCAGAAAACAAAACCAGCGTCGCTAGCGGCAATGACGAATGTATATGATTTAACGAGAATACGGAAATAATCCTGATTGGAGCAAACACGCATTTTGCTACAAAATTAAGGTAAAAATCTATTCTATAAGGTTCACTTTTGAATATAAAATCATATTTAAAACGGAACTTACACAAATTATTGGATTTATATTCTTGCTTAATTCTTCGATCTTTCAATCCTTCTGCACTCAGAAGCAAATTAAGCAAATCGAAATTTACGTTTATATTCTGGCCATTCTGAATTCATTAATATAAATCAATAATAGCGTGTTGTGAGATATGTTTATTTGATAAACATTAGAAATATAATAACCCTCTCATGCATTTATATCTTATATACAAATATCTTCGACTTTATTTCTAACAATTAAAAATAATATATATAGGTTTAGGTATTATATGTGCATGAATTGGTTGCTCTCTTGAATTTCTGCAAATAATACAATTCAGGAAATTAGGAGATCCAGAGCCAATATGGGTCTTGTGATAAAAACGAAAGAAAACTTTTTTTTTCTCAAGAGTGATGTAAGATCATTTTTTATTAGTTAAATGTTTCGATCGTCTTCAGTAACATGCGATCATCTTCAGTAACAAATTACAATCTAAACGTCGAAAAAATTATATGTGAGGTCAACAGTTATAAACAAATTGAAAAGTGAGAATTGTGCAGAAACATACCTGTCGTAATAATAATTAATTACATCTAAAATCTGCAAATTATTTCAACAAATTAACAAGCAGAAGAATAGAGAAGCAAAATTTATTTAGATTAGAAATGTTCTTTATTTAGAACGTTTTTTCTTTCAGTACAAATTTATAGACTGTGGTTATATAAAAAATATATTTTGTTTTATAAAAATTTTTTAAAGTTATAAAATGTTTTTATAATATTTAGATAACTATGTTCTCTAAGAATGAATGATGATTTATTCTTGTTGTATTTGTTTGCACAAGAGGGTTATAAAACATGAACTAGCATGACTAGCATTTTTATAAGGCGATAGTATCATTACAAAATGTGATTACCGCTACCTTTAAAAAAAGAATTGTCTAATTGTATCTGTTATTATATACCGAACAATCGAACGAATTTTTATTGAAGCGTTAGACTTTAAAACTCGACGAAAATCAATTGATCGTACACGAAGATAAAACAATTAGAAATATAGAAACACACACATGGATTGTTATTTTTATCAATAGGATCGTAAAACGACGATAGAGTAGAAGTAGATCGTAACATTCGCGAAGTTTATTTCATTCCATAAACGTCTATGAACGTTTATAACAATGATAATACGAAAATAACAAACTTCTATATTTTTTAAATATTCTATGAGTCTTTTTGGCGT
Organism: Linepithema humile; assembly: GCF_040581485.1. NCBI lineage: Eukaryota > Metazoa > Arthropoda > Insecta > Hymenoptera > Formicidae > Linepithema > Linepithema humile. The sequence continues at coordinate 20,928,543 of NC_090132.1, read as the reverse complement.
AACAAACTTTTTCTCTTCGGATTTTAATTTTTTATGAGATCTTCCATGCGTTGATCCACAAATTGTTAGATGTGGATTTTTGGATTCTACATTCCATGGATTTTACAGAGCCATATATGTCCTTATGCGATATCTTTCATCTTGAAATACTTAATCATATTTCATCACGTGTTTAATGTTAAATGGAGTTGTTCTTGTTTGACTTCTATATTAAACAATTTAAAATCAGACAATCAGCGCGATCGGCGCTAAATGTTTGATAGAAATAAAATTCGAGATACTATCAGACAAAGTTATGAAGCATGCGAATATTACCAATATAACAAAATATCGTGTTATTTATGTATCTCATTAAATTGAATTTCAACTTTTCGCTGCAAAATGAAAAAAAAAATACACGTATAATGAAAAGATAAATATAATAAATCGAACGTAATTGATGAGAGTATTTATAGGCCCTTCGTAAACACGTAAACACTGGTCGTCCATATATTGATATTAATGGCAGTGAAGCAATTAATTTAATTAGCCTTTTATGTTCAATATTTTATTCCGTACAGTTTAATCCTTTTTGCAATATTTTTTAAATTACTTAATAATAATTTAATTGCTTAATAATAAAATTTACAATTTGGAGTATATTACAGTATAAATTTATTTTGTTTTTTTGATAGAAAAATGTGATTAAAAAAACAATATTACATTCTAAACAATTACCTTTTTATAATATTCTTCAAACATTTCTGTTCTTTGAACTCCCTAAACTGTTTTAAAAAGTATTTAGAATATCTAAAAAACTTTTGAAAATTTAACAAGTTTCTGACACTTTTAAGATTTTTTTATCAACAATTTCACCATTGAAATACTTTATTGACTCTCTTGTTTTTTCTGCTTATCAGTTTATTAACAATGGCTCGAGCAAAATGTTGTCTTATATTGTTATTCAATAAGAAGAATCGATCATTATTACTTACACTATTAACAATTAACAAAATAAATACAAACGCATATGCAAACTAGTAAAGTTAAATCAACAACGTTGCTGAAACATAAAAATGTGATAGATTCGTCGATATACATAGATATATACAATTTTTTTGATGGAAGAAGGAAGATGGATCATCCTGCCATGAAATATTCGACTATCCATATATCATCAATGTTTCCTTGTAACTCTTATAAAAGTTGAGATTGCGTAACATTCACTGTTACACTATGGCTCTATATTATATTATATACTATAAAAGTTTCATATGTAAAATACAAAAGAAAAATATCTTGTAAAATATATATTTATTATATCATATTATATACACATATTGATATGTTACATAATAAAATATATTCATGTACAAGATGAGACACTTAACTCGATCTGTGAATTTTCTCACATTGTTCCGAACTTCTCTATTTGGCACATCTGAGAGAAATTCAGGCAAAAGTTGTCTGGCTTTAAAAGAATCTTCTTGTTATAGATGTTCTGTATAATCAAGTTACGTTACGTTAACTCAGAAATATTTTGTGTTAGTAAAAGTATCAGATAAAAGAGTTATGCAACGAGGAGCGAGTTAAGTGCCTGATTTTGCGTTATATTATAAAGTAAAAGTACATTATATATTTCATCATGTTATAGACTAATGTATTGATAGTACGTAAAAGAAAACGAAAGTCTATATGATGTAAATGTCTTATTTACAAGTATTCCTAAATTATTCTCAAATCTCTGCGATATCGAAGATGCTGTGAAAATAACAGTCAATATCTATAATTGTTTATGTTCCTGTCACTAATGTACGTTTAATGTGTATATCATGGAACCTGTATATCTTATACAAGTTCTGCTGAGCCTTATATAAAATCAATGAAATATTTTTCTTTTACTCTTATTATTTAACACAAATAAATCTTCGTGTTTAAATAACCGATATTCCGTAAAATCTCATTTCTCATTTAAAAAGTTCTCAAAATGATAAAATTAAATTTATTCTGTAAAATATTTCTTTTATTAATTATGTAATTATATATTTATATAATCACCTATAATTGGATATAATGTCGACTACAAATGTTGTAATTTGCCTGTCAATTTAATTGTCACACTGAAAAAAAATCGATGATAAAATGGACTATAATTGCATGGTAAAAAAGAAGCTAAAGCTTAGAACGATTGCCGCGAGTAACGAAGGCGCAGTAGCAGTGTAACAAATGAATGCAGCGAACAGTTGATCAACCGTTCAGTGAGTAATGACGAAACTGTTGCAGAGCGCTGCAATTTATGTAAATATAACAAGAAGTTTTGTAGATCCAACAAGAAAACACTTAATCAGATCTTTATAATAAAGTTAACCAAACGGTGTAGCTATAAAATGTAAAATATTTTACAAGATATCTTGTTACGATAACCAGAATTTCTATTTTGTTTAACAAAAATACACTCTACCAGAAGCGTTTTATTAATATAATAAAAACCATTTTTCTCAATGCATCAAATTTTTAAATATTCTTTAATTGTATATTATATACATATATACGCAATATTATATAACTTTTCGTGCATAAACTATCATTATTTTATGTATATTTAATACAAATTTTTGCTCTTGATTATCACATATTGATGTATAGCTAATCTCCCTTCTCATATATTCACGTGCGAAATTATCCTTGAATTCTTTTGCGAGATCATGCGGCATCTTATCCAAAAATGTGGATATGGACATTATCCCAGCTGTTAAAGTAATCAATAATTAAAATTAAAATTTTTAATGTATCAATATATAAATAATGCAAAAGATTTATAACACGGATAATAATTATGCATAAAATTTATAACTTTAATAAGTTCTTAATAAGACTTACATAAAAACTTGTTTGAATCTTTAGCGGAAAATGTCGCTTCTCGATGACTGCAATGGCAAACTTCAAATTTAATATTTTTAAGTAACTCTTTTACTTCTTTGTGAGGATTTTTTGAATAAAAATACGGTGAAATGCACCTTTTTACGTCCTACGTAAAAATAATAATTAGTAACTTGTAGTTGAAAAATTAGAAATAAATACATTATATATAATAATTACTTCCTTGTACGATGCAAAGTGATTATCTTGTGCCATTAGTTCAAAAACATTATGTGCATCATGAGATGCTACAAATAATGTAAGCATAGTTCCACCAGGTCGAAGCATGCGATAAATGTTTTCAAACGCTTGTCTGTTGAATAAAGAAGATAAATGTAAATAATTTTTGAAGTATACATTTATTATAATATTTGTGAATTAAAATTGTGTTTATATTATGTCAAATCACGCAAAAGATGTTACTAAAACCAATTATTTCAAATTAAAAATTACACAGAAATTATTTATTTAGACCAGTTTTAAATTTTGTTAATAGAAATTTTTCATTTAATAAATACCAAATTTTCCTATAAGAAAAAATTATATTTTTATAAGAAATTTATTAATTTATATATGCTTAATAATCTTACTTACCGAATGTCTTTGCACCAATGCAAAGTGTGAAATGAAAAAATGTGGTTAAATTCCGATACATATTTCTCAGGCAAATTTTTAGTTTGGATATCTAATACTTCGAATCCAAGTCGTTTCTCGTCACTGTACGTCATATTTGCATATTCGATCATGCTTTGTGAAATATCCGTACCTGCATGATATACAATAATCGGATTAACAATAAGTAATAATGCACGACAATTTGTAGTTATATATAAACAATTTATTTGTTTACTTACCAATTATTATTGCATTTGGGTCAAGAGATGACAAAAGAATATCATTCGTTACATCTCCCGGTCCACAACCGATATCCATACATTTTCCGGAGATTTTCTTTAAATCATCAGCAAATTCATCGATTAAACGTGATACATTGTATCTTTGAATATCGTCAGATGAAGCATAATCCTTTGGGTTTACCATATTTACAACTTTAACAATTGCAACTTTAACTTGCTTCACAACTCGGTCAGTGTTTCTGTATATTCAATGTAATGCGTCGCAGTATTCTCTGCGACTCCTTATATAGGTCAGTTTTTTGTTTTTTTTATATCAATTATCTTTATTATATAACCCGATAAAAAATTTCTTTCATAAGCAGATTTTAGATATCAATATCTAAAGTATTGCTATCTACACAAGCGCTTCTTTCCGTACTTAAATTGAGGCCATGCCATTGTATCAAAAACATGATTGCAATAAATCTGTGATTACCTTATATCCCAGCAAACACCAAGTTACAGTTATATAATTGTTAGTTGTAATTTCCCACTCAATAATATAATTGTTATATAACACGTGTATTATATAACAGTTATATTGTTGAGTGGGAAATTACAACTAACAATTATATAACTGTAACTTGGTGTTTGCTGGGATGACTGCTACACAAATATACGAAATCATTCATGTTTGAACGTTCAAGAAATTTACACGTAATGTTGAAGATTTATAAAATTTTGTTTTAAAGCTAAAGCATAATATTTTTAGTGGAAATTTCTACAAATGTGATTAGAATGTGCTTTTTGATCCTCGTCGAACGATGCCTAGATCTAGTCAGCTTCAGAAAAAAACACTCACTTGACTATTCAGCACTTTACAACAAGCGTCACTTGTTTGGAGCAATAAATAGGTGAGCATATCTCGAAACGTATCTTACAATTAGTATATCTCGAAAGTGTATCTTCTAACAGAGTTTATTGTAATTTTTGAAAGAAATATTAAAATGTTTGAAAGCTAATTTATGTCATTGAAATAAATGTCATTTTTTAGTAGCATTTTTATCGTTTATTAAGCCAGAACTAATCTTAGGAGTAAAAAAATTATTAGTCGTCCTAACAGTAAAAAAACTTATTTTGTAATATTGATACAAGTGAAAACAGTATTGATCCGAATTGACCCATGTGTCGTATTCTGTGCGATTACCGAAATTATCAGTATTGCGAAAGTTAGTAAAATAAGCTAATACATTGCTATTTGCACTAATGATAAATACATAATATTGAGGTATTGAATACATTACATTGTAAAAGCTTTAATTTTTTTATTTTAGATAAATTTTTGCAAAATATATGTTTTGAATAATTTATTAAGTTATGTCGCGCTTCGAAGAATGTTATTTATATTCAATTATGAGATTATTTTAAGATTTATTTGTTGTGATGAAATCTTTTCTTATAGAGAATATAGTAACACAATGCAATTTGTTAATATCTTTTTTTAATATATTATACATATTTAATATTATGTACAATTTTTATATTTAATTTATAAGGACAGTGCATGAAGTTAATTGTGAATGGGAATGTATTATAATATTGTTGTAAATAATTACATCTTAATTTTCTTAATGTTTATAATATTGTTGTCTCGAAAATAGAGTCCACTTGTGCAATATTTCTCAAATGGCGGTTCTAGAAGACGCTGTGCGCAATAGAAGTATATATTTTTAATAATCTATAAGTTCATCATTAAGTTCAAAATAATACAAAAAAATTGGAAGAAAAGCAAAACGAGGAGGAAAAAAGCTTTGGAGTCCCATCTGGCTCGCAGCAATAGGCAGCGCTACAGCACTTCTCGGTGCTCGACTGCTATCCGGTTCTCCGGAGAGGAGAGGCCGGCCGTAAGTCTACCAACTTCTGAACTGTGCTCATAGCATGCATTGCAGGAAAATATATTAATCAAAACATACACAATTGGTTCTACTAGAGATTTTTTTATACCATTTTTGCATGATTTATGTTGCGCACAGCGTTCTCGAGAAGTGCCAAGTCAGCGAGACATAAGTCTTGCTTATTACTGTTGCACAAATGGATTCTACTTGATGAGACCTCGTCAATGATATATAATACATATCCATTCGATTAATATTTCATGCTTTGTTAAATATTTCTATGAATATGTAAATATTATCTAATGTTGCATATACTTTTTATGTAACTTAGTAAACGTTATATTCAATATGTGTTCAGATAATGTTTTTTTTATTTAATGTATCATTTGCTACGTCTATATAGAATCTGTCTTATATTGCCGTCAAACAGAAACTTGATGGCAGTGACAGTGTTTAAGACGCTACATTGAGATTGTTACAAAAATATTAGAAGTTGTGTTAGAAGTGGTTGGTGGTTTTAGAAGAATTAATATTGAAGGATTTACAAGTTTGCTTAGAAATAAAGCAACATCTTTTACGCTGAGATCTTTAGAAAAGTAACGTATTAAAATAATTCTTAACAAAGTAAACTCTTATATTAACAATAATGCATATGCATTATTGAATATATAACATTAGAGAATTAGTTATATCATTATACCTGGGTATCAAAAAAAAAGTTTTTAATCTTTTTGTAAAACATAATTCATGCATAACTAAAATGTATATTTTATATAAATTATTTGTATCCATTCGAAAAATGACATTTTTATTTGATTGTAAGATATTTATTTGTTACAATAACATATTTTTTATGAAGAATATTATTCATTGTTACAATTCGTAAACTACATAACAATTTGTTATAAATATTTATTACAAGATAAATGATTTTAAATATAATTCTACTAAAAAAAGCTGTGATATAAGGAAAATTGCAAAATTGCAGTAACACAATGCAACTTGTTAATTTTTTCTTAATATTTTTTAAAATTATGTACAATTTTTATATTTAATTTACAAGAGCAAAGTACGAAATGTTAATCGCGAATGGGAATGCATTATATGTTGTTCAAAAGGTCTCGAAAATTTTAAACATACTATTTATATAATTTATTAAATGTATTTTTTTACGTTAACCTTTTTGATACGAGCGTTGACTATAGTCGACAGCCACCAACTGCAACAAATAGAAAATTTTATACAAATCAATAATACATTATTAGAAGACACGTATTACACAAAAATATCCGCGCAGCGATAAATCTTCTCTCATCAAGTTGCTCTTGGCTGTCAGATAAACACTACGTGGTGCATGTCCGCCGTGCCAAAGGGATTAAAAAATTACTAAATTATTTACCTTTTTTAAGTATAATATAACGTAATAAGTATTATATAACGTTTTTAAGTATTATATAACGCATTGACATTTAGGAGCAATTAAGGAACTCACAAAAGAGATAAAAGGAAAATTAAGAAAACTGTAGTTTGTTCAACAAAAAATGATTATCATTTCACTGCTCTTATGCATCTTTCTCATTTTACTGTGCCATTACTTTATTCATCATGGAAGATTTTGGCAACTTATCGATCAAATACCAGGACCACCGCCGCTCATATTACTCGGCAATACTCTTTTATGGTGCACCAGTTCATTAGGCAAGTAAAATTATGTACATTTGCAGATTAATGAATAGCATATAGATATTATGTAAAAAATGTTTCTTAGTAAGACACAAAGATATGAACAGTATAGATGATTTGATTACACAACATTTTGTCAATAACATATACATATAACGATAATCGTAAAATTATCAAGTGTAATAATATACAGCGTGTGTCAAAAGTTCCGGGACGGCTGGATAATTTGAAAAATACGCATCAGAGGAAAATAACCTCGACAAAAGTTGTAGGATTTTTCTCGGGCAATCCGATGGTGATCTTAGATTTGGCCTTGCCCGTGACCTTCAAGGTCATTTCTAGGTCAAATCAAATTTTTGAAACAGAAACCCCTATTTTTGATTCCAAAATCTAATAGCTGGTGTCAAGAGCTTTTCAAAACACTATAATGAAGTTATTTTTCATTAAGTACTTTTCGAGTTATGAGGCTTGAAAGTTACAGCATTTTGACATAAAATATAAAATATCTTGTAAAACATTAAATTTTCGGAAATCTTACCTTAATACTTTTATGCACAAAATAATGAGACGAATCAATTGGTATAAAGAAAAGAATATAGCAAAAGCTATATCTGAGAGTAAAGGAGGACATTACAAATAAATTAATATGAACATACAGACCCACAATGTTTAGGGTTATGATGGTCCTGGAAAAACTTATTGACTAAAATTTGAATCAATTTGATAAATACACAATTTTTAAAAAGGGCAATTTTTAGGGTAGTCATATTTAAAAAAATAAACAAGTATTCGATTCGACCAATATAGGGCTTGTTCGTTTTAGCTACACTGGGGCTGCTCTGGTTCTGCTCTACACAGGATAATACAGGACAGATAAATAGTTTGTCCTGTATTATCTTGTTTAGAGCAGACCCAGAGCTGCCCCAGTGCAGCTAAAACGAACAAGCCCATAGTTTCAAGTTTTATGATGACGTTTTTTTTCAATTGATATACAATATTTGTTTTAGAAAAAATTAAAGTCTTTCAGAACAAGCACACAAAATTTTGTGTATGTGTAGTGTTAAGAATATAGAATTAAATTTTAAAACTTAATTGTTAAATGAAACTTTGTGCGGTGCACAACTTGCACACTTGCTTGCGGCGGTTCATGACTATAATCCTCTCAAATTATAGATGAAAAGATTGTTTTTATTGTCTAGCTTGCATTCGTGTTTAATATATGAGTGTTTTTGCATCTATTGTAGTTTACGTGTAAACGCCCAACCCTGGCTTTTAATATTCAAAATAAGTTATTGGTCATTACTGTATGAAATATCTATAAGAGTTTATCATCTTTTTAAATATTAATAAAAATGCAATATTTTATTTACACACACGCACGCACGCACGCACACACAAAATTATAGAAGTAATTTATTAAAATAATTTAAATGTACATTTTCAAATTACACAGGTTATTGAAAATAATTGATCTTTTGCTAAATAAACTGTAAATGCAAAAGTAAATGTTGCAATACATATATTTATAATACGTGTGTATTTATATTTCAAATCTGATTGATATACATCATCATGTTTTACAAGTATGCATTACCGACACTTTGCAGATATAGCACATATCGGAACCAAAAAGTCGTGGACGTAGCACGGAAGAGACCCAAAAGATCGTGGACATTACCTACGGGATTCGTGGACATTGGCTACGTAGTTCAATGTGCACGTTTTGTGCACATAAAAGCGCTAGCCCACAGAAACACGTAAAATGCGGGCATGTCCACTCTGCTGGTAGTATCCTCTCCATTCAGCTACTTGCTTCTTGCGTCTCAAACAGTCTCAAATCTGACTATGGCTTAGTTTACACCGATTGTTTAGTACGCGTACCAAATACTAAATCTGCTTCTGCGATAGGTATAAATCGTTTATTGTAAAATCTACACCAATCAAAGAAGCTGATTTAGTACTTGGTACGCGTACTAAACAATCGGTGTAAACTAAGCCTATACTGTCCTAGCCGTGCGGGAAGGGTGCATTATCAAGTTATTAAGAAGAAGAATAAATATGGCCGCAAGGAGGAGCTTTCTGGTGCCATTACACATCTACTAAAATGCTAAAAAAATACATTTCACATGTAAAAAATTTTAAATGTAATATTATTTTTTATTATTTAAATTTAAAGCTATTTTTTGTGATGTAATGTTTGCGATGATTGTAGATGTATATTTATGTTATATGACAATTATTTTTCTGGCTAAGCAGTATGGTGATATAACCTAATAATTTGAACGTACGTAACACGTGCATACAATTTATTTCATATTATTGACCAAGAAGTGAACCAAGAAATACGAACCTAAAATAATTCCTAAAATAATTTTATTAAATTACTATTGTATTGTTAAATATAGTATATATAATTTTTGAGATTTTTCATCAATTGTAGCATTTTCGTTTGATACAGGAGGAGGACGTTGTGAAAATGACCATGAGAATAGACGTGAGAATAGCCATGGCAGTAGCTATGATGGTGCTGGAAGTAGTACCAAGTTTTTGTAAAGAAGGTTCTCTATAAAGACAATAAAGTAATGGTTGAGGAAGACAAGGAAAAAGTGGTTTTAAAACTGAAAAGAATGTAATAATAAAACCACAGTGTCAAAGAGGATTACTCATAGCTGAAGGAAGATGCTTTAATGACTTCAAGTTTAGTATTTGGAATATCAGTATATGGAAAAAAAGAGAATCGACAGTGAGGTAAACTCAGCTTGAATTATAATAATTTTGCTCTTTGTATTTCTTATATTTAAATTAATGGTACAAAATTATATATATAGCAAGACACAGATTCTAAGAAAGTTGAATATATAGTATGGAATATATTTAGATTTAAATTAGCTGTAGAACTTATTGGAAGAGTTGATCAAATTAACTTATCTTATGATAATAAAGTGTTATATTTTTAGGTTCTGCATCAGGAATCAACACTATATCCCATATTGCAGATGTAATTGATCCAATAAGTAAAATTTATAATAGAAATCTATAAGAAATTTTAGAAATTAATTTATGCACACATTAGAGCCAAGTTGGTTAATAATTACCATCTTGGTGTCGAAGTGGTGCTAAAGTAATTACATACTCGTTTTTCAAATGAGTAAGCTCTAGTTTTACTCGAAAAAAATGTGTGTACAAAACTTATGTTATTAATATGAAAATATTTAAATTGGATTTAGAGTAGTAAATATGTTGATATTTTTATGCATGCAGGAAGGGATTGTGTTTGCAGTGGAATTTTCTTATAGAAGAGTCAGAGATCTTAGAGACATTGCTAACAGAAGGAGTAACATTCTTATAGTTGGAGATGCAAGACACTCTTGTAAATACAGAATGCTAATAGGAATGGTAAATATTAACTATTAAAAAAATTTGTCAATGTAAATTATAAAATATAATCAATAAGTATACTTGGATTTTGCTAACAATGTGGAAATTGATGATTATTTATTGATTTTAGACGAAATCTAAATATAAACCGACTTGCAACACCTAAAACAGTATTTGCAGTAGAAGTAAAGAAACAAAAAGCTGACAATTTGAAACAGCAGAAACAAATCATGGATCCATATGATAGAAATCACATTATTGTGGCTGGTCTACAAGGTGCTGAAAAAAGCTGCTTAAAATTATTTATATAAATATGTATAAATATATATAAATGTTAATTGCTAAATTTTCATTGCATATTTACTATTTGCCCAAACTTATTTCTTTAGTTTCTGTCTGAGTTTTATATTTGTTGTATATGTAAGATCACAAAAAATAAATTGTTATTTGATAGATTAATAGAAAAATAAATTTTGACATTGTAATATGAAGTATTTGTACTAATTTACAAGAAAATATCACAAAGTAAAAGATTGATTAAGTCTTAAAATTTTAATCTTGTAGTTTTAAAACATTTAATTTCTAAAACGTTTTTTTTTTCTTCCTGACATCTCTTTTTCAAACTTCATGTTATTCTGTCGATAATTTTAAATTATCAAAGAAAAGATATATAACTCATTTGCTATTTTATTTATCATTCCGTATTTATGTTAAATTTGTATAGAAAAAGATGCTTTTCAGTGCGATATCTGACATCCAATAAGAAACCGTGCTTTATTCAATGTCTTAATAGTCCCTAGAAAACAAAATCTCATTGGATATCAGTGTCGTACAACGGAGTGTGAATGACATGACAAACAGTGTGAATCTTACATTAGAATTTGCTCATGGACGATCGAGTCTTTCCGGTTGTGAAGCACGCCTGACAACATGGGTATGTTGTAAGATTTTCTAATATTACCATATTTTTAATATAATATTTATAAAAAAAAGGTACAAACTTTATCAAGATATTTTGTTCAATATTTTTTTATATTTGCGACGCATTTACAAATGAATATTTTTTTAATTTAATTGTGAATCTTAAAGATGTGAAGTACAACAAAATTATTAGACATTGATATTATTATATTTACATAGTAGCTTTATTTTTTACTGTAATAGATACATTTTTAATATTTTTCCATGTAAAGAATTTTATTTTTGTCTAAGAAAATGTACAAAACGAATTTATTTGTTGTATTACAGGTAAACCCAGAGGTCTTCGCACTGCACGTAAACATGTAAATCATAGACGTGAACAACGGTGGAATGACAAAGACTACAAAAAGGCACATTTAGGAACCAGATGGAAGGCTAATCCTTTCGGTGGTGCCTCTCATGCTAAGGGTATTGTTTTAGAAAAAGTGTATGTAATAACCTCTATGTTGTTATTCAGAAAATTTATATTTAGTCATGTAATTTATTAATATTGTATTATTTAATAGAGGAGTTGAAGCCAAACAGCCAAATTCTGCTATTCGTAAATGTGTCAGGGTGCAACTGATTAAGAATGGAAAAAAAATCACAGCTTTTGTACCAAGAGACGGTTGTCTCAATAATATCGAGGAAAACGACGAAGTTCTAGTAGCAGGTTTTGGTCGGAAAGGTCACGCTGTCGGTGATATTCCTGGAGTACGATTTAAGGTTGTAAAGGTTGCGAACGTTTCTTTGCTTGCTCTTTACAAAGAGAAAAAGGAACGACCTAGGTCTTAAATTATCGACTTTCAGGCTTGTACTGATAAATATAAACATAAATTAAAAACTTATACAATTGTTTTATTTAAATCTTACTATTAAATAATTTTTCCTTTACATTATAAAAAAGTTCTTATAGACTATTTTTATAATTATATGATAATACTGTTCCTTATACATTTATAAATATTTAGAACATTATTCTTAAATCTAAAACTATATACAATCACAAGATCAATAAAATACACTGTCATTTTTCATACTTAGATTTTCAAGTTCCTCATGATTAATTACTACATCTTCTATAATTGGACTTAAAGATGTACATGTCTTTGATAATTTTTTTGGTAAAATTACTTTGGATACCTCATCTCTTGCTTGCAATACCTGTAAATAATTGGTTAGACATGTGAAAAATGAAAAAATCTGAACTTATAACAAAAAAGTAATTTACACTGTGACATAGATAAAATTCATACCTTTTTCAAAGTAGAAAAATCAGAGCATATGTTTTTAAGATTTGAGCAAATAGAATCAGAAGTAACCTTATCTAAATTTCTGTTTGGTATTGGCCAAGATGAAATAGTTTCAAAAGCTTCTATGAATTTTTTTTCTGCTTTGTCCAATAGGTCATCACATTCTTCATTGACCAGTTTATCAGTCTATAATATTCGCACAAAATATTAATAAATGGCACATTATTTGTTTACTATTTGATTAACATAATTCTATTATACCTCTATATCTAAATCTTCAGACAAATTAGTTTTAGTATCTTCGCAATCATTAATCAGTATCTCTTTCTTATTTTCTTCAAAATACTTAATGGCTTCCAAATAACTTACTTTTGGTTTAACAACAGAAAGAGAAGATACCTGATTTATGTCATCATCAATATATAACTAAAAATATTTTTACACATTATATAATTTATTAATCATTGATATATTATATAATTTAGGAAAATTAGTAATACCTTAACAATATCCATAAGTGTTTCCTCTGTTTCATTTTTATTTACAAAAGATTTCATGTGTACCTTTTTCATAAAATCTAACAATAATTTTAAAAATGGCAGCTGTTCCTTTAAGGAACTTTTACCCTAAATTAAAAGTAAATGTCTTTAATATGTAGACAATGATGTTAATACAACCATATTTTCATAAAATATATTATTTTATAAACAAACCAGTAATATATCTTTATTGTTGCAGAGTCCTATTTGAGAGTAATAATTAAACAGCTGATCTAAAAAGATATATTTTTTTAATATATTAAGAAACATGCTTTTAAATGTTGCTTTCTTAATTGTATACATTAGTTTATTATAAGTAATAATCAAATATATAATTCCAAGCTTAGCTGTTATATAAATATCAATTATTACTGACAAAAAAAAACTACCTTCCAAAGCAGCATCCTTTAACTTTTCTAAATGATCGACGATAGACGGCAATTTTTCTGTCAGGATCCAGGAAAATAGACGAAGACGATTTTCGCCATTGAGAACTGTTGTTTCCAGATCTTTGGACTCTGCATTAGCAATATGTGGATATCGTAAACTTACCAAAGTATTGTATATACTTGTTATAACATCTTTCGTGTTATCCATAATTTAACTCAACACATACACTTTTCGTTTTTTTTATCTTTTGGAGTGCCTTCAACCTGTCTCCTCTGGGCAGGTTTTTTAGCATCAGAACTACGGATTATATTCTTGACTCGTCTAGATATCTATCCAGTCTCTTTGTTTAAATTTTCTTCTATTCAAGTATCCTATACCCAACTCGTCACTTTTTAAATCTTCTTTACACCATTTTTTCTGTAGTTTTGTAATAATATCGGTGAATCAAGCGATGTCATATGGCCGAAGATGATGTTTTGAAGTTTCAAACAGTGGACATGAACAACACGTTTAAAGAAGATAGCAGACTCTTATAGATACTTGGAACCATTAAGCTCTATAACATACTGAGTGAGTCTTTCTTAGAACCAGTATGTAGTTCGCGGTCCAAAGATAGCATTAGTAGAAGAGGGGACATACACAACGTCTGTTCTCCTTCCACATTACTAGCGTATATTATGGGGATTTAAAAAACGAAGGAATAAGAATATTAAATATTAGAAGTAGGAAATTGAAATTATTTTATTTCAAAACAAGAAAATTAAATGGATTAACATATCAGGAATTAGGAAATAAAAATTGGAAATAATCTATTCTGTTCCTTTATTTAAAATAAAATAATTTTAAATAGCTGTTTCTAATATTTAATATTTATTCTTATTCCTAATATTTTCTCTATTGTGCGTAGGGCCCAATGTATCTATACATAAAAATTATTCCTTTCAAAAAAATCAGTGTAAAAAATATATTTGCATCTTCAAATATTTTGAACAAAAATAATCTTACATTGTGTGTTTCAAATTAATATCTATTTTATTAATTTACTATTGCTAAGTGAAAAAATAACGTTCTTATCTATACTTCCATATAAATAAAAAAATTACAATCAATGTATGTATCGTAATTGTAAATGTTATTTTATACGATACAAAATTTAATGTTTTGTAAACTTCTTAACATATAATATATAACTCAAGTAGCTTTAAAGAAATCTTCTGAACTAGTTGTGTAAATATGTCCTTCACAGAGAAGAAAATCTAATATCTCATCGATACGTGGTTTGATGTGTTTAGGCATTTTACTCAAAATATCATGTTTCTCAATACCGCATTCTGATTCATTCGCTGATCGAACAATTTCAAGAATTGCCACTTGATCAGGTGACATACCACTTATTGTATTATCGAACGTTAATGTATTAGATACAGCAGGTTCTTTTTCAGTTTTTCCAGCATTCAATATAAAATACATGACTTCCAAAAAGTGACATGTCACCTCGTTTAAGTCTTCCACAGGATACATACGCAAGATCAACACATGTCGTTGATTATTTTGATTGCGTATCAAACCATAAACTCTTACATATGTATTAAGTTGTACACAAGCATTTTCTGCAGGATTCTTGTCTGCTTCTAACCACATGACAGCAGTGAGAGTACCTATAATATAAAATAAAATCAAAATAAGTTTTACTCTTAGCAATGATAATAATTTGAAAATAATAATTGTATGCAATATTCAGATTTCTTGATTATATAAAATTTTTACAAACTTATGCAATACATGGCATAGCAACTCGACCAAACTTTTTATTTGTATTTGTAATTTTACATGTTATCATTAAAATTGAAATGATTTATACAAGTAAAATACCTGTATCATCCTGAATACTGAAAGACATCTTCGTCGTATCTTGTTCGATATGACGTACAACTCCGACGAATGTCAGAGTATTTACAGTTTTGTCAGAAATCTGCAAATCTCCCGTTGTAGACGTGATATGCTTTATCCATACGGGAATGATGCTCTTGTCATTACTTTGCGAACTTTTTTTGCCAGATCCTCCGGCCTGTGTGCTATCATCCAAAAATCCGCCTCCAAGATTCGAAGAACTTTCATTCCACATGACTCCAACTTATATGATGCACGATTATCAAAAATATAAACAGAAAACGTAAAAAATAACGTAAAACCGAAATAGAAACTCAATTTTCTAGACGAAGTATAGCCGGTATTAGGATTGTATTGAAAGGTTAACTTTTACGCGCGAAACGCAATTCGGCTTCATAAATACAGATTAGGTTAGATGCGCAGATTGGTAATTTTACAACTTCTATTGACTGCAAAATCGTAATTTATGTATATGTAAAAATTATTTGTGACGTTTTCTATTTTGGAGATAACGATATACATGTGTATATTATTATGTATTTCTATTTAATTACAATTATTAATTATTATTTTAATGAATCTATGAGAATAAGCATAGACTAAGATGTATCTAGATCAGTTATTTCGCTTGCATGGTTCCGAATAGTTAAAGTATATTGCATTTATTGTACGAGTTTCGCAGTAATATGGCGTGGCCAATCAGATTTGCTATCTCGCATCTTTTCAATTGCATTATACTCTTTTTGCTAAATAGACACGTTACAGCCGGTTCAGGCATTTTCTTATGTCCATAGGAATTAAAACAAAAAATATTTTTGTGCAATAATACTCTCATGTTGAGATGAATCTGGCGTGTAAAAGCACGTGTTGAATTACTTTAAATTTGAATCCGCCTTTAACCGTTGAAGATGACTCGCAGCGGATTGTTCGTATCTTTGGTTTGTTGATTTGATACATTACCATAAAAAGTAACATGGCGTCTAAGATCCATGTGGACAACACGGTGAATGAACGCCGTTTGCGACCGATTTATGGTACGTATATTTTTGTCGACAACGATCTGACTTGAAATTTGTTGCATTAATCACGCTCGAACTATTTGCTTGTACTTTTCGGACCAGCGATGAGGTTATATAACGACACATCAGTATTAAGCTTCTCTGCATTCTAGATTGGCTAGACAATGGAAACAATAAAAAAGCGCTTCAGGAAGCAGACAGGGTGCTCAAAAAGCATCCATCTAATCAATGTGCCAGAGTGCTCAAGGCTTTGGCTCTGCTACGGTTGGGAAAGGAGAATGAATGTCAGATCATCATGGACAAAGTGCGGTCTGAAATACCCTGTGAAGATTCTACTCTGCAGGCGATGAGTATCTGTTACAGAGAGATACATCAACGTAAGTCTTTAACTTGTCTATTAATTTGGAATGTGCAAATCGTATTTATAATTAATTGTATCATGACTACCTTGTTATTACAATTCTTTTACTTGTATAGCTGACAAAATTAGTGAGGTTTATGAAGCTGCTTCAAAAGCTGATCCAAATAACGAGGAGCTTCTAACACATCTTTTCATGTCATATGTTCGCCTTGGTGATTATAAGAAACAACAACAAACTGCTCTTACTTTATATAAATTAAAACCTAAGAATCCATATTATTTCTGGGCTGTTATGAGTACGGTGATGCAAGCTATTCATGCAGATCAAAAATTAGCAAAAGGAGTTATCTTGCCTTTGGCAGAGAGAATGGTTTGTATCTTGATTTCGTTATTGTTATTACAGCTATAACTGCATGTATGTGTGAAATCATAGAGACTATATTAATTTGTATATAAAAGAATGTAAAAATGGTTAATACAATTTTTTTATGTATATATTAGGTCCTAAAATTAGTGAGAGAAGGAAGAATGGAAGCGGAACAAGAAGTGCAACTTTATTTGATGATTTTGGAACTGCAAGATAAAAATGAGGAAATATTAAGTGTATTATCTAGTCCCTTAGCTTCACATCTTTCATATGTACCACAACGAAAGGCTACAATCTTACTAAAACTGGAACGGTTTTCTGAAGCTGCTAATGCATATCGTGAACTTATTAAAGAAAAGTAAGCAAAATCTTATCAATATTCTCTTTTGTTTTAAAAATCTGTATTTTAGTATAAGTAATATAATGATTATATATAAAATAATTATATCTGTTACGTAGTATTGACAATTGGGCATTTTATCAAAATTATCTTTTGGCGGCCTTGGAATTTCAACAACCAACAGAATGCTTGGACTTTCTAAACAATCTCATTAATACATCTGAAAAGAAAATTCGTGCACCATACTTGGCCCGATTAGAATTATTAGAACGTACTGATGATAAACATCTACGATATATTTTGCAACCTGTAGACTTTATGCACCAGTATTTCTCTCAATTTGGAGAAAAAGGCTGTGTAGTTAGTGATTTGCGATTATATCTAAATCTGCTCACACCCGAAGCCAGGTCTGAATTACTTGAAAAGGTAAGAAATCTCAATATTAATTAGATTGTCGAAAGTATTTAATGTAATACTATTGTGTTTATATATTATAGATCGAGGAAGACATTGGCGTTAAACTAGATGAGTTTCCAACTAATGTACGACAAATGCAAAAGCACATTCATCTGCAGCAATTGCGACGTATTTGTGGCTTCCATCATCCTCCTTTAGCAGACAGAGATAAACAAGAAGAATTGATAAAACGACTATGTGATTTGTATAAAAAAGGCAGTGAATTGTGTCCCGCAGAAGATAGATTGCCAACCGATTTCTGTCCAGCGGATCCATATATTTTGTTAGCTACACATTTGCTACATCAATTATGGGTTGATACCAACGAAGCATCTTTTCTTTATAGGTAATAATATAATATATTTGCATAATGTATGTAAAATTATATTGTATAATTATATTATTATATATATATATAACATCAAAGCTTTAATATATCGAATTATTAATATATATATTAAATATTAGAGCTTTGATATAATATGTACAAGTATATAAAAGTTTTAATTGGTAATTAAGATTGTTAACAATATTTTGAAAACATGCACATTTTCAAAACGATGGATTTGCAGGGCGATATCATTATTGGAACACGGTCTTCTAACGAGCCCTGTAAATTTTCACATCAAAATTTTGCTCGTGCGTACATATTTAGAGGCTGGTCTAGTGGTCGCGGCTGATCATGCGTTTGCATTACTTGACGTAAAGCACCTTCAACTAGATTCACTGGGTCATCTCCACGCACCTCTTCTCGCGCCTCTCGGTAACTTGCCTCTGGCCTCAACAACTCTTGATCATACGGCGAAATTTTTCTTAGCCAACTATAAGGATGTATGTGTTTTCGAGTGTAATAGATTCATGGAAAGACTTATTTTACTATAATTTATGAATTGTTTTTTCTTTTCTAGAGCGCGGATCATTTAACATTTGCATACAAGTACGGCAGTTTCATAAAGATTCAGGAATTTGTTGAGTTAAGAGAACGATTAGAGAATTCGTTCTACTTCGCAATGGCAACTATAGATAAGATGTTGCTAGACTTATGCTGCTGTGATAGTGCTGCCTCATTGTTTTCCACTTTGAATAATATGCACATACAACCCCATGTCGAATCGCCCATTAGATGGGCGTCCTTAAGAGATAATCGTGATCTGGAGGTAAATTCTTTAAAATCTCGATATAATTTAAAGAAGTGCACAGTTGATCAATGATGAATTTCATAAATTGTGGGATTAAACAGGTTGTTCGTGGATGGGAGCCATTTAATGAGAACGAGAAGAAAGATTTATATATGCAAGAGGAGACACGTGTGTGTATGTTAAGACTGCTTGCGGCGAGGAATAGCGTATTGCGCATTGTAGCAGCGAGTGCAGAACCATCTTCTATTTTTCTCTCTAAATTGTCTGACGAGCTTAGAGAGATAGTTGAAAAATTTATTCCGAAAGCACTAGAACTTTTTGATACGGATGGGAAACGGAACAGACCATGCAATTTATTAGTTCCGTTAGATGCAGTGGAAAGATTACGTGAAGCTTACTGTTCCGAGCAACTGAGGACTATAGCGTGCCTTGCAAAATCACTTTCTGATTCTCATTGTCCGGATTTTGATTGCATACAGACGCTACGGACGTCCCCTTGTTTGCAAACATTACCTATCCCCGAACAGGATACACCAGTGCCCTTGAAAAACTTTTTTCTCCGAGCCTCAACTTGCAGCGAATCATTAGCGATCATTAGTGCTATATGTATTGTGTGTGCGGTACAATCGAAACCAGGTACATCGCAAAAGAAAAATAAAAAGAAATATAAGAAAATCGAATCAGACGTGATAAATGAGACTAATGAAACGAAGGTAATTATTATATCTTTTTGTATGAAATAATTATTCTTAATATAATTAGAGACTTATTAACAATAATGATCTTTGTGCCGTAATTATTAAGGCGATATTTTAACAATATATGTCTATGAAATTTTATACGCTACAATTAGTCTGTATAATTATTTATTTTATTGCAGATTTGGAGAGAAGTGGCTGTATTATTGTCGGAGAAAGTTGAAAATTTAGATGCGGTCCTAACAGAATTTGAAAAATATGAGTTACACACAGGATTAGATGAGACGGACGATGTATGCGTCACCATCATCAATCGTGGGCAAGCGAGTCTCAGGCAAAGTTGCAGATCTCTCAAATCTCGCACTCAGCCCTTATTAAGGCTTTTAAGTAATTTAAAGAGCTGAAACTATTGGACAATATTTGTACAAAGAATATCTATATCCGTCTACTTGATTTTCAAAAATCTCTCAAGAATTCTGTACATAATTCTTAGTCCCAATCAATTATAAATAATGAAGGAATGGTTTAACGCTATTTGAAATACCTGAGCCTACTTTTATTTTTGTAAAAATATTATCACGCAGTCGTTCTAATATACTGCCATTCACGATCAACTGATGCGCTTGCAATACCATATCTTTCAACTTAAATAGTAAGTGTAAAAATTTCGACAATTACTATGCTATTTCTAAGCTCGTAAAATTTTTACAGCTAAAGACAGCTCGTTAATTTCATCGATTTAAAGTGTGGTTTATATATTTTTTAATTACGTGCCATTTTTTTTCATTAAAGTAATTGTACATATACACTATTACACATAAAGCCTATCAGTTCGGTGGGTCCATCAAAACGACAAAGTCATTTTAAATAATAATGCGTAGGTAGTATTTAATTATATTTTTGTGACAATTGTATCTTGTTTTTCCACTATGCATATTAATAAATTTATATGTTACTTAGCAACATTACTAACGATTACTAATGATTCAAACAGTTCAGTGGAATCGATGTATAGACGATGATAAATTGCTTATTGAATCCTGAAAGGAATTCCGAATGCGGATAACAGTACATGTTTATAATGTAATTTTTTTATTTTTGTAATTATTTCAGTTATGATAGAAGAAATGTTAAATTTTTCCGAACACATTTAGATTTGATCAACGATTAATTATATCAATGTTCTTTAAATATTTGTACTAAACACATCAAGGTTTACTTCTGACTGAAAATCTTTAGGACAAGCAATAAGTATTTTGTCGATATTATGTAATAAAAATAATTTGATTTGCAATTTATAAAAAGATTTTATACCTATTGCACATCCAACTCTATTAATGTATACATATTTGTACAATAGTAGTCATCTAAAGGAGTCATCACGTATATTTATTCTGTATTTCAGTACAGAGTTAGATGTTAAATTAAATTATCTAAATCAGAAAGTAATTATTATATATATATATATATATATATATATATATATATACAATGTAATTATATATACATTATAGTTACATGTTTGTGTTGCAAAAAGGATGAACATCTACCAAAGGATTTAAGATTCAGAAAATGTCATCACTGAGGTGATGAATTATATCGAGGCATAATTCAATAACGTCTGTTATTTCTGTCATTTTTTCCGCGACTACTTATATACAAAAAAAAAAAAGAGAAAAAACAAGTTACAATCCTAATCTTCCGGGAGTGTTGCGGTACGGAGCGGGAGTACCTGGTTCTCTGATGCCAGGCGTTAATATTTCCTTCTTTCGGACCGACGCCTGTTCACGCTCGAGCTGCTCTTGAGCGCGCGCCTTCATCTCTTCTTCGGCTTCTTTCATCTGATGCTCCATCTCGTGGAGATGCAGCATCGCTTGCCGCCGCTTCGCACGTCCGCTTCGACCGGTTTCCTTCACACTGAAGAACATGGGGCCCAACTCGGCCAGCCAATGACCGTCCACCGCGGTAACACACTGCATGTACTCTTTAGCGGTCATCACGAGTTCGTGGTAGACGACGTAGTCGGGTGTGAAGCCCATGCCGAACAGCGCGGAAGTGGGATGAAGATGGCACGGCATTCCCGTACGACAGTTGACGTATTCGCCGATGCCCTTCAAGCGTGCCGCTTGGTGAAAATAAGCGGAACAGATGCACTTGCGCACGATGTCCCAGTCGGTGCCGCAACTAACAACGTCCATCTTCTGTTGCTTCAGAATCTCCTCGAGTTGCGACCGTACCTCCCGCACCTTGCGCATTGCCTTCGCGTGTATGAAGTGATCATTGCACCAGGAAGTTGAGTAGCCGTTCGCCTTCCACTGGTTGTACACGTTCAGATACGTCAGATGATCCGATTCCGGTACCTGGAATTTCTCACGCGCTGAATCGGAATCTTCCTCGCGTCCTTTCGGTCTGTAGAAGATTGACGGAACCGACAGCATGGAGACGATGATGAGGATTTCCGCGGTGCAGCCGAGCTGAGAGGCGACTATGAGCATTTGACATTGCGGCGGGTCCAAAGGAAACTCGGCCATTTGTCGACCGAGAGGGGTCAAGCGTCCGGTATGATCGAGGGCGCCCAATATCCATAATTGGTACAGCGAGTTCAGTATATTATCTTGCGGCGGTGGGTCCATAAAATGAAACGCCAATAAATCTTGAACTCCAAGCGACTTCAGCAGCAGCACCGTATTAGCCAAATTTGTTCGTTGTATCTCGGGAACTCCCGTCGACAATAACTCGTCCAAGTATTGTCTTCGCGTGTACAATCTGTAGCACTGACCGGGACCAGTACGACCAGCTCTGCCCTGCCTCTGATCAGCATTGGCCCTCGACACCGGATACACTTGCAGAGCGTCCATACCTATTCGAGGATTGTACACCTTCAACTTGCAGTAGCCCGAGTCAACGACAAAGACTATACCGTCGACTGTCAACGACGTTTCCGCTATATTAGTCGCCACGACACATTTGCGAAAACCTCCCTCGGACCGTTGGAAGATCTTCGCCTGCAAGTCCGACGGCAATTGCGAATAGATAGGCAGTATGGAAAGAGGCGGGGCTGATTCGATTTCGGCTAAACGTTCCTTCAGAACTTCGCAAGTGACTTCGATGTCCTCTTGACCAGGCATGAAGACGAGCACGTCGCCACTTTTAGGCTGCAAGTGAATCTGCAAGACTTGCTTCACAGCTGCGTCTACGTAATCTTCTACCGAGTTCTTCGCATGCAGCACTTCGACGGGAAACGTGCGTCCCGGTATTTGAAATGTTGCCGCGTTGCCGAAGAAAGCGGAGAACTTGCTGCAGTCCATTGTTGCGGAAGTTACGATTAGCTTCAAATCATGTCGTCGAGCGACAACCTGTAAATAATGTTACATTAATAGGATTGTCCGATCTGGAAATGTTAAGAGAAATATAAAATCAAAATGTGCACTGCACCTCTCTAAGAAGACCGAATAACACATCAGTGGAAAGTGACCGTTCGTGAGCTTCGTCCATTATAATTACGCTGTAACGTTCCAAATCTCCTTCTCTCAAACTTTCTCTCAGTAAAATACCGTCGGTCATGTACTTGATGACCGTCTGCAAAAGCAAAATCAATGTTACATGTATTGTCGAAGCAAATCTTATATTTTACAATAAATATTAATGTCCACTCACGTCCTTCGAAGTGCAGTCTTCAAAACGTATCGCATATCCGACCTTGTCGCCCAGAGCAGTGGCCATTTCGTCGGACACTCTTTTTGCAACAGACATGGCAGCAACTCTTCTAGGCTGAGTACAGCCAATTATACCGTAACGGCTGTAGCCATCTTCATGGAGGTATTGCGTTAATTGCGTCGTTTTACCGCTACCAGTTTCGCCTACTATTATCACAACGCTATTCTCCCTGATGACGTTTAATAGCTCTTGACGTACGGCGAATACAGGAAGACTTCTCCTTTGATGCTGGATGGATCTGTGTTTAGCCTCCCCCGTCACTTCTCCAGCTCCTATATGCTGAGCATACTTTTGTCCGGCTTTGAAATCTGTTTCTTGTCCCGCACGCTCCTTGTCATCTTTACGCTGATCATGCACACCCATAATGTTACCGATATGCGTCCCGGCCAGTTCCCAATGCTTCTTCTGCGCTTTACGTCTCTCCTTTTGCTCGCGATACGCTTTGACCAGCGCTGAACCTTTCCTTGCCACCAGTGCCATGTCGGAAGTGGGATCACGTACTGGTATGACCGGTTCTGGCTGCTTCGTGAACACGATGCGCCCGTCCAGAAACGGCGGAACCACATTGTGAACGAGCAAGTGGACTCTCGTCTCTCCCTCGTCGTCAAAGTCATCATCGTGATCTAGTGAGCTCACCACTCCCGATGTCAACATACGGTTACGCTCCCACAGTTCATTGTCCTTATTTATTTGTCGTTGCTGCGCGGAAAGACGTTTCTGCCTCCTGGCCTCTAATTCCATCTCCTTCTTTCGAGTATACTCCTCGGACACGTTAGCGAAAGCGTTGTTCTCTCCGTCATCTAATGCGTACCATTCTCTGTCTAGCCTTTGCTGTTCCTCTTCCCACATTTCCTTCTCTTCACCATCCACCATTGGAGTGGCACCGGAATTCTTAAAATCCTTATTCCATGAATTATACTTGTAAGAAGGAGTAAATTCGCTTCTGATACTGTCACGGCCATCTCTGTTGCCATAAATGTTCGGCGTTGGATGATCCCAGCTTGATCTTCTTGGTTCCTCATCTTCATCATCGTCCCAATTGCTCCTAGAAGTAGGATCTTTTGTCCGGAATTTGGGCGTCTGAGGTTCATCCCTGAATCTCAGAGGCGTTTGCCTTACACTACTATCTCTGCCTCGGCTTTCCCTATCTCTTCTTCTATCTCTGTCTCTATCTCTATCTCTGTCTCTGTCTCTGTCTCTGTCACGACCTCTGTATGAATTTCTAGCATTTCTGTCATCTGCATTTAATCTTTGACGCTTAAGTCGCGACTCAAGTCTCTGTTGTGCTTCAGAATTAACACCACCAGTATGAGTGGGAGTTTCTTCTTCATAAGATCGATATTTTCTGTCTTTTCCCTCAGATTTGTCAGACTTTGACTTAAGAGGCTCCAGTGATTGTTCTTTTCTTTTTCTTTCTGCAAGCTTGTCGAGGCCTAATATAGATGGTTTCTTAAAAGTATGATCCGAAGGTTTCTTTCGAATGACTAGACCTCCTGTTTGATTTCCATCAGTCCCTTCTAATCTGTACAAGTTTGTGTCATGTGACATTTTCTTTTTTAATATATTTTATTCAATTTTAGTGGAATGTTGTTATATCCTAAAACAAAATAAACGCTGCGTTGAATATTACAATAAGTAGCATAAATTATATATATTTTTATTATAAAAATATGTATCCTAATTAATAGCGATTAGGTATTATATTTGCACATTCTAAAAGTACAAGAATAGTTATTTAGAAATCGCAAACAATCAATATCTCGAGAAAAAATAGCAAAATAGGTATAAACACTCCTGTTTCCTTCGAAATGCTCAATAACATCTCTATGCAATGGAACTTTAACGGATAATATTGTGCAGTTGGAATTAATTTTATCGTTCCGGTAATTATCTGTTAATAATCCAATGAATTTGATGAATTTTGTACCTTAATTAGTAGCGATTAGGTATTATATTGTACCAGAAAAATTAGGAGTTAGGTTAGGTAAAGTTGAATATGATAAAAACTATATTTAAAATTTTATTTCTAATACTTAATTACTAAAAATAAAAGAACCGTAAAACTCATACTAACCTATGTACTCTCTTGCACACTTATATTTATACAAATATAATGAAAATACCACATACGCACATCAAAAAAACTTGGGAAATCAAGTAAGTGACATTGTAAATGACAACTAGAACAGATGCCCACAACATAACCCAAATGGCGGAAAATGACGAATGGCCATAGACATTTAAGTTATAATTAGAGTGCTAACTCTATCACAGTATAATCAGTATGTTCATTTAATAGACGGGGGATAAGAGGTTTGCTTTACGCCATTGATAGCGGTGAACCAAATTGAACCAATCAGAATAATGCCAGCGAGCCACGTGATCAGATATGACGAACATACCGGCTATACTGTGCATTTACCACACGCACTTCATAGCAATATTATTCTATGGCAATAAACCCAGACGCCTCTGCTGCAAACTCACTGAACTATAAGCATCTGAATTTCCCGCCTAATTATATTCTCTCATTTTCTAATGCGCAAACTCCATAAGTTATATACGACTGTACGGTGGGGAGCGTTGTTTCCATTGGATTTGCTTCTCTGACAAAAGATTCAACCGGATTTAACGAACATACGTCAGCATTGTATATTATGTATGTTTATTCATAAATTTGTTATATTAAATTTTATTAATCTAGCCTGTTGCTTCTATAAATCGGTTTTTGCGAATGTAACGAATAATTTGTTTTTGTAGGTTTGACAAGTTAAACAATGACATTACTGATCCCTGTTACATCTATTCAAAATGGCCGGAGATTCTTGATCTAACTTTTTGAAAGGTATGTTAAGATTTTCTTTATTTTCATCGCATAATTTTTTATTCATTGTACCATTATCCTTCATTGAATCTGTATTCAGCTTGTTATTTGTATTATAATTTATCCAGCAATGTTCAAAATTCGCAAAAATCTCTCTCCAGATACACAGCTCTTCCACTAAAAAAATACAATAAAATTATAAATTATTCGACTTAGTCGTTCATTACAAGTTTGACTTAATAATGCAATTAATACAAATTTAGCAATATACTGGCACTTTGTGCTACTGTGATATTTCAGCATTATATTTGCATGGATATATATAGAGCAAGATGCTTCATTTGCAAATGCAGAATTTGTAGTGTCAGATGTAATTTTTTATAAAATATTTCTTAATATTATAAATTATCATATCATATATTGAAATTGAATAATTTCTTATCATTATTTAAAAATAAAATTTTCTAACTGCATATTTTTCAATAAACTTAATTACCATAAAAAATTAGTGTTAGAAATGTGAATAATCCTGCAGGTACGCTTCCATTGGGTAATATGACACATGCTAATTTGAAAAGAGTTGGTCCTTCATAAAAAACTATTCCTTGAATAGTATTCACAAGCCATGGCAAATAAAGATATGGAATTTTGTGTATATCACCAATTGTCAACATCATTGTTGATACCAATGCAGTAAGTATATCTGCCACCATTATTTTAATCCGCAAATCTATGTTAAATGCAAAATTTTGCTTTCTATATTGTTTATTATGTTTTTGTTAATTAAATTGTAAAGAAGTTTAATTACTGTAATTTCGGCGAAATAGGTTATTAAAGACAGCAGCTCTTGTTGGCGAAATATAACGGTATGAGTTGTACAAACCAGTTTCTAAAGTGATTGAACTTAAAAAATTAGTTGCAAAACATATTATGCCCAAGTATAATGTATTGATCTGAAACAAATATAAGAATAAGTATGAGAATAGAAAGTATAAGAATAAGATTGAAGATACAAGAATAAGAAAATAGATACAGCAATTAATTAATTAATTACATTAAAGTTTCAAAATTTCATAAATTAATTTTTGTCTTTTGTATCAAATTGATATCAATAATATCAAATTGAAATTCTAGCAAAGAAGTAATTTTGTTTTCTAGAATATACAAATTTGGGAAAAAGTAATAATTCAAGTTTGATTTGAGAAGCCTAATGTACTTGCTTAATTAAATTAATGGAAAATTAAATATATTACCTTGGAATTTCTTATGTTAAAATCACTATCTTTCATTTTTATATCTGAATTTGCTTCTGAGTTAAGAATCATGATTAGTTTGAATTTGCTATTCAAATTTTCAAGAAATATCTCAGTTATTACTTTATTGACTATTTAACGTTAATTGTTTGATTGGTTATAAGTTATACAAGTGTCATCCATAATTTATCTAAATGGCATGAATAGAAGACAGCACAAACAATAATTATTCACAACTTCAGACGTGTAACTGTTATTTTCAAGAATATCCGACTGTGATTGGTCAATTTGTTTATTACCTAAGCCTTATTGCTTATGTGCCATGACCCTGAATTAATTTCTTTATATTATCTAAGATTTACAAGATAAACATAATTGCTTTTAGATAATTTCAATATTGTTTTTAGTAAATTTTGAAACAAATTTTATAAAATAATTTTCATCGTCTGCAAGAGAAATTATTTTGAAAAATGTCGGATGTTTAGCAGTACAGTGTTCATGCGAATATTAAAATGTAAGTTTCAAATTATTAAAAAATCGCATATTGATGATTGCTGTCATATAATATACAGTTGATGTGAAAGATACTGTGTTCTAAGATCGCGATTAATCGGTAAAAAGAACAATTGCAAAATCATTTTAAATAATTTCTATTATCTATAGCTATAAATACAACCAGATTTAAAATCTTTGTAATGTCAGTATCGTGTGCGGTCCGCAGATCCGCTCATTGTTTGTCTAATGCATATTGACTATTAACAGCAGATCCGTTGCCTTATAGGTCAAAAACTGCGGTACGTCACATCCTTATTCGCCAACGCCTCATCGCTCCTGATCATCTTCGGCCACCATCCATATTTGGCAGTCTCACCCATAGGTAATGCCAGTCGCATTTATAAAAGCATCCACCTGTTTGGTGAGTAAAACGCATTCGATACCTAGACATTAAGAGAAGCGACAGCTCGTCGAATTTCAGCGCATGAAATCGCGGTAGCGCTGAGCTTATTTGTGCCGTGAAACTCTAATGAAATTATTATTCATCATGGCTACTTGAATCTGCATTTGGAAGAACGAATTTTGAACATAAAATTGCTATACCAATGATTAGCATTAAAGAAATAAGAGACGTAATTTACGATTGTTTGTTTTATGAAGCAGCAAAATAATTCATATTTATTTGTTTTTATTTCTTTTAATACTGCTTTAATGCAGTAAGATACAAAGTACAAAACATATAAAGAAATGTAGAAAAATACAGAAAATATGACCAAGACTTTTTTTCCTAAAATTTTATTTTGAATATTTTTCCTAAATAATGAAGATACATCAAACTTATAACAAATATAATATTTTTTGAAATTATTTTATATTTATTTTTTAATTTATTTTGATCGTAATATTAGAATCATAATATTAAAATTCTTTTTAAGATTATAATATCAAAATTTTTTTATTGAAGTAAGATTTGCAGAACAAAATGCACTGTTATTTGTTAAAGTGAAAAGTTTGTGGGAAATCCATTAATCATATCATGTTTTCATTGGTATACCGATTTTATTGATTAATAGATATTCTGCCTGCAATCTAATTTAAAGATAAAATATATGAGAAGACTTAACGGGGACCAGGCACGTTCGGAAAACGCTTTGGGCGTGCCGGAGATAACAATCGATCTTTAAATTCTTCGCGAAAACTGTCCTCAATATCGGCGGCGCGCAGATTCCCGTCTTGACATCCCGGTCGGCCGTTTCGGCATCACGCACTCTGAGCGGAGACGATGCGTACACGCACAACTACGACACGCGAGGACGTGTACGGGGACACGACGAGTACGTGTCCTGCGAGTGAGAGGTGATCGAGGGATAGATGCAGAGCCGTGCGTTCTCTGCTTCCGCATGGACGGACAATCGCCTTTTGACGTGTGCAACGACATGACTAGCTACGCTCGCGCCCTAAACACGATCTCCCCTTTTCGTCTTCAAATTTTCACGAAAGTGGCATTCGCGAAAACAGCTTGAAAACAGCAACGCTTTACCTAACGAAATGATATAAAAGTGAAAAGTAAGATACTATTAATTCTTTAATAGTTTTTTTATCATCATCATTTGTTTTCTCATGTTTATTATTTTATATTATTATTCATTTATATGCACAGTGAACTTGTGATAAAAGATGACGTTGAAAATTTTTTTTGCATTTACTCAACGTAGTTACAGCACTGCTGATGCGTTTGCGTGTATGTGCCATCCATCGAAGAAAGCTTCTCTGCGCTTGAGTAACGCTACGGGACTCTCGTGAGTCTCTCTTCTCGGCTCTGGATGACCGCGGTCGATCGCCGCTCGCATGAGCATTCGGATCACGCTGCCGGAGCGAGCACGTAACAATTTCTGTTCTTGGGACTGGAGCCACCGAATCGTCGATCCTTTCGTTCCTCACTTCGACTTCGCGACGCGCATTCATGTCGAAACGCGATTTGGTCCTCTCGACTTTTAAGCTTAGCACATATAAATTTAGTCGAGAACATAAATGTCACATAAATGTTTAATAAAAAGTTTGAATTGTTTAAAGTTCTAAAAAATTCATAGCAGCTAATTTACAGCTTGAGTAACGTTTATGCGTCACGTCTATGCTCTTTAATATATTTTATTACACTTGTGCTGTGGAAAAAGTAGTAAAAATATAATGAGTTCTTAAACGTTAGTATTTAGAGTTTTTGTGGAATTATAAACACTTGTTACTTTGTGTACATTGGATTCTTCTGATCCGTTTGTATATCTTTGTTATTGATTTATCAAGTTTAGGATCGGTTAACATAGTTGTTAAAAAGCACAAGATTACGTGACAGAATCAATTCTCGCGAATTGAATTAATATACAATATTTATTTTCGCGTGCTAATAGTCGAAATCTTTGTGCGGCAACTTTGTCGAGATGTCGTTCGTTTAAAGCCGAAGTCAGTTTTACGGGGCTAACGTGTCTCAGATTTCGATCGATGATGACGACATTTCGACATTCGGACTGCCGGTGTAAGATTTAAGTCTCGATTCATCGGGGGGGCCGATTGATAGGCGCATCAGGCACACGCTGAATTCTTATGCTAATGCGAGAAAGGAGCCGAGAAGACAATACATCCACACGCAAACGCTACAGGCATCTGTATACACTCTGCGTTCCGTATTCTGTATTCTGTCAAGTGAATTAATACAATCACGAGGACCGCCGGGTGATTTTAGATGCGGTGAGATCGTGATCACCACCCGGCACTTTATTAAGCTTTCTCGTTGGAAAAGGGAGATCGTTGTCGAGCGACAATGACGGGAAAACGCCTCGTGCGACTTGTAACGGGTCCAGAATTATCAGAGAGTATTCGCTAAAATCGAATCGTTCTGGAATGGATATTACGAAAGATGCTTTTTCTTTAGATTTTGAAAGAAAAGAATCTTACAACTGTGCGCTATCATACTTTTGATTATATTTAGTGAAAAGTGTGCTTTTTACTAAAATTATTACGTTTAGGCATTCCATATTAAATTCGCGCTTTAAATAATCTATAATTTGCGGTTAAACTTGAGATAGAAATATGTTTAGAATTTAAAGTCCACTTTAACGGTCTATAATTTTAGATAACATTTTATTTATTAACTTTCCCTCGTGTTGTACAAGAAATATATATTACAAAATACATACATATTTTTAATATATGTGTGTATTCTAATTTTTCAAATACTGTTTTATACATAAAATTATAAATAGCTTTCTCGATATTTGTCACGAATTATAGATTGTATTGTAGACTTTATGCGATAAAGACATCTGAAGAATCAGAATACATTGATGTTTTGTACACATGTACAGTATCAACTTTAGGAAAGGCAGTTTTTATTTTTTATCTTTTTTCGATCCACTTTGGCGTTAATGAGAGGCAATATTACCTTGCATGTGTATATTTTAATTTTTTATATGTTTCCTGTATTTTATGGCACATAAAATTAAAAGTAGAATTTTATCTCGAATTATATCGTGAATTATATCGTTTCAGAAACATTTTAATTTCATCGTTTTACATTTTCAGAATAGATTGCTGAAATTATTACTTTAATAGTTCGGTTTTCATGAAAAAATTGATTAATTTTTTCTATTATAAAAATAATCTTTTCCATAAAAATCGAACTATTGAGTGATTTCAGCAACTTATTCTGAAAGTATTTTATTAAATTAAAATGCTTTTGAGACAATATGATTCACGATAAATTTGAGATAAAATTCTGCTTGTAATTCTATTGATACTAAGAGGGTTGCTTAGATAAACAAAGTTTTACTTGACAAAGCACACTTGTCTGACTTCATTGAAATATCACGTTCGCACATTTCTGTCCACTCTTCTAAAACTTTGTAGCATAATGCTAACATACAAAATTGGATTAATGCCAAATTAGAGGCTGCCTCTACATTCGTGTAAACTAATGTCCGTGCATGAATATGCAAAAAAAAAAAAACCGTTGCGTATACGTTTCTTTTACGTGATCGATTTATTGAGTCGCTTGCTAGGAAAGTATAAAGTCCTTTGTCTCTTTTCCCCTTCTCTCTGACAGCTCTGCGATGCATGATACACGAGGATCTTATTTCCGGTTAGTACCCGAACATTACGGTATCAATAACTATCAGCAATCGCAGATAACATTAATTTATAATCCATCAATCACTTTCCAAAAATTTCGAGAGAGAGATTTCAGAATATTTCTTTGAATGACTACTTTCAAATAAATTAGTATTTTTTCTTTATAGTGCGGATTATTTTTTTTATATTGTCTCTGCAATGGTAAAAATATTGCATTATTGGTTAATTATAATTATCTTTAAACATATGTGATTGGATATGTATCACAATCTTGTTCTATATGTTTATGTTATTGAAGCATCCATTCTTCTGATAAATACTGGATTGTTTAGAAAGTTTGCAGCGACTTTTATATAGGACAAAATTTGAAACAATTTTTATGTATTTATATCCATCTTTGTCTAATAATGTGTTAAAGATGACTAAAGATTGTCTTAATGAATAAAGATGGATCTAAAGATATAAAGTTGATTTTTGATTTTGTCTAAAATATATCTACGAACTTTCGAATAACTCAATATAATAAAAAGACAGATCGATAAATACAAAAGAGTGAAACAATTTATTTAGAAAAGTATTAAGTTTCGATGATATTGACATCACGAGGGGAACCAATGGGTTTAGGAATTGAATTTGTAAATCAATTATATTAAAGATATATTAATTAGCTTTAATTACTTTTCGATTAGCTATTCTCTGATCCTCTGCTGTGGGCTTAGCTACGTGTATGTAATGTAGATAGGGAAAATTAACCGCGATTAGTGCTAATTGACGATTGGTGCAATCCGTTCTAAATGAGTACATTTCACTTGAGCGTTCGGGAAGTGCTTTCCTCGAGAGGTACGCAACAACTTTCCGAACGATCGCGAACGAGGGGCATATTAGAGACGCTCATGCGTGGTTTTCTTTCTTTGATCGTTGATGCAGAAGAGAGGTCGGCTGGCAAAACTTAAGACCACCGCACACAAATTGACATAACAGTATATACGCGTAAACGCTTTGTCCAATGAGACGCTCAATATAAGTTGCGATATTGTTGCGCAGAATTTATTTTGAGTGTTTCATTAGACGCTTCTGCGCTGTGCTTATGCACTTATGTAAATTTGTGTGTGATGGGCTTTACGATGTAACGGTCGTTCTGCTTCGCCAGGGTAGATGAATGTAGCATTTCTCGCATTGCGATCGTAACTGTTCGCTAAATGACAAACCGCTAAGGAACAGATAGAAATTCCCAACTCTATTGCATTAATCTCTTCAGATTGCAATTGAAATTATTGTCAAGCATATATATAACGATTTTACAAAATTTTGTCAAAGTTTTTCTTGTGCTTTAGTTATTTTAATATATGAAACAGTGAACGTATTCAAATATAATGTTTTAATAATATTTACAAGAAGAAATTTGAGATAAAATATCTATACTTATTGCGATTGATGAAATGCTATGTAAAATAAAATCTTTTCTTTTTATTAAGAATGTTTATCGAATTATAAATGATTTATTTATAAAGAAATAAGAAAAATTATAAATAAACGTTTTTCTCTTTTCTTTTATTATATAATTTTTTTATTTATTGATATTGATCACAGGATTATTTATCGTTTATGTATATAATTTATGCTTACAATTGGAAAAACACAGAACATAGAATTTAAAAAATCAATTTGTAGAGCTTATGCAAAATTTTAATTGTACATTAGTTATCAGTTAAGTAAGTATTACATGTTTTAAGTGATAGATGTCGTTAGATGTCGTTATTTCTGCTATAAGAATTGGTGAATATTTATTTACGGATGTCTGTTTTTGTCAGTTCGAAAATATTTATATTAACCGCATTTCCAATTAGTAACACATAACATTTTTGTTGATGAATTAATTCGCGACTTTGGAAGGCTTGAGTGTTACTGAGATTGCATACTTTGTAATATAACACTCTTATTTTATTAATAGTTGAATAATGAACAATTTGGAGACTAACTTAATTTTAAAACAAATTAATATACAAAATTTATGTGGAAGGTATACTTTCATATTTTACACTTATTTTTCGTAACGCCTTAAAAGTTGTATAGACAACGTTTATTCCTACAAATAAAGTAAAACGCTACAAAATACATGCTTTATTTTGTGGAATAAATGATAAAAACATATGGGATTGTTACTGAAAAATCAACCGATCGCGTTTGAGTCGAAGTCAGTGGATTAGTCGACGTTGTGCCAAGCGAAGTCATCCCCAACAAGCGGCAGACGAGTGGCCCTCACGTCGGCTGGAGGAGGGAAACCGTAGAAGGTGAGAAACCTCTCGGAGGCTCCCGACTGACTCTCCCGAGCCGGGAATTAGCATTGCTTCTCCGGCATCTCTTCTCGTCTCTCGTCTGCTGCGCAGTGCCCCTCGTTCTTCTCGCGTCTCCTCTCGCTTTCTTTCCTCTTCGGTGCTCTCTAAACCTCGGTTTCCCGTAATTATTTTAGTCCCCTCGTCCCTGGCGCGATCCGCCTCTGATGCCTCCGGTCGTGGTAACCCTGGAGATATAATCGTGTCTTACCGAGAAGGAATATAACAATTTAGCAGTTTGCTTTGCTTAATGTTATGCGCAGGGTTGTGGACTATGCGCGCGTAGAAAAGAATACAATATCTATGACAACTAATTAATTCCACGTTATCTTTTTTTAGAAGACAATTGAAAGTAAAACTAATGAGCGTTTCATATTATTCCATAGATAATTTTGATAAAATTGAATAATCTAAGTAAAATGCAATCAAGTGTCATTAGAGCCAGCGTATAATATTTGAAGCCCGTTATTTTTAATGGATTATACAATTTTAATGAATATAACTTATTATTACCCGCAATTTCGATTATTTGAAGAAAATGTGTGCGATACTATGTATTATAAATCACTATATTGCGAAAAAGAGTTGAGTAATCAAACGAAAGATCTAGATTTGTTGGTTCCAGAGTTTCATTAATATGGTATAACGCGCAGCTTCTTTCATGCGCGAGTAATTATGACCATAAGTATCAAAACAATTAAATTAGCTTCTTTGTGCGTTATTTTGTGTTACATGACTACAAGGTAGGAAAGCCGGGAAGCTTGTCCAGCATGCTGATCTCTTCATCCGATTAAGACCGACCGGGGAAGCAACTATGTTTTCGCCGTACCATTTATTTCGCTCTCTCTCCCTCTCTTTCGTAATACGTTTCTCTTTTTCTTCCTACGCTTTCGTTTACTACTGCCTAGGAAATTCATAAACAAGGTTGATACGATCTTTTTTTATATACATACTTTATTTTGTGCATATAGACAGCGGAAGTTTTTCATGTAGAAATTTATCTCTATATTTGTTTTCAAGAATAATTTGAATAATTTTTCTCTTCTCTTTAATAATATTTTCTTCAACTGCACACAAATATGCCTTGTTTGTATATAAATTGCTAACATTTTAAATTTAAATAAGTAGTAGTTTGTATTTTCATAAAATTGAAGGAGTTAAATACACAAATTCTTTAAATACTTATGTTTGAAACAAATACGCGAATCAAAAACACGGATTTTTTTATAGAGAAATTAATAGTTTTTTGTTAGTTTGAATATTTTCTAATTTTTAAAAATAAATATTGCTAAACCATTTACGATTAGATATATCTATATCACGGATCGTACTCGCATTATCTCGGTATTCGCATACACGAACCACCTGCTACGCACACTCGTTGTTAACCGTCGCGTCGATTGTCCGAAACCAGGAAACACTGATGTGAGTCGATGTCCGGGATACAAAATAAAGGGTGGCATGTTGATTATCCGATATCATTGGAGAACGAACCCCTGGTAAATAATTTGGTGGATAATCTAGAGCGGAATTACGAAAACGTTGTGTTGAATTAGAAAGAGAAAGTAGAAAATTTTATATATATATATACAAACACGTATAATTTATTTAAATATACGAAAACTCGAGTCGCGCGCGCGCGGTAAAGCTTTTATATCAGTTCTTTATATCGTAAAATATTTCAATTATTGTTATTACATTCAGTACTTTTTCATTAGGCATATTAAAGACTTTAATTATTATATTGGTCAGCATTTAAATACCCATTATGTAATGTGTTGTTTTATATTTGAAAACTTGTAGAAATCGTTATACCAAAAACTAAATCTGATTGTTAAGATATAAAACTTGTAATGAAGATACAGAAAATTCTCTGTGCTACTTCTGGTCTGACAAAGATTTTCTGTGGAAGGGTTTAAAGAAAAACCAAAACGCGCTGCGGAGAAAGACGGCGGAAAAACGCGATTAACTCACTCGCGCAGTCTAGACGATAATTATACGTAGAATTAATAATACTCTGTTACAAATTCTCTCGCGAATTCAAGAATTAACTTAATGAAATTAGAGCAATTATCGAATATAATTACGGAGTAATTTGTTAAAACGGACGAAAATAAAGGCGCGCGAGAAGCGAGAACGGTTCGGCGGTTTTGTAAGTTACGTTACATCGTTCGTGCGTTGGTGCGTGCGTGCGCGCGCGCGCGCGCGGACGCGACAGGGCCGCGTGCGTAGCGCGAACGCGTGTGCGTGCGGAGCCGTAGCGAGCGCGCGCGAGTACGTTCGTACAAGCGAAGGGGACAGACCGACAGAGATAAAGAGCACTTCCGGACGCGCGCGCGGGGAGAGACCAAGGTCCGCGTATCTGTTGCCGCTGGCGAAGGAGAGGCGCAGGAGTACCCGCGGGAGAGTCACACCTGAGTGCCCACGCTTCCTCTTATCCGTTCCCTCCCTTTTGTCTCTTGCTCGCTTGGTCCCGCTCGCCCTCACGCGAGTCCCACAGAGTTCTCCCTCTCCGCTTGGCCGCTCTCTGTCTCGTTCTTCTCGCCTCTTTCCCCCTTGTCACGCTCTCGGCGGACTACTCCCCATCCCTGGGGTACACACTATCTCTCTTTTTTTCTCTACTTCCTCTGTCCTCCCCTCGTACAAATGGCGCGCACCATCTCCCGTCTCGTGTCGTGCCCCACGGTATCCTGCACGAGCGACGAATATTCCTTTCGATAGGAAGGAAAAAGAAGCTCTCCAATATTGTTCGTGCGATTGTCTCTTTGAGGAAAGAATAGGCTAAACGAGGTGGGATTAGGCTTCCAGGAAGTATCTAAGAATGAAAAAGATGTCGATGTGAATCACACGGTATAGCTGGCATCGCAAATTTCATTGAAACTTCCTTATATTTGATGGAGATTTCATTTTATCTCGTTTAAATGTAATATAAATAATATTGTTCACGCAGTTGTCTTTTTGAAGAAAGAATGAAATAGATTAGATGAGAAAAATCGCATTTCAAGGGAATATTTCCTAAGAATAAAAGGATAGAATTATACAACTGGCATTGCGAATTTTATTAAAATTTCTCTACATTTGGCGGATTTTTAACTTTGAGGCGAAAATATTATCAAAGAGAAAGGTTGCTTGCAAATCTTTTTAACGTGGCATTCCTGTGGATTTTTATCGATTTTCGTTTAAGACGCAATTGTTCGCGAATGCGATTCGCAGACATTCTTTACATAAGCAAAATCTGACGTGTAATGAGACGAAAGACTTTCGATCGACGCTTAAGATTACAAGTCGTTCAACTCGCGCGTATCGGTTTACACGAAATTACATGATCATGCGCGCGATATTGAGGCGCACCGTGCGCGACTCGTGTTTGTCTCATTGATATCTTCCTTCTGTTATATTTCTTGAAAGCGGAGTATTGCGTGCTCGCATGCGGCTGGTATACGCCACGCAATTTTAGCGAATAAACCCGATACTAGGCGCGGTTTCACGAGAAGGCTTAACCCGAGTAATTTTTCGTGCCGACCGTATTACTAATTGCAACTTATTACATGGCAATAAAAGTGCATTTAACAAGGGTGTTATTACGATAAGACGTTTTGATTACAAGTCCAACAATGGATTGAGGCTGTTGTAAAGAATTATTGATTTCCTTGATAAGGTTTTGCGATTAATTCACGTTGATGGAATTACAGTTCTCGTGGTGTACATACTAACGTATAAATCTTTCATTAGTAACGGCGGAAAAAATGTTTAAGAAAATAATTATCCGGTTATAATGATAATTACGAAACGCATTTTTAAAAAAATAATGTAGTAAAAAGTTGTCATGTTGCAAAGATGCTAGTAAAGATAATTTTTCGTTACAAATTGGACAATAATGATAGCGTGTGCTTAAACGTGACGTGAACTTGACATCTTAATGGATCATACGGATGTATGTACAATTTTTTTGGCAAATTTTCGATTCTGCGTATATTGTTTAAGATTAAGCGGACGATCGCAATCGTGCCAACCTGCGGAGCATCGTTCATATTACAAACATTCGCTCGGATTTCCAGTGTCAGGGAAAATATAGATGCAAGATGATCTTTCGTTATTCAGCAACTCGATTATCACGCGCTCCCGACTGCTCGAATACTAGCACGCGCGCGCACCAGTTTGATCTCCAACAAAATATTTGGCTTAAAATTACTTCGTATAAATAAAAATATAAGAAATATCGATTTTCTTGATATTATTATCGCTGACCGGTGAATATAAAGTGATGCGGTCGAGAAATAGCCTAACCAGACGATTTGCATTATAGCGTCTGAAACGTTGGAATGATTTTTAGCAAGTTACATTGTACTTAATAGATTCCATTTATAATTATGCCAAACGCACAGCAAAATCGGAATTCGAAAAAGCTGAGCAAAGACTGCGAACGCTCCGCTTCCCACGATATCGTAAAGTATCCACGGAGGATACTTTAGGACACTCGAGGCGGCGAGGTGGTTCTCTAGCTGGGCATATCGACGAAATAATTTGATGGACGCACAAATCCCTCTCGTTGTGCTGCGTTCTCCGATGCTTTCCGGACGTAGCTCTCCTTAATCGAAGGAGGATGTGGAGTCGGTTAAGCCGAAGTCAGTCAGTCAGTTTCATTTGAACGTCAGCTGCCCGGATGTCTCCCCCATCTGTGGGACTCGTGTTGCAGGGAACAGAGGCACCCATGTGAGACACCTTCTCCTCCGTGCTCACTCACTCGTCTGCTCACTCAGGTGGACCCACACACGGCGTGCGCGTGTATGCACGTAATGCGCGCGTATCACGCCGTACGTGGATACATCTGGACATGAAGTACATCTGCGTATTGCGACGCGCGCTATCTCCTCCTCGCCAAAAACTCGCCGTTAAGTCGGTTGAGGCTCCGCGATCCGCAACCTTGTTAGATCGATATCGAAGGTGAAGTATTATATGAATCTTGCCGCGTTGTACAAAATCATTAACTATAACGTTTTCATTCTGCGAACAAAGAGAGCGATAGGGTCAATATCCCGACAAATCCACAGCAATTAATTTCGGAGGAGTCTAATGAATAATTTACACCTGGCCAGAATAGGTGAAAGATCAGGGTCACACATTATGCATATGCTCATTTATTCGATTTTCTATCGAGCTTCTAAACGATCGAATACATGTGCATGTTAATCTCACGGCTAGTGTCACGCGTGCGTTAATTGCGCCCAAGCCAACAGAGTGCTCAAGTTTATCTTGTATATTAATGAACTCTCCCATCCGTGAAAATAGAGTAACATCTTTTTCAAGTTATTTTTAACGTTTTACGTAAAATGGGAAAAATTTTTCAGATTGTTTTAATAGATAAATCATTTTCTATTATAATTATCGTCTGATCAATAATCAGTTTTTATTATATATTGTTATAATTATTTCTTTGTATACTTTTTATCGTATTTATTAACCGAGCGAATGTGAATTTGATAAATATTTCTCGACGGGAGTTTGGAAAAGCATAAATACTGCTGATTTGGACAACTTGGATTTGGTTTTAGAATAAAATGCGTATCATCTTTTGGATATTCTGTATCTGACCTCATTGCGAAAGCGCAGGTGTTGGTGAGCTAAGCATTTCTCGTGAAGTTATAAATGACACAAGAATCGCTCGCACCATGTAATCGAAAACCCGAAAATATTTCAAGCATAACTTTGCAAATACTATCGTACACTCTATTTTTTAAAATATTATTCTCTCCGAGAGATGAGATATTAAATGAAGAACAACTTTATGTTGCTAAATATTATATTACGAAATTATAGACGTATTGCTAAAATTTATTCAAACAACATGGATGATTAAAAAAATAATCTTATTTTGAAACCGCACTGTTGCGGTTAAATATGAATTATCTTCAACACCGTTTTGACTAATTTTACTTTTATATTAGTAATTACACGTTAGTGGAAGAATGTGCGTACAGGATGTGAGTACGTGACGAACAGAGAAAAATTTTACTCCATCCGCGAGATTCGTTTCTTGGGAAGCAAGTGGCATTCTATACGAATTCGAGGAAGCCTTCTCGGATTATAGTGATCAGTTGCGATGGCATAAAGCAAATGTAGCAGATCACATTGCGCAAATTTAGTTGACAAATCAGAACTGTATTCTCCGTCGAATCTTTATTACTCCACTCGTAAGCGAACGTGACATTCGGCGAATCAGATAAACTGGAAATATCCGCGAAATTAAGATCATCATATGCGCAGGTGCTTCAAGTGCATGGATGGATTTACGTTTTTGAATTTACTTTTCTTCATTTAATAATCAAAATTCTTTAGGACTTTATTGTATCTCTATAGGTTGCTCTTTCTCTTTGCGCACAGAATTCTATATTTTCTAAACATACAACAGTTTCGACTAAGAAATATAACCGCCATTAGGATTTTCACTCAATTAGTGTGTTACAATTAATTTTCGTTATGCATTGACATCATCTATAGACAGATTATTTCGACGCGATAAGCGAAAACGCATTGTCGGCACGAGCGACATGAAAGAGCATATACATATATGTGCGTGCGACGCCGACACGCCCGACACGTTGCCCTTGGATGTAATAAGAAATGCGAAACGGGGAAGATTTATAAGAAAAGCACCCGGATGTGAGAAACTTCATCTTGATCAATTTCCCTCATTAGCGGAGGTGAGCATAGGTGTACCGCGGAAAACTTGGAAATGCAAGGACTGTAAAAAGTCGTTCCACGCTGCTCATTGTGCTGAGCATTTAAAAATATGCGATTATATTCAATAAATGATAATAACGATGTAGGGATATCTTCAGAAATGTGCTCAATTTCGCGCTATAAACATTCTCGTTAAAATTTCTATAAATTTTCATACTTTAGAAATGTCATCTCGAAAATGATCTAAAAATATATATCTCTATATAAAATAGAATAATAGTACAGATTGGACTTAACTAGTTTTTAGAATTATCTTCTTTCCGATCTTCTGATTATTCTTTTAAATAATCTTTTTTCTGATCTTTTTATGCTAAAGCGCCACTAACGAGTGCCAATGAAAATCAATTTGAAATTTCCTCAAGAATGCAGCTTCATTACTGACATATAGCTTTGTTTGAGCACCTCGTATATTCGGCACTCTTCTGCGATGTAGGAGGGGATTCTCTGTCCTGTCAGCGCCTCTTCGGGTTCAACGATCTTCACAATGAAGTCACATGCATTCGTTAAACCGATATATATATATATATATATATAAAAGATATAAATATAAATATAAGATATAAATATAAGATATATATAAATAACACATATATATATTGTATATATATATATATATATATATATATATATATATATATATATGTATGTATATGAAATTTGTACAGTGATTAGATAACTATCTTTGATTCTCACGCAGATATGTGTATCCGCCCAAAGCATCAGCCGTCTTAATAGACGCAATTAATGAATAGCATTGTTTTATGCTATTTTGACAAACAAAATAAGATTTTTCAGAACTTTTGTTCTAATTAAAAAAAACAACTTTGCGATTTTATTTCGCAACTTGGTTGTATCTGAGATGTATATGCTATTTTCGAAATCATGCAAATCGAATCCGCTAAAACAAATATACGATGTTAGACAGATAAACGTGCAACAAATCCAAACATGGAAAGAAAGTGATAAGAAAGATTCTTTTTTTTTCTGACGGGATTGTATCCGTGTGGCGTTTGACCGACCGCGTGAAAAGTCGTATATATGGTACGGTGCGAGTTTAAATGCAACAAAAGTAGAGCGCTGTCCACGTAGGGCAAGGAAAGTGAGCGGAAGACAGGTGAATGCAGGTGAGGAACGAACTCGCGGTGCGGATGTACACAGAGAAGAATCGACTTGCCTGCGGGTAGATAACCTGCCGTTGTGTTCTAAATGGGCGAGGGGACCGTGTAACTGAAGTTTCTGACCAAAGTGAAGTAAATACATCCGTGGAACGCGTTATTATTTACATCGTTTTGAAAAACGAACGCTATCGTGAAAAATGAGATGAATTAGTAATCTAGTTTTACATTTTATGGAACAAATATTTATGGAAAAATAATATAATAAATTTGATTTTAATAAAAAATTAAAATTGTCGAATTTGTACGAATTAAAAATGAAAGATTTGGGATAAATAAAATTCTAAATTTTATTTCAGAATAAAATAATGATTACAATTTAAGGCAATCTTTCGTAAAGTTGTTTGCGTTTGTCAAGTTACGTAAAGTAATAAAGATAAAACTAATATATATAAAGAATTTGAATTATATTTTATATTTATTTCCATAAAAAGTACAAATGTATGATACATTGTTCGATCTTACAAGGGTTGAGTTCTCTAAATATCTCTAATAATAAATAGAGTTTATGGTTTATTTCTGTAACTGTCGCAATGGTTTTCATTGTAAGGAAGTGTCGCTTTCAAAATTGCTGGCTTCTTGATTATGTCACGGAGAAAATTGTCATTATTTCTACTCCGATGGACACGTTTTCCACATCTTAACGATCACCTTACCTTCGCGTAACAACCACTGGCCACGATCTCATACCATCAAGAAGCAGTCAACGAGATTAGAAAGGTGTACTAAGCGTCCGAGTGCACGTAATTACTTAATGAGTCACTTGTAATTCTTTATTACATGGCCATATTAATTGTTTTGTTCACAAAATAAGCAATATGTTTTTTATCATATAATTCAAATCGTGTATAATAAAGCACATTGTGATTTAATATTACACAGACTGCAATTTTCAACAAAGGAAATGAACCAATTGCTATAAAGAAAATTTGTTATAATTATAATTAAAAAAATTTTTATTGACATTCTTTTCTTATAAATTCCAATCACATTAAAATATGCAATTCATAAATTCGCAAGATTTTTCTAAGAGATTCATAATTACTAATTTATCTCATTTTGTAAGCACGTACGTGATAATTTAATAGAAACACGTTTTTGTCACAGGACAAGTGTCTGCGATTCGGTAAGAATGGAGATTTGCATACGACTGTCTAATTGATTTAGAGTCATTTTTGTACGGATAGATCAGAAATTACAATTTACAAAGTTAAGAATACGACATTTGAGAAAAGCAATTAAAGTCTAGAAAATATTTTTAAATAAATATTGATTCAAAATTAATAAGCTGGATGCAAAGTAAACAAGTAAAATTAGAAGAAAAAAGAAAGGAGAACAACTGGTGCGCGCGCATCAGTGCGGATGGTGTGTATTTGAGACACGAGAATGAGAGAGAACACCCCTTCGGCCGCCCTAGGGGCTTCCCCCGCTTAGGGTGTCTTGTGGTTGTTGTAGTTCTGAGAAACGAACGGGCAAGCGGGTAGCTGGACGTTGGCAAGAGTACACACGCAATAACTGACAGATATACAAAAGATATGAATATTCTGGACATAGCGAAGAAACGAATAATGAAATACGAGCGATAGTGAAATTTAAACGTAATAAAGTATCTTATTGGTATTTAATTCAACTTATTTAAAATACTAGTTTCGATACACTCTATTCACTTCTCTCGAGTCATTTATTATGGGAAGAAGTCGGAAAATAAAAAGGGCTTTCTTGAAGACTTTAATACCTTCAAGATATTTCGATAAAAAGCAATAGTCCGCCACTCTGACGAAGTAACACGAAAGCTTGGCAACCGTAAAATTTGGAAGTAGGCCATCGTGTAAGTTTACGGTTACTGCAAGAATTTACGTATGCATGCTGTACAACCATAATGCATATATAAGCAGGGGCACTGCTGCATCTGCAATAAAATGTGTATATAAAATATATAAAAGACGACAGACAAAGGTTTAAGGAAAAAAGCATTAATAATCATTCCCGTTAAATGATTATTCGATCTTAATTAGATAGAGTGTTGAATTTTTAAATGTTATACATATACCATTGCGAGCTCTACGAAAGACTTTTT
Source organism: Linepithema humile (assembly GCF_040581485.1). Classification (NCBI taxonomy): domain Eukaryota; kingdom Metazoa; phylum Arthropoda; class Insecta; order Hymenoptera; family Formicidae; genus Linepithema; species Linepithema humile. Next base: position 20,883,704 of record NC_090132.1, on the reverse strand, counting down.
TGTCTGTATTATTATCGCATTTTGCAATAATAATAATGTGTATTTTTTATTGTTTTTGGAATTTTACGCTAAAATATATGAATATATTGTTTGAACGTTAAAAATGTCGAGTAATCGCTATTCTCGCAAAGAAGGGAGAAAAGTAACTGCGGTCCGACCACGTCAGGTACAGCCATAAATACGCATATACATGATACACATATACATGCACCAGGTCGCTTTGGGATTCACGAAAGCTTGGCGAAAATTGAAAACAGCAAAATTACACCATCTCATGCAAGTCGATGCACTTTTAACGCGACTTTAATGTCTCTCCGTATTTATTTTCCTCGAAAGAAGTATATTTCGTGACTTCTCGAAAAATCTTGTTTTCTTTTTTTCTCAAGTGTAGATACGTTACACGAATTCACTTAGGAATATCCATTAACTCAGCTCAAATAGAATTCACCGCACATGTGTTCGCGAGCATATCTATCGTCCACTGCATGCACTATTCAGGAATCCTCAGTCAAATGTTTGCCACGTGGCTCAATCCGCTCGGCTACCCACGTGTCATGAAAAATCTATGCGACGGCCTTGATATTATTCTTCATTATCCATTTTGATGTTCAACTTAGATCAATGTTCCGTTCAGATTTTTTACAACCATTTCCACGTACCGAAGATCATCATCTTGCCAATTGAAGGTCTTGAAACCAAAATTTTTTCAACTCGAATCTTTTATAAACGTTTCTATAGTCTTTTACTCGGAAAAGGGAAAATATTCAGTTCAAATCTTTTATAGCCGTACGTGTTCTTACACATTGACAACCATCGTCTTGTTTGTTGAAAGCCTTTTCTTGGAAAAAAATTTTAACTCAAATCTTTTATAATTCTATAAGATTCTATAAGCTTCTTCTCGGAAAAGGAAAAATGCTCAGTTTAGATCTTTTCTAACAGTGCACGTTTCCGCACACGGTAGAAATCATAGCTTATCATCAATTTAGCTTATTGAAAACTTTCTCGCAAACGAAAAATTCAGCTTGAGTTTTGTAATCGTATATCATGGATCAAAGACTATCATTTTGCCGATAAAAGCTTCTTCTGCAAAAAGTACTGCTTTTCTCGTTTATGTGCTAGAATATTATTTGTCAGTTTAATTGATGCTTCGAACACATGATATATATTTGGCATATATTCTCTACAATCTAATGAATAAAATCACGTTTGGAAGATATACAGACGCTTTCAACAAAGCTTGTTATTGGACGATAGTCTCGGATGATAATATATTCGATGTTCAGAACGCGACAGTTGGCTTGCTACATTTGTTTCTACAGAATCGTTATCGGTCAACGAAGGGGAACACCTTTCCCTACGTTAATAGTTAAGGTCTGGCGGTTATCGGGAAACGTGGAAACGATGAGGCGGCCAGAAACCGCCGTTGTTATCGAGTACGTATCAGAGACGGCGGAGCTTGCGCCGGCGGCGGTGTGACGGCGAGGGCATCGTGGCTGATAGTGGGGGAGACAGCACAGCGGCGGCGGCGGTGGTGGCTGCTGCTGCTGTGGTGCGCCCGTTTCGCGTCGGGGACGACGCAGGGTGGGTTGAACGTGCGCGCGGGGTCGCAGGGTGGGACAGGTGGAAGAGAACAGCTCTCCCGCCGCCGGTGACGTTTCAGCTCATGCAGAGGTGAGCCAGCAGCGAGAGTCGAGGTATTGACCGGTTGCCTCCCTAGTCCCGGTTACCTAGCAACTGTTTGTGGCCAACACACCTATGAAACCTTGGAGATCTGACTTTAGCCTACAGACCACCCATCCGACCATCACCCGCCCATCCAGCCAAGAGGTGAGCCCTGCTTCCTCCCTAACCCTCTCTCACCTCTCTCCTCGCACATCCTCGACCACCTTTGACGCTCTCCCTCTCCCCACCCCCTCTCTCATTCTCTCTCTCTCTCTCTCTCTCTCTCTCTCTTTCTCTGGCTCGTCCGATCGAATCAGATTCCCCGGGTTCGGGGAAGAAGCGCTCGATCATTACGGCTTCCCTGTAAGTTCTCGCATTCGTACCTCGGCGCCGTCTCCATCCCGGTGATGGTCGACGGTGCGGTGGACGTTGGCTGAGGGGGTGGGTAAGTAGATGATCCACCGGTTGTTACGATCACGAAAATGGGGATGAGAAAGGTTCGTGTCGAATTCGATTGTCAAGCGCGGAGAAGTCATCACGGTAATCTCTCGGACCAGAGACGCGGCGGAGACTTAATGTCATCGCGTTTGCGATGTCTCGGGTGTCATGGATGTATCGATCGCTCTTTCTTTCGTTCTTTTTTTATTTTGTTCTCGGTCACGTTGTTCCTGTGAGAATAATAATGCTGCTCGCTTTGTAATTGCATCATTTTTGTAATATGAATTTTGAAGCGACAGCGGTATTCAAAATAGCGTATTAAGATTTCGTAGGAAAGGGAGACTCTTCAGTTGTTGAATTTTCTTCATTTAATCTTCGGCTCTGACATTTTACGATTCAATTCTTCAGTTTTTGTTATTTGCAATTAATATTTCTAATTTCACAATCGACTTTTATGGCTTAAAAAGAGAGGTTTTTATCACGCAAGAGAAATGAGCGCGCACGGCGAAGAAAAGCCTGTGTGAGTTTGCGCGCGCGCGCGCGCGCTCGCGAACGGTCATTAGATGAATAATAAATTGGAGAATTGAGGGTGTGGTTACACGCGGCTGGAACGAGCCCGGGTTGCCTGGCTACGAAAGCACCTACATCGGATCCTTCGGCGTACACGAAGTTGAAGCCCTCCGCCGCGGTTGGCCTCGCACGTGCACCGAACGGATACGTGTGCGGCGAACGCGACGGCGGGCCGGCGCGTTTGTATAAGTGTACGTCTACGTATATGTGTGGCAGCTATAGGCTAACATTATCCACACTACCATCCAGTATGGTCCTCCTCCGGCGGAGTAAAATCAACCAGCTAGCGAGCTAAGCGCCGATCAATAACCGGGGACCTCGACGGCTCTGCTCTGCGGAGTGTCTTCCATGGAATACAAACGGTCCTCGTTATAGTTTGCTAACGCATTTTAAAGAACGCGAGCCGCGTCCCAAATGTGCGTAACAGTTTCAAAGACCGAGATATAATTACAAATTTAGGAACGAGATATATAAACAGAATAAATATAAAAATCAGCAAACAGCATATTTCTACTATATTATAAGTTAATATAGATATTGAAATTTCGTACTCTGTTTCTGACTGATTGGAGAAATCGTCGGAAACTAGAATTTTCATATGCACTCTTTAACAATTATTTATTTTATCAATGCGGATTTACGACTTTAGAGAATTGTCTACCGGATCCATTAGGAGTCAGAGTGGAGTTTTGCTTTTACGCTCTAAACACGGGAAATGAGGACAAGCGGAAAGTAGAATAATGTTTCGAGCGACGTAAACAAAACGATGGCAACTGTGACATAAATAGTATGTAGGGATGGGTCCGAACAGACTCGGTATACATCTAGCAAGAGTTAATTATACAGTGTAAGATTCTACAACGACTGAAGGATTCATTTCTATATGCACCTGTGTGTCGCGCAATGCGGCACGCGTATCTGTATTCGTAGATAATAATATCAAGATCACATTTTTTTGAATAATATTAGTTATTCAACCTATTAATATTAGATATTCTCTTCATTAACTGCAGGAATAGTATGTCAACATTATCGAAACAATATCAATTTTGATAGCTGCTTTGAATATCTAACTAGAGTACAAATCGTAGAATTGTCTGATAAAATCGAGCGTTATCTTTTCGGAATTAATCGGCAGCGCGTGTTTCGAGCGACGTATATCGAGAGGGACGAGTGCGGCATGAAGCCATTGTATGTGTAGCTTTCGTGAAAATCGCGGTAACACCGGCTGGCGTGCTGAGAAACCCGTGAGGACGATGACGAGGCCCGTGGCCGTAATGGCGCCATTGTTCCCCGCGCCGAGAGAGGAGAGATGCACACGAGAATCGAGGTTACGCGAGGGGAGGGAACGAATTGGCATTTGCGTAATAGAAATACGAGAAATACTGCGACGTACGATGATGAATCTCGAGATGTCGCGGTCGAGAGGAAGATTCTGTTGCGTAACTATTGCACGACGTGCGTCCTTTGGATGCTAGCGCAATTTACGATGACAAAGCAATTTTTTTTTAGTATCAGAATACAGAATCTTATATAAAAAAGTTCAAGAACGATCTAATAAAAAGAGTTAACGTTATATTTATATTTGCTAAATTTCCATTTTTGGCATATAGCTTGGTAAAAATTCAATTTTAAAGAGTAATAATTATATTCTGCATTGGAAACAAAAATTTGCTCAATTGGTATACATGTTGCATTAAAAAATAACAATTACAAGATAGCATTTCTTTTGATAATAATTTTAATAAATTTATATTATCGTCACATTTATATTGCACACATTTGTCGCTAAAAGATTACAATTATCATTGTATATAATCGAGTTTCAATTTCGAGACAAAGCAGATATCTATCTCGTTTTAATGCGACGCGCGAATGAAAGATATGCTTTTATTTTCGTAATGCTGATTATTATCAGCGCGTCGATTTAATAGAATTCATAATCGCGCTATAGTCGGCCGACGCATGAACATCCGTTGCACGACGCGGCAATTATCGCCAGCGGAGTCGCGAGATAGTTTGAAGGTAACCAAGCTGATCCTCTATCGGTTGCAACAGTAGCAACGGCTGCTGATGATCTTGGAGTCAGCAATGCGGAACGGACGCCGACAGTCCTATGCATTGTTCTGCCTTCTGAGTAAACACTAATACTGCTAACCCACGCTCTTGAAAGATACTACACCAGTTCCCACGAGTTACGAACACGCGAATTCAAGGTACCGCTGTATTATGATTACGGATATCTTACACAACGTTTATCCGAGCTTCGGGGACCGCGAGATCTTGAGACTATCGCGAAGAAATCCTCCCAAGTTCGTTATCTCATATTTATCTTATAATTTGTGATTTTTAATTGGGACGGCTCTCATAGAGCGGCTTACGACGCTTGTATATCTTGTCCGCTCCGCTGAAATAAATATTCCTCTTCTTCCTAAATTAGAGGACCTTCTTAACCATGCAACATTGGGATAAAATAAAACTTCGTTCAATAGCGTGTGAACGTAAACGATTTGCAAATGTAAATTATGCTAATTGTGATATTCAATCGCATCTTCAATGTTTCATATTTTAACATAAAGATTTATTTGCATTTTTCTTCTTCTAAAATTACTGAAGAATATTTTCTTCAAAAAATTATAATATTAATAAAATCTAAATAATTTTTTCTGCAATTATGTTTTAATGCTACATTTTTATACTTAATTCAATTCGCTCGTTATTATCATTTAATTAGTGAATCTAATCAAGCATAAAAGTCTGGGATTAAAACATAATTACCGAAAAAATTCTACATATTCTACGTGTAAATGTATATACGCAGATATGCTTACGTAAAAACTTGAAAAAATTTTGATTACTACTGCAACATACTTTCGTGTACGTGTTTTCCCGAAAACAATCTCATCCAGAATAACACTCAGCGCTAGCGCGCGGTGCGGGCTTTGCGTTTTCTCTTATGAGCGACTCATTAGCGACATTCCACCTTGCTGTCTGACTCATCAGTAATACTTCGGTCTGTACAGTTTTGCATACCGACAGGGACGCAAAATCACATTATGATACCAATTCCACTTCACAATTCAGATCTGCCTTTAGATTCAAGAAATGAAAAAATAAGATATATTTTTAAAAATTTCTATCACGAGAGAGAGAGAAAGAGAGATCTATAATCGAGATTTGAATAATGTTTAGTAGTGTGTATTTATTATTATAATTTTAGTACAGGTTTTTATTTTTTTATATTCATTAAAACTGATTTGAGTAACTTTCAATATTTTCCAATAAAATTCTCAAGGTGCTATGTAGAATTTTCAAAAAAACATCAGATTTCCGAGGAAAGAATTTTTATTCACAACTTTAGAAATTTTCCGGAATATAAAGAACGACGAGAACTCTGTCAATTTTAGCTTTAGTGCGTCGAACGCTAATAATTCGGAATTTGATATCGAGAAATCATTAGGTTTCTGAAAAATATTTTTCACGTCTGAATAGCTGATAAAGCTGCATAAAAATTCTTGCTTCTTCACATACTGAGTCAAAACTTTAATTTACGGATAAAAAATTTTTCCTGGCATGTAAAGAATAATGAGAACTTTTTAAAAACGTATTAAGAACTCCAAGATTAGTCTAAAAGTTTTATTTAAACTTTAATAAGATGCTAACTTTATAAAGATATTATATTACGCTTTTGATTCTCGTTATCTTTTCTATTATTGCTTGATATCATTATACTTTAAAAGATATATATTCTAATAATTAATCTATAAAATGGTTAAATATTGAGCACGTGATATATGAAAATATATAACGAATTAGTCAAATTAGATTGAAAATTGTTACGCTCCTCATAATAAAACTCGCGATTTTCATATACACATTGAATTGTATAATTATCTAAAGTTTCCTAACTTGAAAAATTTGACGATTTTGCGTTATGACAAAACCATGTAGTGGAAATGTTCGTGATGTTCGGACATGAGTAGATGATACGCCTATCTCGTGTCTTAAACAATTTATACGCGCGCGCGAGATTACATTCTTCGAACGAAACAGGAAACCCGATTGATAAAAGAATTAGTTTGCACGAGATAAGATCGCTTATCTATATATATCGAATCGGAGACTGAAGAAGATCTCTGCATCCGTCGAAGGCGTCACCTTTTGTCGCGTAACGCGATGCGTGAAACGAGATGTTGTCTTGTGCCGACCGTGCACCGGAATCACAATGCGCGCGTTGTTATGGTTTTCGCGATGCGCTGCTATTCTGCAAGCGGGCCGGATAACAGGATATACGGTGTCCGATGAACATCCCGCGCAGTCCGCGGCCTCTCCGCTCGTTATCGACCACGCGACGACACATTGCAGGCTGATAGATACACGCTCCTGTCGATACACCGATGGCTCCGCATTGGATGACACGTATGCATACACGTAGCTTTTATGATCGCGTACAGAGCGGGCATGCAGCGAGTAGGAACAATTCGACGCGCGACTCGCATGTGACGTAGAAATCGCATTTGACTTTGATGTCGTAAATCGAATACAGTGCGCATAACGAAGAAATATATAATTATTGTTAAAGTAGCTTTTGATGAATTTTATTATAGCAAAAATAACAAAAAAGAATTTACGAGATTAAATGTCAAGAGATGAAATTTCTGTTGAGTGAGAATTGATGAATTTTATTTCAACAATATGTTTGTTCTTAAACCAAATGGATTTTTTATTTTTTTTTCTATGAAAAAATTGAAACATTTCTATGAAAAATTTAAGCACAAGTTTTACAAACGTGATGAAATGTAGAAAGTAGATTTTTCACGGTGTGCGGGACGTATTTATCCGCGACCCTCTCTCGCATCATCCCACGGGGGATAAAAATGACGTCGAACCGTGACAAACTAAAATGACGCAGTAGCCCGCAACGTGAGTTAGCGCCCGTGTTAAGTGGTATCAGTCTATCGGAGGGATGCTGCCTTGACATTTAGGAGCGTGGCATTTAGCTCCGGTCTACCCCCTCGTTAAACATCCCTATGCAATTTCCTATCTGATCATGGGACGCCAATATTAGTGGAGAACATCTCCCGCCTTTCCGGCTGACATAATGCCGTCATCAGAGGCGGCTCTATTAAAAGGCGGACTAAGTGGAAAAAAGAGGCGTCTGAGAACTTACGTGTGCAGAAACTGCGGTCGCATGTGCGACGGCTTTAATTATGACGATTTCGTCAAGATATTCTTACATTTGATTACGGATCATAATAATGATAATTCGTTTCGTTATACTATAATATGGTTAGCCATTAAAGCGCCATTAAAGTATCATAAGTAATTTTGATAAAGATCGTGCATTTATAAGAAAATTTAGTATGCAAAAGAGTTTAATATTCACTGAACTTTGCATATACAAGAATGCGTTGCATTCTTTTTTTAAGGACTGCCAGTTTGAAGTTTCGCATATATGCGGCTCTCGATATATTATATGCGCACATTAGAAATAACAATAGCAAATTTTAGATAAAATAATAAATGATAACTTCACATATAAATGTTCACGTTGCAGTAGTTATTTTTAGCCACGGGCGCTGCTAACTCTAAAGCCATTTCTGAGAGCTCATCTTTCATCCCTTTGTATGTTCTTCTCATATTCGATTTCTCTCATACTCATACATACTTGTATGAGAGACATTCACTTCTGTGTCGAAACATATTTGAGACAGAATAACGATAATAGGGGATAGCCCTTCGATAACATAGACTGATAAATTAAATATGATAACATGCACTACCAGTATATTAATTTCTGTCATTATAGATTATTATCCCATTTTTAGAATTTTTAGACAAATTATTCTTAATGTAAAGATGAAATGGACGATAGCATAATAATTTATATTTATTATATTTAATTTATTTTAACTACAGACCAGCGCAAAGGGGGTTTAAAACTCATATATTTTTTTGAGCTTTATTTACTTTAATTATTGATGTCTATGAAGTTAGCACCGCCATTTTTGAAAATTAAAAAGACAAAAGTTGTACTAGATTGTGCTAGGTTTGTGCTACGTTGTGCCGCAAACCGCACTTCGATATCTCCAAAAATTACTCGAAAATTCGAAAAAAACGATTTTAAGGCCCAGCACCGCCATTTTGTCAGAATGAAAAAAAAATGATTGTGCTAGGTTGTGCTAGGGTTGTGCTGGCTTGTGCCGCAAACTGTGGTCCGATATTGCAATTAGTTCATTAGCAAATCGCAATTGAAAAAAAAATCGTAGCACCGCCATTTTGAAAAACGAAAAAAACAACGGTTGTGCTAGGTTGTGCTAGGCTTGTGCTAGCTTGTGCCGCAAACCATAGTCCGATAACGCAATTAGTTTATTAGAAAATTGCATTTGAAAAAAATGCCAGCACCGCCATTTTTAAAAATACATAAAAAACAAAAGTTGTGCTAGATTGTGCTAGGTTTGTGCTACGTTGTGCCGCAAACTGCACTTCGATATCTCCAAAAACAACCCGAAAATTCAAAAAAAAAAAAAAACAATTTTAAGGCTCAGCACCGCCATTTTGAAAAACAAAAAAAACAACGGTTGTGGTAGGTTGTGCTAGGCTAGCACAACAACTTTTCTTTATGAAAAAATGGTCTGAATAGTTTTTTTGCAGAATCGGTGGATAATTGTTTATACAACCATTTTTGAAATTTATTATTTTGATAATTTTAATGCTTGTGCTGCGTTGTGCTAGGCTAGCACAACAACTTTTCCCAACGAGAATAATTGATAAAATCAGTTTTTTAGTCATACTGGACCCACTTTGCTTGTGCATAACAAAATTTTTCTCCGTTTTCAAAGAGAACCATAAGTTGTAGTCGATTTTCGTTTACGGCACAAACCGGCACAAACATAGCACAACTCAGCACAAGCATTGGAATTGTCAAAATAATAAATTTCAAAAATGGCTGTATAAACAATTATCCAGTAATTCTGCAAAAAACTATTTAGACCATTTTGTCATGAGGAAAAGTTGTTGTGCTAGCCTAGCACAACTCAGCACAAGCATAGGAATTGTCAAAATAATAAATTTCAAAAATGGCTGTATAAACAATTATCCACTAATTCTGCAAAAAACTATTTAGACCATTTTGTCATGAGGAAAAGTTGTTGTGCTAGCCTAGCACAACTCAGCACAAGCATAGGAATTGTCAAAATAATAAATTTCAAAAATGGCTGTATAAACAATTATCCACCGATTCTGCAAAAAACTATTTAGACCATTTTGTCATAAGGAAAAGTTGTTGTGCTAGCCTAGCACAACTCAGCATAACCGTTGTTTTTTTCGTTTTTTAAAATAGCGGTTTTTTTTTTTTTTTTTTTTAATTGCGATTTACTAATAAACTAATTGCAATATCGGACTACGGTTTGCGGCACAAGCCAGCACAAGCCTAGCACAATGTAGCACAACCGTTGTTTTTTTCGTTTTTCAAAATGGCGGTGCTACGATTTTTTTTTTAATTGCGATTTGCTAATAAACTAATTGCAATATCGGACTACGGTTTGCGGCACAAGCCAGCACAAGCCTAGCACAACCTAGCACAACCATTATTTTTTCATTCTGACAAAATGGCGGTGCTGGGCCTTAAAATCGTTTTTTTCGAATTTTCGAGTAGTTTTTGGAGATATTGAAGTGCGGTTTGCGGCACAACGTAGCACAAACCTAGCACAATCTAGCACAATTTTTGTTTTTTAAATTTTCTAAAATGGCGGTGCTAACTTCATAGACATTAATTATTGTTTTTTATGAATAAAATAGAGAAAACGGAAATTTAGTTAAACTGAATGAATGGAAAATTGTTTCTTTCAAATAATTTCTAAATTCTGGCTTTTTTAATGGCGTTTTGCATCACATTTACAAAAAAAGGTCTATGTCAACAGCTCAAAGTATTAAAAGGTTTTTGGCAGGTTTATCGTGGAAGGTACACAGTTGGAGAGCGGGGATTGGCGCGGGGGTGTTTGGAAGTTCAGCATTGGAGTAGCGACGTGGAGTGGCAATCGTCAGATTTGGCAGGATTTGATTGTTTCTTTTGAGGCTACTTATGGGAGGTGATCTGGTTTACAGTTTAAAGCCTATTCAGAAACTGAAGAATGGACTTTGGGGTTAACATCGATCTTTTCTTGTACGTGTCCTCAGGGAAAGTAGTCGGATTCTGTTAAGCCGGATCCGATGACGATGATTGTCATTTTAATAGATTATGGTCATTCCAATGCTGAATTTCTGAATATCTTTGCGTTAATCTTTGTTTTTTAATTGTGTATTTTCCACGATAAATTTGCTAAGAATTTTTTAATACCCCTTCAGAAGTTTTACGCTGCTCTAATTTTTACGTTATTTTAACCCTTAGTTCCGACGGTTTTTTTCGGCACCTTTAATCCGGCTCATGGGTCGTTTGCGTCTTTGCGTTATTTGGATCAGTAAAAACGCTTTAAAAAATCTGAAAAAATTCATGGAGCTTCTTTCAACCTTCAACTTAAAGTCCCAATCATAATATTTCGATAAATATTATTTTTTTAGGTAGGGGATATGGCGCGTTCCGTACTTGTTTTCAAAAATTACAGCACTTTGAAATTTCGGGACTAAGGGTTAAAAATATTCTGTAGTGGAAAATTGATTCTAAAATCATGCATTTAGTGGAAAGTGCTGGTAAAACAATGACATTTACCATAACCATAATTCGAGCATATATGAACTTCCTGTAGTACAAACCGTTTCATGAGTATAATTAATATTCAACAAGTGTTTCAATTTTATATGAATTCATTATACGCAAAAGTGGAACACCGGTAAACAACCATTAAGCGAAGTTATGAAGTTGCGATAAATATAGTTTATGATGATCAGAATTTTTCATTGCGTCATTTGCGAGTGATCCTTCCGATCTCTCTCTCTTGGAGTCAGCTGCCTTTTGAGTAGCCACCATGACGATAATAAATATCCATTAATATAACCGGCGCGCGAGGTAGGGGGATAGTTATCGCATCGCGAGCTACAGAGGCAGATGACTCGAAGAAGGTCCAGCTGCCTTCGATCACTAGCTTATTGTCGGAACCATCCGCTCGAGATGCGAACGAACGGGGAAAAAAAGTGTTTAAAAAAAAAAAGCAGCCGATTCCTCGTAACGCATTAAAACTGGTACTGCTGCTGGCCGAAATTCGTAGATGTGTTGCCACACATAATTAGATTCTATCACTGAAGATCTAACATGCCGCATTCATTTGATGATGAGCAATTGAGATTCGAATCTCTCTCAATAATGTGTACAATTTTCATGTTCGACATTAGAGAAAAGAATAATTTCGATACTTTAAATGTTGTCAGCTGTAAATAAACAAGCGAGACACGAGTGTAATTAAAAAAAATATGTGGAGTTAATTATTTTAATCTATATAATATCTCTTATAAATTAATATAAAAAAGAAAACTATAAGATACGAAAAAATCTTGTCAGACTGAATGTCAGAATGAATATACGTAAGTCAAATGGGTTAATAAAAGTACGATATAATGTTTCTTTAGTGGGGAATAATAAAACGATCTCGTCTCTCGGCGACGCTTTGTCTCACGCGCGATGGTTTACTTCACCTCATATATTATCGACCGCAGCAGGTGATATCTGTGAATACAGACTCACGTGCACATACACCGGTACGAAACTGGAAACACATATTTCGGAGAAGAAAAACGGATGAAGGACGCGGTGCTGTGTTGATACTTATCTCCTCTTTCATTAACTCTTTCCCTACCGAAGACGGCTGTAATCAGCTTACATATTGTATCCTTCGTGTATTTAAAAGCGTTTCAACAGGTGATTAAACGTTTCTAAAAATAACCATAAAAACTCGTAGATGAGGAAAAAGAAGCGGAATATATGCCATACTTAAAATTTTCGCTCGAATTTTGTTTCAGCGCGAGTCAATAATTTATAATTTATTGAATTTTTTAATTTTATCTTCAAGCTTATCGAGAAGACTAATTTTATGCGTTACAACAGCATTTGTTCCATTTATCGACAATCTAGACAATCGTCTTGATTCATTTGCATAGAGTTTATCGAGAAATCTACCAGAAGATACGAAGTGCGTAATCAGCCTCGCGACATATTTTAAAGATCATCATTTCGCATGACAAGAAAAAAAATACGTTACGTAGTCTGATCCGGCTGCGTTATTGTTACCTTGGATAGCAGGTGCCACCTTACATGTTCCAGGATGAACGCCAACAAGAACGCTCTTAACTCTTTACACACGCATTCCGCATCTGCAAGATGCTACGGCAGTTGCAGATGCACGGACGGTTATCTCGCGGTATCCTACGCACAAGCGATAATGCTGTTGATCCATCGATTATTCATGAAGAAATTACGCAAGCAGGCGCGTGTTACATATTTTGTTTATCTCTGGTGTATTTTTTGCTCGCGCTCATACTTTTCAGCATGGTTTCTGCACGAACGTGCAGCTGACAACATTTAAAGTGTTGAATTAAAAACTGGAACAGTAGCTCGCAGTGATCTGATTTTAATAGAAAAATTTTGTAGAAAATTGAAAATTAGTAGATTCGAATTTACAAACTCTACAAGAGTGTTACGAGTCACTTTGTAGGACAAACTTTTTTGTCTCTACATTATTTTTATAAAATAACGCTATCATCACCGGTTGCACACGTGGATGGATCGATTGACGCAGCAATTAGCCACGGCGATCGATGTTACGTTGCGCGTACGTCAAATGTCCGGCGGCGGCGACGGCGGCAGCCGCGGCATTTCGCCGGCTTCGATTCCAGAGATAAAAGGGTGAGAGCAACGGCCCAGACAGACGGAGGATCTCGCGGTATTCACATCTTGAAAGCTGCCGGCACGCGCCTGCAGCAAGGTGTGCCTCTCACTTTATTCATCCACCTCCGGTCTTCGGGCGCAGGAGCAGCTGTTGCCGGGGCCGGAGCGTACGGCGCGTGCCACCAGGTACCTATATAATAAACCGGGAGATAATGTCAGGGTGCGTGGCACTACGCCACCGAAGACCCTTCGCGTAGTGAAGTCGATCGGACGGCGAGAGAGGGAGAGAGAGAGAAATCGCGCGGGAACTTTTTAGCTTTCGCGAGGGGAGATCGTTGACTCTGACGTGGCACGTAGGTGGGTGCGAAAACTTGATCGCCTTGGATCGGACAACGTGAATTCGCTTGTCCGCTTCTAGGCCCAGATGCCAAGGTGTCTTTTCGCTCATTTTTAGCCTATGCCCTTACCTAAGGTTGAGCACGACCTGATTTTAAAGCGTGATTGACGCGCGTTCGGATCTATCGAGATTCATAATAGCAAGAAATAGAAGCAGCGATATTATTTGTAATTAGCTCTTTATTTTAATTTATCTCAAAGCAAACATTTTCTGAAAATGCATTCGAAATGTTACGGTAGTAATGACTAACTATATATACAAAAATATTTTATTTTATATTAGAAAAAATATAAGATACATTTTTTATATTTTTTTCCAAAAACTTTATATTGATTTTAATTTTTCATCACTTTTTTACGTAATTTGGCAAGCTGCTGATATAAAGATATAAGATACATATAAAGAGAATTGATTTTTTTCTCTTTAAAATGCAAAATTAGATGCAGACAAAAATTATTTCCTAATATTCGACATTCGTCACTCAATTAATCTGGAATTAATTATCTGCTGCCGTAACATCTGTTGTTATTGTGAGAACACCTTTCATCACTTTCATCCATCATTACTCACGTGCACATTTTAATAGATCTGTAAATCAATGAGAAAACTTGCAAGTTAGTTGATATAAAAATAAGATTCATCTCTTGATTTTATTTTTTACTTTGCAGCTTTCGCAAACTCAAACACGTTGACACAAATAAATTGCAAATATATTGATACTAAATGTGTCTGCTATGGATTCCACGCTCCAACGAATCATGTAACAGGTCGTTCAAACAAATTGGCGTCAACATGTTGAGTCGCACATAATATATAATCACAAAAAAATTATTTTATTACATTCAGACCTTACGAGCGTATGGAGAAATCTCGGAGAAAAAGATTAAATCATTTTTCGTATATCTGATTCAGAAATCGACTTGAATTCTATGACCTGAGATTTTGTGCCTCAATATTACTGCTTTTATCACCGGTATCGGAAACAATAAATTATTATTCCGTATTATATAGGACGAACATTTCACATTATAGTGAGTACCAGCGACAACACAGTTGTTTAGGAATAACTGTTATGTTCCTTTTTACATGCGACTAACCGCGCTTGTCATAGACCGATATTC
This sequence comes from Linepithema humile, assembly GCF_040581485.1. NCBI lineage: Eukaryota > Metazoa > Arthropoda > Insecta > Hymenoptera > Formicidae > Linepithema > Linepithema humile. The sequence continues at coordinate 20,868,700 of NC_090132.1, read as the reverse complement.
GCTCTATATCAAGTTGCAATAATTATTTTCGAAAAGATCCCTGTTTTTCCTCGTCAATCGATCTGAATTTTTGCATCGACTATTTTTCATTTGATACCAATAATAAGAAAATAGCAAAAGCATTTTGCTATTTCGATCTGGACGATTTGCAATTAATTAATTACTCTGGTCATTAAATTATTATAAAATTTATCGATAATTATATACGCCAGATAATTGTAAGCTGGATTGAGAATTAAAATCCCCAGATCAAAAATTTTGATTACCGTATTATATTACTTCCACAATCTTGACCCCTTGACCAAGAATCGAAAGGTTGATTGGTCAAGAGACTTCCGTTACTGCCGCGAAGTAGGCCTGGCATGACAACGGTCTCCTTCTAAGTCGTGGCTGTTATCCGACCCGCCATACAAACCAAGATATCGACCTGCGATTGTCACAGCTTTACATCTGACGAATTTACAAAATGATCACGCGTATCCTGTGCTCCGTGCCGGCCACTGACTTTCTCTCTCTCTCCATGAGTTCGAGATAGAATAGAATAATTTGCGTTTTGCATGCTGCGCGCAGCGTGCTCAAGTATTACGTCAATTTGATTTGTTTTGCTCATTCAATCTCGGTAACATTACATTGGCACGAAACTTTGCATCAAAATATCTATATCTTACTCGCAGTAACTTGGAACTACACTTAGATTGTTAATTTTAAGAAAATTGTTTATAGAAATTTTTCCGTTCTTATGCTTGACATAATATTTTTTTTTTTTTATTAAGAATTTCGAGAAGAGAAAAATAAGTTGAATTTTACTATGTTTATTTTTAATTATTGATAAAAGTGCGATGTGAGTTGCTGTAAATCAACAAAGAAATGATTGGCGTGATAAAATATGCACGTGGCAACCACAGCAGAGAATTGGCTTTTAAATCCCGTTAGATTTAATTTTGGACGTTTCGCCGGCATGCAGGTTTCTGAACGCGTGCGACGACCGCTCATGCGGGTGCCGACGTTTACTGTCATGTTATGGATTTTGGGGAGCCCAGTTTTAATATAAATACATACATATGTATGTACACAAGTTGCTCTGTCGTTACAGTGTTTTCGTTTTATTACAAAAAAATGGGTTATTTTACATGGAAAATGGAAATTATTTTTCGGAGAAAATAATTCGCAATAAATAATAATCACATGGTGAAATTACCAGTAATATTACAAATTAAAATAATTTTTCTCTTTAAACAAATTTGGTTAATAGCTTTGTAATGGACTTTAATATACTGCACAATTTAGATAAACTAATCGTCATTCTAAAAGAAATGAAGAAAGGACGATAACAATTTGTCACATAGAATACTATATATTTACATATATAATTTGTTCAATATTATCGTTCGATAAGATTTCTTTAATATTTAAAAAAATTTTATCTATCGCATAATTACATAGCAAATCGCTACAACAAAGCCCACTTCATCTCGTTATACCGTTAACCTCGGGATCAACTGGCTGCGTGAAAGGTTCGATCATTAACACAAATCTCCACCCTCCTGTCTGCCTCTCCTCCGTGGTCCTCGCTGCGAATTTAGGGAGCCAAAGGACTCGCGTGCGCGTAGACGAGTCGCGTGGATACACATAGGTAGGAGAGATAGGCGGGTAGGTGGGTTAGCGGACAGGCGAGCAAGCAGGCGAGCGAGCAAGACGAGAGCTGGCAGGCAGGCAGGCAGGCAGGCAGGCAAGCAAGCAAGCAGGCAGGTGCAACGCTGATGTTGCTTGAGGACTGAAACAGCTGTCGTCTTGCCGTGCCCTACTGCAGGCGCACGCGCCGACCGCATCCGCATTTACATTACGTTGCGTTACCATTCTCTCCCCGTATTCTCTCTCTCTTTCTCTTTCTCTCTCTCTCTCTCTCTCTCTCTCTCTCTCTCTCTCTCTCTCTCTCTCTCTCTCTTTCTCTCTCTCTCAGTTTTAATCGGCATCTTCGCGTAACGGTCGTCGATCCCGACGGCGGATGAGCGCGTTTCCTAGAAAAAGCCGACCTGATCCCCCGCCCGATGCGACGCGATGCGATGCGACGTGCAGAACGCCCGCCTGGCCACGGCACATATCGATCGACTTCTCTATACCCTCTCTCTCTCTCTCTCTTTCTCTTTCTTTCTCTCTCTTTGGCTGGCTGCTGTCCGCTCACGCGAGAGGTATCTACATCTACATATGCGGATGTTTTTAATTGTGTATCTACAATAATTGCGTCGTGTAGCTTTGCAGCGAGATACTGTAAAGATATCGCGCGCATAATTTTAGATAAATGACGATTGTGGAAAAAAAACGAGCAAAGACGTTGAAATTTGTCGACACATATTTGTTTTACTTTTCTTGTTGAGGTATACTTCTTAAATTCGTCTACTTTATTTTTCTGTAATGAAAAATTTGGAGATTTTTGATATAAGGGTGTAACCATCGCACTTGTATCCTCCCTCTGTTAGAAAATCTAGTTGAAACAGTTCATTGGCTAGATGGGTTTTCATCCCTCCAATGAACGCCGCGGGAGATGAGGGAAAGGCAGTCCTTGTCAAGGGCTCATTCAAGAAAGTTCTTCATACATGAAAAGGGACGTAAGAGGAGTGCAAGTAAAAATAAAAAAATGAGAGCATCAATGTTTGCAAAATATTGCGTTTGACGCAAAATTTGCTCAATATAGGTATAACATATTTTAATATGTTCAAAAAAATTTTTTTAAACAAAAAAGTAAAATTTTAAAAATAAAATTTTGTTTCTGAAAAAACAAAATTGTCACTAGTGTTTGTAAAAAAATTAAACATATGTTATTAAAAAAGAGAGCTATGGAATAACAAGAGAGATGTACTTAACTTTTCGTCAAATCTGATTTTTGCCAGGAGAAATTAGCAATGTGCACAATTGGAGAGAACGCGCGCGCATTCGAACGTAAAGAATGCAAAGTTTGGTAATCGTAAAATATTCTGCCTCTCTATATCAGCTCTGTTCTTTTCCGCGTACGCTTATCTGCCGCGCGGATCACGCTGTTACGGTTTACGTATAATCGAGGCATGTGAAATTAACGAAATAAGGCGGCTTATTTTTGCGCGTTTACAAACGCAATAGAGTTGTTATTTATAACTATTGAGGCAATAGTTTCGTCAAGCAGTTTGACGCAAATTTCCTAAGTAAAACAAGTCGATAAAAATAGCATTTCTTTCTGTGTGATGTCATCATTTTCTTACAAATTGCACGTACATGTGCAACTTATAGGTATCACGTGATATTTCATTTGCATACTTGACGATAAAATATCTGTTATACATATTACCCTCCAGTCTTGAGAACGTTATTCCCGATTTTGATTAACCGACGAGACAATATTCGGGCGCAGCGAGTGAAAGGATTAGCGCGGTTGCGTTTCCCGGAAAACTTTCCACGGGAGAATCAAAACGGAGTATCGGCTACGTGGAAGGCCATTAGTGCATTATGCAACGGACGGTGGAGCCGTTCGTGAGACCGAGAGGGACGAAAGGCAAAAAGGGGACGAATCGCCGATACGCCATTTATCGCTATCGGGAGCGAGCGTCTTTTACTCCTCCGCCCGCGCAGCGCGAAGTCGTCAAACGAGAATACGACATAAGCATCGCTCCTATCAGCAACCGCTCCTGTTTCCCTCGTGACGATTATACGAACAACCGGCAGGGCAGCACTCTTCGCGCACATATTATTATACTTCGCTTTTCCGCGTGAAGAGTGCGAGAAACAACTTCTCTTGATTTTCATCCCGTAACTGTAATTGCTATTTCCGACGATATATATTTAAAATTCCAGAAGAGCATTACCGTTTTCTGCAACATAAAATATTCTCTTTATCCGACGGCAGTTTGCCTCGATTCTCATTTTTTAAATACGCATTAAGCTGCCTCCGTGGTCGTTGCTGTTCTCACACATTTTCACGAATGGACATGTTCGCTTTCCTCGCAGAGTCGCGCAAAAAGTCCGGTAACTGGCGCGCCGTAAAACGAAGATTCGCGAATCGTTTGCAGCGTGCGAGGCAATTTCGCCGTAACCGGCGAGCAGGTGGCCACACGATGTAAACATGGCGAAATGCCTCCTGAAAGGAGCACAATAGCGGGTGTGCGAGAATCGGTAACGATTCCTCGTATGTCGAACCGAAGACGTCGGTTTCCTACTCGGTGAAAAAGGAAAACCAAGATCACGTGGCAGCGCGGAGTGAAAGTGCGAGGAGAGCTAAGGCTGGATGCGCCTTAACTAACGATCGGCGTGGCCAATAAGATGTAAGGGTGCGCTCATCAGCGGTCATAACACACAGTTGCGAAAATCTCGCGGTGCATCGATGCCCGCCGCGCTGTCCAGAGCACACGCATGTTGCAATCGCGGCTCGAATTTCGCGTTGCGTCGTTGCAGCGCGTTTTGATCAACCAAATAAGGCCGATGCGTAACAACACGCGTTGCGTTAATAAATTCAATCGAGTAATCGGAGGTACCGCGAAGTTTTAATTACAGTAACGTGTTTGAATACATAATCGTAATACATTACGTAATCGCGAATAAAGCGATTCATATTTTGGTATAACAATAATTGAATTATAAATGATATAACTGTTAATATTTGAATAATTAAACGTCACACAGATAAAATCAGTAAAATCATTATAATATATAAAATCAGTAATTTCTGACAAAATATACGCTTATTTTTGTTTTATCGTTTTAATAATTTTTTTTATTATATTTATTCAACTATTTTTTTATTGTAATATTTTCACAGTTTTATCTGTGTTTTCCAGAAGCTATTATAGTATATTTAAATTTTATTATGATTTGAGGAGATAAATATTTTTATTCTCTAGCTTTAACTTGCGCACTTCCTTCATCTTTGATTTTTCTGTTCGTGGTGCGAAAATGTATCAAGTAGAAAGAAAAAAGAAACGGAGAAAATGCAGAAGCGCGCTTTGCGTCCCTGTGCGTAAGCGAGCAGCGATATTTACATAACAATCGCGGATCACGTAACCGTCTTCGCCTTCTCCCGTTGACGTACGCGTCCGCGTCGGTCTATCCGTAGGTGTCGCGTACCGATATTCCGTATATATGCGACTTGGAAAGTCGAGTGAACGCCTCCTCTTGCGCGAATCACGTTATTTCAGCACGGAACAATCGAAAGTACCAGTCTCGGACGAGAAGCAAGAAAAAAAAATTGCAAACAAGTCGTACATTTGCTATGATAAATTTTTATACTAATTTCTCGTAAAACTACATTTTTATTAACACGATAAAGTGCTTCACGATAATTCGTGGTTATTTTTAATTTTTTTTTAATATGTATGGATTCGGCACAATTAATATTAATTCTCCATAGTGCAAGAAAAAAAATATCATAAATGTTGTATATATATTCTTCATTATTATTTCATATACATATATAATTTTCATAAGAAAAGGGGAATTTTTTATGAAGTAGAATGACACTTGGTGACTATAGTTCCCTAAAGTGTTGAATTAATTAGTAATATGCGTATTTGTTTTATTACACGCTTATTAAAATAACCATTTATGTTCAATAATCTGTGGATTAATGTATACGTTTTGAAAACGGGGTAATTGTATAGATATAATTGTATAGATAAGGATGTGATTATCGGTTTACTTAATCATCTTATAGCGTGATGAAGCGGCGAATACTTTGGATGAGCTATGCGAACAAAGTCGACTATTCGTGGCGTGTGAGCTTGAACTTGAGATCATTCCACTTAACGCAACATACGTAAGCTTGAATACGTAGCAGGTACGACACGGAAGATAAGAATTTATCGAATGGACAAATTCGAATAAGTCCGAATTTACGAGTAGATATTGTATTATTTATTATGTTAATATGCTGGAACCGGTGAATGTTGTTTAGCCAACAACAAGAATGAGAAATAATAAGAAATGTTATATGCATAGGTATATAAAATTTTCTGTTCCGAGTTATTAAAAATATAATTGTTTCTAAATATTCAAAAAGTTGGAATATATAAGATAATAACAATTATCCGGTTTGAATTTTTCGATAGTCTTGTTGATTTATATTTCAACTTTTTGATTCGGAAATTTATTAAATTATGTATTTTTCAACATATTTTCTTGTAGTTAATAATTTAATATCCGTCATTGAAAAGCCGCATGGTTGGTCAAGGACTCCATAATAGTAATGATATGGCACGCAATGATATAACGACAGAATCAATAATCTATGACAGGATAATGGGGACTTAAAGCCATCCCATATCTCACGAAAGAAGTATATTACTTTTTTATTATAATTTATAAAAGAAATATGGCCGTAATATTTAACTAAGAAAGTAGACAAAATTAATAAAAATTACAAATAATTGATCAATGAAAGTGAATTCATTGCCGAGAGAAAGAGAGCGCTCTATTCTAATTTCTCATTTAATCATAGTGAGATAGATAATGTATGCGCATTGAATATCGCGGACTGGCACATCGCTCTTTCCTCTTATTTGATCCATTAACGTGAGCGACCCGTCGCACTGAGTCGCTGAAAGAAATTAACGCGGCGAGGCCATTTTCACCCGCCAATCGAGGACACACATTCGAAAAAAAGAGTGAACGGGAGGGCGAGAGGTATTCACGGGGATAGTTAGGTGTCCGAGCGACCCCGAGGACGATTCATCGCGGTTGGCGGAAAGGGGGGGGGGTGGTCGGCTGGAAGAAAGAGGAGGCGGCGGGTGGGTGCCGAACAACAAGCGACGGGATAAAATTGATTCCCGCATATGTGGCGCATCAATGGCCCCAAACAAATCGTCAAAGTGATTTTATGTTGTGGCCGGTATCGCGATGGCAACCGACCCCGGCCGCCATGGTAACGCTGCTCGCTCATTCGGGGGCTTTAATTCACAAACGTGTACGGACGTGCAGAGACGCCGCCGCAAAAGCGCCACGTTTGAGATAGAGCGTTCGCTCGCGTACACTCGCCGCATTCGACTCACGGCGAAAGAGGTCGAAGGGCGAGGGAACTCGCGGCGAAAAAGGGGGCGTGTGAGATCTGGGGTGAGAGGAAGGGTGAGAGAAAGAGAGATACGCGGGAGGAAAGAGGGACGGGGAGGGGAAAAGGGGATGGCTGCTCGGAGGGCCGCTCGTGGCGGAAAGAGTGGCGGCGGCGAGGGGGCGCGGAGAGGAAAAAAAAAAAAGGAGAGCGAGCTGCTACACCCCACGTGTGTGTTTCTCTACGCGTCGCTATGGCGACCCTTTGGCGTTCGTTACAGTAATGGGTTGGGAGAACAACAGCGCCGGGAGGCGCTCGAGTCTCCCACGCTTGTCGGGGACACCTGCTTTAACGATTATCCTGTTGAAAGCAGGAGAGACAGCTTTATCATGCCGGTGAGATTTTGTCGATTCGTTTGTGCGCCGATAACTAACCGATTCTTAGCACTCGTGGACTCGTGTCCTTGCAGCGTAACATTCATAATTTTTCATGGATTTAGCTCTTTAAATTCCATTTAATTACGATGAAAGGAGAGCTCATGCCTATACAATCTTGACAATGACGAAACAACGGCGGCTGTTAAATATATAAATATATTTAGCACCGCTTCGTCGCTTCTTATCTGTCCTGTGTATTCATTCGCGAATTTGGAATTGACTCTTTCTCGGCAATAAATGAAGTCTGATCGCAATCGCTATAATAGACTCACAAAGCATTGTTGAAACGTGTGTACCCGTGAGTCGCTGGCTCGCGTGAGGGAAGTCTTCGCCGCTTTTAATGAAATTTTGCGGTTACGAAAGATTATCTTGCGACAAAAATTAATAACCACATTACGATTGTTGTCACAGAAAAGTTAGATTGAAAGATAATTTTAATCAAGCGATGGGAAATAATTTCTATCGTCGTTTGGATCGTTTGTATGAATTTTTCGGTAAAGTTTGTACTAAAAAATAAGCCGCCAACAATTGAATTTTTCAAGACAATTCTTCTAAACTCGTGACGCCGGCGGTGTTAACATTTTTTACAGACGTTGCTGACTTGAAATGGCACACGCGGAAATCCATGATCGAAGTAGCGACACGAAAATCTCGCGTGACAGTTTTTATCTGAAATCGCGGACTGCTGCCATTATATCCGAAACGTGAGCTCGTGCGAGAAATTGCAGGAAGATAACTTCTCACGCATCACACCGTTAGACTGGAAAAATTGCCTTTTGTCTCCTCACATTGATATAAATATCGGTAGAGACGTTCGTGCATTTCAATGCATTTTTTTTTCAAGCGCATGTTGATCAGAGTTCGAACTGTGTATAAATAATATCGCGTTTATTTGCATAATCGAATCTAATTGAATAAGCTTTACGATCAAGTTTTTGCATTCTTAAAGAAGCGAGAAGCTAGAAATATGCAGAATGTCTTGCAACTTCACTTATTCATTCATTTATTTTGAAAATCAGAAATTATTATCTGCTGCTTAAAGCTTTTTATGCCGATTTACTTCCCACTCTTCTATCAGTTAAATTTCGTTTCTCATTACGATTCACGTAATCATGTAGAACGCTCAAGTATTGCGATCTCAACGCAAATAAAGTCAGCCTATCGTCAACCACCGTTACGCGTAGCTTCCTGAAGTCGGGCTGTTCGCGATTACGTTCGCACTGTGCGAGCGGTACGAAATGGATCCGCAGCTGACCAAAGTAGGACGACGTCTCGGTGGGCACACGCGAAAAGCCGGCTTCCGCTCTTCCAACTCTTCCGTGCGTCGAAACAGACGCGAGCGTTCACCACCTCTGTTCGATTCCTCGTTATATCTGTATTTCTTTTCCTCTTCTTTTTTTTGCGCGCGCGACATAGCTCAACGTTGTTATTTCTCGTTGCGAGTTCGGCTCGGCCTTTCCCACACGCGGGATTGTTTGCGGTGACCTCTGACTTCGTTCGGCGCGCACGTCGCAACATCATCGTTACATTCACGCAAATAGCCGCCCGATGCTCGAGGTTTAATCAGGACGGGACGCATAGCTCTTCCTCTGCCCCTGTCTCATGAATCTGCATGAATATTAAACATCGCGAGTCCCCGACGTCATTCATTGATCTTCGGGGTCACCAGGATGCTCTCTTCGTTGCTCTGAGTATGGCCGCGCACGGAAACGCTTTCAATCGTTATTTTATCGCGCGTGAATTTTTACGAATATTTGTTTTTTTTTATCTATTGACATAGAGAGACATTTTGACACGTGTATGTCAAACTACTGACAATAGCAATTTTTTTTATCAATGATATTTTCACGCATAATGCCCATAACTGCCCACAAGTATATAAAATGCAAACTTTGATATTAATTTTCTTGAAAACTAGACAGCCAATTAATTTGTAATTTGTAATTTAAATGGCATGTAAATTTTGCCTGAACAAATATTTCATGAAAGTTTTAAATAATATTTACTGTATTATTTTATCTAACGAACCCTTCTTAATGACGTTTATTAACAGCATTTAATTAAAATGTTTTGTTTCAAGAATAGTAATTAATTAGAATGAAAAACTACCGATTTATAAGCCGTACCGTTCGTTAGTTTTTAGATGATATCGAAAAGTATGTTCTATTATTGTGTTGACGCACATGGAGAGGAAGTCGAGACCACACATTTATATGAATAAGCAGTCTTTAAAGATCAAGTATATGCAAAGCAGCCTGTTACCACGCAGATAGTCGCGTCACAGGGCAGCACACCGGACGCTCGGTCTGCAAATTTATGTTAATCGTGATGTATCAGTGGTTCTGGAAGCTTAAACAGACCAACGGCAACGCTTGGCTTTGTTTTAGTGACTAACGATGAGACACGTGGGTATCGCGATGCTGTACAAACGCGATAACATTATATACGGTAATATAATTTTTAGTGTGATTTTTTTTATCTATGTAGAAAGTTGATAAATAACTAAGCAATCCATCAACAAATTGATAACTAATTAGTCGTGTAACGACTATTAGATACGTGAGTGGTTTGATAATACACAAGCCTCATCAACGAGTGCAAATTTTATTTAAAATATTAATAAAATAAGTCGATATGCCAATGTAATTTTGTTTCCAAAAAATTAATTAACAATTGCAAATATTTAAAGAATTAATGTTATTAGTTTTACGTCTTTAAAGTCGTACACGCTATGTGCGTGTAATCAAAATTTGAACTTGAACTGATTCTCAGGCTGAGAAAACATGATAAATTATCCGTCAATACAATAGTTACAAATTATCGAAAAAATATCTTCCACAATCCAAAATCTATATTGTTTCTACGTGTTTCTAAATATCTGATTTTACGATATCTGAGTTTACAGATTCTTCAGAGAATATCTTTTTGGAAAGAGATATCTAACATATCTGTTTTGTAGAAATATGTTCAGATGTTTTATAACATCTTTTGGATTGAGACTCAAAGGGACTTTTGGATAAAATTTACATATTTTCTCCGAGGTGGAAATGAATCATTTTACGCAGCACACTTTTACGCAACGTAAAAAAATCATGATACGGACAGAACTTGATTACAACAAACGGATATTTAATTTATTTTGTTAATTAAACTGCGCTTTGCATGGACAAAAAAGTACACAGATTTATTTAGGAAGTTCCAAAATTACTTATTACACAACTTAAAACATTTGGCAATTTTATCATGTTTGTATAGATATACTTTTTTGTCAGTTAGAGAAAGAAATATATGAAAAAATGTGTATTCAGGTACAAACGTAAAACTTCTTTACATACATTTTTACACACAGGCGAATAGCCTGAGAACTTTCCATGGACCATTCTCACAAGTTCACACGCTCTATCATCTGGGATTGAATCTGCAGCGGTCATCCGAAATGAGAAAGTCAAGTTGGGTGGAAAAAAGAGTTCCCGCTAAGAGAGATCTTTGCCGTTCTCAAAGGGGTGTTGTTACATTCAAATTTCCGAATCGAGTGACCGCAACGAATGGTCAATGTTCATGATTTCCCATGGACATTGGCTACCTGAAGAAGCGATTTTTTCCCTCTCAGCTGAGCTGGGCCGCGACAAAATGTACCTGGTCAATGTTCGCGCAGCGAAAAAGAGGGAGAGGAAAGGGAGAAGAGTGCTTATTTAAATCAGGCCGAAAAAATCCGTTAGGCAAAAGTGACCTCCTTCGTGTCCAGCTCGATGTGTCTAACGAACGGCCAGTGACCGATGGTATGGGAAAAACTATAGTCTAATAGATCCACGAACGTAGTCGGCCGTGTCGGCCGTTGAGGGATGCGTTAAGGTGTCCTTACACCTGGACGAGGCTACCGCCCGATATTGATATTCCTTACTGTCCGGTACGGTTTTGTTAACTGGAGCAACGGACGATCGTCCCTTTCCATCCTAGCCAGCTAGCCGCGGTATCGTATTAGATTGTTTAGATCGAAGACTAATGTTTGATAAAAGAAGAAATTATTTTTATAATTTTTATATACATATAATAAGCTTCAAAAAATTTTTCACCAACAATTTTTTAAAATAATATTCATGATAATTATTCTAGCTGCGAATTTATGCATCAAAAACAGCGAAGTGACATTAGCGTATAAATAATTACAATTGGTGTAATAATTGAACTTAAAAAGTCGTAATAGTTTGATTTTTGAAGACGTAAAAAAATTTTGTTTTACTCAATGATGACATCTGAATTATGCAAGCTGCTCGACGCTTGCATGGTGGATTTGTGACCGTTGAAATATCCCGCCCAACAAATTTCCGTTGGTCGAGGTTGACGTTAACTAGAGCACCGCATGCGAGGCCCCGCCGCTTTTCTTAGAGACCAGCAAGGGGATTGGATCAGAGCAAAGACTATAAAATATTTTTTATCTAAACTGGTACACACTGTAACACACAACAGAATAATATGGCGCATCTATTTACAAACACCTTTTATCAAACGAGTTTGTAGTAAAAGTTCGTTAGAATTGATCGAAACGTTAAGAAATATTTACTTTTTCAAACATTTTTATTTTTTTTGCGAAAAGTTTATATATGGACTATAAATTATTCTTCATAGATGCATTACGTCAATAAAAAGACGAAATAAACAAGTTGGATCAACACTCGATTTGCACAATGCGATTATTGACTACTATTTGCGAGAGGTTAGCTTGACACAGTTTTCCTGCTTTGCTAGTGTTTTCGTCCGTCACGGCGAACGTGAACCTTGAAGTTTAAGCAGTCACGTCAGTAAAAGTTTATCGCAGCTTATCGAGAGTACTGTGCGGTCATATTCTCTACATTATTCAATAGGCGACGCACCTGGAAACGGTTATGCACTTGAAACAAAACTTGGGAAAAGTTGAAAGGCGTTCCCTCCTGAGAAAATCAAATTTACGATAAATTTACTCTCGCCCGCATTATTTATTGGCGCAATAATCAATCATTAAAAACGATAGTACATTTAACATAAGATGATACTAAATAGAGATAGAAATTTAAGAAGTATTTTGCGTGTCATTGTAGATTTTTTTGCATAATAGAGAAATGCGCGCATTACATATCTACAGGTCGCAGGTCGTATCTCAAAAGTGTTCTTATAAGAACCGTAAAATTGCTGTCAATATTTTTACTTCTCTCGTAAAATGTTCGTTCGATAACAGAGACTTGCGCTACCGTTATATAACGACGTATGCAGTCACGGAGGTCTTCTTATCATTCAAAAGATATTTATACGGCTCTGATCGACGTCGTTTGTTGCGTCTTTTCAAAAATGTTGTCTTATTTAGAAAAATTGAACAAGAATTCATAATTTGAGAGATATTTTATTGGAAATCGATATTTTATTGGATTCGTCACCACACAAGAATTGAACACAATCTTCATTTACATAGTATTTTAGAAAATTTAAATTCTAATTAAGTCTAAATCTCAATTTTACCTAGAAAATTTACTACCTGAATTAAAACGCGCATCATGAAAATAGTAGATTTAACTAAAATATTAAAAAAAGTACTTTCTTAAATTAATCTTGTTTTTGAAATTTATTGTGTCTATAAAGTTTAGCTCAGTTTTTGCAAAATTTAACATATATTTGGACGCGCAGAATGCATGCTGAACACTGAACTTATATATCAATCTCGCGTTTATATAATGTGGAAAATTGGTGGTGTTAGGGTCGTAACGGTCTTCTATTCAAGACTAAGAAGCTACTATCGGTGCGAATATTTGAACCAACCACCAATCACCGGGCAGATTTCAACGGAGCATCGGGACGCGGTGCCGCCGAAACGGACACGTGCGTCATATTTTATCGTTGAGCTTTCCTCGCGCCGCGTCCAGCCGGCTCGGGGTCCACCTATATAGTACGGGCATTTAGTTGGACCCGTGAAAGGGTTATGTACCTGCGTGACCCCACGGTTGTTGCGTCCCGATTCTGACCTGCGAACCTGAAGCCCGCTCTTGTCCACAATCCCTTTAATTCGCGTTGAGGATCCCGTAGGAATCAGGTTTTCCACACGTAACCTTCGTAACGAACAGGTAGACGTGGACATATGAGCTATCTGCGTAGTCCCGTAGGAACGTGCAGGTATACGACCTTTAACCCGCCGGACCTTTCCTCGAGCGTAACCTTGATTCACCTGGTCGTAAAGGGTAGACCGGTCTGAATTCAACCGGTATCTAGCATCAGATCTATCTTTAATTTTGCGTAGAAAACGTTAAAGGAAATAATAGATTATATATAGCTATATTTAATTATAAAATGAGAAGGATGACTTTCAAAGAATGACTTTTTAAGAGTGACTTATAGAGTTTATATGTGCACTTGATAAACACGAGAGAGATTCTAACATGAAGATGTCTGTTTATGTTAACTAATTTTTATCGTTTGCGTATTATTAGGAGTATAAGAGAAGAATTTTTACAAGTTTTGTCAGGTAGTTAAAACCGTCTCTCTCTGAGAGTCGACGAATGCCTCTCATCGACCGGACGTGTGCTCGGTTGGATCGTTGGGTGGAAGAAGAAAAAAATAAAGACAATTTCCGCCTGTCCAATGGTAGGATGCGCTTTAGTTTGTTTTTGTAGTTGTTTCCGCCGGGACCGAGGCTCAGATAGGACTTGATGTAATAATAATAAGGTTGCGCACTCTAAGGAAAGGTGATTAAATTTTTATCTCTGAATTCAAGAATCGTTTTTCTAATACAGGACACTCCGTACGAGATCGTTCTGTGCATAATCCTCTTGGAAAATTTTTACTTTTTGCATGTATGTTTTTAATAGTCTTATTATATAAAATACAGTTCTCAAAATTATTGTTGTTTTTATTTATGTCTTTGATTTGATTATTTTTTTTAACTTGGCGCACATTAATTTTAATAAATTTTGATATTTGTGAAAACTGGGTTATTTGCGAAACTAAAAAAGCTGGAGACTTAGAGTGAAAACTATTTCAATGCTCTTGAATTACATTATATTACATTTTATTATTATCAAATTTTTTGTAATTGGCTGAATGTTTAAAATTATCACGTTTTACAAGAGAATATACAGAATTTGCTGTATTCTGTAACATTTTGTCTTCGAGAAAGCATGTAGGATACCGTCGTTGAGTTTTAAATAACAATTTATATTGCAGTTTATTTTATTTTTATAGTCTTCTCTTTTATTGCGTTTTGTTAATACATTGCTGAGAATAAAAATTGCTTCAGCAAAGTCTTCGCTGTGCAATGAGATGAAAGTGCAGGAGGCTGCGCCAGTGTAACTTGCTTGCTCTCTATTGGCTTCGCAATGGTGGCCAATGGAAGCAGAGATGTCCCTACCTCTGCAAGATCTCTGTCAATGGTCCAGCCTTCGTTCGGTCTCAATTATATTGCCTCAATCAATGTAATCAATGTAATATGATGCTACTCATTGCCTTCATAATCATTGCATGTGTTTAAGTTTTTTATGAAATATCGAATAAAAAGATGTTTTTTTTTCTACAGTCTTAACGATTAATTAATAATTTTATAAAATAATTAATGCTCTAATAAATAATTTTTAGTACATGATTTTGTTGTTGATTCACAAATTTAATAATTAGCATAGTAATGATTTACATTGAAATTATCGCTACAATAGAAGTTTGTATTAAATTTTGTAAGAAAAAAAAGTAAAACAGTAAAACTTCTATATGTGTCTCTAAATCGCGTTCTATTTATGCAATACTGACTTTCAATGAGCCGTTATTGTGAATAATTCGTGAAGAATATTCGTGGAAGATTTGAGACGACTTTTTGCGAGAGATTGACACACGGACACTCTTGCGCATTGCGCTTCTTTATCACGCTGGACGATAAGACGAAAAAGTGTCAATAGTTAGATGCCACTTATGATAATTCGTAAGCGTCATACAGCGCTTTTGAACAGCCAGCGGAAAATATTTCGCATTAAGAGAAATTTTTGAATTCTTTTGTACTAGAAGAAAAGAAATCTTTTCACGATGGTCAGACCTATACAGTTTTATCTAAATTATACAAATACTTTTTTCTTTCATTTGAGATATGATGAGAATAGTCTATCAGTCAATAGGATTTTTTTTCAGGTATTCGAAGAAAAGATCCAAAGAATTGGGCCATTAGTATAACCATTAGTGGTGGAGCAGCATCTTTTGTAGTTTTCTGTTTTGTTTGGAATTTCTTTCAACTTGTACGGAAATTACACTTCTGTTGAGAAATCTAAAAATTGTGTCAGATACAGATCTGAAAATAAATTTTATTTAACATTCAAAATTTATTAATAGAGCATTCTTGGTTGATGGATCGTCAAAACTTTTTGCTGTGATATAAAAAACAGCGAGTGCTCTATTGTGATAAATTTTGATTCAACAAAATTAATTTTTAATTTGTATCGGGCACAATTTTTAAATCTTTTAGCAAATGTGTTCTTTCCGTGCAACATTCCACAAAACTGGCAAATTTTTAAACATTAGAATTTTACTTTAAAAAGATACATTTAACAATGTGAAGTGTACTGGTGACACAATTATTCGTTTCTGCACACAACATTTTTGGTTTTCCTTATAATCAGCACTTGAAGCAGTCTTGAATGTATTGATGTGATGTATTCTCGCGCTGTTCAGGATACATAAGTCATGATCTAGAACTGAGCGCGCACTATTTTACATGCAGAGAAACACGATGACTTTCAGTCGTATAATTGCCGCGTAAATAATGGTTGACTGCGCTTATCGTCGCGATGATAATAATGCGAAGGATGACAGTGCTACTCGATACGATCTATGACTAGAGTTCTCTTATTTTGTACATTTAATTTTGCCATTTTCTATATAATATGAAACAGAGACAGAAAAATTGTGAAAGAGAAAGAGAAAGAAAATAAATACAAAGAAAAATATACAGAAAGTTATGTTAGAAATTGAAGAGCAATAAAACAAAATTAATTAAAAATATTTAGAAAAGCCCTGCTTGTTTACAGGAATTTATTATTGAATATTTAGAAAATTGTTCTTAAAATATTTTTTATATTTTTATTTGAAAAATATGTCGCATATATGTATAAAGTATCTAGTATTTTTCGAAAACACAATAAATTAACATTGCTTTATGTATTCAACTGATTTAGTATTCAGCTGAACAATATTTCCTAAGGCCAATTATTAATATTATCGTTGAACTTCGTAATGTCGTCTTGCGAGCAGGATAGTATTGTTAATGAGCGCGGTTCGAACGATAATGCAGAAACAAACGCAAGTGGATGAGCTAGCTCGCTGATAATCGCGTCTCCCGTTGGCCTCATTAGTCGTCTTGTTAACTTATCCTACTCGTCTACTTACTCGACTGGCCTTAACGCAACGTGATTATGTGAAATTTGCGTCGCTGCCAAACCTTTTGATAGCACAATTTTTCAAAATATCCTGAATAAATTGCAAAAACGTGACTAAAATGTTTTTTTTTTTTTATTAGAAAAGAAATAAATAACTGAAAGACGCAATTTTGCATATTTCAATAATAGCTGCGGCGACGATTTTTTTGAGCTTTTTTAGATCTTGACTTGTCGGTAGTTTTGATGGTTGTGCAAACGTGTAAATTTAACATAAGCATAAAAATATAATTGAAATATAATTTATAAAAAATACTCTTATCAAAAGAAGTAGTTCAAGAATGATAACGTACGTGACGTACGTTATCGGGAATGTCATTACTTTTGTCCTTTGATTTTATGAATCTTATTATAAAGCTTAGCAAAAATTACGAGAGAAATAGAAGAGAAGAGAAGTGGGAAAGAGAGTAGAGAAAGAAATTGCGTTTTATGCAGAATGAAGATGAATCTTACTCTGAATTTTACTGTTAGCACAATTATGCAAATTGTGTCTACTGTATTATCTAGCAATAAATTATAAATTTATCTTGCCGTCTGTGTTCTATTTGATAATATCCCCAAAAGAATGTATCGGACGCTGGAAATATATATTTTTATATTATATTTTGGCCCGTAAAATATATAAAATGTTTTACGGGTCAAACTTTCGAATAAAACGATCCGTTCGCAAAGGGTCATAATTTCTGACACTCATTTTTCACATACCCGCATCCCTCCGAGCGGTTGGCACGCACGTTGAAAGACGACAATGTTTCTCGCGAGGGAAAAGGGTTGGTCTCGGGTATCAAAAAGAATCGGTCTAGATTTGAGGGCAGGGTCTGGCCTGCCATTGGCCGATAACTGGAGCGAGACCCAAGGGTGGATCTGAATCTTGATCTCACGTCACCGCGGTTCCGCCGGTCGCGAGGGATCCTTATAATTCGATTTGGAATTCTAGACCAACGGCCGCCGAGCACTTTGAATCTCCGATGATGGTAGCTGGTACTTGGAATTCAGATCGTTTCTGGACACGGTCCAGGAATGTGCAAGGCGCTCACGTACGACGTAACGGTGAAACGATCGCGCGCCCGAGAGAAGAATCCCTCGCGATCGTTTCGGGCTTCCGCCGTCGACTCGTGCGCCCGCGATTCATTTCTCTTCGCGAGTTTTCTTGCAATAACATTGATCTTAAACCAATCGATAATTGCAGGGTCGGGCATCGCGGTGATGGCTCAACTGCAGAAATCAGGATCGAATGGTGCACAATGGACGATTCACATAGCAGAGATCGGTAAGTGATCCGCATAAATTTTCATATGAGACACGCATGCTTATGGTGCTTGGTATTCTATGGAACATTTTGCTTTTCCTCGTACGTGGTTGAACAAGTCTAATAAATAATAAACTGCATCGATACAGCAAATACGTTGAAAATATAGATGATTATGTGTAATATCACACACACGCACGTGCGCGGATACACACACACACAAACAAATATGAACAAGTTATTAGATACTGGTTGTATTTAAAACAATCCTTACGTGTAATTAGATGCTAATACAATGAGCAATTTGTATTTAATCTATTATTTATGCTGAGCAATTTTTTATTTTTCAAACGATGTACTTTTCATCGCAAGTTCTTTTAGTGAGAAATAGATGTTTTTATTTTTATACATTTTTGCCGGAACATTTATATTTGCGGTACGTGATAGCAACAGTTTTTCTTCCGCTTGAAGAAATATATTTATATATCAAATTTTTAATTAGAAGATATCTTTTTTTTATATCTAACTGGTACGAACCAATGACGTGTCACTCGTCAATCTCCTCGTTTGTTCAGAGTTTCTCGGAACGAGTGCCTGTATCGCGAACGATCGATCCGTGCTTTCTTGATTCAGAAATAATTCCGTTTATGACGAATGTATAATGGAATATTCTCAGAGACTCTATCATCCCAGAGACCTTCGCATTCTTGAGACAGATACAATATCATCACTAAATTTGGAAATATAAATAAGATAGTCTACTTTATTTCATATTGTTCAAATTCTCTCTTTCAATAATTTTTTCCAAGGACTCTTTATATAATATATCAAAATTAATTGTCAATGTTGTCAACCATTTGTGCAAGTTATCTTTTTAAACTTTCTGATATTATATAAAATTTCCAGCAAATCTCATAGCAATCTCTTAATAATTTATACCTTATCAGGATTTATCTTTGGAGAACGTAAATATTAGACATTACTTTCAATTGATTCTGTGTCCCGGAAGTAACGTAGATAAGTAACATTCAACTTAGATATCGCTCGTGCTTATTTTTATCATTATTTAAGAGATTAGTTACAGACGTGAATACAGTAGAATGTAACAAAAAAATAGATAATTAAAGAAATAGAATTCGGCAAGCGATATTTTCGGCGGGCGAGAAAAGTTCGCGATGAGTCATCGAGCACCTCAAACCCTCGACAATGCGTGCAGACACGCACTCCGGAAAGCACATGATTCATCGAACGAAACTCACAATCGAGCAATCTGCATTAACGATGCACTGTCTGATTCTGAGTACACCGCTCTTCCCTGCGAAGGTCTCATCCTCCGCTTTCCTCTCCGTCCTCGTCTTCCTCTTCTTCCTCCTCTTCATTCGTCTCGTTCTTCGCTTGTGTTCTACCGTTTCTACACGATTACTCCGTTAGCCGTTGACATGGTCCGTGACCACGTACGCCGATTACTGATATCGCTCGTGAACCAATTCGCTTGGAAGTGTATCTGAAAATCAGTTGCTTATCCGATTCTCCCACTCACGATTTATTCACCGCATTTTATATCAAGTTTGACAATGCACTTTTTAAAGCACTGTTAATTTTATTTAGCGCGTATCACAATTTATCAAGAGTTTCTATCTTTTAGCTAAACATTTTATGATTCATTTCACAGAACGTTTAATGAGTAATAATTTATATATATATATATATATATATATATAATGTAAGAGCAATGCAATATAGAAGGAAGCATAATGAATTTTTAAACTATAAATTTTCTTGCACAATAGACGATTAATTAATTTATATTTGCATATTATTCCGATATGCAATTTAAGATGATGATTTTACTAACCAGCACCACTTTTCTAACAGTCGGATTTTTCAACCGTGTTGACCCAACTTTTTCTAGATTGATTGTCTTACTGGCTTGAGAAATCATTTGCTTGTCCTCGTATTCGAATCGCGTTTCTTCTATGCGCAACAACTAGACTTCTCGTGCAATCACTGAAGCACGAGAAAGTAAATATATATCAAAAGATAACGGGGCTCTATGAGATAGAAATGCATGCTACACAGAGGATTGGAAGGCACAAAAAGCATACAGCATAATCTATTTTTTATTCAAATGTATTGTATTTTATTTTTTATATTTAATGAAACATATTCGCGTAGAAGATTGAAGATAGGAGTTTCTTTTTGTGGAAAAAATAGCATCATGGATCTTTGAGAGAAATGTGAACTGTGTTCAATTGATACTGATTGATAATTGCACATTTTCAAGTGTTTATTTCTATGTCTCTAAGCAGTAGACTAACGTTCATTAATAATTTTTATTGTTTTTTGTGTTTTGTTGGTGTTTTTAGAATTTCAATAATAACACATTTACTGATCATACTTCACTATCGGTGGTCTTATTTAGTGTGCTCTTAGACACTAGTAAACCAATTCAGGAAGAGAGAGGCTGGGTTCTATTCAATGATATGATCAGCGCATGTTTTCGATGCGCATTATACACTTATATTGCTTTTCGCGCAATGCGCAAGAACACTTTTACCTTTCGTCCAGTTTGTAGAGAACAAAAAATTCGTACTTTTGAACATTTGAGATTATTCTCTTCTTTCTTTATTGAACATTCTTTCGTGAACATTAAGACACAAAAATACATATAGATGTAAATTTTTATACATGAAACTTTGAAAAAATCTGAAGTGACCTAAAACGATACTATTACAGATAGAACGTAACGTAAATTGAAATCACAAGATAAAACATTCTAGTTCATTCTTACGAGATAATATATCACCGACGAAAAGAATGTCGTTTATTTTGTAGAGTATATTATTTAAGAAGTAAAGAAACACGGCAGATGGAGACAAATTATAGTCGATAGATAATAACAGCAATTATATTATTAAGTAAAAATAATGAATTCTATTTTGATTATTTTACACATACGTGCCAGTAATTATAACAGTGAAGACCAAGTAAAAAATTTTGAAGAATTAAATTTATCACTTACTTCGTGTTAGATCGATTTATAATAATGCAAAATTATTTTTGAAAAGTAATACAAGTCACTTACTTTTTAATAAACTTCTGTTTTATGAATTATATGACTTAGTTTACTTTCTTAATCACCGGCACACATAATAAACAATATTATATTTTAGTCCAATTGATTATTTTTTATACAGTATAATATATTTATGTCGCAGTGTAATATGATCGAAGACAATTATAAAATCTAGATTCGAGCAAAATTTATACTATTCAAAGTATAGACATACACATTATAAATCTTTCTTGAGTAATAGTTACAATCCGATGTTAAATTTTATCTTATATAATAATTACATCGCAAAGTTCGTAAAGTGTCATTCGCGGATGAGGAAAGTTGAGGAAAGTCCGGTGAGATTATTTCAACAATCTTGATGGTAGGACAGATTGGATACGCCTTTAATGAGCGGCATTGTACGCGCCGTATCCGCGCGAGTGTCCAGTCTGGTTACGTAAAGCTAGACGCGTTTATTGCACAGCAAACTTTTGCTAATTAGCGCGGGAGAAACCGGCGACCAGCCAGCCGAGATACTCGTACGCTCGCGCGTGCGTTCGCGCTCGCGCGAGCAAGCGTATTCCTCGAGCGGACATCAAGAGGAAGAGAGAAATGTGTACAGTTCGTCTCACAAAATACGTATACATCAAATTGCCACGAGAAATTCATCCACAACTGTGATATGTGAAAGAAATGTGATGTTAGGTAGCTGCGGAAGATAAATCTATCAGAATTCAGGTTAATTAAAAAAGAAACTTGTATTAATTCCGAAAGTCTTAATTCTCACTGGACTCGTTGATATTCAACGCTAAATAATTCGCTAAATTGAGGAAATTTTCGGTGAGAAAATATTGCTAATTACGTAGCTGCAGAGTAGCCGCAGAATATCCCGTATTTAATTCATTCTACGCACGCGTATGCTCGCTCTCGCGATGTCGAGCGAATCGTTACGATACACGCGCATTTGGCGTTTACTCGAGAAAGCTAAAGAGATGCTTCTTGATACCCTTTGCCATGTTGCAGGCATGCATTTGCGTTTGTTCGCAGACTCGGAATTAGATAGCCGGGAGGTCGGCAGAGAAAACTGCAAGACGTCAAAATTGCAAACGTAATAATATTGTAACTAACAGAAATGTCTTTGTATTTCGAATTTTTGCAGAGGGGCATAATTGTTAATGCACAAATTTTGAAGCTAATTGTTTAGATCAAGAATCGGAAATACTTCTGTTCAAAATAATATTTACTTCCTCCATTTTATTTCGCAGCACGCTTGTTATTTCTCTGACAATTTTTCGCGAGTTTTTGCGTTTCAATTTTAATAGCTATTAAAATCCATATTGATAATTACTTTCGCTCTTTCTTCGGTACCGATCTAATCCGCACCTGCTTACGAGTGCAAGTATGCTCCGTAAGTAGCAAAAGCGTGTCGGTGCACGTAGATTGGTACACTCGTAGAGACGGGTATACGTAAGAGCATCACGCAGGGTAGCTCATCGGAGAGGAACTAGGAAAGTCTCGAATGATGAGGAAGCGCTTTTATTTATGACTTGAATTCGTCGGGTAACGAAGGCACGCTTCGTGATTGACCGATAAGGCGATGATAAAGTCCGAAATGATTGAGTGAAAGATGGAACAAATCAGTGTTATATTTCTTCCTTTATTCATCATTATATATCGCAAAGAAAATAATAACGTTGAACAATTGTTTCGCAATTGAAGTTGTTTAAACTAAAATTCTTAACAATGGCCTAAAATTTATAAGAGAGAATATACAATTGTACTTATTAATATTGAATATAGAAATTATTATTATTAAAAGAATTGAAAATAATTCAATTTATAACGTGAATTCCTCAGAATTGTTTTGAAAATACATATTGAATATATTTTTAATACTTTGCGTTTCAAATCTTGAAATTTATAAAATATTTCTCAAATATTGTTGTTTCGTTATAAGCGAATATATTGTTTAATACATTCACTATTGCATACAATGTGTTGCGAGATAGTATGGCGAATTGTGAAGGGAACAGTTTCTGTTTTAATTCCGCGAATGCTAATTTTCTCCCTGTATCAGCAAAGGAAGCGATCCATTTCAATCTAGATGTATCTATTTATAAGCGAATTGAGGTGCGCGCGCGCGCGCGCCGCGATCACGAGCAGGTACCTGATGCTTTTTAGAATATGACTTCCCTTCCGGCAAGGAAAAGAAAACGCGCCACTGATTTATCTCTGGCCGCTCATTTCACTCTCGCCTCCGTAACGCGTTTTACATAGATTCTCACTGCTCGCTAGGCTCGTAATTACGCGCATTGAAAGGCAACGCCTTACTTTGATTCCCATATACGCGTAATGTCCGGCATGCTGATGCTTTATATCGCTAGCTTTCCGATTAATTGCTCCTTCGCAGATGTAATTATAGGCGGGCGAATAATGTTCCTCGCTTCTCATACATCAAGTTATTTATAATACAGACGCAATATATATATTTTCAAAATTTTTATAAAATAATATAAATATATATATAATTATTTTTCAATTATCTCGTAATACAAAAGAACGCAAATTATAAAAAATCGGAAGCAATAAATTAATATAACGATATTAAACTTATTCATTCGAATCCATTGAAAAGTATGTTTATAAGAATTGATTGATTATTAAATAGCGAATTAAATAACAAAGTAAATTTGAGTTATAATATTTATCAGTACAGCTACGCAGTATAGAATTGAGTAATAAACAATAGTTTGTCGGTATATACAGTTAATCAGTATATAAAGACACTTGGATGATTATGACGTCTTTTAAGAAAAATGCATACTATTACGCTATGGTCCATGGCGCAGTACAGTCGATTTATTACCAAAGTTTCATGACTAATCTTACCAAGATCAACGGAGTGACAAAGTAAGATTACAATGCTATCTGAACGCGATAGATGAAACATATATACGTCATAATACGTGTGCACATTACTTCTATATAGGATTTATTGACTCTGGAAAATAGCTAGAAACATTTTTATTACTAACAAAAAATATGGCTTTTAAGTACAACAGACACGTTATTAATCCTTTCGCTTAACGAATAATGCTATCTTTTTTTGGAGGAAATAAAAATGTCGCTTTTGAAATATTATATCTTTTATTGATAGACTATATTTAGTTTATTATTGAATAAGTCATATTATTTATTAATCACAGATGTTCTTGAGACGATTTGGAGATAAAATTCTTAATCAAATAGTATCTATAATAACTTAAACGAGAAACGTCTACAATATCTAATGATACTTTTACTGAGTATACGATAATGCCTGAGAATACACAAATTTTGGAAAATCTTCGGAGATTTCAAAATTTTCTGTTTTTAAAACGATTAGACGGTATTCTCTAAATAATTTCTGTTGTAAAACAGATATTTTTACAGATATTTTTGATATGAACGATTCTTTTATGCATGTATCCATTTGTACGAAAATCAAGTGTCCAAGCAATTATCCCACGCTCAAAAATTTGACATCAGACCCGGAGAACAGGTAACTTACGTGATAATAGCGCGCGTCTCTTACGACACTACACACACACATATGGCGACTTGCGCGATAGTACTTACGCACACACGCGTGAAAAGGAACGTGCTCTGCACGATTATCGCGACGCGACACGGTTCGTCACAGGTAAATTAGCCGGACTTGTTATATCTCTTAAAGGTCGGTGTAGACCGTGCGCGAGCGAGTTTCAAAAAACCAACGAACCCAACGAACGCAGAAGCGAAGCTCTGAGCTCGACAAGAGTCGAGAAATTGCGCGATTCCATAATTAAACGTCGTAATTCTATTAGCTCGGACTTGAATTTCCGCTCGTTGTATGATGTCTCCCTCCTTCCGTTTCTCTGAAAGAATGATAAAGATTCCAGCAGGTCGTTAATAGTGTTTTTTGATGCATGGGAATAAAGCACTGATGAGATTCTTCGTAGACCTATGATCTCTCCGAATTCCGGAACTTTTCTGAAACGCATTAAAATCATCTAAATAATTTTGATAATTTTTAATGTGACAAAAAAATATCTGCTTACACAAATAATATTTGTTTCAACATCGTATCTTTGATTCAATATACACTATTTTAGGTAATTTCAAATCCCAATATTTGCTATCAAGATAATTTGTCGAGTTTTAAAAGAACTTGAAGAATCTGATCAAGCAAGAATTGATAAACAAACAGGACGCGGTTTCCAAAACCACGTGCCACATTTTGGTCGGGTTATCCGGGCGATATAAAGACGAATCTTATCGCATCGAATGAGTCGGCAATGAGCCCACGATTTATCGAAGAAGGACGTCCTTTTCTTAGCGCAGAACGCGATGGTTCACGACATAATACAGCTCTGTAACAATTGAAGCATTTATTTGCATTTTTTCTCGCAGAATTGAAAAATTTCTCGCCAAAATAAAGTTGGCACACAAAAATCTAAAAGCAAATGCAATAATGCGCTAAAAAGGAATTCTAAACGACAAAATTGAATAACAAAATAAAGAAAATAAGAATTTAAGAAACGCAATGTGTGTGTAGCAAAAGTAAAAAGCGGAAGTAAAAAGTTAATTTATGCAATGAGTAAGGAAGGTAAAAAGTATTGAGAATTCGAGAGAAAACTTTGCATTTAGGTATCTTTTAAAATGGTACAATGGGATTTCATCTTGCGAGAACGGCCGTCGTCGAACAAGCAGAGATTTTCGAGAGTGAATTCTATTATACGCGGGACCGGTCGTGGAGAGCAAAAAACAGGAATACAGAAATAAGTTGAAAGTGGGGATAAGAAGGTGCATGAGCCGCGGAGCACGTGTGCGATAAGTGTCGTGCTCTTTTTACTACCGCGTTTGACCCCTTCGTCTTTTGACGGATCACTTTCTAGGCCCGTTTGCCCGGGTGCGGTATATCGCATCGCCGACGGCAGGGTCGGCGAACGGCATCGCGCAATATTCAACACGTGCCGTTTGACCACTACATAATTTTGTACCACTTCCTGTCCGGCGTGGTGTCCTCCTCGTGTCCTGTCTCGTCTCGTTTCATCCTTTTCGACTTCTCTAATCCCCGTCAGAGAAATCGAGCAAAAAGAACCGACGTAGCGCGCATAACAAGTCGCAAGTAATATTCGTGACGTGATAGGAAAATTAATATGTATATTTACCGAATTTGTTTTTTTTTCTTCCAAGTATATGTATTGCCAATATAATATTGAAAAAAACTAAAATATCGAGAAAGCAGCTTGAGAATAAAGAATCGACAAGTGCGGTATTGTTCAAATACACTTTTATTAATTTATGAAGCATTGAATTATACTGAAAAGCATCAAAGTAACATCGCTACTCGGAGATTTCAAAGATCTTCAAGGCTGACAGTAGATGTAGTAGATAAAGAAACGGGGAGGCCGCAAACTATTCATACTCGATAAATAGTTTCTCGAATATTTTTTGTATTCATCGTCTGCTATACACTATACTCTTATCCGCCGAACTATTTGCCGTGTTGTTCTTGCTTCCGTGCCGTTTCTTTCCTTTCGCATTCTAGCGTTTCTCTTCTCGACAAGGCTCACAATCAGAAGAAGGAAATAACGCCCGGTGCATAACAATCTGTCGATGCAACTTCGCTCGAGGCATTCTAACTTTTCTCCCCTTAATGTTCGAGTATTATGCAATAACCGATCGCGCAATATTATCGACGCCTTCCTCACGAACTTGCTTGCGTAAATTAAAAGTTTGCTTTATTGAGAAGTAAGCTGGCAGCCTGGCAACACCTGGTGCAACCGGCAGCTTTTCCCCAGCCTAGGAACTGTAACAATACGATACAAAATCTCCTATTTTTGAATTCCTTAAGGAAATCTCTTGGTTTATCTTTGCTAATCATCTTGGACTGGAGACTGGAGAAATCGTGGAAGATCCGATTTTACGTCATTTCTAACCCACAAAAGAAAAGCTGTCTCGTAAATCTGTCAATTATGTTCAAGAAAGGAAATCTTGATTGCCTTCTACTATAACCGGTAAAACCGGTCAAAAAATATTTTATGAAAAATACTTCTGAGAAACGGAAATAACGAAATTTAAGCGATCCCGTCCTTATGGCTTCTTCCAAAGAAGAGCTTCACAGCAGAAGGAAATGATGCTCCGCGCATAATAAAGCATCGATACGTCAGGCCCGTGGCACCGTTGCTTTCCGCGAGTAGCGTGTGACACGCATTACGCGACAGATTGGTATGGATGTGCACATCGGAAATTTGATGTCGACGATCGATGATGCGTAATCTCGTGACGTTGAAGTGTAGCAGTCGACACGCTGTGCTGCGCGCATCGATTAACCAAAGTAACTTCATAATACGTTTAACCGAATTATAAATGATTCTTTCTGATCAAAAAGATATTATTATTATGATTGTTATTCTTGCTTTCGCCGCAGAGATTCATTTTATTTTACTTTTATTATTATTATTATCGATATTATTCAGTATTCCAAATTACACAAGTTTCCATATTATAACAAATTGTATTAATTTGAATATTATTAATTTGGTATTAAGTATTAAATATTTAATAATAACAATATTTGGTATTTAATGTTAAATATTTAATTATCATAATTATAAATTATTCTTAAGGTATTAAATTTAATTAATTATTTTTCTTAATTCTTAAACTGCTATTGCTATTAATATCTTTTTTCCGATATCATTCGCTGCTTTACAAATGTATAGCAAACATCATAATACACATTATTGTCTGTATCGCGTACATGCTTCATAATATGTGTTACTGTCTGTATTATTTTTTTTTTTTTTTTTTTTTATTACCATTCAGATAGTGCTGATTATACTTTTTGAAAGATAGTGACATTGAAAGATCACGGCGCGTTTCCTGTTGCCAGCGCAGCGATAAACGTGTCTATGGTATATAGAGATCGGTGGATGTGACGCTTCGAGTGTATTCTTTCGCTATGCTATATGCATACATCTCATGATGTTGAGATCAAATGACGTGGATCTTGCGCAATCTGCGGCTTCGCGTCGTCTTTCGGCTTCGGGATGCTCCGAAGGTGCGGAAGTCGCGGTCTTCGGTGGAATTTGCTTATGCGGACACCGTGTGCCAGCCGGTGTAAAAAAAATCGATGAGAGCGCGATCTCTGCATCGGCACACGCATGTCACGCGCGTGCTTGCTTTCTGATGCATCAGTTTCTAATTTTGCGAAATGACGCGCACGAGACGCGCCCGCAATCTTCTCAAATAATAAATCTCAAAGTACACGCACGTTTCAAGTAGAAAGATCGTTTATAATATATAAATCGGACAATGATTGTTCACACGTATATTGCTGTAAACTAATTTTGGTTAAGATGGTATTCTTTGGATACGATATGCATAATTTATTTTAAAAATAAAAATCGATGAAAATTTTTATTTGAATTAATTTGAATTTGAATACAAAAATTTTTTTTAATTCTAAGAAAATTTTAAGAACAAAATAAAATGTTTACGGGCGGAAAATTTCCCAACTAGCAAAATGATCTGTCAGTGCCTTAATTTTAGCGGAGTGCAGCAAGCGCTGCAATTTCGCGTTTCAATTTTACAATTTTTGCAGTCGTTAAATCACCTGACAAGAAACGAGACGTTTCTTTCCTTCTCTCCGTGATTGCAAAATCATCTGTTGCGCTTCCCGTGCATCGGTATCGGGTTTCTGTGCGAGTCAACACGAGCGAGCACTTTCTTTATTCGCGCATAAGCGCGTCGCGCGCGTGTGCGTCGCATTACGCGTGGGTGTGTACGCCGCTCGCGAGTTTATCGTTGTGCCATTGCTGAGGAAAGTATTTCCAAATTGCGCAAAGCCGTGTCTCGTGTGACAATGCGGAAAGAGAACGAGCCTGGAACGTCGGCTCGCCGCGAGAATCGGATCGCCGAGGGAGCGCACTGCAGCACCCGATGTCGAAATTCCGAATTTTGCATTCAGACGAATTCCTCGCTTGAGGTTGCGATGAGCACGAAAGAGCGTCGAGCGAGTTCTTGAAAACAGTTATTTCCCAATGTGTAGAAATTGTCAGATTATTGAAGAGATTTATCATGCGTAATCTTCTCAATATCCTCGAAGGTAATCGTATATAAAAATGCTTATATCTTATTTACAAAAGCCCGGGGGGGAAATTAGACGAAATGTACGTCGAAATTTAACTTTCTCCAATAGATGTAGGAAGTAACTCGGCGGAATTTGTAAAGTATCGCGACGGTATCACACCGAACGAGAGACTGATTCTGGAGCATGCTGCTTTAATCTGATTTAGTAACTTGGGCGTATTAACGGAATGGCCAAACAATCGCGGACAATGTCAACGATTACTCGCTTTCTACTCTAGAACATTATCTTTATTATCTAATTCAATATGCAGGATTTCATCTAGATGCAGATAAGCCGCGAAAAGTTGGGCAATCAAGATAAATCGATCCTTTTAGGGAGAACTTGTGCAGTAGGAGCAATAAGAAATGACATTCTAAAATTTGCAAGAAACAAAATGTATCTGAAAATTATGCCGACGCGTCTCCGCCCGCAATCGTAATGTGTGTGCGTGCATGCAGCTACTATTACTGTAATAACATGTTTCGCGAATTTATACGAGACACATTTGCGACAATAAGTAACAGAAATGAGTGTAACGTTACGATAATGATGGGGGCTCGAGTGAGGCAGACGCACAGAATTCGCGGACACGAAGACAGGAGCCTCGCGTGCAAAATATGTTTTCCAAAGACAGCTATGTTTCATTATCGGATTACGCGATCGCACGCAGACTAACGATACGAGATGGTCGGAGCAAAATAGGTTCGCACGATTAAAATGATAATTAGCCTTGTAATCGACGCAATGAGGACATTTTGTTTTATTAATATTTTTCTTAACTTGACGCATCTCACTAATTTGTTTGCTGATGTGACGAATCGTCTCTGCTGATTAACCTTTAAACAGATAGTTTGTAAAATTATTCTTTCTGCATTACAAAATATTTATTAATTTTTTAATTTGATGTTAATGAGATTTAGTCTTGAATTAAAATTTGGACAATTTTGCGCTGTGAATTTTAAATATGCATGCAGTATGGTTTGCTTGTGCTATTAGCGTATCACGATTACAAATTAAGCGTGGAATAAAGTGTCGAATGGATGCTCTGATTCGTAATGCTCGGATTAAAAAGGAAGGCTTGTAATTTTTCCTTCCGTGCTTTTTCAACGCGTGATGTAGGAATTGCTGGTGTATAAGCGGTACCGTAATATTACAAAAAAGTCACGAGCATTGAGCTAATGAGAAGGGGAGGCAAGAAACAGAATCTCTGACCGTGAGAGAAGATCGCCATAATTGTAATTAAACGAGTTTTAGCATTTTCGTATATCTTATGAAATCTCATTTCATTTATATACTCAGCAGAGTGTGTTTCCAAGGTTGTACATACTTTGCGAGGTAAAATATAGCATCATATTGCGCAGCACAGCGTGTGGTACATATAATCTTATTTGCATTGAGGAGCAAATATCTCAACTTATAATATGTTAATTGTTTTAATTTTTATGCCGCTCTTAATTCTTACGTCTGCTGTCAGAATGTTCTTAAGCAAAGATCGTAAAGAAATATTGCAAACGCTGGCAATACAGGAAATATATAATACTGTGCGATAGTAATTTTACCAACTCAATAGCGCTTCATTGTTTTCTCCATTTCACGTAGTTATTTATTCATTGCACGTCTGTGTATCACATCATTACCTCGCAGATGTATAATAACTCATTAGAGCCAGCTATTTTCTTCTGGATTAAGATCACGTCTT
This sequence comes from Linepithema humile, assembly GCF_040581485.1. NCBI lineage: Eukaryota > Metazoa > Arthropoda > Insecta > Hymenoptera > Formicidae > Linepithema > Linepithema humile. The sequence continues at coordinate 20,837,668 of NC_090132.1, read as the reverse complement.
TCGTGCAATCACGGCCGAACATCACAATCATCATTTTTTTCGTTGAATTTCCGGTGCTGGAAGGGCTGAGGCGTTTCGTGTATCCGCATCAATTCTGAACACCACGTTTGAGCAAACTTTATTCAAGAAAGGATTGATTTAGCGGCTTAAGAAGTATAAAAATTAATTAACTGATCATTGACGATTCAGAAATCATATTGTTTATAGAATAAATCTGGAGTTATAGCTTCTCCGTGATTCGCTATCTGGGCATGCATTGTATGCGTTACGTAATTTTGAAAAAAAAAAAGAAGAAGAAACACGCTGCTTCAAAGAGCCAAGTTAATTCCCGTTGACTCGGGTCCGCGAGTGCCGAACGTTACAACACATCCTCCGGGTGAGTAAAGAGACCAGGAATTGATTTGCGGTACGGTTGCGCGAGCTAACGACAGGAGGAAGCGGAGAATCATACTTCTGCGGGAGCAGAATCTCCGGGCGTGAGCGGAAAATCGGCGTACCGTGAACGCGCATCTCGCAAGAGTGCCTCTCCCGCCGCACGCCCGAGCATCATGCGAGCGGCGCGAGGAGCCAGCTCGCATGAGCACAAAGAATTATTACATCTTCGCGGTCTGGTGCACGAGCGACGAGGCAGCACTGCTCTTAGTCATGCCATATCCAAAAGCGGACTCCGAATAATTGACGGCAGGCGGCAGGAAACCGGCTCGATCGTCAACGAATCACCGAGATACATCGCCTTCCATTCTCGACGTATCAAGATTTTTATTGTATTTGCCGCGTGAAATCTTTCGCAGTTTCCCGTCGCCGAGCCATTTTCTATCATTTTCTTTCAATTACTTGGCGATTTGTATGAAAAAAATGTTACGAGTGGAAGAGAGAAAGGATCTTTGCGCTTCCTTTATATTTTTACATAATAGAGTGATGACATTTTTCTCATTAATAGTAAATAGATGTATTATGATACATTTGTCAACATTTCATCATCATTTGTGACAAAATTTGTATGGATTTTGAACTTTTATTGTTGCGAAGTCCTATTATTTTTTCCTTATTTCTCCTAGAAACCTTTCCCTTAGCAACAAGCTGTCAAATACATATAACGAAAGTGTGCTACGTCCTTGAGAAAAATGTTTTCAAAATTTATTCCAAAGATATTATCAGGGAAAACAGTTCACTTTGAAAATCAGCCGTAAGTAGAAACGCGAACAGCTCTACATAAAAAAAATCGACAAAATCCATACAAATTTTGCCACAAATGATGCTGATGAAATAACGACGATTGGATGATCATACTTATTTGCTAGCAATGACGAAAATTTCTCTAGCCATTTCAAACACCACCCGTGCAAATTCATGTGTGCAAGCTATCGGAGTCAATGATAATTTATGTGTTTGTAGAAAAAAAGCGATCCCAGCGTCGAGCTCCAACAAAGGATAATCCAAGCGTGAAACTAATCCTCTCTCCAGTTTTTCGTTGCTTAACTCGGCTAAAGTTAGGCGCGATAACGCGCTCTCATCGAGCCGTAATACACGTCCGGCCAACTCTTACGATTAGACGCAGCATCTGCGTGGCCTCCTCTCGTGGCACCTGTGTACACGAACGCGCATTATCTTCTCGCTGCGAAAGAACACGCCTTTGTCATCTGTTCGACAAACTCGCACACGCGCATATCGGCTACACGCGCGCTCGTATCTTCTGTCGCGTATCTCTTCACGGAGAGAGCGGCTATTTGTAATGACGAGGCGCGACAAGCGTCAAAATATTTCCGCGAATGAGGTGAGATAAGAAGATAATCATTCGGGATGAATTTAATCGCGAGATTGCCGACTCTTCGTCACCTTGCGATCTTTACTCTCGTACGCACTTTGCGCGATCACGAGAAACTCGTAAATAAAACGAGCGCCGAAGGCAAGTGGATTACAGATGTGCAAATAGCCGGCATGAGAGAGCCGAGAGAATGAGAGAAGAGTAGTGAGCACATGTGAGAATTTCGATAGTCTTCAAGTTAGATAAATGCGATTACGCGGGCAAAGATCGCGCGTGATTCTCAGCACAGTGCGGAGCATTGCAAAAGTTTTATCATCGTTATCGCGATAACGAGAAGACAAAATTATGTCTGAGCTATTAATTTCGTCATTAGCAGCCAGATAATATATAATTTAATATAATACTCAATGTATTTACAATCGAAGTTTGTGGGTGTCAAAATCTTTTCCAAATGAAACTCGCTTGATACTGTTTTAGAATTTAATGAACTATCTTTTTTGTTCATTTTTTTTGCTATTGAATATATCTATTGCGATCATTGCTATTGATTGGTAAATTAATTATTTAAGAATTTTATTTTATCAATCAAACGTTGCGCAGATTTTTCTCGAGCAAACAATTAGCGTGAAGATTTAACAGCAAAAGTCAAAGACAGACATATGAGAGCAGGTAGCGCAAGCGAGTCCTCCGAAAGATTAGGTTTCCGCTGACTCGTGCCAGTGTACATGAATCTACTAATCTTTATCGCGATATACGTAGCCGGAAATTCCGGTCGTCACAGATGTAGTATTTAAAGGCCGAACGGCGAAGTCGCTTGTCCCGCGTTTCCGTAAGAAGAAGAGGTGAAGAATGTTGGCTGAGGATGTTGTCGAGAACGGCGGTTGTACGTGGATACAATGGAGATATGAGTACCACGTACCTGTCCCATATACGAACTCGTAGTATAACTCCGCGCACATGACCGGGCTCCCGTGGATACAATGGAAGCCAAGCTTCGGCCGGAAGCGAGCCTACCTGTCTCTCACGTGCGTTGATGCAGCTTCCCGGCGAGCCCCGCGACCAGTCTCTCAAAAGTCGATACATACACGCACGCATTGGCATACTTTCGGAGAAAAAAAAAAAATCAAGTTTTTCAAGTATCAACCTTTAACCTGAGATGTTGCGCTCTGAATAGTTACTGAACGAGATAGCTTTTCGACGTACACAGTTTGCTAATTGGAAAAGAATAGAAGAAAAATTAGCATAATGTAACAAATCGTATTTCCATGCGTTAAAAAATATTTGCGAATGATTTTCACAATCGTTTGTGTTTTTTTTTTTTTGGCAGCAAAATTTTCTCCACGGATAAAAATAATTATAAATTTTTTGTTGGAAAGAATTGTACAATTAATATATATGCCACCAGTGTTGTTACACTCGCGATATTAAATCGACGTTTTGTACACGACGTTTTGTAAAGTATACGCGGTGAGTCTGTTGCATTCCGTGCATCCCGTAGAATGGTCTCCGTCGGCCGGAAGTGAGCTACCTGTCTCCCACGTGATGCAGCCTCCCAACGTAATGCGATGCAACACGGCTCGGGAGTCGACACTGTCGCGCACACAGGTGTACAACGTACAGGTGTGTGTACGGCCGAATATGTGTTATGTACACAGACAGAGATATATACGGAGTGATCCACCGAAATCGTAGAATCGTATCTCGTGGAAAGAAGATAAAAAAGTATTTTTGCATTAGCATTAGCAAATTTGTTATCATTGCATCTATTATCTATTTTGCAACACTCATGTGCAACGCTTTGTGCGCTTGACTAGTTTATCAGATTTGCTCTAATAATAGTTGTTTTAATTATAATTATACAGAGTGTCTCAAAACTATTTAATATTTTAATGGCAGATTCTTTGATCAATTTGAAGCTAATTATTCGTAATAAAAATATTGCGATAGCAATCATTCACGAGTGATTTAAAAGTGACTGAAAGAGTTTGGTTTTTGCGAGTTTAATTTTAGTGAGCCAAGTGGACCACCACATTTCTAAAATTAATTATAGATAAAATAATAAATAAAGAATTTTCTCAATAGAAAAGAGTCGATTTTAAATTCATTAAAGAATCTGTTTTTAAAACAACACTCGCCATATTTAAGCTGTTCTATATATCTTGCATTAAAATTTTCTTTAATCTCTCCACTGGCTATTTAACATTAGAGAGAGTGTGCTGTAATTATTAATACGAATAACTTTTAATTATATCTTAGGAATAAACGTTTTGAAAATACGCAGCATCATATAAGATACCGCGGTTATCTTTCTACTATCTTATATGTGGCAACGATACGGATGAATTGCTGCAACCAACGAACCGTTCTTCGTTGGTGAACGTTTCATTACACGTTCATCGGCGCACACCTACGCAGGTGCGCATAGATGAGATCACACACAGATCTATCCTACAAGTTTTTTATGCTCTCCGTGTTTCCGAAGTCTCATCTGCGAACGCGAGACGTGTCGGAACTACGAATGAGCGGCGGTCATCGGTTTCTCTCGTGGCTCCACGAATGCGCATCCATCGCCTTTTACTCTTGTATCCGAATCTTTTAATATTGCTACGCCGGAGTGTATTCACAGAAGACAATACAACTTTAAATATTCCTGAAAGAACATAATGTTGTGCTTCCTACGCTTTCTGCGCGAACGGGAAGCAATTATCGTGATCCGGCGGCGCTGATCTCATTTCAGATTTCATTCATCCTTTCTTTATCGGTCATACCGCAAGTTCGTGACGGAAGTATTTCGGACAGATGGTCCGCGCACTGTCTGCTCCTCTGAGGCTTCTCGCGAGGTTATCGCCTTGTATTCACGAAAAGATTTTCTCCGAGATCGTTAACATGGAGTCATTGCACTTTTCTAAAGTTTTCTCTAATATAAAAAAAAAAATTTCACCGGAAAACGTACCGTTTCGAAAATGTGCAAAGCAATTGAAGCTCTATGAGATTCTTTTCTCGATGAAACAGTCGATATACAATGATCACAAAAAGATCGACAGTTTTTAGTTTAAATTTATAAATTTTTATCAATTGTTATCTTTTATTTATAAATATTACAATACTAACGTGCTTGCAATTATAATTCTTTAAATTCTTATGATTTGAGCACTTAATGAAATTAAAATATTGTTTTAATACATCATATATGCACTCTGTAGACTCTGCGTAAAGATTTTCTAAAGCTAAAACGTGCTTTCGTGCGATTTTTTATGTAATACAATCTAGATGTATCTTTTTGCGGTTAAATGATTGTGAAATCAAGTTCACATGTGAGTGTGCTATGCCGCAAGCATACATCAAGAAGAAATCGCATATCTATTACACTCCAATTAGCAGTTGAATCGATTTTTTTTTACACAATTAATCTAGCTCGTTCATTATCGAGTTTAACCCGGGTTTATATGTAAGTGGCTAACCGGTGACGGGGCAAATCTGTTTTGTGTGCATGCACATATACGTCACTACAAACGCGTCAACAGATGTCTATCCGACTTGTGTAAATATAAGTACCTGTCTAATTCAACTCCGACAGCTAGCCTTCGGTGCTCCCCGCGTCATTATATGCTCATCAACGACCTTCCAGGGGTACTCCGGCCGGCATGTGTATCATTAATGTACGTCATACACGCGAGGAATACACATTTTGCCATCCCCGTCTCCTTCTTACTATCCAACATAGGGATCACCGCTAAATCGTCGAACTCTAAGCTTTATCGTAGTGCTCGATTGGCGAGGGGTTGTTATCGATTTTCTGGCAGCTTATCGTTGCAAACTAACCCACTGGTGACAAATGATAATACGCATACTATCAGAACTGGGTTACCGCTAACATTGATTGAAAAAGTTCAGACTGGACACATATAAAAGACTTGTCAGATTTGTTGTTATCTAATTCTTACAACTTTGACTTGTAAATTGCTTACAAATTATATTTAAGATGGCTATCTTTAAAACTCTCTCTAGAAATACGGTTATACGATTCAGAATATCGTTCAATTGTTGATCTAAATGCATAATTATTTATTGATCTGCAAAATAGAGCAAGTTATCAACTTAGTTTACCAGTGTATGATTTCGGTTGACAATTTATTATAATTAATTAATAATGATTTCAACATTCATCTTACCAAGTTCACAGAGTTAGCAGTTTACACGTGTCACTGCACTTGAGCTTTACAATCGCGCTATTCTAACGATTGAATGAATCCGCGTACTGTATATATACCACATTGGCTGATGACATTGTTAAATTAGCGCGATCGCGGACGCCGATGTAACATGTCATTGCGCGTGTAAAAGCGGTTGTAAATGTCGCTCGATAGTTAGCGCGCGGGGCAGAAGATAGCGTTTCGGAATTCTATACAGGCGTGCAATGACTAATACGCGTGGTATGATATAAATGCGAATAAATCTCACTATACGTCTATTAAGGGTCACCGAACCGCCACCGCACGTCGTACATACACACATCTGTTTATGTTTCACGCGAATATTTGCGTGTACGTCATGCGGACAATATCGTGTGCAATTATATGCCATGTGTCACATGTTTAATAATACCGCGGCAATTACGAGCCGCGGAAATTTCGCTGGCAACAATCGGGTTCTTCTCTGTTGGCCAACGTATTTGAAAAAATTCTCACTGGACAACAGAATGAGATTTCTCTCCCAATTATCAGAGATCGTAATCTCTGATAAATTTTTGCAGGTCTTTTTCTTAAATTCCGCACCCATTGTTCGTTTCTATGAAATTTTTGACGATTTTTGCCAGCACCTCTTCCGTTTGGGTTTCCCAGTTCAGAGCGGCATTCAACGAAGAACGTGTTAGCTTCTTTTTCCATTCGTAACCAGCTAGACTAGAATAGAAAGAAATTTGAAAAATTCTGTTGGTATGGCAGATGCCGCGAATTTTCCATCTTTTACGAAAATTTCCCACGAATTTTTTAGAATATGAAAGCGATCGACATCCATTTCTAACCGTGACGAATGCACAAATTTTTGTGTTAGGCTATTCGTTCGTTAATTATCATTTTTTTCGAATAAATTATCGCGTAAAATTCGTAAAAAATTGTTGGATCTGTAACTATGCAATCGAAGCAATCTTAGACTAATTATAAATGCGGGTAAAAATAGATGAAATACCGTATATTGCCGTGAAATTATCGAGTGGAACGACTCGATTGTTTATTTTGGATGTTTCGTATATCTCTATACATCTGTATCTCACATTTCGAGGCATAACTATTCTTATAACTAACAAAAGCACGTTTAAATTTCCCTCTCAATAATGTCAAGGGAAATAGTACTCGTATGTAAATTTATGCGCTATTAGTAACGGTTTTGTTCCAGATTTCTTTGTAATCAGTGTTTATCAGTTCTCATTGAGAATATTTAAAAGTGGAATAAGCTTGGAATAATAATATAGCAAGATTACGTATTTCATCTGCTTCTGATATCCAATTATTTTGAAGTGCAATCATTATCGATTCTTTTATTTTTGATACTTGCACGAATACAATGCGCGCGTTATAAAGTCATATTCGATGGATAAGCAGCAAATAATTTGCGAAATACGGAAAGTGGGAAATTGTACTACTTTTAACTACGATTAACTTTATGATTCTAACTAAAAATACGTTTTATGTTAATAAGTTGCAATGCAATTCCAATGAGAAGTACAACAAGCGATGAATCAACCGTGAAGGCCAAGAGATAGACGTATAAATTACACAAGAAAAAACAGTACAATAATTAGAAATATTGTTTGGAATGTCTCACAAAAATTTGCCGTGCACGCTGATTTAATTTTGCTAAAATATTTCAACGCTAAGACCATGAAATTTATTGTTGCAACTGTGTGTACATATAAATTTTTGCATTATCAAGATATTTTTTTATGAAAAAAACATGACATGTAGTATTATATAACTATTTTTCTCGTAACATTGCGATGCCTTTTTAGAGGCTATTAAGGAAAACGACACGAAAAATGGTGACTCATATCTCGTCACAGCGTCTTTTTCGGCACGAAAGTGATAAAAAAAACCGTATGGATGCTTCCAGAATCGAAGTCACCGACTCAATTCGTGATTGCTGCACGCAAAGCGTCAAAGGGGAAAAATCGGATTGGTCTCGAAAGAGGCAGTGGTAATTTTTTCCTACGCACTGCTCCGGCAGTCTTTAAAACAGTACTTCCAATTGCTGGTCATATTCTAACGGATAACCTACATTCGAGGCGAACTGATACGCTTGCGACCGTCCACGTGGATTAGCCGAGTCCCTTTCGTATGCAACTTTCGTAGCTTCCTTTCCTCGTACACCTTTATCCGCGCGTATCTACGTGAGCGCGCGCGAACATGTGTGTATTGTACTCAGATATGTCGCAGCTCTAAGTGGGTCTCTCGTACCGGCGTGTTAAGTTGAGCAAGGAAAAAAACTCGGGTGAATATAAAAGTCTGTCTTTCTCTCTCTCCCTCTTTCTCTCTTCCCTCTTCTTTTCCTCGGCCGATGGCATCTGCTTGATCGAATTTTTGAGGAGACAGTGCCGTACGAATTGTATTATACAGTGCGAAGCGTCTTCTCACTGTCGTTTTCACGCCATATGTGCCGCGACGACGTTGCTTTTCCGGTCTGTGAAGGTAAACTTGAAGTTTCTGTAACGCGAAGATTTCGTAAGAGAGACTACTTTCATTACGATGAAATATATGTGTCGTTCATCCGCGACGATTTCAAAATCAATTTATCCCGATAGATACGTACGTCGAATGATTAAACGTTTGAGTTGAGCAAAGCGTTTCAGTAATTCATAAAATTGTCGTAAAATAAAGCGCGTGTGACGCATTTGTATAGTTGTTAAATATTTAAAGTTGCCAATATTTATCCGAAAATTGTTTCGCAATCTAATCTACAGATAGAAACCTCAATAACTTAGATTCTGTTTTATAGCGATAATGAGAGGACTGTTACAATGAAAAAAAAAACATAGTAAATGATAGTAAATTATTGTTAATTCATCTTTCATGCATCTATTTCACGTATCGTAAGCTTGACAAGCAAAAACAATATAAACGATATTATGTTGATAATAATCAGCATTAAAACAACTACCTGTATAATACGAAAAGAATTTGCAGTCGAAAAATTCGACACAACGTTAACGGGAAGTACTGTGATTTAATCTAATTCACCGAATCTGATATGAGAAATATGACTATCCCTTTCGTGCGATCGCGAGATAGCGAGATACAGCATTATCTGGAAATGAGATATGAGAGTATTTCCCGATTCTCTTAAGACGTAACTTGCGTGGACTGCCAGTCATTTCCTCCGCTTTTATTTATTTTTTTACTCTTCTAGCTACGTATATATTTATTCACATTTTTCTGTTTTCCGAATAGAGTTTGCGAAACGCACAATGTAAATATATATATATATATAAAACATATTTATATCTCGTAGATATAAATACTCTATAAACTATCCTTCAAGGTGTTGTAGATTGTTTAAAAACGCATGTAAAACCGATTGCCAGTAAAATATCAGTAACAGCTTTGCGCGAGCTTTACGAAAATGCACCGTTTCAGATTTTAACGTGGTACTCCGCACGCATTATGGAAAGCAAAGTCACGATTAACAATAATGCTCAGGCAATCACGAATAACTCTTCGCCGACGACGCATCGTTAAGCAATCAATCGGCGCAAAAAATAGGCCGGCGGTATTGTTCCTTCCGCGTGATGTTTATCGCGATGTCGTTCGTGCGAACGTGCGCGAGCTGATCGCAAGCCGCATTACTAGATAACAGATTGCGGCCGTAATCTAATCTGGACCAATATGGACCACCGCGCCTAATTACCTGCGCGCGATATCAGCATTATTTCTGCGTAGTCGAGATATATATCTGGCGCGGCCAGATCGTCGGCTGCAAACACGATTTTTATCAGGAGAACGAGACTTTGACCTAATCCATACCGGATGGACCAGCTGATGACATCATCGTACAAACATGGGCGAGGGCTCGGAGAAGCAAACAAGAGCGATCTAATCGCGCGCTCACTTATCGGTAACTGAGTTTTACGGAGCGAAGAAGTCTGTCTGTTATTGACGTTGCAGCATCACCGCCGCATACACTTCTCTTTCTCAAGGACTCGATAATGGGAAAAACGCTTTGATAAGACTTTTATAGGTGTACGGCTATCTAATAATTCTTTTTAGATTTCCTACAAAAATTTTATTTTTGAAGAGTTCTCCCCATTAATAATCAGATATCTATGGATCTATGGATTGATGCAACGTTTTTAAATATTGAAGGAACATTGTAATTATGTAGATAATTTCCTTCTTTTTTTATATTTTATCAATTTGGACAACTGACTTTGAAAACTACATTTTTTAGAAAAAACATTACCTACTGATGAGTTTCTCATGCACGTTCTAATATATACATATAATATATATCAGGTTACGCTTTAATATTCTGAAGGTAGGAATGCTGATTAACTTGAAGAAAACAATAATAACCATACTTATTTCGCTGCTTAATCTCAGTTAAGGATTTTTTTCGACCTTGCGTGAGATAATTTTTTTTGGATACACGTTACATTAAACTTATCTCTTTTGTGATCCTTCATATTTAAATAGTGATTTGTGACTCAGAAATTTATCTCATAAAGATTTTATAGTTTAGTAGATTCTACGCACCTTTGGAATGCTAAGATTTTCTCGATTGAGAAACAATATAAGTTTAAATTGTAATTATTCGCTTTACGATTTTAAAAAATATATTTTTAGTTATAAAAATAAATTAATAATTTATACATATACAGGATCGAGAAGAATGAACAAATTATTTCGAAATTAATTTATTATTAATTTTCAATTTATATTCAACTAAAAATTAAATAACTTTTTAATGCTGAATAGCTTTCACTTTAACAAATTAAATAAATTTTGGTTGAAAATAAATAGCTTCGTATTAATATTGAACGGTGTATAAGACTATTAATATGACTATATAAGATAGCTCAGATTATTGAAACATGTTATCTAAAATTGTTTAATTTAATTAATCTACACGTGTACTAAATATTGAATTATATGATTGTTAATTAAATGGAATAAATCTGTTCAGCTTGCTATTTTTCGTACAGATAGAAAAAAGATTATAAGAAAGATAAATCGCACAAGCAACTTTTTCTTTCTCTGGATTTTTTTTAATTTTTTGGTTATGTCAGTATTTTTTTTATCTTTGGTGAATCTCTTTTTCTTTATTTTGTATCTTGTATTTCTTTGAGAAAATCTTGAAAACATTTATGATTAACTTGCCATTATATAATAACTAGACAGATAATAATTAATAATAACGTATACTAAGATATTTTATTCAAAATGTCTTTTTTGCATTGTTCTTGTTTAAATGGATTTTGTGGATTTGGATAAATATTGTGGGTTCTATGGAGTTTTCAGGTATGTAAAGAATCAAAAAGATCCGTTGATTTTACAGCGACCTTTTGAAAGGAAAAAAGAGATAATAGGATCATGTTGTGTGTGCAGAGTAAGTTTAAACGATACTCGTAATTTTTTAAAGCATTATACGCGCTAAGAATATTATATATATAAACACTTTTATTATAGTTATTATGTTATATATTTGCTTATAATTATTTTTGTTTGAAATGCAACATTTCAATAAACATAACATATGCGTAAAACGTTTGCTCCAAACAGGTATTTAACTTTCCGTTGAGCTATTGCATTTTACACGAAATCTAGGTCAATGATAGAAACTTTTACAAATCCCTTTTACAAATAAAATGCGTCTTTTCTATTTTCAGAAATTTTATAAATAAAATGCGTCTTTTCTTTTTTTATTTTTACAATTCTATCGGAATCGTAAATTGCGCATTGTCCAGCAATACGTCTCGGTGAAACTAATGCGAGTTCGAGCGCACATTATCTATAAAACTTTAAAACGCTCGACCATCCATCTAATGACGGGGCGACCTTGCATCTTATCGGTGCAACTGCCACGAATGGTTTTAACGATTTGAATAACGTGCTATTGCAAATTTTTTTCTGGAAACGTTCAGGCACGATAATAAGAGGCATCTCTCTCTTTTAAATTTTGCCGTTTTTTTTTTTTTTTTCCTTTCTATTACTTCAATCGCGCTCTCTGTCTGATTTCTCCGAGAATTCCATCCAATACAACAGCGCAATGCTGCTCTGAAGTAATTTCATTAACTTCTTGACAGCGGTGGGGGTAAACTGGTTTAGAGATAGGGAGACTAAATCAGGTGAAAGATCGATGAATCGGTGCCGGCGGCTCGCCCATTGCTTCCAGGAGGGAAGCAAGTGCCGTCATCAGAGCACGTAGCAAAAGAGACTCACCGAGGGGGGTGGTAGTGTAGTGTGGGTAGCAGATGCGTCGACTTTAGAGTCCGAGTCTGCTGTTGTAATAGTGCGATACACCGGCGCTGAGAGAGCGAGAGAGAGAAAGAGGGGAGAGACCGTGGAAAGCATGCAGAGAGGGGGGAGGCAGACAGGAGACGCGTCGCGAGAGTGAGTGAGGGAGAATGACGGAGAGGCGAGAAGGGCGAAGGTATCCTCCGATGGAAAACGGTTTTACCTATATGGACATGGGCGTCCACCAGAAGGGACAGTGAATTGATAAAATCGTATCATTGAGTCATATCATTATCATTGAATATTATCTCATTGAATATACGATAATAGACAATTGAGTGGGATTAGTTGCAATTTTTGAATTTTGTATCTTTCAAAATATTGTTCAACAATTTGTACGCATAGAACTAATTATCATAATACATTTTATTTTTCACTTAAATTCACTGTGCAGTTTTCTAATGTTCCTCTAAAATGACTGTAATTAAGGAACTGCGCATTTCGGCTCCACAATTAGTTAACAAACGGTGAAGTTTTTCTCTCATCGCCAAGAATTTGTACATTTAATATACATAGAAGAAGAGCGGTGGAATATCGAAGATGTTTGTCTAGATGCCATCAGATTCAGTGTGAAAGTAAATATTTTTCGAAAAGAAGATCTTCAGAGATAAATGAAATGGTTACGTCCGAGCATTCTTGATGGAGGTTTTTGTATGACAGTTGATAATTGTACTTCGCACTTTGTAATACAGAGACATGTTTGTAGATGTCAAGCCGAACTTTAATGAGATATTGTTACATGATAAATCGATTGAGAAAATTTTGAGATTTTGTTAAAATAACAATCGAATATTTAAATATCTTTTAATAACGAAAAACTCGAGATTAATTGCAGATGTGGAAATTATCATACCGCGCATCCAAAATTATGTCTAATCATTATTAAAAGATACTTGTGAAACAAGAAACTTCATGCAATATAATGCCGACGTGTCTCAACGAAAATGACAATCTGTCGTGTATTTGCTGAATTACTCGAAGATATCATCAACTCCTACAGGTTTTACAGCACGAATTAAATAGTATAAATCAATTCGTTCTCATTTTGTTAAGCTTCTGTTTTTAAAAATAATACAGCATCGCGAAAAGTTAAGTATACTTTGCATATTTAGGACAATTCCATAACTGTACAGTTGCATACGTCGCTCCGCGAGGAAGGCTCGGCTGAGAAAAGCACGAGATCAGCGGATTATTTTCCCGAAAAGGAAAAATCGCGATCGAATCGCGCATCGAGGCAATTCTTTGGAAATTTGTTCGGCCCGAGGGAATCCGAGATGCGCAGTTTCCAATAAGAAAATTTCATCCGGACGCCCATGTACCTGTAGTAGACGTCGAACGCGGCCACCGGTGGGGATAGCTGTCCAGAGGGTGCGGGTAGAGAGGGATCCGACGACGACGAGGTGGGGAGACGACTGCAGGGAGTCAGGAGAGAAGCGGAACCGTGCGGGAGAGCGAGATGGCGAGCAGAGCGGCGAGGGGTAACGGGCAACGGACCAATGGGAGGAAGGGATGATGAGAGGTCTCAGCTAAGCCGAGAGAAACTGTCAGAGCCACTGCTACGCGGTGAGCCGGACGTCGTGTAACCCATGGATCTCCAGTCCGCTCTGTTCGCCGTGCCTCTTTCCGCGCCTCCCCACCTCGACAGCAAGGATCGCATCCCTCGTTCAGCCCCTCCGCTCCCCTCCCCCGCCGCCGTCGCCACCCTCGCTTTCTCTCTCGGGGGAGGATACTCGCTCGCTTCTCGGGATCGTCTCGTGAGCGCCACAGACGTCGAGGTGTAACGCTTCGGTGGCACACGCTCAGTGCGCTGTTGAATCTCGAGCGGTGACGACCAGGAGTCGAGAAGTCCGAGACTGGTATCCGAACGTACGAGTCGGGAGGAGACTCGATCGATCGTTGTGTCTCATCGGAGGAGCGCGCGAGAGGAGCGATCGGCACGGAGTGATCGGTGTGAATACTTCTCACGGAGATGCGTGAATTCTCGGGGCAGTAGTCAGTTCGGAAGTGCACCTCACATTTGCGCGAGATCGGCATCCCAGACTCCGGGCGCGGAGCGCGGCGGTGCGTCGGCTGATGTACTCCGATCGCACGGACTCGTGTTAAAGTGCTAATCAGTTGTTCGGATGCTGAGGTTTCGATCCCCTCTCAACGGAGTTATCTCCCGTCCGTGACGGCTAGCCCAGCATCATGGATTATCCGAAGAAAGGTATGTCTGCTATTTGTGCAAAAAGATATTCTAGCAAATTCCAGCCCGATCTCGCGTGTCTCGCCGCGATATTTACTCCGCTTTTTGCGCATTGCGTTGTCACATCGTGAATCTTTTTTCGTCGAGAATTCCAATTCGCATGGGAAATCGATAAAAAAATTTCTTTCTTCTTTATGAATGCTGAGCGTTTCTTCTCGGTACCTTATTACGTATTTTTGGGTATTTTGCTGAAGAGCGATGTATCTTATAAACAGACGCATACGAGTGTGCGTGCACGCACTTACACACACGCGTGTGCGTGCCGTCGTCACATGTAAGATTTTATAATATTTAAACATACAATCGCGCTGCGCGCGCTCACCTGTTCTCCTCACGGCCGATCTCAACGGCGAGTTGACTTAAAAGATTCCGTGGACGAAGCTCATCGAGATAACGAGGTAATATCAATTGTATTGGTGACGCAATTCGGAGGTATCGCGCAAGTGATTTCAATCATCGAATTTTCTACCCGATCTTTCCTTCGTGCAACAAAACTGGCATTCATATCGCTCGTTTTCACATTGTTTGACACTCGGATGTAGCATTTTGACATTGCGTTTTAAGCAATTTGGGCAAGAAAACGAATAAATTTTCACGAAAGAAGCAAAAGAAAAAAACTGGAAAAACTATCTATTCAAAAATTAGTCTGAAACACACGAAACGTTTATTTGAAAATTGTTTTTCTATGCAAATTAGCGACTGTTAATTTATTCCTTTTTTTTTCGATAACGATTTCTTGATTGATCGTCACGAGTAAAATGTCTCATCGATGTTCTCAGCGATAATAGCAGAAAGGGGTAGTCTCGAAAGGTCAGAAGTCGCAACGTTGCGACTACGTGTCGAAAATCTAATCTTTCTTTATCAAAAAGTGAGACGAGCAGATAAAGAAATTGGTTCTTATCTTAAAATCTGTTAAAATGTAACCAAGATGAAACTTTATTGATTAGTATACACGATTAAGATATAAAATATATATGTATAACATTTGCTGTATAAAGATTTGAAAGATGTAAGAAAGGTTAATTCTACTAAAGAGAGGCTGCAACGAGTTTCAATTTCAAGATAATAGAATATCTTATTTAAATAAAGTAAATATCTATACATAAGAATTTTGTGCGCATAACTTTCTTTTTTCATAAATATTTGCTTGACAATATTTTTGCATTTTATTTCTTTCATTTAAAAATGCAAAGTTAATTAGAAATAAATAAAGAAAGACAATCGTCGCTTTTTACATTATAATAATAACAATATGTATAACATGAAATGTTTAATATCTCAGCAGTATTGCGCTAATAACTTCAGCGCATCTTAGAATATTACATAACTTTTCTTCTTTTGATCATATTACCAAAATTCATAGAATCTTAATATTTATAGGGTGACTAACCCCGTGTTACTCATCATCAAACACTAATAGCTTTATTATGTCACTGGAATTTGTTAAGCAAGCATGTTAAGATTTTTTCTTTTAAATGTCTTTTCTATCTACATATTGCATGTTTTCCGTTGTACATTTTAAAATATTTTTACTATTTATTTTTGTTTATCATCAAATTCTTTACATACATGCGTATGAAACGTTTTGAACAAAAGGAGATTATGAAATAATTCATGGAATTCGATATTTGTAGAGTATTATATTACACACGTGAATGAATATTATTCGGAAAAAAATTTCTTTCTGCCTGTTAGAGAACACGAGAGATTATACGAGCAGCTCCATGAAACCTGAATTAGGGCGTGGTGCGGAAAGTCAACCGCTCCCTGTTTCACCCTAGCAAAGGGGCGCCCTTTGGCAGCGAGATAGATTAATTAGCGATGTTTATATTGACAAGAAAGTGCACGCGTTTATTAACTCTCAGAACACTCGTCGCGATCATTGAAAAGCTACAATACATAGATACTTGCACACAATGTGTGCATAAATTAATCGTTAAAATAATTTATATTTTTTCAAATTTATTGATACAGAATACAATTACGTTTGTTATACTAGCAAAAAAAAAATACAATGCGTTTGCTATATATTTTCACTGAATTAAATTTTTTGAAACATTTTCTGTAATGACTCTTCTCTTGAATATTTAAAAATAATTAGAAACATTAATTTATCATGATAAATTTGTGTTTAAATAAAACTTTAGCTCGCTAATTTAATTTTGCATGGTGATTATTATCATATATTTTTGCACGAATTGAACATAATCTAATGAAATTCCTATTTAAATGGAAGTTCATCATTTTCGATTTTGTGGCTCGCACGCGGTCTTACTGACATCTCAAATTTGTGCATAGGAGAGAATTTCTCAGCTCTCCATCGCTCGAAATCATCAAGATTATTGTTCGGAGTGAAGTTTTGTGGCAGGAACTTTCTATCTTTTTTAGCGGAAAGCTCGACGTGGATGACACATGATCGATCTCTACACTCGCAGTTAAAGATTAGTCGTCCGCCAACCACACCTATCATCGCTCTTCCGCCCCTACCCCCGAGGCCTTTCGTAAGGTCGGTCTAGGATTTGCATAGGTATTATTACGATGGCAATCTATAGATGCAACGCGGCGGTAGGTAGGTAGGTATGACAACCGCGTCGAGGTACATGCGGAAACACTCGGTTGGGCCACGTATACGAGAGTACTTTGCGTGACATCCTTCGCGGCACCACGAACCGTTCACCCTCCGGCCGACTGTAAAATTAATGACCCACGGCTGCAAATTTTTTGATGAACTTTTTTATACAGTACGTCGTTGCGTCTTGTACAATTCGTCGACTCGCTTCTTCGGAATATTTTTGCGGGCCGAAATAATTAGTTTTTCTTAATATAAACTATTTTCCCATTTAAATTTCTTGCTATTTCGATAGAAATGTTCGATAGAATTTTCTTGTTATTCTTTGAATATTTATATTTGCATTATAATAAGATCGTAAGATTAGGGAAATTCGAATGCATCGCGTGTAAGGTTTGTTTTCACTGTTTTGCGAAAATTTTAAATAAAATTATCGAAACACTTATTTTTCTTAATAGAAAAAGTAAGTTGTGTGTGGAGCCAATGGCGACTAATTTAATTAATAAAAATTGTTAATTTAATTAATAAAAACTGTAATTTTTACGAAAATATAACAAACTTTTTACACACAAATCTAGTACAAAAATTCGAATAGCAATAGATTTTGGACAAAAACCTGTTTAATCAAGTTGCAATGGCTAAGTTTGATTTTTTAATATCAAGAAAATGCACGCAAAGGAAATATTTATTGATAAAGAAAATGAGGAATTTATATTTTCTTCCTATATATTGTCTATATTTTTCTTTGAGCTGTTCGGAATTTTAATGGAATTCTAAAGTGATTTGTATGCGAGTGCATTCTTTATCAGTTATATATATAGATTTTGTTGCACGATCTTCTATCATCTTTTCGGTACACAATGCGAAGATTATTTTCCTATCTTTGAAACTATTCTCAACGTTCAGATATCTAAAATTCAATATTCAAAATCTTGACATTTTGCAGGCAGAAAGGTTTGCAGAAGATTTCTAAACTAGACCAGTTGTATTGTTAAAATGCTTGTAAATTTTTTAAATTTAACCGAGAAAAGATTAAATTTTTCTTTATTAATTTCAAAGTGACAACAAAGCAAATTTCTTCATATCAATGGTAAACATATCATTGGCAATCTGTTAAAGTGAAATTTGAAAAACGATTTGTGTTCTTTCCATTTTCATAAATGCAATATGATCTTGTATTTAAGTACGAAAAAACAGCAGTATAGTGATCAATTAATCCTGTTTCAAGCGTTTTCTTATCTTATCAATATCAAGGAACGCTTTTTTTCTTTCTCTTTACTTTAATTAATTATATAAAGATGATTTAATTTTATTTATTTAAACTGTCACAAAGAAATTTCGAAAACTTCAAGTATAATTAATTAACACCAACGGAAATGAATCTCACTAAAGTCACTGCGTAACAACTCTTGTTATTAGAATAAAATAATTCTTCAAGTTAATACTATCTTAATAGAATTATTTATTTAAAAAATAGTCCGAATTTCAAAGCAAAAATAATGCAAATGTTATTTCACAAACTATGGAGACTATGGATCTTTTTTTCACAAGAAAGTCTAAACTTTATCATTTAATCTTTATTAAAATGTACATAAATTTATCTTGCGTAGTTACTTTTTTTAAACATTGCTGGTACATATTATAGAAAATGGAATATTTAAAAAAAGCAGTAGGCGGAATGAAAAAATTGTTCGTCGATGTGGAATAATTATCCGCAGCAAAGGGTTGCGGCTGATTTCGGATGGAATCGAAGGTTCTTTGGCGAAACCAAGGTTGTCAGAGGAGACGATTCTCGAAACATATTAACCGACCGCCATCGTTGTTCCTCCTGCGTGGTGCGTGGGTGTATCCGAGCGTGGAAGAAGCGGGGATGATGAGGGAGAACTGGACAGATGGCTAGGAGGGGGGAATGACGAAGAGGGAAAGAGGCGCCGTTTGTCGAAAGAGAGAGGAATATGGCAGGGAGGAAAAGGGTTACGAGGACGGGGTAGGAAGGAGTACGGCGGGGAAGGGAGGACGGGGAGAAGGACGAGACGAGCGATTGTGAGTCTGCGGCTGCGGGCAGGAAGGAAGACGGAGACGAGAAAAACATGTAGCGTGATCGTCGACGGCGGCGGCGGCGGCGGACGGATGTCGGCAGCGAGAGAGAAAAGGGGAGACAGAAAGAGAGTGAGAGGGCGGGAGTGTAAGAGACGGGCGAGGGAAGGGGGAGGAAACGGATAAGGAAAGACGGAGAGAGAAGCTAGGGGAGAAAGAAGGAGCGGAGGCCGAGTCCGAGTGAGATAAGAATGAAGGAAAGAACGAAGGGTATATCTGAGTGCGAGATAAAGGGGCTACATAGAGAAAGAGAAGAGCGCGAGCGAGATAAAGTGGAATGCTGAGGCTAAGAGGGGAACTAGGTACGGGCACGAGTTGGTGGGGAGAGCGCGGCGGGTGGCGGAGGAGGGAGAGAAGATAAAAAAAGGCTTTGGGAGAGATGAGAGGCAGCCAATGGCGGCGCGGCACAATGCGGAGTTTCCCCACGCCGTTTCCCACCACGTCTGCTTCAGCACAGCATCCTACGATTTGTAGGAGGCATCGCGCAAGCGAGCGGAAATGCGCATGTACGCCCTCGAGCTGGGCATGACACTGCTCCCTTTTTCCCTCAAGGCTCGCCGAGCGAGGTTCCGCGAGGGTGCATTGCAGATAGGCGTGGCATTCTGGTCCTTCGACTCCCTCGACACCCTCGACTCCCTCGAAACCGTACGGGAATCTCATTGGTTCGTCCGACGAATCGTTCGATTTGTTTGTACGAATAGAAAAATATTCAACAGTCTATTTTTAACAAACTGTTTTCAAGTACTTTGGAAGAGATATATGTTGAAAATATCGTTTACTGCTTTTTTGGGAACTTTTGTATATGTATAATATTGTAGATATAATACTCGTTCGTTAAATTTTGTTCTCGATTTTCGATTTCGAGCAGGATAAGAATAGTGTAATGATGCTTGAATAATCTTCGTCGATCTTCTAAGTATTTTTTTTTTTTCTAATTATTCCGTTCATTGCAAGTTTCACGAACAATAAATAATGTAGTGTACGTCAAAAGGGTATGGAATTAAAAAATATATATACCTTAATATTGAAGTATCAAAAATATAAAGGTATAACGGAAAAAGATGTAGGTTCAACAAAGTTAAACAAAAAAATAAAGTAAAATAAAATTTTGCACTTGTTTATCTGCAGCAGAATAGTTGCAGATTAACAACGCGATTATCTATTTTTTATTACGTCATCTCTCAAGCGAAAATATACTCGTTAGGCATCATTTTCACGATGCTATCTACATGTTATTCAATCTAAGGTGCATTTAATTCGTATTTAATCTCATTACTTGATCATTTGATCTTTGCGAATATTTTTTTCTGTACCTTTATTACGTAAACGCTTTATTACATATGCATTTACGAAGGTGTTTATGTCATCATCATCATTACAAAATATTAAATGTGACTTTCAGCAATGCGCTGGTGAAAGAAATTAACAGAAAAAAATATTTAAAATTTTACAAAATTGAAATACGAGATTAATTTAATTCGTTTAACCTTTAATGAGGTTGTTAAACTATGCGACTCTCAGCTTCGTTATCTGTATTCTTCGGTTTAATCGATGCTAACCATTTTCTAATCTTTCTTGAGTCTGTCAGATTGCCTGGAGTGAAATTTGGTATAGATTCCTAGTTGTCACAATTGGAAATTTTTCCTCCCAGTGCTTTCCATTTCTAACGATCGCGCTGAGACCGAAGACTAATCGTTATGACGTTCCGTGAACCACAAAAACCGATTTCTATTTTTCTTTGTCGCACGTTTCTCATCATCGAACGAACATATTGAGCTTTTTAGTCATGCGCTCTCATAAGATAAGCATATTTCGCTAGACAATCGTAACTTTATAAAAAAAAAATCCCGACAGTCACATCTCAATTCTGCTTTAGTTCAATTCCGATTTAGTTTTTCGTTGGTATACAAAATTAAAAGTTTATTTTGTTAAGGGTATTATATTATAGTAATTAAAATATAGTAATTATACTTTCAGCATCATTGGTTATTCAATTAGAAGCAATTAAGATTGCAAAAAATGAGGAGTCATAAACAACCAGGCACGAGTCAAACCGCGTGCGAAGTTGATCGGACCCGTTTTCTTTCCACTTGACCAGGACGTGCGCGCGTGCACGTGATTTACGCGCATGAATTAAGTTCACCTGCCGACAGGTACGTCTATACGGACGCCTGCCGGGCAGGTTTGTATAGGACCATATGACAACCACTATAGTATAATCGTTTGGTCGGCGGGTAACCGTGTAATGCGATATCTAGGGGGTTAAAGTGCGGTGTCACAAAAAATAAATTATGTTCTCAACATAATTATAACACTTATACGCGTAAAATGTTTGTATTCTTTCAATTTGTATTCTGTGTGATTAAAACTACGCCATTGACGAAACAATTAATACGCGTTATCATAAATGCGCATAAATATCGGCGAATCGACTGCGAAATGCCCGGAAAGAGAATGTGAGACTGTATTACGTCCTTCGACTATTGGAAGTATTGATTATTTTCCATCTACTATTGCATGAACACATCTGTTTTGCATTATTTTCAATTTGATAATAGGCATTCCGTATCACGTTATTATTCGATAGAAAAAAAGAACTGTATTTTATTGTGGAAAATTGGGAATTTTTATTTTTTAGAAATTATTGGTAAATTGATAGATTGAAGATTTCAAGATTTAAAAATGTCAAAAGATTTTTGAAGATTTCACAGTTCAATATATTTACTTCTTTTATTATTAATTGAAAGTTTCTGGAGATACTGTGAACAGTATTAATAATTCGAAAGAATAACTTCAATTTAACGAATCTGAATCTAAACAGATATGAAAGATAGATGAAGACTCTTATTTATCTGTCGAGATCTTACAAGAATTGTCTCATCTCTTTGTTTCTTCTGATATGTTTATTGTGGTTTAGCGAGACGTCTCTCAGCAATTGTTTGATTTTCCTTACCACAGTCTAGCGATTGCGGTTATTAAAGTACAGAATAAAAGTAGGGAAATTCGTCAAAAAAAGATTACTTTTTATCTAATTGTGTGTTTGTATGGATATTTTTATTATATGGATATGTTATTGTCTAGATGTTAAACAAATTCTCGAATTCTACAAGAAATATAAAGAACATTCAAAATAGCTAATATTTACAGATGAAATTAAAATGTTCTCGTAATTTTACTTTGTTTCTCTAAAAATGTAGAGAGAAGTGTGAATCATCACACGGAGATACGTCTCCGAGCGCGAGGCATTGTTTTCTTTATATCATTTCTCTTTATGTCATTTTGCATTATTATTATAACTATTAGTATTTTTAAGAAACTACTCAATGTTCTTAAAAATGATATTCTTATTTTATTTTGAACAAAGTGTAATACAAATTTTCTGAATATTATAATAAGGTGACAAGAAAATCTGTAATTGTATCTTTATTTTTACTGAAATATTATTTTAAATTATATATAATTAAATATATTTCTTTAAATAATATATAATTAAATATTTTATATCAAAAGCGATAGCTTTTGAATATCAAATATGATTTGGAGTCTCTCGTTACAATATCCAGCTTTACTCGATAAAGCTCCTCTTATGTCATACAAGTCAAACAGTATTATTTATACTGTTGCAACAAATTTAAGCAATTACTTCAAACTTTGCAAATAAATAAATAATATCGATTAATCTTTGATTGATAATACATGTAACTAGTTGTAGGCTCGTCTTTATCACAAAATCGTTATCAGTTTATCTCACTGAAAATGAAGAGTCTCGTCATAGTCTTTTATAGAATTTTTATTAAACTTGAAACTCGTTGATAAGAAAACAGTCCGAATGATCAAAATTCCAGTCCGCGTTAGCGTGCCAACTCATAGTCTTTATCTCACCTCGCATCCTAAGCGGTAGCCTAATCGTCGACCTCTCGAGATGCTCGCTGCGTTCTCCAAAAGCGTGTAAATAGAATAGACCGTCGACTCGCGGTTAGAGTATCGGGCGAGGACGTTGATAAATGTTATTGTCCCGGCTCCATCTGCGGTTCGGTCTGGGTATCAGCTTCCGGAACACTTAGTCAGATTTGTGTCCTGTCCCGCCGCTGACATATTTTTCTTTAGCCCAGTAAGGCTTCAACACAGAGAATCAACACCGGCGGATCCGGTGGACTCCTGTTTATCCGCGGTTTTAAGACCATTCGCGCATCAGTCTGCATGACATTTCAACATTATTACATTACTACAAACAACTAACGAAGTTTGCATTATACTCTAATGATTGTATTAAAGATCACGCTTTGCGAGCAGAGTCTTGGTATTTTTGCTGTTGCAGAAGCTTTCTAATAATTTCGTAATCCTTTAAATTTCTTTTAATAGAACTTAATAATTTTTTTGAAAATTGCATAATTGATATTTTTATACTATGTAAGCATAAATCTTCGTGAATTGCATTGTACTTCGTAAATTGCGTGATAGTAGAATGTAAGAAAAATTTATTGCGTGATAATGTTTTCTTCTAAGACGTAAAACTGCTGCAAATCGAGGACTTTTCGCAAAGAAGAATAAATAAATAAAATAAAATGTAGATAATGATGGATTTAAGCCGCAGCAGTTGTTTCAATTTAGAAATCTACAACTCGCTCGTTATATCCGAAGTGTCTCGGTTTTCCTGTTTCGTCAGCAGATTTGTGGTCCAGAATGATCGTACTTGCTTCGCGGGTTTTTCCGGTCTTCGTAAAATTCCTGTTGAGAAATGATTTCATAAGAAGTCGCAACATAAAACTCAGTTTTTTTTTTTTAAAGCAATTGCGTACAAACACGTCATTTTCAATCAAACATTAATTAAAGTAATATTTACAGTAATTGATAAACACAGACTGCAATCTTACTCTTTGCGTCTTATTGCTTAATTATGTGCGTCATTATTTCACATTTAATCTACTGTTTCATTGACACATATTTATTACATTACAGAAACTGGATCCGAGAACGGACCTGATCAAGAACAGGAAAACGAAACACAAGTTGATGCAGCTTCACCGTTGTCAAGCGTAAGTGTTAATAATAATAATAATTTAAGTGTTAATTATACTAATAATTTAACGTCTATAATAAGTTGTAATAATTTAATTGAAAAACTGAGCCTAATTAAAAATTCTTTTTAAAGTTGCAATAAATTAAACAACGATTCTAAAAGTAAAAACTCAAAAATTTAATAACAGAGATAAATGATTTAGATAGTACATTAATATACAAAGCAAAATAACAACAAGAATGAACATACTCTCTTCTTCTCGACGACATTGCGCGCGTAGTGCGTATTTCGCAGCGTATTTCATTCGCATATTTTTCCTCGAAAATAGGTCGAGCTGTCAGAGAACGGCGCGCATCCATGCCCGACGTGTCCATCGGTGCTTTCCAGTTCCCACGAACTAACAAATCATCTGCGCGGCCACAACTCACCTCGCAGCACAGACTGCAGCGGCGAGGAAGATTACAGCTGCGGCGTTTGCAACAAGGTGCTCAGCTCGGCGAGCTCGCTGGATCGACACGTGCTGGTGCACTCGGGCGAGCGACCGTTCAAGTGCAAATATTGCGACATGTCGTTCACGACGAACGGCAACATGAACCGACATGTGCGTTGCACTCATCGGGTCGTGTCGCCGAACAGTTGCACAGACTCCGAGGGCAGCAGCGGCTCGGACAGGCCGGCGACGACGAATCAAGATGAATACAACAACAACGACATAGCCAGGCGCAATTCGCCAGATCTGATGGACGAGCGGCAGCAACCGTCGCCGAGCAATAAGCGAAAGTGCCCGGACGAAGATGCTAGCGACACGGAAGATCAAAGGCGGCACAAGATCCTTATGAATGACTCCAGAATGATGATCAAGTGCCGGCCGGAGGAGGAGCAGAAGGCTTTTGGCTGTCCAATTTGCGGTCAGGACTTCGTGACCAGCGCGATCCTGGAGTCTCATATGGAGCGCGTGCACCCGGAATCCCCGGCTAGATGCGATATCTGTAACGAATCTTTCAAGAACCACCGCGTGTTGAATCTCCATCGTTCGATGACGCATTACAAGAAGAACTGCGACGGTGGCAACAGCCGGAACCCGCGTAACACCGTCGACGGCTTCCGAGATCTGACGTTCATCGATTTCTCGTCAACCAAGTTCGCGGCGATCGCCCGGGCGATGTGCGAGCGGGAGCTGCACCGGCCAGCCTCCGGCGAGGCTAACACGTTCCAGTGCATGAAGTGTCTGCACGCGTTTCCCTGCCGGCAGGCGCAGATGGCTCACGAGAAGGAGTGCAGGGGACCGTACAAGAACAAGAGAAACAACAACGACAACAACAATAACAACGAGTACAATCGAACCAACAATAATCTCGAAACGGAACTGGACGTGCCATCGCCGCAACTTGACGACCCGAAGACGAGGCGCGAGGCGTTTTTCGCTGTGCTGGATTTGAAGAATAAGTACAATTCGACGCACGAGCCGAGGGAACCGAGAGAACCGAAGGAAACCAAAGAACCGAAGGAAACGAAGGATCTAGCGGACATTCCGAGCATCTTGTCCGTGAGTCTGAACGGGCTGCAGACGTTCCCTCGCTCGGACGCCAGCACACCCGAGAGCAACATCAAATTCAATCCGAGCGTCGGGTCGTCGGGCTCCTCGGGCGCTTGCTCCTCCGAGTACAACGAGGAAGAGGCGCAGGACGCCTTCACCGCGGAGTTCCGCAAGATGAAGCTGAAGGGCGAATTTCCTTGCAGGCTGTGCAAGTCCGTGTTTCCGAATCTACGAGCGCTCAAGGGACACAATCGCGCGCACATGAACGTGGAGCAGGGGATGCCGTATCCGTGCAACATGTGTCCGTTCACGAGCACCGACAAGCAGGCGCTGCTGAAGCATCTGAGATCGCACAACGGCGACCGGCCGTTCGAGTGCTCCCTCTGCAACTACGCGTTCACCACCAAAGCGAATTGCGAGAGGCACGTGAAGAATCGTCACGGCAAGATCAGCAAGGAGGAGGTGAAGAACGCGCTGATTTATCATCCGAGCGAGGACTCGACGAACGACAATGTCGAGAGGAGCTCGCCCAGAGTCGTCAGGGAGGACGTGCGCAAGACTCTCGTTTATCCGAACGAGCGCGAAGAGGGCGCTCAACAGCAGCAAATGCATTATCCGCCCGTGCCGATCGACTGTAATCCCGGACCGTCGAACGTCCGCGCCGAGATACTGATAAATCGCTACGAGAAGCCCGACATATTTCCCATGCCGGCGAAAATACAGGCTCTCAATCTCGTGAAGAGAACCGCCGATGAGATGAGCATGCCGCACGATCTGATCGTGAAGGCCAATTATTCGAAGCTCGACGAAGACGTTGAGTCGAGATCGTCGGACGGCAGCGTGTCTCTAGTCAGTGATGCCAAAACAGATACACACCAAAGAATTCAAGCCACTCCGATTAACTTGACGAAATCGTCGGCGAGCTCGGCGATGAATTCGGGCGAGGACAGTCCGTTGGATCTGTCGATGGACGTTCTGGATCTGAGCAGAAAGCGGAAGAGGGACATCGAGGACACCGGCTCCCAGGAGGAGAAGCGGTTCAAGAGCAACCAGTCGGAATTGTATGCGAATCCAGCGCTGCTGTTGACGCAAGCGCTGCTGAACAGAGCTTGCGAGAGCTCGCCGACGACGTCGCTCGAAAACTTCTACGCGAATACTCTCTATCGTAATCTCGGCACGTTGACCGGCGCGGGCATGATACCGGCGACGTACTTCCTGCCGCACATGTTCGGCCAAGCTGAATTGGCCGCGAAAGGCAGGCTGCAGAAGGAGCTGGTCAGGGGCTTGCAGTTGACCGGCGGCGGCACTCTGCCGATGGATCCATCGTTGCCGAGCACGAGTTACGCGGCGTATTCGCAGGCGAGGGATGTCGTCCCGCAAACCTCGAGCGAGCAGACCGCCTATGCGAGCTTGATGAACGCGCAAACAGCGGCGAGCCGCGACAAAGCGGACAGCATTCCGTCGAACGATCCTGTGAAGATGGTGCTCAAGAACGGCGTGCTGATTCCCAAGCAAAAGCAGCGGAGATACCGAACCGAGAGACCGTTCCACTGCGAGCACTGCACGGCGAGATTCACGCTGAGGAGCAACATGGAGCGACACATCAAGCAGCAACATCCTCAGTATTGGAGCCAGAGACCGCGCGGCGGGCATTCGACCAGAGGCAGACCACCCGCGAGCCATCCGACTATGGTGCAAACTCCTGGCCCGTCCACCTCGCAAGTGGCGCAATCGTATCCGAATATTCTGCCGAGCGTCGAGTCGCCGAGTATGGTCCCTCCGGCGGAGTACAGCACGCATCCCATCTCAGATCAAGTGAAGTATGCGATTTTGGCGCAACAGTTGAAAGCTAATAAAATAGAGGACAACGATACGGATGACGAGATGGTGATAGACGAAGAGTCAGGCGATAACAGAGACGCTCAGGAGTCGCAAGTTCAACGCGAATCTGGCACGAGCTTGCTGAGAGATCAACTTGAAAGCAACGAAGGCGTCAAAGACGTTGTCGTGAAGACGGAAATGGCCGAACCGGCGGAAGAAACGTCGGAAGAGTCTCCTAACGAAGAGGAGGCGCACAATAGCGAGATCAAGTCGGAAGAATCCGCGGCCGCTGAGAGCAAGCCAATACGCACTGAAGAAACGACTGCGGCGGAATCCGCTGGAAGGCAGCAAACCAAGCTCGAGGACGGAACACCCGATCTCGCCAGCGTCTCAAAGCTCTTGGACAACGCGTCTCAGCAGTATCAACAATTTCAGCCGCAGTACTTGACTGACGAGGACGAGGGTCCCGTGGCGTCGACCAGCGGCAACAATTCCGGCAGCGAGAAATCCGACTCTGTGAATTCGAACTCCGGGAGCACGTGTTCGTCGAACAAGAAGAGGAAGAAGAAGAAGAAGTCCGCGTATTCGATGGCGCCGAATCGAGTTGTGTGCCCTTACTGTCAGCGTCAGTTCCCTTGGACTTCGTCGTTGCGACGACACATTCTCACTCACACCGGTCAGAAGCCGTACCAATGTATGCACTGCTCACATCACTTCACCACCAAGTCCAATTGCGACCGACACTTGCTGAGGAAGCACAAGGCGAAGGCGAATAAAATGCGCCGCGCTAGGAACTCCTCCTCGCCGGACGTGCAAGTGGCCACCGGCAACAGCAGCGCGAGCAGCAACACGTTCTCCATGAGAAACGTGCCCGAGAGACCGTACAAGTGTAATCAATGCCCGAGCTCGACATTCTCCACGTTAGGCAATCTGAAGAAGCACCGGTCGACGAAACATCGCAAGGCCGCGTCTCGATCGGAATCCAGCGATCAGCAGAACAGCCCGCCGCAGTGCGCCGCGCAGAACGACCAGAGCGATTACGAAAGCCGTTCGTCAAGCGCGTCCGAGAACATGGAGAACTCGTCCGCGACCGCCGCCACCGCCAAATCGAATTCCAACACGTCGCCTACGATAAATAACGAGGGCACCAAGTCGCGCAAATCGCCTAGATCGTCACCGGGTCCTGGTGACGTTCCCTTTAAATGCTACCTGTGCGACAGCGGCTTCTCCGAACGCCAAGACTGCTTGGACCATATCAAGGTACATCACAAACGCTCATACGAGATGCTGAAGGCCAAAGGCGCTCTCGAAATGAATATAGATGCGGCCGAAGATCAGATATCCGCAGCGCAGCAACATCTCAGCGACGGCGAGGAAAAGAAAGGCCGTTTTCCCGACTACAGCAATAGAAAGGTAATAAGATATAATGAAACTGTCGAAGATAAAAAAATATTGTTATTTACGTCACTTGAATATTATTTGAAAAAGAATTGTTTTACATTTTGTTTATTCCTCAAAAGGTTTGAAAGTATTTTTTCACATAAAATGCGACTACTTTTTATAAAATATTTTAAAACAGTCAACAGCTTAATATTTTATTCAAAATTTGAAAGAGAATTGCTCGTGTACTTTGTTTTGTATATGTTTCACAAGATTTTGAACTACAGCATTTTTTATTTTTTAAAATCCATCAATCTCTTTAGATATCTCGAAAAAATCAAGCTAGCGATATTCGTGGAATGTACATAACATCCTTCTATCTCTCCAGGTCGTGTGCGCTTTCTGCATGAGACGATTTTGGTCCGCGGAAGATCTTCGGCGTCACATGAGAACCCACACGGGCGAGAGGCCCTTCGCATGCGATATCTGCACTAGGAAATTCACGCTGAAGCATAGCATGCTGCGTCATCGCAAGAAGCACGAATCGGTGGATTCCTCCATGTACATAGGCAACAGCGGTGACGAGGAGATCTCGCCTGCGCAGCCACCGACGATAACCCCCAGGAGTCAGCAGCATTCGCCGATCTCCACGAACACCAGCAGACCCCGCACTCAGGACAGAATATCCCTGCCGACCGTCGCGGCGGTCGCAACGGCGGATGCGGCACCCTGCGCATTGATGCGATATAATCACTACGATAACATGGCCACTCTCTCCGGCAGAATGGCAAACGACGGTACGCAGAGCACCGCTCCTGCCTCTCTGCCGTCCCCGCCACCACCTACGGAAGCACCCGGCGAGAGCGGAGACAACGATCTGATTTCGAACTTGTTGGGAATACGCGAGAAAGGTTTGCTCGACAAAGTTCTTCTAAGTTCGGCGGACGACGCGGCGAAGCTGCTGGGTGTTAATCACAGCGAGTGATAAATTTTTGGGGATAAAAAAACGTGGTACGATCGAATATATCGCGGCCGCGTGAGCAAGTACTTATGAAAACTTACTTTTTAACGCGCGAAATCATGATGCATCCGCAATGTAGTCATAATCACCTGAAATTTGAAATATATCTAAATGTATGTATAATCTGTATATACATAACACAAATACTTTCAGACCGAAGATATAAAAGTGATAATGAATGATTCAAAGAAAGTTGTAACTAAAATAGCGGAGTTCTTCTGTACGTAATATGATCGTTCTCTCCATGAATTTTATTCTATTAGAAAAACTGCGAAACTACGGTGTTTTATACGAATACGTGTGATAAATTAATAAGAAACTTTTTTTTTATAACGAATTGATAGGGAAAGTTTTTTGTAGAAATGTATGGGGGATCTAAGCATTCAGTCGCGTCATTGATTGTAGTTAAGCGATTATCTTCCATATATTCTAAATTTTTTTCTGCGTTTTTTGGTCACGTCAATAATTGAAAATGACCATCTATGTACCATGACCCTTAAATTATTCGTCGAGTTCTTCAATCCTTTAATTAAGATTCACGATCGTGCCTTACATCTTTTATCAATTTATCGCACGTATTGTATAAAGTATTTTCTAGATCTTTTTCTGTCGAAATAATTTTTAGAGAAATTATTTTTTCACAATACTTCATTTAAACTTTAATTTAAATATATTAAGGCTGAAATAATGAAATAAATTCAAAGGAATAAATGAGAAGCTATATAGAATAAAATCCGGACCGAACAATACACGTTCTTGACACAAGTTCTTTTTTTTATGAAAAATTTTATGAAAATGAGAAAATATAAGGAGAAAATAAGGATTTGTACATCTTTTCTGTATTACATTTTCTTTGAATAGATTTAATATATGATTACGATCATATCGCTTTATTCGCCGTATAGGCATCACGATTTCGCGAGGGTAAGCGCTTGTTAAAAGTTTTTATAAGTATCTTGCTACAATTATAACGATAAATTTATCAATAATCTTCTTCTGACATGTGCATTAGAAATTGAGAGAATAACGTGTGTGTTTGTATTTTGTTTCACACAGTATTAGACGTAGTTCGTGATACACAATCGCAAATTTTCAATTTTCTCATTGCCGATACAATCGTAGCAGGATATTTATAAAATATATAAAAATAATGCTGGTTTTTTTTTTTTTAAAGAACTAAATTTATAAATATCCTGTAAAAATTTTCTCAGTCGATCACTTCTGCGAAGTTTCTATCGCGAGAAAGTGACCATTGCATTTAAACCCAAAGAATTCATTTGACGAAATGAATTAAGCTAGCCATATGCACTAGGATTTTATTTATTGTTAGTCATGTATTTCTACAAGAGTGAGAGAAGTGTAAGGTGCGAATGTAACTGATATATAAGCATTATTCCGATGTGTTTAGAAACTATGTTCGTCGACGAACCGCGCTCGGATGTTCCGCGGAAATGTTTCCGACTATGTCTCATATCTGCGGAAAATTCGAAAATGACTTTACACGTGTTAAAGGAACTCGCTCGCCTCTTTAAAAAAATAAAAAAATAAAAATCGTGAATGTGATTCTAAGTTATATCGGTATATCAATCGTGTCGATATTATATTTTACTCTCTTCCTTTTCGAGGGGACACGAGCGAGGCGAGATGTAATTTTCACACGGATAACGAGCTGTGGAAATGCGCAGAGCAATATAGCGAAGAGTTGTATCACTACCAATTAGATTGTAATATCTCATAGCGTTAAAGTTTAGTGTATATAGATAGCTCGATTATACTTCGCGAATGCTATTATACCAAATAATTAACTTGATTATTGAGGTAGATAGACCCTTAGATATTAGCGTGAGATGAGTAGACGGCGGATTTAACTAGGCCAAAGGGAAACGACTTGTATTTCTTACTCCTTCACCTTATTCAGTTCACTTTGTTGTTCGTTTTGTGCTTCTACGCAGTCTCGTTCCGGCTTTACTTATATCACATCCTCTCTTTCCCTCGATCTCCATATTCTCTTAGACATATGATATTTATTATTTTATAGCGGAGACAATTGTACGCGGCTATCAGTGGCTATATGTTTTAGCCGATCCTAAACCGAGATTGGGAATAACATCTGGCAACGTCGTTCTTGATCTCGTCTCGGCGCATTCTTCTATGTTTCTGTCGCAGAATATTTATAAAATTCAATACTTTTATTAAAAAAAAAAAAAAAATTTAGTCTTTATACGAAACGTCATTTTTTTTTGGCGTTTTATAAAGCCTAGATTTATTTTTATAAAAGTGAAATATTCTGTGTTAGACACATCACACGCCGGTATATTAACTATATTGTGCATATAGAGTATGCTGAAGGAAAACTATATTTACTAAAGCGAGCGAATCCATTTGAATCTTTCGAGTGTCATTTTCCTTGATTATTGCGAAAATTAAGGTATCAAGTAATCATTGTAGCGCACTCGTACATGGATATAAGTTGTATTCTCTGATTTAAACCAGGAATAAAATAAACGGTACGCAATAAAAAATCAAGTGTGATGATTATCTTTAATTTTCTTTCATTTGCAGCTTAATCTCAAACTCTTAAATCTAGTAATCAATTTTTAGAATAAATGTGCGCGCTTTCTAAATCAATTTGTAACTTCATTACTAACTACATTTAATTGCATCGATAAATATGAAAAACTTATATTAGATGTTATATCTAAATACTATAGAAAGCCCTTAAAAATTAGTAACATAGTTTATTAAACAAATTTAAATGTTTTATAGCTGCTCTTGGAAGTTAAATTGATATAAAAATTAAAATTAGAAATCAAATTTTGGATTTATTTTCTTTCAAAGATGGATACTTACTGATGGAATTAATTATTTTTAAGCGATTATTTTATTCAGTCTTTTATATTTTTATTATTTTTTTAAATATATTTTCAATTGAATAAACAATAGAAACCGTACAAGAATGAATTTAGCTTATACAATTCTAACAGATGCACGTCGGCGAAATTGTACATCAGTATCTATACTAAATTAATCTATAAATTAAATTAATATCTCAATCAAATAAAATTCATTATCTTTTCTTAAAACTTTGAATTAGATATTAAAACAGACTAGTAATAAAGAAAACTTGACAAAACGTTTCTTCATATTTAATAACAAAAAGATAAAATATAATGAATGACAAAATAAAATAGGCATTGTCTTATATTAGTTTAAAGGAACAAAATTGCGTGAATAGAATCATTATATATTTCTATAAAGACAGACGTTGCAGCTTATCCGTCAACTCTGAAGATGAATCGGCAATAAAAAGCAACTTTCCTTTCTGCGTGCCCAACAGCACCTTATGCATATTTGTCAGATAGTGTATTATGTCCTGTTTCGTAAGATACGGTGCCTTGCCGCCATCCTCGTAAATCAGGAACCATTCGGTTATGTTCTTATATAGATCGTTGTAAAAAATCTGCGGACTATGGAAGACTTTGCTCATCTCCTTTGTGATCAATTCTTCCATTTCAGGTTCCGGAGGTTGGTCCACCATAAATACCACTTTCTTCAAAAAGCCCAATATAATCCTGTCATCCGAACGGCAATTTTGTCGCAAGGCCATCATTATGCATGGTTCAGTTTGGACCATGTTTGTATCGATGCGATACTGCTTGCCTTTTCCTTCAAAGCCGATGATCTCGTCCTCCTTTACTGGTATCAGAAATCTAAGTGACTCTCCAAGGCCTCTATTCGTAAAAATGATCAAATCTTTTATTTGTTCAGGCTTAATACTTTCTTTACCAGTGATTATACCCAGATAAGCCTTGAACAAATATAACAAACTGAATTGACGCTCATTTTTTTGCATGGATGTTAAAGTGGTCATGTTTATCTTCGTTTTCTTTGACATTTTCAGCTTAATTTGCACGAAACGGTACATGTATTGGGGAGTAGCCTCGTCTTTATTATTAATTTTATATTTCAGAACTAAATCATGAAATCCGCGTGCGTTGCGCATCTCCGTGGCCAACAACCAGTCATTCATATCGTCCTTGCGCATCAGCTTCCATGCCACCCACGTCAACATTTTTATTTGATACGTGATTCCACGCGTCACACCATTTTTCAAATAAGCAGCTGCATATTGCTCTTTCAATACTGGTGCTGTGAAATTAATCGTTCACATCATTAAAGCGCCAAGATGACAATAGAAATTTATAACGATGAAAAATAATAGGAATAATTTTGGAAATATAAAAAATTAGGAATATACACATAGTTTCAATATATTAAATATATAAGTTTATGTCATATTAATATAAATTAATTAATGCATTCATATATATTATATATTTTAAATAAATATCTATGATCTCTGGTAAATTTAGATATGATAAATGTATAAATTGTAAATGTATTAATTACGAGAACGAGATTAACCAAGCTATAATCTAAAAAAAGTAATTTAACACCATAAAAAAGAAATACAAGAGTCGAGTGATATATGATCTTTTGCGATAAGATATGATTCTGTGCGAAGCATGCTATATTCATTGTCAATGTTCTTCGTTAAATATCGCAACCCTATTTATTTTAATGGATAAAAAAATCTATAATGAAGTAATTAATATCAAATAGATGAGATAAATTTAATTCAAATTTTTATAGCTCTGACAAAATGTTTTATATTAATTTATTTATTTTTAAACATTAAATTATATTATTAACAATAATTACAATCTTTTTATAGCAATTAACACATCACTAATTTGCAAAATTTGAAATAATTATGACAACTGTAATGTGCTATAAGTTATTTATGATTGATTTATCGACGAGAAACTTTATGAATTTGCATTGTTATGCAAACGAAAGATTCAAAGGCACGAAGCAAAGTCGATAATTGAAATATGTCATTCTTTACTGAATTAGGAAAAAAAATCATATCCTGTATAATGTATCTTAATTCTTTTCTTTATGTTTCTATTTTTAGAGTTGACTCCATACGATGCATTCAACGAGACAAGATTAAATTGTACGTATAGCTACTATATGAAATGTAACAAATTGATAAAATTCAGACGACTAAGATAATTTTTAACGGAAACAGCGTATATCACTATATGCAGGTCCATTATATCGACACAATGTGCTTTGTTAAAGCGACAAAGTACGATAAAGCGAATGATGAAACTACGTCACAATTAAATTCTCAGCGATCGTTGTATTTATTGCAAATGTGAATAACAAAGTTCGTAGCAAAGTTTCTAGAAAGAATTAGTATGCACACAAAAGAATTTTGTCTTCAATGCATTGTCTCTACGTAGAATATCATAAAATACTGACCGCTTACAATACCGTTGGTTTTAGTATCCTCCTTTTGATCGATTTCCACCTCGCTTTTAATTAACTTTTCCATGATGTATCACCAATTTGTGTAGCTAGCACTGTCTCGTAAAATGCAGCACGTTCCTACTTATATGTACGGCGGTCTTCTGCAGACTAGAAGGATCTTTGAGGAACAATGAAGCCACATGGAACCTCTCTGATGCAACTGCTGCTAGGAGGGGAGAGTTAAGAGTCGAATGGTTGAGAGCCTGTCGTCGAGAAATATTTATAAACAAAAGCGATAAAAAGGATGACTGAGAAGTAGAAGTGAGTAAGAGACCGAGTTGGATGGATTTTTCTTAACGATAGATTTTCTAAGAAATATTTCTCATTTGTTGGCTAAATTTAAACTCAATATGAAATAAAACATGAGCACAATAAGAATTTTACGATTGTATAAATGTCGATAATCAGAAATTTATAATTATTTTGTATATAATTATGTATGAATGTATATTCTTTGAATAATTACAATTATAATGGTTA
Source organism: Linepithema humile (assembly GCF_040581485.1). Lineage (NCBI taxonomy): Eukaryota > Metazoa > Arthropoda > Insecta > Hymenoptera > Formicidae > Linepithema > Linepithema humile. The sequence continues at coordinate 20,801,849 of NC_090132.1, read as the reverse complement.
TAAATTAGTAACTATTTAAATATTTTATTATTTAAGAAATGTTTTATTACTATTCTAGAAAGAACGATATATTGCGTTTGCAATGATAAAGATCGGTACTTCCTAGTAAAGATAGATAATAAATATCAATAATAGTAGAAGTGACAATTAGTATTTTTCAAGTTATCGATACTTATGAATCATACAATAAAGGTTGGGGAAGAACCTTGGTGGAAAAAAAAGAGAAGCTATGTGCTTGCACAGAAATATCAGAATAGAAGACTTATCGCAGACGATTTTCGAAATGCATTTGCTTGTTGTTATAATTAAAAATACGCGTCAATAAGATTACTTTATCTTACTTGGGTTGATTTATATATATATATATATATATATACACTTTTTTCCAAAAGAAATGATCTTATTGGAAAATGCAGATTTAATTTTCATTATTCATTATTCAGATTTAATTTGGATTATGTTTAATAGAAAGAGATTCAGGATTATAATTATAACAGGAACGGGATTATAATTATTAATGTATAATACTTTTCATAGATGTACTTTTTATTTCGAATATTATATCTGGCGAATAATAATGATTACTTAAATAAAGTCATATTACGATGAATGAAGCAAACCACTATGTACATATAAATACTATATGATTCACTATATTGCACTCCATCACAGAATGCATTCTATACGTTGCAGCTTGTATCATCTACGCGCGAAAATCGTTTTAGCGTACTAACTGTGAGATATCGTTAAAACTTTTACTTTCAACATTCCTTTTTTTCAACACTATATGGAAAAAGGCGCACTCTGTTAAAAATTCAACATCTAAATTTATCGGACAATCTAACATCAGCCTGCAGCAATAGTGCTAATAACTTACTCATACAAACATGTGCGTTATAACATGACGCGCATTCGTAAATCGGTCCCGTGTGCGCTGTTAATTTTTGTAAAAGCGAACATATCTGAACATCAAGGGCAATTAAACGCGCACGAGACCTGGAATAACGTATTTACGAAAGCAATATATTTAGGGAAGTTACACGTGAAATATCGCCAGTAGAAACAAAACTTCATTATGATGCAACCGCTTATGGAATGCTACATTAAAAGGCCATTCTTTTATTTTACTCGTTTTTTTTTATGGATTATATTTTATTTCAATCACGCCGAAAATATTCGAAATAATCTTAATCAAGATATATGTTTTTGATGTATTTCATGTGTGTTTTATACACATATCGTTTTGTCACAATTAAAAATTGAAAATTACAAAATCATCAAGAAAAAAATCTGAAAGAATGAAAAATATCATTATACATGTAGATTGTATTGTTCAGCAGATTATATAAAAATCTATCTGATTTCCACTTTTGATCATTTTATGGGCATAAATTGCACAAACACTAAGTAGCCCATACTTGAATTATTTTTATTATTACGATCAGCAACTACTTCGAATCTAGCTACAATTAAAAAAAGCTTCATGGAGATTCTTATACTGGCGAAATATCTTATATAGGAAGATCTCTTTTATAATCTTATTAAGTAATCTCTATAGTGGAAAAAGTATCGTATTATGCACGAGAAATCTGGAACACGTTGCTCGTTGAGATATTCATATTGAATCTCTCGTCACGATATCTAATATGCATATGCGTAAATATATAGGCAAGTTGTAAAAAGCAGATGCAACATGAACGCAACTTTAGATACTAATCAGAATATATACAATTATTGGGAGACTTTTCATTTTTTTTTTTTTTTAATGATAAATGACGTGTTCTGTAAATGAATCTATGAGCCTCATGGCACATCTAACGTTAAACGTTTCACAACTTTATCCACTAAAAAGGTGCTTACAAAATTACACTTCGAAATATTATTGTTTCTAAAATTGATTATTGCTTTTTGAATATGCCCCGATGCGAGCACAACTTTGATAAGAGCACACACGAGTCACAGATAAGTAATCGTTATGACTGATTCCAATCTTTTTAAAAACCATTGTTCAAATTAAAAAGTCGCAGAAACTTTTTATCTTGTTTTTTTTAGAAAAACTTTTCTCCTATAGTAGTATAATTCATAGAATCATAGATTCATGAATAATTGTTAAATAATTATTTTATAACAATTATATATAGCACAGAATTAATCACATTCTATGAATCAAAATTGATTGATTCTACAGAATTTTGGAACATCTAGTATATATATGAATGTTGAGTCTATAAGCATAGAAATAGTTGATACAGATAAAAGCATGTTCTAAATATAAATCTGTTTCAACATCTCGTATATCTCTGCATAGAGGCAAGAAATTATAAAGATACAGCTGCATTTAATGCTAAATGTGCAATGAGCGAGCTCACATGTCTATTGGATGTTTGCAAACCTATTTCACTTTTAAATATTTTTTGCATACAATGAACATCATTCGATACGCACTCATAAATAACTGTAGCGTACACTGAGAGTAATGGAAATATTAGAATCAAAAATTATCGCTTTGTCAAAACTTGCTACACTGTTTGGTTCATTTGTAAATCAGTGTTATGCTCAATTGTGCTTGCCATCGAATATCTACACATTTCGATATCTTCCGCATTTTCTTCCGCTTTAACGGAGTCGTTAGCCACATGAGCACTCTGTGTCTTACATATTTCACCTGACGTAGTAATATTATCCTCTGTTTTGATTTCTTGCTTAACTGGGAACGCTTGTTTCTTGGTTTTAGTTTCCTTCTTGGGATCTGTCCTCTCCCTCTCATACATAAATGTTTTCCGTTTCCTTCGCATTGGTTTACATACCTTTTTGTAAAGTACATTCATCTCTTTTATTCTACTGGTCGGGATTGTCCAGTCCATTTCTTTAGCGGTTGTGTCAGAATTCCGTGTCGGATCCATGCTGCTTTCGTATTCCGGAATTTCTAGTCCCAACTTTTTCATGACTGCGACTATTATTTCATCCACATTGCCGTTAATAATGAGATCGGCTTTCTTGTCCTACAATTATATGTTACCTCAGTTATACAGTTTATTGTGATAAAACTGAAAGATGTTATATACATATACTTTTTATATTTATATAATAATCTCACGTGTTTTGTGGGCTGTAGGTTACATATAACCAGACGACCTCCGTATTTTTTTGTGTACAAAGGTAGATTACCGCTCGGAATAATTTGTAATGTTGTTCCTAAGCATATGCTTAGATCGGCGACACTAAAAGAACGTCGGTTTGAAAATTATCTGATATCGATATACATTGTGATATTTTACATATAGTTTTACAAATGCTTTTTTATTACAGAACCTGAGACACAAAGCATACTAAAATTGTGTGCTTCATTATATTTATAATTTTTAATGTAATTCTTGATATATATTAATGCTCGTCCATTTAACGACTTTGAATATTAGCATCGTATTTTTAATGCGAGTGCGTCATATCATTGTCGCTCACCTGGAATGTAAGTCAGATAATGTCAAATCACTGTCCGGTAAATTATGCTCCCAATCAAGAATAGTGTCGTGCATTCGACCACGGCACGGACGGCCGCCTACTTGTTCTGATCTGCATACAGTATCCAAAGATTTTTTCCCCACACTTTTGGTTGCAAAATTGCGAATAAATTGTCTGCAAAATAATTTAAATTTGTTGTATTTTTATTATTGTTATTATAATAAAAGTAATATGGCAGTAAAATATATGTAATTATGAAAAAATTAATGTAAAAAAATTTTATACTTATTTTTTAGAGCTGTAAGTACACAATTAAGTTTTAAGCAAGTTATATATTTTTTTATTATATTTCTTTCTGCATGTATTTTTCATCATATTTTTGTGTACAAACCTGCCACATTTGTCGCACTGTTCTGTAAACATATTTCCATGCAATTCTGCAAGATACTGCCTCTGTAATCCCGATCGTAAATGCAGACCATCTATGTTCTGGCTTATGATAAACTTTACTCTTTCTACGAAGAAAAATTTGGTGTCAAATAGATATAAAAGATTTAAAATCTCGTTCATAATTTATTTGTCAACACTTACTAGCCTCTATCAATTTTTTCATTGCCATGTGTGTCTTTGTAGGAATTGCTTCATCAAAAGAAATGTTCATTGAAGGTTTCAGACCTTTTTGTTCCAATGTCCATACACCATTTGTACCTCTAATGCAAAAAAAAAAAAAATATTGCTCCAATTAGCAAATAGAATTTGTTAAACTGTACTTTAATTAATGTCTAATTAATGCCTTTGTTAAATAACTATAAAGTTTAATTAGTTGTTTAGAATGTTTATCTATTCTGGTTTCGTCTTTTTTTTTATGCGATATAAATGTCACATAATTACCAGAGTTTTGATAAACTCACGAGCATATTATATTTTAAAAGTACACATTATGTTTCTATATCTCTTTCATAAAAAAAAAAATATCTTCTAATTTAGTTACAACTCAATGTTATCATCCTCATACTTAATTTTCACGCTTCAAAAATTCTTGGGATCTTGCTGCATAATGTCAAATAGCATCTTCGGTAAAGGACAGGGAAAGAGGGATGACTAGGGAGCTCAGGATGGTGGGAAGTTCTTAATTTCGAGAAACGCCAAGGCGATAATCACCGGAAGTCCGGAATACCCGCAGCGGTGCTAATACCGGCACCAGTGTGGACCACGACGTGACGGGCGCCTTGTATCCAGTCGGCCAGAAGGCCGCATTTCAGGCGAAGCGTTTCAACAGTGTCGTATCTCTGCAAGCAAAAGAAAGTTCAGGGAAAAAAAAAAAAAAAAAATAAAGCGTCGCTCGTTCCCGCTCAACTTCAAAATAAATTGGCATCGCGATATAAACACCGTCGCGTTTACGCGCCGTAATATCGAAAAAAATGAAAAAAATTTGATCCCGCCAAGTAATTTTGTTTTTATTTTTTACCTCTTCCTGCCCCAACACTCCTTTGTTTTCGTACGGCGATAACCCGTCCGCGTAGCTGGCTGACATTTTTGCACGGATGCTCGGTGAGAAAGTCACGTCAAAGATATCTGGCAACGCTCGAGAGACGCCACGAACGATCTATGCTTGTCCTTTACGATCGCCGAAGTGATGCCGACGCAATTTTAGCCGCGCTCCAGCCGCGCTCTCATGTGTCAGACGGATACGTAAACAATATGAATCGGGCTAATGACCGCGTGCTGTTATGTTTATACGCTACGAATGACGATAAGTGATAGGAAACTCGAGACCCGCGGAGAACGCATTCTGTTTTATAGACTGCACTGCATGCAACGAAATGGCACTTGAACAGAAAGAAGATAATAAACCCCCCGGGGCATGCGCTCTGCACAGCGCGCCGCAGGACGACGACAGCAGCTTGGTAGGACGCCATGGATGCTCGGGTTCCTCTCGCGTACATACAATTCATGCACGAACTATCGACCGAGCCGATAGTGCGGGAATTTCGAAGCGAGCCTCGACGCATCACCGTCAAATTGGGAACGGCCCATTTCGTAACATATTTCACGCGTACGTGAAGAACGATAAATATTTTTTGTCCGCTCTAGCGTTTAAATAAAAGACTGCACCATTTTTCTCGCACGTAATCACGTATTAAAAAAATATATATTTTACTGACGGTAAAAAATTGCGAAACTCGCTAGAAGATTTCAAAAAATAAAAATGTATTTAGGTGGCGCTTCGCGCTCATCGACCACTTCCTTCGGCGCTTTTCCACGCTTTCGCTGCTGACGGTTCAGTCGACGCCTCTAGTGAATTTTTTCGCACATGGTGCCGTCTACGGCTCTGTGGCCGCGACAATTCGAGTACACGATCAGATAAGAAGGACGCGCACCACACCGAAGGAAGATGAGGGGTGTTAGAAAAAAAAAGAAAACCTACTTCTGAGCAGTTTGGTCGGGTATGTGATTAATTGAGAAAACATCACATTCTTCTTGCATATAATGACTACATCTATATATATATTACATATATGTGTGTGCATATATATATATTTATGTAATACGACAATCCGAGAGAGCCGCGCGGCGTGCTATATCGTCGATATATGCGGCCAGGTGATTCCGCAAGAAATACTCCTTTCTCTCTTCCTCCTCCCGCTCCGTCACTTTCTCGCTCGCTCGTTCGCTCGTTTTCTCCCTCTCCCCGTCTCTCACTCGCTCGCATTCCGACTCACACCCTCTCTGGTATATAACCTCAAACCGTCGGCGAGCTTGTATCGCGTCGCTCGACGTTCGCCGTGTTGTTTTCCGGCGGCTAACCGGGTTCCGAATGTGCGTGGCGCGGTTCCTGCTGTCGCAGCGGGTGTTCGTGAGCTCTCGGAGTTTCTCACCACATGCGACTTGTAAGTACTATCATCGGCTTTTCTCCAATCCCCCGCATACAGTAACACGGTCACCGCGTCTTCAATTTTTTTTTCCCTCTCGATCTAACGTACGCACGAGTCTTCGAACGCGCGAAAATCATTGAGAGATATTCGCTTAATTAGGACTGAAATTTTATAAAATTGTCGCAAATATTAGCGCTTCTCTAGCGTTTCTCAAATTTTCTCTTTTTTTTTTTGACTGTAGAAATTGAGACCTTGTATTTCGCGAAGCGACATCTCCTTACGTGTTTTTGTTTGAATGTTATTTTTAGATTGTATATGTAAAACTATTGAAATCAAGAAAAAAACCAATGATACTTTCACTTTAAATAAAATACAGACAAAAATTTGAAGTCGCTTTAAAAATGTTTAGTGCAGAAGCAATTGGGTGTGTTTCCGATAGTACGAAACTTTTCGTTCAAGTGAAAACGCTTTTATTTTCTCGACAAGTGTGTCCGATGATACTTAAAAAAGTTTTGCTTTTTTGATCGTCTTACAATTTCCACAGATAGAATTAGAAGGAAACAAAAACTCTGCGTTAAATCCGAATTAATTCGTATTAATATTTATGAAAATAGCCATATGTTACTTTGCATACAAAAGCATGTTTGGTTTTTTTTTCCGGTAAAATATACAAAACACGACGAAGCAAAAATATCTCCATTTCAATCAGTTTTATTTTGTTAGCATGTGCATCAAAGAATAAATATTTTTCTAAAATAAATTTTTTTTAATTATTCAATTTTTATATCTTTTATTTTGTATCGATATTGTAAACAGATGGCTTTTTTCACTAAACGCTTGAAAAGCTTGAAACACTTTTATCACACACACACACACAGTTAAACGTGTGTGATAATTATAAAGATTTTGATTTAATCGCTTCGTGATTTTTAAAGATAGAATCAGTAAATAATCTTAATTACATTTTAATTAATTCATATCGATATTTATAAGAATAGCTATGTGCCATTACTTTATGAAAAAGTTTTTAGATTTTTTTGGATAAATATAAAAATATGATGTGGTAAAGATATTTTTATTTTGTTAGCCCGCGCGTTAAAGCAGGATATATATTTTTTAAAATAAAAATATTTAAATTTATTCAATTTTTATATTTTTTGTATTGCGTATTTCGAGTTTTTTTGGCGAAGCAAAAACACTTTAATTCAATTCTTATATTTTTTATTGATATTTTCGAAAGTTTTTCTTACTAGATCTTTTTACTGAATAAATGAAATATTTAGGAGCAAGCGTTTGCGTTTAGTGCTAAATACTATGCTAAATAGAGAGGAGAATGCGGGACTTCTCCTGAGAAAATGTATATATTATTCTATATTCAGCACGTCGGCTTGCGCGATATGACGTTTAGATGTTACGCAAGGTCATGCTACTTTACGATAATTGCATGATTATTATTAAAAGAAACAGTTACATTAGATGATTAAAGAAACAATAAGTGTACAGGACAAGTGCAGGACATCTGTGAATTATTCGACGAAAAATTGCATATAAATGGTGTTCGTTTATCTAACTATAGCACTGGTTCCGCCCTTTTCGCTTTATATCGTAACAAGTAAATAAATAGTTTATTTTATATATACAAAATGTCTTAAATGCACGTGTATTATATTTCAAGAACAGATGTTTTGACGAATTTATTGATTATATCCACACAATCGTTTGTTTAAATTACATCAATTTTAATTCATGTCAATTTTTTAAAAATATTGTTTTATATCTAGTGTTATTTATTTATAAATTTAAAAAACTAACTGATATTTATCACTTTCACACTCTAATAATTATTAATCTTTTCCGGATAATTATAATATTATTTAAAAAAAGAAGCGTTTGTTTTTAGATTTCTATTTTTTATCAGGAAAGTTCACAGCATTCTGCATAAATAGTTAAACATTTATATTAATATTTAATCGTTATTTTTTTTTTTCCTTTACGATCTTGTCATTTTTGTCGTTACGAATGCCTTGTTATTTTTGCAGCAATTCAGTGATGATAAATGTTGCAAGTTGATAACATTTTATGCTTAATCGCGCAAAGATGAAATGTTTCCGTTTTTATAAATAAATGATATAGAAGTGGGGTCAGAGAGAGATAGACGTTTAATCAGATTCAAGTGAATTTTACAATGTAAAGAGAATTTCGAAGTTTAGGGAATATTCCTAAACTTCGAAATTCTCTTTACATTGTAAAATTCACTTGAACCTAAAAGTGCACTCGAGGAAAAAGTCACGCGTTAGTTCGATTTCTTTCATCTGTTATCCAGCTCGTCAAGCGAAGAATGTGCTTCGTGTGCTTGCCCGGCACTTCGATCATTATGAATAAACCACAGGTGCGGTCGAACAATTTTTGTTTCTGACTTTACCATCAAATACAATTTTTTAAAGGTTACGTCATGTCTAAAATTTAGTTCGACTTTGCGTGTTCCGGATAATCGTCTTTTAAGACACACACCATCACGTCTTATCGTAAACGCTAAAAGCTCTTTTACATGTTACGGAATGAAATATTGGCGGAAGTGTGCTTGCATAATGTTGAGGCTTCAGTTTCAGGGCTAGGTCGGCTAGGATAAACAGTTCAGATATTTTAGTGTAATATTATATCTCTACATTAATCTGCTTAGTAAGTAAAATCGGTTTCCGATAATGTTGATTAATTATTGCTGAATTGAAAATGATTATCATCTTATATAATTCATCATCTTATATATTTATCGTCATATATAATTTAATTATATTATAATCATATTCCATAATTAAATTTAATATGAATATAATTATTGTTGCAGTCTGATAATTATTAACTTTTTCGAAATAATTATAATATTTTGAAAAAGAATTTCTTTAAAAATTAGACTTTTATTTTAACACTTAAATTGAAGCTTATGATTTCAGTTGTAATTGTCATCTAAGTGCAAATAAGTAGTTTATATCTTACTTTTATACATCTTATACATTTCTTTGAGACTATTGTCACTCGTACATCTAGAGATATGTTTATATAAGTTAGCTAAATTTAAATTAAATGGAAAAATTTTTTTGAATAAATTAAACAAAAATTATTTTATAAATTATCTCAAAAAAATTAATAATTATCGGAATGTAACAGTTAATATTTATTCGTTAAATTTAATTAAGGTTTAGAAATATATATATAACATTTTTTGAACAACTCTCGAGAAAAAAATATTCTGTAGGATTGATTATATCTGCTTGCTGGACCTCGTATTTCTCTAGGGAGGGAGCAGGTAAACTTCTTCTCGTAACCGAAAATAGCATGAAGAGGTTTTTCCGGTTTTTCTCCCTTCTTAGACCGTCCCTGAAAGGCGCCGTCCTGGTGCCACGTTGTTTGGCGACGTGCGTTAGACCTAAGAGATGAAGGGTGTGCGTCATCACCCAGTTTCAGACATTTGAGCGTGGCAAATCCATCGTCGTCGTCGGCGTCGACATCCTCATCGGTCGACTGCTTTCTTTTGCGCGCGTGCGTGAATTTTTCTCGGTTGATTTAAGGGTTCTTCTGAGGGTCAGCAACCCAAAGTTTCAGAGGGTGTCGTGAGTGATCACACGTATGTATCCTGTTTTTTGCACGTCTTTTTTCTTGTGCTATTCTTCGTGAATTTTTTTTGCTACAGGGCATATCGAGCATAGTGCGAAATCGAGATAAAGTTATTTGCAATGTAGATGTACATTACACACAGGAAGTATAAAGTAATGTTATCAGCTAAGAATAAATAAACCATAAGCGTAAGATAAATAAAAAGTATTAAAAAAAGATATTTCTTGCACGCGTTCAAGTTCTCTTCATGATTTATATAACTTTAAAACTTTTTATATAAATTTAGAGTTAAATGTTTGGATAGATTTTAACTAAAAATTTTAGTTAAATGTTCTATACAATCATTTAACAATTAAAAACTAGATAATTTTGAAAAGAAAAAATAATTTTCTATGTAAAAATTAATTTATTATTTTGAATGTGGAACGTTATTTTTTAAAATTATGTTGACAAACGAGGATCAGAAGGATCAAAAGCTGGTTGTTGGTTGCTTGTTTTTCTGTTTATGAACAAACGTTTCGGTCAATACATCTGACTCTCTTCAGTGTGAACGATATTTACAATATGTATGATTGCTTATGCTCCAACTTATGAAAACATGATATTGGATATTATATTAATTACGTCTTTTATAGTCAATCTACATAAAAATCCTTTGAGAATGTGGAACGAGATCGCATCTGGATGTTTTCCACGTGTTTTAATCGAATTGTTGTGCGCGACTGTTATTTTTTAACATTAGCTCTTATTAAGTAGCAATATTAATTAGCGATGTTATAAGCTCATAATTAATGTAATTTATAAAATATATAAAAAAACAGAATATCCGAAATAGCTTTTGTCAATGATATATAATGTTTTCAAAAACTCGAATTTGTAGAGCTATTTTATATCAGTCTTTCTCTGTTGATCCTCGTGCCGGTTTGCGTAGTTTTTATCATCAGTTTTCGAGGAGTAAATAAATTTATTTACTTATTGTTTTAAATCGAAATTATTAACATATTAAAAAATGGTTCGAAAATAGTTCAAATTGTAGTTTTTCCCTACTGATGTCCGCGAAAATTTCTTCTAATTTTTATTCGTCCTAATGAGGGTAAGAAGGTTGAGCGTCACTGCCTTTTAGGCGATTCCAAGTGTCATAAAAAATTCATTACTTTGATTTTCAATTTTCAATGTTAATATTATTCTCATATGTCGACACATGATGAACTCACAAGATCGATAATGTTGACCCCGGAACTGATGATTCAAGGATCAAAGCAATCAACCCTTGTGTGCACAGCATTCCGTTTACTCTAGTCACGTGAATAGATATATTACTGTAAAATCCTTGTGATCTTCAACCAGAGTGTGACGCTCCATCTACGTTTAATCAATTTCACAGTTATCAAAATCGTCATTACACATGTTTATACAATAATGGAATAACGAGAAAATGGTATTGGTATTTCTCTCGAGCATCTCGCGTTAAATTAAAACGCGGAAGTGTGATACCGTCACACCATATGAAGATTACAGTATATACGAACTCGCCGCACAAGTCGAATAACGTGTCTCTTTCAATTGTCCAATTGCTCGCTGATATTTGTAAATAATTTCGAAGGCAAAGTTATTTCGAGGATTCGCTATTACAACCGGAATTAGTTGCAACCGCGATAATTCTACAATTGAAGTCTCGAATAACGAATATAATTCTCTTACTATTCAAAAACCGTATGATTCTTAAGCTTCTTACTTCACTTTCAGTATCGCATTCGCATAATTTGCTTCAATGCTAAAATAATCGGAAGCACGTGTAAGATTGCGCTATGAAAAGATATAAGATTACGCTTAGCTTACAAAATATGCACGCACATATCAAATTGTTATTTCTTGTATACATTTGGAGGGAAGATTAATACGCAGTTCACAAATTTTGCGATAAAAGAATAATTATAAAAAAATTACGAGTGGCTGCATTTCTGAAGCAAGATATTCTATCTTTAATATGCATTACACGTTGTGCACTCTATATTGCAACACGGAGCGACGCGGATAGTATTATCTTGATTAAACATGAGGTTTCTTGCCTATAGCTTATGCAGCATGCTGATAATCTGTTCAGTAAATGCAATAACACGACGTACGATGTTGACCAATATCCTTTAGATGTGCCAGTATTTTACATACATATGTTCTTGATATTCGATTTTGGTCTTTCACGTGCGAGAAGGCGAAGAGAGTTAGAAATAGATTCTTTCAAGTGTTTTCAGTCTATTGGCTGGGGCTTCATTTTTCTCTCATATAGAACTATGCCTACGTAAAGTGGAACGCAAGCGATATTAACGATATATCAAAGCCGTTTCCTCGTTAAAAATGAAGAGTTACATCCATATAAAATTCATATATAAAATTTATTATTATTCATTTATCACTCATCAAATTAATGTCAATGAGCCCATTAGATGTCCATTAGACACTCGACTATGGTACTATTCAGATGAAAAGCTATTAACTTGAATAAGTCATTTTTGTATAAGTCATCATTTTGAATAAGTCATAAGTCTAAAGTCATTTTTGATACATGAATCATTAGTGTCTTCTTTCATTACAATCTTTATTAGCGTTTTTTTTTATAAATTTATATTTTTTTAACAGATAATAAGAATAACCGAGCATGAAACTTCTTTATAATATTATGAATTGCACAGCTATGTTTTCGATGCATTCATAAAGAAATGTACGGAATTCTCCAACGCGCGCGCGTCTGAAAACTTGCTTAGTACTTACAACCGAATAACGAATTCATCACGTGCTAACCAACCGTCGCTATTCGTTCGTGAACTTCTCATGCCCTTGACGTATGGCTGAAAAATATATAGCACAAGTTGCCTCGCGAAATTACAAGCATGGAGCACGTCACGTCTTGTCACAATACACGCTGCGTGTTGGCATATCAAGATGCTGTATAAAAATAGTTCAAAAATAATATCGTTGTAATAATAATTAATATGTGATACACTTTAATCATTCTCGTCAATTTGAAAATATTATATGGCATTTGGAGCAATTTTATCCGCTATCAAAATGTATATTTTAAAGATAAGATTATTATAAGAATATTTAGAGTTTCCAGACGCTGAAAATTCTTTACATTTCTTTATCGATTTTTCTAAAATATAGCTGTACACGTTATAATAATAATAACAATTTATATATATATAATTAATATGACATACTTTAATCATTGTTGTTAATTTTAGAGTACTTTAGAGTTTATATGCACTTAAAGCAAGTTTATTCGCTACCGAAATGCTATTAAAATATTTTAGAGATAAGATAATAAAGACGTGACAGGACAAACCGTATAAAAATGACGTTACTAAATTGTTGCAATAAATCCTTTATCCTGACAATTAACATATTGTAGTCAAATGAATAATAAATATGATACGATAGTATATCAACTGGAGTGATATGCGTAAATTATTCGAATTATATTTCTCAGTTTAAAAGTGATAATGTTATCCGGTTGCGGTTTTTAGATATGAGATAATAGTATCTCAATTTACACATAAGCTTTGCAAATGTTTGTTAATTGTTTCGTTATTTAAAAGCTAGTATAGAACTGTCTAAAAAATTATTTTGACCAATTTATTTCTGTTTCTTTTGTAAAGTTGTCGAGAATCATTTTCGCTCTTTGATATCTTTTTTTGCCGGAGAAAAATGCTATCCAAGTGACAAAAAAGATATGTATTATATATGAAGATATCGTGGACTAACAAGCAAAAAGCAAGTCATCCTTTTTATTGTTTAAAAAGCTGTATATATCATTACGCATAAACATAGCATGATTATCTTAAGAGATGTATTTTGATTTGAAAGTACCTGAAAAGTCAAATATAATTTAGAAAAAATTTAAAAATCATTTAAACACAAAATACATTTAAACACAAAATACATTCAAACACAAAGATAAAAAAACACTCGGCCGATCATCCGTCACTGGCGACAAATTATGGCTGTGATTGATTTAAAAATAAATTTATGATATGCTGTTATTGTAAGAGTCCAGTATACACACACACACACGCGCGCGCGCTCACCACACACACATACAATATACATAATAGGTAGATTAGAAGAGCTAACAAGAAATTCTTAACTTTAGTTGCCGCCTGTTCGCGCTCAAAACTAGTTCTCTCATACGTCTATGAGTGTGTGAATGTTGATTTGTTAAAAAGAAACTTTTATTGGTTTTCTTGTCAAGTTATTTTTACAGCTTACGAATATTGTAACAACACCTGTGGTTTGTGAGTAAAATTGCTTTTACAATTGAATTCGATTATACAATTAATATTTTTATTGTATTAAGCCCGCGCTTTAAACGATTTATAATGCACGACGGAATTCAAAATAGAAATCTATTTATTAATTTTATGTAATAGAAAACATTCGAGGAATCATCGTATTTGAATCATATAAGAATCATATCGGTAGAAAACATCAGAAAAAAAAATGTTTCCAATGTTAAATCGGATTTAAGGATTCCAATTTAACATTGAAATCCTTAAATCCACATAGAATTACAAATAGAATTCTGGCTCCGAATTTGATCGCAATTGAGAAAGTCCGAAGCGGACTTTCAGTAAAGAATTTAGAAATACTTTTATTGTACATCTCTTATGCCCGATTCCACCAACGAAGATTAACTTTAATCTCGGTTCAATTTACTCTTCACCTTTTTCTAATTTTTAGAACTAGAAAAAGATGAAGAGTAAGTTGAACCGAGATTAAAGTTAATCTACATTGGTGGAAATGGGCATTAATCTTTATCTTTATTATACATTAACATCTTTTATGCTGTAATATTTAAACACATTTAAACATTTCGATTAGGATAATTCAGTGAAATATTAGATTACATGAGGGTGATGTTATGTTTTGTTGTTTTACTCTTTGCAGATGAAATGATTCAATGTGGATTGTAAATAATTCTTTCGTGTTTTCTTCCGATTTATCGTCGTCACAGTCTCGCTCTAGTAACATGATACTCTGCGATATACAATTGTACAATGCACTTAAATGTTTTATATCTCTATCTGCAGGTATGTAGATAAACAGAGATTAAAAGATATATCTTACAGTTGACTTTTCGTACATACCATGCAATTGTTGCACACTACCTGTTATTATTCTGATCAATACTGCTGATAAGTAGTAGTGATATCTGTAAATACATAGTATTTCGCAAGAAAAATGGAAAAAAAATGAAAGAATAGAATCATTGTCAGGATTTATTGACAGTCATGTGTGCATCGTGCCATAGTACGCGGCTAGTTGGTCTCCATTGATTTGTGTGAGAAACTTTTCACAATCGGCATTACTTAATCGTTTTTAACTTACTTTACTCGACTTTCGAGCGGACGAAATTATCGTTGTTTGTAAAACTTTCATAACACGTTTTCCTTAGACACGCGTGACAAGTTGAGACACGCGAGATTTTCTTGCACTGACGTGCATTGCAATTTCTGAAATAATTTTCTGCAACGCGTGATATTCTTTATCATTTCACAAGTATGAATCATAAATAAATGAGTTGTGATAACGCATTTGCAAACTCGTTTACAATTGAGATTTTATAAAACTTTGAAAAAATATAATTTTGTAAAATTTTAAATTATAAAAGTTTTTAAAATTTTTAGCTTTATAAAATTTTATAAAATTTATTATTTTATACTAAAATTTGCATTTATAATATTTACATTTATAAATATATTTTATAAAATTAATACGAATTACGAAATAGACAACAAATTTGCTGCCACAGCAAATCTTACACTGTCGTAGCAAATATGTTAGTTATTATATAACAAAGAGATTTGTTACGCGTACTAATTTCACTTGCAAAAAATAATTTTGTTAAATCAAAACTGATGTTGCTGTTATAACAAATTGATTTTTATTCACAGCAATAATTTTGCTGAAACGAATAAAATGCCCTCATTAGAAATAAATTATCTTGTCGTAGTAGCAAATTATGTGTCTTTACAAATAAATGTATTTAGTGAAATTTATCTATTTCTCTTGACAAAACAGATTTTGCTGAAATATCGAGTAATCTGAAAACGACGATTTCGTTGCAATAGCAAATTTCTTTTTTTTTCGCGCAAAGATCTACGTGCAGTAATGTACAAATTCAGCCAATTAAATTTTAATTGCATTTCTTTTTTCAGCCAGAATCCGATGTGTATGATGAAAGGGGCTTATTAGTATGCTGGATAAGCGACGGCTTCATGCCTCCGGTACATCGCCATGCACCCTCATCTTTGTGGTCGTTTTGGCACTAACTGGATGCTTCTCGTTTTGGATACACATCGATGGTTCAGGATCGCCGATCCCCTACTCCAGCGGCGGTGTGGCCGCGCCAGGATATATCCTTATATATCCCGGGAACGTCACGTCCTCCGCGCAGCCCTATTCGATAAACGAACTTCCGTCCGATGATAAATCTACGCTAATCAACATCACGGACTTCAGGTTCACCATGAATCACAATCCTTGCAACCGTACGCAACCGTTGTTGTTGATGTTGGTTCACTCGGCGCCCGGGAATTTCCCGAAGAGGCATGTTGTGCGGGAGACCTGGGGTCAACAAGCGCCGGACGTGACTTTATTGTTTCTCGTGGGATATTCGGAAGAGTATCAATCTAGGCTCGAGGAGGAAAACAAGAAATATCAAGACTTAATACAGGGAAACTTTCTTGATGCCTACAGAAACATGACCTATAAGCACGTTATGGGATTAAAGTGGGCTACTTATTATTGTCCAAGTAAGAATTTTCACGCTTCAATTATAATTATAGCTCATTTATTCGATTTGAATTACATTGTTTATAATATAAACATATATTATCAGACATACAAATATATATATTTTGTACGTATAAAAATGTACATTTTAACATTTTAGACCATGCATTTAAACCAATCATAAAAATGAATAAAATATACATTTTATTAATTTTTATGCCTTAGAATCTTCTATCATATCATTTGGTAGACTAGAACTTTACTGTGATACATTGAAGTCTTATATTTTATAAGAAAGAAATGGTCTAAAATGCTAAAATTTTTAGATAGATTTTCATCCTTTATTTTTTCTAATCACGTATAATAAATTATTTATCCTTACATTACGAATAATACATGTTCTTATCTTTTTTCAGGTGCCAAATATATACTCAAATTAGATGATGACGTTTTTGTTCATTTACCGGCCATGCTGGATTTTCTGACGCATGGCCTCTCGCCGTGGGGTGCAAGACGTCTGATTCTCTGTGATCTTCTGTCGGCTTCCGCAGTGAAGAGATCCTGGCGTTCGAAATGGCGGGTCTCTCCTCTGGAGTATCCCGGTAGACTTTATCCCGCGTATTGTGCCGGATGGGCGATCCTGTACTCCCCCGATAGTGTATTTATATTATATCGTGAGGCTCAGAAGGAGCCGTATTTCTGGATCGATGATGTACACATCACCGGGACACTGGCTAGGAAAGTAAATTTAACACAAACCTCATTACACTCTTGGGTGCTCACAACCGAGAGCATGCGGGACTTATTGTCGAACCCAAGTGCTCGACGAGATTTCCTGTTCGGACCTCCGGATCTAACGGAGAGCGGGATACGCGCCTTACATAGTCTGGTTACTAAACCACGGCCTAGCAGCGAAAGCCTATTGAATTAAACGTCTAATAGAACAATTTCGTTATACTGAGTCACGGAAGGGAGGAAAGGAAAGGAGATACAAATAGCGAGTATTCTCGTACTTTCCGCATAATCCTAAAATACTACATCGCATCAGTATGTCTGTACGATAGTTCAACGTAAGTGTTCGATTATTTGCACAATGTACAAACGCCATGTTATGTATAATGCATACGTAATAAATGCGTTAAATATATGTGCATATGTGTATGTAGATATATAAATAAATTCATATACATATACACATGCAGACGCAGTAAACACATATGCATGTGTAACAATATTATTTGCGATTGTTTTACGTAAGACTTAAATATTTGTTCTTAAGTAGCACTCAAATAAGTTCTATTTCTGACATTCAATTTCATTTTCTAAATCTTTTTCATCGATTATTCTAATCAGGGCTTGTATAATTGTTGAGAATAGTAACATGCTCAGTCTGCTTAGATTTTCAATTTTACGAATGTTTTAATTATTAAAAATAATTTGCAATACAATTGCAGTTGATACCTGATTTTTTGATATATAGATTAGTCTTTCAGCCGTCTGGCTTTTACACACGCTTATGCACGCACATACATTTTTGGATTTCTGCGATTGAACGTGGAAATCGAAAGGGATATTTTATTGTAATAAATTAATTTTGAGACATTTATATGTAAACAATATATTTCGCAATATATTCTTTGGTTGTGTAGGCACAAATAATAATTAACTAATTTAATAGACTGTTTATAAGCCCTGGTTAACAAATTAAATTAAATCAATTGTAAAATCCGAGTATTAACTCATTATTATAGAAGGACAAAACGGCAGCTATTTTTTTATTTATACTTACAAAAAATGCCAACAATGTGAAAGGATAGTGTAATATTTAAATGACGGATGAAGGATGACGGATAGTATTAATATTTAAAAGCTGCAAGAATTCTACGGAAAACTTACGTATCTCGTGATCGTGAAACATCCTCTTGCAGTAACAAAAGCTTGCGGGAAGCGAAGAAATGACGGACTTTATTGTAAATTTACCAATCGGCGATAAGCAATGGAACTTCGTCATGGAGCAACATTTAATGTACTTAAATGTAATGTAATAACAAACAAATTAAAGATATGACATTGTTACGCAAGGACATTGAGGAGTCGAACTAAATATTGTTACGTAGCAACAAGTACAACCCCAAAACAAGGGTCCACTCGCAATTAGGTACAGAGATCGCAGATATTTGTCCGTTTTTGAATGTCTATAAATTTTTTATGTGAATCTGTTGAATCACCACGATTATATTTAGTATTGCGAAGGTACGTGCCTGTAAACTGTAACGTGAAACTCAAGCATGAAACTTGAGCTAGCTTTTTAGTTACCGTGATTTCTTTAGAGTCGATGGTCGATGTGATAATTTCCATATTACTTCTCAATATCGTACCGTTTCTTTTCATCTTAAAATACAACGAATGTGTATGTCTACGGAATAAAATACGCAGAATTCCACTCGCTAACGCAACACTAAATGCGAAGCCCAAAACTTTCTTGTTGTGACGCAACAGAAAGGAACAGAAAGCTCCGGCTTTCTGCCATCACCATTTAAGTATTCCAAAACTGGACAGCGTATTCGTATTATTATAGCACAAAGAAATTGATGGCTATTAGTTACTGAATAATCTCACGTATTATGTCTCATGTGTTCTCAGTTTTTATTTATGTATCGAGTTTTTCTTTACATAGTACTGTATTATGTATCATTTCTAAAAGGAGGAATTACAATCTCTTATTGCGATAATGTATAAAGTACGATCGCATAGCATAATACAACAATTTTTGTGATGGAGTAAATACTTATAATTTCAATAAATAATGGATTATTTAAATTACACAATGTATTTTTCATTTTTATTCGCATTGGCTTTATGTTACTTTTTATTAATTAAATATTATGTAGTTGTAAATTATATCAAATATATGATTTAATAAATGAAACGTACAAGAATGAGCTCACGAGGCAAAAAAGTAGTGTTTGTACTTGAGTAAGTATAATAACTTTACCTCTTCGGGAAGGGCGACAAAGAGAGTAAAAGTAGTCGATACGTACAATCGGATATATACTTTATTGGTCCAGCTGTTTAACTACGTAGAACTATTTATAAAATCTTACAAAATGCTCAACGTGTTGCAATAGGGAAACGTTACTTAAGTATATTTACAAAGCAACGGAGTTACGCGATTTCTAAGAGTCGATTGACAACAAGCTGTTATACATTAATATGATTATCGCAGGTTTTTCGAACATCTCGATTACGATTTCATGATATTTCAGATTTAAGATATTTTCGTCGTAAATGCAACGTGATTGTACGAATATCTCCAAGCTCGGATTTTGATCTAACTAGAAAGACTTTACTGCAAATATTTAATTAAACAATTCGTACATAAAGTTTTAAAAAATGTTAAATGCCATGCAATATTGTGAGGCACTTTTTGTGTATATATCTATTTTGTAGATATGCACGATCAATTTTTAAAAATTATTGTGAAGATTATAACTTGTGATATAACTATCGGTATTTGTATCGATAAATAAAGTGGGATTATCAGATTTCGATTTCTATATACATTTGTTTGATTACTGCACGATGTAGTATTAATAAAAATAATGTAAAGTACAGAAGCGCTTTGTATAAAACTTTTATACCAGCAAATGTTATAAAGGACTTAAAAATAATCGCAAATAGTTTTAAATTTGTAAATTTATTACTGTCAGAATTAGTAACGTCTTTAAATTACATAATAATAATTTCGATCAAGCATGATTCTCTTAAATGTTAACCAGCTAGCCATCCTTTAATTTTTTATCGATTCCATTACACAAAAGTATTTACACATGTAAAAATATGAAAAGTTTCTTAATTATTTCTGTTTCAATTTTCTGCTTTCATGAAATTCAGTAACATTGACAAACATTAATGTATACTTTATAATTATACAATAGGAAAAAACCAGTAATAAAATATTAAAAAATAAAATAGGCACAAAGAACGATAATTTTCATAATTCGCAATTCCTAGTAAAAAAAATGATGATTTTTTTTTTTTGCTATGGGGGATGTTTTGGGATATTATTATAATCTTCCTGTTTAAAGATACGGACTATGTAGTATGGTATCCTATGATTCCAGCTGTTGACATGTATTTGGTCAGTTCAAAATACTGTAATTATAAAGGTAAATTATGATAAGAGTAAATTTCTACAAAAAAAAGAATAATGTATTAAATTAAAGCGTTGTATATAAAAAAAGTTTAAATAGATATGTATATGTGTAAATATACTTGCATCATCTTTTTCAAAAATGACTATAAATTTAATATTCCTATTATGTAACAATTTTTAGGAAAAAATTACAGAAATGTTCTATAGATTTTTGCTAAATATAAAAATGCTATGGCAAATTTGACAAAAATGATTTTACTAAACATTTAAGAGAAGAAGCGGTAAAATGGGCATATATTGTCGATCTGTGTAAATTCCGTACTGTACAAGACAAGTGAGTTGTTTTACAATCACGATATTTGTACAAACAAATTTTGTGGCATTATTGCCCTATGCTGGATAAATTATTTTAATATTAAATAACCAAATATTGTAGTTAAATATTTGTATAAAATATTTTTTTTTTTGTTACAATGCAGACTTTTTAAATGGAGAGAATGGATATACTATAAAGGTTTAATGACAGCAAACTACAGTGCTTGGTCCAAAGTACTGGTATGGCATAAATGGCATAAAGTATATGATAATGCACTTTTAGAATATTTAACTTGCTCTGCAGATCCTCGCACTATCTAAATTAATAATGATACATGGATTTTATTCTAGAGTAACAAACAATAAAACTAATATTAATATTGTTTTTCTTATTGTTGCAAGATATGCAAAAAATGATGTAGTGCTCGATTATATATTCAACAGTTTTAAATTCTTTAAATTCAGTTAGTATAGAATTCAGTGTAATAGAAGAAAAATTTATATTTATTTATATCGTCTATTATATCTTCAAATAATCTATTTCAGATAACTGAATTCGTGGAAAGTAAATTTGTAAGTCTCAGTGAAAAGTCGACTAGTTGATGCAGTTAAACAAAAAATAAAAAACAAAAATTGGAATACGGAAGATGAGTTACAAATCACGGGCGCATCGGTAATATACGGTAATATGAAAAAGAAATATGCAAATAACTCAATCCATGGAAGAATAAAATTTTACTTATTGCTTATATATTAATAATTACCATTTATATATTAATAATTTTTGTAATCCTCTTCTCATTATATTAAATATTACTTTCTAATTTTTAATCGTTCCATGTTTGTTTCAACTATTTTTAATATTTTATTTATCTAATATAAAACATTAATTAATATTTATATATATAAATATAAGTATTTTATTTATTTCTCTAATAAATTGTAAATTTTTGTTATGTTTGTTATTCCTTTTTATACATTGAAATTTTATATTTTATTTTTTTTTTTTAACATTATAACATCTTTTATAATAAAGCTTAATAATTTATTTTTTGACGAGCAACTCTCTTCATTTATTCGTAGCAATGTATAAAAGTTTATGTTAATAAATTTATAATTTAATACAAATCGATTATGTCCGAAAAAATATTAAATGTGTTGCATCTTGACATATATATATAATTCTAAACATGATTTACCTTAAAAACACAATTTTCTACACATTTCTTGCAACAATAGTTAAAAACAACATACAAATTTACTTTCTATATTTTATGCACAAATTTATCCGATTGGATATCAACAGTTAATAGCTTCTCCATTACGTTAGTAGAGTTTCCTGCTGCGTAACCTCTTAGAAACACTATTTACATTATATGATGTATTTATCATGTTAGCTTCCAATATTTTTCTTAGTATTCGATGATTCCTCGAAACAGTAAGATAGCAATTAAATTTATATACCTCTGGCATTCGCAATTCAAGACGGTGTTAACTGTACTATTGTTACAAATTGTTATTTGTTATAATGTACTGTAATTTGAAACATAATTTTAAACTATAGAGGTGAGTTACCATAAGTGAAATATTTCTCATTAAAAATATATAAATTTCTAAAACACAATAGATATAGCTTTATATTCTTCAAAACATATTCTTTAGAGCTGATAAACATATTTTACGATTCTTTTAAATTTTTTCTTCTTCGATTTATACTACATGAGGTGAGATAAACGTATTATAAACAATTATCTATTATTTGTTTTAATGTAAAATTTTTTAATAAAATTTATGTCAAACGTTAAAATCAATTATTTGAAAAATTATAAATTATAAGGGTTACAATAATTCAAAATCAAATTAAAAAATAAAGGAGCGAAAAGAGCTACAATAGTTACTACATATCGTAGTAATATATTCTAAGTGTCCGCTAACTCGAAAAAAAAACGAGATGGAAGAGTCCGAAAGAAATGTATAAACTGCAGTTTATACATTTCTTTTCTTTTGCATTGGCGGACACTTAGAGATGGAATCTATAACTGCGAAATGTCAACTACGTGATTATGTAATTTATTCGTGCAACCCAAATTATTGTAAGAGTTATATTATAATTTGAATGATCGCGTGCGTTACATTTGTTATTTTGACACTGAAGAAATATGATGACAGGTCGAAACGCTGTTTTGTATGATTTATAATTTCAATACACACCGTTTTCGCACAAAAAATTGCATTGGTTCTTTTAGCTTCTTCACTTTTCATTTCAATTATTTTAATTTTTGCAAAATTTGTTGAAGACATCGATTGTGTTTCTTGAAACTTAGTGTATATATGATTACAATAAATAGTTACTTAATTATCTCTAACACATTATAAGAATGTAATTTTCGTAAAAAATAGAAATTAGTTTCTCTTACTTTTTGTATTTTTAGTATTTTATAAATTTCATATATACTTAATATTTTTACATATTTGAGAAAAATTTTTGAACAAAAATTATGTTGCTGATAAGATTCTCTATAACCTCTCGTATCTAAAAATTCATTTTTTTTTTTATTAGGATTAGAAATAATTCTTTTTCTGTTTCAGCCCTTTTTCATAAAAATTCTACACCGCTTTAGTACGATTAACTGTAAATAATTTTATATAATTTTTACTTTTCTTATATAAAAGTTCAATAGAATGTGTTGCAAATTATGTATTTTTTTCTAATCAAAAAATTCTTTCTGCAGATGCTTCAAATAAAAATTAGTATGGCATTCCGACATATTTTATTAAATGTCAAATTAATATTAATCGTGATAATTATGTCTACTGCAAAATTTACGAAAAATGACACTAAACTGAATTACAATGTTTTGCATGGTACTTATTTAAAACCATTGCATTATGATGTCGAAATAAAATTTGACAGAAATATCTTTTCTGCGAAATGCAATATTACCATCCAGACTAATCGTCCAACGAGAAATATAACTATGATGAATTCAAAGATTTTCGGAGTAGCAAGATTTGACTTGATTAACAACAATAGTAATCAAATAATCAACTTCTTGAAATTTTCATTTATCAATAAAACGTACCTTCATCTTGATTTTAACCAGTCATCAATAGATTTATTATATTCTGGTACATATATCATAAAAATGACATATGTCAGTAACATAGATGACGGAGACTTTTTCGAATCTTTCCACATGAAAGAAAAATATGAAATGTAAGTTAATATAATCAAATTTTTTATCAAATTGTGATAATAATTTTATATTAATCACAGATTTAAAATAAAATAGATTAAATAAAGTAATAAGAGCAGGAGAACTATTTCCATATTTTGACGAGCCGGTATTTAAATCAACCTTTAATATTTCCATCAAGCACCATAAAAGCTATACATTTTTGTCAAGTATACCGATACAAAAACAAGTTGAAGATATGGATAACATGATGTGGACTCAATTTGACACATCACCTTCAATGCCTGCTAAATATTTAACAATTGTGATGACAACATACAATTATAGCTTAATTTATTTAACTTCTACTACAATTTTCAAATTTTGGTCTAGAAAAGAGATAACAGAACAAGTGCGATATGCAATCACTATTACCCAAGGAGTCGTACGCTATTTGGCACAAAAGAATACAAGAAAAATATCAAAAATAGATTACATTGTAACTAACGACTTTCAAGACAGTAACATAAAGACACCGGGATTCATTCTATTAAGGTAATACTCATTAATATAAACAAAAATTAAAATCAAAATTAAAATTAAATAAATATATTTATCTATAATATTGTAAAACAAAAAAAATATTTTAATGTTAATATGATAATTAAAAAATTACTAAAATATATCTTGCATCACTCTTTCTGATAAAATTCTTATGTTTATTCTTGTTTTTATTTTAAACAAAAAATTTTAATAATTATTTTTACTTCAAATCGGACTTTAATTTAGATTTCATTATTCAAAGCATGAAAGATAATTGCGATTTACGTTTTACGTACAAGTAATATGTTACAAAAGCTTATTTTTTTCCACCAATAATAATGAGACAAAATCAACAAAACATTTCGCACGTAATGCTGATGCAGAAATGCTCAAAATAGTTTTTCCCCATTTATCTTAAATAAATTCTGTGTAAATGTCTAAGTAAATAGTTATTGCTATGTTTTTTTATTCAGAATATAATGTATATTGTTTGCTAAAAATATATAAAAACACAAGGTTGTTTAAATATAACATTCTTTTTCTTGTCAAATTCATATTTAACTTTATTACTGATTTATCTTAAAATTTAAGTTTAACAAAATTTAATTAATGTTTATTTGTGTCTGCGTGATAAATTGTATCTACTATAACGTCAACACCAAATTTATTAAATTGCAAAATTATAATATAAAAATTTTAATTTTAATAAAATTTTAAATTTTTAATACTTGAAAACAATTTGTAGGGAAGAAGATATTAGGTATAATAATACATTACATCCCGTTCGCAAAATAGAAGTGGCAAACTTAATAGCACGTGAAACGATTTCTTATTGGCATAATGATGTGTTTTTGTGGTCAAAAGAAGGATTTATTACGTTTCTTGCAGCACATATTTTGGATCAGGTTTTTATATATTTTTACTATTAGTATGCTGCAGTTTTTGATTTTATAATATAAACGACCAAATGTAAATAGCAACTGTCAAACTAAATACATGTTGCCAAAATTCAAATACTCGACTACATATTTCCTCGATCATATCACGCTTTACAGACTCGGTCATATTATCGCATGGTGGATTTATTTGTCGTTCAAACACAACAGGAATATTTACGTTTCCAAACTCTTCCTATAAATTCTCTGCTATTTAGATCAATTTTTCAATATATCAAATGTAAGTTTAAGTAAATGTAACTAAAACATTACTTATAGTTAAAGAAAATATAATTTAAAAACATTAATAATTGAACGTAAATTTTTAAATTTTGTAGTACAGTTTAAGAAAACTTAACTACAAATCCATTAAAATACAACTTATTTATATATAAAACTAATCATAAGTAGATTAAGAGTAAAAATTAATACTATTTTAAAATACTAATTACTGTAATATGATTAGTAATTAATACTATATTAAAAATAAAAATAAATATCTAGTAATCAATAGTAATTAATACTACATTAAAAGTAAAGAAAAACTACTTAACAAGTACTTTATAATATGAATTGTCACAGCATCCATTATATGGCGCATATTATATCATATATTATCTGATACTGTGTTTTGGACAAGTATCAACACGTATATAGACATACAGTGAGTAATATCTTTTTATATCTTTTAATAGTGATAATAATGACGTATAAAATGAGAACAGTAGAACAGATGACATGCTTCAAATTCTACTATTGAAAAACATAGAAATTAATCATTTTAAATTTAAATCACTATTCTTTTAGTTACTCTTTATGTAAAGAATTTTAAATAACATGGTGGAAAGATTATTAATAATATATAATATGATATATTAATTATTAATAATAATTAATAAATATTATTTATATTATTAATAATAAATAATGTAATTTTTCAATTGATAATAAAAATTTTTGCAATATTAATTTTTCAGGTATAATCAGATAAACGCGACAGATACTAATAACTCATCTACTATCGTATCATTTTGGGACGTTGTGGAAAGTGCTCTAGGTATAACGAATAGTACACGTAACTTTAATATACAAAATGTAGTCAATATTTGGTTAACGAAAAGACATTGTCCTATACTGTACGTGACACGAAATTATTCTACTAACTTAGTATCAATCTCATATATTAATTCTAATAATACACTATTTTCTGACATAAAACAATATGAAATATATGTGGTATATACGACGAAATCACTCATGAACATCGAGACACATCACTTTTGGCTATCTACACTAACACCATACCATTATATATCACACGAGATTGACAATGATGATTGGATCATTCTCAATTTAGAACAAGTTGGTAAATATTAAACAGTAGTTTTATTATTCTGCTGACTTTAATTTCTATACTGGATGTTTCATTATTCTATGTTTAATCATTAGAAATATGTCATATATTTAATATATTAATATATGTAGCCACAATTATGCACTACTCGCAACAATTAAAAGATAAAAAAAAATTGCAAAAGAAAAGCAAATCTTTATTTTAATTTTTTGTTAAAAAAATTGGGCTATAAAAACAACAAACGGCATTCAAAAGTGTAACTTTGAGCTTTTAAACGGTTTTCTGTGGAGTTCTGTATAATAATATTTTCACGGTTAAAAGCGATCAAGACAATGTAACGAATCTTTATTTAGTTTTCGAATATTCGGTCAAAATATTGCACAGCAATCAGCAAACATTCAAATTAAAAAAAAAAATTTTGCTACAAATTTCAAAATGCTTTATTCTGAATTAAAATACAATGATTTATTACGGAATTATAATGCTTTAAAAATTGCTTTTTATAAATAAATTTTTCGATCGTTTAATTGTTGCGCGTAGTGTACTTAACATTTCGGCCAATGTTGATGTAAAATTTACATTTTTAGCATTAATTTATTATTAATTTTTTACACATTTTAATAACAAATTAATTTTTTGAGAAAATATATAAAAGAAAATAATAAAATTTACAAGAATTTTTTAATAAATTTGATGAAGAAGCTGTAATAATAAAAGTATTTTTGTGTCATAGGGGACTATCGAGTCAATTATCATTCCGATTACTGGCAAAAACTTGCCCATTGTTTGTATTATGAAAATTATACCAATATTCATGTTCTCAATCGAGCTCAAATCATCGATGACACGGTTTATTTTTTGACGCATAGACATCAACTCAATTTCACCATGTTTTGGGATATTACAAGTTTTCTACTTAAAGACACAGACTATGTAGCATGGTATCCCATGATTAAAGCTGTTGAATACATGACGTGCATCTGGCCGGTTCAAAATACTGCATCTATAAAGGTAAATTATAATGAAAGTAAATTTCTATAAAAAACAATAAGGTATAATATTAAAGCACTCTATATAAAAGAAGTTAAATAAATATGTATATGTGTAAATATACTTACATTAACTCTTTCAAAAATAACAATAAATTTCATATTTTTATTATTTAACCATTTTTAGTGGCCACTTAAAGAAAAGTTCTATAAACTTTTACACGAAATAGGATACGATGACAAATATGACGAAAGTGATTTTACTAAATATTTAAGAGAAGAAGCGGTAAAATGGGCATGTGTTCTCGATGTTTATAAATGTAGACAAACAGCGGCATTTCAATTAGAAAAACATCTTGAAAGTTCTGCAGAAGATAAGTAAGTTGTTTTATAGCCACGATATTTGTAGCACTATTGCTCTATGCTAATTAAATTATCTTAATATTAAAATATAAAATATTGTAGAGTTAGATATTTGTGTAGAATATTTCTTTTTTCGTGAATATGCAGACTTTTCAAGAAAGAATGGATATACTGTAAAGGTTTAATGACATCAAACTTACTTACTTGGAACAAAGTGTGGAATAAATGGAAGGCAACATCTGATAATACATTTTTAGAATACTTAACATGTTCTACAGATCTTTTCATAATTCAAAATTATTTAGAATTAATAATAACAGATAGAGTGTTTAATAATGCAACAAACAGTAAGAGAAATGCTAATCTTTTTCTTCTTATTGTTGCAAAACATGCAAAAAATAGTATAGTGCTCGATTATATATTCTCCAATTTTGAATTCTTAGAATTTAGTTTAAAAAAGTAATTACATTTTTATTTAAATATATTTTAATATTTATAAATATTTATTACATTTATTAAATATATTACTTTGTTTTTGTAGGCAAATGGACCAGATTGCCATCTTAATTGTAATTATAACGCACGAGCATAACGAAAACCAATTCAGAAAGGTGTATTTTCCTATATGCATATAACATTCTCATTACTTGACTCTTTTATATTGAACTTATTTATATTTGTCATATACGTGACATGTCTGATCGCAGGAATTTATGATTTCTTTATCTGTAGTGAGAGAAAAACATATATTTATTAATGTCGTCTGTTGTATCATCAAATAATCTGTTTTAGATAACTGCATTCATTATAAATAATGACAACCTAGTGCATAAAAACCTAGTTAATGTTATTAAACAAAAAATAAGAAAACGAATATTCGAATACGGAAAACGAGTCACAAACTACGGAAGCACCGGAAGTACGAGAAAATAGTATGCATACAACTCAATCCATGGAAGAAAATCATTTTATTTCTTGTTCACGTACATTCATAGATATATTAATCATTTTTGTAATCCTCTTTTTATTATTGTATTAAATATTACTTTTTAATTTTAAATTGTTCCATTTTGTTCCAATTATTTTTAGTGTTTTATTTATTTAATTTTTGACTAACTAATACTTGTATACATATACAGGGTGTTCCGCACAAGGTTAATCACCTCTCGGGTGCAGGTAAAGCAAGTTCAACCGAGTAGAAAAGTTTTCTTCCGTTTTGCGATTTTTGCAATAATTAATAAGAAATTAATTAAAGAAGATCGGCCAATTCGCGCGAGTCTAAGCGCGCGGCGAGAAGAGACAGCCCACTGTTACGTGGTCGCTAGGACGCAAAGATCTAGCGTTACGCACTGCTCGTAAGTTGCCGTTGTCAATTGTAGAGCGCTCCTCCCAACTTTATTAACCGCTTCATCGCGTGTCTAGTAACCAAATAACAGTGGATTGTACCGCCATGGGTCTCTTCTCGCTGCGCACTTAAACTCGCGCAAATTGGCCGATATTTTTTAATTAATTCCCCATTAATTATTGCGAAAATCGCAAAATGGTAGAGAACTTTTCTACTCGGTTTAACTCGCTCTATCTACACACAAGAGGTGATTCAGCAATTATCGGACACCCTGTATATACATAAAAATTATTTACTTTAAAAGTATAATTTTCCACACATTTCCTGTAATAGTTGAAAACAACGTACAAATTTAATTTCTATATTTAATGCATAAATTTATCCGATTAGATATTAACAGTCAATAACTTCTCCATTATGTTATTAGAGTTTCCTACTGCGTAACCTCTTAGAAACACTATATACATTACATTATGTATTTATCATGTTAGCTTCCAATATTTTTCTTAGTGTTCAATGATTCTTCGAAACAGTAAGATAGCAATAAAATTTATATACCTCTGGCATTCGCAATTCAAGACGGTGTTAACTGTACTATTGTTATAAATTGTTATTTGTTACAAGGTACTGTAATTTTAATAAACACAATTTTTATCTATAAAGGTGAGTTATCATAAGTGAAATATTTCTCATTAAAAACATATAACAAATTTCTAAAACACAACAAATACAGCTTTATATTCTTATTACATATTCTTTTGTGCTGATGAACATATTTAACGACTTTTTTAAGTTCTTTCTTTCTCAATTTATACTACGTGAGCTGAGATAAACGTAATAATTATCAATCGTCTGTTTCAATGTAAAAGTTTTTAATAACATTTATATCACACGTTAAAAACTAATTATTTTGATACTCACAAAATTTATTGAAACGATCGATTGCGTTTCAAGAAACCTAATGAAATAGTTGCAGTGAAAAGTTATTCAATTATCTGTAACATTGTAAGAACGCAATTTTCTGTAAAAATAAAAATTCGTTTCTCTTACTTATTGCCCGGGTAGCACATGTTTGTTTCATATATGTCCTCCCAACGAACATACATACATTGGATAGATTTCGGAAGCATATATATAACGAATAAGTGCTAACTTGCATTTTCAGCATTATATAAACTTTATATATATTTAATATTTTCAGCCTTATATTTAATAAAAAAGATTGGACAAATTATATTACACATAAAATTCCATATAATTTCTCGTAATTAAAATTTCGTTTCTTCTTGCGCTACTATCAGAAATAATTCTTTTTCTCTTTTTGCCCTTTTTCATAAAAATCCTACACCGCTTTAGTACGATTAACTGCAAAAGTTGTTATATATAATCTTTATTTTTCGTATATTAAATTAAATAGAATGTGATGCAAATGTATGTGTTTATTTTTAATCAAAAAATTCTTCTTGCAGAGGCTTCAAATGGAAATTGGTATGGCAATCCGACATATTATACTAAATATCGGATTAATATTAATACTAACAATTATACTATCTACTGGAAAATTGACACAAAATAAGACTGAACCGAATTACAATGTTTTGAATGGCACTCGTTTAAAACCATTGCATTATGATGTCGAAATAAAATTTGATGGAAATATCTTTTGTGGGAAATGCAATATTATCATCCAAATTAATCGTCCAACAAAAAATATAACTGTGATACGTTCAAAGATTTTCATTATAGTGAAAATTGACTTAATTGACAACAATGATAATCAAACAATCAACATCCAGAAATTTTCATTTATTGATAAAACGTACATTTGTTTTGATTTTACCCAACCATCAGGCGATTTATTATCTCCTGGTACGTATATCTTAAAAATGATATATGTCAGTAGCATATTAGATGACAGAGACTTTTTTGAATCTTTCGACATAGTCAAAGAAAAAGACAAAATGTAAGTTAATATAATCAAATTTTTAATCAAATTGTGGTATTAATTTTATATTAATCATACATTTAAAATAAAATAGATTAAACAAAATAATAAGAGCAGGAGAACTATTTCCATATATTGACGAGCCGGCATTTAAATCAACCTTTAATATTTCCATCAAGCATCATAAAAAGAATACATTTTTATCAAATATGCCGATACAAAAAAAAGTTGAAGATATGCGTAACATGCTGTGGACTCAATTTGACACATCACCTTCAATGTCCGTTCAACATTTAACAATTGTGATAACCACATTCACTAATTTCTTCGCCTCTTATAGAAATGTTAAAATTTGGTATAGAAAAGAGATGATAGACCAGTTGCGATTTGCAGAAAACATTGTCCATGGAGTCGTGTACTATTTGGCACAAAAAAATTCAAGAAAAATATCAAAAATAGATTACGTTGTAACTAACGACTTTCAACACAGTAACATAAGGACGCGAGGCTTTGTTCTGTTAAGGTAATACTCATTAATAACATCAAAAATTAATACCAAAAATAAAATTAAATAAATATATTTATGTAATATTGTAAAACTAAAAAATATTTTAATGTTAGTATAATTATTAAAAAATAACTAAAACATATCTTGCATCACTCTTTCTGGTAAAAGTCTTATGTTTATTTTTAATTTTATTTTATATAAAAAAATTTAAATAATTATTTTTATGTCAAATTAGATTTTAATTCAGATGTCATTGTTAGAAGCATGAAAGATAATTGCGATTTACGTTTTACGTACAAGTAAAAAATATGCTACAAAAGCTTATTTTTTGCGCCAATAATAATAAGACAAAATCAACAATATTCTTATTACTGAAAATGTTAAATATATTTTCGCACGTAATGCTGATGCAAAAATGCACAAAATATTTTTTTTTTCTTAAATAAATTCTATGTAAATATGTAAAATTAAAGACAAAATAGTTATTGTCATGTTGTTTCATTGAGAATATAGTTTATATTGTTTAGTAAAAATATATAAAAACAGAAGTTTGTTTATATGTAACATTCTTTTTCTTATCAAATATAGATTTAACTTTATTACTAATTTATCACGAAATTTCAGTTTAACTAAATTTAATTAATGTTTATTTGTGTCTGCGTGATAAATTGTATCTACTACAACAGCGCTCGGAATTAGTTGCATATTTCGGGCCGATTTTCGAAACGACGCCTCTTGTTGTTCCACTAGCGCTCAGCCGCTGACGGCCGAGCCGACGATAGCTCAGACTCAGAAGCGTTTTATATAAGAAATAGGCTGGGTTGTTGAGGCATCTCTCAAGAAATCGTAACATTTTCTTCACCACATAAATAATGTTTATTTTCATTAATAATTAAATATATATATTATGCATTAATAAAAATAAACATTATTTATGTAGCGAAGAAAATGTTACGATTTCCTGAGAGATGCCTAAATAATCCAGCCTATTTCTAATATAAAACGCTCCTGAGCCAGAGCTATCGGCGACTCGGTCGTCAGCGGCCGAGCGGTAGTGGGGAAACTGGTGACATCCTCTCGGGAATCGGCCCGAAATGTGCAACTAATTCTGAGCGCTGTACTACAACGTCAATATCTAATTTATTAAATTGCATAATTATAATAAAAATTTCAAGTATATTTCTAATACTTGAGGACAATTTGCAGAGAAGAAGATATTATTTTTAATAATACCGTAGATGACATTGCCCGCAAAATAAAAGTGGCGAATTTAATAGCACGTGAAACGATATCTCAGTGGTACGATGATGTGTTTCTGTGGTCAAAAGAAGGATTTATTACGTTTCTTGCAGCGCATATTTTGGATCAGGTTTCTTATATCTTTACAATTAATATGCTACTATATTTTTAGACTTTATAACTTTATTAAAAGACCAAATAACAACTGTCAACAGCGTTAAATATAATATGCCAAAAAACTTAAATACACCCTCAACTATATATTTCTTCGTTCATGTCTCGCTTTACAGACTCGGTTATATTATCGCATGGTGGATTTATTTGTCGTTCAAACACAACAGGAATCTCTACGTTTCGATACACTTTTTATGCCAAATTTTCTGTCATTTAGAAAATATCGTTATTATATCAAAAGTATGTTTAAGTAAATATAACTAAAATATTATTTAGAATCAAAGAAAATGTAATTTTAAGATATTGATAATTATATGTAAATTCTTCAATTCGTATATAACAAAATATAAGAGAACTTAACTGCAAATCGATTAAAATACAACTTATTCATATATAAAACTTATTATATAGTATATTAAGAATAAAAATAATTACTATTTTGAAATACTTGTTTCTATTATGTCAATAGTAATTAGTACTATATTAAAAGTGAAAAAATACTTTAAACTTTTCAACAAATACTTTACAATTTCAATTGTTACAGCATGCATTATATGGCGCATGTTATATCATATACTATCTGATGATGTGTTTTGGACTAGTATCAACACACATATAAACATACAGTAAGTAATATCTCTTCATATCTTTTTATGATGATAATAATGACGTAAAAAATGTGAACAGTAAAACAGATGACATACTTCAAAGTCTACTGTTCAAAAACATAGAAATTATTCGTTTTAAATTTATCGACTACTTGTAATTGCTTTTTATTTTAAGAATTTTAAACAACATATTGAGGAATTATTATTTATAGTAATAATGTAATTTTGTAATTGATAATAAAGAATTTTGCAATGTTATTTTTCAGGCATAATCAGACAAATGCGACAGATACTGATAATTTATCTAACATTGTATCATTTTCTAACACTGTGGAAAGTGTTCTAGATGCAATGAATAGAACACGTAACTTTAATATAGAAAATGTAGTCAATATGTGGTTAAGGGAAGGATATCATCCTATACTGTACGTTACACGAAATTATTCTACAAACTTAGTATCAATCTCATATAATTATAAAGACACAATACGACGATATAAAATATATGTGAAATTGACAAGGAAATCACTGAATTTTGTGACACAACATTTTTGGCTATCTGCACTATCACCGCACTATTATATGTTGGACGAGCCTGACAATAATGATTTTATTGTAGTCAATTTACAACAAGTTGGTAAATATTAAGCAGTAACTTTATTCTACTATTTTGATTTTCTATAATTCATGTTTAATTATTCTATGTTTAAGATTAGAAATATGTTTTTTTTTGTACATTGGCAAATTTGTAATATTTGTAGATATTCCCACACAGCATGCATATCCGTTCAGAACAGATCTCGAAGATATCATATCTCTCAAAGATATCTTTGAGATGTCTTCTGGACGTCTTTTGGATATACGTGCTGTGTGGGTTGTTTGAGATATATTGATTATACATTTTGGTTATATATTAATATATATATTTTGATTATATGTTATTATTTTGATTATATATTAACCCTTAGTCCCGATGGTTCTTTTCGGCACCTTTAATCCCGACTCCCGGGTCGTTTGCGTCTTTGCGTTATTTGGATCAGTAAAAACGCTTTAAAAAATCTGAAAAAATTCATGAAGCTTCTTTTAACCTTCAACTTGAAGTCCCAATCATAATATTTCGATAAAAATTATTTTTTTAGGTGGGGGATATGGCGCGTTCCGTACCTGTTTTCAAAAATTACAGCACTTTGAAATTTCGCTTGGGTCGAAAACGACCCATGAGTCGGGACTAAGGGTTAATATATTATATGTAGTCACAATTATATTTAACGTTTCGGCCAATGTTGATTCTCCATAGCTTACATATTTGAAAATTAATTTATTATTAATTTAAAGTAACTTTGTAATTAAATATTTGTAATAGACATATTATGAACTAATTTTTAAAAGATTTTATTATAAATTAAATTATTTGAGGATATGTTTAGAACAAGAAAACAATTTGCTAGCACTTCTTGACAAATTTGACAAAGACACACTAATAATAAAATTATTATTTTTGTGCTATAGGCTACTATCGCGTCAATTATAATATGGATTACTGGCAGAAACTTGCGGATTATTTGTACTTTGTAAATTATACCGTGATTCATGTTCTGACTCGAGCCCAAATCATCGATGACGCGTTTTATTTTTTGACGCATGGACAACTCAATTTCACCATGTTTTGGAATATTACAAGTTTTCTACTTAAGGACACAGACTATGTAGCATGGTATCCTATGATTAAAGCTGTTGAATACATGACGTGTATCTGGTCTGTTCAAAATACTGCATCTATAAAGGTAAATTATAATAAAAGTAAATTTCTATAAAAAAGAATAATGTATAATATTAAAGCGCTGTATGTAAAAGGAGTTAAACAAATATGTGTAAGTATACTTACATCTTTTTTTTCAAAAATATCATAAATTTAATATTTCTATTATTTTACAATTTTTAGAACAATATTAAAGAAATGTTCGATAAACTTCTGCAAAAAATAGGATACGATGACAAATTTGATGAAAGTGATTTTACTAAATGTTTAAGAGAAGAAGCGGTAAAATGGGCATGTGTTCTCGATGTTTATAAATGTAGACAAACAGCGGCCTTTCAATTAGAAAAACATCTTGAAAGTTCTACAGAAGACAAGTAAGTTGTTTTATAGCCACGATATTTGTGGCACTATTGCCCTATGCTAATTAAATTATCTTAATATTAAATTAGAAAATATTGTAGAGTTAGATATTTGATTACATTTCTTTTTCCTTGATAATACAGACTTTTAAAATGGAAAGAATGGATATATTGTAAAGGTTTAATGGCAGCAAACATCATCACTTGGCGCAAAGTGTGGAATGTATGGAATGCAACATCCGATAATACAATTTTAGAATATTTAACTTGCTCTACAAACACTAATATTATTCAATTTTATTTGAGATTAATGAGGGAAAATAAATATGAAAATAAATTTTATATTAGCATATCAAAAAGTAGAACGAGTGCAATTTTCTCTCTTATTGTTGCAAAACATGCTAAAATTGATGCAGTGCTCAATATGATATTCGACTTATTCAAATTCAATATAAAAAAGTGATTACCTTCTTTTATTTGTAATTATATTTTAATATTTATAGATATTTGTTATATTTGCTATATATATTGCTTTGCTTTTGTAGGCTAATTGACCAAATAGCCATGATAATTGTTATTATAACGCACGAACATGACGTAAAAAAATTGAAAAAGGTATATTTTCCTATATGCATATAACATTCTCATTACTTGACTCTTTTATATTGAGCTTATTTATGTTTAATTCGTCACATACGTGATGTATCCAAATGCATTTAACGTAGCAATTTATCATTTTTTTATCTGTAGTGAGAGATAAACTTATATTTATTAATATCGTTCGTTTCATCATCAAATAATCTGTTTTAGGTAAGTGAATTCGTTCAAAATAATCTTGCAATGAGTGGAAAGGAATTAATTGATGCCGTTCAACAAAAAATACAGAAACGAAAGTTAGAATACAACAGACGATCAACAACCTATGGGCGCCTATAAGCGCCTACCGTATGAGAAACAAATAGGCAAACAACTGAATCCATGAAAGAGAATAATTTTACTTGTTGCTCACATGCATTCATATATTAATAATTTTTGTAATTTACTTTTTATTGTTCTATTAAATATTACTTCTCAATTTTAAATTGTTCCACTTTTGTTCCAATTATTTTTAATATTTTATTTATTATCTCTGGTATTGTAACTTTCTGTCATGTTTGTTATTTCTTTATTTGACCCTTTTTTCATACATTATAATTTTAGAATATTTTATTATTTTTAATTTTATAAAATCTTTTATAATAATGCTTAATAATTCATTTTTTTACGAGTAACTCTTTCCTTTTATTCGTAACAATATACAAAGTGTCCGGTAATTGCTGTATCACCTCTCGAGTGTAGGTAGAGCGGGTTAAACCGAGTAGAAGAGTCTTCTACCATTTTGCGATTTTCACAATAATTAATGAGGAATTAGTTCAAAAAATATTTGTCAATTCGCGCGAGTTTAAGCGCGGCGAGAAGAGACCCATGGCGGTACAGCCACCACTGTTATTTGATTACTAGGCGCGCGATGAAGCGTTGGCAGGAGCGCTCTACAAATGCCAATAGCTACATACGAGCGGTGCGTAACGTTAGATGGCCTAGAGAAAGCGTCGTACAAAAAACAATAGCACGGCCCCTCTCAGGCTTCTCTCTGGTGATATATACATTAGAGAAAAATAAAGAAACATTTTAAAAATCAAAGAGTAACAATAACATCATCAATATTATTATTATTTACATTTGTTATATTTAAGAAAAATAAATAAGCTAGAAATGCAACTAAAACGAACAACGTTCTGCTTATCGTGCACACCACCAGATTTAAAACGCAAGCGTCAAAACTTTATTTTTTTATTGATTTTTCAGAAAATAATAATTTTTTTAAATGAACGGATACCATATGGCATATCTTTTTACTAGACTAAAACACTTTACTTTTATTTTTTGTTAACAAAATTCAATTTAATTTTTAATCTAAATAAAACATAACGTTTTATAATTTTTTTAAAATTATGACACGTTGGTATAATATAAGATATATTATTAAACTTGTCTTCACAAAAAACTGTTATTATAATAATTAATAGAATAAATAATAACAAATAACGAAATAATAATTAATGGAATGAATAATAATGAATCATTTATATACAAATTTATAACTATAAAAATTAATTTTTTGTAATTTTTATCCTTTATTACCTCAATTCAATTTTAATGAAATATAAATCAACATTCACAAATAAATAAACATTCAAGCATCGAGTATCTATCTATCATAAAAGAAGAAATTTTGCGCAATTGAGTTACTTAAAATTGGTAATAGAAAATGGAAAATACAAATTATATCTCAATAAATAAGAATTGTGTAACATAAATTTCGTATTGTACATCGATTAAATCGCGCATTTCGAAAGATTTATTTCATCGAAATTTATTGCACGGGCAGCCGTGTTCACGCAAAGCGACGTGTTTCGTGACATTTTCATTGCGTGGGCATTTATTAATTTAATTTTTATTCTTATATTTATTTATTTGTGTTATAATACGAAATAGAAAAACGCTTAAAAAGCTTTAAAACGCGGAATTTTAATCAAGTAAAATTAATTTTTATATTGGATCACGCTGACAAATCTACAGATAAAAATTTTAAACATACGATACGATACAAAATACGATAGTAGGCGAAAAATAAAATAGTAAATTATTTATCAAAATTAAAATTCTGAACGCCAAAGAATATCTTATAATGTGGAAAATATGGTATATTATATTAGGAATTTCGACGCTGATTTACGGCATGGGGGGGGGGGGTTGTTTACGTTCGCTCTGTGACCTACGTATTTTATATCCTCTCTTCCTCACTCTCACACTTTCTCTCTTGCACACACTGATCGGCATGTATACATTCCTTTCCCTACTTCTTCCAAATAGTACTTTTCCCAATTTGACCTTATCCTTGAGCTTGAGCTGGATTTTATTATTCGCACGGCGGCACTTGAACGAGACAGACCGTTTCGCGTATCGGCGCGTTATCTCCCCTACTTCAATTCTTATTACTCCTTACAATTTTCCACCTTCCTCCCCCTCCCAATCGTTACCTGTTGCGTACGCTTTATCTTTTACACACACACACATTAAAATATATTTTTTTTTTAATACATAAAAAATATTTCGTATTGTGTTAATTGCAGAAAAAACCAGACTTACACATAGCGTTTGGGGATTGTTTTGGTCGCGGCGTACGCGCTGTTTACGCATTCCATACTTTCGCTATCTCTTTCTTTTCTATCATACATTATCCTGCTTCGAATTCCCTACGTATTACTTCTGCGCGTGTTATCTTCTAGGCCTGCGCAAAGTCCTTGAGGTATCCTGTGGTATTTTGCGCCTTACCAGTCGCATGGCGGCACTCGTACGGGTTGGTTGGTCCACATCATCCCTCCCTCTACCACTCTTACTACTTTCTACAGTTTTCCATCCTCTTCCCCCTTTTCCATCATTACCTGTTGCATACATATTGTTCGGCGCGAAGTGTCGAACGCGTATTCCGTGCGACAAGCGATATTCGAGTTATACCTTTGTTCTTATACGACAAAACCGCTTCGGGAGTGTGTAAAATACCGTGTAATCGTCGTAATAAATGCGCGTCGGGAGTGTCGTTAATGCCGAGAGTTATAGCAAATCTATAGATGAACGCATTTTTGCTGTATGACAAATATTGGGACACGATTTTTTTTGACTTTAGGCTTGGCTCGGGGGAGGGAAAGGTCGGTTTCAATCATAAAATCTCCACTACGGCAGGGCAATCTTCGGTTCTACGTGCAGCGCGCTAGTTGTACAGATAGCCGGACTGTCGAAGGTAGTCGAGGACGGCTACCGGAGTTAGTCAAACGCTACCGATTGCTTTTCAGATGCCTTGTATCTAGTCGGTTGATTGGATGACTAATCACCTCATCTTCTTCGAGCTTATCTTTGCCTTCTGTTTTGAGAGAATCGTGCCCCAATTGGTAAATGTGGTCGTCTGAAACGCGGACGGAATTCGCGCGTAACGTCACAGCTTGGACAATTCGGTTCGATTCGCCTGTGATGTCGGGAGTGCCGTTTTAAGTATCGCGCGATTTTCGTATTCAGGTACGCATGCGAGCAATGCATGCGCCGCGAACGCGTGAGATTCAATGTGAGTGCTTCGAAGGACCATTGAGAGGAGGAGGAGGCTCAGGAGGAGCATCGGGCGCCGGCGGAGCAACTTTACGGTAAGCAATAATTCATTTATTTGTTATTCGCAAAATATTGCATATAAAATATTATATAATGTAGCGGATATAAAATATTTAAAATACTTTAAATATTTAGTAAAATATTTATAATAGTAAATGAATATTCACTATTTTTAGAAATTTTTTACATATTATTATTTCAACTAATTAAACTTTTTTCTTTATTCAAAAAATATATTTTTGAAAATTTTAATTCTTAAAAATTTTAATTCTGTATGCATAGATAAACGAATATAAATTCAATGTGCGCAATAATTATTTCACAAATATTAATCATTTTGAACAGTACTCTAATCTGGATTTATTTTTTTATTTTGCAGATCAACTTTGTGCGCGTAATCGGTGCTACAAAATATATTCGTTCCGTCGTATAACAAAATGCGCGTCGGGAGTGCCGTTAATGCCGAGAGTTATAGCGAATCTATAGATGAACGCATTTTTGCTGTATGACAAATATTGGGACACGATTTTTTTTGACTTTAGGCTTGGCTCGGGGGAGGGAAAGGTCGGTTTCAATCATAAAATCTCCACTACGGCAGGGCAATCTTCGGTTCTACGTGCAGCGCGCTAGTTGTACAGATAGCCGGACTGTCGA
The DNA here is from genome assembly GCF_040581485.1 of Linepithema humile. Taxonomy (NCBI): domain Eukaryota; kingdom Metazoa; phylum Arthropoda; class Insecta; order Hymenoptera; family Formicidae; genus Linepithema; species Linepithema humile. The sequence goes on along the minus strand of NC_090132.1, from coordinate 20,760,485 downwards.
AGGTAGTCGAGGACGGCTACCGGAGTTAGTCAAACGCTACCGATTGCTTTTCAGATGTCTTGTATCTAGTCGGTTGATTGGATGACTAATCACCTCATCTTCTTCGAGCTTATCTTTGCCTTCTGTTTTGAGAGAATCGTGCCCCAATTGGTAAATGTGGTCGTCTGAAACGCGGACGGAATTCGCGCGTAACGTCACAGCTTGGACAATTCGATTCGATTCGCCTGTGATGTCGGGAGTGCCGTTTTAAGTATCGCGCGATTTTCGTATTCAGGTACGCATGCGAGCAATGCATGCGCCGCGAACGCGTAAGATTCAATGTGAGTGCTTCGAAGGACCACTGAGAGGAGGAGGAGGCTCAGGAGGAGCATCGGGCGCCGGCGGAGCAACTTTACGGTAAGCAATAATACATTTATTTGTTAAAAATATTGTACATTAAAATATTTGAAAGACAAAATATTTACATTAGTTAATATTTATCATTATTAGAATTTATTCGCATATTTTTTTACTTTTTATTTAAATAATTAAACTTTTTTAATAATTCTTTTATTACATATTTGCTTAGAAAACGAATTAAAAGTTTGATATACTCAATATTTTTTATGATTTCACAAATATTTCATATTGTGAACGCTGCTATAATTTTGATTTATTTCGTGTTTTACAGATCAACTATGCAGATCAACAGAACGACAACTCCGCTGCTGCGCATCGATCGGTGAGTTAGTTTAATTTGTCTTTTATTATTAAGATAATGGATCAAATAATGGTGTAAAAATGTATAAACGCGAGACACTTTGCAGGTCGTATAATTTTTATTGCCTTATAGTAGTTATATCAAAATTTTATTCTCTCGTATTTTTTAAAAGTATTTTGAGTTGTACGTGCATTTGTTTTTAAAAGAACGAAGTACTTATTTTTTTAGTTAATTTATATTAAATTTAATTATGTGTTACCAATATTATTATATATATCTAGAAAAGATACATATTATATATTAGATTATAATTATAAAAATTATTAAAAAATATGTAACCTGCAAAATGCGTTGTACATTAAAAAAAAGCAAAGTGTTTCTAATTTTGATTTTGATTGAGCCCGAAGTTGAAACAACTTTCATCGGCCTAATAGCCCTTTGAATCCACATATATTAAATATTAATCATATAATATTAAAAATATAATCATACACCAGAATACTTTGAATAAAATTATAAAAGGTACACTATTTCTTTGATTCATTATCTTAAAATGGATAGGCTAGGACTTAGATGCGTTGATGAATATTTAATCCTGGAATATTTCCTAAATGTATTTCATAATTGACAAATCAGAACAAAATATATTGAATTATTCAGAGAGTTTGTAGAATTTTTTGATGACAGTATTAAAAACAATTTTTATATGTTTATATATCTTTATTTAATAATGTATGCACAAGTTGTTAAAGATGGCCAAAAGTTGTCGAAAACAATGGTGCATATTACTGAACAAAGATGACTCTAAACATATAAAAATAGTTTTTAATTTTATTATAAAAATTATTACAAATTTTTTAAATAACCTAATATATTTTTATTCTGAATAATGTACTTATGTTTATATATTTATATATGTTTATATATTTATTTATATTTTTTTTATATGAGAAAAAATAAAAGAAAAAAAATATTTAAAAAAAAAGATTATACATAAAATAAAAGATAAAACTTGTTAATACATGGAAAAAAAGTATTTGCTGCCGCAGTAAATTTTATATAAGCTATCGTAGCAAAATTTCTTACAGTTGATTATTATTTGAACAGCAAAGAGATTTGTTATAGATAATAATTTTATTTACCGAAATTAGTTTTGTTAAATCTGCACAAATTATATTGCTAATATATAATAAGAAATTTATTTTTATCTTATTATAAAAATTTGTATTAATGGCGACAATTTCATTGCAATAATAAAATAAATTTATTAAAAATAAATTATTTTGTTGTAACAGCGAATTTTAATTTGTTTTCTAATCACAAAATTTGTCGATTTTTTGAACAGAACAGATTTGTTGCATATCGAATAATCTGTAAAAGTAGTTACAGTAGCGAAATTTTATCGCTAACATATTTAACATGCAATAGCAACGATTATTTTATTGCGATAGCAAAATTTTTTTTCTGTGTGTAAATGTGTACTTTTATTTCTACCTTCTCTACGGTAAGTGGTTTATCTTTTTATATCTTTCCAGGATTAAATATTATAAATTGGCGTTGAAAAGCAAAAGTAAGAAAATTTTTAAATACATATGTACCACAAATGTATCACAAATTTAAATTAAAAATGAAAAAGAAAATTCTTTTACACAAACGTAAATATATTAATGAATTATGATATATTTGAAATAATTGATCTAATAAAGAAAGAGTGCATTTTTTATTAACAATTTATTTACAATTTTAAAATATATATTTATTCTTGCTATACGTCAATTTCTTCGCAATCTTTCCTAGCTTACCCATGCATCCGTGGTCCTATGGCTTAACACTAGAACACTAGAACTATCAAAGCGGTCAAAAAAAATGACCGGTTTATTCATTTTAGAATAATTATTTAAATTTATAATGTATTTTTTGAGATTTTTTTCTGTGACTTGTGTTGCATTGTGTTAAATAATTAAATTGATTAATGTACTTTTCTTTTTATCAACTTTTAAAAAGAAAGAAAAAAGAAATAAAAATTGGTATATGTTAATCGTCGGTAGTTCTAGTGTTGATCCCATGGTTGAGCGCGGAAATTCGAAATTCGTGGTCCCGTCGATGATGGTCGAGCACAGATCTCGAAACAACGTTGATACGATCGATCATTGAATAATGATCGACTATCAACAAAAATTTCGGACGCAACTAGCGGAAACTGAGCTGAGCTCTGCGCTAGCGTCCTGTGAGAAACACCAAGGTAGTAGCTCTCAGATTTTGGATGCAAATAGCGGTAACTGAGCCGAGCTCTGCGCAAAAAAAAAGCATCCTGCGGAAAACTTCCTCTCGAAATTCAGATGCAAATGGCGGTAACTGAGCCGAGCTCTGCGCTAAAGCATCCTGCGAAAAACTCTTTCCCGAAATTCAGATACAAATGGCGGTAACTGAGTCGAGCTTTGCGCTAAAGCATCTTGCGAAAAACTCCCTCCCGAATTTCAGATGCAAATGGCGGTAACTGAGCCGAGCTCTGCGCTAAAGCATCCTGCGGAAAATTTTTTGTACAAACTCTTAGGTATAGAATTTCTAATTAGGTAGGATTTTCTACTAGATAAAGTTTTTGGGTAGGTAGATAGGATTTTAAAACTTCTTATCACTTCTATATTGTATTTTTTTTTTTAATTCTTTGCTGTCGATAAACTTTGGAACTTCTGCTTTGGCAGTTAGTTTGTAGTTTATTGATGACAAAAATAATGATAAAACTTCGGGTGGGCAAACAGAGCAAGATTCTCTTTCAAAAAACGAAAGATGTTTCTTGCGTAAATTATGAAAAAGTTTGAACGTTTAGACGTTTAAATGTTTAGATTAATAAATTTCACTAATAAAATATTACTACTTTTTGAATTATAAGAGATACTTTCAATTATAAATAAAAAATCGTATTGTTCAGCTCTTTTTAACTAAAGTATTTTGCATTATACATAAAACTTTTGAACGTTTAAATGATTTTATTGACATATTATTGACATATTGGCATATTATTTTCATTTTGTATTATTGTTCATTTTGTATTCATCTTGTATATTATTTCAATGGAATACAGGATAATATATTAAGAAAAATTGTAATAAGCTAAATGTCCCAATGACTGTGAATATGTCTCAATCTCCGAAAATATATGAACAAAATAATTTTGTAATTTCATAAATATAATGTCCGGAAACTGTGGTAAATTTACGTATCCAATTATTTTTGCAAATATTTAATATCGTCGTTTAATAAATGCAAATTTTGGTTTTAAATTTCCGCGAAGTAAATTTTAATTTTTATTATATAATATTAAAAATATTATTTTCATAGAAAACATCACATCTTTAATAATAATTAATTCTTAAATATATTGCCACTGGAACATTTCTCTTAAATATTGTAAACTTGTAAAAATCTTTTTCTCATTTGTACAAAATATTGTATTAATATATTGTATATTATATATTGTATATTATATATTGTATATTATATATTATATTATATAATTGTATATTGTATTACATATATATATATATATATATATGTATATCACATTATTGCATCTGTATGCAGCATTGTTGTATATATTTCTTCTTCATTGTATATGTTTTCTAAATTTAATATTATTTATTGTATACTATTATTATATTGTATTTGATTTTATTAAAATCTTTTCTCAACAAACAATGTATTTTATTTCACATCATTCTTTAAATCCTCTTTCCATTGAAAGAAAGAAAATGATTAAAAACAACCAATTTATTTTCTATAACTTACGCACACATTTATCTGCTTACATTATCAAAATTTATTACATACCAAAATTCATTCGCTTCTCCATTGTTTAGTAGTGTGGTTATTACTGAGTAACCTTTTAGAAGCTACTTACATCACATAATGTATTTATTATGTTTGTTTCCAATATTTCTCTTAGTATTCAATGCTTTCTCGAAACAGTAAGATAGAAATTACATTTATATATCTCTGGCATTCGAATTTTGAGACAGTGTTAACTGTACTATTGTTACAAATTGTTAATTGTTACAAAGTACTGTAATTTCAACAGGCACATAATTTGTATCTATATTTTTATCTATATCATAAACTCTCATCTGTCCACGCACTACATTAAACAAAAGGTAATACTTCTTAACGCCCAATTGAAACTGAAATTACTCTATTCAACTCTTTTAAATACCTTCTGCAAATTCTTATTTTTATTGTCGTTTTTACAAAACAATACGATGATAAAGCTTGATCCGTCGGGTAAAAAATTTTTAACGCGACTTTGTAACGTTACAGCTGACTCACAAAAAATCGCTGATAATTTTTGTTAATTTTATTTTTCAACAAATTCTTTTTTCTTTAGTTTGAGTGGTTGTTGATCGTTGTGCGATTTTCTTCGACCAAATTATCAAGTCTGCAAGAAACTTTGTTCTTTCTTTGCACTTTACACTATACTGAGCTAAAGAAATAACATAAAATATGGAATTTTTTAAGTGTTTTTGCAATTTGATTTTTTGTTAAAAAAACAAGGCTAAGAAAAAAACAATAATTCGAAAGTCTAACTTTTAGCTTTTAAACGGTTTTCTGTGCTGTATAATAATATTTTCACGAATAAAAGCGATCAAGGAGACAATGTAACGATTCTTTATTTAGTTTTTGAATATTCAGACAAAAAAATCGCACAGCGATCAGCAAACATTTAAATTAAAAAAAAACAATTCCGCTATAAATTTCAAAATGCTTTATTCTGAATTAAAATACAATGATTTATCACGGAGTTACAATGCTTTAAAATTGCCTTTTATAAGTAAATTTTTAGATTGTTTAATTGTTGCGTGTAGTGTACTTAACATTTCGGCCAATGTTAATGCAAAATTTACATTTTTAGCATTAATTTATTATTAATTTTTTACATATTTCATTAAAAAATTAATTCTTTGAGAAAATGTCTAAAAGAAGAATACAATATTTGCAAGTATTTCTTGATAAATTTGATGAAAACGCTCTAATAATAATAGAAATATTATTTTTGTCTTATAGGGTACTGTCGAGTCAATTATGATTTCGATTACCGACGTAAACTTACCTATTGGTTGTACAACAATTATATCAATATTCATGTTCTTAATTGAGCTCAAATCATCGATGACGCGTTTTATTTCTTGATGCAAGGACAACTCAATTTCACCATGTTTTAAAATACTACAAGATTTCTAATTGAAGATACGGACTATGTAGTATGGTATCCTATGATTAAAGCTGTTGAATACGTGACGTGTATCTGGCCAATTCAAACTATTTTATCTAAAAGGGTAAATTATAATAAGAGTAAATTTCTACAATGTAGAATAATGTATAATATTAAAGCACTGTATATAAAAGAAGTTAAATAAATATGTATATGTGCAAATATACTTATATTATTTAATTAATTATTTATTTAATAAATTATTCAATCCTGTTCAGTTACAGTTAATGTTCTATAGTCTATTCCTAACTTGAGGAGTCGAACTAAATATTGTTACGTAACAACAAATACAACCCTAAAAGAAAGATTATTCACAATTAGATACATAAATCGTAGATATTTGTCCGTTTTTTAATGTTTATAAATTTTTTATGTGAAATCACCACGTTAAATCACCACGATTATATTTAGTGAAAATATGTGCCTGTAAACTGTAACGTGAAGCTCAAGTATGAAACTTATGCTAGCTTTTTAATTACCGTGATTTCTTTAGAGTCGATGGTTGGTGTGTTACTTCCATATTACTTCTTAATATTGTACTGTTTCTTTTCATCTTAAAATACAATGTATATGCTATGGAATAAAATGCGCAGAATTCCACTCGCTAACGCAACACTAAATGCGAAGCTCAAAACTTTCTGTTGTGACGCAACAAAATTCAAACTCGGGCCATCACTTTAAGTATTCCAAAATTCACGTATGCGTATTACTATGTATAGCATAAAGAAATTGATGGCTATTAATTACTGAATGATCTCACGCATTATGTCTCGTATGTTCTCAGCTTTTACCTATATATCGAATTTTTCTTTACTAAGTACTGTATTATGTATCATTCCTAAAAAAAGGCATTAGTTGCGATATTGTATAAAGTGCGATCGCATAGCATAATACAACAATTTTTGTGATGGAGTAAATAGGTACTTATAATTTCAATAAATTATAGATTATTTAAATTACACAATGTATTTTTCATTTTTATTCGTATCGGCTTTATGTTACTTTTTATTAATTAAATATTATGTAGTTGTAAATTATATCGAATATATGATTTGATAAATGAAATGTACAAAAATGAGCTCACGAGGCAAAAAAGTAGTGTTTGTACTTGAGTAAGTATAATAACTTTACCTCTTCGGGAAGGACGACAAAGAGAGTAAAAGTAGTCGATACGTACAATCGGGTATATACTTTATTGGTCCAGCTGTTTAACTACGTAGAACTATTTATAAAATCTTACAAAATGCTCAACGTGTTGCAATAGGGAAACGTTACTTAAGTATATTTACAAAGCAACGGAGTTACACGATTTCTAAGAGTCGATTGACAACAAGCTGTTATACATTAATATGATTATCGCAGGTTTCACGAACATCTCGATTACGATTTCGTGATACTTCAGATTTAAGATATTTTCTTCGTAAACGCAACGTGATTGTGCAAATATCCCCAAGCTCGGATTTTGGTCTAATTAGAAAGACTTTACTACAAATTTTTAATTAAACAATTCGTATATAAAGTTTTAAAAAATGTTAAATGCCATGCAACATTGTGAGGCACCTTTCGCGTATGTATCTATTTTGTAGATATGCACGATCAACTTTTAAAATTATTATGACGATTGTAATTTGTGTGATATAACAATCGATATTTGTACCAATAAATAAAGTGAGATAATCAGATTTCGATTTCTACATACATTCGTTCGATTACTGCACGATGTAGTATTAATAAAAGTAATGTAAAATACAGAAGCGTTTTGTATAAAAATTTTATGCCTGCAAATGTCATAAAGGACTTAAAAATAATCGTAAATTTTAAATTTATGAATTTGTTACTGTCAAAATTAGTAATTTCATTAAATTGGATAATAATAATTTCAATAAAATACAATTCTTAAATTTTAACCAGCTAGCAATCCTTTAATTTTTTATCGATTCCATTACACAAAAGTATTTACGCATGTAAAAATATGAAAAGTTTCTAAATTATTTCTGTTTTAATTTTTTTCATGAAATTCACAAACATTAACAAAAACATTAATGTATGCTTCATAATTATACAATAGGAAAAAACCAGCAACAAAATATTAAAAAATAAAATGGGTACAAAGAATGAGAATTTTAAAAATCGTAATATGTAACAAAAGGAATTCGTAGTCTCTGCCAAAATTGTTTACTGTAAAAGGTAAATTATTGTATAAACTCGATAAAAATATTGATTTCACGATTGCGAGAAACAAACTAGAAAAATTGTGCTATTGTTTATGAACATTCCGATACAAACACGAAGACTTTCAATCTCATCATCGATAAGTTTCATAAAGTTACTTATGTAATTTGTCCATCGCGTGCATTCAATCATTAAAAATTGAGACTCGATTATATCCTATAAAAATTGGCAGTATACAAACAATACGTCACATCAAAAGTTAATATGTGTGTGTGTGTGTGTGTGTGTGTGTGTGTGTGTGTGTGTGTGTGTGTGTGTGTGTGTGTGTGTGTGTGTGTGTGTGTGTGTGTGTGTGTGTGTGTGTGTGTGTGTGTATATATAAACATATTATATATATATATTAAAAAAGGTTTCGTAACGAATGTTAAAATTGGTGACGTTGACATTGATCCTTATACATTGATTCAAAGAAATCGGATATCTTTAACGCTATCATAAGAGAGAGACTTTGTTATAAACTACATTTATATTCTAACAAATTCGCCGCCTAAAATGCGTCGATAATACAATAAAAACAGTTTCACTGCTTTCAACGCAGAAGTACACGCATAACACAACTAGATTGCGTTTGCATGTATGGAGCTCATACTGTGAAATCTTTATTCGCAAATATTATTTTTATGCACTCGGTGTAGCAATGTGATAAAATTTTTAATATAAAGTGCAAAGTTTTTTAGATGTGAAGAAATGAAAACGTAAGTCTGATTTTTTTTTCATCTAATTGTTAAATAATATCCATAAAATGTGATTGAAATTCTAGCTCCATATATTGTGCACTCCTGCTCTAACAGCTTTAACTTCTTAAAAATGATTGACATCATTTAAAAAAATAGTCGACTTGAGAGAAAAATCGTATTTGATATATACTCACAAATAAAAACATATAAGAAATGTATAAACTAAAGAATGTATATTTAGACTCTGACATTTTTCAAACAAAATGTTACATAAATTAAAAATGATTTATTTCACAAATCGAAAATTGTTGCACTTCTCAAAAATTAAATCTATACGATTGTTGCGTATTAATTTAATTAACTTTTATCATGATAAAATTCTTAATAATTGTTCAATTAAATTATTCTGACAGCGAATATAAAATTTAACTGTCGTTGCCAGTAGATACGATATTTCCGACTATCGTATCGGAAAACGTGATAAAATCCAATTACATTCAAGGTTTATATATGTCATTATGTATATATATAATCTATATAATCTATATTACTACTTTCTTACACAGTCGGCAAATACTTTTGCGATACTTTCTACGTTTATCGATTAATCAACTGCGTAAGGAAACGTCATGATGGCTCGCATCGTGCATAACGATTAATTTCGGCATATAGCAAAGTACTTTATATGAGAAAGTAGGAATAATTAAGTTACCGCTATGTTCGTCGCTCACACTTCATTAGATACCTAGAGCACTTAATATTCAGGTACTAATTATGTTATAGTGAAGTGACTCTCGATTATATTTAGCCTTACTCGCTGATAGGAATAGAGTCTTCATGAACGATGCTTCATAAACATTTTTAGCATATAAATTGAACACAGAATAAGAAGCACGGCTGTTCAACATATTTTAATTCTGAAAGAAAGTCAAGAGCCAAAAGGAGTCAAAAAATGCGTAGACAGAATATAAAAGAACTCTCAACAGTTGCAAGATCAACGCCTAACTGAAAAATGTGACATTTTTATAAAATGTATTTATTGATACTTTCTAATTCTATTATTTGCAGGGATCTCTTGCAGGTATTTAAGCGGTCTCCTCGGGACCGTTTTACTCCCTCGAAAAAACGTCCGCGATGTTTCATATCTTTATTAATATTTAACGATTCCTGCGGCGGCGTTTGCGGAGACCAGCTCCGTGCGCTATACATAAATTTCCATCTATCGAGAAATGTAACGAAGAGTGCAGTTTTGATCACTTAATTTATGTCTATATATAAACGCTATGTCGCATGAATTTTATATGATAGGAAAGATAGCGATCCCGTTTCTCCGGATTGCTGTTATCTGCTATCCCGAGACGCTATTACCGGCTAATCACAATGTCAAGAGCAAAAATGGAGATAAATAGGTATAAGCTGTCGATTTAGTTCAAATTAGTTCCACTGTGAACCATGACTCTTCTTTCCTCGTCGCATTCTCTCGCTCAATACACGTCTAGCCGGCGGATAGTTACTTTTCCTGGCAGTAGTACGTCAAACTATCGTATCAACACGGATAAATACTTTTCTAATGCGCGTAATACATTTAATTTGATCTAGATTTCGATATAGACTAATATAAACTTTATCTATATATACTAATCCAATTTAGTGATCGATCGTGCTTAGCGACTAGTAGGAAAAGAACGTGGAAATGTTTCTAAAGAGCTTTAACTATTATTCTTCCTTGATTTACGACCGCATAACTGTCTTTCTTACGCGCGTGCAATGCGTGTAATTATTTCTCTTTTCATGGCCACTATTTTACTTTCTGCTTGTGTTCGCAACTGCATGCTAGCTTTTACGCTAATGGTCCCCAACCTTTTTCAAGAGCAACCCTAGATTTTCTGGAAAATTACGCTTATACACCAAACGGGAAGAATAAAAGAAAGGCAAATTGCGAACTAGTAATAATCCAACACGATAGTAACGTTAATTATGAAACGAAATAATATACTGTTTACTTTCGCGCAATTTTTCAAGCGTAAATTTTGCTATTTTTCAAGAAAATAAGAAAGTGAAAGATTTTATAAAAACTTTCTAAAAATTCTATACAATTCTGTAATTAACATAATTGTTAATCTATGTTTCAATGAAATGTGATTTTAAAACATTCTTTGTTATCGCACAAAAGCGTTGTTAAAATCAAATATAACACGCTTAATCCAAATTAAAATGCTCGTCGGACTTTACTTCTAGGTTTTCTTAGTTTAATATCTGGGGGACATCGCGTGCCAAGGTTGGATATCATCGTTTTACACGCTGGTGGTGATCTGTTCTATGACGGTGATGTCGCGGTGACGCCGCGGCCGGGTCCGATACGGATCCTGATGGCTGAGACCCTCGGGCACGCTTTTGCTGGGCCTCAACGGCGCGTGAAAGTGCGGATGATAGTAGTGTTCGGTGTCGTGTACACGCTCGACAAAGTCCCGCTCGTGCATGTTGTCTTCGACGTCCAACGGCACGTGCAGGGACCGCGATTTCGGCAGCCGAGGCCGCGGCGGTGGCGGGCACACGCACGGCGGCGGGGGTGGCATGACGCCGAAGCTCGAGAGTCGTGGCCCCGGCAGAATTGGCGACGTCGGTTGCCGTCCCCAACCGACCAGGAAGAGCAACGCCGCGCCGCACAAGGAACTCAGGGTGCACGCGTAGTAGCCAACTCGCGGGCTGTTCGCGTTCATGTAACCTGATGGAGAGCGATATTAAAGCTCATCATAATTTGTTAAAGCTCAGGTTTTCATGCACAAAGTGGCAATATTACGGTGATATGAAGCCGTGTGAGTAAAGAAAAGAAAAATTTAGGACCACAAAAGAATTTTTTTATTCCTACACGTGTACAATGTACACGTTGTCTGGCTGCTTTATTATTCTAAGGGAAAAAGAAAAGAACAACGAACGGATAAATACTCCACTCCGTAAAAAAATAGAGAACACTTTTCAGATGCACAAGATTGAGTAATTTTTACACTGTTGAATTTCAGCAACAAATTATCGTAGACAAAAAATTTTAAAAACATTTTAAAGCTTGAAATTTGTATTTTCTCGTGCTTCAGACCGCTGTTTTGAAAATTGTTTTTTATCTTTATACTTTAAAAATTAAAAAAAAAACACATTGTTTTGTTTTTAACATTACGTACGTTCAATATTTTGCAGCTCAATAATAAAATTTTTCTCGCAAAATTTTTTACAAGTAAATAAAAGCTACAACATTTCACCTGCAAAATGCGTTTTTTTTTAATTTTGCTATATATACTTTTGAGTTTCACGACTTTGAAACTAAACCTGTAATTTTTGCGCTAATGCTATTGCCGATGGCAAACATTATTCTTCAGAAAATGTGTTGGTTTGTAATTCAAACGAAAAGAATTGTAACAAAATGTAAAGAAACGCGTATGTAGATAAAATGTTGTACTTTTTGATACTTGTCACTTTTTTCAAGAAAAATTTTTTTATCGAGTTGTAAAGTGTAAAAAGTACGTGGTTTTTATAACTTAGAAGTGCAAAGATAAAAAATTTTTAGAAAACAATCTAAGCACATAAAAGTATAAGTTTTAAGTTTTAACACGTTTTTTTTTCATTTTTTGTCGAAAATAATTTTTCGCTGAGTTACAGTACTTTGAAAATTGCTCAATTTTAAGCATCCGAATGTCTCGCGGCAGAAAAGTGCGGTCGACTGGTCATTAATACGCATGATGCCTAATTTTGTGTGTCTGAAAAGTGACACTTTTTGTAGTGTATATTTCAATAGATTCACGATTGATTAATTAAATTTAAATTTTCTAATTGATGTAATTTAATTTTATGCATTTTCAAATCTTAAATAATTTTTTCTAAAATTTTCGAAAGAGTATGCAATATTAAGAGCAATGGAAGTCGCTAAAATTCCGGTGACTAAATTAAGCTCTTTAAAGAGACGAAAATTTTACAGTTTCTACTAATGTAGAAACGCTTGAGTTTTGTGAATACGTGTGACAGTTGTCATGCTTGCTTGAATATTCTCTCAGCAACGCGGACAGCTCAACGTATTTTCCAGGCTACGTACATTATTATTAAGGACACCGGCATTAAATTCATACACAGGAACCATAAGACTATTAGTAGGAGCGGATTTAGCTTGCAAGAGACCGGATTTTGCCCACGTTGGTCCTTTAAAGCCTTAATGCTGTCGCGGGTCTTTGAACGTACGAAGAATTAATATGTTTAAAAGAAGTACTCATACAGTTTATAATAAATGAGTTGCGACGACCTTTGAAATATCATGTAAAACGCGTGTTTTTGGCTCTTCTGGTTACTTCATGTGATATTTATCGTCAATTAAATGCAAAAATTGTTTTATGTTGTCAGTTGAAATAATAAAAGTATAATTTCTTGGCGATGATAATTTCTTAACTTTTTTTCAATATTTATTTCAAAAATTTAAACATGTATACGTTTACATTGAGAAAAATAAGAAAATTGTCATTTTAACACGATTTGTCATGATTAGGGTTTTTTAGCCCCAAGTTTTTTTAGCCAAGAGCCACATTAAAATTTTTGTAATGTAAAAGGCCAGAAAAATTTTATTTTTGAAAATCATGTAAATTGTAAAGAAATCTTAAAAGTAAAAGTATTCTGTGTATTGTCAAAATTACTAGACCTTTAATTATGGTTCTGGTCTAGTTGAATATTGAATAATTAGTTTAATAGAGAAGAGGATAAAAAAATAAAATTTTGCCTCAATGTGTGCAAAATTTCTTGGCGGATCGAACAAAATCTTCACGGGGATCGCAAGTTAGAGACCTCTAGTCATGATAATTTTCTAAGAAATGTGGGAAACTCAAAACTTCTTGGCAACGTCGAAAATTCCGTACTCCTTACATACCTGTAAGAGGAACTCCGAGAAGAATGGGCAGAGCTTCCGCGGCTTGTACCAAAGCCCACGATCTAGCGAAGTGTCTTGCTCGCAGCCTTTCCAGGGCTAACATCTTGAGGGAGTAGAGCGCACCGCCGAGCGAAGCGCCGTAAAGCCCGGAGGCCAGTACAAGTCCGTGATAACCTTGCACGCTACCAAGCGCCACTTGTGCCACAGCTTTAAGCAAAGAAGAAACCTAATTCAAATCAGTAATCCTTGATCTTTGGTTCAGTTACTCAGCTACTACTGCGTAAAATTGATGTATTACATGATTTTCCATATACCTTCTATAGAATATTTCAGGTTTTCCAGGTTTAAATTCACAAAACAATTTCGCTTTTTCTTTGATAAAATCTGCATAAAAGGCACAAATCATGCTTCAAAATTTTACCTTTAAAATGAATTTTATTTTAAGAGAAGCAAAAATATATCATCTTTTTCTTTTACTCAGAAAAATCAAGATTAAATTTAAAAAAATCTATATTGTTAAGAAATGTAATAAGTGGTCGAAAACGACAATTAATATAAAGCAGGCATTCTGAAAGCACAATGGAACGCACGCTCCGCTATTGTGACAATGGCTGAATGCGAACATTTAACTGTGCGGACTAGTTTGCAGACAACTACGACGACGTGTATAGGAAAATAGCTGTTAACGAAAGTTCGAAGTAACCACAAAATGTACTGACCGACTCCAATGAGCGCTGCTTGGCAGAGATATTGCCTAGACACTAGGCACTGAGCGGAAGGTCTGGCGGTAACTACCCCCCAAGCCGCGCATCCGAGCGCCGCCGCCAGTCCCAGACAGGTCTGCAGGAGTACGAGAGCGCTGGCCTCCAGCCCGTCCTGGTAGCCTTGCAGAGCCTGAAAGTGATGTTTCCCATTAAGGGATTGCGCGAGAAAAACGGTGCCGCACGGGATGGGATCGCTCTGATAATGCGGACAATACCGCTGGTAATGATGCTCGTCTAATATCGATTATCGAAATTGGCTCGATCTATTCCGCGATTAGTCCGAGGAATTGGCGAAATTCGGGAATTCAACGCTCGCCCGCGTCACAAAAGACGTGTCTCTTGTTGATCACTATCTACTCTTCAATTATTAGTACCGTAATATCCTTTTAAAATTAGATTATGCGACGATGTGGAGAATTTGCATTATTAAGTAGATAGTAGAAACGTTGCATGCTATGAGACTGTGCCATAACCAATGCACGTATAATAATTTCTTTAATCTGTATATCAAGGAATTAGAAACTTTTTTATATGTTATACGTAATTGAATGTTTAATTGCGTTATTATTAATTATAATAGAATTTTGCCGGTGCGCCAAAAAGTCAAATAAATAACAAAAATTGTGCCATCGTTGATACACGGTTTCTCTTTTCTATGTGCAATTATAAAAGAATTTTAACAATGCTGCATCAAAGAAAGATTAATAAGCAACAAAATATGTAATAAAAATTCTATATTGATATTCACGTTTACTTTATGTATTTCTATGTTTTTTATGCATTCCATGCATTTTTATGTTACCCTCAGTTTTTATAAATTTGATATATCAATTTAACAGCAAGTAAGATAATACTAAATAAATAAAATTTTCTTCTGTTACGTTAAAATTTAAATAACAAAACATCAAATAAAAATTTATGTATATCCTATTGTTTATACATTCTATATATTGTATTTTTTTTTTATGTATTTCACGTATTTCTATGTTATGTTTTTATGTTTCTCTGTACATCCCATGTTGATTTAACAGCGGTAAGATAATACGAAATAGAATTTACTATTGCTACAGCAAAAGCCCTTGGAAGTAGCAATCGCCAGTGTTTCCCAAAGAATCTGCTGCTAAAGAAATGGCCTTTGCTTCTCAATCACTAATGTAAGTGTACTTACGATATAGAAGGCAGGGGTGTAGAGACCAAAACCGGCAGCGCCGGCAGCCAGCATGAGCATCCTTACGGGACGCGATCCCAAAGGACTCAGATCGACCAGCGGCTGCCTCGGTACCTTGGACGCGGATTTCTTCTCTTTGACTTTGCTGCGCTGATTCTTTAGATGCAGTATGGCTCGTCGTTGGGGGTGGTACAGCGAGGCACTCCGGTAGATCAGTCCCAAGAAGAAGGCCAACGAGAGCGCTCCCGTTACCGATTGCAATCCCAGCCGCCAGCCTAGCTTCCTGAAGGAACAGCGCCGTTATAGTCATCACATAGAAATTGTCGAATCAGCTGACGCGATTCTTACGTGCCTGCCGAGCTCTCTCACTTCGTATTATACGTCCAGTACTTACATTCTATATATAGGGTGTCCGGTAACTCACGGACCAACGCTCGTGAGCCGATAGAGCACATTAAACAAAATAGAAAAGTTCTTTACCATTTTGCAATTCTCGCAATAATTATGTAAGTATTAATTAAAAAAGATTGCCGAATAAGCGCGCGACTAGACCGTAGGATGTAAATTGATACTTAAATAATTATTGCGACAATTGCAAAATGGTAAAGAACTTTTCTGTTCTGTTTAATGTGTTTTATCCGCTTACGAGCGGATGGTCCGTGAGTTACCGGACACCCTGTATGTATATTGCGAGTAAAACTACTGCAGTTGCATTTTGCAAGAAAATTTCCCGCACTTTGTGAAACGTTTCTGCATTAGATTCATCCTCTTATTCGCAATTTACCTCTAAATATTGGGAAAATATTTATTTGCTTATTTCAATATTTATTTTTTTATTATATTTATGTAGAACACAACAGAAATTATGTAATATTTTAAAAATTACAGTAATAATAAGTTTTTTGTATGTTTATTAAATATATTTAGCGCAGCATAACGACATTCGTGATAATTAATTTACAGCATAATTAACTACAAGTGCCTAATTCGTTATTATATCATTATAATATCGAATAGAAAAGGGATAATCTTATCGAAAAATTAATTTCAAAAATAAAAAATTGTGTAATAAGTTTGAGAAGATAACAAGGAATCAGCGTAGGATTAACTTTAACGACTTCAGATGTTTAAAACTCAAATATTATGCATTATTATCCGTACAATTTCTGAGACTTGTAATGAAAGTTGTGCAATAAAATGATGTTTGCTTAACAGTGATTCATGTCACGCGATGTTTCTAAATTATTTCGTTATCCAAGTAATTATTCAAGTATGTATTAAGTTAATCGTTTCTCGTCAAAAGATTTACGGATTTTTTTTCGTAAAAGTCGACTTTAATCAGAGTTACTGATTTTTATTGCAAGCTCGGAATTTTTTTAATTGGGAGTATTAAAAAAATTTGTTCTCGTACAAAAAATGTGTATTAAAGTTAATGAAGATTATTTTAATTAACAAAAATTAGTTTAAAATCTTGTAAATCTGCCTTTAATTTTACTTGAAAAATACGATAAATTCTTTGCATCAATCTAATACAAACATAATTTTGTTCAACAATGTTATATTTAATTAAAAGGAAACGTTTATTTAATATTTCCCATTTTTAGTAGAATTCAACATGGCATTAAATTTGTCAAGTTAATATACTGTAAATGTTTGATATTTCATATTTTTACAATATAATCTAACTTCTGTGCCAATTTTGTTTATTTCAATATTTAGTAAAATTAAATAAAAGAACTATTTTAAAAAATTATGTAAGCGTGTATAAAATAACAGAATATGAAACAACTAAAATATCATAAAGTCGAGGATAAACGATCTCAGGAGAGAAATTTAGAACAGAAAGGCATCAACATTTAATCTTGATTAATCTGCTAGAAAAAATAAACAGATTCTCAATCCATATAATTACGGAATTAGTTCTCGCTTTAATTATTTAAAAATACTGGCGGATGTTCTACTTTAATAAGTCTCCCGTATTTTCCAGATATTAATACAAACATATTATGTTATAATAAATAATTAACAACATACAAAAAAAGATAACCAAGAAAAAGAAAAAAATACATTTTACAATGAATGATAAAAAACTATATCAGAAATTCGTATTTTGATTTAATATTAACATTATATAATAATTAAGTATGTATATTTTGTTGTTGTATTAAACATTATTTTCAATTTTAAATTATTCCATATTTGTTCCAATTATTTTTGATATTTTATTTATCCAATATTTAACATTAATTTATATTTATACATAAAAATTTATTTAAATATATTTAAATTTATTTATTTATTAATTTATTTTATTTATTTATTATCTCGAGTAACGTAAGTTTTTGATATGTTTGTTATTCCTCTATTTAACTCTTTTTTTACACACATAAAAATTTTCTAGTATTTTATTATTTTAACGGTATAATATCTTTTATAGTAAAGCTTAAGAATTCATTTTTCGATGAGGAAACCGCTCCTTTTACTTGTAGCAATGTATAAACATTTATATCAATAAATTTATAATTTAATACAAATTGACTACATCCGAAAAAATATTTAATTTCTATTTTGATATAGTAAACATAATTCTAAAAATAATATATGTTTTAAAAGTATAATTTTCCACACATTTCCTGTAACAATAATTAAAAACAACGTACAGATTACTTTCGATATTCGATGCACAATTTTATCCAATTGGATATCAACGGTCAATAATATTTCCATTGTTTAGTAGCATATGTTACCGTGTGACCTCTTAGAAACTATTTACATCACATAATGAATTTATTATGTTAGCTGCCAATATTCATCTTAGTATTCGGTGATTTCTCGAAACAGTAAGATAGCAATTAAATTTATATTCCTCTGGCATTCAAAGACGATGTTAACTGTATTATTGTTACAAATTGTTAATTGTTACAAAATACTGTAATTTCAACAGGTACATAATTTTAATCTATATAGGTGAGTTGTCAAAAAAAAATATTCTCATTAAAAACATATAAATAATTTCTAAAGCACAACAAATACAAATTTATGTTCTTAAAAACATATTCTTCAATGCTGAAAAACGTTCAAATATTCTTTTAAATTTTATCTTTCTCGATTTATACTACGTGAACTGAGATAAACGCAAAAATTATCTATCGTCTGTTTAAATGTAAAATTTTTTAATAACATTTATATCACACGTTTAAAATTAATTATTTTGATATTTGTGAAATTTATTGAAAAGATCAATTGTGTTTCTTGAGACCAAATTAACATATTGCAATAAAAAGTTATTCAATTATCTGTAATATTGTAAGAACGTAATTTTTAGTAGAAATAAAAATTGGTTTCTTTTACTTATTGCCAAATAGCACATGTTCGTTTCATAAACATTTCCTCAACGTACGTGAATATATTGGATATATTTAGAAAACGTATATGAAACAAACATGTGCTCACTGAGTTGCATTTTGAGTAATATATGTATAAATTTTATACATATTTAATATTTTTAGTTTTATATTTAACAAAAAATTTTGAACAAATTATGTTGCTCGCTCACATAAGATTCTAGATAACCTCTCGTATTTAGAACTTCGTTTCTTTTTTCACTATCACAAATAATTCTTTCTTTCTTCTAACTTTCTTTTAATTTTTCATAAAAATCTTACACCGCTTTAGTACGATTAACTACAATAGTTGTTATATTATATTTATTCTTCTTATATAAAAATTAAATAACATGTGTCGCAAATATATGTGTTTTGTCTAATCAAGAAATTCTTCTCGCAGATGCTTCAAGTGGGAATTAGTATGGCATTTTCACATATCATATTAAACAGATTAATAATTATCATAATAATTTTACTACCTACAGCAAAATTTACGAAAAATGACACTGAACTTAATTACAATGTTTTGAATGGCAATTTTAAACCACTGCATTATGGTGTCAAAATAGAATATGA
Source organism: Linepithema humile (assembly GCF_040581485.1). Lineage (NCBI taxonomy): Eukaryota > Metazoa > Arthropoda > Insecta > Hymenoptera > Formicidae > Linepithema > Linepithema humile. The sequence continues at coordinate 20,740,819 of NC_090132.1, read as the reverse complement.
CGTATACAGAAATGTCTTTCTTGGAGAGTGCAATATCACCATCCAGATTAATCGCCCAACGGAAAATATAACTATAAACACAAACACTATCTCCATAAAGCAAATTAATCTGTTTGACGACAATGATAATGAGATGTTCAGCATCCAAATGTTTTCATTTGGAATCAATGAATTTAAAGAAATGTACATTTATCTTGATTTTATCCAGTTATCAGGGGATGTTTTATATCCTGATACATATATCTTAAAATTCATATATAGCGGTATGATATTAGATGACGAAAAAGACGCAGACAAAGAAAAGGATAAAATGTAAGTTCAAATAATAAATTTTTAGTAAAATTGTGATTAAATTTTTATATTAATCATACATTTAAAATAAAATAGGTTAAACAAGAAAGGCATTAAAGTAATAAAAGCAGTTGAATTATTTCCATGTTGGAACAAGGCAATATTTAAAACAACCTTTAACATTTCTATCAAGCATCATAAAGACTATAAGTTTTTATCGAGTATGCCGATACGAATACAAGTTGAAAACTTGGATAACACTCTGTGGACTCACTTTGACACATCACCTTTAATGTCTGCTAAACATTTAACAATTGTGAAATCCACATTCACTAATTACTTCGCTTATATTAGAAATGTCAAATTTTGGTATAGAAAAGAAATGATCGACCAGATGCGATTCGCAGAAAACATTGTCCGAGTAGTTATATACTATTTGAAACTAAAAAGTAAAGCAATAATACCAAAAATAGATTACTTTGTAATTGAAAACTTTCAACATAGTAACGAAAAGACGCGAGGATTCATTCTATTAAGGTACTTTTTAATAAAACAAAAATTAAAATCAAATTAAATAAATATATTTTTCTATAATATTATAAAAATAGAAAAAATGCATTTTAATGTTAGTGTGGCTATTAAAAAACAACTCAAACATCACGTCACTTGCATCACGTTCTGATAAAATATTCTTATCTTTATTTTAAACAAAAAATTAAAATAATTATTTTTTATGTCAAATTAGATTTTAATTCAGATTTTATTATTGAAAGCATGAAAAATAACTGCTATTTATGTACAAGTTTTACGTACAAGTAAGACATAAATTTATTTTTTTCACGAATAATATTGATAAAAAAATATCAAAATTTTTATTATTTTGAATGTTATACACATTTTTGCATGTAATATTACTGACGCAAAAATGTCCAAAATATTCTTCTCCTTTTTATCTTAAATAAATTCTATGCAAATGAGTAAGTAAATAGTTATTGCCATGTTATATCATTTACAATATGATATATATTGTTCACCAAAAATATATAAAAATCCAAGTTGTATAAATATAACATTCTTTTCTTGTTACATTCAGATTTAACTTTATTACTGGTTTATCTTTAAACATTTAAATAAATATAATTAAATGTTATTTGTGTCTTCGTAATAACTTATATCTATTACAACGACAATATAGAAATTTATTAAATTGCATATGTATATAAAAAAAATTTAGTTATATTTCTAATACTTGAAAGACTTCAAAACAATTTGCAGGGAAGAAGATATTATTTATAATTATACATTACATTCCGTTCGCAAAATGGAAGTGGCAAACTTAATGGCACGTGAAACGATATCTTATTGGTATGATGACGTGCCTTTGTGGTCAAAAGAAGGATTTATTACGTTTCTTGCAGCACATATTCTGAAGGTTTTTTTATATTTTCACTATTAGTATATTACAACTTTATACTTTAATATAAACGACCAAACGTTAATAGCAGCTGTCAACAGCGCTAAATACGTGTCGCCAAAATTACAAAACTTCTTTTGAAATATATTTACTCGATCATGTCACGCTTTACAGACTCAGTCATATTCCATGATGGACTTATTTTACGTCCAAGAACAACAGGAATCTTTACGTTTCGATACTCTTCCTACAGATTCTCTGCCATCTAGAACATCTCTTCATTATATCAAATGTAAATTTAAGCAAATATAACTAAAAAATTATTACAATTAAAGAAAATATAATTTAAAAATATTGATAATTCCATGTAAATTTGCAAAATTTGTAACAAAGTATAAGAAAACTTAACTGTAAATCGATTAAAATACAACTTATTTATATACAATACTTATTATAAGTATATTTAGAATAAAAATTAATACTATTTTAAAATACTAATTACTATTATGTCAATAGTAATTAATACTATATTAAAAGTCAAAAAAAAAAAAAAAATACATTAAACTATTTAACAAATATTTTACAATTTGAATCATTACAGCATCTATTATATGGCGCATGTTATATCATATAATATCTGACATGAAGTTTTGGACTAGTCTCAACATGTATAAAAACATACAGTGAGTAATATCTCTTTTTATATTTTTAAATAATGATAATAATGATAAAATACAAAATGTGAACAGTAAAACAAATGACTTGCTTCAAAATCTACTGTTCAAAAATAGAAACTAACCGTTTTAGATTTATCGGCTACTTTTAGTTACTCTTTATGTAAAGAATTTTAAACAACATATTGAGGAATTATTATTTATAGTAAATGATGTAATTTGATAAGTGATAAGAAAGATTTTTGCAATGTTAATTTTTCAGGTATAATCAGACAAACGCGACAGATACAAAGAATTTATCTACTATCGTATCATTTTGGAACGCTGTGGAAAGTGTTCTAGGTTCAACAAGTAATATACGTAACTTTAATAAAGATGTAATCGATATTTGGTCAATGCAAGGACATTATCCTGTACTGTACGTGACACGAAATTATTCTACTAACTTAGTATCAATCACATATATTAATTCTAAACATATACTATTTCCTAATATGAAACAATATGAATTATACGTGGTATATACGACGAAATCACTTATGAACATCGAGACACATCATTTTTGGCTATCTACACTAACACCATACCATTATATATCGCGCAATATTCACATTAATGATTGGATCATTCTCAATTTACAACAAACTGGTAAATATTAAACGATATTTTTATTATTCTGCTGACTTTATTTTCTATAATTGATTCTTCATTATTCCATGTTTAATCACTAGATATATGTCATTTATTTAATATATATTAATATATGTACAACTCAATTATATACACTACTTGCAACAATTAAGTAATCAAAAAAAATTGCTAAAAAACCAATCTTCAAATCATTGTAACTTCGCGAAAACCATCGTGTTTTAATTTAAGAAAAAGTGTTTAAAAGCTTGAAACTTCTTCTTTTTACTAATCGTTTCATTGGCAGTGAAGAGCACATACTTAATGTTCGGCAAGAGTTTCTTTCTACCTTAAATGAGGCAGGTTATGTATTTTTGAAAATTCTTTTTCGCGTTATTAAAAGGTCGATTGCGACGTTGGAGTTGACGATTTTGTTTATTACTGATCGGTTATCATCGAGATGATTGCGTTTAACATACTGTGACAGCTTGTATCTTTGTTATTATACAAAAAATAGTAGTATTTTAAAGAAAGTAAAAGTGCAAATTATTATACAACGGAAAAAAATGGCACACGCTTGGGTGACTTAGTTTTTACAATAAAATGAAAGTAATATATATAAAAAAAAATAATGATATTTACAAGCAATTCTTAATAAATTTGATGAAGATGCTCTAATAACAAAAATATTTTTGTACTATAGGGTACTATCGCATTAATTATGATTTGGAAAACTGGAAAAGACTTGCCTGGTATTTGTACAATGAAAATTATAACACGATTCCTGTTCTGAATCGAGCCCAAATCATCGATGACGCGTTTTACTTTTTGACGCAAAAGCAACTCAATATCAACTTGTTTTGGGATATTACAAGCTTTCTATTAAAAGATACGGACTATGTAGCATGGTATCCTATGATTAAAGCTGTTGAATACATGACATGTGTCTGGGAAGTTCAACATAATGCCCTTATAAAAGTAAATTATAATAAGAGTAATTTTTAAAAAAGAATAATGTGTAGTATTAAAACACTGTATAAAAGAAATTAAATAAATATATGTGTAAATATACTTATATCATCTTTTTCAAAAATAATAATAAATTTTTTATTATTTAACAATTTTTTAGGAGGTAATTAAAGAAATGTTCAATAAACTTCTGCAAAATATAGGATACGATGACAAATTTGACGAAAGTGATTTTACTAAATGTTTAAGAGAAGAAGCGGTAAAGTGGGCATGTGTTCTCGGTGAGCCAGAATGCAGAAAAATAGCCACTTCGAAATTAAAAGAAGATCTTCAAACTTCTGAACAAAACAAGTAAGATGTTTTACAACCACGAGATTAATATGAATAAATTTGATGGCATTATTGCCCTATGCCGGATAAATTATTTTAATATTACAAAATATTGTAGTTAAGTATTTGTATAGAATATTTCTTTTTCTCTGGTAATGCAGACTTTCGAAATGGAGGGAATGGATATACTGTAAAGGTTTAATGACAGCAAACCCCCTTACTTGGGACAAAGTGTTGATTAAATGGGAGAGAACATCCGATGATGCATTTTTAGACTACTTAACATGCTTTACAAATCCTGATACTTATCGAATTTATTTGGATATAATAATGAATGAGAGAGTTCATTATAATGTAAAAAACAGTAAAACAAGTGCTAATAACGTTCTTCTTATTGTTGCAAAACATGCAAGAAATGATGCTGTGCTCAAGTATATATTCGACAATATAAGATTGTTCGAATTCAGTATAAACAAGTGATTACATTTTCATTTATTAATATTTTTTAGTATTTATGAATATTTGTTATATTTGTTAAATATATTACTTTACTTTTCTAGGCAAATTGATCACATTGCCATATTAATCGTTATTATTACGCACGAACATTCTGTAGAACAATTCGAAAAGGTATATTTTCCTGGTATATGCATGTAACATTCTCATTAATTGGCCTTTTTATGTTGAGCTTATTTATGTTAAAATTTTGACATACGCGATATATCAGAACATATCTCAATGCACTTAATACAGCAAATTATAACTTCTGAAACTGTATATATTGTATATAGTAGGAGAAAAATTAATATTTATTTATATTGTCTATTATATCTTCAAATAATCTGTTTTAGATAACTGAATTTGCGGAAGGTCTTAGTGAAAAGCGACTAATTGATGCAGTTAAACAAAAAATAAAGAAACGAAAATTGGAATGTGAAAAACGAGTCACATACTACGAGCGCATCGAGGTACCTTCCTATATAGAAAGAAAGAATTAAGCAAACAATTGAATCCATGAAAGACAATTGTTTTACTCGCTCCTTTATATATGAAATATTTTTGTAATACTGTTTTTATTATTGTATTAAATATTACTTCTCAATTTTAAATTGTTCCATTTTTGATTCACTTGTTTTTAATATTTCATTAATCTAATATTTAACATTAATTTATATTTTTATATATAAATATAATTATTTTATTTATTTATTATATCCAAGTGTAAGTTTTTGGTATGTTTGTTACTCTTCCATTTGGCTCTTCTTTGACATAAAAATTTTATAGTATTTTATTATTTTAACAGTATAATATCTTTTATAATAAAGCTTAATAATTCATTTTTTGATGAGTAACTCTCTTCTTTTATTCGTAACAATGTATAAGAATATATATCAATAAATTTATAATTTAATACAAATTGATTATATCCGAAAAAATATTCAATTTCTATTTTAATATAGTAAACATAAAACTGATATGTGCATTAAAAGTATAATTTTCCACACATTTCCTGTAACAATAGTTAAAAACAACTTACAAATTTACTTTCTATATTCTATGCGCGATTTTATTCGATTAGATATCAACGGTCAATAACGTCTCCATTGTTTAGTAGCATATGTTACCGCGTAACCTCTTAGGAACTATTTACATCATATAATCTATATATTATGTTAGCTGCCAATATTCCACTTAGTGTTCGGTGATTTCTCGAAACAGTAAGATAGCAATTCAATTTAGATATTTCTGCATTTGCAAATCCAGACGGTGTTAACTGTACTATTGTTACAAATTGTTAATTGTTACAAAGTACTGTAATTATAATAAACACATCATTGTAATCTATAGAAGTGAGTTACCATAAGTAAAATATTTCTCATTAAAAACATATAACAAATTACTAAAACATAACAGATACAGCTTTATATTCTTTAAAACATATTCTTCAGAGCTGATGAACATATTTAACGATTCTTTTCAATTTTTCCTTTTTCATTTTATGGTACGTGAGCTGAGATAAACGTAACAATTATCTATCGTCTGTTTGAATGTAAAATTTTTCAATAACATTTATATCACACGTTTAAAATTATTATAATTATTATAATATTTGCAAAATTTATTGAAAATATCGATTGTATTTTTTGAAAACTAGGGTACGTATAGTTGAAGTGAAATTTTATTTAATTATCTGTAGCAATGTAAGAACGTAATTTTCTGTAAAAATAAAATTTAGTTTCTCTTACTTATTGCCAAATAACACACGTTCGTTTCATATACGTTTTCTCAACGTACATGTATACATTGGACATGTTTAGGAAACGTATATGAAACGCACATGTCCTAACTGAGTTGCATTTTGAGTAATATATAAATTTTATACATATTTAATATTTTTAGTTTTATATTTAACAAAAAATTTTGAACAAATTATGCTGCTCGCTCACATAAGATTCTAGATAACCTCTCGTATTTAAAATTTTTTTTTTTTTTTATTGTCACAAATAATTCCTTCTTTTTTTTAACTGTTTTTCATGAAAATCTTACACCGCTTTAGTACGATTACCTATAATAGTTGTTATACAGAGTGATTTAAAATAACCTGATGTTCGTGCAATGCCATATTCTTGAGCGAATTCTGAGACGATTTTTCCTATTACAAAATTTTGTCCAAAGCTTAATTTTCGAATTATAATTGAAAATAAGTAGCGACTTACGAGTTTGGTACAACGGGCAGGCAGGGATGCGCAACGTATAATGAGACTGTCAAGTGTTTACTATCGTCTCATGACGCATTGCACTATCCCTGCCTGTCCGTTGTATCGGACTCGTAAGTAACAAATTATTTTCAATTATAACTCAAAAACTAAGCTTCGAACAAAATTTTGTAAAAAGGAAAATCGTCTCAGAATTCACTCAAGAATATGGCATTGCAAGGACATCAAGTTATTTTGAATCACCCTGTATAATATTTATTCTTCTTATATAAAAGTTAAATAGCATGTGTCGCTGTTATATATTACTTTTTGTACTATAGCCAGAGGTTCTTGAAACACAATATCAATTCTCTGTAGTTAATATAAAGTTTGTTGTGAAAAGACAATACGCGCGCGGAAAAATTCTTGTCGATTACAGTCTTAACTGAACAGAAGAAGCGCATTTTCATTAGTCACGCAACAGTAGCGCACGCACTCTACAGACACTGGCGCCAAACATAAAACAATTATTCTCTACAGTCGCAAATGTATGTGTTTTTTCTAATCAAGAAATTCTTCTTGCAGATGCTTCAAGTGGGAATTAGTATGGCATTTTCACATATCTTATTAAACAGATTAATATTTATCATGATAATTATACTACCTACTGCAAAATTTACGAAAAATGACACTGAACTTAATTACAATGTTTTGAATGGCAATTTTAAACCACTGCATTATGGTGTCAAAATAGAATATGACGTATACAGAAATGTCTTTCTTGGAGAGTGCAATATCACCATCCAGATTAATCGCCCAACGGAAAATATAACTATAAACACAAACACTATCTCCATAGAGCAAATTGATCTGTTTGACGACGATTATAATGAGATGTTCAGCATCCAAATGTTTTCATTTATCAATGAATTTAAAAAAAAGTATATTCATCTTGATTTTATCCAGTTATCAGGGGATGTTTTATATCCTGATACGTATATCTTAAAATTCATATATAGCGGTATGATATTCGATGACGAAAAGGACGCAGACAATGAAAAGAACAAAATGTAAGTTCAAATAATAAATTATTAGTAAAATTATGATTAAACTTTTATATTACTCATAAACTTAAAATAAAATAGGTTAAACAAGAAAAGCATTAAAGTAATAAAAGCAGTTGAATTATTTCCATGTTGGAACGAGGCAATATTTAAAACAACCTTTAACATTTCTATCAAGCATCATAAAGACTATAAGTTTTTATCGAGTATGCCGATACGAATACAAGTTGAAAACTTGGATAACACTCTGTGGACTTACTTTGACAAATCACCTTTAATGTCCGCTAAACATTTAACAATTGTGAAATCCACATTCACTAATTTCTTCGCTTCTATTAAAAATGTCAAATTTTGGTATAGAAAAGAAATGATCGACCAGGTGCGATTCGCAGAAAACATTGTCCAAGATGTCATATACTATTTGCAACTAAAAAGTAGAGCAATAATACCAAAAATAGATTACTTTGTAATTGAGGACTTTCAACATAGTAACGAAAAGACGCGGGGATTCATTCTATTAAGGTACTCCTTAATAAAACAAAAATTGAAACCAAATTAAATAAATATATTTTTCTATAATATTATAAAAATAAAAAAAATGCATTTTAATGTTAGTGTGGTTATTAAAAAACAACTAAAACATCACGTCACTTACACCACGTTCTAATAAAATAATCTTATCTTTATTTTATGGTAAACAAAAAACTAAAATAATTATTTTTTATGTCAAATTAGATTTTAATTCAGATTTAATTATTGAAAGCATGAAAAATAACTGCTATTTATGTACAAGTTTTACGTACAAGTAATACATAAGCTTATTTTATTCACGAATAATATTGATAAAAAATTATCAAAATTTTTATTATTTTGAATGTTATACACATTTTTGCATGTAATATTACTGACGCAAAAGTGTTTAAAATATTTTTCCCCCTTTTATCTTCAATAAATTCTATACAAATGAGTAAATAAATAGTTTGTGCCATGTTATATCATTTACAATATGATATATATTGTTCACCAAAAATATATAAAAATCCAAGTTGTATAAATATAACATTCTTTTCTTGTCACATTCAGATTTAACTTTATTACTGGTTTATCTTTAAATATTTAAATAAATATAATTAAATGTTATTTGTGTCTTCGTAATAATTTATATCTATTACAACGACAATATAGAAATTTATTAAATTGCATTATTATATAAAAAAAATTTAGGTATATTTCTAATACTAGAAAGACTTCAAAACAATTTGCAGGGAAGAAGATATTATTTATAATTATACATTACATCCCGTTCGCAAAATGGAAGTGGCAAACTTAATAGCACGTAAAACGATTTCTTATTGGTATGATGATATGTTTCTGTGGTCCAAAGAAGGATTTATTACGTTTCTTGCAGCACTTATTTTGAATCAGGTTTTTTTATACTTTCACTATTAGAGTACATTACTTTATACTTTAATATAATCGACTAAACGTTAATAGCAGCTGTCAACAGCGCTAAATACGTGTTGCCAAAATTTAAAAAACTTCTCTCGAAATATATTTACTCGATCATGTCACGCTTTACAGACTCGGTTATATTCCATGATGGACTTATTTTACATCCAAGTACAACAGGAATCTTTACGTTTCGATGATCTTCCTACAGATTCTCTGCCATTTAAATCATCCCGTTATTATATCACATGTAAGTTTAAGCAAATATAACTAAAATATTATTTAGAATCAAAGACAATGTAATTTTGAAATATTGATAATTCTATGTAAATTTACAAAATTTGTAACAAAGTATAAGAAAACTTAACTGTAAATCGATTAAAATACAACTTATTTATATATAAAACATATTATAAGTATATTAAAAATAAAAATTAAGACTATTTTAAAATACTAATTACTATTATGTCAATAGTAATTAATACTATATTAAAAGTAAAAAAAATACATTATACTATTCAACAAATATTTTACAATTTGAATCGTTACAGCATCTATTATATGGCGCATGTTATATCATATAATATCTGATATGAAGTTTTGGACTAGTCTCAACATGTATAAAAACATACAGTGAGTAATATCTTTTTATATCTTTAAATGGTGATAATAATAATGAAATAAAAAATTTGAACAGTAAAGCAAATGACATGCTTCAACATCTACTGTTCAAAACTAGGAACTAACCGTTTTAAACTTATCGGCTACTTTTAGTTACTCTTTATGTAAAGAATTTTAAACAACATATTGAGGAATTATTATTTATAGTAAATGATGTAATTTTATAAATAATAAGAAAAATTTTTGCAATGTTATTTTTCAGGCATAATCAGACAAACGCGACAGATACTGAGAATTTATCTACTATTGTATCATTTTGGAACGCTGTGGAAAGTATTCTAGGTACAACAAGTAATATACGTAACTTTAATATAGAAGATGTAATCGATATTTGGTCAATGCAAGGACATTATCCTGTACTGTACGTGACACGAAATTATTCTACTAACTTAGTATCAATCACATATATTAATTCTAAACATATACAATTTCCTAATATGAAACAATATGAATTATACGTGGTATATACGACGAAATCACTCATGAACATCGAGACACATTACTTTTGGCTATCTACACTAACACCGTACCATTATATATCGCACAAGATTGACATTAATGATTGGATCATTCTCAATTTACAACAAGGTAAATATTAAACAGTATTTTTATTATTCTGCTGACTTTATTTTCTATAATTGATTCTTCATTATTCCATGTTCAATCATTAGAAATATGTTATTTATTTAATATATTAATATATGTACAATACAATTCAAATACATACACTACTCGCAACAATTAAGTGATCAAGAAAAATTGCTAAAGAAACCAATCTTCAAATCATTGTAACTCCGCGAAAACCATTGTGTTTTAATTTAAGAAAAAGCGTTTGGAAGCTTGAAACTTTTTCTTTCTACTGATCGTTTTAATGGCAGTGAAGAGCACATACTTAATGTTCGGCAAGAGTTCATTTCTACCTTAAAAGAGGCAGGCTATGTATTTTTGAGAATTCTTTTTCGCGTTATTAAGAGGTCGATTGCGACGTTAGAATTAACGATTTTGTTTATTACTGATCAGTTGTCATCGAGATGATTGCGTTTAACATATTGTGACAACTTGTATCTTTGTTATTATACAAAAAGTAGTAGTATTTTAAAGAAAGTAAAAGTGCCAATTATTATACAACGGAAAAAAATGGCACGCGCTTGGGTGACTTAGTATAATAACTTAGTACAATAAATTGAGAGTAATATATATAAAAGAAAATAATGATATTTACAAGCATTTCTTAATAAATTTGATGAAGATGCTCTAATAACAAAAATATTTTTGTGCTATAGGGTACTATCGCGTTAATTATGATTTGGAAAACTGGAAAAGACTTGCCTGGTATTTGTACAATGAAAATTATAACACGATTCCTGTTCTGAATCGAGCCCTAATCATCGATGATGCGTTTTACTTTTTGACGCAAAAGCAACTCAGTATCAACTTGTTTTGGGATATTACAAGCTTTCTATTAAAAGATACGGACTATGTAGCATGGTATCCTATGATTAAAGCTGTTGAATACATGACATGTGTCTGGGAAATTCAACATAATGCCCTTATAAAGGTAAATTAAAATAAGAGTATTTTTCTACAAAAAAAGAATAATGTGTAGTATTAAAACACTGTATAAAAGGCGTTAAATAAATATATGTGTAAATATACTTATATCTTTTTCACAAATAATAATAAATTTTTTATTATTTAACAATTTTTTAGGAGGTAATTAAAGAAATGTTCAATAAACTTCTGCAAAATATAGGATACGATGACAAATTTGACGAAAATGATTTTACTAAATGTTTAAGAGAAGAAGCGGTAAAGTGGGCATGTGTTCTCGGTGAGCCAGAATGCAGAAAAATAGCCACTTCGAAATTAAAAGAAGATCTTCAAACTTCTGAACAAAACAAGTAAGATGTTTTACAACCACGAGATTAATATGAACAAATTTGGTGGCATTATTGCCCTATGCCGGATAAATTATTTTAATATTACAAAATATTGTAGTTAAGTATTTGTATAGAATATTTCTTTTTCTCTGGTAATGCAGACTTTCGAAATGGAGGGAATGGATATACTGTAAAGGTTTAATGACAGCAAACCCCCTTACTTGGGACAAAGTGTTGATTAAATGGGAGAGAACATCCGATGATGCATTTTTAGACTACTTAACATGCTTTACAAATCCTGATACTTATCGAATTTATTTGGATATAATAATAAATGAGAGAGTTCATTATAATGTAAAAAACAGTAAAACAAGTGCTAAAAACGTTCTTCTAATTGTTGCAAAACATGCAAGAAATGATGATGTGCTCAAGTATATATTCGACAATATAAGATTGTTCGAATTCAGTATAAACAAGTGATTACATTTTCATTTATTAATATATTTTAGTATTTATGAATATTTGTTATGTTTGTTAAATATATTACTTTACTTTTCTAGGCAAATTGATCACATTGCCATATTAATCGTTATTATTACGCACGAACATTCTGTAGAACAATTCGAAAAGGTATATTTTCCTGGTATATGTATATAACATTCTCATTACTTCGCCTTTTTATGTTGAGCTTATTTATGTTAAAATTGTGACATACGCGATATATCAGAACATATCTCAATGCACTTAATACAGCAAATTATAACGTCTGAAATTGTATATATTGTATATAGTAGAAGAAAAATTTATATTTGTTTATATTGTTTTTTATATCTTCAAATAATCTGTTTTAGATAACTGAATTTGCAAAAGGTCTCAGTGAAAAGCGACTAATTGATGCAGTTAAACAAAAAATAAAGAAACGAAAATTGGAATGTGAAAAACGAGTCACATACTACGAGCGCATCGATATACCTACCTATATAGAAAGAAAGAACTAAGCAAACAATTGAATCCATGAAAGACAATTGTTTTACTTGCTGCTTTATATATGAAATATTTTTGTAATACTGTTTTTATTATTGTATTAAATATTACTTCTCGATTTTAAGTTGTTCCATTTTTGATTCACTTGTTTTTAATATTTCATTAATCTAATATTTATCATTAATTTATATTTTTACATATAAATATAATTATTTTATTTATTTATTATATCTAAGTGTAAGTTTTTGGTATGTTTGTTATTCTTCCATTTGGCTCTTCTTTGACATAAAAATTTTATAGTATTTTATTATTTTAACAATATAATATCTTTTATAATAAAGCTTAATAATTCATTTTTTGATGAGTAAAAATCTCTTCTTTTATTCGTAACAATGTATAAGAATATATATCAATAAATTTATAATTTAATACAAATTGATTATATCCGAAAAAATATTCAATTTCTATTTTAATATAGTAAACATAAAACTGATATGTGCTTTAAAAGTATACTTTTCCACACATATTCTGTAACAATAGTTAAAAACAACGTACAAATTTACTTTCTATATTTTATGCGCGATTTTATTCGATTAGATATCAACGGTCAATAACGTCTCCATTGTTTAGTAGCATATGTTACCGCGTAACCTCTTAGGAACTATTTACATCATATAATCTATATATTATGTTAGCTGCCAATATTCCACTTAGTGTTCGGTGATTTCTCGAAACAGTAAGATAGCAATTCAATTCATCATTTACATATCTCTGCATTTGCAAATCCAGACGGTGTTAACTGTACTATTGTTACAAATTGTTAATTGTTACAAAGTACTGTAATTATAATAAACACATCATTGTAATCTATAGAAGTGAGTTACCATAAGTAAAATATTTCTCATTAAAAACATATAACAAATTACTAAAACACAACAGATACAGCTTTATATTCTTTAAAAAATATTCTTCAGAGCTGATAAACATATTTAACAATTCTTTTCATTTTTTCCTTTTTCAATTTATGGTACGTGAGCTGAGATAAATGTAACAATTATTTATCGTCTGTTTGAATGTAAAATTTTTTAATAACATTTATATCACACGTTTAAAATTATTATAATTATTATGATATTTGCAAAATTTATTGAAAATATCGATTGTATTTTTTGAAAACTAGGGTACATATGGTTGAAGTGAAATTTTATTTAATTATCTGTAGCAATGTAAGAACGTAATTTTCTGTAAAAATAAAATTTAGTTTCTCTTACTTATTGCCAAATAACACACGTTCGTTTCATATACGTTTTCTCAACGTACATGAATACAATGAACATGTTTATAAAACGTATATGAAACGTATATGAAATGTCCTAACTGAGTTGCATTTTGAGTAATATATAAATTTTATACATATTTAATATTTTTAGTTTTATATTTAACAAAAAATTTTGAACAAATTATGCTGCTCGCTCACATAAAATTCTAGATAACCTCTCGTATTTAAAATTTTGTTTCTTTTTTTACTATCACAAATAATTCTTTCTTTCTTTTAACCGTTTTTCAAGAAAATCTTACACCGCTTTAGTACGATTAACTACAATAGTTGTTATATAATATTTATTCTTCTTATATATTGTAGAAGTTAAATAGCATGTGTCGCAAATGTATGTGTTTTATCTAATCAAGAAATTCTTCTTGCAGATGCTTCAAGTGGGAATTAGTATGGCATTTTCACATATCTTATTAAACAGATTAATATTTATCATGATAATTATACTATCTACTGCAAAATTTACGAAAAATGACACTGAACTTAATTACAATGTTTTGAATGGCACTTTTAAACCACTGCATTATGGTGTCAAAATAGAATATGACGTATACAGAAATATCTTTCTTGGAGAGTGCAATATCACCATCCAGATTAATCGCCCAACGGAAAATATAACTATAAACGCAAACACTATCTTCATAAATCAAATTGATCTGTTTGACAACGATAATAATAAGATATTCAGCATCCAAAAGTTTTCATTTATCAATGAATTTAAAAAAAAGTATATTCATCTTGATTTTATCAAGTTATCAGGGGATGTTTTATATCCTGATAGGTATATCTTAAAATTCAAATATATCGGTATGATATCAGAAGACGAAATGGACGCAGACAAAGAAAAGGACATAATGTAAGTTCAGATAATAAATTTTTAGTAAAATTGTGATTAAACTTTTATATTAATTATACATTTAAAATAAAATAGATTAAACAAGGAAAGCATTGAAGTAATAAAAGCAGTTGAATTATTTCCATATTGGAACGAGGCAATATTTAAAACAACCTTTAACATTTCTATCAAGCATCATAAAGACTATAAGTTTTTATCGACTATGCCGATACGAATACAAGTTGAAAACTTGGATGACACTCTGTGGACTTACTTTGACAAATCACCTTTAATGTTTCCTGAACATTTAACAATTGTGATATCCACATTCACTAATTTTTTTGTTTCTACTAGAAATGTCAAATTTTGGTATAAAAAAGAAGTGATTGACCAAATGCGATTCGCAGAAAACATTGTCCGAGTAGTTCTATACTATTTGAAACTAAAAAGTAGAGGAATTATATTACCAAAATTAGATTACTTTGTAATTGAGGACTTTGAACACAGCAATGAAAAAACGCGGGGATTTATTCTATTAAGGTACTCCTTAGTAAAACAAAAATTAAAATAAAATTGTATAAACATATTGATTTATAACATTATAAAACTAAAAAAAATGAATATTTTTATGTTAGTATAATTAAAAATTATAATTATTAAAATATATATAATATAATAATTATATATATATATACATATTTATAATAATTTAAATTATTAACTATTAATATGATTAAAATATTCTTTAAAGTTTAAACAAAAAATTAATATAATTATTTTTTACACGTCAAATTAAATTTTAATTCAGATTTAATTATTAAAAGCATGAATAATTGCGATTTATGTATAAGTTTTACATAGTAAAACATGGATATGTTTATGTATAAGTTTTATGTAGTAAAACATTCATATAAAATCTTATTTTTTCCACGAATAATATTGATAAATAATCATCAATCAATATTCTTATTATTTTAAATGTCATACAAATTTTCGAACGTAATATTGCTGATGCAAAAATGCTCAAAATATTTTTCCCCCTTTTATCTTAAACAAATTCTATGTAAATGTGTAAGTAAATAGTTATTGCCATATTATTTCATTTACAATATGATATATATTGTTCACCAAAAATATATAAAAACCCAAGTTGTATAAATATAACATTTTTTTCCTGTCAAATTCAGATTTAACTTTACTACTGGTTTATCTTTAAATTTTTAGATAAATATAATTAAATGTTTATTTATGCTTTCGTAATAACTTGTATCTATTACAACGACAGTATAGAAATTTATTAAATTACATACTTATAATAAAAATTTTTGGTATATTTTTAATACTCGAAAACAATTTTCAGGCAAGAAGATATTATTTATGATAATACCTTCGATCATATTGCTCGCAAAATGAAAGTGGCCAACTTTATAGCACGTAAAACGATATCTTATTGGTATGATGACGTGCCTTTGTGGTCAAAAGAAGGACTTATTACATTTCTTGCAGCATATGTTTTGGATCAGGTTTTTATATATTTTTACTATTAGTATGCTGCAGTTTTGAATTTTATAATATAAACGACCAAATGTAAATAGCAGCTGTCAATAGCGCTAAATACATGTTGCTAAAATTCAAATACTCAACTACATATTTACTCGATCATGTCACGCTTTACAGACTGGGTTATATAATCGCATGATGGACTTATTTGTCGTCCAAATACAACAGGAATCTTTACGTTTCGATACTCTTCCTATAGATTCTCTTTCCTTACACACCGCAAACATCTCTGCAGTTCATTCACTTAGATCATCTTTTCATTATATCAAAGGTAAGTTTAAGTAACTATAACTAAAATATTACTTATAATTAAACAAAATATAATTTTAAAATATTGATAATTCTATGTAAATTCTCAAAATTTGTAACAAAGTATAAGAAAACTTAATTGTAAATCGATAAAGATACAACTTATTTACACATCAAATTATAAGTAAAAAAAAATTAAAAGTGAAAAATAATACTTTAAAAAAATACTAATTACTGTTATGTCATTAGTAATTAATACCACTATTAATACTACTATTAAAAATAAAAAAGTACCTCAAACTATTATACTTAAGTACTTTAAAGTACTTTATATACTTATATATTATACTTATAATTTAAATTGTAACAGCATCCACCATATGGCGCATGTTATATCATATATTATCTGATAATGTGTTTTGGGCTTGTATCAACACGTATGTACAGTGAGTAATATCTTTTTATATTTTTTAATGGTGATAATATGACGAAAAAAAATGTAAATACTAAAACAAATAACATGCTTCAAAATCTACTGTTTGAAAACAGAAACCAACCGTTTTAAATTTTTCGGCTACTTTTAGTTACTTTTTATGTAAAGAAATAAATTGAACAGAATTATTTTAAACAACAAATTGAGGATTTATTATTTATAGTAAATAATGTAATTTTATAATTGATAATAAAGATTTTTGCAATGTTAATTTTTCAGGTATGATCAGAGAAACTCTACAAATACTAAGAATTTAACTCCTATTACATTATTTTGGGCCATTGTGGACAATGTTGTAGTTAAAAACATGCTTTTACATAACATGCGTAAGATAAAAGATGTAGTCGATACTTGGTCAACGGAAGGATATTATCCTGTACTGTACATGACACGAAATTATTCCACTAACACAGTATTAATCTCATATATTAATTCTGAACACCTTCTTACTACATCACTTGCTGACACTAGACAATATGAAATATTTGTGGTATATGCGACGAAATCACACATGCGCTTTGGGACACGTAACTTTTGGCTAACTAATTTATCACCGCATTATAGCTTGTACATGACTGACGATAAAGACTGGATCATTCTCAATTTACAAGCTGGTAAATATTAATCTGTAACTTTATTATTCTGCTGACTTTATTTTTTATAATTGATGTTTTATTATTCCATGTTTAATCATTAGAAATATGTCATTTATTTAATATATTAATATATGTAGCCACAATTATACACTACTCGCAACAATTAAGCGATCAAGAAAAATTGTAAAAAATAGCCAATCTTCAAATCATTGTAACTCTCGAAAAATCACCGTGTTTTAATTTGAAAGAAAGCTTTTTGAAGCTTGAAACTTCTTCTTTCTGTTGACCGTTTTATTGGCAATGAAGAGCACATACTTAATGTTCGGCAAGAGTTTATTTCTACCTTAAAAGAGGCATGTTATTTACTTTTGAGGATTCTTTTCCGCGTTACTAAGTGGTCGGTTGCGACGTTGGAGTTGACGATTTTGTTTATTACCGATCAGTTGTCATCGAGATGCTTGCATTTAACACATTGTACGCTCGACCACAGGAATGCCTTAACACATCTGCACCTTAATGTTGCAAGTTACTCGTGCATGTTCATATGTTAAGGCATTCCTGTGACTGAGCATATTTTGACAGCTTATATCTTTGTTATTATACAAAAAGGAAAAGTATTTTAAAGAAAGTAAAAGTGCAAATTATTATATAACGGGAAGAAATGACACGCGCTTGTGTGACCTAGTACAACAAATTTAGAATAATATATAAACAATGATATATAAACGTTCAATAGAGTTTGTGGCACTTGAATATAAGAATATTGAATATCAGAACTTCTCTAATTTAACAGACAAATTGAATATTAATGTCCTCTCTAAGACTGCTTTGTGTGTGTGCACAAATCAATTCAACTTTGCTTAGATCATACATCTATAACACATTATGAAACACACGTATCATGAATTCACCTGTCCGTCATTTGCTCGCATTCTATATTAAATAGAAGGTAATACTTCTTAACGCTCAATTTAAATTGAGATTATCCTACCCGATACTTTCGAATGCTTTTAGCAAATTCTTATTCGTTTTTTATTTTTGCAAAAAAAAATTTACAAAAAAATGTTTTACAAAAAAGTTTATTTTTAATTCGACTTCGCAACTTTATACCTAGCTTGAGAATTTCTGTTAATTACATTTTTCAACGGAATATTCTTTCTTTAGTTTAAGTGGTTGTTGATCGCTGTGTGATTTTCTTCGACTGAGTTACCAAGTTTGCAGAAAACTTTGTCTTGATTAATGATTTTGATTGGACTTTTCTTCGTATTTCACACTATACTGAGTTAAAGAAACAACATAAAATATGTGACTTCCTATGTGTTTTTCCAATTTGAATTTTTGATTAAAAATATAGAACTAAACAAAAAACAATAACAGCATTTAAAAGTCTAACTTTGAACTTTTGAACGGTTTTCTGTGGCTATATAATAATATTTTCACGGGTAAAAGCGATCAAGGAGACAAAATGCCGATTTTTTCTTCAACTCTCGATAATTCGGTAAAAAAAGTTGCACAGCAATCAGCAATCGTTCAA
Organism: Linepithema humile; assembly: GCF_040581485.1. NCBI lineage: Eukaryota > Metazoa > Arthropoda > Insecta > Hymenoptera > Formicidae > Linepithema > Linepithema humile. Next base: position 20,721,160 of record NC_090132.1, on the reverse strand, counting down.
ATAAAAAAGAAAAAAATTCCACTATGAATTTCAAAATGCTTTATTCCGAATTAGAATACAATGATTTATCACGGAGTAACACGGAGTTACAATGCTTTGAAAATAGTCTTTTTTTAAGCAAATTTTTCGATCCCTTAATTGTTACGCGTAGTGTACTTAATATTTCGGCAAATGGAGGTATGCAATTTACATTTTTAACATTAATTTATTATTAATTTTGTAAATATTTTATTAAAAAATAAATTATTTGAGAAAATATATAAAAGAAAATAATGATATTTACAAGCATTTCTTAATAAATTTGATGAACAAGTTGTAATAATAAAAGTATTTTTGTGTCATAGGGTACTATCGCGTTAATTATAATTTGGATAACTGGAAAAAACTTGCCTGCGATTTGTACAATGAAAGTAACACAATTCATGCTCTGAATCGAGCCCAAATCATCGATGACGCGTTTTACTTTTTGACGCAAAAGCAACTCAATATCAACTTGTTTTGGGATATTACAAGCTTTCTATTAAAAGATACGGACTATGTAGCATGGTATCCTATGATTAAAGCTGTTGAATACATGACATGTGTCTGGGGAGTTCAACATAATGCACTTATAAAGGTAAATTATAATAAGAGTAATTTTCTACAAAAAAGAATAATGTGTAATATTAAAGTACTGTATAAAAGGAGTTAAATAAATATATGTGTAAATATACTTATATCATCTTTTTCAAAAATAATAATAAATTTTTTATTATTTAACAACTTTTCAGGAGGTCATTAAAGAAATGTTCAATAAACTTCTGCAAAATATAGGATACGATGACAATATTGACGAAAGTGATTTAATTAAATGTTTAAGAGAAGAAGCAGTAAAGTGGGCATGTGTTCTCGGTGAACCAGAATGCAGAAAAATAGCCACTTCGAAATTAAAAGAACATTTTAAATTTTCTATACACAAGTAAGTTGTTTTATAACCACGAGATTAATATAAACAAATTTTGTGGCATTATTGCCTTATGCTGGATAAATTATTTTAATATTACAAAATATTGTAGTTAAGTATTTGTATAGAATATTTCTTTTTCTCTGGTAATGCAGTTCTTTGAGATGGAGGGAATGGTTATACTGTAAAGGTTTAATGACAGCAAACCCCCTTCTTTGGGACAAAGTGTTCATTAAATGGGAGAGAACATCCGATGATGCATTTTTAAACTACTTAACATGCTATACAGATCCTGTTATTATTCGAATTTATTTGGAATCAATAATGACAGAGAGATTTTATTATAATTCAACAGACAGTAAAACAAGTGCTAATAACATTCTTCTTATTGTTGCAAAACATGCAAGAACTGATACTGTGCTCAAGTATATACTCAACAATATAGGATTTTTCGAATTCAGTTTAAACAAGTGATTACATTTTCATTTATTAATATATTTTAGTATTTATAAATATTTGTTATATTTGTTAAATATATTACTTTACTTTTCTAGGCAAATTGATCACATTGCCATATTAATTGTTATTATTACGAACGAGCATTCTGTAATACAATTCGAAAAGGTATATTTTACTATATACACATAACATTCTCATTACTCGGCCCTTCTATGTTGAGCTTATTTATGTTAAAATTGTGACATACGTGACATATCAGAACATATCTCAATGCACTTAATACAGCAAATTATAACGTCTGAAACTGTATATATTGTATATAGTAGAAGAAAAATTTATATTTGTTTATATTGTCTATTATATCTTCAAATAATCTGTTTTAGATAACTAAATTCGCGGAAAATCTCAGTGAAAAGCAACTAATTGATGCAGTTAAACAAAAAATAATAAAACGAAAATTGGAATGTGAAAAACGAGTCACATACTAGGAGCGAATCGAGGTACCTAGTTATATATAGAGAAAGAAATAAGCAAACAATTGAATCCATGGGAGACAATAGATTTACTTGCCGCTTTATATATGAATTATTTTTGTAATACTGTTTTCATTATTGTATTAAATATTACTTGCCAATTTTAAATTGTTTCATTTTTGTTTCAATTATTTTTGACATTTTATTTATCTAATATTTAACATTAATTTATATTTTTATATAAATACACTAATGTAGGTACACGTCGCTCTTTTGCGCGTTTACGCATGAACACGGCGCGAGGTACGATCGTGTTTCTTGATTTTCTCTTTACACAGAAAATACACGCGTAAGCTGTGAAATTCTTTATGTTCTTCCATTTATGCACGAGAAGAGAACGTTTGCGCGCGCGTGCAAACGCGCGTCGCGCGAAAAGATTAAAATAAGAACAAAAACCGTTGCGCGCAAGAAATTCAACATATCAGTAGGATGCAAAAGTTGCGTTTTAATCCCTTGACGTGAGGATAATGAGACCGGCTCATGATTATTCATAGTACATATCCGGTACGTTTTTATCACTGACGCGACCCGGTTATCTCCGCGAACGATTAAATTTATTTTCCGACATGCGCCCTTTCTCGCACGTACCGTTATTGAGTATATGGAACGCGCGTTAAATGTTTATCGTGTATTTTCCCAGGTCAGAGATGATAATGATGTAACGAACTGCCGCACTGATCGGCGATTTGCGTATTGAGAGAAACGGAAATTTATCTTGCAAAAAGCGGACTCGTGGCATGTTCGCAATTGGAGCGCGTTTTGACGCCCACGGGTTTATCGTTTGGATATATATATATATATATTTACGATATCTTTTTTGCGTGCAACACGCATTGCCCGACCTGTGTGCTGCGCGTTCAGCCGTCGACCTACGCGCATGGTAAACTATGCACCGCATGTGCGGCCACCCATGCAATAGAATGAAAAGGTAAACAATTTGCCACATCTCCAATGTGGATTGTAAAAATACGGAAAATATTAAATTCACGATAACGTGAGAAAAGATAATTCCCTTTTTCAGGATAAAATATACTCATTTAATTTTGCAGACACAAATGCTACTTAATTTAGAAATTAATCAATGTAAAAATAAGAGAAAATAAATAAATTCTATTCTATTTATTTTTTTCGAAAAAATCTTATTTTGCTCGAGTAAATATCGTATATTGTATTGTATTATTTAGTTTGACAATATAATATTACACCAAACGCGATGCACAATAATACGAATGAGAGTTGGATGAGTTCATAAATTATACATAACTCATCCGTAATATTTGCGAAGTTCTATCATATTCATCATATTGATTTGTTTCAGATTAGATGAGCTACACACGAATATATTGTTAAGAGTAATTATTAATTAATTTCTAATATATTTTCTATTATAAATGAATAGATATTTGTCTCTTCAACAATGTTTACATTTTGAGAAAAAAAGTATAGTTTGTTCTCTCGGAGAAGAAAAGAGTATAAAAGCGTAGGAAAGGTGCTATTTAAAAGAACAAATCTAATATCACGATTATATCCTAGAAGAAATTCGCAGCACCTGGTAAACTGCATCCGCATTGCGGTGATTCCCGCGCAAGATAAAACATGGATTATCCGTGACTAGTTTTTGCGGGAAACATTAATGCATTAATGAAGGCTCGGCTATTGAAAATATAAAGTTTCGCTTAAAATGAAATCAGTTTATGCATATAAAAGCGCAAATTATAATGTGTCACAGTCATTTAAATCTGTTTCACCTTCCTCTTTGAGAAGTTGTGAAACCTTTCAAGACCAATTTAAATCAATTTTCAAGATTATGCAGTCTTGTGTTGTAAAACTGTTCGATTAAAAAGAAAAAAATATTATCAACACTTCCTTAAATTCTTACATTTTTGTCGACCTGCTAAACAGACTTATTCAGTTATTAAATAAGGTTTAGCGAGCTGCCCTAGTAATCTGACGATATTATGCTCACTGGTTCAGAAGAGCACGATCTCTAATTGGACAAGCTTTTATATCTAACAGAAACCGCTGTACAGCAAGAGCAATTAGATGCATGCTTAATAACCCACATGTGTAACTATCTCGCACGTATCTACATGCTGGTTGCACGTACGCATACAAGTTAAATCCCAATATATATATATATTCCTCGCAATAACTAGGTGATAAAATTTTGCATTTTCATTAATTTTAATTTAATTTTATCTTAACTGGGTTCTTAAATTAAAATAAAAGTCAAAATTTTATTCAAAATTGGAAGAGTTTATACGGTTAAAAGTTTTATTAAGAATATAAGTTGCTTTTAAATTTATAGTATCTATTATTAGAATTCATTAAATTAATTAATTAATAAGAATTAATTTTTACAAGAATTAATAAGATTATAGGATCTATTATAAGAAAACATTTACTTATTTTATAAATAATTTATGTCCAACTGAGTGTGGAAAGTAAATGAATGGATCAACAAATGCTCGCGTCGCATACTCCAAAAACGAATTGTTCTGACGTCGATGAAAGATATAAATAGAAAGAGACGCACGAAAAAAGAGAATGAAGGGCCACGCCGAATGGAACGTTCAATTATTCCACGTCGAATCTGTTCACTGTTTTTTGTGCACGAGAACCGTCGCCGCGTACGGACGTTGCGGCACAAACGGGAACATGCAGTCGCGCGAAAAACTACGATAAAAGGGTGGCACGCATTGAAAGCAGTTTTGCCCGTATGTTACACGCGGCCGTCCGACTTTTCGTCGTACGCAATTTGTTTCGGGAGTCATTGTCGTCCGGCAGGTAAATATCGTTACTACTACCAGCAAAATTGATCGTTTTCAAATACAAGCATCTACAGGAAATAGCACTGTATCCATCTATGTGTACGTGACTGGCTGTACTTCTGCCCCCTAGTCAATATTTCCCAGACTTACTCGTTTCAGTCATAAATACTTGATGTTATTCTCCCTTTTGAAATTTTAATATTAAACAGTTTGGTAATTAGATCCAAAATTTAAACAAAATTTTGGTTAATATAAAATTAATTGTTACGTATAGCGTTATTTCGTTTTTTTTTTTTTTTTAAATATATTTTCTAGCAATTTAATTTTTGAGATACCATTCTATTTTTTTACTTTAAGTTTCAGTAACTCTGATTAGAAAATTATTTTGTGTTAAATGGTTTTGTATTAATGATTAATAACGAGCTGTAGTAATAATAATCCTTTGTATTAATAATACGTACATACTTTTTAAAATTTATTTTTCATAGAATTAATAATTATATTTCTTTTATCTATTTTCTCCTTAAGCTCTCATATTAGTTGAATAAATTTCTAATGATAAAATTGAAGATAATCGAGCGCAACGTGCAGCTCAACTATATATATATGGTAAGCTTGTTCATAATATATACATAATATATACATAATCTCAGTAAAGATCCTTCAAACACGAACAATGCCGGCCTTCAAATTTACCGGCACTACTGATTTCCGTCGCGTTGTATAGTGGAAAAATAACATAGTGATATTAAATCTGCATCGCGCGCCCACACGTGCGAAGAAATAGCACGGCCGAAGGTTAATTGGATCTTTTCTACCCGGTTTGAGCGAAATGCTTGGACAGGCGTTTCCAGGGTATTGATTAATGTATCTCGCGTATTCTCTCATAATACATGTAACTCACCCGACGGCTTCCTTGTAGAAGACGCTGAAGAGCGCTATTCCCACGCCGGTCCCGGCTTGCACCACCATCTCGACAAACTCGCGCCGCTTTCTGAAGTAATTGCCCAATACTAAACTGGCGGTTTCCCTCACGAGGCCGGCTCCCGTGCCCAGCACCAGTCCGTAGCTGTTGCATTTTGTAAAAGTAAATCGTATGACTTTACGCCCGTCGAGTCTGCGCGAAAAGATAAGTCGAGACGATTTTTATCGGAAAGGGCAACTGCACGCGGCGAACGGTGTGTCGCTGACATCTCAAAGAAACTTGGAAAGCTGCGATATATATTGAATCGCAAACATTTATCGCATTTGTATGCATTTCTTTTCTATTTATTCATCTATTCTGAAAAATGCAGCGTGCTATTAGCATTAAAAGCTATTTAAAAGGAAAGCTCTCGACTCAATAACAGAAATGCGGCTTTGCGCATTACTTCACTGTGTAACATACTGAACGGCATGTCTTTAACAATTCATCTTACCAATTTCAAATTAAAATTTTATAACAATCTTTTTATAAAACATACTACAGTACTCTTTTCCGAACTTTTTTCTTTTTTTCTGCGACAGAATATTTTTTGTGATAAGTATAATTAATTTTATTGTAAAAACAGATTCAATAATTTTAATTCTACTCATACTTTATCCTTTGTAATAAAAATTAATAACGAAAATATTTCATCTCTTTACTAATATTCAAAATAAATAATAAAAAACATCGACATCGCTCATCAATTATTTTCAATAAAATATCCATTAATCTTTCTTTCGATCCAGTGTTTTTCGAGCGGTCAATAACTGTACCATTTGCTCTGTTACGTACCTAAGGAGCACTTGATGCATCTGGAGAGCGAAGGAGGTGAAGAGTGATGCCAGAGCCAGCACGAGACCACCGATCACCGCTGTAAGCCTCGTATTGCCACGACGACACGCGCCGACGACCAACGGTGCTGAGCCACGGGAAACCGCGGCGCTCAACGCTCCAGCCCATACTGAAACATTTATCCGATAGTCACTTTGAGCGACTATTAGAGCGCGACTGCAAGATTCAGTAGGGCGCAAAGGTTTCTAAACACACGGCCCCAATTATACAGCCTTTACGTTTAGGGAAAAGCGGACTGGCGTTTTATTCGGCTCGCTCGCTGACGGACAACGAACGAGCGGGCGAGCTCGTTTGCTGATTGATTTGCGCCGAACGCTAACGAGGAACGTACGCAAAATCGTTCCTCTCTCTCTCTTGGATTTCACCGATACTCGCTGGGTTCGGCGAAACGGGCGAAAATAATTTTCACGTGTTTTTCATTTCCGCCAATATTCGCGTTTGGGCCTCGAAACCGCGCGCCGAACTCGAATCCATTCAATACGGGAAAACGTCGAAGAAACAAAATATTCGAGAGCCTTTTACACAACCGTGCGCTTAAAACTATGAAACTTTGAAAGGAAACTCCATTCCACCTCTGATATTTTTTTCAAGCAATAAAAATTTAGTTTTAAACGCTTTTCTCAAATACTAGCTAATTCTTGGAAAAACGTTTTCTTCATCTTCGACATCTTTCAAAACATAAAATATATGACTTAGCCTACTTTCATAATCATCGGTACGTGTTGTTATTTAATTTTGCAAGTTAGTTGTCTCAATATTTTATCACGAAGCACGATCACTTTCTTCCATTTTTATCATAGAGTACCATGTTTTTAATAGAGCCAGTCATCGGTGTGTGACTTTATCACGCTCTTCGTAATTACTCTCAAAGGAGCGTCAGATTTCGCAATTACGATGAAATCTTCGTAACGTGAACTACATTAATTTTCTTTGACGAACGTTAAATCGTTAATTGCTATTTACGGGTGTGAAGGTGTGACAAAAGCACAGTGTTCTCGAATTCCTTGAATGTTTCGAAAAAAGAGCGCAAGAACAGACGACTTTGCTGTTAAAAAAAATTTATAAATCTGCAATAAAAGAAATCAAGTCAATTGGGCGTGTTACTATTACGTATTTCTGAGAAATGTGGCAAAAAATGAAAAAATAAAACTTGAAGATTTTCTGGTTGCAATTCGAACGCATGCGAAATTTATGTAAAATCTTATACCCTGTCACAACCGCGTTGATAAAAATTCTGATATCTGAGGAAGGTTCGATGCGCATCATGAGACTGCAGACATGAAGACATCGCGGAATATGAACGTCGACCGATTTAATGGCATCGCGTCAAAGCGCACTATAGCTGGTCTCTCTCGAATGCTAAAATTGGACGGGGCTACGTCAATCGTATCGACGTACGTCTCTTGTAATCTCGTAAAAGCATCACTTTTTACCCTTTTGCTTGACGAAGTGGCGCGGGACGCCTCTTTCTTTTTATAAATACATCGTGCCAACTTCGTGAACATAGCAAAGCTCGCGAGCATTTCGCATAATCGCATCCTCGATCTCAAACTCGACAGATATGAATAATCGAATCGAAATACATTTATGCGATGCGAAAGTTAAGTTCTCAGTTTTTCATTGGCACGCTCCATTCTGTCGATTTATCTATGCATGTGTCTGCTTATTTCTCCATTTGCCCATCTGTCTAGAAGCTCGAGTGTTCTGCAAATGTTTTGAGACAGATATGAAAAATTCTGATCAAGTCCCAGAAAGAGATAGAAAAAAAGTACAACTAGAATTGGTGCAAGCTTATATTCAAAATTACTAACAGTAGCTTTAATATGCATAAAAAAATATGTGTGTGTGTGTGTGCTGCATTTATCACAAAAATATATCGCGTTTCTAATTTTTTAAACAATTTAATAATTAAACAGCGCAATTAATATAATAAGATTGTATTTTTTGAAGTAAATTTTTTTGTTTTAATCGATTCAATTTCGAAATTTCGAATTTAGATCGTCTCTTTTACTTTCAATGTAAAGTAGTTAACTAATTAAGCGTGAAATTGAATTCTTAATAAGAAGAAGCTAATTAATTAAAGACAATTAATTAAGAAATAAGATCCTGTCAGTTACTTACATCCTTCGAGAATAGATCGGGCAAGCACCTTCGGTATTCTTGATCTTACTAATTGAGCGTTAAATTAATTTCTCGCTTGAAAACAATGCATAATAATTGATCCACGAATATTGATTAAATTTTATTTTTATTATACGTCTAGCATAAATAATTTTGAACATCTGTTCGTTAATTTATTTTAAAAAGATACGCGAAGGACTTTTTGCTAAAAATTGTCACAAATACGGAAGAAACAAACTCTTGTACAAAGTAACTAACAAAGTATGTTCTCCGAGAAATTTTATACATTTGCAAATGAGCCGTCAACCTTGCTGGAGGGTGTAAATATACCTTCATTGTGTATAGAAAAAGACTAAGAAAATGTACCTCGGGTATCGGAACACGTCCAAAGCGCGATATAAAACGAAGAGGCAAACACGTATTACGTCACGATCGTTCAAAAATCGTGCTATGAAAATTACAAGTTATCACGACGCATTCGCGCACAAGTGTATATAATTATATGCATAACAATGCAAGCACGCGATGTGCATTCTTCGCCATGACGTTTTATACTGGTTTTCACATTCTTCGCGAGAATCGCGTGCACAATTTTCGCTTAAATTTGACGATATCAATGTTTTGCACATCAAGTATCAAATACCGACGCAAAATACAAGTATACTTCAATTTTAATAAACTTTCTTCCATTTTCTTTTGAAAATGGACAGTTTACATCAACGTTGTTTTATTGGCGTAATTAATTAATTGATATATTAAAAATTTCTTTTAAAAATAATGGATCTGTCAATCTATAATATATTTACTATAAATTTTTGAATTAAACAGAAAATATTCTAGAAAGAAAATGTTAATTTCCTCTATATATTCTAATGCTGCGCATAGTTTATGCAGCATTTCAAGATTTAATCTTTGAACTGAACTAATATAATCCCGACATTAAAGATAAAATCGTTGGATCGATAAAGAAACGGATCTCGAAATGAATATGCATTGTCCGGCTTCGATGCGACTTAAAAGGGCTCTCGAAGAAACCGGGATATCGGTGCACCAAAGCTTCAACAGGTAGCGACTTCGGCGACGTTCTTATGCGAATAATTTATGAGTCTGGACGCTTTTAGCGCTATTTGCACAAGTGCGACCAAGGTGGTACAATGAACCGTTACTTAGAATTTCACGGATTGGATTTGCAAAGCTCTTTTAAGCCCAGATCGGATTTATCCACGAAATGTATCCCCTTTATGTTTCAGCGCTGTACGATTAATCTTAATTCTGTCTTTCGACTTTGCGCAGACAGCTGCTATTGTTTTCACGAGAAAGAATATGCGGACGCAATTTTGCGATTTTAGTGTTGATGATAAATACAATTTTTGGCACATTTAATTGTTTCTAACATTAAGCAATTAAAAAAAAATTAAACAATTATGTGTTTCTGTCAAATTTTTCTTAATTCTTCCAAAAATTACACTAGCGCATCTGAATTATTTCCAGCTCGTCAGTCTTCTTTACAGGAAGAGTATCATTTTTCGCAACAAAATGTTTCCGCTATGAACTATAAGTAGTTGAAAGGTAGTATATGGAGGGAGTTTATATTTTCTATTATCATGATGATGTATGAGAGCGCGTTATCAGACGGGGCAGGATAATTTTTCAAAGTGGGACAAAACACTCGGCGATGACACTACGCTTTAAATACGTTCTCGACGAGTAAAAGAGCCTTTCACGATCGTAACGTACGGCGGCAACAGGGAACCCGGATGGACGATAGTGCGAAGTCTTTGTTCACGCTTGTCTCGATGCTCGTCCGTCATTACGTATTTCTCAACGACGTCGCTCGTCTTGCTTCTCTCTCTTCATCGCTTTCATTCCCGAAGAATATTTTAGCTACGCTCCGGCTTACTGGTGTTGCGACGACGGCGTCGATAAAAGGCCGGTCTAACGCCACATCATTTCTCTCCCGTTCATTTCAAAGGGTACCACGAATTACATTTTCCGCAATTGTTTCTGTCAGCAGCGATTGTTGCTTTCTCAGTGAACAATTTCCGTTATCTCGGTGATTAATTCTCGGCAATTCGAGATAAGAAAAATATTTGAAAAGTTATCGCAAGCATAAAATCGCGAAAGCTTTCTGTTTTGACTGCGATGTGAATAAATGGTATTTTGCGCATTAAAAAGCTCGGAAGCTCTACTGAATAGCTAATAATAAGAAGAGAAAAATATTGAAACGGAGATGCGAAAATATGGTAAAAACAAAATCTTATTCTTCATTTAATTTTAAAAGAATTTTTATTTCGTACTTAGAATTTCAATTTAGCGTCTCGCCAAATTGATAAAACATTCAATATCAATTTCTGGTAAAAGATAACGGACAAGGAAATTTTTTGCTCAAATAAGATCTATTTCAAATTATTTTAAAAAAGTGTTATAACCTTATATGTGTTTACTACTATTTCGATTACATTATTGCTTCTGTCACATATATACATTTTCTTCTCATTACTATCGTCTAATAGATCGTCTCTTATTTCATAAAAAATTACTGCATTGAGAATTTCGCTAAAAGTCGCGTTAGTCTTGTTCTTCTTTCTAACATCATAAAAATACCATTACAAACGCTTTTTACCAAGTGTTCGTAGCTTTTATTGCGAGAGATAAGCAAACTCGCTGCCCATATTTCGATTGTCTTCGGAAATCAATTTGAGTGCTTTCTACCACTCGAGAAAGAAAATGTCAGAAAAGAACTTTTAAACTATACAGAAGATTCTACGCGAGTTATCCCGAAGCATATATTTGAAATGTATATACGATTAAAACTACTTCCGATGAAATTAAAGTTGATTTTTCCTTAATAAAAATTTTATCCGACATTTTCTTAAAATTCCGTTTAACTTACAATGTTAACAGCTTCAATTAACTCTTGAATTAATATTTTGATAACAAAAAATATGTATGAATTTTATATAAAGTTATCGTTAAAGTGTGGCTATTATGTATAAATATTAATATACTTTTAATTGTTCAAAATAATACACAACTTTATTTTATTTTTATTAATTTTTTGTTATTTTATCTAATTAACATTTTATTTAAAAATAACAGAATACAATAATAAATTTCAGTTAAATTATTACTCAGTAGTTAAATAATATGATCTCATACATATAATATAAGTATTATACGAGGAAAATTGAAAAAGTAAGGAAACTTTTTTAAAGGAGTTGGTTTCTTAGGCTGAGTTCCACTTGGTGATCGCAACGCTCGCAAACATTATCTATCTTTCTTTAACTTTCGAAAAACAAAGATAAAATGATTCCACAAGCGTTGCAATCGCCAAGTGGAACGTACCTTTAGACATCCCTTTACTTTTTTCTCGTAATTAACTGTGTATGATTAGTCATGTAATTTCACGATAGAACAGCAAAGAATATAAAGTAACTAGATAAAAATAGTTATTTTATGAATTATGAGTAAATGGGCACGTTACAATCAGTGATTTAAATAAACGATATAGGTATTTCTATCGGAAGAAGTGGCATGATAAATTTCACGCCCGCGGTCCGTAAAATAAGAAGCATGACACTCGCATCGATCATGCTATCCCCGCGTACACGTAATTCTACTTAATACTAGTTCAGTTAATCAAATCGAAACCTGCATCGCGAACTTTGAGCGTAAACGCAGTTTTAATACGCTGCGTATCGTACATTAACGTAGATCTAAGATGTATCTATCTAGTCGCTGGCGCGTAATAAAAAATCATTTATCGTATGCACAAAGTTCTGAGAAAAAAAGTTTACTTCTTGTTTAAACTGTCAACACAACATTTTCTTTCAAGACGTGATAATAAAATTCTAGTTAAAGAACAGCTAAGAAAAATTAGTGGCTGTGTGATTTGTTTGGATTAGATTTCGCTTTTGAAAATGCAATAAGAAATAGCTTAAAACAACAGCAGGAAGATAAATTGAAAACAAATGCTTGGATATAATTTATTATTCAAACTATACATACCTATATATGCAAAAATTACTAAACACAAACAATAATCGAAGTGAAAAATTCGGTCATAAAAAAAACAAACGGAAAATTTCATTCTGTAAATTGAAAATCTATATTGTTTTTGCGATGGTGGAAAAAAATAAAAATTAAATTTGTCGAGAAGAATAAAAGTTTTAAAATTTTTTTACAAAAAACCAAGTTTAATAATTGATGTTCAAAAGTAAAAGAGAAGCAAGGAGGGGGTTATTCAATTTCCTTTATACGGCTCTCTGGCGATCACTATTTATTTGCAATATATCAATAATAACAACTTCGCCTAAAGGCACAAATCAAAACTTCTTTCAAATAAAAGAGTTATAAATTGATTTATTAAACACAGAATAGCACATTTTCATAATTCATAAATTTTAAATATTAATACCTCAACAAAGTACATAAAAAGTTTTTTTAGCATAATTAAAAAACAAGCTTTATTTTTCTATTATTGACATTGAATTATAAAATATTGACATTAAAAATATTAATTTTGGTATCATAAGTGATTCAATATTCAATATTAGCAAATTAAGCTTGAACAATTTTTTATTTAAACATTTTTATTTGATTTCTATTTATTTATTAAATTAATATTGTTTATTAAAAATTATAATTTAATAAATCTTGTAATTTAATAGAGTTAAATTCAGCAAAAAATTGAATAAAATGCTGTAAAATATTGGTTTAAAGAAGCTATTGTCTCGTCCAAGCAATCTTTCGCTTTGGAAAAACATAAAATATATATATAAAGTCTTGTCAGTGATAATTGGGCGTGAATTAAAGATATTGACAACGCTTCCACGTTCTTCGTGCCGTACCGGTCTGACGCTAATTATTGAAGCATTGTCAAAATGCTTCAGCCGACAGTAGATATTGATGGTCTGAGAGGCGCTTTATGGCTTTACGCCGCCGTCACCTCCGATTCGAGTCTCCAACTTCGACACGAAGGCGTGGATAACTTCTGCGAAACTAGGTCTATCTCCGGTCGGAACGCATATTCCCGCGGCGCGACTCTCTACGTGCATCGGCAGGGCGATGCATCGCCATGCACAAAGTATATCACATGGAAAAGAAATCCCCAAAGCCTCAGCCGCCTTACGTCTTTCCATCTTATATATAATATATACCGAACTGCCGTACCCCAATCAAACGCGGAAAAGCAATGTCGCGGCTCTCGTCACTTAGCCGGACACATATATACGTTCTCCCGACACGATATCGCATCTGTCACACCCGCTGGGATTGTCCACGGCGGCTAAGAACGAAAACAAGCAATCGCACACTTCCATATTGTCATAAAATATTTTTATTCCAAAATGATTTTTATTAACTTTTTCTTTATTTCAAGCACTAATATCTAATATCTATGAAACACTTTATGTGCATTATGCATCTTTTTAAATATACACATATCTGGCCACCGACTGCGAACAAATTGCTAACTATGCGAAAAATTGGGAAAATTTTCTTTCTCACAATTCCTGAAGGGTAGATATCCAGCAAAATCGTAAAACGAGAATAGCTTCGTTAAATCAACGTAGCGCAACGAGAGCTTGAATTATTCAAGAATTTGTCATGCAACATCGCGTTAACAACCCTGGCGTTGAAATGATAAAAGAGCGTTATTAGGTTGCGTGCGTGATACATGATGTTTTATAAGTCATAGAATAAAATTACATTTTGGCATCATTAAGATAAGATGAAATTTTGGCAAAGTAATGGAATAATAAATTTAAGTTTAAACTACACACATAAACGCTATAAAAGAATCTTTTATTTCTAAAATGTTATAAAAGATTTATAAAACTTCTGCTTTTCAAAAAATTTAAAATAAAGGTGCAAATAAAATTTCTTTTTTTAAGTCTTGTGTCGTGCTAATAATATATTTATTTCCGCAATAAACGTGCGTTTATTATAACAAAAAATTAACTAATTGTTTTGCAGTGAACAAATCAGTATTTTTATTTTTTCAAAAAATAAATAAATTTTGCATTATCCTAAAAACTAAATGCAGATAATACTCTTTTCACTTATTATTTCGTTATGCGTTTATCGCGGCGGTAATGAAATATCTTTCTCTTCCGTTGATAATCCGAAAATCTCTATTCATCCTCAATCTCTCGCCCCGATTTTCGTGCTCTCCGATTCTATCTTTTCCCTCGCTCATCCCGGTGATCCCTCTCTCTCTCTCTCTCTTATTTGGAAACGGTGTTGTTCGAGCAACTCGGTTTCAAACAGGAGATGAGCAATTTTCCACTTCTGAACGCGATGCTGTGTATATCGCTAGTTCTGAACAACGTTTGACGTTGTTGTTCAAAGGACAGGTAAATCGACACAAAATCCGATATTATTTCACGTTACTCCTGAATTAGTGTGACTGTGGTAACAATATAAAATTAAGTATGAAAATGTAAAACTCTTTCTATATTCGTTAATACGCAGTTCTATAAAAAAATAGCTTTTTTCGAATACAAGAATGCGAGGTATCATTTTTTATAGTTTTTTTGACGCTGAATACGATACCAGCGTTTAAAAACGCACCTCACAATTTTGAGAAATTCAAAGTTAAAATTGTAAAAAAAGAGCTATTTTGATTGCACTTTGCCGTGTTATAACTACGATTAGATTAGATATATAAAAAATTCTTAATTACTTGACTTTGATCTTGAATTCATCAAAATTGTAACTTGATAGGGCATTTTTAAAAAGCCGACATCTTATTCAGTATTAAAAACTATAAGAAATGATACCTCGCATATTTGTGTGTTTTTTTTTTTTTTAACTATGTAATCTAATATGTCTAATATATCTAATCTATAATCTATAATACAAAATAATTTTAAACATGTTAAATTAATTATATTAACTTTCTAAAAATGTTTATCATCTTTATCATTCATATTTTCTACGATAAAATCTAGATATTTTAAAATATATATCTGATATTTTTTATTTCTTTTTTTTTGTTCAAAAACATTTTTTTTAATTAAAAATTTTTTAATTTTAAAAACGGTAAAATAATTTTTTTAGGTACATTGCCATTTCCCTTTAGTAATTAGAAATTGTATTACAGAGAGATATACAACATAGAAAAATACGCGAAAGAGGTACACGAGCTCCAATTCAACCCACCTAAACTTCTTGCAATGAAAACATCGCAAAAATTGACTGACGTCCATTTACCAAGAACGTAATGCAGTCTGTTCTTTTATGCGCACTTCGCTACAGCTGTTACACTTAAAACAAAACAGAAATATGAAAGAAAAAGAAGAAAGAAATGTAGAGGCAAACATTTAGAGGAAACAATAAAAAGAATGAAAGTGTTATTCTTGTAATATTTTTGTAGTAATTTTGCTAGTAAAAATAAAACTAAAACTATGTAATAAATATCGTAATTTATTTCATAATTTTCTTCGCGAGATATGAATCTGAGAACATTCCAAAGATAAAAAGAAAGAACATTATTACAATAACGGTTTAATGAGCTCCGTAACAAGAGACATGTTGAATGAAGTCGATAAACGATTGATCAACGATCGACTTCACCAATTTCTTTAATATTCTCGTTTGATCGACGATTCAACAGTCGTCAGTGCACATCGACGAAGTAATCAAAGCTAAATTCGAGGGACCATTAAAGATTTAATGGACGTTACCTGCTTGGAAGGAAATTGGTGAAATCAAGACTTTACTGTTCGTAACACCGCTTTTCTATGCCGGCTTACGCAAACGCGGTGCAAGCTCTATAATCCAAGCTTAATTAATGCAAGAGCGTGTTCGGCTTATCGAGATTTTCGACGTATTCGAAGTAATTGATTACGTGTGTAAGAAATTAAAGTTAATCATTGAAGCAATACAGTCGAATTTCCGAGCAAATTCAAGTTGATTGCAAAAAGGTTATTTGCTCAAATTTACTATTGTTCAATTTCACCACAGAACTATTTCGTTAAACAGTATGTACATCTTTTAGATTTGTCAAATAACAGATTGACGCAGAGAGTTGTCTAGAAAGTGTTGCAGAGATTTAAAACAATTTAACTTAATTCTCTCATTAGCATTGTTTATGTAACATAATGTCCGCAATAAAGTTCTTCAGCGCTGCATTTACGTTTCTATCGAGCGATAAAAATGTAAATCTAACATTACACAACCAGACGTGTTTTCGGCTCTTGTCTCCGTTTGACCGGATTCGCTGTTTTCCGCGCAGAAACACTTTCAGCGAGACTTTCTTCCCAAACCAAGTTACCGAACAGACTCGCTGATTTATGTAGAACCCGAAGCGAAGAGGCGGAATATCTGCAGTTGCTCGCAGACGATGCAGCGGCCGGCGCGTGCCATGGCACGTTAATCGTACTTTAGCGGAAAGCTCAAGGGACGCGACTCGCGGACAGCGGCCTGGGGTTGTCCCGCAAGTTGAAATATACCACCGGAGGGTATCTTGGGACAAACCGGAATCTCGTCCAACCCGGTCATGCTCGGTGGTCGGAGAAGTCATGGTGGTGGGAATCGCGTGAGGCCGATTGACAAATAACACGACCGGTCGTATCGCACAAACGCGTACAAAGACGGATACCGTACCGGGCTTATGCACAGAGTTGGTTTCCGTCAGAAACCGCTCCGCGCTTGAGAACATAGCCTAAAGGAACCCTAGAGCGATCAATACCTATTGTCAATATACCCCGGCGACGTTATTGAACGCCGGCGACAAATATTGTATTGTCGTACGGTATTAATAAGACGACACGGTGGAAGTTAAAATATTATACACTTTTTCGTGTCGCGAGTATACAGCGGTGGCTAATGTATCAGTTTATCGATGAGGCCTGACGTGTCATTACGAACACCGAACATGACCCGAAGGTATTGATGCCGGCTTTTCACAATGAAATTTATTCCCGACTTTATTTTATTACGCTTCGCGAATCGTAAGAGATTTCTCCGTTTCTCGAGAAATATGAGAGAGTAAAACCGGGATCGTTCCGGGTCTCTGAAAACGGGCGATCTTGTTCCGCGATAAGGAAACTTTTGCCTCTTGATGTCGCCGACATTGAGTGCTAAGTTCGATAAGTTTTGCGTTCTGCAATTTGTAGACGCGAGATACGCCCCAACACACATAGCGCGGCTCGCGCGCACACCGCGCGGAAATGCAAGCGATTGACGACTCTGGGCAGTAAAGTTTAAGTCTTTTTGCCAAAGGCATTTTCTCTTTCAGTGTTTTCTCCTTTCCCGAGACGTTTTTCAACGAAATGTCTTACGCGGCTTAGGTGAAAAGTCAAACTTTTATTCTCTCGAGAAACGACAAGAATAATGGATATTCAGTTATTTAAAACGAATATTCAACATGTCTGTTACGTGAATACTCCACTTTAAGAATATTTTATTATTAGCGTAAGATAATAACCGTACAACGTACTTATTTTTATCTTTTGCACGTGCAGACAATCTCATATGAAGGAAGGGTCAATTTAAATAAGATCTGACATTACTATTACGTCAGTTTTCCGCATTGATTATTTTATACTTTGTGCGATGACCTTTATTTGTTATGCTTATAATCAGTTTAAACGCAGACGCGTTATGTTTTATCATACCTGTCTCGTCTATTTTCATCATTTTGTACGTACATGTACAAAAATTTGTAAAAAAATAAATTATAATTTGAAATGAAAGGATATACGTGCACTTTTCTTTTAATATTTTCTTTTAATAATTAACTGTTGTTAATATTCACAAAGTTAATATTAGTTTTGAATCCGTTTAAATAACCTTTAATTCGTGATAAAATTCAAAATAGAAATCTATTTATAATTTTATGTAATGAAAAATATTTGAAGAGTACAGAAATTAACAAAACATATCGTTGATATTTGATTTGTATATGAACTTTGAACTTTTAAATGTCTTTTTACACGACGATATAAAATTAGAAATGGAATTCTAAAATTGTTAAATTTCCAAAATTATCTCCAATTGTTGTTGTGCTTTATTGTAATTTTTCGATATTGATAGTTTCTTCTCAATGAAGGCAACTGGCTTCGCTAATAATTAATTATTACAATATACTAGCACTATATATATATAGCATCATTTTTTATATTTGCGTGCTTTGTAATAATATACTCATGTCAGAGTATGCGCACATGTTGTATTTTCAAAAACCAGGAAGAGGAAGCTCACTTCTCTAGACACGCAATCGATAAGTAAAACTTTTTGCTTTAATCACTTTAAGGTCGGGAAAATGTCATGTCAAGGGGAAAGACCTTTCACTTTTATACTACACCCTACATATGTTTTATATATATATATATATATATATACACACACACACATATATGTATGTATATATGCTTCGTCCATCGATCGAGCTCAGCCCGCGATACAGTTTGCCGTTTAACCTTTAATCGAATAACGTGGAAATTAAGCGCTACTTAACACTCCACTGGTTAGGAAAATAAGTCGCAATAACAAGATTAACCCTTCGTTTTGCCTGCAAGGCAGACGGGCTACTTGAGGCTACAAAAACTTAATAAACGGGAGTCTATTATTTACTTTCAGCCCACTTATGTGATATTCTAACTGATGCATAAATATTGAGTATTATTGTGTATTGAATATTGTGTATTAAGTAATTTCGTATTTTCCAATAAATAGTATTATTGTTTTAAACAGCATTTTTACGCAACGATAAACACGTATTTAAACGCGTATTTAATTTATGTCTGAATTAAACTTGCCCAATAAAAAAAATAGATTTAAAAAATCCGAAATTACTTATTATACGCAACCCAATATATAAAATATAATTATAAATAATGGAACGTATAATAGAGAATGTTTTGTCAAATTATTGTTTCCAATTCATTATTATTTCGCTGATGTTGGACCATTTATAGCGGTTATTTGCATATTTTAAAATTCATCATCTGATAAAGTTTTAAAACAGATGTAAACCGACTTAACTACCCGCGCTAATACGAATTTGAGAAGATGAAGTATTGAAATTATAATATTGTGCAACAATTTGTCTGAAACGAGGTGAACGCATGTAATGCCGTAAATATTAATGTCATAATTTAGGCAAGCATGTGGGCAAACCATTGTTAAAGAGCCCTCAGGGAAGTTAAACATAGAATAGACTAGAACAAAAGGCAAAGTCTAGAGTATCTAATGATATTGCAGTAAACATTGCCATTCAATGGCTTCAGTTATGCAAGAAAAACACGTTTTTTCCCGATTTACATAGAATGAATACTTAATTAAATAAGTCCAAGTTGCTATTCGGCATTAAAATAGATCCTTATATCATTACAATTTCGCAAATTTATTTGTGAAACTTTAAATCTTGTATAAAAGATCGAACTTCGATTATCGGTGCAATCTTCACGATTGTACAATTTCATAACGCGTCAATTGAATTGTGATTGGTAAACTGTGGATTTTTAACAGACTGGATTTATTTGTGATAAATATAAATTCGCAGAAGCTCTGATGTTAACATAGTGGAAATGCCGATATAACAAAAAGTGAATACACTCTCTCCCGAGAAATATAAAAATGTAAATTGAAAATGCGAAATAACTGAAAAATGCACTACAAATAAATAATAGAATTACATTCCCGTCAATGTTTGATATGTCATATGCAATATATGAAATATAGACGTAAATTGAAATATATTGTTTCGGGGATGTAAATTGTATTAAGCTGCAATTAGATAAATATTCATTTTTTGCTAGATTCCTCTTTTTGCTGATTGCTTTTGCGATTTTATTACGTAATTATCCCTTTCCATAATAAGTACCGACGTAAATAGAGTATCCAAAAATACGAAAAGTACAATTAGCACACTTAATTGCTTGTGATTAAATAATCTTGATAAATAAAATGTCAAAAGTAAACATTAGTAATAAGGTTATTCCTTTTTCAATTAATCGTATAATCTTCGCCTTGATAAAAATTTCGTTTGAAATTTAATTTGCCACGTGGATAGCAAAAGATAAATATTTCTAATTAACTTTTGTCCGAGAAATACATCAATTTGAAATTGTTCAAAGAAGAAAACGTTAATACAAATCTACAGTGTTTTTTCCCCCAACACTTCTTGTACTTAGAAAAATGGCAAGATGTAAGTTACGCGAGTCACGTCGTAATTTGTTGCTTCAAACCGCCGTAAAACGCGCCGTCGCTATTCTAAGAAATAGAACCTTAATATACACGTTAAAGTTTGGAAACTGTGTGTGAGGCAATGTGCATCCAGCAGAAAACATCCGCTACGCCTCACGTATACACGCGTATGTAAAGCAGCCTGGCGAGGTGGAATATTAATGAGTGCGAGAGCGGAATTGTTGGAAGCGACTGGAAAACGTTTCGTTCTACGGAAGTGTATACACGGAAATAGAGTTGAATCCGCTTAAAAAGCAGATTCTAATCTAATCGTTTCGACAAATAATAATTTTTCGCAAGCGCACGAAGAAATTTTCAGCTATTCTGTAGCGGAAATATAAATATCACAAGAATTTTCTTGATATTTTATCGTTTCTTTTGAATTGGAAATTGTTAAAAAAAAATATTATCTTAATATTTTAACTAGATAATATTATAACTCTATGCTATGAAGAGATTTTGCTATAAATTCATGCGTAAAAATACTATATTTCTTAGACTGATATCTAAAAGAGTACTCCGATACTTTGCGATTAAAATAGCTGATGTATTTTGATTTATTGCGATTGGAAAAACATTCAGTAATTCTGGCACACCGTGTGTTTGCATGATTTATGCATATGTCGAAAGAATAATATTGTGATCAATGCAGATTGGTTTACTTGCCTATATCCATCAAGTGAAGCTCGCCGAGATGTCGAGCGGCGTAAAGATGAAGTAATCCGAAGGCGAGCTGCATCCCGGTGGTGAGCAACAGGGCGAGAAAGCCAGCGGCGCAAACCAACCAGCCCCAGCCACCCTCTGGATAGAAATGCGCCCGCATACCGGTGACGTCTATGTCTGATAGAAAAGAGATAATCCTTTTTATATAATTCGGTGATAAATCGCGAAATCGATACCGCAGTACTATCGATAATGGAATATCTCACGACAGGTACGGATTTGGCATTTTGAACGAGTTTTTCGATAAGATAGTCCTGCCAGTTTTACGAAGATGAAGATCATCCTTTGAAAATATGATAATTCGTGATAAATCATGAATTAAGTATTAAAACAATATTGTACGAATCTAACTTATTAATATTTACTATTATGTTATGTAATCTACCTAAGCTTTAGAGTATCAAAAGATTAAAAACTCTTTTATTTTAAATAGGTAGCAATGAAAAAAATGGTAATCTTAATAAAATATCATATCTAGAGCAACCAAATGTTTATTCTTAGTGGCAATGTACTACGAGTATATTAGCCATTATATTTTCTAATTAAAAAATTTAATAACGGTATGGCATATAGGCGCATACTATTTTTTCCGTCGAATATTATAATTCTGAATATTCAAATGTATAATTTCGTAAAGAAAGAAAAAGGGGGAGGATATTATACCTGTACGACGAAGTGCGGGCACGCAGCGATGCAGACTGCGTAAGTCTCCGAGCACCCAATTCGCATTGCCACCAAAGCTTTCGTCACCGTCTATATAACGCAGACGAGTGTCTGAAAGAAAAAGAAAATACCAATTATTCGTGAAACAATTCGAAGTTATCGGAATTCTTACAGTTCTTCAAATGATTCATTTTCGCTCCTCAATTTTTGCTTGAGATTAAACAAAAATCACCGCAAACGTTTTTAAAATAAAATTTGCAAAAAACTCTTTTATCGGGATCCTTATTAAATCTTACAGTCATTGCACGATCACAATTTTTCACGCTAAATTAAAAAGTTTAGTTCTTGAAACAATATTTCTTACGTCAAATTTTCACCGCGCACTGCTGTTAAACATTCGCGACGATCCCTGCGGTTGGCAACGGCGGCGTTGCATGAGACAAGGCGCAAGATGGGCGCAAGAAACTAGTTGAAAGAAACGACGTGAAGAAAGAAAGGAAGGAAAGAGGGAAGGAATAAAGGAAGGAGGAAAGAAGGAAGGAAGGAAGGAAGGAAGAAAGGAAGGAAGGAAGGAAGGAAGGAAGAAAGGAAGGAAGGAAGGAAGGAAGGAAGAGGAAGTAGACGCGAGGGTTAAGTAAATGCACTTTTGAAAGGTGATGGCGCAGGTGGTGGGTTGAAAGGTAACATCACAGGCGTGTAGTCTGTGTAGTCAAAGGACGGTTTGCGAGAGAAGACAGAAGAAGGGTTGATGATCACGAGATAGAAGCGGCCCTGCCTCGTAAAATCGCGAATTCAGATTCAGCCGCAGTCGTTTATCGCAGGGGAAAAAAGTATCCAACTGAATAATGGATAACGCGTGTGGGACTGGTCGCATCGCAACGAGTGTAAACTTTTCCATTAGCGACGTTAAATGTTAAACACACCTGGGTTTTATATCACCACGGCGAGAATCGAATTCAAGTGTGCTCGATAGTTATTTAAATTTGCAAGTCCGGCAGACAGCTCCATCGGTATCGAGTGATTCTGCGATCAGAGCTTAATTAATTTTTTGATTCACTTTAATTGAACACGAAGGATTTGTAATACTTTCCAGGTGAAAATCAATTCTTCTGCTCTGTTTTTTCTTGATGCTTCTCTTCTCGGCGACTGATATTTTCTCTCATTATTCTATCAATTATTTTCACACTTGTTATTCACGCTTTATTTTCGTCCTGGTAATTAAAAGTGAATCCGCGGCGTTCGTAGTTTCTAATTTATTCGCAGGCGGCTTTCATGTTGTATGACAGTTTGATGTCAGTCATAAATTATCGTGGCGCGCTGCACATCAGTAGAAGTAAAATTGTATTTACCGATGCAATTCAATCTCGGCAACTAACATGTTTGTAAGTGGATAAGTTTCCACGCGAGTTCTGTCACTCATTAATGTTTGACGCGTAAAATTATTTAGGTGAGATTATTTGTACAGTGCCACACCGTCGTCGTCGTCGTCGTCGTCGTCGTCATCGTCGTCGTCGCCGTCGTCGTCGTCGCCGCCGCCGTCGTTGTTGACGCGCTTTTAGGAGGGCAAATTAGCAGAGAGGACGAAATATTCTTCATTACCTGCCGCCTAATGAAAACAAGGCACAAAAGGAGCGTGCAGTGAAGAACGCGCTTCCTAATACAACGGGAAGAGAAAAAAGGCGAATGTGCGATGTAGGAGGTATTTTGTCGAAAATGACGCGAGATATATATAGGAATTGTCGAGGATGGCACCAAATGCCGAGAACGAAATTGCCGTGGGACAAGTTACGAAGGTGCCTTCAGGACGTTAGGAAAGGTGCGTCACGTTCGCAAGAAATGCGAACGTGCCGTGTCCTTTGCGGAATCACGGTCGCATTTTCCTGGAACGATGTAGGCGAAACGTCTAAAATCTTGCGCCAAAGAGCATCAAGAATGTGCGATGATTGCAATAAATATACGAGAATCTTTGATATAAAAGAGTTGGAGTGCAGATTTTACATACGCTTTGATTTTATGTATGTATATTGCTATTTTCGATCGAACTTGGCAAAATCTTTACTTCATCATTGTACAAAGTCTCCTACGAGAAGAAATAATCAATAAATGCTTCATTATTATTGTATTATTTGTATTATCAAATCGACAAATTAAAGTAAAATTTTGTATTGATGTTTTGTAGGTTTTCTTTAATTTTTTATTTTTATATTAATCATCAGGTAAAGAAATATTCAACTATTTCTTGCTATTAATAAGCACAGAATAACCGATTCTTTCAGACAAAAAAGGCACAAAGTATGACTTCAATACAAATTACCACTCACATTCAGTACTGTCTGTCGAGATTGAAAACCAATGGTTGACCTACATTTGTGATAGGCATTATTTTCGACGATACATCAATCTCGAAATTTCAAAGTATTCCTTTGACACCGTTAAGTAGAATTGATTCTTATTCTACTGTATCCCGCTATATCTTTTCATCTTGTCCTATTTCTTTCCTCTGCCTTTATTTAGGGATAATACAGATAATAGAAATAATATTGTATCTCATATAGAAGTAAAAGAAATAATATATTCTTTTCTGAAAATTCTAAAATTGCCGATGCGTAGAAACGACATATATCATATGCAATGTAAATAAGTATGTACAAATATTTTACAAGAAACTGCGCAACACATTCTTGATACTTTTCAAATAAATTATTTTCTAAGAAAAGATTTACAAGAAATAACTCGTTCAACAAACATATGATAAATGAAATGTAGAATAATTTCTGCTAATAATAATTTCATCTTGTAGAATAATTTTCTACAAGAAAGGAGATAAATATTCACGATATTATTATAAACTCGAGTGAAGTAAGTTGCTTGACTTTAGATTAATTTAATTTAATTTTGTTTAATTAGAGTGCATTTAATTAAATATCTAAATATCAGCGCAAGTTTACTCTGTACAAACAAAGTAATCTTGGTGTGTATTACATTTGAATTTAACACTTAGACTACCACGTGTGTCATTGGTAATATAGACTCGAATTTCACAACAGTCCTTGCGTATTAAACTTGAATCTAATGCAATTTTCTATCGATACGCTGTCGTCGATTCCCAAGGAACACAATCCTCGCAAAATTATTAAAGGACTAGACGTATCGGTAATATCTATCCAAAATCGATAATAAATAATTTTTTTATGTTAGTAACTTTTGGGCCAAAAATTACTTAGCAGTCGACGCGCGTGCGTGTGTTAATATATAATAATAATTAATCTTTAATATTAAAATTATTCAAGCCAAAAGAAGTGAACGGTAATTCTAAATTATCCGCACAAGTCCAATAAAAATATATGTGCCTAATATAATTGTCAATTTCTAAAGTCTCAAAAGCTTTAAAAATATTCGTAATATTATTTTATATTATTATATAAAATTTATTTACTTGACCCGCTATCTTATGACATAATGGAAGAATAAATATTTTGTTTTTGATAAAACAGAAAAATTCACCAGAGAGCAAGTGACTTAGACCGTTGTCAAAATAAATGTGAACTAAATTCTGTTTACCGATACAACCAACGACATTAATCGGTTGAATTTTCAATTATTCTTCAAAAATGACTTTACGTTATTAGAATGTAGATCGGCGCCACACAAAGTAAATAATAAATTCAATTTTTCAAGAATTAGTCCACTTTCATAATTACTAGCATATATGCATGATCAACGTTCAGAATATATTATAGATCAACATTATTTGACATGTACCTGACTGAAACTGAAAAGTAAACTTACCACCATGATAGGAACTCCCACGATGCGGCGTATATGTCCCATTTTGACCCTCCATACAATGTGTCGGGGTATAATACTGCATGGGATGTTGCATGTAATTATTGGGGGTGCTGGGAACATGTACCGGATGACAATGTATGCATCTTCGCGGTGTCTCGGGCGGAGCCTGCAAGCAAGATAAATTTTCGCGCTTAAGAAGGAGAGGGAGAGAATACGATGTAGAACATTCATGTAGACTATCGTCCATGTTTACTATTATTATTACAAAATATTGCTCCGCGTGGCCGTAATAATGTACGTAATAATGCACAACATTGCCAAAATGCTAATATAATTTGCTCAAGCACGAAAAGCATTTTATTGCAAATTAGATTTACGTGTGTTTTTAGCAAAATTAGAAAACTATGGAGATAATTTTAAAATGTTTTATGATTTTTGTACACAAAAAATAAATATATAACATTATCCTCCAGTGTCAGAAACGTGCTGCTGAATTAAAAACACTAAGAGTATAGAATAAAATCCCGCAATTATCCCCATCAACAATTACAAAAGATGATAGAAATTCGCGAATTAGCTCGGCCGCGCGATACAATCGTGAGCGACGAGTGAACGATTTTATTCACTCACCATGGAATGTTGCGAGCGCAACGATCTTATCGAACCGGTCGGGTGCAAGGACGGCACACTGCCGCCGAAGCTCATGGCTGAGTTCCTGCATCCTGC
This sequence comes from Linepithema humile, assembly GCF_040581485.1. Classification (NCBI taxonomy): domain Eukaryota; kingdom Metazoa; phylum Arthropoda; class Insecta; order Hymenoptera; family Formicidae; genus Linepithema; species Linepithema humile. The sequence goes on along the minus strand of NC_090132.1, from coordinate 20,694,418 downwards.
CGGGGTGGACCATCCCCCGCGCACGCTGGCCGTAGTCCACCCCATACCGTTTCCACAGTCATCCACCAGCATCTTCGTGGCGGACACACCGCGTTTTACGCTTCTGGCATCGCCCAATGTCAATGGGTTGCTTCAATTCGCTCGATGTACTTTATTCATGTCACGTTATCTCCGTCTCGAAGTCCGGTGAAAATTAAATTACATCCTTCTTGCTAGTGTCGCAGTAAAGTTTTCCTCAATTTGGCCCCTGGATTGAACAGCATTAGACGAGTCTTGTCTTGTATGACGAATTATGGGAACGCTCGTTTGACGATACGCACGGAATTTGAATGATATTTTCCATCTTGGTCTGTAAACAAAAAAGAAACACGTTGATCTCTCCTTCTCTTTCTCTCTCTTTCTCCTTGTAATTCTTCTGTTAATAATTGTGTTACAAATCAAATATTTTTGTGCGTATTCAATAATTTGGAAAATATTTCTTTGGACATTTAATAATTTATAAAATTTATTGTATGCGTAAATCATTAAAATTTATCTTCTATTCCAGTCAGATGCACATTATTTGCAACATACTGCGGTAGATATAATTTATTATTTGAATAGCATGTTTAATGGTAGATACGTCAATACATATCATGCAGCATCATATCATGAAAATCACGATCTTCATTTTAACGAAAAAGAAGTTTTATTGCTCGAAGTAATGTGAAATTATGCATTTCTGCACTGCTAATAAATTAACTTTGCGTTAAATTAATTACAGATATCTCGGACGAAATTGTGAAATATGCACAAATATGTGATGAATGTAATCACCACAGCATACTGTAATAATTGTTGTTATATAGCAAATAGAAAGCGTAAAATTGTCATTAAATTTAATGATTACATTATTATGCATCAAATACCGAAAAGAAGATAATCACTAGCGTCACAAAGATCAAATATAAAAAATCAGATATGTGAATCACGAGTGGAATTTTTTTTGGAATAAATCTTATTTATACACGAAGATTTAGAAGCATAAATGTTATATGTATGTATCTCCTCCGGTAAGAGCCGATGAGGATAACATTTATATCAAATACATATCAGATGTGTACGTGCAAGTTATTTTACTCAAAATTATATTAACATTATTTACTTAGAATTATATGCCGAAAACATTTTATTTCACCAATTAAATTTAATTAATATATTGTAGTATTCAGATAATTCTACAGTTTTAATAAATTAATTAATTAATATTATAAACAATAAATAAATTAATAATTAAATAAATAAATTTAACAAGCAATAAATCTTTCAGTAAAATGTTTGTTTTCATTAATTTATATGAAAATTACGCGGCCTACATTCAACATTTTCAAATTCAATTTTTCAAGAATCAATTTAATTAATTAATTAATAATTACGAAAACGTTAAATATTCGTTCTATTATAATTACATATCAGGGTTAAAACTTAAAATATAAAATTACGACTTCAAGATATACATCACATATATAAAATTAGATTCATAAAATATAATATTAAAAATAAAATGTATATGTGTATGCTGTAAAATTTTGTTGTTTTATTATTCCTCAAAAACACAATTCGAAAAGAAACTTCATTTTTAATCGGTTGAAGTTAAAATCATCTGTATTTGCTCTTTCAATCTTGTATACTACAATAAGTCATAGCTGGATTTTCCATCAGCCTAGATACATTTCTATGTTGCAGCGTAGACTTGTGTTGCCTATTTGTTGCCATGCATAGTTTTATAGTAGTTTTACATATATTACTCTTGTTAATTAAAAATATTATAATCTATTGAGTTCTGCAATAAGCAATTTCGGATTTTTCAAATAAATCTGTCCACTTTTTTGTCAAATTAAATAAAAATTGTCGAAATTGTAATCAAGTTTCGTTTGTATCACAATTTTTTTAAGCGAGCTGCATAAAAAACCAATAAGACCATCTATTGAAAAATCCGAAATTATTTATTACACAATCCAACGTATAAAATTGTTGGCATATGTAACAAATTGTAATAATGTTATAGGTATCTTTCCCTGATAGCACAGAAGGTTTCGGTTATGTTGCAGATATATAACAGAGATATAACAAAGTCTCTGTTATGTCTCTGCAACATAACGCAACATAACCGAAACCTTCTGTGCTATCAGGGTTGCTTTGTATTAAATAGCTCTATCAATATCAAATTTATTTCTTCCTTATTTATCTTATCTATAAAAGTAATAAAAATAACGCTTTAAAAATAAAACTTTTAAAAAAAAAAAATCTATTTTTAGAACTGATTTTACCGTCTTATAGACAAAATAAGTGGTAATTTTTCAGTGGCCTCATACGTATATCGAAATGAATAATATGATGAATAATGGATGCTGCGCCGAGATGTGCAGCATTAGACTATTTGTACCACCTAGCATATCGAGTCTTCCGACGTTGCAATTTTTATCTCGCAAGATTTATGCCTTCCGTCGCACGCCACTGATCCTTCGGCTCGTTCTATTTCAAGCTCGGTATCATAACCGCGACGTATAGTGAAGTCTCGCAATAAGAATAACAGTGCTGAAAACAAACGGCAGATTTGTATCCGCCGCTGGCGTTTCGGCGTATATTTCAATTCTCGCGTCGACGGCAAGCGTCGCCGGGAAGAGGGGAGAATTTTCGCGATATCCCTCGCAAGAATGTCACGGCTATAAATCCTTTCACAAAGCACTTTTTAATCGACGCAGCTAAATGGATGAAGCTCCAGAAACGCGTGACACCGGCAACGCGTCGTGTTACTCTCTGTGAAAAAAAAAATTAACGCGCGGCAAATGTCCTTGATAACCCATAAAACTGCAATATTTTTATCAGCATAATTTCAAAGCGGTTTTTTTTAATGCTTTATGATCTAGCGACACATGCATAAAATGTATAAAAAGCAAAAGGAGAAATATGTTAATCTTTGTAACTAACTTGGTTTTCGACGAGGATATAATCCTTGTCGAAAAAGGTGTACAATCTCGTAGAGAGAATTTTAAACATAAATCAAATTTAATCGACGAGATAACTCGTATTGATTTTTACTAAACAAATAGACTTCAAATAGCTTCCAGAGAATGAAGCTCTGTCAGCACATTTCAGCTTTCACATGCATTTTCAGTATAAGCCATTTTCAGATTTCTGTTATATTTTCAGTACAATCGATAGTTATTGTTATAGTTGTGAACATTCATTGTTATTATTACGGTATACACGTTGCAACTTGATATGTTCTGCTATCTCTCATAGTTAAATTAAATTTACAAGAAAATATGAAAAAAGAAATTGCACGTGTGATTTGAAACGACATTAATTGTTTGAGTGTCAGGAAAGATCACAAAGAATATATATACATATTATATAAATGTCACGCAAGATAATAGACATGCAAATATGCTCGTTTTTCTATCGCGATTGTCAGGACTCGACTGAATATTACTAAATCGATTTTTACAAGTAATATATAAAAGTTAAATATAAAAAAATATATACAAAAAATTATTTATAGGCAAATGTAAATAAAGAAGCGTGATCGCGCACTCAAATGGTTGATTTTATTCAGTTAATTTTGGCTGTTTTTATTCAGTTAATTTTAAGTATAATTAAATATGTGTTATCTTCACATGCCTACCTTAAACATTTAATTTGAAAACATTAATAATGTGCATAGTTTAACGCTACAAAATAATTAATTGAGAAAGTTATATAAATATTCTACGTACGTTATTTCAGTGTTATAATGTAACAAACTAAATGTACAATAAATGAAAAATCTATTTTATTACGCCAAACCATAATAATGATCGAAACGTACAATTTGCGTATAACAATAATCGAGGTTATAACGAAATGCATTTTATGCAAGGCAGTAAGTTTAATGCAAATGCACTTGAGTTTTCATTGCGACTATCAGAACTTGAATAATCATTATTAAGTCAAAGTTCTTTCTTTCATTTTTGTAAGAGGTACAAGTAAGAACTCATGCACAAGTAAGAAGTAATTATTCATATAAAACGAAAGAACGTGAACGCGTTTCTTAATACTCAAACGACTGATATTGTTTCTTTTAATTTCGTTTTATTTTAGATATTATTTTTAATTATTTTAAACAGAATATTACTTTCTTATGCCTAATTTGACAAAACTTCTGATCTGAAAAGATTGATATTGCATAAAATCTTATACAAGAAAAAAATACAATTATTTTAAAAAGATAAATAAATTTATTAACATGACATGTATGTTTCTCATTGTTTGCAAACTAAATATACGACAAATGAAAAACATATTTCATTATGCCAAACCGCAATAATTGACGAAATATACTTGTGCCGCAACAATAAGCGAAGTCTAATTATAACGAAATGCATTTTATGGCAAGGACGGCCTTCGTAAATATGTTTCGGATTTTCATATGTTGCCAAGCTAATATGAAATAACATTGTAATTAGCGGCAAATGAGTACGCGTAAACGCATATCGAGAAATAGGCTTGTTTCCAAGCAAATATAGCAGCACTGTGCAATTATCGTTTATGCATGCAGTCACAAAATTAACCCGGTAAGCGCAATCGCTTTATTGTGCATGACCTACGCTTACATTGCCTTGCTGCTTTTGTCAGGTTCTATGATCCACGTAATGCATTTTGTAATATAATTGATTGTACTAATGTAATCTCGTTCCTTCAAAACGCATTATTGAAAGATAATAAATGTGATTCGTTTAAAATATACGCACACTTATATTGCTTGAAAAATTAACCCTCTAATATCATACACGGAGAAAATTTTATATCAAAAATTACTATGCACGGTAGTAGCTGCGGACCATGAAGGAGTTATAAAAATTTTTACTATGTTTTTTACATGTAAAACATAGTAAAATTTTCGGCTCGCGGCTTCATGATCCACGGTTAATGCTGTACATAATAATTTTTTATATAAAATTTTCTCCGTGTATTTTTCTGATTTCCGTAAATCTGATTTTTAATACGGAAAGCATCACTTTGCCACTATTATTTTATATAATTAAAATTTTTCACCAATATTCAATCATTTTGAACTTTGAAACGTTTCAAGATTTAAATGGATATCTAAATTACGGATTAAAATAACATCAGTTGACAGATTTTTCTTAAATATGTATATTTAAAGATATACACAGGCGTAATTTAAAATTGTTCTTGTTAATAATGTAACAATGAAACATTAAACAAGTAAAATCTAAAAATAAAATATTTAATATCGCGCTATTTGTCAGGATTATTTGACGAGCGCGCAAAAGATGAAGACAGTCTGCTGCTGGATGCAACGAAAAGATGCGTGTTGACACATAGGATACTGAATTTCAGTCTAGCCATCAAGATCACGAAATGGGAAGTCCGTGTGGCGGTACGTAGGGGGTGATAGCGAACGAAGAGTAATCCCACTAGATTGAATCCGCCACCGAGCTCGAGCAACGAACTACGCGACCATAGTGTGATGATCGTGTAACCATCGCCGTCGCGGGCCGACATTCGGCTCATCATTTCACGCTCACCACGTCATTTCCTCCTAATTTTCTATGAAAACATTCCTGCAAGGTGGATATGTGAGCGCGAACAAAAGATATCGTTACCGTCAATCCTCTCGAGTCTCTGTCTTGCAACGTGAAGACTGAAATACCATGCGGGTTTATGCAGACAGCTGGGACAATGCCAAGAGCGCAGATGCTTCGCAAACTCTGCGAATCATTAAGGGACGCGCGATGACGCCTGTCTCGTTATAGGGAAATTACTTCCGTTTGTATGTACAAGCGAAAGGTCTGTTTTCATAAACATTAATTAAGGTTAATTGAGGATTAAGTGATACTCCGTATCTTGTTGTTGGTGCAGAGTTAATTGCTTCCGCTGCACATAATCGATGTTCATTAAACATTAGTTACGCTTAATTAAAAATTAAGCAACTCCCCGACCTTTCCCAAAGGTACGAAAACAAATCTAGAATTCCTACAGAAATTTACACAATTTGAGAATATTGTTCAATTATTGGTCTAAATAAGTCTGTAAAGTAGAACAATTTTAGACCAGGACCATTCAGACTCAGAATTTTCAATTTTCTCAATTACTGCCCATTTAGAAAATATCTAAGAAAAACTTGACAAATTGGAAAAATTTCGAGCAATTTGTGGTTGAAATCGGCATTAAAAAAATTTTGAAATAGGGTTCACTGCGGTATTAAATAAAATGCTTCCGTAATTGGGACAAAACGTACGGGTGCACCAAGCTGGTTCTCGACGTGGCCGCAACGTGAAACTGACACCTTGTCAGCTGAAATAGTTAAAATGTAAATGCTCTTGGCCGCAAAACGTGTGAGCTCTTTAATTTAACGTGCTTGCCATTAGCCAAAAGATATCTCACAGTCGCAATCTTAACTTGATAAGTATGGAATATTTTTCATAGCTATAAATTACTGTGTTTAGCTCTGAAATATATTGATCAATTTATTAGATATTTTCTTATTAGAATTTAACATTAATACAAATAAAAGAACAAAAAAAAACCGTTTTAATTAATCTTTTGGATATTTTTGTATGCAATAAATTGAAAAGCTATGTTTAACTATGTTCAATTTTTAACCATTTTCATCAATCAACTATAATAGTTCTAATTTTTAACTTATAATTTCTTATATCATATTAACAATTACAAACATTGCGCGTAAGGTCATGAAAATATTCATATAATAAATATTCTAAATAAAAAATATTTTTTTCCAAAATAGCTGAAGTTCTTATCGCAATAAATAATTCTGTATTTTGTCAAAAATATAATAATTGTATTCTATTGATTCATCTAATGTAATTTATAATTATTCTGTACTATTGCGAGTTATATATTTAATGTGTTGATTTCTACCATGCCAAAAATGAGAAAAACAACACGGATTGCGCTCCTCTGTTAAATATTAAATATTTGGACAAGCTATCAGCGCTCTACATCAAGGCGTCATATCGTAGCAATCTCCGCATTCGCGGCAGCTGATGCCGAAATGCATTATTGACCGGTCGGAGAATAAAGTAGCTATTGAATCACGAGTTATCTATTTATTACAGATCACCGCGCGATTCGACACGTTTCTCATTGATCGCTGCATTATGAATATCTCACCGCTCGCGGTTGCGATTAAACATACGCCATCTGCGACTAAATATTCGTGAGCGATTGTGGAGTTTCGCGATTGATTAATTACAATTTTATGCGGATTAATTATTTATTAGACGGCCATTTCATTAATTCGTCGTATTATTCGTATCTTTATTAATTGATTATCCTCTTCTCGTTAAGAGTCAATTTATCAGATGAATTTAAAATTCAAGAATTTCAGAATAAATCATTGATTTAAAAACTGTGTTTGCAATCGCACAGTACAATAATTGCATGCTAAAAATTTTCAACTAAAATTTCAACTTTTATCATACGTAGTTATTTATTTAAAACGCGTATTTCATAGGATTTAAAATGTACATGAAATATGTACATGAAAAGATAAAATTTTAGTACAAAATATTAGTAATAACGCAACTATAAATAAATTAGGTAATGCAAAAGCATGTAAAATGTTTAACACGTCAAATTTTATGAAAAGTGTAAAATATTATTATAATATACGTAAAAGGTACATGAAAAATATTGTTATAAGAAATACATAACTCGGCGCTAATAGTATCCTGCGAAAGAAAAATTGTATCCGTAACTCATTAATTTATAAATGACTTTCTTTGTCTTTACAAATGCGGTATTACGTTTACGGTTTTAATAGGTTTCGCACTCTCACGCTTACACGTAACAGCAATACGAATAAATTATTTCCTTAACTGATTGTTAATCTACGGAAATTGCTCCTCACACTGTGATAGCGAATCGTTTGACCACGCGTGTGTTTTCATTACTACTTGCAAAAGAGCATTTAAACGCGACCGTGGGAAATCAATATCCGTTATTCGGACGAGAATGCATTCCTGCTCTCATCTTTTTCAGCATGCCAATCGATAAAACTCATGACCCACATCCACCACAAGTGCTCTCGATACGGTTAAGACGTAGAGATTCTAATTGCCGATACGCGCGTCCTATTCATCTTCATCGGATTGACCGTGTGCATCATGAGCTTGGGGATAAACCGCGAGCAGTGATGAGCTCCGGCCGATATCGACTTGCAAATTTCAAGCGAAGCCGCAATACAGGCCGCTCGCGCAAAAGAAGCCGTCGTGTTCTCCGAAACTATTAAAATTGCGAACGAGCTTCGCGGAAATTGAAAGAAGTCTCGTGCAAACGTTGATCTGCATGAATAAATGGTTGTCTCTTCTGCAAAACAATTTTTTCTCTTTTTATCGTTTAATACAACACGCATGGAGTATGGCATATGATTAACAGCGAATTACAATAATACAGATTTACTCGGACTAACGATGAATTATACATTATTTATTGCCTCCGATAACCGAATGTTCGGTAATGAGAATATTATTTTTTATGCGAATGAATATTAAAACATATATGAATCATGTTTCAGAACCATTAATTGCATTATTGGAAAATATTGCGATGTAAAATTTATCCACCATCCTAATTACTCCCACCGGCACCTAATAATTCATAATCGATAAAGGAATAATAAACAACCAGCGCAGATCCCTGCTCGATATTTCATTCCGGGGGTAAGGTATTTTCGATTTTATGATATGCGCTACCGAATTGATACCTCCCTCAAGAAAACTGATATTTCGCTGAAGCGTGTTGCATTGGACAGGGAATAGCTCGCGGAAGATTGATGTACGTGCTTCAAGTACCTGAGTAATGCTTGAGAGAAATCGAGAGCCGGGAAGAGGAGAAGGAGGGAGAAAGAGAGTATCAGTAGCTGTCGCTAATCACAGGCGTATCTTCGAGATTGGAGTGTTCCTAAAGGTAATTAGGCCGTTAAACCAAGCGCGAACGAGTCGATACACGCCGCAAGACCAATAAGGACATCGGCGGCGGCTTTGAATGGAGGCGTATTATTGATTTCATCCCGCGGATGCCTCGTTCGCTCCTTTCCGTACAGGATGCCCCAAAAGTCGCGAAAGATCGCCGGCGGCATCGACGCGAGTCGATGAAGCTCGACAGACGAAATGCAAACATGCGCTTGGCGTGTTCGGTCCCCGTCAAAGTACACAGAAAGTAACAGCCGTTACACGGCTGAATAGATATGCAATGATCGCGGAGTGATTGCGAAAGCACAATATGATTGCAATGCGCGATGCAATTTCTGCGGAATTTGTACGGTTCGGGAATCTCGAAAATTTAATTAAATTGAGATCACCGCAGTTACAGAGCGATCAGTCGCTACTCCGCCGACTTGTTTCAAATGTCCGTTGTCGGAGCGACCCGCGAGATATTTTGGCACGAATATATAACGTCGGTGGGCTTATCGATGGGATACATATCTCGGAAAAATTGATAAAGTCCTTGACGATTCCTTCACTCCTATGGATAAAGGGTGCGAAGGGATCGAAGATGCTCGTCCTGACGTTATTAAAGCGGGTTTATCGGTTTCCTACGTCCTTACGCTTCGGAAGCAATTTGCGTTTCGCACCAGACGGCTTTTCCTACATACATATTCGAGCGATACAATATTTTCGTTTTTTTCTTATTTATATCCGAGTGATAATATGTACAAAGTGTCTCAAAATTCGTGATTTTTAAAAATTATAGCGCAAAAGTTGATAAAAGTTGATCAAAAGTCTTTGCAACTTTTTATTCTATATAACAAATTTTCGACATATAAGGATTTGTGAAAAGATTTGTTACATAAAATAATATGATAAAATTGATATCTAGAGAATGCTTCCCCTCTTACCGCCTGCCCCGACAAAATACCGAGCAAACCACTTTAAGCTGTCCAATCATAAGCTACATTTATAATAGATAACTAGCTGCCCGTGCATTGTGTATACCATCTGGTATAATGATCGCGCTCATTAATACTAGACAAAAGATTGCGTTACTCTCGGCTTACGCAACCACCACGGTGATCCATGAATATATTGATTGCAAATTAGTGCGCATAAGCGGACGATAATTATTTTTTGTCTAGCGCTAATGAACGTATGAAGTATGCAATCATTAACACTGTTATACGCGCCACTCAGGCGGCTATTTAAAAATAGTTTGTAATTAAGCTTTAAAAAAGTATTGTTTTTTGAATAAAAAATAATAAAGACTTCTATCAACTAATTTTTTAAGAATTTTCTCACTATAATATTTTGATTCGTGAATTTTAAGATATTCTATATTTAATATGCGATATGATTATAAAACTCGTTGAACTCATTACAATAATTTCCTTTTCATAATTGTTTAAGATATCTGCAGTGTTATAAATAAAAATATCATTACGTTTGCATTACGTTTGCTTGTTCTGTGAAAAGTAAAAATTGCTAAATACTTTAGTTTATTGTTTAAATGCGCCTGATATTTAATTAATTTTGCAATTACGTAACAAGTTTTGTAATAAATAATTGCATATAATTGCAATTGTATTTTTAAATAAATGTATTTACTGAAATTGGTTATTAAATTAAATATTGCAATTTGAAAATAATTAAAGATTTTCTTGTAAACGTAAAAACTGATTTATTTAATGCAAGTGACTAAAAAAAAAGAATAAAAAAGTATCTCTACATTTTCAGTTACATTAATAAAAATAGATTTACACACTTTTATACCAAAATAGTGATAATTCAACGAGTTTTGTCATAGTGCATAATTTACTTCCGCTGTCCGTGGCCACAAAAATTATGTACTAACATTCTAAAAATAAATATGGAGTAAAAAATTGAACAGCAAAATAAAAAATTTTAATGTAAATATAGAAACATCGTTCATATACTTTCTACAATTTTAGATGTGATAAATTTTGCAACTACGGATGCATACAACAACGACGTGTAAATTAATTGCTTCGCTAATTGGGCTAACTAACACAAGTAATATTTTTATTTCATACAAGTTTGGCAACACAATGTAACAGTTTGTCGACGTCAAATAAGCTAAATGCTGGATTTTCCAAGCTTCTAGAGCTTATGTGCGTTCTATGCATATAAAAACACTTATTTTTATTAAACATTAATCTAACAAAGAATAAAACTCGTTATTTTCATCCTATATAATATAGTATTATGCTCACATTAATATCTTGCTAATCTGATTAAAGGCTGTTTTCACAAAATTCGGCAAAATAAAAAATTTTCAAAAAATATATTTTATATTATGTTATTAATCATCTTTTATATGAATATATCCACGCGAAATATGTCGAACGTTATTCTGTCATTGTCCAAGTAATTTGACTATTGTTGATAATACATAAATTTTCTATTTCTTAACAATGCGTATGTGCAAAAATAACTAATAAAATGTAGAATAAAGATATTTTTTATTTCATAATTCTCGAGTTTTGTAAAGATCTGGTCCTCTTAACTACATACAATTTGAGAACATGGAAGAATTATTGGGGCGATTATATGTGCGAATTGTACAATTCCGGTTAAACCACTGACTGAAGATTTCAAAGTGGTGAACAAACAAGTCGCTATTTGTCTTCCGTCGTCGTTCGCGCTGTTCGTTATCCTGTCTATTCGTGGCCACGAGGAACGAAAGAAAGAGTAGAGCCATGGGCAGTCGACGACTCGGAATTAATCCGATTGCTCTTCGATCTTCACGCGCAGCTGAATGCGGCCGAATTATCAAGAGAGTTTGGCGGAAAAAAAAGGTAAAAAAAATACCCGCGTCCATTGTTGATATGCATGCAAAGTTTCGCCAATAGAGAGAAAAAAAAATCGTATTCTATTTTTGTACAATTTCTGCTAACAAAATTTGAAACAATTCTTCCTAAAAACTCTTTAATGAGACAAATTGCAGCACTTTGGACTGTGTCTTTTCAAATTATATCTCATTTGAATTTTAAATAAGATAAAAATTTCTTTCCAAACAAACTTAAGCAAAATTTTCATATTGTGTGTGTGTGTCCGTGTAAAGAAGTTTCAGTTTTATTTTTACTTGCCACATAAAATTTGATTAAATGTAAAATTTTTGTATTAGAATATAAAACTTGCAAATATATATTATAGATACATATTACTTGCAAATACAGTATATAAGATTGCAAAATATATTTCTTCATTTAGAAAGAACAATCACAAATTAATGGAGTAAAACCAATTAATCAAATAAAAAAAATCAATCAAGCCAAATTAAATGAAATCAGATTAAATAGAGCAACAGATTGTTAATTTTCAATGATAAAATCGAGTTAGCATGCTAGATGTTGTCTATTTAGCTCTCAATCTTGTTAACAAATCGTTAAAGCAAGCGTAAAGGGAAGTAAGTCTTCTGAGACGATGGGTGCAGTCGAGCGAGCGCGGTCGAATCGAATCCACTAGCATCCGGCCGTTCTCTCACAAATTTCCACCCATCCCTCTTTTTAATTCGATTTCCATCCCATATTACTAACTTCCGTCTTATCCAGCGATAGATCTGGGAAAACTCTGGATGGCAGAGGCACGAAAAAGACGAGCAGGCTGAATTAATCCGATAACTCTCCGATCGTCGCGCATTACAGTTCGATTTTGCGATCTCTCTTGGCGCGTCAGAGTTCTTTCCCAGAACTCGATAAGCACCAATGCGGAAAAGTAAATGTCTGACTAACCCGCTTACGTTTTTCGAAAAACTAACAAGTTTCATCCGTCAGAATTATGCACTGCTTTTTGTAACTCAACGTGTACTTCATTTTATAAAGCAAAGTAATTTGCTTTTATTTCCAAAAATTTTATTCTTTATACAACAAATTAATTTGTGAAACTCAGATTGTTGTTCCGGGGAATGTACACAATCTCAGTACAGCGTTAAAATAGTTTTTTTCACGTAGAAAATTTGTACAACTTTTCAAAATTGGACGATGTTATGACGATGTAGTAATGAGTTCATTTACAGAATTAAAAAAGATGAGTTGTACACATAAATGAGTTGGCAACACATAAAACTTTGTCTTTTGAACTTCATTTATTCAAAACCACTGTCTAGTGGTTTTATTCATTTTCGCGTAATTTGCAATTGTTTTGCATATTCCAGCGGAAAAAGGAATATTTTAAATATGACATCATCTCTGCATGTATATTCGCGCTTAAATATTGTAATTACATATTTATGTAATGTCCAGCGTTTATCGAAAACGTCTATCCAATCCTTCAATTCATTGACAGCTAATCAAAATAGAAAACCTATCGCAAGCATGAGTGAACGCGTGAAGAACCACGAAAGCTCGCTAATTGCAGCGATGCAAATGCAGAGAACTCGACAACATGCTCGCGCACAATGCGCGCGCTGAGCCGATTTATTAGGCTCGATCAATACTGGCAAAGAGAATTTTTGAAAAAAGCTGAATTTTCGACTGCGAATCTCGCGTGCCCGCTCTTTGCGCGTAGCAGAAAATAAGGTCGGTCGGTTCCGTAGCTCCATTTGCGTGAGTGCTATTTAATTCAATTATTATCTCGTGTTATGAAGTACGTTCGCTAATTGAGCAATTTAAGGACCCTCGGCAAGTACGTGATATAATCCAATTTACTAATCCTACATACTGCATATCCTACAGACACAAACTATGCGACGTGAATAAAAATCTAAATAACATATATATATCAGAAGCACAAATTAAAAAATAAGATTTAGATGAAAAATTCGAGCTTTTGTATTCAAACTGTTTAAATAGTTCGAAGCAAAAAAATAAATTTTGTGTTCAAACATTTCGGATAATTCAAACAGTTTGAATGTGAGTAACAATCGATTTGTAATGTCAATTTGTAATGTCTGAAAATTCCAGCAAGTTTAGACAGTAAAAAAAATTGGAATAAAAATAGTATGCAATACAGATAGAACGTGGACAACTTTTTGTTCTTGCCTAACTTTATGAAAATGTCAATATCACGTCGTCAATATTGACGTTTTTCATATTGCACATTTATCGATAAAACTTGTTTGTAAAATATTGAAAAAAGCTTTGGCTGTGAGATTATTTTAATAAATGCGTTTGTGAAGTCAGAACTTTCAACTTAATGAAATTATACCAGTCAATTTTGGTTTATCAGTGCGCAAATAACAAGCAGCTTCGTATCTTGATAATCTCTCGTGCAATTTTGTCAACAATCTGACTCCGCTGTAATTAGTGTAATCACAGTAATGTACAGTGTAACTATTTTCGTCTGGCACGAAATCAACACATTTCAAAAACTCTTGAAAATTAAACATTTATATTAAATACTTTAATCACTTTTTTAATGAATATAATTTTTCGCGAATTTTAATTTTAATTAAATTATTCTATTCATAACTACGCTATTAAAGATTACCTATTCAAATGTTATGAGTTAAATAGAACTTTACTTTCAGCTCATTCCAAGTAAAATTAATTCAAAAGTTAAGAAGTTAATTTATAAATAAAAAATTAATAAATTAAATATTTATATAAATTATTTAAAAAAAATATATTTAAAGTCGTGGCTGTGTAAATTTAAGTTTGAAATAAAATACAAATTTGGACCACTCCGTACATAAATCTGCAGATAAACTTTGAATTTTTTTAACGAACATAACAAAAAATTTTTTTCTATTACAAAAGCGTTTGACGAGAGATTCAATTCGTATCATAAATCACGATTGCTCACGGATACAAGTAGATATATATGAACGATGCGATACTTTCCACAGATTATACTCCACACGCGATTGATGCTCGTGCACGTTCGGGCAAGCCACGAATTTCTGCTTGTGTACCGAACATTCGATCGTCCATCCGCAAACAAGACGTATATCGTGCCTGTGTTAACACTCGAAATGGCGCTTCTTGTTAACTATATCATCACGAAGACGGAAGCATGCAAATCCTAAATGCATGGCAGTTTCCGGAGAATTTCAACGGAGTGTAATATCTTCAAATTTACATTAATAGGTAAACTTTTACGTGACGTAATTCTTATATTCCAAATTGAAAAGCTGTCAATGTTTAATTTTAATCACAGTTATCTTCTGCATTCAGTTAAAATTCAATTTCAATTTGTTTTTAATTCCAAATTTCTATTTAATTTATTTTTCAGAATTTTTTTAAAATAACGTGCACAGAATTATCGAAATTAAAACTGAGCTTCTAATTCGGGATTGATGTATTTCAATTACCGAAATGGAACTCTGTCTTTATCGATCGTATAGTGTGATACCGCCAACGGTCTTTGCTGTCTTCCCTTCAATCACCATTCCTAACTTCTTCCACTATACGAACGATGCTATTCATCTACCAGTATTGTCACAGTTTGAGGAATTAGGATGAAAATAGTGGTCCATTAGTAAAATAGCAACCGTAAAGGAGAATACGTTGAGGTGAACACGAGAAGAAATAAACCGTTGATTTGATGTCTGACATAAATGCGTTGTTTCTACTGCGAGAATGTAGCTCTCAACACGCAAACATAAGTTTGAAATTTTTGGTTATTTTTAATGCTGTTATTTAGGGTATCCGGGTAAACAGGTATTATCCGATTACTCGGGTTTTCAAAATATAATAATACACGTATTGCATTGTAATTGCATTGCTAATATAAAATTACCGCATGCAATACATGTATGTAGTTATTATATTTCGAATACCTAAGATAATTGGGTACCCGGACAATATATGCAAGTTTTTAAAATATATAGTGCTGTCAATTTGCTATCCGTCTGCCTGGGTAGCAAACTGACAGCACTATATATTTTAAAAACTTGCGTACAATTATTCAATACAGTTGAATGCAACTTGCAATTAGTTATTCAAATAACCTAAATTGGAAATTTGGAATTACTTTGAAAATTTGCATTAATATATTTTGCATTGTCGACAACATCTAAAATTCCGATTTTAACAACAACAAAATCAGAACGCCGCTCGTTTTTGCCGAAAAATTCACCGCGAAAAATCGTTCGTTGCTGTGTGCGTTTCTGCCCACTTTTGCGAACCGGGAACACATAGGGCGGACCGATGCTGATTCCATTTTGCGGCTTTCGAACGCAGTACACTAAAACGCAGTTATGCCAATCTCTGCGGCACCGATCTGGCGTAAAAAATAGCTGTCGATACTTGTTGATGGCCCGTTAAAGGGGAGATGGTATTCGTGATTTGCAAACTCAGCATTCGGACGTACTGTAGCGGGATGCATATTTTTCGTCGCGCGCTCGCGTTAATGCTTATTCGTTGCACACGGTAAAGCCCATTTTCCAGCTAAATCTCGCGTATTCACTGTACCGAGCATCCCAGTGGATCCCATAAATGTTGGACGAATCGTAAATAGTGTTACAGCAGAAGGAGATATCTTTCTGCAGCGCGCACTGCTTGCTCACGTTTCATTGCTCGATCTTTTCTATTGGATTTTCTTTCAGCTTGGGACTCAGAAGTTAACGATTGTCATAAATAAAAAAGAACGGCGCAATAGAAAAGCTATTATATCGATTCATTAAGTGAAAAACAATACGAATCGTATATTCTGGTGTGTACTCGTGATGCGTCATTGTAAACGCGTTCGAAAGTGCAGCTATGGCGCATTGCATTGTCAAACGTATAAATACAAATTGTGTCGATAAAACAAACCAGTCGATGACAAATTGATTATATCACGGCTTTAGTTTCAATAAAATTCTATGTATTAATGAGCGGATTATGTAACAGATTATGTATAATTATATGGACTATTTGGGGAGAAGATAATTGCGGATATTAATTTAATAATCTGAAATATAACATTCAGATAAATTTGAATTCAGCAAACACCAATAACGTCATAATTTGTGTAATGACATATTATTGCAATGCAAGACAAGATATATAAGCTTTTGTATGCAATATATATATATATATATATATATATATATATATATATATATAAAATAATTAGTAATTTAATTTTAAAATTATGATTTTATTTTATGTTATATATATTTTTTTGTTACAATGTAAAAGATAATATATATTAAAACTTTTACACTAAAACAATATACATAACGTAAAATAAAATTATGATCTCAAAGTTAAATTATTAATTACTCTAAATTACTGGTTTTTTTCAACATTTATTAATGTTTTAATAAATTGATATTGTCTGCTTGGTAATTAAATTATTCACTTTTTCATTAGATTCACTCAACATAATTACAGTTGTTTTTGTTCTTACATCCGCCTGCCAGTTCAAAAAGTCTTTTTCGCGCTTTCAACGATGAGGAAAAATAGAAGCAAATTAAATCTCTTGCGCGCAAATGTTCCATGTCTCGTGCTGTAATTTTTGCACTGTCGTGTGAATGTAAAAGTCTTTTATTACATAATAGAACGTAAATATATTGTGTTTTAGGTTTTACGTATGTTATAACAATTTTCTCAAACCTTCTTTTTTATATAAATCACCGACATAGCAAAAAAAATACATGCAAATGTAGAAAGTTAGACACAAAGTATAATATAATAAAGTATCATACGGCGTGCGATAAATTATACATAATTTAGTAATAAAATAAGGTTTTTAGTATTACTTTAATTAAAATAAATTAAATCCTATCTAAGGTGTAATATAATATTATATTAATGTTTGCAACTATTGCGTATGCAATTTTCCGGAAGCTACATAGTTTCGAAAGCACGTTTAAGCTCTGGCATGTACACGAAACTTCTATCGATCCATTTGGCAACAGTCTGCT
The DNA here is from genome assembly GCF_040581485.1 of Linepithema humile. Classification (NCBI taxonomy): domain Eukaryota; kingdom Metazoa; phylum Arthropoda; class Insecta; order Hymenoptera; family Formicidae; genus Linepithema; species Linepithema humile. Next base: position 20,676,598 of record NC_090132.1, on the reverse strand, counting down.
CGATTTGTCGATTAATTTAGTACTTCGAGAACAGACTGTGCTTTGACCGTAAAGAGCTAGCTTGATTCGACCAAAGGGTTAATCCGAATATCTGAAATCCGTAATTGAGATCGAATGAATGAGCAAGAAGAAGCATTATCCTTGTAGTGGATGTAGAATTATGGTTTGCAAAATAAATTCCTGTATTAAATCTTTTTTCATAGGTCTTAAAAACACGAGCGTAAGTAAATAATTCTATAATTATTTTAATAGAATTCGGCATTTATTTCACGTGTATTTAAGAGAACAATCACCAATAGTCGTATTTCAGCTGTTTTGCTGACAATAGTAAAGTTTTCTTGCCGAGTTTCTTGCTGAAAGAAAACGCAATGAAAGATAAACATTTCATTAACAGAAGTCATAAAAGAAAAGTTTGTCTTTGATGTTTATACCTTATACAATCCCATAATTAATTAAAACTTCTTTAATAAAGCTCGTCCCCCCATTTATAACGGCTCGGTAAACGAGAAAGCAACACGATCAAGTTCTTAGCAACGGTGGTAATTAAAACGCTTTCATATCGAGTCTCGATCGGCGAACGGCGAACGTAAGAAAAATATAATCGCCGTTCCGCAAAACGTTATTAATTCGGTCAGAATCTTTTGCCGTGCTACGAACCGGTGTGTCGTTACAGCGGGGATTCTCATTCAAAAATGTTATACATTTACTGTAATGTACGCCTTATTTCCTATCCTTTCAAGAATAAATTACACAGAAGTAATCTGTTCAAACGTATTCCACATCCTTTCAAGGAAAATTGCACGAGAGATAATTTTCCGTTTGCCGCTTCTTTTATATTAAAACACGTATGATGTTGGGTGCGCGAATTGAGATATTTCACGCGAATACGTAAATTTCGATCTAATCTGAAGGAAACACGACAAATGGAATTATTCAGGATGCATTAGGAGCGACCGATGTTAAATGCATCGGCCATGCAAGAGTGGTCGGCGAGCCGTCGTTACGGTGCGCCGCGAGCGCGCTTTCGGCCTCTCGATTCCGCGTCCGAAAGGGTTAATAGCGAATTGCGCCCATTGTCCGGCTACTCTGCTTAATGGCGAAAGACGACACCCGTCGAGGAATGATATCGCGCGAGACAATACGGGGATTGAATTATGACCGTAACTGAAAGAGCTTTTGTCTCCCCCCCCCTCCCCCTCGCCGGCCCCGCGGACTCAGGGCCCCATCGGGTCAGACATGGTGTCAGAGCCTAAATCTTTTGTTGAGTCGGTTAATTATTACTTCCGTCGCGATAGCGCCGCCGCTGCGAAAGTAACTGCGATATACAGCAACGCAGTCTGCATAATTCTTCTCGGAAGCGGAACGGGCGCACGTCCGGTTTTGCCCGCCCTCGAAGCGTCTCGAGACAGCCTCGTAGATTTTCATGATTTATTCCGCTTTTACGCGTTAACGATCATAAATTATCGAATATTTATGTTCATTTTTTACCTCCCTCTTTACTTCTCCCTTTTCTTTTCAGAACTACCGTCGTCCCTTTCATTCGTCGAGTTCTTCGACAAATTTCGAATCAATCTTTTTTTGTATCGATAATTCTGTCCGAGTGAATTTATTCTCATGCAGTAAAAATATTTTTGCCTCAAGTAAAGAATTAGAATAAGATGTTCTTGCATTTATTTGCATTTTGAGGGATTCAGCTCTTTACCTTTAATGCTGCATTCATTGAATTTCCTCGATATTTTCGCAGCATTCAATATGCACGGGAAGGAAAAGAAACGCATATCATGCTCCACATTCTGTTCCAGGTCGCAGCACGCCAGTACGATTCGATGTCGAAGAGCTCATCGCCGCGGGTACCAGCGAGGCAAAATGGCGAAGGGACGTTATTCTCCCGGTGGATTAATTTCGAGGCAGGCAGCGCTTCAGCTCGACGATTCTCGCCTAATTGTCGCGATCCCCAGTCACGAGGGCGTCAGAATCCCCGATGAAGGCGAAGGGGGATGGTGGACTGAATCGGGGGCATCCACACATCGCCTGGTATACTATACTGGGTGAACAAAATAGAGCGTTACAAATTTTTATTTCAAAAAATATCGTTTCTAGACAAAAATCGTTTTTAACAAAAGCTGCAGAATTTTAAAGAGAGCATAAGATGATGTTTTAAAAATGTTTATAAATGACGGGTATTTTTTATACCAGAATACAAACATTTCTAGAACATCTTACGACCCCCTTAAGATTCTGCCTGAGTTTTGTTTAAAACATTTTTCTCCAGCAATAATATATTCTGAAATAAAAGTTCGCAATGCTTTATTTTCTTCACTCTGTATAGACGTCATGCATCCGAGCGTTAATTTCTTCACCGCCTCTTTCTGTCTTTCATTTGACTCAACATAATTTTTTTCCGTCGACTATTTCAGAAGCCTCGGGTATATTAATCCACATTAAACTGCAATCACAATATCGTCGCGCATCGATCGGGTTTACGATTGCATGCTCCATCTCGTGCCGCGCATCTCCTGCCGTTGATTTCGATTTTGTTCAAGCACCTACTCATAGCCCGCTGTTATCGCTAACTTGTTGCGTGCGACGAACATCTGTGAATGCCATTCGAACTGATTTTGCACGATTTTATCATTATTATCGCTAATTAATGTCTCGTTAAATTCTGAACGCTTCTTCAAAACGCCCTGTGTACAATTATCCAGATGCATCTGTCCGTAATATGCGATCAAACATTAATCATTTCGACAGTATATTTATTTAAAACATTTTACACATGGTATATTTGCAGAGCAAACTGTTGCCACGTAAAACAGTTTAAATATTATTCCGCGCACGGCATCTGTGTATGCAAAAATATATCCAGCTTTTAAAATTCTCTCTTGCATAGTGCATTTTTTTTTTTTGTTAGAATGTATTTCAGAGATATTATTCGAAAGAAAACTCAAACAACGAGTCCGGCAGATACTTAACAGATCTTTCGGGACATCAAAAAGTCTTTTAAAAATTTTTATGATCCTTCACGACATTTCTAAGATGTTTTTATTTGAGTCGTTGTTTGCGTTACTTGCGTCTGTTGTAATTCTCGATTGTAAATCTGAGAAGCGGCTAATGAACAATAGCCGAGGATAAGTTACGTGAACAACACAGCTATTTACTGCTATACACTTTTTATGTGGCACATCTGCTTGATATCTAGGTAATAAAATGCAAAGTACAGTTATCCACTACATTGATTCACGTAATAAAAAAGATCTAATTAGCCTGCTTCGAAGAGCATCATTAGACATGCTGTATAGCGCTCACGTTCAACTCCGGTATTTCTTTCGTAATTGCTACGATTCTGTAACTGCCGCGACCATTGAAATCCATAGGGACCAAAAAGGGACTGAATGTTCAGAGTAAGTTAAAGCATCTTGAGAGACGTTCACATTGATACCTAACATTGTGAACTCGGGCACACGAGAGCGAATTTCTCGAGGGCTTTATGTCTTCGGCCTGGCGGCGCCGGTTAACCAATGCTTTTGCGATATTAAACTCCTCTCTTCATAACTCGAAGGTAGATCGATCAGGAAATACAAGTGAAATAAAAAGTGCACTTCTAAACATCTACGAATCTATCAACTGTTGATTGAATCGATTGAAACTTGTATACATACAAAACATTACGGAAGTTACATACCTATACATATATGCTTACGGTAAAAATGTATTATTTGATAACTTGAGACAACTTTATTTCCAAATTTTTAATTTGTCACATTAAGTAGATAAATAAATGTATCTAAAATCACATCTTTTTCATCTGGTGAATATAAATATTTTAACAAGTTTAGAATATACTTTAAATTTTTGTAAAAAACATCAAAATCTATAAAATTTTTTTATTAAAGAAAGCCTTAAAAAATTGATGTGATATTGATATTCTTTGATTTCAAGAAAAATTTGTTCAAACTTCATATTCAAGAAAATATTTTTAATTATATCAAGTATGACACGTATTGTATACACATGCCATTTTTTATCAAAGCTGAAAGTTGAAACATTCTCCCAAAGTCAATCTACTTTTTATCTTTACGCTGTAGAATCTACTATAGAAAATACCTATTTAATAATCTGCACAAAGTCTTTTGTGGTTTGCTATTTTTTCAAAATGATTAAATGCGTTGCTTATTTTGTTTTGTGAATTATATTACACTGCGCACATTTCACGTTTATAAGAAAAAGTTTAATCAAAAACTTAATTATTGAATCTTATTTAATATTTTTACATTTTTATATTTATATAAGCGAGAAGCAGTACGCAAGTTCCAAGTTTAATTGCGATGTCAATAGTAATTTTCCGAAAAATAAATTTCTATTCCAGTTAGATTGCATTAACATAGCTTATTCCTATCGCACGCCCTTAATCAATTTCAATTCGACACGCACAAGTCAATTTGCACTTTGAATAATTCTCTAAATGTTCACTCGAGTATTGTGAATGAGTTTTCGCGCGTAGTCATTTCTTCAGCGCGCGCTGCAGCTTCATATCAAACAGAGAGAGAGAGAGAAAGAGAGAAAGAGAGAAAGACTACCTTTCCACTCGATGGAGCAAAGATTTAGGTGAAGCGAAGCTGAAACCGCCGGTGTTGAAGATCTTTAAAAGCTTGCACTCACTCAGAAGTTCCGTAAAAAAAGCGCGCGGTGGGAAACTGCCACGGAAAGGACCAAGAGAACCCGCTGATTTTATTCGTCCTACGAACTTTGTCTGAATTTATCTAGCATCCATTAAGCTTGACTTGAAAGACCGTCCTTGTGACTTCCGAGAGCGGACAGAAATGCAGTATCGTGCAGGATTATCCATTTACCGTGCGCAATCCAAGACTGTTTGACGTCCGCGCGAGAGATAAACATTATATCGAGTAATGTTCTTTCGAATATATTATATTTGAACGAGTGATATGTGTGTGTGTGTGTATGTGCGTGCGCAAGAAATGAGTGATATATTTAATTATTCTGAAAAGATAGCAGAGTACGAAAAAACTCATATAGATTGTTTAATATTTTACATTTTAAAGATAAAAATTGATTTCGACAGAATGCAATTTTCATCTTTAATTCAGACATAGTTGTTGGCTTTTTTGTATGAAAAATCGTGTTCAATATTTTCGGACTGAATTTATAAATCGAGTTGTTAACAATATATCGCATGTTATACATCGCTATGAATTTTGTTTATATTCAAAAATATTACAAATGTAAATTTCTAAAAGAAGAACGAGAAGTAAAAAATACACACAAAAAAAAAACGGAATAACGAGCTTGTTATTACAACTTTTCTGGGATCTAAAAAACTTCCATGCAACTGTTTCCGGATTAATCAAAGAAATAGCGTACGCGATGTGCACCATTGCTATCCTGACTATAATTATTTTATCCCAGTGTTGTACTAGATCAAATAAGACATGCGATAAACTGTCTTTCTATTGTTGAAGATTACAGTTAAGACTCGAAACACATAAACAGACTTCCATTATCTACAGTACAGAACAGCAATCGCAGTCGTGTCACGCGGAAGTTTCTAAGCCCCCAATCGAGCTCGACCTCGGGTCACATGAAGTCGAGTAGCGGCAAATGATACCGGATCGGCTGTGCCCTCCGTGTGGGAATTCGCGAATGACCATGCATTTGGAGAATTAATCTTCGAAGTCTTGTCAGACGGGAAGGTTTTACCCATTTCTTTTTCTTTCGCGGCAACCCCATTTTCAATCCCCTCTTTACATCGTCGTTCGTTCCGCTCGATGAGATTCGATCGCGCCCGTAACAAAAACTCGACCATGATACCTCTGCCATTACGTTGCACTTGTATGCGACGACACCCCGGGAAATTGGTTGTTGCGACTCCAGTTTGACCCGAACTCCCCATGTTTCCGCGATAGGATGACATCGCTCGGCCCGTTCAGATCGATAATCTATTATCACGTTTAATAGCGTACACAATATGCAATACACGGTAAAATAAACGTAACGCGATACAGAATAACTTCAATCCGAAACCAAAGTTTAATAGGGAAATGTATTATAATCACACAGAAAGCATAACTTAAAGAAGAATCCGATTATTCAGCGAAAATAGATTTTCATATTATAATTCGAGTAACTTTAGACCAGACGTTGCCGTCTTTAGTTTGTAGATTAATATGTTTATGCGCAATTTTCAAAGAAAAAGAACCATCTTGGAGCTTAAAGATTATCTTCATAATATAGGTATGCGTTTTCATAAAGTGCAAATGTTATCTTCGGGATATAAGAGTTAAATGGCGCAATATCGCTTTAGAAAATGCGATATTTCTTTTGCAATGTAAAACAGTTTTCTTTGCAGGTTTTTTTCTGTACACTACAAGTTAATGGTGTATGTTACCATTAAGTTTATACGCAAAATTAAGTTTTCTATTTATTTATTTATACTATGACATTTACCGCTGCTGAGACGCAAAAAGATTAAACTATAGTAAAAAAAGAATTATTTTAATGCTATATAGAGATGGGCGTATATTTTCCCTCGTCCCACACATTACACGCGCGTTAAAAATTATGGTTTTTTCCTTTTAGTCTCTTTACGTACTAATACCAAAGATAATTGTTAAACGCTGTTATTTAACTAATGAAGCTGCTGTATAAAGTAGAAAAAGAGACGCTCGATATATTGCCCGATAAACAAGATAATGCAAGCATTTTGTGACATTCAGTAATTGGTGAGCGTTAACTTTGAAAATAATTCCGCTCTCGTTTGAATGCGTGGCGCGTATTAAACAACAGATTTGTTCAACAACGCGCGAGATTGCGTGTGCCGCTGCTACAGCAGCGGCTGTTTGTTTTGTTTCACAGTACGACATTTCGCGCGCCGTTTGCCAGCAAAAGTCTGCTCTGCGATTTACGGAACAAATATGCCGGAATATTTATCAAAATACACGACAATTTTTAAATATGTTATCACGGCGCGGGGATTGTGCGGTTTTGTGGACGTACCGAAAACATTTGTACACTATTCTAAGCGATTACTCTCTTTATCCTCCCTCTGTCTCTTCTTTTCCCGTTTTCTCTTTCTCTCTTTCTCATAAATACACGTGATTATTGTTCGATTAATGTAATTACGTTTTGCATTTTGCAAAGCGGTTTGATGAAATCTGTTCAAAGCTAACACACCCTTCATTTGTGAATTTCACAAATGGATGAACGGGAGCATTGGAACAACAATCCAATAAAATTCGAATGTTAATCGTAAGGTATTAAACTGTTGAGTAAAATTTTTAGATATTAGACTCGAAAGCTTTGTACATTTTTTAATAAAAAATATGTAATTTTGTGCGTTTTTATACAAATTAAATAAAAATGTTAATTGTGAAATACTCAGATCAAAAAGACTTTAGAATCACACACATATACACGCACACGTTAAAAATTCAAAACATTAAATATTCTGTGTATAATTTTAAATCACCAGCAGCTCGAATGTCTTTAGCAAGTTACATTAACATTTAAACACATAGTATTTTCTTAATAGATTTTTTGTTAAAAAGAACAATTAAAAATTAAGAACGGAATCTCTAATTAAGTTTAAGACGAGACGTATTACAAATGCCGTCAAGGAGACAATGTTATCCTACCAGCACCTGCATTTTCCAGAATATGCTATAACGTCGAGAGTATGCGACGTCGTCCTAGCTGCCAATATCCTGAAAATTCGATAATTCCCTTCCATTTTCGGCGACTCCTGCGCCAATGGCTTACGTGTGTATGTTCGCACGAAGCCGATGCTCGCATGTGAACCGATACCGCCGAGGCTTAACCACAGGTTACAAACCGTAATCGTTCCCCGCTGCACAGAGCTCGTTCCGTCTCATTAATGAAATGTACGACCGAATTCGACGATCGGGAACGCGGATAGCTCTTTGGCGTGGCGATTTGCTCTCTACTTGTAATCGAACGTATCCTTTGCCTTATTATATTGCAAACTTCCCTAATTTATATCGAATAAGATCGACGAACTAATGACGGATAGTAGACACAAAATATTTTATAATTAAACTAAATCGAAAAGCAAATCCTTTGACAGTTAAGAATTGATTTTTCTTAACGATAATATTTTTATGTCATTAAGATAATCTCACCTTAATATAGAATTGTCGAATTAAATCATGGAAACTAGTAGTCAAAACAGAAGTTAACGCAAACGGCAGTTATGTATATCTTGGTAGTGAAAGTGTGGCAAAACAGCACATTGTTTTCGTTTCTGTTTCAGCAACATGCTTTTGCACGATTTAATGCTTTCAGCAACGAATATATACATTCGCGAAAGATTCATATGTGTACCTCTATAACAATCCGCGAACAAGCTTGGATTTATATGGACCCAGGAGACAATGGTGGTGTGGCGCATTTCCACCCTCAATATTGTCACCGGAAAAACGAAATCCCGGTAATATACCCGTACGCTGGTGGACACTGCATATCTCCGTTTCCTCCAGCCGGTCCATTAACGAGTATGTTTCCGGTTATACTATCCCAAAATACTGGCACATTGATATCCCAAATCGCGATCATATATTGACTTAAACCCAGTCGTTAACAATTTACAATAATGATTACTGAATTGCACAAACGTTCACTCAAAATTGACAACATTTTTAATAGAAGAATACGCTAGTATTAAATGTCAAATGTACATAACTTTTATCTTTTAAATATGTATCGCTTTGTAGATAGTATTTTTGTTGAAAATTTAATCAAAAATATATAAAAATTATTCGCAAATTAATAATTACTAATTGTTAACCACAATTGATATTAGAATTATTGAATTAAAACCTATTTTAAATAATCTATAATTTACGACAAAATTTGAGATAGAAATTTATTTACAATTTCACGGCGACACTAAGCGTCTTACTTCTGGTTAAAAACTTTTCGGACCGTGCACATCGTGTCTAAATATTCATGCATCATGATTCAGAACTATGTTTAATAGTTTGGCATCTCTAAGCACTTGACGTGTATGAAAAGTCAAATATTAAACTAATATGTTGTTTATAATCTGTACAACAAGTAAATTTATCGATAAAATTATAGATTCTTTTTACCAACAATCATGATATACAAATATCTAAATATTATTGACGCTTATTGTAACAGAAAACATTCCAATTTTTTCAATGTTTTCTGACACACCATGAAAATCACAAATAGAATTTTATCTCGAATTCTGTTGCGAATTAAAAATGGATAGATTTCAAGTGGACTCAAACTAAGAATTCCTAGCGTCAATCTATTGATTTTATAAATTTCTTTGAGATAAAAATCACCGATAAAGTTTGTTGCGAATTATTCGAAGGTAAATTATTGAAGAAAGCTTCAAATTGTTTTCATTGTAATTGTGTTCTTAAGTATCGCCATTATCCTTCCATAGTAATTTGCGATGCATAAGCCGATTGGCGCGCGATGTGACATCCACGGCATCTAACTAAAATCGATTGCAATAGCACCGTGCTCGCAGTGCATCGTTTCATTAACCCGATATCACGAGTCAGGACTCGTGAATAAAAAGGATCGGCCGGCCGTTAGAAACCCCGGCGCCGCTCCGCGCGTGTAATGGTAATTTATGGCACCAACTAATTGCCCTTACCTCCCCTCGTGAACATCTCCCATCCCCGAGGCAATATTTTCAATGGCTAAGTCTGGCGCGAGCTAGGCGTCGTCGCGCGTTTTTCGCATGTGCGAGATGCGCTCAACCCGCCTTTCCTCGCCGCGACAAGCACCGACCTTCCCTGCCAGCCAGAAATGAATCACTAGCGGCGGTGACGGAAATTTATTCGGTAGTACACATAGACCGACCGGATGGCAGCATCCGTAGGAAACACGGATCCTTGCGGTGATTCCGTTCTGCACTGATAAACTCAACTTAACGTGCTCGCGACGAAACGCGAATTAGTAAAATAAAGTTGAAAAATGCGGATCTAATTAAAGTAAGTAATTATCGTGTGGATGTAAGGTCTTTAAAAATGTAAATATATTGTGCTTCGGATTTTTCGACAATCGTTCTCCTTCGCTTTTACAAACTGTCTCAAGTCCGTTATCAGTCGTATGTTTTAACAATCTTCTCGAACTTTCTTTTTTACATAAGCCATCGAGCGAAAGACTGCCTAAAATTGCTGACATTTAGTCAATTTTTCTGTTTAAATCTATAATTATCAATAGTTAAAGACTTTCTGTTTCAGAAAAAAAAAAAACGTTATTTATTTACAATTAACTTTTATTCCCTAGTCACTTTCAAGCTGTTCACCTAAACAAAATTTTCATTTAATTATGAGAAAGATGAAATTTTAAATGAAAATAGATTGTCATTATATCTCTGTGCGTGAAGCATGGGTATAAATCTTTGGTTTACTCCGGTATACAACAGTGGTATGTAGTGAGGAGCGAAACCACAAACCGGCTCGGTCGCATATATCATTCAAATATGACGCTGGTCGTAAATGTGTTGATCCTCTCTGACCGCATTTATAAAGTTTAATAATTACGTTTCCATTCGATTATTCTTTATGACTATGAAACTCGAAGAATAATTCATGCGATAAGTAAGCTGATGATAGATGTAGCGAGAATTATGTCACTCACTAAGCTCGAAAGGATTAAACGCGCTAAGATTGCCCCTCATGATATACATAGTATTACAATGGAACCATTTATGATCATAATCTAGCGGTTTGTATACAGCAATCCCATGCTTAAGACCTGCTATCTATATCTATTAACAAAGTATCCAGTGTGTCTTGCAAATATCATTTGTGTGAATTTAGCAGCATTTTATTTAAATATAGATTTTTTTCGATTCTTTACCGAAAAGGTAAAAAAAAAGAAAATAATTGTTTCACTACTATTTTTTACTACTTTCGCGATCAGAATAAGAATCAATGCACTTGGCGTTAATGGTTTCGCAAGTTTATTCACGTATTATTGAAAGAACATCAAATCTGTGTTTAAAAAATGATTCTTTTCAAATTATAACATATCTATATTTTTATCAATTTTATCCAAAAAGCTCCTGTGTCAAAATAATGGCTAACTACTTTTATTGAAAAAGTCATTGTGAATGGATTTAACGATAAACCAACAAACCGAAGCCGGGCTGTAAAAGAGGTTCATTGAGTGCACCAAATGCGTAGGAACGGTTTCATCGAATCTTACGGTACGCTTTTCGCGCGGAGACATCGGCCAATAATTCACCGTATTCATTGTACCTTATCGGCTGGCACGGTTCCCGTAAATGAATAGAGGCGAAAATACGTCCCAATGCCGCCTGTGAAACACGCGATAGAATAAAAATTCAATCGTTTTTCCATACTCGATGAACTCTGCGTTTGGTTAGTGCTTGCTCTGTACACAGAACCAAAGATTTGCTCGATAGCAAAATACATTTCTGCTTTTGTGTGACCGTGTAACCGCACTTTCCTCAATTGTGTTTATCCGTTATACTAATTTTTCTGTACATATAAGCAGCAAATATAATGAATTAGAAAAATACGCTAAAAGTGTAGAGAAACATTTATGCGTAAAATGTAGGTTATCAAAACATTTAATGCTAAAATTAAAGTCCCGTAAAAACAATGACGTTCAATTCTTTAATAATGACTTTTGCCAGCAAGTCTATAACTTCTCCGCGACTTGCTGCATATAAAATGTTATTTATTTTAAAACTCATTATAAATAATATTACTTCGAACTGGCTTGTGAAACATTGGTAAACGCGGAGGATAGAATATAGGCCACAGTGTAAAATAATTCATCGCGTCTTCTAAAATAACATCTTTTCTACTGTCGGACCACGTTCCTGAGCACGTGCGCGGATATTGACGTAATTAATAAGAAAAACCGTTTAACTGAGAGATAGCTTTTAATAGAATTGAAAAAGTACGGAACTCTCAATGAGAAGGAAAAATTGTACAAGATTCAAACGCGTCATTCTCGAGCAAAAGTCCGCGTTAAGCTTAAGATCCTTTATTTCTTGTCCTTTATGCGAGTAATATAGAAAATGAGTTTTTACACGATCTCACAAACCTTTCCGGATTATTGTAGCGTATACTGTATTCTCATAATGCTTTAGCACAGTAACGAAATACAAACTGCGTGCATTTCCAGCATTACTAAAATTTTTAAAAACCCACACACGTTTGTGTAATTAAAAATGATAATCACAAAAATGTGTTTGTTTCTTTTAACAATGCGGATTGATTTGCGAAACAATTAGCACCTAACGTTCTGTATCGATTTTCATTCTCATCGTAAATTTAGTGCGTACTAAATGCGTTGTGTTACGTTATATATAGGAGGTAACACGTTATAGGAAATACATGTGTATACACATACACACACACACACACACACGTATACGAGGTCTTCAGCTCATATTCCCATCCCGGATTTAATACCAAACATGGTTGTGCAGTTCTGCAGAATGTATAAACGAAGCTTTAGAATAGCTATATTTGGTGCTAAATGCGCGACAAGAGAAACACGAAGATTGTGCCCAGTCGAGTTTTCCCGGCCTCAATACGCTGTTCCGTGTGAAGGTGGTAAAGCCATCACGAATTTAGGTGAAAATTTTCGGCAAAAAGCGCCGGTTTATTTATAACACGATAGCAGAACGCGGCGGAGAAGGTGCATTGTTTAAGCACAGTCGATTAAGCACAGCCCGTCGTCGGATCATCCCTTAATGAATCGATTCAGTGGGCCACTGAACGTGGAAAGCTGCTGCGGATTTACAGCATTTATTGGGCGACCGCGCCAAATGGTAAAATCGGTCATCGTTATAATTATACAAAGGTATCGCGGTATAACGAGGTAATGTGATTCTTTCGTGTTAATTGCAGCGTGATAATTAATGGCCTTATTTGTGACACCCCTGTAATTAGCGTCACGTAGCGTCATGTCTCACGAGAAATCTCGCTTATGATCGAGGATGTAATCACTTTCAATAATAACTCATTATGTTTCGAAGTAGAAAAAAAAAGGAAAAAAAAAAAACAGAAAAAAATTGAGACCGTTTTGCTGCACAATAAAGATAGATAGTAGATTTCCAGTCTAGTTGATTCAGTCTCGTATGTCGTTATTTACCTTTTGATTATACTCATGGAATTTGCCGTAGAACATAAAACTCGGTCAACCATTTAACAGTCGCGCGACACGAAAAAAAATTGCAGGTGATAAAATATGCGAGTTTATAAAACGTCGTCGCGAAATTCTTGTGGACGATGTTACGCGCGCGTGACTATCGGTGAGATATGTAACTCCATGCAATGAAACCAATAATTAATATCGAAAAAAACTGTAACGCGCATTTTCGAAAAAGAATATGCTGCTCCCGTTTATTTCTGTGTACAAAAGTGTCTCGTGTAATTGCACGCGAGAGAATACGCTCTGTCATAACATGCATTTTATTTGATTGGCATGCTAATTACATTGTGTCACAATGTTGTGCTGGTAGTAAACCGTAATTTTAGGAGGTCTTTTCGTCTCCCCCTTTCCTTCTCTTCCCATCTTTGAGACATTAATAACAAAGATATATCGATTTTACGGTTCATAACAGGATAATGTAGTCATATATTTTTATGTTATTTAATATTTTATTAAATAAGTTTTTTTCCGCAAAAACCGTAAAAAAACATAACATCTGCAATATTCAATATAAATGTGTACCGTAAGTATTTCTTTTTTTATATTTTGATCATACAAATATCATGCTCAGATACGATCTTTATTTAAATTAAACTATATAACAAAAATTGTATCTTTAATAAATTGTAAAATAAGTCTTTAATAATTCTAAAATAATCAAATTATACTAAATTAGCTTTTTTTGACAAATTAAGAAACAGTAAATTATTATTTTGTAATATAACAAATTGATTCATATTTTTCAGATGTTAGATTACAAAATAAAAATTATTATGTTTTCTAATTTATACTAATTGAGTTAACTTATTGTTAGTATAATTTGTTAAAAGTGTTCATAAATTTATCACTATATACACGAAATCGTGATTAGCAGATTTATTTTTATCTCGCACGTCTGCACGGCGAACGTTTGCTCTCGATTTTATTTTTTTTATTTTTTTAAAATAGAAAATGTACTACTTTTGTATCGATAATATATGAATAAAAATGGTTAAAGATTCGTTTTTAATCAATACTTTAATTCATACTTTTGATCGTGGTTGATGTATTCAGAAACATCAACTCTAATTTCAGACTATTGATTAAAAACAAATCTTTAACAAGTTATATTCATATATTATCGATATAAAAGTAGTGCATTTTCTATTTTAAAAAAGAAGAAAAATAAAATCTAGAGCAAACGTTTGACGTGCAGACGTGCAAAATAAAAATAAATCTGCTAATCGCGATTTCGTGTGTATAGCGATGAATTTATATCATCGACCGAAACATATATTATCAGTATTTATTTAATCGGAGAAAATACTCCTAGACTATATTCCTAGAAAAACCACCATAAATCACACACGCGAGACATTCACGAGAAAAGAATTTTCTAGAGTCTGATAGATAAATATAATAGCCAGGTATCTTTTCGAGGAAATGCACAAGATCTTAATATTCTTTCACAATATCAAAAATTTGCTTTCAAAAAAACGAGAGTAAAGAATTAACTGTGCAAATAACTCATTTCACATAAGCGCAACCAGTTTAGTGTGCTTAATTGAACTTTTCTGAAATAAAAGATCTGCAATTATGAATATAGTTCAATAAATACGGTTCAATATAGTTTTGCAAAGAACTGAAAATGTTTAAGAAATATTTCATTCATAACTGTAATTATTTTAATTAAAAAAGTTAGTTTAAAACTTGTAATTTTGTTTTGAATTTTACTTGCTAAATGCGACAAATTTTTTGCACTAACGAAATATAACAAGAAGATAACAAGATATATAAACCCTCCGATCTCTCGCTTTATAATGCGCAAATGCTCGAAATGAGATCTGATTATACTTAAACACCAAGCTAATGCATCCCTAAACATCACGTCGGGACATTTCAATATTACGCTGTCATTTCCATGGACGTTAGGCAGGTTGAAAGGGTTAAGGTTACGCTTAACCCATGAACTATGAATTATGGTTGTCAGGCAACGAGGAAGGAATTCACTATCTGCCCGGTGAAATATGCGTATGGAGATGGAGACTGTGTTCACTAATTCATGCGGCAGCAACCGCCGCTCCATATTTTGCATTCCATGAAAATGTATTTGTCTATTTGGATACCGCCGTATATATAGATAGCTTTGAAACGTTTGCCATATTCACGCATGCACGCAACGGATAAGTACAGCATAAGCACGCGAGACCGTGCTTTGTACGTGTACATTTAGCTGAGATTTCGCGTATGGCGGCATTGGCTTTTCAACCAATCCCACCTGGCTTTATCGAGCTTCTGCTAGTCGACGGGTTGCACGGGTAAATTGATTATGCACACAAATCGCCATGAGACTTGTGTGATCGCCAAGCGTTTCTGAGAAGAAAATTCCCGTACTCTCGTCCGATATGTTACGAATGTTCGTCCATCTACTTTTTTGCTTTTTCCACGAGATAAGAGGTCATTGATTAATGGTTGGTGGTCAAAAAAGCCCACCGTAAAAGCAATTGCTACGAGCTACGTACAACGAAACGATCTAGATATTTTTCGAAAGCTTAACAAATGTGTTTATTGCGAAAATAGTATAAAAATCTGTTTGAAAATTCGTCTATAATTTCTCAAATTTTAATTTTACAGAATAACTCTTTATTACATAAATTAGAACCATAAAATTTGATATTAACTGCAACGAATATTTAACAAACGTATTCATTTGTGAGACATTGCATTGTAAAGACCACTTTAGAGGACTTGTAATTCGCGACAGAATTCAAGATAGAATTCTATTTATAATTTTATGTGCCGTGCATTACATTGTAATGGCCATTTTATACAATTTATAATTCACGATATAATTTGAGATAAAATTTTATTCATAATTTTGTATGTGATATAGTAAATAAAAATTGAAATATATATATATATATATATATATATATATATATATATATATATATATATTTAAATTTTATTCATAATTTTGTATGTGATATAGTAAATAAAAATTAAAATATATATATATATATATACATACGTATGTATAAAACATAATCAGTTATATAGATTTTATATGTGTATGTTCTGATTCTTCAAATATTTTGTATTATATGTGTAAATTATTAAATGTTATAATAAATGTTAATATTACTATATTTATATTAATAGTATATAAACAATAACATAAAATAGATGCTAATTACTAACTATTAAATATTGCCTACACATGTAATAAAAGAAAGAATGTAAATTGAAAATTATAATTTCCAAAGATTTATGTTTCAACATTTTTCTATCGTAAATTACAAATTATTTAAAGTGGACTTTATATTTCATTAAAAATGCAATAAAAACAAAAAGCAAAATAGCAATTTTATAAAAAAAATATGTGATGAATTATTATAATCCATGTTGAGAAAGTTTTAAATTGTTTATCCTTCACATTTATCCTTCTTCTCTTATAGAATTTTCATCGTAATTTTACTCGTTTTTTTTTCTTTTTTTACTTTAAAGATTTGTAATCATAATAAAAAGTAAAAATAAAAATCTATCATATTAATATTATTTCAAATTAAAATATAAACTCAGCATAAAACATTTTTTTAAAAATTATTTAATAAGAGGCATGCATGACTAATCTGAACGATATTTTACAATCAACCAATTAGCTTAAGTGTATTTTGTAAAGGAAAACACTTCCTATAATATATCATAATCGACTGTATCTCTATTAAAATCTCGAAGACTACCGAAATTGGCAAATTCATTAAAAAGTCGTTAAGCTTTCACACTTCGCTAATCGCGAAACTTAACTCAATGAATCGCAAATGCCTTATACTTTCTATGCCTTGTACTTTTATCGTTATTCTTGGCAATTAATCGACATTTTCAAAGGAATATTTCAAAAAATAAATTTCTAGTTCTATAAAATAATTAATTGTAAATGCGTAACTAGTTAAAATTAACATATAATCGAAATTTTAGGATAATTATTTCGCATATTAAAAAAAAAAACAGTTAACGCAAAACCAAGTAAAATGATTAAAGAATCATTTTGATAGAATTAATTATTTTAAAACGACAATACTTTATTCGAAAAACGTGGTCTTAGTGACGCTAATGGGACGTCGTGAAAAAAAAAAGATTAATCTTCATTCTGTACGTACATTATATACTACATCATTTTTCAATAATATTATATTATAATTTTCAGGCAATATGAATTTCCAAGTAATCTCTAGAAAATATCCTGATTGACGGTATTATGCAAAATAGGAAAAAGAAGGCTAAATTTAAAATTATCACCTAACTCAAGCAATCGATTAATAATAACCTTGCTGTAATAAGTTGAAAGTGCAGTTAACTTCAATGTGTTGGATTAAGTTAAGGTTAAGTGTTAATATATACAAGTAACAATTAATTAAAAATAATCTTCTTTAGATTGTTTCAGTAATGTTGTCTCTCAACACGACTATTTTCAGATTACATTAATGTAAATCCATATTAATGATCAGCACGGAACAGTTTTTTTCAATTTCATGATTTTGCCCGAAACTCGGCGCCGTCCGAATTGCTGTACGTAAAGCAAAAAGCGATATTCCGTTAGGCAAATCACCGCGGGAAACCTCTCACTCACTCACTCTCTCTCTCTCTCTCTCTCTCTCTCTCTCTCTCTCTCTCTTTCTCTCTCTCTCGATCTTGTTCGAGATCAATCTCTCTCTTGCATGCCAAATTAACATGTTCCACGGCGACTGAATTCCGGGCGCGAAAGAAAGACGCAAAATTAGCATAACGCGCGCAATACTTACCTCCATCGTGAAAGTTGTCCTCATCTCAACGATCCTCGATTTCTGTACTTAAGACGAACGGGCGCGTTGAAATTCCACCCTCTTAGAAGAATCCGTGCGAAGGAGGGAGCGAAACGGAATTTCTCCTGTACGACCTTGACTTCGAGTGAGAGATTAACTCTTGCGCGACGAGCGTGCGAACAAGAACGATCTTTCGCGGCCGTGTTTTCCGCGCGATGCGACGGTGGCGGCGACAAGCGTTCACGAAGCGCGAGACGAGTGTTCACGAGCACGATACGTTCGGCTTTTCCGCTTTTCTCGGTACGTGTCTGTATATTGCTAGGATGACGATGACACAGGTGGTTGCTCGCCGCGTATCGTCCGGCCTCGCGTGCGCAAGGAAGTGCGAACTATACGCGTTTAGAGCTGACACCGCGGGAAAAATTGTGCGACGGGAAGCGTATCTCGCGCTAACAGCGCGCGACGATTTCTCACTTACCGTTCGCTTAATGATAGCTCGATCGACTGGCCGGGGCGAGAGCCGTCGCGCGACTGAAACACCTCTCTCTGCTCTCTCGCAGCATCCCTATCCCGCCTGTCTGCCTGCCCCCGCGGTACATCCGCACCCTCTGCCGTCCCTCGATGCGAGACTCTCTTTCAGCCTCTTCCTACCCCTGTACCCATGGCAGCACCCACTCCTCCCCCTCCTTCTCCCCCTCCTCCTCCTCCTCCTCTTCCTCCTCTCACATCACTACCACCACCTCCTCCTCTTTTTGCTATCCCGCTTCTACCTTTTTTTAAGGCGCCAAACTATATCCTGCAATTTTAGCAGATTGCCTCCTTGCGATTACGAATTGTAAATTATTCTAACAATATCGGAATACGATACGATTCGTTTTCGTACGCGGCATTTTTGCCATCGATAATGATTATTACTAGTGTGAAACTGGACATCCGAGATATTACTTCAATATCGATGTCTCGAAACCAATATCGAATACAAAGTATCGGCGCATTTGAAACGTTGCATAAAATAATTGTTTGAAAATAGTCACTAAGCGCGATATTTCTAGAATAATTTGGAACCACTTTTGTATATAACGTGCAATATTATTTATATCAATTTTTAGTTATTTATTATTATAAAAAATTTGTTTTCCATTATTCTAAGGCAGCATAAATAAAGCGACATCAGATAAATCGATATCAGTTCTATTAACAATACTAGTTCGATTATCGATACGACAATTCTTTACGATAATACAATTCGATAATATGATCATTGCCATATTTAAATGTAAATTGCGAATGCTAATCTGTTTATTACATTATAAAGTAAGGAAAGATATAAAAGGAAATTAGATTTGAAGATGAATTGGGACAAGTTTGAAAACTCACACATCTCAAAGGAAGTATGATGATTAGATATAACACTCTAACTATTCCTCTGCGAGCGTGAGCAGAGTTAGGCCGGATTGCACCAACAGCGGGAATTAGTTCACAACCTGGCTTAACAATTCGCTATCTCTTTCTAGACTATGACCCTGCCTATGATATGGACGGAGAAGGAAAATTGGATTACGTTATCGGCATTGGTTCAACGAGGTTGGTTCAAGCAGCCCTTGCTAGAGAGTAGGTTGAAATGAGCGGAAGTAAGTTACGGGGTGACTTTTTAACTTAAAATAGGATTCATCTATTCTACAATCCCATTCATCTACCACTTCCATTGCAATCCCTCAATCTATCTGTCTAATTATGACTAAATTAATTCATCAATTAGTTTCATCAATTTATGCAAATTACACTTTTTTTTTAAAATAGATTTAAGTCTTTATCTGCGAATAACACCATTTTTTTATAGTAATAATGGAATTTAAAACTTGTGTTTTCTGTTGTAATTAATTCGTTCTCACCAGTGGTGCATTTCGCAGAAAAAATGAATTTTCTAATATTAATGACCAATTATTTGATAAAATAGTTTATGAGTAAAGTGATGCTTCTTAAACGTCTTTTTCTTTTCTCGAGAAAACCCAGGGAAACGCAAGTGCATTTTCTTGCACTCGCTTCGCGATGTCAATCCAGCTGCCGATTTCTATTCAACGTTACGATAAATTCATGCTTCTCACGGATCTGTCTGCAAATACCAATTCCGATACCCGATATCTTGCAAAAGGGTAACGATATAAAGTAAAAACAGCCTTACGAAAGTATAGATACTTTATACGTCTGGTATGTATTTCGCAAGATATAATTTTTCTAAAAACTTTTATTTATTTATGCATAAAATATGATATGCACGACGCAGCAGTTCTGATATATAATATATATTTTGCTATTATCTATATTACTTTTCCCTAATACTAATATACTGATAAAAAATTGTTGCATCTTGCGACTCTCGGAACGCTATCAAACTTTTCGCATGTGCCCAACAACATTTGGCCAACAAAGTATTTAGGTGTTCGCGCAAAACAAAAGAACTTTCCCGTCTTTGTACTTACCCGTACACCGTTCTATCTCGATCGTGTCAGGAGAGCGGCCGCGATCGATTCCGCAAACTGCGAATAATGCCGTCCTTTTTCTTGCATCGAGATGCATTGTTTGTATGCCATGACGTGCTCAACATAGTAGTATTCAGCATAGTTCGATACACTACTCTGGAATATGTAAATGTCAATACATTACTCTTCACAAATCATATCGTTGTGTTTTATCACATCTTTCAAATACAATGTTCAGTTCAGTTGAATGCACAATTTCAAACACAGTTCTTACAATTAATTATATAACTGTAATAATAACATACGTGTAAAATAATCAATGTAACGAAATGTAAATAGAATAATATAATACTTAAAAAATTATAAATGATCTAAAATATAACAATTTAAAAATTATAGTCAATTTCTACTTTTAAGAAACGGTATTCCAATATTTTAGAATTATTGCTCATTTTTGCTGAATTTTATTATTTTTAAGAGGTTATTTAAAGTGTAAAAAACAACTTTATCACATTCCGGTAAATGTGAATAATGCGATTTAATAAAGATTCGGGTTGTCCGCATCTTAGATTTTCCGAAAAAAGTTAGGAGCTAAAATTTTCTGGTCACACGTTCTCAGGTGCGCGTGCTTTGCACGTTACATGCTGCTATTGTATCAATGAACTATTTTGATAGTAGGACGGCGGGTGCGCAAGATATAAGGTAAAATTTGCTCCCACTAGGCGTATAGAATTTTAATTTTCAATATCGTGTGACCCCGTGCACTGTATCGGTTTTTCGTATAGACTGCACGTTCCAGAGCAGAGCTTTATCATAGTTTTTAGAGAAGATATTTATCTCGCCAACACAACGAGTCGACTTAATGTATTATATTTATGAAGACAGCGTTTCGTAATACGATGTATCCTATTTTTCTGAAGAAAGTTTCGACGAGACTTGAAAATCAAAGTGTTATTACGTACTTGTAAATCACCAACTTCATTTTTGTAGCAAAATAGCGAAGCGAGTGTACGCGACAGTCGCGTATCGAGGTCGTTAAATTTTCAAGCCGCTGCGATCTCGCAAAAATGCTCTCGAGCTTTTTGCGCAATTTGTCGCAGCTAGCTACTCAAGGAGACAGGAAGGATACGTAGAGGAGGGGTCACACACAATCGAGGAATCGAGATTCAACAACGTCGCGCCGCATGTGACATAATTTTCTTCGCGCCGGCGACAGGATCGAAAGACATTCATCTTACCGCCTGCCTGTGGGATGTCGTTACGTCATATCGCGCGGGAAGAACTTACCGCGATCAATAGGCACTTCTGTATACGGC
The DNA here is from genome assembly GCF_040581485.1 of Linepithema humile. Lineage (NCBI taxonomy): Eukaryota > Metazoa > Arthropoda > Insecta > Hymenoptera > Formicidae > Linepithema > Linepithema humile. The sequence goes on along the minus strand of NC_090132.1, from coordinate 20,654,809 downwards.
GCCGGAAAATTAAGCCGGCCTCAAAGTTTTGCATTATGCGAAAGTTCTCTTATCGTTCGAACGATCGGCGGGGTCCTTTTGTGAAAATTCTATGACGAGGGGTGGACGGCGGAAGTGTTATTACGCTCTCTCGCTTCCTTCTTCTGCGCTGCCTAGATAAATATTCTAGTGTACATTATTGAAGATGACAGGTATGAGCGTCTCGGAGAGATTGAAAGTGAGAATTTACAACCTCATTATCTGTACGATGCACTCGACAGTTTTTCAACTTGAAAAATTTGGCGGAAGCGAGAGCGTATAACGCAATCATATTCTAATATAAAAAAGCACTTTAACAGCTCTTCAGTCATTCAATTTGTATATATGTATTTATTCTTATTTAACATTGGCATATATATATATGTATATACACGTATAAATGCACAGCATTCTACGCAAAAATTTTTCTCAAAGAATAATTGTTTAATCTTAATTATTTACCTAAAAAAGATATTAATCAAATGTATTAATTAAAAATCACTTACGAAAGAAATATACACTCTACAATCACATAATCGGAGATATAATGTCGACATTAAAAATTACGCACTGCATTTTTCGCTTACTTAATTGTGCATTATACTAGGCGTGGTTAAAGGTTCTCACAGAAAAGATATACGTCTGTTCAATGATTACAGCTCAACAGCTAATGAGCTTAAAATTATGATTTCAATTTTACTACAGTCTAATCTACATGAAAAACATCAAATGCCGGTACAGATCAATAACAACATTACATCATACTGATACGTATGTTATATGCAGTACATATATTTTCCTGTCAAGATTTCTATTTAATAAAAACATACCCTTTTGAAGAAAGATTTTCTCGGAACAAGTACGAAACAATATTTTTAATAAAACCAAAATATACCACATTTTGTGATATATATCTAGTCTTTTTTATCTAAATCGCGCGACATTTTATCCCTATTTCTTGGTTGCTTTACAATTGAAAAATTACATGTAAATCTACTTTAGATAGTATTACAATTTATCGCAGCCAAGATTGTTTCATTATGGGCGGAGACGGGAGTAAAAGTGCTTAAAAATCTTCATGATTCCAGAAAAATACAGTGATTAATGGTACATTACAGACAGTTCACATACCTGTCACAGAACATCTGTATTACATCTAAACTAAATCAGTGTGGTCAACAGGTACGAGTTTCATCTCTTATTAGGCTCTCTAAGAAGGCTTTTTGGAAATAAAAGGAAATAGGTCAGCTCGCATACTTTCAACGCAGACGATTAATCGAATTCGTGTATTTGACAAGGTTTCCAATCAAGTTTCTGAATACACCTGAAAACATAACGATGTGTTAATTAATCAAGAGGTCCACAAAATACTGAAAATAACAATTAATCAATAATTAAAAACAGTTATAACATTTATGTTTTTATAATAGAGTTAAATTACCAGTTATTAAATTAGGAAAAAAATATATAAAATACGTGTTCAACAAATAAAAAATTCTAGTACTTTTTAGCAGATAGCATAAAGCCTTTTGGTCCACACACAAATATACATCCTTCTGATGAACACTCGCCAATCAATTCTTTCAATAACCCATCGGATACAGTGCCTCGTTTGCCCTCCCACTTATTTCCTGCTTGTGACAGAATATGTGTAACTTTGAACCTAACGAATGAATTCAAGATATTAATAATCAACATTTTTTAAAAAACTTTATAAAAAGTTTAATACAATTTTTTTATATTTTTCCAGTCTTTATGTGTACTTACTTCTTTTCTGCAGATACTCTATCGAGTTGTGCCACGTAAAACATATTTTCTTCATCTTTATTAAAGTTTAGAAGATTGATAAGTTTCCTGGAACAAATTAATTAAATCAATTAAATTAGTTGATTTATAGGTAGAAACTAATGTTAGTATTACTAGGTCAACCGTGTCTACATTATTATTAATGTTGGAACCAATTAATTAAATCAATTAAATTAGTTGATTCACAAATAGAAACTAATGTTAGTATTGCTAGGTCAACTGTGTCTACATTATTATTAATGTTTAACGTTTATAATTTTCATTATTTTATTCTTATTGTATATTAATTTATAATTATTGCTATTTTCATTATTTAATTTCAAAAATAGAAAGTTTGCGAGTGAAATTACAAAATAAAAAAATTAATCGAAGATGTCTATACTTACACGCTGCGTCTCGCTAGTGCTCGCTGAATTATTCCTAACATCGCAGTTAAACCCGTTCCACCTGCCAGCAAATGAATAACAGAATACCGATCGAAAGATTCGGTTACAAAGGCACCTAAACCATTGCTCACTGTAAGGGTTTGGCCAGGTTGTAATTTGGTAATGGACGGACTGAGTGCACCATTTGGATACCGCTTTATCATTAAACAAATGCAATCTGGCTTATAATTTGGCGCCATATCATCAGGATGAAGGCACGGTGGGACAGGCGTATATGACCTTGATACTTCCATTCCTACATACATTATCAGTAAATTTTTATATTTTCATGAACAAGATTAATAAATTCATAGTTTCTACATAGCAATTTTATAACGTCAATAAAAAAATATATAAATTTTTCCCGAATAAGAAATAAACGGTAAAAGATAAAGAAACATCGAAAGCAAGTTATTACTTACCCATTACATCCAGTTTAACTTCTACGTGTCTACCAATGGGAATTAGTTCTAGAAAATCTTTTGCACGCAAGACTAATAAATTAACTAGTTTGCAAAGGGATGAATTACTCAGTACTTCGTACTCTTTGTAGGTGCGTTTATTTGTAATGGTATCTCGTGATATTGTATGATTTCCCTGAGATTTCCAAATGTTTTTTAGCTTTTTTGTTAACGTAAAATCTACCTGCAACATTTCAAATGCTTTTTTTGAACTTTTGGAACGGATGTTAGGAATAAACCAATTTTTTATTAGTTCGTTCAATAACTTACCTGCATGGTATCGAAATCTCTTTTATATATTGGTGGCCATTCTATATCTGCAATTAATTCCAGCTCATCTACGATAATGTACTTTTCAAAAATAAGCTTAAAAATAAGCTTTGAGTCGCTCAATCTCTGTAATTGGTAATATACTCCCTGATATTTGTGCACGATTTGATAAAACAGTGTAATGGAATTAGATGTTTGCCGCCAATCCATATTGACATTAGGTGAATCTGATAAGTTTTCTTCAATTGTTTTTTGTGCTAAAACAATTAAAACAAATGTTTAATTAAACAAACATGATTGTAAGCTCATTAATTTGGCATAATAAATAATAAAATTATAAGATAAATAATAAATTAGATAAATAATGAATAAACATCTTAGAAAACATCTTACATATTAAAATAAATAATAAAGTATAATTAAAAATACTTCATAAAATATTATCATATTTTAGACAGTAATAATGCTATGTCATTCGCCGATTTATTAAAGGTAAAAAAGAATTGTTCAATTTGATTTCGAATAATTGTGAATATGGACTTATATTCAAACTACTATAATGGCCTAATACACTATGATTTGTTAATTCAGCAATGCTCTTCTAAATATAGATGACCTAGAAAATAATACGACGCAGCAGCTACAATGGGTACTTACCATCGGAACTTTTGCTTAGATCTAACGTCACGGATGAACAATTGTTTGCACCCGTAACCGACTTTTCCGTCACGGAAGAAGTACTTGAAGTGGAAGAAGTGCCGCGGCTTAATCTGCCTACGACGCATTTTTGCAGAATACTCTGATAATTCACCCAAGCGTGCACCTGGAATTAACGATCTACGGGTACATAAAAATAATTACCACTTAGCGAGATAATGTAATGATACAAAATATGCGATAGGAAATGAAAGATCTCACGTTTTCGAATAATTTCGTAGCGTCTTTCCCGACGCCTCTCATCAATTCGTCGACTCCTCCTGGGTGGAAATCCATATAACGCGTAACATTGAATACAATTCCTGTAAACAAAATTAAATGTAATTAATCGAAATTTAACGTTTAAGTTATTCAACAAAAAAAGCAAATTTATTGGCACCAAATTTTTAGTATATTATTTAATATATGTAATATATGTTATAAAAGTAGGCATATATTTTTTGTTTTGAATTTTTTCGACTTTTGCATTTGTATGTACTCTAAAATATTTTATTATTATGCTATTTAACATATATACATGTCACAAAAAAATCATAATCAATATATTAGTAATGGCATATTAAACATTTCACGTTTTACGAGTAGTTGATGGCAAAGAGATTCTTCTCTCTTAACGGGACGATATAAATTGTAAAAATCAACAAACCTCGAATTGCTATCCAAGCGTCAGTTTGCTTATTATGATTAGCAAGCTCAGATAACGTTACGACTCGTGGTACACCACCGACTCCAGTTAAATCGACTCCCGAATTACCCAGACGGATCCAATCCATCAAACTGTGACCCGGTGCTAGGGCTGTCTTGTTTCGCGGGTTTCCTATAACAAGCAACAATAAATACTGATTGCTTTACCTTGTTACACTTTTTTCTTAATTTGCATTGATTAAATACACCGAGGACCGTAGAATTAATACAATATCACATCTAAAATTTCTCCAACTATTAATGCGCATCATTAATTTAATTTTTGTGCTTGATATTTATAATTAATTGCCATAATCAATATAACAATTTCATTATCTCAGTGATATTTCATGAATTTTTTATTAAGATGTCACTTTAATTGATAATCTATAAAGATTACGGTTTTTTTTTTATATTTTTAATAAAGAAAGTAAAAACTATTTTTCTTATGTTACCTCTATGTTTTTTATCTAACAACGCGTTATTGTAAATTAACGCTTCAGAGCATAAAGGTGACGTTTATCGGTAACGATAAACACGTGCACATGCACGTAAACACGATTGCAAAAATAGATTAATTGGCAATTACACTAATTACTAACCGTCCTGGATCTGCAGACCAAGACTCTGCGGAGACCCATTGCCATCCGCGGCGGAAACCAAAGAAGCGCCGCAGCATCGTGGCATTTTCTCATCGAAACGACAAAATTTGCGGATGCATGATGATTTTTGTAGTTATTTCATAAAACGCGAAATCGACAAAAATTCTCAAAAATATGTCAGTCCGTGAAATTTGTTTCGACACTACTCAAAAATTAAGTTTTTCTTTTAACACATGGCACGACACAAATAAAGAAGTAAATGAAGTAAACAAGGGAATCTGTTTTTCAAAAAGACGCATTATTAGCATCGCATGTTACAGATATAATAATGATACGGGTGATAATGTAGGTCATACGTGTCAACAGAAAACATATTAATATATAGTGAGTAAATTATCTCGATAGCTGTTATGTAGCCATTAAAACCAATTATCTTTATTAAAGTACATGCAATTGCAAACAATTAGCTAATTGGTGAGATGGAAATATGTGCAAATTTAACTTCAGACAGAATTCGTAAATATTATTTGCCACATCATCGACTGAAAATTTTTAATCCAATACTTAATATGCTGATAATTTGCCGATAATCTGACAGCTGTCTGCTCTCTGATATGTCATATCCTGCATTTAATTCAAGATAACAGTGCTATTTTTCACCTTGTGTTTCAATTTTTACACTTTATATTTATTACACATATCTACAAAACGTAATTTACACATTTATCGACTTTTTTTTTACTATTCTTTTTTATTTTAATACTTTCTTTTTATATTTAGCGTCAATCTCCTTGATAAAAATATTAAAACGTAATTTTAGAGATATGTATATTAAATAGTCAAAGAACTTTGTTCATTCTTTTAATAAATTTCAAATTTTCACATTTAATTTTAATTTCAAGCTTAATTGACAAACCGTATAACGTTTCAAGATATTTAAAAAATATTCCGAAATTTTTGATTAAATTCACGCTAAGTACTCTTGTGAAAATACTTCAAAGCAGAGAATCTGCCAATAAAAAATAATTACAGCACTTTGTGTAAAATGAATACATGAATGTAAAACATGTAAATACACTTAACGTGTTAAAAACGCACTGAATTGTTGCGAAACTCCATTAATCAAAACTCTAACTAGAGAAATAAATATAGAACGTCTTGAACTATTTCAACAATACTACTTAAGTTAAGTAGTATCGACTAAGTGTACAACTACTTGGTTCAGGTCACCATCGATCCATCGTACTAATAATAAGGATAGAAAGACCATTAATTATGCATCGTACGTTGTACGAAATGAACGCGCGACTAACGGTATTCACCAAATTACGGTATGCGCGAAAAAGAGAGCGATGACTTAAAGTCATCTACATTATTATCGTAGAACAATAATCACTGCGATAGTTTCTTTTTTCTTTAATAGGACGGAAACGCGATGCGAATCGCGGGTCACGTCGTTGGCGAGAAAACGAGATCCCGGTGATACTGTGGTGAAGGACCGGAGGGTACTGCGCTGAAACACGCGGCCGAATATAACCCTGAGACAGGTAGATCAATATAGTAGATGGGACGACACTGAGCTCAACACGCAGGATCTCTTTCTGGTCGGGGCGCGCTTCTCCGCGCACCAAGATCAACGGCAGAAGAGTCAGTAACGCGGAAAGTTATTGATCGCGAAATCGATTCAACGAAGTATGTTGTTTGAACAAAACAATAATACTTATGTCCGCTCTAAATAGCGATGCAGATAAATTGCGAAGGAAAACGAGAGTAAAATTCTTTATCTTCATGTATTAATTTCAACAGACTTATTTTGAGACAATGAAATTTTAATTATTAGATTTTATTCTCTGCAAAATTATAAAAATTATGTAACGATTAAATGTTACGGTTCGCATGTTCAGTCTATCTGCATTTCATACAGATTCTCTCTCCGTTTTCAAAGGAAAGGAAACACTTCATAATTTTATATTTCAATTTTTTTTTCATTTAAAAAAGCAATAAAAATTCTTACCGGTAGCGGAGCCAGACGACGACATTATTTCGGTTTTTGCTTTCACTTGCTCGCTTTGCTTTGGTCTAATGACCCCAGTAGGCAATATGAAGCTGTTTTTCGCCAATAAACTGGTAGGAGAAGACGTTTTCACCTCCACTTTCTTCATTTGTTCCTGTATATCATCAGTATTATTTTTTCCATTTTGATTTTCGGAATGAGTCCCCGAAGAATCATTCTTTTTCGTCGGTTCCATCGGTTTCCTTTTCAATATGACAAGTTCGAAAAGTCAAGCACGTTATGCTTTGTCAGATACATTCCGATAAAGACTCCATGGTTTACCGTGTAGAATTGTCTGTCACACGTATGAAAAAAAAATATAACAAATAATTATTTCCACAAAAATACATAAATTTTCATACAAAAAACAATTATAACATAAATTATGTTAGATGCAATTAACAGAATTAATATCGCATAAATAAGAGATTTAAAATTTCAATTAAAAACAAAATAATTACACATTTGTGCATTGCAATCATATTAAGTCTACAAGAATTCTGTAATGTGTGATTAATTCTTTATATATTTTATAAATATATCGTTTAGAGTACGAAATAATATAAACATCAAGAACGAAAACTATAAAAGATCCTTCTTATAGTATTCTTTAACGTTAATATAAAACATGTTTCAAAAGAACAATAAAAAAAATATTAAGCAATATTAGAAAAACATTATTAAATTAGACTTATTGGAAATTTTTATTCTTTTCTTGTAAAATTTTCCGCGTGCATTTCATTTTCTAAAATCGAAATCGACATTGCAGTAACTTGCTATTATCATTGTATTACGTAGAAATCATTGTCCATCCGCGTTACACGGTTCGCAAATTTAGAAAGTGAAACGTGCCAGGATACTCTATGTTCTCCATCAATTACTTTCTCTATAAAGTTTCTCTACATGGTTCTTCGACTGTCCCTCGACAGTCGCAACTTTACATACTTAAATTCAACCATGTGCATCGATGTGTACTCTACGGATTTAACTGGCAAGGCAGCAAAAAGAATCTCAAAGGGTTAATGGCGTTTAAAAAAACTATAAAAAGACTTGACTTTTCATTTTCATCTACATCAAAATCTCAAAAAATAAAATTGATTATCAACTTTCACATTAAGATAAAATAAAATAAAATTATTTATAAGTTATTTGCATGAATTAAAAAAATAGTGTAATTACGTATTTCAAAAAGTAATAAATCTATAATTTGCAATTAATTTTTAACGACATATTGTGTTTTTAGCAACTTTTGTACAAGATGTGAGAGATTCGTGAGATATTTTCGTCAAAAACGTATCGATGTGCTACATATATTTCAGAACTCGGGAATTAAATAATGAAGAAAGGATTAAATGACGAATTTAGAATATTAAAAACACTGTAATATTTTGACTCAATCCTGCTTTCATTTAGAAGATACGAAAGATCTCGCAGCAACATGCTAGCTGACACAAGAGTGGAGTAATAATAAAATTACGAGGAGCGTTATATATAAAACACTCTCTTTGTCGATTGATCAGGAGGCAAGTGGCTGCCATGAGACATACGAACTGTTGTACCAATGAAGAGCAAACTTAAGTTTATAGACTTGATTACATAGGTGCCTCTTGCCTTTGAAAATTTAAATCTCACTCAAAATGTTATCTAAAATATTCCTATATTTTATTCATATTTTAATAAAAAAATTAAATCCATAATTAAAAGAAATATAAGATAATATCGGTATCATTTATGAATTCATGTAACATCACTAATACGCATCTAGTTTGCCAAAACATTAGATATCTGCTTATATAATATTTTTATTCGCGAGTACGCGAGTACGCGAGTACGCGAGCAATCAAACAAGTGTTTTTTACTAAACAGGTATTATAAGTTTACAAGTTTGACAGTAAATATTCATAAAATTAAATAAATCGTATTTGAAATATTTGCAAGGTAATAGTAAACAAGTAAAAAGAGTAGATCATATTTTCTAATTTAAAAATTATTTTTTTTAAGTGTATTGAATAACGAATAAAAGGCGCGTCCACGTTTACGTATTTATCGTGTACTATAAATAATAAAAATGATAATATTTTATCACAAGTAACAAATATATATTATATATTTGTAATATATTCTATTTACAATCAACATATGTAATATTGTACAATCTTATATGTCGACAAATACGTAGGCGTAATAAATAACCATACGCCGAAAATGTTCTCGTTTTCGACTTTATTTTCAAGTATTGCAAGAGCGATTACATTGAAAATAAATATAAACGTAGCTCAATTTAATATTTGTGCACTCTTTAATTTGTATTGATTTTAATTCTCTGTATGATTAATGTGAAAAGATGTTTTTACGCCGATTGTCGTTTGCATAGTTGTAAATAAACATAAAATTCATTTTTGCGCGATTATAATATTGAAATCGGAACTTACCAAAATAATATCTCATAAATTATTTTTCAACCCTTATTCGGCATATACATTCAACATGCGAACTACCTTAGATTATTCGTCCAGTGGACCGACGATGTATATATGTCAACTGTCGAGGTAGAGGCCGATTAGAGATGCGAAAGCATGCGCGAAATACGTCACGATACGATCACATTTGTGTGCAGACCCGTCTACGCCTCGCTGAAAGGATTAAACGGCCTCGAAAATCGCTAAGGATTCACAATTACGACCATGTTTCGACGAGAGGTTAGGTTCGCATGTTCCGTCTGACTGCTCTATCTCGCGGCCAACTTTATGACCATGAAGTGTGTTGCGACAAGACCGTATCTTCTCATATACCTTGAATCCATAATTTTATGCATTTAAAATTTTAATACAGATTTGTTATGTCGATCTGTGAATATGTAAATTCCCAAACTCTTACGTCTATATATCAATAAATGCAAATCGATTTCAAGAATGTCCGTCTTCTTGCATTTTAGATATTTTGTACGTAAAGTCAAGCAACGGGGTTCAAAAGATCCAAGACCGCTCCTGCGATTCATGTCCGCTCGTTTCGATATTCGCGTCGCACGCAGGCTCGCTGTAACTTGGATACGCGACAGTTCAGAGCGGTGTGGAGCGAGAGTTGGAACGTGATCGGAGCGAAGCGCGCTATATACAGTGGATGGTGGGTGGGTTCTTCGTAGTGGTGTCGGTAAACTGCGCGTCGCTTTTGAGAAAGGCGAGTCGCGATCGTGGCGGCAATTAACATCCGGTTCTCGAAAAAAATTGCATTTGCCGTTAAAGAAGAGGATAGATAGAGAGGAGTGTAACAGAATTATCTCGTAATATTGTCTCGTGATGATTGCCGGTTTAAATCGCTCGCTCATCAGTGAGTCGTTGGCTGTCGCTCATCTGCCCCACTGAGGAATAGGTTATTTCTCTCTCCCTCTTTTTCTGTTTCTCTCTATCGTCGTGCTGACTGATCGTGGCTCGCCGAATCACCGTTTGTGCAATTTCAGTCAGATCAGTCGATCGGTGTTTCCGCGGTTTATCTTCGAGCGTTACGCGGACGTTAACGGTACGATAGAATCGAGACTCGGAATGCACAAGATAGTTTCAAAGATTTATGTCCAATGAATTATCATTCGTAAATATTTCGAGTGGAATAATCATCTCGTGAGAATCGCAAGTGTCACGCAAACGATTCTGAATTATAAATAACATCATCATCGCTGAAACAGGAATTTCCGGTTGGCAGAATTTTTTTAGGTAATCGTCCTGAGCGTATGAGAATTTTTCACAATTAAGTAAATAAGTAAGCCAGATAAGTAAATGAATGATTGCTTCTTCATACTTTCGCAAAATAATCTCGCTAGAATTATCACGCGAGTGCATCAAATTAGGTGAATGTCAGCGGCTGACATATAGCTATAAATTAGAGTTCTTTCCGGCCGGCAGAATTCCTGTAATCGATTAGATTCTCAGTACGCCACGATATAAATACATATTTCTGAATTGGGTGAAAAAATGAAGTTATCTGGCATTAAATTACGTATGTATGACACTTTTTGTGCTCATGTATTATTATGATGGGTTTTGTTTTCTCAGCACACTTTATTTTTTTTAATTCGTCTTCATTAAATTGTTAGTTTTGAGCAATTCTAATTATTAATTCACTGTTTTTCTTTTTAATAAGATAAATTTTTAATTATTTGTTTTTTAAATGCATATATATTCCATTGCGTCATTGCATTTTATTCACTTTATGCAGTTGCTTGATATATTTTATATTTTTACGCTACCTTGAACGAATAGTAAATTATCATAAAATATAAAATATCAAGAAACTGCGTAAAGTGAATAAAATGTAATAACAATCTAATTTGAAACAAAATTACGCAAAGCATACAATCTGATTGAATGTTATTGAATTAGAAATACGTATGTTCTTCTTAATAGTTTTATTGACAATCTTATATAATAGAAAAAATAGTAATGTGATTAAAATTTTTAATGATGTTTTTACATGTATAATTATTTGTAAGTTTTGCTCTTGTTCACTTTTTGCTTTCAGGAATTTATTTTAAAGTGTGATGTAACAAGTATAAATAATTCATGCTTCCATGAATGCTAGTAGAAATCGTTTAGGCAATCTTATTTAAATAGAGTTGTTGTTTGCAAATACATTAAATAATTTTCTGTTTTTTTGTAGATGTAACATACATCAACAATTAAACATTTCAAATATTTATAATCGCGAAAGAAGATGCAGTTAAAGTGAATTATATTATTATATAATAAAGATTTTAAGCGTAATTGCAAGAGTATTAAATTAATAAAAATACACAATAAATTAATATAAATATAATAATTTGGACATTTTTATTCACAAATATATATCAAGTTAATATCCATTATTACAATACATTAATGAGCAAGACACTTGTATTCGAAACGTATGAAATAGGATATCTTACATCTTACTCGTTTGCTCTAATATTACATTTCAATTATGTTATCTTAATATTATGTTATCTTTCATTCCTGCTGTGTAGTAACGCTATAAACATACTGTACATTTATCTGTATGAATGATTACACAGAATAACCTTGCATCGCCGACAGACATTTCATGTGTGTCGAACTGCCTATAATATGTAATCAGATGCACGATACGTAACGTACAATTCATCAATATCTTTTATATAATTATTCGAAATAAAACAAAAAACTAAATCAGTTTAATTTTTCTAAATGTGCATTGAGACAAATTTACAACCTTCACCATTTTTATCTTTAAAGTTCAATTTATAATGTACATTTTTAAGTCTTAATTTCTTAATGCTTTTACTTTTCAATTCAACACTGCTGTAATTAACGTTTTGTTCGTAATTGTTTATATATATATATATTATCAAATTTATGAAATTTGATTACGCACAAATGTGTATGACCGTTCTGTTAATTTAATCATTTCCAAAGCTGTTTAGCTTCAGACATGTATTGTTCCGTCAGCCTTGACACGTAATTTCGTAATTGTATTATTAATAGTTGTCCACTGCGATAACGTAAGCGTGCGCTATTCTAGACTCCTCATTCTGGAACTGATCTAGTTGGGAGCATTGATGCAATTTTCCATACAATGAGATTTGCATTACGTTACTTATCTATTACGAGCTCTTATTTATTGTCGTGTCAGTTAGATCATCGACGTAACGCGTTTGCGAAGACTAGGCAGTTGCGCATAATAATCCACACGTTTATGACGTATTATCCAATGAGAAAAAACGGAAATGCGGAAGAAAACATTTCATGCAATTATGTTTTAATAAATACTGAGTTTTTGCAATTAAGCGTATTTAATCGCGTTTCAATTTTTTTTCTTGTTCAAACATGTAAATTCTACTAAATCAAGAAATTTTGTATTTTAATCGAACAGTTTGTTTTCTCATAATTTTGTACAGTATAAATGTAACGTAGAAAAATCAAATTTTGAATATCACTTATCTCTTATTAAAATAATAGATATTATTTTAAAATCTAATTATATTGTAAAACAAATTAATAATAAATCGCATCTTTTTCTGTACATAATCTCCGAATTTTTCTTTTTTTTTCTTTTATTCATGTTTATAGCTGAATACGTGACGATAGTATATTCTTTTTAACTCATTACACAGTATTTAAGTAATTTATCTTATCACCTGCTTTATTATACTATTTGTCAATTCCATCTTGCATAGTAATAAGTTCCTTCTTCAAAAACATCATTATATGTTGATACATTTATGGTGTAAAAACACGAATATGTAATTGATATAAGGATATAATTCTCATGTAAAGAAAGCGGTATGATATTTACATAAAAACCAATTAATTTTGCAAAATGGTGTTTATATTACGTTGCAATAAATTATCGAACATGCATATGAAAACTGTTGAATAATCCATGATTACTGTGTTCAAAGTACGATATTGAATTGCATCAATAACTCAAATTGCATATTATAGCATCAATAACTCAAAAATACGAAATTGCCAATTTCTTTATAAAATCGATGATGATTGAAACGTACATTTCTTTTGACATTTTAGACATTCAACGCATTTACAAATTCCGATTGATATAGTAAAATCTACTTTCATGTAACTATTAAAATATACTTTTACTTTGATTTTGCACTGATGCTATTAGATACATTGAATGGATTGTAACTAAGTATACATTGACGGATAAAAATTTATCTTTTTAATGAAATTTGGAGGTAATCTGTGACGAGTCTTATATTAATATCTGATAATTAAATTGAACAGAAAAGCAATTTTTAACGTAAAATTGTATTTAACATTAATTTATTTCATAGGTGGATGTCGATTGAAAAACAAACAAGGCAAGATGCAAGCGAGAAAAATTCTGAACGTGCTTCATCGTCTTCTAGAGCTAATCGTAAGAGGAATATTGCTATTAGTTGCCTTCATCAGCGGGCCAGCTCAATCTCAACCAGCAATTAAAGATTTAACGCTCTTGCACAGCGCAACCACTTTAGCATTAAAAATTCGAAACAGACAAGTAAGTTTTCTTATCATCAACTCTAAATCTGTTGAATGTTTGATAAGTATCGTATAAACGACTCATTTCTGATAAGTTTCAAGTTATCCACTCGATCTTGCAATCTTATAATTTCTTGTTTTGATTCATTATCTTATATATAATAAAATGCACTTTGTAACATTGCAAATCTTATCTGACCATAAATAAAAAACAACAATGATTCGTATAAAAATTAAATTTACAATAAGGTGAAAGTGTCTTAAACATATACCATCTTAATTGATCAACATGATTTTTGTCACAAGAAAACTAACGGTATCTTTAACGTATATTTTTACGCTGAATTCAAATATGCAATCAGATTTGATCTATCACCCACAGTTTTTCTGTGACAGTTATTTCTGATATTACAATTTCAGCGTTTTTAGTATTTTCTATACTAATGATCTTTATTTATTGTGAACGTATGAATATTAAACACTCAATGTTATAACAGCAGACATGTACTCTCATTCTTCAGTAAACAAAAACAGATTGCAAGCTAAAATACGTATTCTGACATGTTGAAATACGTTGCGCAATCTTGTGGAATCTTAATATGCTGACTGATTGATTATTGGACAAAGAAGTAAGAGTACTTAGTGTATGCTACTTTATTTAAAAAGTCGATGATTTTATAGCATATGTCACGAGCGAAATATGCTACAAAATCATCGACTTTTTAAATAAAGTAGCATACACTAAGTACTCAATTTTGTCAAACTAAAATCATGTATTTATAATTTTGCCTGATAAAGAAAAACATATTTGATTTCAGCGTAAAAAGTATTATTAGATTCACTCACTTAAGTTCTTGTGACAAGAAAAAGTTTATTTTTCCTGTGACCAGTGTTATTTACATGCCACATCCGCTTATATCCACTTGTAAAGTCGAATTGTAAATCGGCTTATCATTCACCGCTATATTAATCAACCGCTCATTATTCACAGTTAACTTCGGAGGATGTGGTGTCTTCGTATATAGAAAGAATAAAAGAAATTCAACCGATACTCAACTGTATAACTGAAGAACGTTTCGAGGAAGCGCTTAAAGACGCGAGAAAATGCGACCAACTCTTGAAATCTCAGGACGCTCCGTCCGCGGAGTTTCTGGCCAAAGAGAAACCATTGTTTGGTGTACCCTTCACGACCAAGGTAATTTTTCATTCTCACCATTTGTTAGTTCTATTAGCCATGGTAGAACAAGTAGCAATTACGTTTTCGCTTATCGTTGGCTATTAAGGAAATTATGTGATTATAATTTAAAAGATATCGCTTTAATTATCATATTGCAGGACTGTATCGGTGTTGCCAACATGTATCAAACGGCTGGTTTAGTCGTACGTAAGAACACTGTCGCTGAGAAAGACGCAGAAGTAGTAAAATTAATGAGGTCAGCTGGAGCCATACCTCTGGCATTAACAAATGTTTCAGAATTGGCAATGTGGTGGGAAAGCACTAATTGTTTGTTCGGCACCACGAAGAATCCCTACAATACGAGGTACGATATATTACATCGTCTTCAACATAATGCTATATGTTAAATTACAATTTTTTTTACTGAAAATCCAATTATTTATTGAAATTTTAACTATCAAAAATCGTCGAGAATAGTGCGTGAATTATATAAAATAATATAATTTTAATTATAGTTATAATTAAATTTAATTTAAACTAATAATAATAGGAAATTAAATTTTCTATTATTAGTATTGTTATCAAAATATCGAAATATCCATTTTGTTTTTCATTGAATTTATTACAATCGTACATTCCTTTTGGAAACAAAATTGATCTGTTTTGGTAGTTTGTGCTATCGGTTATAAATAGGATGGAAAGTTGTTTTTTGGCTTACTTTCTATAGACAGTAATATAGTGCAATTTGTTTATCTCTTGAATCATCACTTGAATTTAAGCATATAAAATTGTGAGACAAGAAATTTAATCCATCAAAACCATTACACTCATTCAATATCTATTTTCAGACATATCGTAGGTGGTTCTTCTGGTGGTGAAGGTTGTATACAAGCAGCAGCTGGGTCACCGCTTGGAATCGGTTCTGATATTGGCGGCTCTATTCGTATGCCGTCATTCTTCAATGGAATTTTTGGTCACAAACCAACTAAAGGTAAGAAAAATTGAATTCGGTTGATGTACACGGTTTTTTTTCATTATTGACAACGTCATACTTTTATTACAGGAATAGTCTCAAACGATGGTCAATACCCTAGTGCGCAGAGCGATGATCAAGATCAATTACTTGCTATTGGACCAATGTGTAGATACGCGCAAGATTTGACGTTGACTCTTAAGATTCTAGCAGACAAAAATGCCGATTTATTAAAGCTGGATCAAAAAGTGGATATTTCTCAAATCAAGGTAAGCTGACGTAAAAAGCTATCGTAAAAAGTACTTTATTAGTTTTTCCTCTAGTCTAGTGTTACTTTGCACATGCATGCCTTTGCAGCAAAAAAGTGGGATTAATTTGTCATGTAATAAATATGAAACAATATTTCTATGCAAATATAGATTTTTTATATGGAAGACGATGGCGGTCAGTACCTGATTTCGCCGGTGGATCCAGAAATAAAAGACGCCATGAGAAGAATAGTAAACTATTTCGAGAAAGCGCACAAGATTAAAGCCACAAAAGTAAACGTAAAAAAATTGAAAAAGAGCATGGCTCTCTGGCTTGCAAATATGGCCTGCAAGGATGACAAAGACTTTTCGTACGAGCTAACCAATAGGAAGGGTCACATTACTATTTGGTGGGAATTCATTAAGTGGTTATTATTTATGAGTAATCACACTTTGGTCGCTCTTTTCACTGCCACGTTTGAAAAATTGAGCGCAATAAAGTACGGAAACGAAGAACACGGTCGACTCATTCAACAAAGCAAAGATCTCTATCAAGAATTTAGGGTACGATTGCCGTATTTTTTAATGAATATGTTATATAAAAATATTAAGATAAGGATGGGGCAAGAAAAACTTTTTACTTCGTTTATTTTGTGATCAAGACTGATTTGTACGGAAATAAAACCAAAGGAACGAAACACAAATTGAATTTATCACAATCATATATTCTCCTCAAAACGGATCTTTATCGGCATTTTTCGCATATTAATCGGTATTAATGTCGGCTATAAAATAAACGAGTTTTCCTTGGCCCTGTTATATGTTTCGAATATCATTGCTATATATACTTGTTATGTTTATCAGGATATTTTGGGAGAAAATGGTGTGTTTTTGTATCCCACGCATCCAACTGCAGCTCCAATGCACTATGAACCAATGTGTAAACCGTTTAACTTTTCCTATACCGGCATCATTAATGTGTTAGGCCTACCGGCTACAGCTTGTCCGTTAGGTTTAAATAAGCAAGGGCTTCCCATTGGTATACAAGTAAGTATTTGTGTACGATATCGTTTTACGAAAAATCCACTCGTACTCTGAATAATAATTCGAATCTAAATTTTAATCAGGTTGTAGCAGGACTCCATCAAGATCGTTTAACACTTGCTGTTGCTGAGGAATTGGAACGAGGTTTCGGAGGTTGGGTACCTCCGACAATAGTGGCTTAATCGGTACATCATATAGACAATAATTCAATGAATGATAAATACGCATAAAATTTCATCTTACTGAATGAACCCTGCCATCTTTCTCTTATGAAACATTATACTATTTATATCGATTTTCATATACGCGAACACATTATCGCGATAAAGTACAAACTTATATACAGAGAGATGTGTAACACATGCGTGCATTTAAAACAAAATATAATTTCTTACAATATTTATATTCCGTAAGTTTTATGACACAATTTTATAGTACGTTTATGTACGATTACTTTGTTATGTCATTACGTACATATTGCATTTATGAAGTTTTAAGAAAATATTTGTATTATTTAAAGAAAATAATGTATTTTCTTTCGTAATCATTGTGACCAATTATTTATTAGGATTCCTTGAAATAATAATGATCATATGTAGCATGTATATCCAATCGTGCTATATATTAAGACAGTATTTTGTCTAATTTGATAAAAAATAAAAGTATCACTATGTTAATTTGTTCTTAAAAGAAAAGAACGGAAATTCGATTTTTTTAAACGTTAGATTTGTATATAAATAACATAATTTTTCAAGTATATTATTACATAGCAGTATTTGTATACCTCATAAACTTCTACATAGAATTTTCTATTTTCATACGTGATATAAAATCAGATGGTAGCAGGGTGCTTCTGGTAATATGTGATAAGATATTCAATGTTATTTAAGATGTATTAATGTTGAGAATTTATACATATATTTTATCTACCGAAAAATAAATTTGTATATTATATTATTTCCTCACATATAATTATATTCCTCATATATAATATAAAACGTAAATGAAAAATATAATCGCCACAATTGAAATATTATCATTGTATATAAGTACATTATATCACATCATTAAAACCATGGTACACTTACATACAGTGTATATTAATATTTTATCAAGTTTTTGATTTTCTAATTTTCATAAATAATTTATTATAGCATATATATATAATGCAAATATGAAAAAATTTACTAATAAAAACATAATTATTGGAAGAACAAATTTCAATATTTATTTAAGATATACTACTCGAGTTTGCCAAAATTATTTATATAACTTGTAAATATAAAATGTCTAAAGCATTTATCGGAAATGCTTATTTTGCTATTAGCTGAAATTTTGAAGTAGCACATAATTCTAATAAGATTACGAGATTATATTTGTAAATGTGATACACACACGCATATGGGATAAAACCTCTCGCGCTCGTTCATTTCTTAGCTCTCAATCCTATTTAAGTGCAAAGTCATGTTTAATTGTAAGTAAGAAGCATTTGATCGACCAATTGATAAAATTTCTGAAATATCTAATTCCCATATTAAACAAATAATTAAGATAGCGCAAATAGCTCTTATCTTTTTATAATAACGCCTCTTATATCAAATTAAGTTGATCTAACAAAACTCCCGATATGCAATTTAACATTTGTAAAATTATGCTAAACATGTCAAATTAAAAGAGATCATATTCGATTACAAATTGAATACATTATTTTTTGTAAACTCTAATTTGACCGCTATATTTAATATTCTTTCACAAATAAGTTTTAAGAATAAAAATATCTAAATGCGCTCTTCATTATATCAAATTTATTTCTAGCAGCAGTAATAAGATCACTATAAAACTTTAAACCCGATTTTCCATATCCCAATATAAACGAAATCCGCAAAAAGAGCGCCGCACCAGATTACAGCCTAGAAAAAACAGTCTATAGGAAAATCTGTTGTTACCGACAAAATTGCGATATTACGAAACTATTCGAGCCACATCTAAAGATTCATGTCAATAATATAAAAAAAAACTCCTTCGCAACGGGAGAAGACAGATTCCTATTAATAAACATTACGAATACCTAGATCTGCGGAGATTAGCGTTACGTTATGAGATTCGTTTCTTCCGACGGTATTTCGTTGTTGCCGGTAACGATGAGAGCCTTTTTTTCTAATCTATTATCCAATAAGCTATCCTTGTTGTTCTCGTTGTCCAACCTATTAGGAATCATTTCGAATTCACTTAGGTTGAGCTCTGCGTCGAGTAAAACTGTATTATCCTTGTGTTTGTCCGTTGTATTGTCGGAATGACGCTTCTCTTCTGCATTTTCGTCACTAACTCGTTCGACGTGTACCAATCGTTCTTTAGCGCTATCCTTATCGTTTTTGTTTGCAAACCCCTCCATTTCTCTCCGCTCGTTCGATCGCTCGTTTATCACATTCAATTCTACCTCCATTTGCGTCGTCTTCGCGGAAGAACGCTTCGCGGCATTGCTGGACTTGTTGAGGAATGTTTTGTCCATGTTCGATCCGTCGCTCCTCCTCCGATAGTTTCCGTTTGTGGTTTGCAAGCCATCTTGAAGGCTGGCCGGTTCTTGCTCGCTCGCGTCTACCTGCTGCTCTTTTCCCTTTTTGGCGGCGGCAGCGAGCTCAGCTTCTTTCATCGCCGAGTGGATGACCGGCTCAGCCCATAATCCCGGGTTGAAGGCTGGTCCCGTTCCGCCAAGCTCAGCCGGCAGGATGTCCGTCGGCAGGTGTTCGTGAAGCGTGCTGAGATTGTTGCCGTGCAGGTAAATCTGCGAAGAAACGAACGATAACGGCTTTTTGCGCTTGACAGTAATCTTCTGCATCTGAGTCATCTGAGCAATGACAATGTATAGCCTCGCAAAGCGTCGATATTCGCGATATTTATCAAATTTTTTATTCTATTCTATATTTTTCATATCGCATTGCACATAAAAGTAAAAATCAATTATTATATATTGATTGTAATAAGTAATATCAAAATCATCGTAATAATATGAATTGTACAACATAATTATATAATCCATGTAAGAAGTATTTTCTAAATTTCTTCATGCTTACAATGTCATCATCCGTCGCTCATGTCTCTCTCACCTTATTTCGCGTTTTCTCATCCAGGAATGGCTTCACCAGAGCCAGAGTCGCTTGGACGTATAGTGGCGCTGAAAGGAAGTGTATCGCTTTGAATCGAGCAGGAAATCGCCCACGTAAAGCAGCTATTAGGTTTCGTAGAGCCGCTGCACCCAGTGCACCGCCCTGCCGCAACGAGAACCCACTCCAATCCACCACAGCGACGAAACCGGATTGCTGAAAAAAAGCAACACAGGTCGTTATTAAACGTCAAGGCGTGTAATAATCCCGGCTTGGAACGTTGAGTCTAGGCCGACAATGAGTATAAATTTAGTTGAATGAAATAGCACTAACTGCTGTTTACAAATCGTTTTGTTAAAAGCGTATTAGTGTCGTGACTTTTCTAAATTACGTAAGTTCTTCTTGTTTGTAGAAAAGTAAAACGAAATAACGAATTGACAGTAAACTCATTTCATGGAATTCAAACGGCGACCGATTATTAGATGATAAATGCTGCACCTGGTTTCGAGGATCTTGAATAAGTATTTCCAGAACTAAGAAGATAGCTCGTTGAACAGACAATGCGGGCACGGCTAAGGGATCCCATTGCGATGCCAAAATAATCAGCACGCATCTGCCTTTCCTATATTGAGTTATAATAAAATAAAAAAATAATATAGAAAATTATAAAATAACTGAACAGCTATTACAAATAAGAATCTGTTAAATATTCGTAAAATAATAGAAAATTAAATTATAAATTAATTTATAATATTTTATCTTAAGTGTGCTGTAAGCGTGTGGTTGCATTATCGAAAAGTTTTATCGTAATTATACGCGGCGTTTTATTAATCACATTTTATTAATCACACGCATTTTCCGGTGCATGCCGACGGCAACGGAAGGGATAAAGATAAATACAGTTCACGTTGCTCTTGAGCGTTAATTAACTCCTTATTTCAAGGTAAACATATATTTATACCTGTCTCGCGCCGGCAGGACACCCGGTATACCCGCACGAAGCGCACGTTGCAAGGCGGGATCCCGGGCGGTGAGGTTGCCAAAGATATCCTGGCGATGTGTTATTTGAGCCTGATAAGCGACTATCAGGGCAGCCGCCTGCTCGGTGCGATACTTCCGAGCCAGCAGGAAGCGCGTAATATATTCGTCCGTGCAATGCTTCAGGTCTAGGAGCAACAAATAATGGTGACCGGTTATCATTACAATGCGGTACACGAATTGGCACAACCGGAAACAATTCGAATGCGGATATTCCGGGAAGGTACGCAGGACGCGTGGAACATTCTAATATTTATCACACCCGACGCATTAATTGCAGCTTTTTCAATTAGATGGAGAATTATTAAAGCTGTTTTTCTTCGTTTTCTCGCGTCTTTAGTCTAATTTATACTTATACTTTGCATTGTTAATTTATTCCGTGTCAACTCCAATTTATTTATGTAATATTCTAATAGTTTAGAAAATTTGGCCGACGACAAATTACGAATACGTCGAAAAATTCTCGACGCTTTCAAAAGAGTAAAAGTATGTTTATCAGAAATTCGCAAAGGATTAACACTGAATTAAAATAGACAATTCGTTTAGATGTTTTTGTAATTCTGCAAATGTTCATTGAAAGCGATAAATTAGTGTAAAAGCACTTTGCATATACAATTTCTTACCTACATTCGGCATTTCCCGAAGTATGGCTCTGACAGTCTTAATTGCCAGCTTCTTATCACGCTTATCAAATCTGCCTCCTTCTTCATAAATGCTACGCGCTAGTGCAGTGCTGTTGTGACCTCGCGCGGAATCGCACCACATATATTCGCAATATTCGGACATTTTGCTTCCTCTTTTGAATATATGTCAATAATCTGTAACATTGAGTGTTTTCTCTTAATTTTTTTTAATGCTGTAACGTTATAGTCGCATGATTCATACTTGTGAACTAGAATACAAACTGGATCTAAAGAGTAATGCTTGACAAGGGTGATGAAAAACAAACAGTGTAATAAGGTTCACATTTTACGTCTTTCTTTTTTGAACTCTCTGATGCCCGGCACATTATCCCTAGCGTGATTCATAGCAAAACGTCCTTGTACCTTACAATAAAGTGTAATATGAGCGTCCTTTCGACCGGTTTGAGCAATTATTTCGCGAAAGTTTCGCATGACCTTGCAACAGGCAAGAGAGCGATCGATTTGCGATCCCTTGATACTTTCCAAGATAAGTAATACACATCGGCGCGCAATATGTCGACTCGATTCTTCGAGAAACTGAAATCCGGCATTGATAATAAGCAAAAGTGAAATGTTCGTTCATTTAGCCGGTAATATAAAACTTCATAAAAAATATTGCTTTTGCGAAACCTAATCTGATTTATGAAAAAATAGAACTCGAAACTTTCTCACTTTTACAAGAAGAAAAATAACAAATCTAATTTTTAAAATCATCTCGAAGTAAACCGTTTAATTGCGATTATTATTGATACTTGCGAAAAGGTAACGCAGAACTAATGAAAGTCTAACAAGTTGTCTAACAAGATAAAGTGTGAATGAATGAAACTGAACGGTCGATATCCTGAAGGTGACTGGCGAAGCCGGTTCTAGAGAAACGTATTTTTATACATAAATATCTCATAGGTAAATAAAATAAATGAATTAACGGCTTCTTGCATAATGCGTAATAAACATTTCTTATATTCCGGATTACGATATATTTCGAGCGATTTGTCTCAATAAATTGTTAAACAGATTTGTTTTTTAATTGTGTAGCACCGAACCATGATTTTCGATGAAGAAGTGTCAAATACGAAATAAATAAAAATTTAATAGGAAAGATGCGTTACTATAGAGTCCATACAACAATATTACATAATGTATAACAATTCATTACGCTACGTCAGATTTATTTTTGTCGCAGTAAAATTTGTCACGTCGACCATGCGCCTTGTGTGGTAACACAGTGCAATTGACACGTACCGATGCGTGCAATTTGGAAACAATGAAAAATCAGATAATTGCTGCGAAAAAAACGAGAAAAAATCCCACAAAAAGGAAGGACAAATCATTGATAGAAATGGAGAACCGAAGTGGACGAAGGATCACGATACGTATACTTACGACGTATCGGAAAGCCTGTGATAGCTTCAGATCCTTCTGTCTGATATTCTGTTACTTCTAATTGAGATCGTCACAACAGAAGAACACAAAAGAATGAAACCGACACGTTGCACCTGCACGGACGAGCAAACTGTGTGCAATGAGGAGTCACTGGACGCGCCGCGTCGACCCATTCGAAAGTGTCAAAGTGTTGAGAAACATGAGGCGAGGAGCGAGGGGAGAACCAGTACACCGGGATTATATTGCGAGAGTGGAAAAAAGGAATGGGACGGAAAGATATATCTCTCGCAAAGGCTGAACGAGAAAGAGATAGTGAAAGAGAGAGGAAAGCGCAGAGCCGGTTGCCGATCGCCGCTGACTCACTGCTTTGTATTCTGCCTGCACCCGCACTATTGTGATAATTTCGTGTCATATTTTACAACACAATTATCCAAATAAGTATCCTCGCACGACTAATTCAATCAGACGTTATGAATTTGCGAGACAATGATATGACGAATTTCGCATCGCATAATCTAAAGGAATTCTCATTTCAAATTTACTGTGTTATTCTACATTGCGCACAAAATATTTGCATACTGGCATTTGTCGCACGTCAGCACGCCATTAGCAGCCTTTGATCGATTTGCAGACGCATAGAAAATTAGCAGATGTTCGTCTCGTCCGGCTTTTCATTGCTGAACAACGGCAGTGCCTCGGACGTTCCCAAAACACAAAAGCTTGCCGCAGTTTTTCACAAGTGCTCTTTTGCATACGTTGCATAAGCGAAATGAAACGCGAATGAGAAAAACAAGAAGCACGATAAACAATGCTAAAATATTATCTAAGGTAAACGGACGTTCGTAAGCGGGTAAATCTTTACCCGCTTTCTTGTCGCAGTATACACACGCAAATATACTTCGCGCTTTAACTACGTTTTGAGTCTTAACGTTTTGTAAATAATCAAATAATCACGCTATAATTTATAGTACTAGAGAACATACACGCGCGCCTTTTTTTCTGTTCTTTCCTTTGGTATTATTGTATCCGTTTAAACACTTTGAATTCGTCAAACAGCTGTTAAAATAAAGCTGTCAAAATACAAACTGTCAAACGCAATCATCTCTGTAACAATAATAATTGATAATAAACAAAATCATCAATGCAAACTTTGCGATAGACAAACCGATAACGCGATGACAACGAAAAGAGGCTTTAAAAGTCAATAACAAGCCTTTTTTAAGCCGGATAAACATTTTTATATTTGGTTTAATGTATCTGTCAGCAAATTAAAGATTATTATTCTAGTTTCTTTCATTCAATTATAAAATAGAAAACATAAAACAATTAGTTAGATTATGAAGTAGATTATATTAGAGTCGTCAAAAATGTATTAAACACAGCTTTGCAAAGGTTTTAAGCACAGATCAAACTTTGAAGTTTCTTAAAAAAAGTAAGAATTTTCTACCACTCCAACACGTATTACGTAATTGTAAACAATATGAATAGTCATGTAATGTAAAAAAATGTTACATAATTTAAAGAAATTAATATTGTTACAACAGAGGTTATGTTTTTTGTATTCCTTCAAAAATAAAGCTCTGTCACTAATATCTATGTCAGACATGCGATACCTACTCATGTGTGTATGACTCAGCTATATATCATCTATGCAAATAATTACAAAATCTTTTCACTGTCATCAGAATGCCATATTGTTAAGACTGTAATCAATACTATATGGAAATAATTTTGTCAAGCATAATATTGAAGCTAAAAATGCACGAATAGCGAATAGTGACTTTCTTGATAAGTTTTATCAATTAATTTGGTAAGCCGAGGCGAAGCAAAAGCGCGCTCCTAACTCATTGTTAGAGAATATGAATAAAAGCTATCATAAAATCCCCTGCGATTCCGGATTTCACCTAAATAAATTTTATATGAGCGATCGTAAACATTTTTCTTCTCTCACACGGAAGTCTAACTGTATCTGAAACGCGCTTTCGTATTCTTTTGTGTAACGCATGACTCTGAACGCGATGCAGCAGTACGTATATATTTCTCCAAGGAAGAAGTTGCGTAATATAACGGTAGAAACGCGATATGGCAGCAATAAGAAATTGCTCATTTCCTCTACTTGCGCAGTAAGAGTTCATCGTAACGTTTGCTATAAAAAGTTTAATAATTAGCGTGTAAAAAAAACAATCTACAATATATATATGCTGCCCATGAATAATACTTTAAACATAGGTATTTACATTCATCGATTGTGATGTTCAAATGTAAATCAATCATAATATAAATAATATTAAACTTGATGCATTTTTATTTTTTAAGTTTGAGATAAGTGTTTGAAATGTACAAAGAGAATTATAATGTCAACGCATGCCGCACCTAGCATCGTTGTACAAACTAAGTTATCATGCCGAAAGAGCTACAAATATATAAATCGCAATCTCCGTTAAACTAGCACCGATAAAATGGTAATATTACTCACGTAACTAGCGATAAAGACTCGAAGCTGTTCGATCGATTTTCGCATCGGCTTACTTTCGCGTCTAATTACTTTCTTGGAATATACATCTATTAAGTATGCGTGTTTCATGAATATTTGAAAGTTTTACACAAATATCAATAAATGTATTGATATTTGTGTAAAATGTTTTACTCTTACACACTGTATACATATAGCCTGCTTTAAATTGCAAATAGTTTAGAAAAATTATACAAGCATACAAGGAAGTTTATGTTCACCAGAAATATTACGACAATTTACTTGTTTTTAAAAGAAACAAACAAACGGAAAATTATACAAATTCATTTTGTATGTGTGATGGACGTTTATACGATACTTACTGAAATCGCAAGAATAATAAAAACTACATTTGCTATAGATTTGGAGAAAAACATCGTAAGGTTTCCTTACCTTGTACGAAGCAAGAAGCGAGCAGTTTTAAAGAATCGTAAAAGATACACAGAACGGCAATTGTATGGCGATCAAGAACGGTTGCACACTCACGAGAATTGATGATTCAATTATTGGGGACGCATCGTCATTGCGAATTGTGTTCGCGAATTTACGCGCGAGCGAGATTTTAATCGATGCACGCGTCAAACACGCAGAGAGGAAACGTCACCCGAAACGTCCGGTGTAAAACTGGCGATGCGAAGTATGGCGAACACAGTGAGAGCGGACGATCGCAGAAAACGTGACACATGGCCGACCGGCATGACCGTGAATACGGAGGCGCCGCTCGATGAATACGGCGACGGACTGACCGCATGTTCAGGACCGTGACTAGAATGAATAGAGTAGCTGAATAAACAGATTGAAATAAACATCGTCGGGATAAATAAAAAAACATTATCACGTTCAAACTTTACTGATTTACACGTTAACGCAGTGTGTACATGGGTTAAACAAGATGATTTGTGCAAAACAAAATTATTACTAAGTGTCGATTGAACGAATAGCTAATAATATATGACGAATTTGCAATGTTTTTTGTTGTACATTAATCGCATTGTTCAATGTAATTTACTAGTTTAATTATTTTTTCTCTGCAAGTTATTGCAATTGATCGATGAGTTATCAAGTTTAACAAAAGATAATTGTTTTAAAAAAATAGATATAAAATTATAAAATTCTTCTTTTATATCTTAAACCATTGCATAATAAAAATAGAAAATAAATTAATTTAATATTTATTAAAACAATGCATTTAACTTTGAACGTATAAACAAACTAAAAAAGTCATATCGACTTCTGATAAGTAAAATTTCGCGATTATCAAAAACAAATCCTCTTTAAGTTACAAAAGCTTCATATGTAAAAACCTAGATGGGAGTAATTGTTCAATCTGAAATTCCAAATTTATGTGTCTTTACAAATGCTTTGTGCAGAAACAAATATTTATTTGTGTGTGTATGATAGACATAATCATTTGATTATCATAAAAAAATAAAAATAAAAATATATTTCCGTATGTGTTATGGAATAATAAATTTTTATACAACATTTATAGTGTGTTATATAAGCAAATGAACAAAATATAGTCTTTTTTCAAGTTTATTATAAACACGAACTTTGTCGACTTTTATATTAAAAATTATATATAAATATATTCAATCTTTCTGCGCAAGATATTTTATTATCTTTGAAAAATTTTTATCCTTACGTTTGGTGTCGTTTTTTACGTCGTTTTTTGACGACAATAACAGTTGCAACTTTTGCTTATTACGTTCAGTTGCAAGTCATTATAATACCATCACATTTGTTTTTGCTTTAAATCCTAGTTATCGTATATGTGTTTGATAAGAAAATTATCTGTTACATCCGGGAGCAGAAATTCGAATCACACAACCTATGATATATATTGACCTGTTGTATCGCATGTATAAGAATTTTAGAGATATAACTTTATCACATCAATTTTACGATAGCAGTTATGATAACAGAAATAATAAATATTTTAGATCAAAAACAATTTGTTGATTTACAATGAAAAATTATATTACATTAAATTATATCTTCTGTAGAATCGTATAGATTCTACTGAACACGAATAATTTTCTGTTTAATTTTTTTAGGATAAAAAATATTTTTTTAAATTACTTCTTTTTTATTTTAATTAATATACTTCTTCGATGCCGTGTGTTCTTCTTTCAAAGAAGAGAATTTTTTTTCTCTTTCGATTCGTACATCAGTTTTCGCGTAAGTGTGCTTAGTTCGAACGTACTATAGCGAAAAAATGATGGTCTTGGTTGTAGTGTCGGGATGGCAAGTACCGTACTTCTGACACTTGATAACTGTAATCTCGGTCTGCCGCAACATCAGTGCGTTTTCGATCGCGGATGCGCATCGTCGTTATTCTGATCCTCGTCGTTGCCGATAAATGCGCGGTCATTATAAGACGCTACAACGTACGTGGCACGTCTTGACCCAAGTTTATATCCGCTAGACGCAATTTATACAACGTCATTCCACTGATGTTCGATTGTCAGTGACTATCGAACATTTAATGCTACGTTCCATTACGAGTTTGACGCAGTAGTACAGTATTCGCGATCGTCAGAGTGAATCCGCCGACATTCTCCTCAGTTTGAGACGTGATTAATCATTATCAACTAGACAATAACGAGGTAATTACAAAAATTAAATCATATTTAAGCGCGAGTTACTTTTGCCTTTCCCGTTTTCTCCTTTTTCCGAAATTTTTATTAAATTTATAGTAGTATCTTTGTGCTCACATAAAAGCATAAAATTCAGTATTAATAAAAGCTTGTAAATTCTATTCAATTTTATATTTAGCCAATTAAACTCCATTTACTAAATTAAAGTAGATATTATTTTAATTTTAAGAGAAAACGAGATATGCACGTTTAATAATAATTATGTTACTATATATGAAACGTATAAAAATGACTAATGTTGAAGAATTTTAAAAAAAATAATATAATCGAATGAAACAAAGTGTGTCAGATTGTGACAAATTATTTCACTGGCGTTTACGTACGGCAACTGAGAGCAATAGCAATTATCGTAAAGCATTATTAAAAGTAACAGATGTTTGCCTTATGCGACAAGGTCAAATCGTATTTATATAACATATATATCATTTATATAACAACTGACAGAATCATTTGGTGAATAGCTTTCAATCAAGAATTATATTTTCGTCACGCAGATAAGCGTGATAATCACGACAAGGTTCTACGGTTTCAAAAACCGGTCCTTTCTAATGTAAATTATATCTTATTGTGGGAGTAAGGTCTCCGCACGCGCCTAATGTGCGATCAAGACGTGTGCAAATGCACACATAGATAAGTTACAATTGAACAATTCGCGGAAGAGATACCGCTGAAGTGAGAAATTACAACGATAACTACCTCGAAAGGCATTCGTCTGTATTATTTTGATGTTAATATCGCATCTCCAATTCAATTAAAATTTCTTATAGAAGTATAATTAATAGATATATTTATGGCGATTTAAATCTAGAATCGTTTCGAACGAGCATATTTGCAGTTAGTATAATTGTTTTGTCAATTAAACTAAATGTAAGGAAATGCAGTAGTTAAAAGTTGTGAGTATAAAAAATATACATATTTATGAAAAAGAAAATTATAACTATGTATTATTTTTACAAAATTTATTTATTATTATTATATTATTATAATTTTCTTAACTAATAAATATGTATATCTACATTTTATAGAAAATATATATTAAGAAAATATTTATATTGTAAGATAAGTATATCTCGTAACTTTTTTAAATGCTTTGAATTGATATATGCTTATTTATACTTAATATTGAGGTCATAAAAAATGCTGTTGTAAGCTATAAAAGCGAAGCGAATGCTGAGCTTTTATAAAATATTTGAAATAAACTAACATTTACATCAATGATGTTCGATATCAAATATATAACCATGATTCAGAAAGAAAATATTTTCTACGACTAACAATCTTTTACTTTATCTCAGCTCAGTTTATTTTCTTAATTCTTTTATTCCCAAATTATTTAAAAACTACAAAACAAATTTGTTTTCATATTTTTCGGTATATCACATAACAAATAAATCATTCATCAAAAAATTTTTAAAAATACTTAAGGACTTTTTTTATTTGTTACTATTTAGCAACAAATTTTATTTTTATTGGAACTATGTACAATAATTTGCATTGTAAAGTAATTATACATGATAAAAATCTTTTTCCTTACTTTTGATTGGTAAATATATTTAAAATATTTCAAGAAAATTATAATTTTTAAATTCTTATTGTGCATATAAAATAACTCTTACCATCAAATTGTAATCTGACTACTGTGGGAACGAACGGGTTAAGTATACATAGATAATTGCTATCACGGCTATTATTATATCTACCGCAAATTTCTATTACAGTATACTAATGCGTTTGTTGAATTTGACAGAGTGATTTCAGCGAAATGGCACATTCAATAAACACCCTGTTCCATCTGGCTAGTCTAACAGCTTACGGCTTCACTCATTATTACACCTTCAATAAATTGCATGTTCCTATGCTCAAGGAAGTCTTCAAAGAATACGATCCTGGTCAAATGAAATACTTAACAGTATGGAACGTGGTAAGTTGTACTCTTTTCTTCTTATTATTATAAGACTATATGTTCTATTTTTTAATCGTTGTTCGGCCTTGCTGAAGTTACCAAGTCTCGGCGATCTCTCGCAAAGTATAAGCTTTTTTATCACCTTTTTTAAGATGGGAAAAAATTAATTTTTTCTCCTCTCCTATATAAAATATAAAATAAATAAAACACTTATATAAAACTACTTATTAAAAAATATAAAATATTTATATAATTCCTGATTCTTTATTAATATTACTACATATATAAATATATTAGACTTTTAACTTTTAATCTCAATATACAATATGTTTTAAAACAGATTATTAACTTCAAACAAGTTTATTCTATTTGTCTCGATAATAAAAACAGCAATATTATTTTTTCAATCTTTCTGTAATAAAATACTTTTGTCTGCGGCGAAGTATTGTAAAAAAAATGAAAGGAAGTAAGCAAAATATCGTTATTATTTTTCGCCCAGATTGGTCAATCAAAGTTTGAAATGGAAATTGAGTTTGAACGATATTGAATAACCTTCCATATCAATTGCAGAACTTCTTGTATAGTCCATTCATCAATCGATTGTCTTTGACTACTGTTTGCGACATACATATATGTCGCAACTCTACTTGTGCAAATTAGCTTGTCAAGTTTGAGTTATGTGTGAGTCATCGTGTGACAGAAAATAAGGATAATTTTATAAAGTTCTTGCAAAAGAAACCTTTTTATGGAAATTGATACGACTACAAAGTAATGCAAAATATATAGTGTATCGATTAATAATGATCAATATTGATTAAGATGTAATCTCTCGAATCACATCAAATTATATCAGAGAAATGGACAAATCGCATAATTTTTGTTGAATTTTTATTTTTATTTTCGTTTTGACAATATTAATAATATTAAAATTTCTTTCGTGAAGAAAGAAGTTTGCTCAAGACGCTGGGATAGTAAAAACAAGTTTAATTATTGGGAGTAGGGTACCTAGAGCTGCTGAATCCGCTACTGGGACGTACTCTCTTCTATCCTTTTCTCTTAAACGCGGTCGCATAAACCAGTGCCAAACGCACGCACGCTGCGGTCTTTTCTCCTTTCCCTCCTGCCGTTTTGCTCCATTATCCGTCAGTAAGTCGCGGACCGCCGACACGAGTGTTTCGGGAGAGTGTTTCATGTGATCGCACGTAAAACGTGACAGAAATCTTGCGCTCCAAAATAGAAAGACGAGGCACGTACCAGCCGCAGTAAGAATTGAAGCACGCGTTTTCCGCACCAAGTAAGGGTAGATCGATTGGCATCCCGAGGTCGCAGAAACGACCGTGGGTCGATTAAAAATAGTGTTCTCGTTCTCTCTTTCTCTCTTCTCCTTTGTCTTTCTCGCGAGACGCGATCGTGTCGATGGACGACAAGAAAAGTAATAAGTTTGGCCCTATTTTACGCGTACGTAGCAGGTGAAGCGTCGTAATATCGACGAGTTCAGATTCCAATGTTGTTAAAATGATCTCCATGTTCGCATCGCGACGACAGATGCATTTTTCCGTGCGTACAGTATTCAGGATACTAAAGTGCCACCGAGACTACCGGTCTTAAATCGCCGGTCGTTAACGGCGTCGCGATGACAATCGCCGAAAGTACATAGGTTAAGTATCTGCGATGCGTCCCGTCCAGTGGCGTCGTCCGAATTCACTCGCTCGACCTGGACTCTTCCCTGCTCCCGACGTGGCGTCGCGAAGTCTCTGTTTATCGAGCAGCGAGTAAATCATCTCGGCGTCGATTCGGATTCAATCACGTACGAGATGCGACGTAGTAAGGCACGTGGAGTAGTCGTAACTCCGCGCGAAATCCCCTCCCCTTCCTGTAAAGAAAATATGGAAATTAAACAAAATATACCAATTTGTGAAGTTGCGAATTATTGCACTTTGCATGCAATTAGTGCATTTACATGAAAATCAGTGCATTTGCATAAAAATACACTAAATCATCAAAATAAGAGA
Source organism: Linepithema humile (assembly GCF_040581485.1). Taxonomy (NCBI): domain Eukaryota; kingdom Metazoa; phylum Arthropoda; class Insecta; order Hymenoptera; family Formicidae; genus Linepithema; species Linepithema humile. Next base: position 20,622,050 of record NC_090132.1, on the reverse strand, counting down.
CCGGCATAAACATTTAAAAACTTGTTTTCATTCTTTCTATCTTGTTTGCATTTTTTCTATCTTGTTTTCTATCTTGTTAGAGAAAATTTCATAACAAAAATTACTATGTATAGCAGTAGTCACAAAACATAGAGGAATTCTAAAAATGCTTACAAGTTTTTCACATAACAGCTATAGTATTTAAACTTATAATTATGGTCCGCGGCTATTGCAGTACCATAGTGATTTATGATATAAAATTTTCTCAATGTATATTGCTTTATCGGACTGAAATTGATTTGATTGTGTTAAATGAGAGTTAAAATACCTTGTTAATAAATTCCTTTCTGTTTCATATTGAATACAATTATAATCTACACTTTATTTCATGAAAAAAATCGCAGTGATGACTTAGCAAATTGTTTTTGGGAAGATACAAAGTGATATTAACATGATGATAAAAAGAGATAAAAAGAGATAAAAAAAGATAAAAAAGATTTCGTCTGAAAAAATTTTAAATTTATAAGAATTGATTAAACAAGTCATTTTCTTTAAACATCAAACATTATACATTATTAAAAGTCAAATGAATCATTATACTTTTTGCAAGTATAACTTTTATTATAATTTTGTAATTACGTCGAAATATGTTCGATATAAATTTCATAAAACTTGATGGTTTTCGTTTCTTATACTAGAAAGAAAATCTAAATGACAATACAAATTACAATGCGAACTATTTTTTTTATACAATTTTTTTATCAGAAATTGAGATTTTATAGTTTTTATCATTCAATGTTTACTTTATCGGAAAATAAAAATAACAATTCAAGTCGCAATATTATTTTTTTATGAAGATAGATAAAACAGGAAAGACAACAAAAGTATAAAACGGAATGACATGCGTTAAATCGTATAAATTCGTAAAATCGTATCATTTTATTATGTTATTTATACTTCAGAGATTATTATCTTCATGACTCAACTTTTGTAGAAAGATACAGAGTTGTAGAATAGAAATACAAAAAAAGAGTGAGAGTATTCAAAATAGTGTGCGTTTCAATTTTCCATATTTTTATAGATAATTTTTATTACACGTTTTCCTTTGAATTTACGAAAATCTATTTTTATTTTATTCTTTTTCCATGCTTACATCGTTTTACTTTTCCATTCTACGCTACATACATATTCTCAATTATATGCAACATGCTCTTGAACTGACGCATACGATACATCCTCTGACAGATAGCAACCACAAGTTGACAACTTTCGATCGACATCCTCGCATCCACACAGTGATAACAGAAATAAAACAAGTATCGAACGACAATGTATTGACAATCGCGGAATAAATGCCATCACTGGAAATATAATCGTGTTCCATATTCGCGACCCATATAATAAAAAAAAATCGCTATCGTAGAAAATGAGTTATGTAACTTAATAAATGGTAACGGGTCATCTAATTTTTCTTTGAGCGCTCCGTAGTCCATATTAATTCTGTAAAAGGGAAATGCCCTATTAATTTCACGCTTCAGCAGTACGGCTAAAAAGAAGCTACAAATAGACCTCGATATAACCTGGTAAAAATATAAGGCAATATTAAGTGCAAGTTAAATTTATCAACGGGTTTTGCATTGGATAAGACACCTATAATTTAACCAAACCAATTTATACAAAAATTGTCTTCTTTTTTTCAACGACATTTCTCTAGATTTATTTATTTTTTTTTTTTATCAGTTTTAATGTAATAGTCATTATACCTGTATTTATATTTATTTTTCTTATCCTCGATTGATATTTGATAAGATAAAATTTGTATTCTAATTATCACAATTTGTTCTTGTTGGATAATTAACGATTACGAAAGCGACTGCTTTTACAATTGGTTAATGCAATGATGGTTTGTAAGAAATTTTTGATAAATTATAGTTAATGTCAGTCTCTCTCGTAATATACTGTGCGCTTGCTCAAAGTGCTTTTACATTGCATAATACGATTAGCAGCGGTGTTTAAGCGAAAGATAAAACGCGAGCGTTGCTTGGTTCTCGTCCAAGGTATTATTTCACCTTTTAGTTTCTCCATCAATGTAAATCAGTTTCGCCTGTCTTTTCCCACCGCGTGCAAGATAGATAGCAAATATAAGTGAAGAAGAATATGTCGGAAACGAAAAATCTCCATCCATTTTAATTCACAAAAAGGATTTATTCGAGAAAAGGATCAGTGTTCTATGTAACAAGTAAATTTCCGATCCCTAACATTCTACAATCTAGAAAGTTTTATTTAAATGAGATCGTCAGTAAAGCCTATGCCTCGCGAAAGTAAATTCGCAAAAGGAAACATTTCGATAACATTTATGTAAATTGTATGAAACTGTGTGAAAGAGAAAGAAATTACGTGTACTACTCGTAATTGTCCGTGTACTATTAACACCTGTAATTAATTGTTAACGTTCTGAATTCATTCATAAAATTGAAGCTTTATTTTTCTTATGTAATAAAAGAATTTTTTGCGGTCTGACATTCGCTCTTTGATTCTTATAGCTTTTTTCTGTTGATTTTTTATTTTTATTTAATTCTTCTAGACGTGACATCTGTGACATTTATTATTATATTTAAATTTATTTAAATAAAATTTATAAATTTATAAATTATAATAGCCTCTGCAATATTCTATTGATCATTTTTTTTTGTAAGAAACAAAAGGCAGGATTTTACTGAACCGGACAAATAAAAATAGATAAACCAATAAATGTGATTTTGATTTATGTAAATTTATATTAAAGAACAAGAAATTAAGACTTCTTTATACGTCAAGTCTCTTTTTACTTACAAGTAGTTTTAGTTACGTATAAATTATGTAACTCAGTTGTATACTCGCTTGCATAATGTACGCATGTTGAGAAATTATCAATCTGAAACTTTCCATCTCCGAGCTGTCTTTTCGTCTCTTTTGTAAGATTAGTTTGATTTGGGTGATATTATTAGATTTATATAATTGAACAAATAATGAATCGTCCATCGACTTCGGTCTCAAAAATTACATATAAGAAGAAATTATACATGTAAGAAGAATATGGTGCTTTCCAAAATTACGCTAGCACAAGCAAGAAAGGACGCATAAAGAAAGAAAAATATAAAACAAAATTGTTTTTTAAATTAATATTTCGAAAAATAAATTTAGGACACAAAAAAAATGTTATATGCAACGGCACGTACATTCATAAATATATAAATAATTGCGTTTTCGTAATTTACATTACATTATATTAAAACTATTAATAATATGTTTCTTATACCTTTTGATATTTCAAAATTAATTTCAATATTTATTCTGTAATTGTAGATTAATGTTAATCAACTCGAATTAACTAAAAGCTCAAAATTGATTGCAAAAATAAATTCGTGTCCAGAAAGAGAAAAACGAGAAAATTGACAGAAAGAGTTACTAATTTCAATAATGTAGACAGATATTTCAAAATCTGGAACATTATACATTTAATTTCGGTATTCTACTGACATCGAAAGTTGTGCTATTAATGTATTTATATAAGTTTGCTATATGGCAATATAATGATATTTCTCTATACAAATCTATATTTTAATAATCTTCTTACTAGAATATGTATTGATTTTCTTGTTGCTACAGACATGAAAAGTTCTGCGCAACTTATCACTATTGAATATGAAAATGCCAAGGAGATCCCAATGATGTTAATATTCAAATAAATTATTAATGAACAATTTAAAACCTGAATTCTGTATGAAAAAAAATCTTGATACAAACGAGGAAATATCTTTCGCTCTTGCTTGACGATTAGAGCTTCGTCATGAATATGACTTGCATTCGATGAATCGTATTTCCCACAAATAGATGATTACACGTTTCAGACCATTCGCGAACAGCCGTGAGATGCGACAGGGCCTAGTGATCGGATTCCATGCGCTTATTTTCCTGAACTACGCTTTCGCGGTTTATTATGATTACACGTATACAATCGTGCCGCACAATGTTACGAGGGTGCACGGCGCCTTCGGTGGAAAATTCAAGTTTCTAACATTCTGGGATGCGGTTAGTATTGTATAAACTGAGTGTGCTGTTTCATTGATGAAGTTATCGTCTCTTCTTTACGTAATTACATGCACGTTAACACATACAAATAACATATACAGCTGTTTTTTCATTCATTTCTTATGTAATCTTCTTTTATCTTTATGGGATAAACAAGTAAAACACCGATTGATCATTGCTGAGAGAGAAAGAAATGTTCACTGTAATAAAATTAGCACGAAATTTTTATTATGAATTTTATAACAAAACCTTGACTGAGACTATTTAAATTTGATTCAAAATTTAATGAAGTTTGTCGTAATGACATTTTATTGTGACTTACAAATATTGTCGTTATATCTCGGTTTTTAAATTTTTTTTTTAAATTATGCACATCTCTCTCTCTCTCTCTCTCTCTCTCTCTCTCTCTCTTGCTTTTAACTTTTTTTGCAATTGAATAACTCTAAAGAAAGAACTTGTACATAATATAATATAATAAAAAAGAGAACGCTATAATTAGCTGTGAATATTAATAAACAGTATTGAGTTATATAATAAGTGATTTCGGATTTTTCAATAGATAATGTTATCGTGTTTTACGCAACACACTTAAAAAATCATGATATATGCAAAACTTGCAACTTCAATAAACAAACATGATAACAGATTTATTTGAAAAACTCGAAATTTACTTATTACAGCCCAATATATTAACAATTTTTATTCTTTTTCGGACACTTTATATATGATGTATAATTAAGTTAACTTTTAGGTGTATTAACATTTAAAGATAGATGTCATTGAAAGTTCGCAAACAAGTTTCACAAATTTGGTAAAACGTCGCTTACAACATCATTGTATTGTCATTCTTTATCTCGTAGTATTATTGATGATTGTAATTGGCTATCTGCGAATTGTAGACATTTATTGCTAGAGTTATTTGAGCGTCTATCTTATATATCATCGGTTTTTATACTCATTTGTTATCGTCTCACATCTCAATATCTAGTACGTGAAATGACTTTCATTTAGAAAATTACTTTTGTGACGGAAAGATTATATCGAGTGCAAATAGTTAATTCTAGATGTTGAGAATTGGCTACGCACAGCTTCCGCACAGCGCTAATAGGACGTCACATTATTTTAATGCTTTCCTAAATATATGATCACTTTACTTTCTCCTCAAGTGTTGAAAAATAACAAAATATATTATATTTTTTATATGAGAGATAGCACTATACGGCAGCGCGAGAACTCGCTATTACTATTCTTCGCAAAAACCGCTTCTTAGTAAAATCGTTTATTACGGCAGCAGCCGTGTGCTATGTATCCTTACTGCCGTGTTACGTAACAGAGAAAACCGACAAATCCACCTGGTATACCTAGCGGTCGCAAAAATCACAAATGACGGTGATATAATAATCTTTGAGTCAGCAACATAGAAAACGGGATATGCTCATCAATAATAATTAACGGTGAAAAAAAAAAAAACAATTGCATAGGAGAAATTCGATATGGACTTTCTATATATGTGGACCTGTTTTATATTATTATTATATTATTATATTATTATATATTATTATTATTTAATTATTATATTATTATATAATAATTTTTACATATAACAAAAATGCACTTTCTTAGTTATCTTTATTGAACGCACTTGATACAAATACACATGCATCGTAGTTATTTGGTTTGCAATCAGCATTTTTTTGCTGCTTTTTGTTTCAAAACTATGCTTGTTGGAAATAAGTACAGCTGTTATTCCGGCTCACTTTGTTGCATTGAGCCAAAAGCGTGACTCTCGATTCAACGAGATTATACGTTCGAGCACTTTTTGTCACTTATCGCCGAGCGATGACACACTCTCGTCCATTTCATGCTTAAATTGCCGCTATCAAACCGCTCGTAAAGAGCAAAATTCAATTGTTTAAGCACCACTTCATTACGTAGTGAACGGCGACACGCGTTATATACGAGGCTACCTATGTGCAACGTCAATCGATAATTACGCTGAAATGCTCAACTCGAATTAACTCTTTTATTTAGCAAAAAAGAAAAAAGAAATTCCATTGTCATATTATTAATTTAAAATTATTATCTTAACGAACTTAACGAACTCATTCATTTTTTAAATATTTAATAAGCATGCAATCTAACTCGCCAGTGCATTAAAAATATTTGAACAATACATTATAATAATTAGAACATTTGTTTTTTTTTGTAAAATAATTATTTTGATCCTCCGAAAGTTTTATTTTAAATTCTAATTAATGCAAGTAGCTTAATTGATATCGATAACGCAAATAATTAGGTCACTTCCTCTTATGTCATCAACAAGTCAAAGTGTCACTTGACACGACTGCACGTGACACACATGACGCACGCGATTGATATGTGATAAGCTTAAACGATATTGAATAAATTTTGATAAGTTTTTCGGACAGCTTTAATATTGGATGTGAAATGTCAATATTACGTCTAAATGTTTTTAAAAAATCGTTAAATTTAGTTGGTAATATAATACACGAAAAATAACTCGTTTATATGATATTATAAAACATAATTAATTTCAAAAAAAGTAATATATCTTATATTACATCAATTAAAAAAAAATTTCAATATTTAAGAATTCAAAAAAATTCAACAATATTCTTTAAAAAAATTTAATTGGAAATAATAATCTCAATAAACTTTTGGAAAAAATTTTTTTGGTTTATAGAAATTTAATAATTCTACTTCTTTCCTTGTTGATGATATAAATTGTTTATAAATGAAATATATTCTTACTATTCTTTACTAAAGATATTTTATTTAATCAAGTGTGGAATAACACTCACACATTTGGCATGTTCTAAGCTATATAAATATTAACCCAGTTTATTGAAGCGTGTTGTTATTATAGTAATAATTATTCATATGCTTATGTAATTAATTACATATTTAGTTTAAATAACTAATGATAATTTATTTAAACAACTGATGATAATTTATTTAATTGTTTTATAAACATTTATTTAAATTTTGCGTTATGTAACTATTTGCTAAAGAACTGGTTTAGTTATTAACATATAAACTGATATCAACGGTGGAAAAACACGTAGGAATTGTGTCAATAATTATGATAGTTGTGAGTGGAAGACGATTGTAGAAATTATCGAAAGTTATATTTATCTCATTAATTAGAAATTTCGAAATGTTAATTGTGTTTTAGATTCTTCAAGCGGTATTCTTCTTAATATGTTTTCTCAACGACTTAGTCGGCACAAACGCCGTAAATCCCAAAAAGCCGCCCTTCACACGGAAATTGAAGGATTACTTCCATGCGAGTCTCGGGTTTCCCATTGCCATGGTGAGTGTAATTAATTTTTTTCATACTATTGCATTTGCTTTCAAGTTGCAATAGTTTAACTTTGCGGTGGGAGAAAAATATCCTTGAAGCAACGAGTAAATAACTAAAACAGAATGTCTCGCATGTAGTAGAGCAGACTTGTCATGCATACTTGTTATGTAATAAAAGCGCAATTCACTATATAACGCAATAGTTTGGTATTTTGTATAACTCGTTAAAAGCGTGTTCTTTTTTTTGTTTTTGTTTTTTATATTCTTAATTCAGTCTTGCAAGCGTACGCGTGTAATATGTCTCGTTGGTCAAAATAAATTACGAAATGAGTACTAATTTTACGAGACGCGTAAAGAAATTATGTTCGATCAGCTGTAAATAAAGAAACTTTATTTTCAAAATTCTTTTTATATAAAGATATATTTTAATTTTCTTCGAATGATAGCCATCTGAGTTAACAGACTTGTTATATCGCTGAACAGCTTTGGAATTCTTTCTTCGAAGATTTCGGCCATCAGAGACTCGAGCCATTTTTCAACTGCATTTTTCACTACATCGTCGCTGTCCATTTTTTGCCAGGCTAAAAATATCTTCAGACAAGGGAGAAAGAAATGCTATTGCTATTCTCTGCTTTCTTGTGATTTTTAGTAAGCTTTCGAAAGTGACGATGCGGTAAGAAGTGCAGTCAAGTTTGAGTCGAAGATCGACATTCGAAAGCTTGTATTGCGATATAACAAATGTTTTCAGATGGCGATTATCCGAAGAAACAGATTAAAGTAAAGCAAAAATAAAGTAATAATTTTGAAAATAAAGTTTTTTCATTTGCTAATTGAAACTTTATTTCTGAACACGCTTCGTAATGCTTTTTATACGTGAATCGACATCTTGTATGAACACAATTTTCCATCAAATGGTATTTATTTATTTTTGCTGAAACGATGTTGAATATAATGCCGATTTTGCCTTCTTACAGTTCGTTGGCGTAACTTTTTGGGCGTTGATGTTAGTCGACCGTGAGCTAGTATTACCGAAAGCATTGGATCCATACTTTCCATGGTGGTTGAACCATTTAATGCACACGATGATCGTAATAACGACTACAATCGAAATGATTATCGCGCCACGACAATATCCTAAGCGGTCTCGCAGCCTTGGAATACTCGCGATCTTTATGCTTACATATTTAGTTTGGTAAGTGAAACGAAACCCGCATATATCCGGTTCTTCCCCCCCCCCCCCCACCCCTTCCGTAATAACATGCCATGAAACTTATCGAAGCATTCTATATATTTCAATGAAAATTGCAGGATACACGTAATCTACTACAAAAGTGGCGTCTGGGTGTATCCTGTATTCGAAGTATTGACGCCGCCGCTGCGGATCGTGTTCTTCCTAGTGCTGCTAACATTCTGCACGATCCTCTACTTCGCCGGGGAGGCGCTGAACAACCTCATTTGGGGTAACGAACATACTAAGCATAAAAAATCTCACGCCAAATCCAAGTAGCCTCGTCCAAGCGTCTCTAACGGGTGACAAGTCGCATCACGTTCTGCCTGCCGCCTGCGGTGGTGGTAAATAAAACAAAAATGTATATTTTCTACACCTCCGTTGCAGCATGCACGTATGTCATTTAGCGGACATATAAACGTCACTTAGAGAATTTTTAGCGTTGTGTATGTGCATGCAAGGCGCAGTTTAAGGTATAACGGATGAGGATCAGCGCGATTGTTAACCCAGCGCGGTGGAGATAACAATAAAACGGAGCCAGGAGCCAGGAGCATGCAAGGTACAATGCATTTGTATGTGAGATCAAGGGAGACTAATTTATATGGTGTTAGTGTTTTTGCGCGCCGATCGAATAAAATGATACGCACTTATCAATCCCTCCCCACGATAATATTTATTTTTGTACTTTCGTAGCGAACGATTTATTATATTATTTTTATTGATAAAAAAATTAATGCACGGAGAGAATACGTGTGTAATACATAATATACTACTAGCACACGTGACAATTTGCCCGAACTAAAGTCCAGATATATTTGTGATCGAGTGTAGGAAAAAAATACGTAGCGGTAATGGAGAGCGTCGAACCGGATTTGAAAACGTAGAAACGGCTGACGGACAAGAGGAATCTTAAATGTCGTAATGTACCGATCACCGGAAGATAACGTCGCCGAAGACATTTTCTTGCAACAAGTGAGAAGTGCCTTGGCGAGACCTAGTACATTTACAGTACGAAGATTAACTCCGACGTAGACATTAATGTTCTATTGTATGATTATTGGTGCAGTTTTTCATTCAGCGAGATATTTGGTGATACGTACGGCCTAAGGATTAATATTGATTGTCGATATTTTCCCAAATATTTTATTAAATAAGTTGAGGGAATGAATCTTGATATCCGTTTCGTGCCAAAAAAATATGATTTAAATTAGAGCGTACGTCATCACAGGGATCGACGTGTAATTAAAAATATGTATTGTTTACATATTTGTGTGATTGGATTCTATAATTATAATTCATTCTACAATAAAAATTTAAACGTCAATGATTTTACTCCCGGTTTTTCTCGAAGAAATGGAAAGCAAAGATTTAATGCAGTAATTAATCTTAACTTATTGTAAAGAAGCAATATATGTGTGCACACGGCCGCATTTGCCATAAGGCGCATTAGGCGCGAGCTGGGGCCTCATTTTAAAACCTTACTCCTCACAAATAACAATATAAAAAACAGCCTAGTTATAGTTGCAAAATAAAATACTTGCTTTTAAATATTAAATTCATAATATAAAAATTAGAGGCCACTGAAAAATTTGTAAGTGGCAATTGTTTATTAAATTTCGCCTTTTTGCATCATGTAACGCATGTCGAATTTTATTTTCAATAAATTTAAAAAAAAAAATGCGTATGAATTTGATTAACTGAAATAGACTTGTTCTTTTGAGGCCTCATATTGATGTTGCGTCTAGGGCCTCCAAAAGTATAAATGCGGCCCTGTGTGTGCAATTTTAGGCACAGATTTAAAAATATTGAAAGTAGCGAAACTAAATTTGGAAAAAAATGCGATACATGTATATTTCATATCAATAAACACACATATACATGAATAATAAATGATTAGCAAACATTTGTTAATCGTGTATATTCGGCGAAATGTGGTTTTTTAGATTCATATTATCGATATTGTTAAATATTGCTTTTCCAATTGAATTTTGGAATATGACGCAGAAATAAACGACAAATATTTATTTGTTATTAAAATAAAGATCGCGTTCGATGTCTTGTATCTTATGTATCCTATAAATACGAATGTGACTTGAATTATAGTTAGATTACGATAGATAAATAGATTTCTTTGTCACTAATTTATAAGAAACAGCCATATAACATCTAAAAATTATAAAACGCATTTTATTCAGCCACTTGTTAAAAAAATATAAAAATCAGTATACCTTATTGTCATACATGTAGAGAAAGGATGTTCGATACATTCTTACAAACGCTCGAAGATATACTACGAAGGAATACAATGCCCATGATGCGAGTGGTCGGTTAACGCCGTATCGAGATTCGATTATTGATTTCGATGACAAAGCGTAGAAAAATAACGATACTCATTATTGTACATATACCTTTTCAAATGTAGTCCGGCTTTTGTTATTGCACGCTACATATTTTACAATAATAAAAACTCACAAATCACACAATCTCATTTTCGTTCAGTAAATATCGTAATGATTGTAAGAGAGAGCGTCAAAATGAACGTACAGTCCGCCTATGTCTAGCGATGCAATAGTTAATTCAATAAATGATTATACTACCTAACGCACATACTTATTATACGCACCTAACACACACATGTTCTTGCTTCTCTTCATTGCGGCGATAATTAAGTCCTAGAAACCACAGTGTTCATTATGTTGTCGATATTTCGCTTTAATTCTTGCATCTTCGAACCGTCAAGAGGCAGTGATTTTATTATACGCACAAGTCTCTGTTGAGCACTTTTAACAGAGATAGTCCTCACTTTTATGCCACGATGTTCTTGCTCTTCTTCAATTGCGGCGATATTTGAGTTCCTTTAGAACTGCAATGTCTGCTATTAATTATTTCGTCGATACTCTGCTTCAGCTCTTCCATCTCGAGTATGTCGAGCGGCAGCGAGGTCTGCGTCGCCATCTCTCTCGCGTTCGTCTGCCCGTCGCCCTGCAATAATCTCGTCAATTCTGGATAACACGAGCTGAGACTAGAGCCCAAGTCGGCCATCATAGCTTTCCTGTATACGTCCTTCTTTTCATTTTCACTCTTCGTCTTACTCTCACTAGTCTCCTGAAACAGATGCTTCAAGATAGTTTCGTCCTGTAGGACGTATTTGCTCCTATGACTACTGTCGCGGTTTCTCCTGTCGCTCTCGTGACTATAACTCTTGCTATTCTTATTGCTGCTTTTACTCTTGCCACGCTCGCGAGTGTCCTCCGAATCTAACATCTTCGCTTCTTCCTCCGGCTGGCTGTCTTCACTATCGCTGTCCTGCTCGTCCTCTTTCTCCATGTTGCCCGCCTCGACATCTTTATCAGCCAGATCTTGATGCCTCTTCTCATCGCTACTTAAATTCTCGTCACTACCGCTCTGTCCTCTTGGGAACAAAAAGGGCAGCAGCATGCCCGCGTTTTTGGTATCGATGACTTTCGAGCCCAAGACTCGCTCGTCCAGTCCGGCGTTCCCCGATCTTCTGCCCATATTGGGCATTTGAATTGGTATTTGCGTCATCAGTTGACTATCCTGAGAAGTGGTGCTGCCTCTTCTAGAAAGTGGATCGATCTTGCCCGCTCGGGATTTTCCGAAATCTCTTCTGTTCTTTCCGCGACGTCCGCGCGACCGGTTGGCGACCTTCCGCGTCGTCTTCACCTGCGCGATCTGCACGGATATCTGCGAGTCCAGAGAGTTACGTCTGGATTCCATAGAAACGCAGCGAAAGCTATAACTGATCTCGGAATCCGCAGAGTTTCGTCTGTTACTAGACACAGACCCGGTAGTGCCGACTAGTGCACCTCTTCGCGTCACTAACTTGGGCAGGGCAGCTGCCCAGGTGGAGCTGAAGTCCTGTGAAGCCGCGGAGTTGAGATCGAAATTCAATCCGACCGGATCCTCATGAGTGTTGTGAAAACTAATGGACAGACGTCCGGCCTTGTTGAACGTCTTCCGGTTCGCGAATAAGTGTGCGATGAGTTTGTGCTTGCTCAATTTTATGGGAGGCTCTTCAGATTCGCTGTTGGAGATTCTGCAAACGAAGAGAGAACGCACGCTATTCAGAATCGCATTGTCAGCGACAAAAGGCAAATCGACGGAATAAGTATTTAACATGTGTCGAAATTTACCTCTTTAAAAATCTGCACCAGGTGTCAACCGTCGAACTAGTCCAAACCCAAGAAGACATCAGTATGCCGGCGGAAAATGGTGCAAGCAAATGCAGTTGCAATTTTCCTGTGCTAGGCCTCGTGTCCATTTTACATTCCGACATATCCGAGTACTTCGTCGTTATCATGCATCTTCAAATGAGCGCAACATTCATTACTTATTGATAATGTTTGACAAGTATTACGTTTAATAATGCCTAATGCTTAGATATTTATACAAAATTTAATATTGCGTATACTTTGCTCCAAGTACGCTTTAAATATTACAACATTGAAATTCTTACATCATGTAATTCCTGAAGCTTCGATGCCATTGCCAAGAGTGTTGAAACTCGTAAATGTGACAATAAAATGTTATAACAATCGCCGCAAAAGTTAATATGGAAAAAAGCCCCATTCTGAGAATGGTTTGTTTTATCTTTGAACTTGCTCTTTCGGATATGATTTCCTGGCTGCTTATTTTTAAACGAATAAGTGTGTAGAGGCCTAAAATATGCAATAATAACAATCAAACGACAATTCTTTAATATATTATGTAATAACAGATTAATACTCACATTCATATTAATACAGAAAGCATTAAAAATATGAAAATTTTATATTATTATCATTACTTTCATATATATTGGTTACTTTTCAGCAAGGAACATAAATCAATTTCATGGGTGGTTTTTATAGTCCAATTTTATATTCTAAATCGTCCTGAATAGTTTGGAATTCTTTAAAGATAAACAATGATAGAGAAAAAGAGGAATAAGAATTAGAAGCGCGGTTGTCGGAGCGCAAGAACTATTAGCTATTATAAATTTATGTACAAAAAAAGTTTTGGTTACAAATTTTAACTCTTTTCAGTGAAGAAGGCCTGAAATTGAACCTAAAACTATTTTTGCATTAATTTAGAATAGTTAATAGTCTTTGGCTCTAACACAACCAGACTTCTGGTTTTAATTTTCTTTATCATTGTTCAAATTCATAATCACGAAGATAAATCACTGAGATAAATTTTTTACTTGACATTTACAAATCTATATAGCATTTTAAAACCGTATTAAAGACAAATTTGGATATAATATTGGATTATAAGAATTGCTCCAGAAATCGACTACTGTTGATTTGTGTTCTCTGTTGAAAAGCAGCCATTGAAATTACAAATATATAAAACAATATTTACCTCTACATAGAAAATATCCTCCTACTAACACAACAAGTAATATAGGACCCAGTACAAATCCAGCCCTCGCTGCATGATTGGCATATCCCACAAAGCATATTCCTGTCATGCTGTTACCATCGATATTGCCCAACGCCATAATTGTCACCGTCAATACGAGCGGCACACACCAGGCGATCAAATGAAAATAAGCACCCTTTTTATCAATTCGATCTTGTATCTTGCCAAGTGCTCGGAAGCTCATGTGCCAGGCGTACGTTAATATGACGAACCACACCATAGCTGCCATTAGAAAATAATACACGAGAACGAAGACGACGACGCACGATAAGTTCTCCCCGCTATAAAAATAAACGTTTTACAAAATCATATCGATACAAAAGACTGTTATAAAGATATTTGTGAAATATACCTTGGTTCGCTCATCCTTAAAGTTCCATCTTTGCGGCATACAATTACCTCTCTGCTGCCAGGAGTAAATTGAACAAGCCAACCAATGCAAGATACCATGAAACAACCATTTATATAAAATATCACTAAAGCTGGATACTTATTCGCACTTCTCCAATCTATTAAAAATGTTATCTGCAACATATATAATTGAACATATAACATATATATAGTATCATTAGTTATAATTACATTTTTTACGAAACTTACAATGGTAAATAAATTGAAGGCACAGCAAATACCTGCGGCCCATACAATAAACGAATGTATTTCATTATGCTCATCTAGTGTGTATAATGGGTCATTGCATGGTATTCCGCAGCCTTCCACTCCATCAAAAATTGAAAGAGCATTGTCAGTAGGTATAAGAGGTTTCAGACACTTGCCTGAACTATTAAATTTTAGTTCTCTAATATCATTTTTGCATAATTGTGGAAACAATTTAAAGTTGTCGCACTTTGCAAAACTTGGCCATATCGTATGATTAACCAGCATTCTACAAGCTCCTGATACCATTCTGCACATCTCTTGAGATGACAATTCAACTGTATTATTGATACATTTTGGCAGATATATTGAACATAGAAATGGTTGAACAACAGCCCAACATTTTGGTACATGTTTCAAAGCTTGTAACAAATGCAATCTTTCCTGAAAATTAAAAAAAAAATTAGCACAGAAAAATCCAATGTCATCAGTGTGAAAATAATCAAACATGATACAATGTATTAAAAAATATGTTAAGAGCTAAAATAAAAATATATTCAAGTACAACTGTCATAATAAAACACATTATCTTTAAATCTTCAATATTCTACACTATTATAAGAAAAGATATAAGCCTATATATAATGACAGAAAAAATACCTGAGGTAATTTCAAATATTTCTTGATTAAACCTCTTGCTTCACAAATGCAAAGTAAGCTTATTCCTAAAAATGCTTTGTAATGCTAAGTTTTTAACTTGCATGCATAAGCGTTCTTAAAGGTCATACCATGCTTTATCGCAGAAAAAAAATAGGTTACCACTAATGTAAAGAATATATAAATAATAATCTTATCTACCTCAATAATGTCTTGCGTTATAGGTTCTGGTATAAAGTCCAATGTAGTAAAAGAATAAGATAATTTTGTACCCATACAGGTACTTTTTTGTAATGGTATACATTTGGCAAATCTGCGACAAGCTAAGACATCCGGTGATTTTCCAATAGGATATCTATCCAACAGATAACTGGAATCTTCAATCCTGTGCCGAGTATTCAACTCCATATTTTTCCACGTATTGTTTTCACCATCGTTGTTTGTTGTAAATTCATGCTCCAATTTCGAAGACGACGGATGAAACAGGAAGCAACAAAGGACTAGTAAAAATATCATCTGCAAAAGACAAATCTTTCACATTCTAATAAAACTAAAATTTAATATACAAAAATAAGCCTATCATCAAAGCCTTATCCACAAAAAATTTTTTATAAACATATATTTTACGTGATATAGTTGATAATTACATTTCAAAATAGAGTCACGTGGAGTGCAGTAAACAATGCGGCGAGAGATGCATACTATTGTGCGTTGCGCTCACGAATTGACGCCGTTGTTCTTATAGACAATTTCGGCTAACCGCGTGGTACAGTTTCCGTTTCGTTCGGTTGAAGCGTCTCGCATCTTCTACAGTCGTCGCGACAGCCGCACTCACAGCATACGAAGCAGCCAGACCACACACGCGTTATGTTCCCGCTCGTCGGACCACCCACGATGCACTTCCCTTATACCCTTGCCTTTCTGAAGTTTGAATGCACGTTATAACTGGTTCCGTGCATTACTCACCAGTGGCAGCACTGTATTGCGCTGTCACTAGCGTGGCCAGATTTGAGACGCAAGAAGCAAGCAGCATGAATGGAGGGGATATTGCGACGACATGTGAGTTCTGCGCTTCGGCCAGCTTCGGACTGGAAAAGAGCGTATTATTTCTGTCCTTTTTTACCGAATCGGCAACGAAGACGACGTCGTCACATCGCTGGTGTGTTGTTATCTATAATAGCGTTAAATGATTTCAGATTTGCAATTTTTATATATATATATATATATATATATATATATATATATATATATATATATATACACATATGTATTTAAAAATATGTATGTTGCAACATAAATTATTGCAAAAAT
The DNA here is from genome assembly GCF_040581485.1 of Linepithema humile. Lineage (NCBI taxonomy): Eukaryota > Metazoa > Arthropoda > Insecta > Hymenoptera > Formicidae > Linepithema > Linepithema humile. The sequence continues at coordinate 20,605,459 of NC_090132.1, read as the reverse complement.
GTTATTTAAAAAAATGATTTGAGTCTTGGCTAAAATTAGAGTTTTCGAATTAATCATACGATGGCGCTTTAGCTGTCTTCCTTTCACACAGAGATCCTAGAAGAGAAATAAAAATTGTAAGGACGCGATTAAGCGTTTTCTGACCGTTGCGCGTCCTCCAAAGCTGTTACACACTCGCAAAGAAATAAAGGATGGAGTCACATAACGGCTAAGATTTTTCAAGGTCCTCATTAACCCTCGCAAGCTTTTTTAAAATGCTCAAATTATATTTTAATGTTATAATTATTAAAAATAGCATCAAATTTGTCAGTCGAAAATGCTATTAGATAAAAATTTAATTATACTAAACTATTTAATCTGTTTACAAATTAGAATTACACTAGTAAATTACACTTAATGCAAAGAATATATAATTATAATACAGAAGTTTTGCATATGCTCATTTATTTCTTCCATGTAATAAAGTTACAATTATTAAAGATGGATTATATACAGCATTTATAAAATTATTGTAAAGATTATTTACACATTCGTACATGATCCTAGACTACAGATACAAAAGGTGAATAAAAAAGCTGTTCGTCTTCTTCAATCTATCACTATTATAAACATAATTGAGAAATATGAGGATGCTGTACTTTTTCCACGCATTAACATAATTGTACCTAATTTAAAAGTATTGAATTTATAGAGATTGCAAATTTGTCATTATTTCCAACTTGTTTTATGCCAAATTTAAACATAATGCGCACAATAGAGAAAATATTAAGAATAGAAACAAATATTAAGTATTAGGAATAGAAAATTGGAATTATTTTATTTCAGACCAAGAAAATGGGATGTATTATCGTATCATGAAAAAATTTAAGAATTAGAAATAACTAATCCATTTCATTCCTTTGTTTGAAATAAAATAATTCCAAATTCTTCTTCCTAATATTTAATATTTATTCCTATTCCTAATATTTTTTCTGTTGTGCACAGGGCCTTACAATATTAATACCAAAAATATGCGCATTATTTTTGGAAGCTGTGTGCGTACATGTTTGTGCTGTTTATCTATACAGCTATGGTGCATTTTATTGGGAAACACACATTCCTGATGATATACAATTATTTTTCGTGCTTTAAAAAATTATTATTTTCTTATTACATTTTCTCACTAAAAACGTATGAGTCTGAGAATTCTGTTTATTTTAAGATATTTTTGCATCATTAATGCATAGATGCTAGTGTTTAAAATTTTCAAACGTTTCAATATCCTGATAAACATATGTATAGTTTCCAAAAATAACACACATATTTGTAAAAATTATATATATGTAAAATAGAAAAATTTAGAAATTTGATGTGTGTGTATAAACGGTATGCGTTACGTTATAAGGGCATGTCCTATGTGAACAGATTAACTTGTTATACTGAGAGCATTTATGTTCATCAATAAATCTTTAACGTCGCTCTGAACCTGATCTGAGGTGTTAGATAATGAAAGACGTGAGCAGAAGTTACTCAACATTTCTATCTCAATCTGAGTATTTTTCTCTTGCTTTTGAAAATACACCATTAACATATCAACTACATGACGCATTTCTTCCTTGACTTTAATCATATCTTCTCCACCTTTGCAGTTCTGAAAAAGCTTCAATTTTGTTTGCGCTAATTGCAACGGATTGTAACCATATTTATCTAACAGATGAACATCAGTACCAGCTCCTAAGAGCAATGTCACTACCGATATTTTGCTGGTGACTGCGGCTAGATGCAGCGGCGTGTTACCAATACAATCACGTTGATTCGGGTTTGCTCCATACTCCAGCAATATACGAACCATGTCTGTATAACCTCTGCGTGAGAGAATATAAAAGTTAAACCAGTGTCAAAAAAGCAACTAAATATTATATGGTTGACGGCACGTTAAATACACAATAAAAAAAAAATAAAAGTTAAAGCTTATCATAGTTGTACTATCTTAATTTTATACTAATATTCAGTATTATTAGGACATTTTTACAAAAGTAGATGTGCATAGATACGTTAAAACATTATGAGCAATTCAAATCTTGCATCCAACATCACTAAAATTAACCTCATATTTAACACCACTTTGCCAACTCGAGTAAGTATAAGCTTAGAGTTGCGCACTGCAGTTTTTTCGAACTGTGTGTAATAAATAGATCTACCCATTTGGTCATTCAGTGATAACTCATGAAACAGGTAGATCTACTCGATCAACTGGCAATATGTTATTACTTGTTTAAATCACAAAGGATATGTAACTAAATGCGGTAATAAATAGTTTTAAAAATATATATAGAAGTGTATTTACTATGATCATTTAGATTACCTGCAAGCTGCATGATGAAGTGGAGTTCGCCCTTGTAGATCAAAACAGTTAGGTGATTCACCATTGCTCAAGAGTTCTTCCATCATCATGATATTATTTGATGCAGCGGCTAATCGCATCCTTCGTTCGGTAAGTGATTTTATCCCGTTAATGATTATGGGATTTTTGCGAGCACGAAGATGTGATCTTAATTTATGACAATTTCCTGCATTAAAATTAAAAAACATATAATAAGAAATTATAATCAAAATGGAAAATAACAATACAATCAAAATTGTAACAAAATACTTACTAGTTTTTACAAATTTAACAGGTGAGGTAAGTTTACTATACCATTTTAATCGATCACAATTCCTTGCCTAGAATAACAATATCTTTACATATCTTTACATTCTTATGTTTTTAATTTATAAATCCTATTCTTGATACATAAAAGTCAGGAATAAACTTCCGAAAAGTTATCACCTCCGATTTGGCTGATTTTTAGCTCAAATATTATTTTATCTAGTAAATAATATTCCCAAATAAATTTTTCGCGTAAATGCCCCCTTCACCCCCCCTCAAAGGTAAAACTGTTTTTGTTAATTATTTCAGAAAGAATTTATTGTACGGAAAAAGTTGTCAAACAAAAAATGAAGCTCATAAAAAGCTCTACAAATAAGGTCCTATACATATTTTACCTAACTCCAATATTTTAGTCGTTATCAAAAATCTGGAGGCAGTGTGTTCCGCCGCCCTGCGGGAGGCTCCACCATCAAACAACTATACACATATAGCTTGGATTGAATCTCGCTTTGCGTAGAAATTCCCACGTGGGTAAACCCACGTGGAACCCCGTTTCGCGTGGAAAGTGTATGCGTGGATGCCGCCCCTCCTACGGGGGCTTTTACAAGTTTTTTGATAATAATGATTAAAATATTGGAGTTAAGTAAAATATGTATAGGACCTTATTTGTAGAGCTTTTTATGAGCTTCATTTTTTGTTTGACAACTTTTTCCGTACAATGAATACTTTCTGAAATAATTAACAAAAACAGTTTTACCTTTGATGGAGGCGAGGGCACTGGGGGGTGAAAGGGGCATTTGCGCCAAAAATCCACGTGGGAATATTATTTACTAGACAGAACATTATTTACTAAAATAAGTATTTAGGCTAAATATCAGCTAAATCAGAGATGATAGCTTTTCGGAAGTCCATCCAAAGTCAGATTCAGTTAAAAGTTGAATTAAATTAGTAGAGATGAAAGAAATAGTTTGTAGTGGAGTATATTTTATACTCCACTACAAATTTTCACTCATGAATATTTATACTATGATTGGCTTTCTAAAACCACAATGATTAAAATCATAAAATGCATCATTGCTGCCAATTTTTAATTATGACTTAAGAAAATCAGTCTTGATTTAAGATTTGTATTAGCTTAAAGGTTCTATTGAACTTGAAGATGCCTTTTTGTATTACATTTTATTTGGTCCTTATGTTTATATTCAAAATAATATTTCCATTATATTTACCTCACTACAACAGTTCATTGGTAATGTTAGCTTTCCAGAATTTGGTGATATCAAATTACTGTCTAATGAATTTCCTTTGTTCTCATAATTATAATTCTCCAGTTGCAGATCTCCACACCAGCTGAATCCTACATGACTCGGCCATTTAATGTTATCCATGTCGATAGAAAAATTAGTAACGTTGTTATTGTTATTGTTATTGTTGTTGTTGTTGTTATTATTGTTGTTAACGACCTGATTAGCAGCATGCTGTTGACCATCATGCTGAACAAGTTCGAACAAGATCGAACTATCATTCGAGTCGTTTCCAGTTTCTACTCCCGAGTCTACCGACGTCATGTTTACATTCGAATACGCAACTAATAATCGAGGAACTATTTCACATTCACATAAATCTGGAAGTTCGTCACGATATGTAAACCACGTTTAGATATAAATTGCAAATAACAAAAAGTCGTTCTTTGTTAGCTCGCACATCTACACCGTTACAATATCTCATGAACATAGAGAATTAGATAGAGTGGAACACTCCGTACTCTATGCGCTTACATTTTAGTAAATTTTCTAGTAAATCTAGAAAGTTATAGCGATTTTGAGTGAACGGACCAAGGTTGATTAATGACGTCATTGTATCGTCTCCGCCAATAAAAAACTTGAAACGATTGGTGGTTTAGTACAGTCAGAGAGAAACCTGAGAGGGGCCATGCCATTGTTTTTCGTACGACGCTTTCTCTAGGCCGTACAGTAGCGCTAACTGGATCCATTTTTTGAGCCGGCGGAACTACATGGCCAGATCCACTTTTCGCTATGGTAAAACGGCCGATTGGTGTATGTCTGTGCTAGATCCATAATTGTGGATCTGGCCATGTAGTTCCGCCGGCTCGAAAAATGGATCCAGTTAGCGCTACTGTACGGCCTAGAGAAAGCGTCGTACGAAAAACAATGGTGGGCCCCTCTCAGGCTTTTCTCTGGTGATACATACATTAGAGAAAAATAAAAACACATTTTAAAAATCAAAGAGTAACAATAACATCATCAATATTATTATTATTAACATTTGTTATATTTAAGAAAAATAAATAAGCTAGAAATGCAACTAAAACGAATCTGCCTATCGTGCACACCACCAGATTTAAAACGCAAGCGTCGAAACTTTATTTTTTATTGATTTTTCAGAAAATAATAATTTTTTTAAATGAACGGACATTAAACTAACGGACATATCTTTTTACTAGACTAAAACACTTTACTTTTATTTTTTGTTAACAAAATTTAATTTAATTTTTAATCTAAATAAAACATAACGTTTTATAATTTTTTTTTTAATTATGACACGTTGGGGGGGGGTATAATATAAGATATATTATTAAACTTGTCTTCAAAAAACTGTTATTATAATAATTAATAGAATAAATAATAACGAATAACGAAATAATAATTAATGGAATGAATAATAATGAATCATTTATATACAAATTTATAACTATAAAAATTAATTTTTTGTAATTTTTATTCTTTATTACCTCAATTCAATTTTTATTAAATATAAATCAACATTCACAAATAAATAAACATTCAAGCATCGAGTATCTATCTATCATAAAAGAAGAAATTTTGCGCAATTGAGTTACTTAAAATTGGTAATAGAAAATGGAAAATACAAATTATATCTCAATAAATAAGAATTGTGTAACATAAATTTCGCATTGTACATCGATTAAATCGCGCATTTCAAAAGATTTATTTCATCGAAATTTATTGCACGGGCAGCCGTGTTCACGCAAAGCGACGTGTTTCGTGACATTTTCATTGCGTGGGCATTTATTAATTAAATTTTTATTCTTATATTTATTCATTTGTGTTATAATACGAAATAGAAAAACGCTCAAAAAGCTTTAAAACGCGGAATTTTAATCAAGTAAAATTAATTTTTATATTGGATCACGCTGACAAATCTACAGATAAAAATTTTAAAAATACGATACGATACAAAATACGATAGTAGGCGAAAAATAAAATAGTAAATTATTTATCAAAATTAAAATTTTGAACGCCAAAGAATATCTTATAATGTGGAAAATATGGTATATTATATTAGGAATTTCGACGCTGATTCACGGCATGGGGGGGGGGTTGTTTACGTTCGCTCTGTGACCTACGTATTTTATATCCTCTCTTCCTCACTCTCACACTTTCTCTCTTGCACACACTGATCGGCATGTATACATTCCTTTCCCTACTTCTTCCAAATAGTACTTTTCCCAATTTGATCTTATCCTTGAGCTTGAGCTAAATTTTACTATTTGCACGGCGGCACTTGAACGAGACAGACCGTTTCGCGTATCGGCGCGTTATCCCCCCTACTTCAATTCTTATTACTCCTTACAATTTTCCACCTTCCTCTCCCTCCCAATCGTTACCTGTTGCGTACGCTTTATCTTTTACACACACACACACACACATTAAAATATATTTTTTTTTTAATACATAAAAAATATTTCGTATTGTGTTAATTGCAGAGAAAACCAGACTTACACATAGCGTTTGGGGATTGTTTTGGTCGCGGCGTACGCGCTGTTTACGCATTCCATACTTTCGCTATCTCTTTCTTTTCTATCATACATTATCCTGCTTCGAATTCCCTACGTATTACTTCTGCGCGTGTTATCTTCTAGGCCTGCGCAAAGTCCTTGAGGTATCCTGTGGTATTTTGCCCCTTACCAGTCGCACGGCGGCACTCGTACGGATTGGTTGGTCCACATCATCCCTCCCTCTACCACTCTTACTACTTTCCACAGTTTTCCACCCTCTTCCCCCTTTTCCATCATTACCTGTTGCGTACATAGGGCTTGTTCGTTTTAGCTACACTGGGGCTGCTCTAGGTCTGCTCTACACAGGATAATACAGGACAGATAAATAGTTTGTCCTGTATTATCTTGTTTAGAGCAGACCCAGAGCTGCCCCAGTGCAGCTAAAACGAACAAGCCCATATTGTTCGGCACGGAGTGTCGAACGCGTATTCCGTGCGACAAGCGATATCCGAGTTATACCTTTGTCATTATACGACAAAATCGCGTCAGGAGTGTGTAAAATACCGTGTGATCGTCGTAATAAATACGCGTCGGGAGTGTCGTTAATGCCGAGAGTTATAGCGAATCTATAGATGAACGCATTTTTGCTGTATGACAAATATTGGGACACGATTTTTTTTGACTTTAGGCTTGGCTCGGGGGAGGGAAAGGTCGGTTTCAATCATAAAATCTCCACTACGGCAGGGCAATCTTCGGTTCTACGTGCAGCGCGCTAGTTGTACAGATAGCCGGACTGTCGAAGGTAGTCGAGGACGGCTACCGGAGTTAGTCAAACGCTACCGATTGCTTTTCAGATGTCTTGTATCTAGTCGGTTGATTGGATGACTAATCACCTCATCTTCTTCGAGCTTATCTTTGCCTTCTGTTTTGAGAGAATCGTGCCCCAATTGGTAAATGTGGTCATCTGAAACGCGGACGGAATTCGCGCGTAACGTCACAGCTTGGACAATTCGATTCGATTCGCCTGTGATGTCGGGAGTGCCGTTTTAAGTATCGCGCGATTTTCGTATTCAGGTACGCATGCGAGCAATGCGCCGCGAACGCGTGAGATTCAATGTGAGTGCTTCGAAGGACCACTGAGAGGAGGAGGAGGCTCAGGAGGAGCATCGGGCGCCAGCGGAGCAACTTTACGGTAAGCAATAATTCATTTATTTGTTATTCGCAAAATATTACATATAAAATATTATATAATGTAGCGGATATAAAATATTTAAAATACTTTAAATATTTAGTAAAATATTTATAATAGTAAATTAATATTTACCATTTTTAGAAATTTTTTACATATTATTATTTTAACTAATTAAACTTTTTTCTTTATTCAAAAAATATATTTTTGAAAATTTTAATTCTTTGTTTAGACGTGTGCATAAATAAACGAATATAAAGTTTAATGTGCGCAGTAATTATTTTATAAATATTTATTATTTCAAACACTAATTTGCATTTATTTTTTTATTTCACAGATCAACTTTGTGCGCGTAATCAGTGCTACAAAATATATTCGTTCCGTCGTATAGTATAACAAAATGCGCGTCGGGAGTGCCGTTAATGCCGAGAGTTATAGCGAATCTATAGATGAACGCATTTTTGCTGTATGACAAATATTGGGACACGATTTTTTTTGACTTTAGGCTTGGCTCGGGGGAGGGAAAGGTCGGTTTCAATCATAAAATCTCGACTACGGCAGGGCAATCTTCGGTTCTACGTGCAGCGCGCTAGTTGTACAGATAGCCGGACTGTCAAAGGTAGTCGAGGACGGCTACCGGAGTTAGTCAAACGCTACCGATTGCTTTTCAGATGTCTTGTATCTAGTCGGTTGATTGGATGACTAATCACCTCATCTTCTTCAAGCTTATCTTTGCCTTCTGTTTTGAGAGAATCGTGCCCCAATTGGTAAATGTGGTCGTCTGAAACGCGGACGGAATTCGCGCGTAACGTCACAGCTTGGACAATTCGGTTCGATTCGCCTGTGATGTCGGGAGTGCCGTTTTAAGTATCGCGCGATTTTCGTATTCAGGTTAGGTACGCATGCGAGCAATGCATGCGCCGCGAACGCGTGAGATTCAATGTGAGTGCTTCGAAGGACCACTGAGAGGAGGAGGAGGCTGAGGAGGAGCATCGGGCGCCGGCGGAGCAACTTTACGGTAAGCAATAATTTATTTATTTGTTGAAAATATTGTACATTAAAATATTTGAAAGACAAAATATTCACATTAGTTAATATTTATCATTATTAGAATTTATTCGCATATTTTTTTACTTTTTATTTAAATAATTAAACTTTTTTAATAATTCTTTTATTACATATTTGCTTAGAAAACGAATTAAAAGTTCAATGTACTCAATATTTTTTATGATTTCACAAATATTTCATATTGTGAACGCTGCTATAATTTTGATTTATTTCGTGTTTTACAGATCAACTATGCAGATCAACAGAACGACAACTCCGCTGCTGCGCATCGATCGGTGAGTTAGTTTAATTTGTCTTTTATTATTAAGATAATGGATCAAATAATGGTGTAAAAATATATAAACGCGAGACACTTTGCAGGTCGTATAATTTTTATTGCCTTATAGTAGTTATATCAAAATTTTATTCTTTTGTATTTTTTAAAAGTATTTTGAGTTGTACGTGCATTTGTTTTTAAAAGAACGAAGTACTTATTTTTTTAGTTAATTTATATTAAATTTAATTATGTGTTACTAATACATTAAAAAAAAGCAAAGTGTTTCTAATTTTGATTTTGATTGAGCCCGAAGTTGAAGCAACTTTCATCAGCCTAATAGCCCTTTGAATCCATATATATTAAATATTAATCATATAATATTAAAAATATAATCATACACCAGAATACTTTGAATAAAATTATAAAAGGTACACTATTTCTTCGATTCATTATCTTAAAATGGATAGGCTAGGACTTAGATGCGTTGATGAATATTTAATCCTGGAATATTTCCTAAATGTATTTCATGATTGACAGATCAGAACAAAATATATTGAATTATTCAGAGAGTTTGTAGAATTTTTTGATGACAGAATTGAAAACAATTTTTATATGTTTATATATCTTTATTTAATAATGTATGCACAAGTTGTTAAAGATGGCCAAAAGTTGTCGAAAACAATGGTGCATATATTACTGAACAAAGATGACTCTAAACATATAAAAATAGTTTTCAATTTTATTATAAAAATTATTACAAATTTTTTAAATAACCTAATATATTTTTATTCTGAATAATGTACTTATGTTTATATATTTATTTATATTTTTTTTATATAAGAAAAAATAGAAGAAAAAAAATATTTAAAAAAAAAGATTATACATAAAATAAAAGATAAAACTTGTTAATACATAGAAAAAAAGTATTTGCTGCCGCAGTAAATTTTATATAAGCTATCGTAGCAAAATTTCTTACAGTTGATTATTATTTGAACAGCAAAGAGATTTGTTATAGATAATAATTTTATTTACCGAAATTAGTTTTTAAATCTGCAAATTATATTGCTAATATATAATAAGAAATTTATTTTTATCTTATTATCAAAGTTTGTATTAATGGCGACAATTCATTGCAATAGTAAAATAAATTTATTAAAAATTAATTATTTTGTTGTAACAGCGAATTTTAACTTGTTTTCTCATCTCAAAATTTGTCGATTTTTTGAACAAACCAGATTTGTTGCATATTGAATAATCTGTAAAAGTAGTTACAATAGCGAAATTTTATCGCTAACATATTTAACATGCACTAGCAACGATTATTTTATTGCGATAGCAAAATTTCTTTTCTGTGTGTAAATGTGTACTTTCATTTCTTCCTTCCCTACGGTAAGTGGTTTATTTTTTTATATCTTTCCAGGATTAAATATTATAAATTGGCGTTGAAAAGCAAAAGTAAGAAAATTTTTAAATACATATGTACCACAAATGTATCACAAATTTAAATTAAAAATGAAAAAGAAAATTCTTTTACACAAACGTAAATATATTAATGAATTATGATATATTTGAAATAATTTATTTAATAAAAAAGGAGTGCATTTTTTATTAACAATTTATTTACAATTTTGAAATATATATTTATTCTTGCTATACGTCAATTTCTTCGCAATCTTTCCTAGCTTACCCATGCATCCGTGGTCCTATGGCTTAACACTAAAACACTAGAACTATCAAAGCGGTCAAAATAACCGGTTTATTCATTTTAGAATAATTATTTAAATTTATAATGTATTTTTTGAGATTTTTTTCTGTGACTTGTGTTGCATTGTGTTAAGTAATTAAATTGATTAATGTATTTTTTCTCTTTATCACCTTTTAAAAAGAAAGAAAAAAGAAATAAAAATTGGTATATGTTAATCGTCGGTAGTTCTAGTGTTGATCCCATGGTTGAGCGCGGAAATTCGAAATTCGTGGTCCCGTCGATGATGGTCGAGCACAGATCTCGAAACAACGTTGATACGATCGATCATTGAATAATGATCGACTATCAACAAAAATTTCGGACGCAACTAGCGGAAACTGAGCTGAGCTCTGCGCTAGCGTCCTGTGAGAAACACCAAGGTAGTAGCTCTCAGATTTTGGATGCAAATAGCGGTAACTGAGCCGAGCTCTGCGCAAAAGCATCCTGCGAAAAACTTTCTCGAAATTCAGATACAAATGGCGGTAACTGAGTCGAGCTTTGCGCTAAAGCATCCTGCGAAAAACTCCCCCCCGAATTTCAGATGCAAATGGCGGTAACTGAGCCGAGCTCTGCGCTAAAGCATCCCGCGGAAAATTTTTTGTACGAACTCTTAGGTATAGAATTTCTAATTAGGTAGGATTTTAAAACTTCTTATTACTTCTATATTGTATTTTTTTTTTTAATTTTTTGCTGTTGATAAACTTTGGAACTTCTGCTTTGGCAGTTAGTTTTTAGTTTATTGATGACAAAAATAATGATAAAACTTCGGGTGGGCAAACAGCAAGATTCTCTTTCAAAAAACGAAAGATGTTTCTTGCGTAAATTATGAAAAAGTTTGACGTTTAGACGTTTAAATGTTTAGATTAATAAATTTCACTAATAAAATATTACTACTTTTTGAATTATAAGAGATACTTTCGATTATACATAAAAAATCGTATTGTTCAGCTCTTTTTAACTAAAATATTTTGCATTATACATAAAACTTTTGAACGTTTAAATGATTTTATTGACATATTATTGACATATTGGCATATTATTTTTATTTTGTATTATCTTGTATATTATTTCGATGGAATACAGGATAATATATTAAGAAAAATTGTAATAAGCTAAATGTCCCAATGGCTGTGGATATGTCTCAATCTCCGAAAATATATAAACAAAATAATTTTTTAATATTCATAAATATAATGTCCGGAAACTGTGGTATATTTACGTATCCAATTATTTTTGCAAATATTTAATATCGTCGTTTAATAAATACAAATTTTGGTTTTAAATTTCCGCGAAGTAAATTTTAATTTTTATTATATAATATTAAAAATATTGTTTTCATAGAAAACATCACATCTTTAATAATAGTTAATTTTTAAATATATTGCCACTGGAACATTTCTCTTAAATATTGTAAACTTGTAAAAATCTTTTTCTCATTTGTACAAAATATTGTATTAATATATTGTATATTATATTGTATATTATATATTATATTATATAATTGTATATTGTATTACATATATATGTATGTATATCACATTATTGCATCTGTATGCAGCATTGTTGTGTATATGTCTTCTTCATTGTATATGTTTTCTGAATTTAATATTATTTATTGTATACTATTATTATATTGTATTTTGCTCGACAAACAATGTATTTTATTTTACAACATTTTTTAATTTCTCTTTCCATTGAAAGAAAGAAAATGATTGTACCAGAGAGAAACCTGAGAGGGGTCACGCTGCCGTTTTTCGTAAGACGCTTTTTCTAGGCCGTACAATAGCGGCGCGTACATCCATTTTACAGCCTGCCTGGAACTACATGGCCACATCTATTTTCCGGGATGATAAAAGAGCCCTGGTTGGTTCATGTCCGTGTTACATCCATTTTCCGGGATGGTAAGAGTCATGGTTGGTTCATGTCCGTGTTACATCCACAATTTATTGAACAGAAATACGTCTCGCATATAGATATAATTTATATAAATACAATTTATAACATATAGATATAATTTACATCTATATGCGAGACGTATTTCTGTTCAATAAATTGTGGATGTAACATGGACATGAACCAACCAGGGCTCTTTTACCATCCCGGAAAATGGATGTGGCCATGTAGTTCCAGGCAGGCTGTAAAATGGATGTACGCGCCGCTAGTGTACAGCCTAGAAAAAGCATCTTACGAAAAACGGCAGCGTGGCCTTTCTCAGGCTTCTCTCCGGTACAGTATAGAAGTCTGCAAGAAATTTGTTGTCTATGGTATAAATGGGATAACATAACCCAATCTATTTATATTATATATAATTGAAGATTCAAAATAGAATGTTTGCAATTTTGTGTATGATAATTGTAAAAAGAGTGATCATTTAGCGATAAAAATATAAATAATATATTATAAAAACATAAAATCATTACCTTTGTGGATTCTTAAATTAATTATAAGGTATAAGAATGAAGAAAGTAGAATTAAATGATTCTAATCTCATAGAGGCGACGAAAAGTGAGTTTTCATCTATCAGTAAGATTCAATTTAGATTTAAATTATAAGAATATTTACTTTTATACCGATTTCAATAAAACTTTGAAAAGTTGTAAACTACTTTTTTTAATAGAGCGTATTTTTATTGTAATTTATGATTGTAAAAATGTATTATATATTTTTGGAGAGATTTAGTAAAGTTATAATTTGCGCTATATTAATATAAATTAATTACAGGATTATCCTTATCTAAATCAGTTCAAAAGAAAAATTTGACAGGAATTAAACGTCTTGTAAGTGATTTAGTCTTAAATATACATGCAAATATACAGCAATGGAACAATCTCAATGCTCAAGGACTTACCTATATAAAAGATATAACACAGAAAAGACGTGACAAAAAATATTTTTTAATTCTGCAAGATCTATGTGTCAACTTGGGCAACATTTGTAATAGGATGGTAAATGCTTTCTTGAAGTATTTTTATACTATATTATATCATCTACAATTTTATGAATATTAGTTTTGTGAGAATGTCAACTAACTTTAGATTTAAGTTCCTTAAATTTTAAAATTTTTATAATGTTATATATGAACTTATTGACATAAATAATTGAAATAAATGATTTTATAGGATAACATAGTTGAAAATTTGGATCAAATTAAACATCAATTAACAGCAGCAAAGATTTTACAAAAAAGTACAGATAAATTGTTTCTAACATGGCCAGTGACTAGATTTGGTAAACAACATTTTATTTGTATTTAATATATCAGCGTTTTGTGTGAACAGATTGTGATCAATCCAATCGATTAATGATATCATTGCATTGTTTCCATTAGTAAAAGACTTGAATTTACAATAAAATAATGATTAATTGATCCAGGATAGATCCAAATTCGTTGATGGACGCATCAAAATTTGTTCTCTCAAAAACGCTATATATTACTTTCTCATAATTAAAATAGATAGCAATAGCAGTACAATTTTTTAGTAAAATTATATTACTATGTGTGTTTTAAACGTTTAGAGGAAGTAGCAGAATCTATACATGAAGTATATTGTAAGGAAGCTAAATTGAAACGCATTATACTTGAAAATGTTGCTCACAAAACTTCGGAATCTTGGAAGGTGCTTTTTCTTACAGCATGGGTGCATCAACCTTTCTTACATGACCATGTAAAATTATTATTAGATGTGATGCTTCTTGAAATTAATTACAAAAAATGAAAGTTTCTAATATACATTTTTTTATTGTGATATAGTTAAAAAAAATAAAGCAACTTTTTATCATTTTGCGTGACTATCCAGTTGCGTGGACGGATAACATTATTACATACATGAAATGTTATGATTAATATTGTATACTAAACATTGTTTTACTAGCAAAAAAATATTTTGTTTAATCATTAGTTGTCACTTTGTAAAATAGAAAAGATTTCTGTTGCATATCAATCTTTTAAGGAATATAAAAGCTGTTTTTCCATTAAAATAATAATATTAGTTTTTCAATAAAAATAATAATATTATCGAATGTACATGGAATTGTTAATTTGAAGATAAAATAAAATTATGGAAGAAAAGATTAAAAATATTAATATTATGACTTAAATAAATGAAGCATATGCACAAAAACTATTTTATTATTATAGTATATTTTTTTCTAACATAAATATTCACACATTATAAGTGTATTATATACATCAAAATGTCGTAAATTATTTGTATTGTTTTACGTCTCTATTACTTGTAGAATGATATACATTATGTATATCAGTTATCTATAAAGATAACATTATAGCTATAATAATATATCGTAAATTTTATGACGTATTTATAATTATTTACAAAAATTTTCTTACATATACAAACTAAGGTGAAAAACAGAGTATAATCGGGAATAAGAAATTATGTGTATAAAAATTAGTCGAAAATATTTTCATACCAGGCTTTATTTTTTTAGACAACTAATTAAAAAATTTGAAACAAAAGTGAGCGTTATATTCTCAATACACAACTCTTTCAATTTGCATGATTTTAAATTACTTTTTCGAATAAAATGCTATATTTTTTTATTTATCTATTGATAGTAGTCATTATTGAAGTAAATTAGAAAATATATGACCAAAACGAACATTGTTAAGTGCGCGTATATGCGACAAATATTCAAAGTTACGTTTCTTGAAATGCCACCTTGTATACAAATATTTTATTCTATATTCCTGATTTTTTTTGTGTAAAATCATCCATTTGCCGGTTGTACTATCAATTCAGAGCATCTAGTATATAAACCACACATAACGAAAATGATTTTACAAAAAAAAGTTTAAAATATAACCACTTGGGATTTACAACTCTAATATTGAATAAATCATTAAAAAATAATATATAGTACAATAAACGTTGATAACAGTTTATAGCAGTTAGGAAGTGTATTGATTGTGCTCAGATAACACATTAATTCTTAAAAAATTGTTTTACTGGATCCATAAGTACACCAATCATACAGACATCTTACTTAAAGTGGCATAATTATTGAGCTTTCTGAACACAATCATTGTTTCATGAATATAAAACTTCCCAGATGGGGATTGTTCTAATGAAACAATTGATTATCCATCATTATCCTAGAATGCCCAGAGTAAGCCAATTTATTTCCTCGTTACCGTGTTAGTGTTAAGAGAGTGCGACTTTTGTTTTCACAATTTGAAAATTTTTTTAAATTTTCAAATTAATACGTTTTATTTCTAAAAAAATGCACTTTATTTATTCTGAGGTACTTTGACAAGAACTGTTCTGGTACCCTCAACATCGGAAATATTGATTTTCAATTCGTTAGTAAGAGCTTCGAGTTTATCCACCACTTTGGCCGTCTTCTGTCCGCCTGGATTTGGCGGCGGCCACACGTCGTCCAATGGTGGCTCGATGTACTTCCCATTCGTCATCGCGAGGTCTGGTTTTAAGCCAAGTGTTCCTCCCACGTAATTCATAGAAGAAATGTACTTGGGTGTAACTTCATTGTCAATCCGGGGACGTTTGTAGAGAGGCATTTGCATTACTGGGCTGTAATCATGATCCAGAAGGCCTTCAACCTCCTGCAATAATTCTTCGCCATACTGCTGTAACTCCTCATCCATTAGTTGCTTCGTATAGAGTAAGGTTCTCGAGCGGCCTAAAATATTACAATAATTGTTCCATAATCGAATACATCTTTGTACAAATCATATTGCTATAACAATTTTGCTTGTATATTTTTAAAACAATAAATTTTAGTATATAAAATCCTTATTAGAAGAATCGATATACGCGATTATCTCACTTTAGCCACACATACAATTTTGCGTATATTCTTACCAATGTTTGCAACTTATGCAACAACAATGTTGTTGTCAGTCTATCAAAATGTGTATATTTATTATTATGCTATGCTGTTCATAAAATGTGGATAATCAATAACGAAGTGAGGTAGAATGAAGAAAAACAAACACTCTATGATAAATATTCTTTTAACAAAAGAATAACGAAATTTACCCGCCAGTGATGTTTTCTCCGGTTGCTCCTGCTCTTGTTGCATCAGATCATTGTTATTATTATTGGAGTGTGATCGCAGGTTCGGCACAGCAACGAGAGCTAATGAAAGCAGTAAGACCATCAGGCAAGTGGCTGGCTGAGCACTCTTGTTGCCCTTTTGTATGAGTGCTTGTAATCTCTTTAACTGACCAGCCAGACTTTGATTCTGCGACTGTAAGACTTTGATTCGTTTCAGCAAAGTTATATTTTCTTCCGTGCATTGTTTCACGCGATCTTCCAAGCCGTCCACGTATTCCTTTTTTCTCTTACGAGAATCCTGTGCGGATATCTTGTTGCGGATCTTGCGTCTGATTCTCTTTAATTCACGCTCTTCGTGTTTCGTCAGCGGATAACGACTGGGCAATGTGATGCCCTCTTTTTGCAACAGTCGCTTTTCCTCGGCACTTAGCTTCAGTCTTGGATAAGGCGAGTCCGTTTCCGATGGCACCTCGTCACTGGAGTTGCAACCTTTGTCGCTACTAGAATCTTCTTGCTTAATAGTCATCTAATTAGACAATATAAATATTTTTATTTATTTATTGAACTGCCTACTCATTAATTTTATATATAATTAATTATACATGCACACGCGTGCGCGCACATACACATGTATATTTTTTGTTAGCATTCTTTTCTAATGTAGTTTTTTTTAAACTTGCTTGTTAAAATTGAATTGAATTATATATATATATATACAATGTGTACGTGTATATGAGCGTGTGCATGTGTATGCCTCCATCACGTTGCATACTTTACGCACCTGAATAGGTTTATTGATAATATTTGCCTGATTGATTTTGAAATTCTTTAGATTTTTTGCTTGTGTAGCGGTCATGATTTTAATAGTTCGGACTTTCTTCATGTTTTTGAAGTTTACTGGCAAAAGAATTGATCGCGGATTATCAGAACCCACTGGAGTGACGCGTATCAGTTGTTGAACGTTTCGTTTTCCATTGCATGTGAAATTGCGAACATTCACAATGTTCTCTTGTGGCATAACATGCACTTGCTGTTTAGATGCTGGATCTGTAACATAAAAATTTCTGCATTATTACTATACTGTTGAATTCTCCTCATTATTTCCAGAATATTTAATTAACATTTCTACCAATTAGAGAGTCATTACATATAATGTAGTTATAAACTCAGAAGTAATCGATGTAATAAAATCATTAATCACCAATATCAATCGGCTGTTCTGCGGCGACAACAGTGTTGATATTTGGCATAGTGTTGTTCGGCGTTACAACGGCAACCAAAGTTTGTTCGTAATCCATCTCTTCGGCAACGTCAGTGGCTGGTGAACCGACGTTAGAGCTCATAATAGATCTAACCGGACTGTCTACACTGCCCAAAGACGGACTAGCAGCAGGCTCAAAATCTACGAAATTTTGTGGGCTGTTCAAATCGAAGTTGCTGATTTCAATCTGTTCTTCCTCATTGTTGTCCGCTCTCAACAAGAATGGACTCAACTGCTGTTCGTAAGAAGGACTTAGCATGCTAGAAAGCCCGCTGTCCGACGAAGAAGACGGACTTGTTTTCAGATCCTTGCCAATCAAATTGAAATCAAGTTGTGAATCTTCCATCTTTAAGATTGAAGACAACAAGTCATCGGAATTTGTCGGGCATTCCTCCGTCTAAAATATTATAAAAATCATATGTAACCTTTTTGTGTACAATTTTCCTCTATCAACAAATACGACTTCATTCTTGAGTTCATTGCATAGGTTGTTTCTATCTCATTTCTCGCACAAAATTTTCGTCAAAACTTTGAACAACATTTTGAAAAGACATCCAACATACGAGAACTATTACATTTATATTTCCTCTCAATAATATTAATATTTAGCAGAAAAAATTAGTTTTCCTTTCGAAGTTAATATATAATAATAATCTGATATCTTAATTGAAAAATATTACACAGAAAATAATAATTACTATTAATAAATTTATATCAGAGCATGCGGTGTAGAGCTAAAGACAATAAATTGGTCACGAAGAGTTCCGTAAACTAACGGTATCCTTTCGAAGGCCATTTGCTGCGTGATGACCATGTCCGCGGCTGTACCGGTTCGAACATATTCGAAAAAGAATAAAAAAATATTTCGACAATAAAATCTGCAAAAATGTTCGATGCTATCATATAACATCTATCACATGCGGATATTTACAAATAAATCACAAACAAAAACTGTCATATGAAAAAATATTAATAAAAGGCTGTTTTTTGTTATGCCAAAAAATTCATTTAAAGTTTTTCAGTTTATTGTTAGTTAATTGCAGACAAGCACAATATCGTACAACGCTCATTTTAACGGTTTAGCACAATTATGCACGTGGGCAGTTAGTACCATATGTTAATTTTTTGAGATCGAAAAAACGATTTTAATAATATTAAGTTATATTTAGCCTCCTTAGCATCTAATCTGCATTAATCTACATAATATTATTGAGATAAAATACAAAATTTAAAAGAACAACGGCAATGTTTGAATGTTTAAAGTATTCCATTCGTCGAAAAACATCGTTAACATGTCGCAAGTGAATCTCTATCTGTAGTACTCTGTTTTAAAATAAAATAAATTGACTAAAATAAATCACTAAGATATAATTAAATATCTATATAATGTACGAAAAAATAAAAAAGTCCTAACTGGTCAAAAACTGAGTTGTCAAAAAATATGCCCGATCTCTAATATCAGTTTTGATAAAATTGCTTTTGAAAAATATATTATCCGCATTCGGCAATATTGTTGATTTTATTCTCGATATAATGTTTTGACATAACAAATTGTAAAACAAATTTTTCGAAGACAAATTTTAGAAAAATTTATTCTTTATTACCTAACGTCATCAATATTGTCGGAATAACATTGCGCGATCGCGATATTACGAATTGAAACATAACAATATTGAAACATAACTAAATATATTTATTTAATTAATAGTTAAATTAAGAAAACATAAGTAAATGAATGGAATTTCGCTCCTGATAGCACAGCACGCCGGCGTACCACGTGCGCGTCCATTTCCACCATATGTTACATAGATATGATAAGATTTATCAATAAAATGTATATTTAGTTCTTATAATGAAATGAAATTGTTATCAAACTCATTGAAAGTATGATTTTAGATAGTAACGATAATTATTAATCGTATTATTACGACATTTAACAGGATTTATGACAATAAATAATGCTTTTTACGCACAGAGAAAAGAATTATTCTAACATGATTAATTTAACTTGTCGAATTCGTGCAAAAACTTATGTTTAATTTGATAATATTGCATAACAAGTACGTAGTTATTGCGCTTTATAAATGTTACTCTTTTTTTACTTGAAAGAAATATTTTAAATTAAAAGTATGTTCAAGTGAGGTTTCTTATATTCGATTGCTTACTCTTTATTTACTATGAAGAAATACGTTAAATGAGAAATGGAACGTAATGAAATACAGTAAATCTTTTAGTGATTCTTAGCAGTGTTTAAGCAAGATGCACAGTAACAGGCTACAATATATTTTCGATAATGTTAATTGTCGAGCTCATAGAAAGTCGTATATAACAATTCTAATTCAAGAAATTAAATAATGCAACGCATCCTTTTCTATCATAGTTATACTATACAGAGTATTTAATGTAAGTTAACATAAAGTTAACCATAAACTTAAATAAGTAACAAATTTTGAAAAATTTGAATCCTATAAACTGCTACATTGTTCAGATATATGGTAATATGAAATAGTGACATGTGATAATACTAAATAGAAAAGTTTTTAATTATAATTTTGATATTTTATTAAATAAATTGATCGATAGTCAATATTTCTATGTCAAACGGATGTTTTTGTAGTATCACGAGCAATAATATACTCTATAATTTAAAGAATCACTGACAATGCGATGTGGCATGGCAGTGCAACATGCGTGTCAGAAGTTCACAGATGGGATAACAAAAAGTGAGTAAACCGGAGCTTACCGCTATGACGTCGTCGTTATAATTGTGATCGACGAACAGCTCATTCTTAATGTCTTCCTTGAAAAACGTTTCATCCAGTAAATCAAGCAGATTCATGTCCGACATCATTGCCACACATAGAGGTTGCAGTTAGGCGTAACCACAAACTGTCACTACTATGCCACCATTAAAAGAAGCACTAATAATGAGATCGTTGAAGTACTTAGTATTCGGTGATATGTGCGAATCGTCGCCAATAGCCGCCGATTGATGTAAAGTTGTAATGTAAAGTAACAGCGAGGATTAACTATGACCTTCTCCTCGCCCCACCCTAAAGCATATTGTCCGAACCGCGTGGAGAAATTGGTTCGCACTTTCGAAAACTTTTCACGATATTTTTACATTTCAACACTCAATACTGTGTGGAAATAACTACATGTTAGATACTGAAACAAGAAACTGACGGAATTACACTCTATTTGTGAAAACTGTGCAACGCTAGAGACCGGACTGCCAACGTGGCACAGCATGTAGCAGCGAGATACGTATGTGTGAGTGGTGCGTGTGTGTATGTGGTATATCTCATTGCTGCAGTTCTATATAGATATAAAACTTCGTAACAGCAGAGTGTAAGTACTTTACGGATGACAGGAATGACGGCCAAATCCGGAACGAGTTTGGAGACCTCGTGTGAAGAAAGTACGAAACTTTAGAGTCAAAGTCGATAAAGAAGTTTAACATCGATAAAGAAGTTCACTGTTTTATGGTTTGTCCGACATATGCGTAATGCATGAATCTAACGCAAAAACCATCAGATCAAAGGAGACTCTTGGGACTCTTGGGACTCTTGGGACTCTTGGGATCAGCTGATAGTGTATCCTATTTGGCTAGCGTGTTCCAGCAAAAGATCAATCTCAAAATGTACAAAATGATATCTAGGACATGTTTACGAGAAAGCATAAATGCGTTGGCGCCTTTAAAACGTACTGCGATACAACGGGGTCTCGTTAAAGCAGAAAAGAGCGTTGATAAGCCAGGCAAGGTGGCTAACCTCAAAAAATACTGGTTTGGCAGATACATAAATTACATCAAGAATTATGAGCGCACACTGGAACAGAAATTTCCGCGTACGATGCAGCTGTATCGCGTGTTCAGCGTCGGCAGCAAAGATGTGTACACGGACTTGAAAAGGTTCGTTTCTGCGATAAAGAAACAAGGATTAAACGGCGTGGATAGCTTGACGCGAGAGGAGTTGCAGTTGATGTACACGATGCCGAAAGACCTGCGAAAACTGTCACCATTGTTTCTGCTGTCGGCTATTCCGTTTACAAATTACATTATTTTTCCCTTAGCTGTTTACTTTCCGCGCTACCTATTGACATCTCACTATTGGACACTGCAGCAGAGGCTAGAGTTCATGCTATCTGATCATAAAAAGAGATTAAAGCATAATCGATCGCTATTCAGATGCATGCAGGCGGAACTTAAGACAATCAAGGATCAAACGCTCAAAATAAAGTGGCGAGATGCTATAGCTTGTCTGGGAAGCGGCACACATCCAACTACTAAGAATATTATAGCTTGTTCTGAGCTCTTTTCAGGCCCACCATATTCTCTTGATAATCTTAAAAGAAAACACATGGTGAGATTAGATGTATTAATTATAACTGACTGATGTTTTATTAAAAAAATTGTTCTATAAATTATATGCAAGTATTTTTATGTCTTTAGAAAGAATTATTAGCAATACATGGTATGTCTTTGTGGAGACCTTTCAAAAGAAAAAGGTTGATGGAAAGAGGTATGCTAATATTGCGAATGGATCGTGCAATTGTGCAGGAGGGAGGAGTAAAGGCGATGCCTAACGAAGCAATGCGATGGGTAGATACTTTTTATTAACTGTACTTACAGAATACTAAAAAACATGTGCACTAGTATGAAAGAATTTAATTATTTATTTTATTATATATTGTCACAAAAAGCTACACTGGTATATTATCATTATTTTTATAATGTAATTTATTTCTATTTTGCTTATTTTAAAGATTATTCCTCACAACATCAATATGGAATTATTTCAATAAATCTTGTTTTACATAAAACATATGGAAAATTACTTTGTTATTAATTTATTTTTCAGGCATTATCCTTTAGAGGTGTAAATCCTACAAATATGTCTATAGAAAATATGAGAAGCTGGCTTGAGCAATGGTTAGTGGTATCAGCATGTGTTAATAAAACTAATGTATCTTTGTTATTACATAATCCTATTCTATTAGCTTATAATCATTCAACAAATTGGATTCTTATATACAAGTGAAAAACAAATTTTATAACTTCTGTGCAAGATATCTAATATTTTTTTAAGTAATATCAGCTTTCACAAAAATTGCTTTAAAATTTTTAGATTAATTTAGCATTTATTTCACTGATTCAAACGTTCTATATCGCTAGCTGTTAAGAAATTTTTTATTAAATTCGTTTCTTTATTTGTCAGTTCATAAATAGATAATAATTATTTCTGGTTTGTCTTTACATATTTATTTCTTGTATGGTATTAACAAAGATATTTATAATATATTGTATACTATGTAAATTTCTATGCAATAATAGAAAAAGAAAAATGGCTGTTATAATCGTTTTATATATATAATGTATACATGTAGTAAAAATTTGTATTACAATTTATATGTATAAACTATTATTTTATACACTAAAAGAAATTTATCATAGAAAATAGAAACAAAGGCGAGAATTTAGATTTTTCTAACTCGTACGAAGACGATGAGATACAGATTAAAATTCTGATAAAGACTGAGATGAAAATTATGCGATTTATTTTGTTACTTATAAAAAATATATACACTAGTGATGTTTATGCCAAATAAATATTAATTATTTATATTTATTTAAATTTTTATTTAAATACTCATACAATAAAATATATAAATACAAATTTGAACACGAAACAATTTTTACACAGATTTTACATCGTATATTATATTTATAATATATTAATATTCTATGTATAACTGTACAAAACTTAACTCTATTTTCTTGTATATTGCAATTGAATAATACAAGTTCCAATTAAGGAAAAAAGCAAATATAAAGACCAATTGAAAGACCTAAAAAAGATATAAATAATAATAATGAGTGATTTTTTTATACCAGAGGATACGCTTGCGGAGTGTAAGTCTGTGTTTTTTCATTCCACGTTCGAAGTTAGTGCCAAAGAAGAACGCTAAGGATCGGTAAAAAAATATGAACCATGAGATAGCTCAATATTCAACATCGCCAGTCAATGATATGTTTCACATATCATATGATCTTTAAGTCCAACTAAATTATTAGACCGATTTCCAATATTCTCAAGTACTGCTTTGACCAAGCAGTATCTTACATTATCTTATGTTTTTCATCTTAGACATCACATAACAGTATATGTAGCTTAGAATGAAGAATTGCAGTTTACAGCCAATTAATTATCTTTGTTTTCAACTCTTAAATCTAATCAAAGATGGGATGCGGTTTTCTTAACATTCAGAAATATGTATAAACATTTTCACACAAATTTTCCAGATATTTTCTAGGTGAACTCTTTGTCTAAAATGACCTTTAAATATTTCACCAACTTAGATTACTTCCTCTTATTCCACCAAGTTTTTTTAAAGGATTATTCAATTGTATTCTCCTTCTCACACATCAAATTTCTTAATTTTTTAATCATAAAGTTTTAATCACTACAATAATGAAAAACGAGTACTTACCCTTCATTCAACATTAAACATTCACTATTCCCAGTGAAATTATTACTCGTCCTAGCATATCCTAGATCTATTTTACGAATTTTTATATACTCTTCGTCGCCGTGCAACCAATAAATAAATGCAATATCTTTTAATAGTAATATTAAGTGTTTTAAAATCGGTATGCGTCTATATTAATATTCAAATTTAAAAATAATTTATAACGTTGTTCATTTAGTTTATATAATATTATATTTCACTATTTTCTTGATATCGTTTTTTGATTTCGTATGCCATTATGAATAAAAAAAGAAAGAGAAATTCAAAGAATTTCTAACATTATATATAAATGTATATAATTTGTCATAAAAATTTTTGTTTATTATTACAGATAATTCACTTTCATTAACACATAATATTTAGAAAACTGATAAATTTTTTTATTGAATTTATAATATATTTACAAAATATACATATATAATTAATATTTAAGATACACATTTATGATACATCCAAGATAACCGACTACTCATATAAGAAATGTATCTAGAATTATCATTTTAGATACTTACTTAAATTAATTTAGATATATCAACTTATAGCTACAGCACTTAAGCATGAAAGTTATTTATAAAGTATAATAAAGAGAAAATTTTTTGTATACAGTTTCAATAAGTAAATAAAAAATTGTGGAACATTTAATTCATTAGTTTAACTTAAATTTTGCAATGTATGCACTGTATAAAAAAAATCTCTAAATATAATAATGAAGAAATGACATTTCTAAATATATAAATACTTTTATTTAAATATATCATTAGGTATATATATATATATATATATATATTAATACAATAATTAATATTGCATAAATTTCAAAAAATATTTATTGATATTACATATGCATAAAAATTTATAAAAAGGAATCAATAGGGATATAACTAATGGAAATTTTTTTTCTTTTTATGCCATAATGAGAAGTCGTTATTTCTGTATCTTCGTTAACCATAGACTTATTCACTTCGTTTATTTTGTTAATTTTTATTTGCTTTGTTGAATCTACGGTTAACGTTTCCTTTTTTTTCTCAAGATCTTCAGATAAATCATCAGTTATTTCATAATACCTTAATCTGCTTTCTGGATTTGAGGAATCATCCTTGGTAGCGAATGTGGCTTTGTGTTTTTGTACATCGCGCGTTTTGTTTAGATACTTAGCGTTTTTTTCAGGAGTAGAATGCGATTTATGAGGATAAGGACAACACTCACCTTTGCTGCAAATCCCCGATTTGTGGAATTCAGGACAAAGATTTTCATGACGCCGTTGACACTGCAAATAAATAGATCAATATTCATTCTTTGCAATAAACTTCTTTAAAATATTATATCATTTGCATAAGCCACTTGTTGCAGTGACGTTTATCTATGGTTTTTTTGTTATCATAAGATAATATATTTGTTTCTTTACATTAATAGCCTCAGACTCGTATGCGCGAGTTACATGGTAGAGTTAATAGCATTAGAAGTTATTGCATAAATCATATACCAACATAAATTTGTTAAGGGTAATTTGTGATTTTTTAAATTACATAATAAATTATATTTATTATAGCAAATAATGAATTAAATACAAGTAATTATAATAAAAAAAATTTGATTACAATTGCTATAAAGTGATTAATTAAAGTGTAAAAGAAAAGGAATAAAAGACCTTGATTACCTTATTTCCCATAGCACAATATCCTTGTAGAAAATCGATACAGATGGAAGTATTTGAAGAGACTTTGACGTGAAGATAAGGACAAGCATCTCTTGTGCAACAGCCATCGAGGAAGTACTTGCATGTAGGCATCTTCTCAGGACCAACATCATGTGATAAAAGACATTTGTCTAAGAAACACTTTCCTTGAAGAAATCTAATGATATTTAAAATGTTGTCCAATTTAAGTTTTTATTAAATGTTGTTCAAAAAATCTCGCCTTATATTAGAAATGTAATATATATAATTTTATATGTTTCATATAAACATAGTAATTTTAATATTAATGATATACCTTTTGCAAAGCGACACTTGCTTTTTGTCATGTCGTTTGGGACATACCCCATTTTTAATATTTGGACAAGATCCAAATCGTTGAAATATCAAGCATGGCTGATTATTTTTATGCATTTTATTTCGCAAAATTCGTATGCTTCTTTGTTTTGCTTTGTTACTATAAAAAAAATTGATTTGTATTAAAAATCAATAAGTCTGTATGCAGGCTTAAATAATAATATATATTATAATACCTAATGCTGTTTTTGTAAGTAGCTTTCGGCGATATGTTGGAAATAAATCTTGTTTTATTAGTGATATTTGTCTCTAATTTGCGATTTAAAGTTTCTTTATTGTTTCGTTGTTTTTTTTCATTGACAGCAACATTAAGTTTATCATTCTTTCCACCAATTAATCGTTTTCCTAAATATAAAAAATTAATGCAATATATATTTATAAATGAAAAGATTATATACATTTAAATAATAAAAAAAGATATACAATAATAATATACATACGTTTCAATGAAGAGCTCCTCCGTATTAATTTATTTTTAGAAGCTTTGTAAACAATTCCACCAATAGTAACAAATTGTGCTATGTTGTTTCTGTAATTTTTATAATTTCGTAAGAATTGTTTATTTTGTAATTTAAATATACAATTACGAATGATACTTACATAATTTTCGTTTGTGAACGATCTACTCTTTTACTTTTTGGTACATATAAAGTGGTTCTGTCTATTTTATATTTGGTCACTTTAGATTTATTAGGAGATTTATTAATATTTAATTTTAATAAATTAGAGTTTGTGTTTACAGATTGTAATGTATTATTTAATAATGGTTTAACTTTTACGGTCTTCGGTGATATTGTTTTAGATCTTTTCTGTATTAATTCTGCAGATTTTGATAATCTATATTGCGATAATGGAGAAATTTTTGATGTGTTTTTTATAGTACGAGTTATTCTCACAAGTTTTCTTTGTGATAAAAGCACAATGCTGGAATTATTAGTTTTCTTTCGATAATCGATACTTTTGGCACACTTTAATCTTGAACAAATAGATTGCTCCTTTATGATCGATTCTTTATTACTTATTAACTTTCCTTCAGAAGAAGAGGATAACTTTTTCATTAATGTTGGATTAACATATATAGATCGTTTGACATTTTTATGGATAGTATTATTATCTATGAGTGTTTTTGTTGTACTCAGATTTGTCATGCTTGTATTATTTTGCAAATTTTGATTTGAATTAGCAATATTATTCATTATTTTTGGGTTAATATGTATCAAAGACTTAGTATGAATATTTGGATTGATATGCACTGTTGCATTTTGTGGTTTAAAATTTGGATTAACATGAACATTTGTGGTACATAATTGAGATTTTACATACACATTGTTAGTTGATTTATGGGGTAATATTTTAGTATTTGAAACAGAATTATTAACTGGATTCTTTATATTTGGATAAACTTTTGATTTTTCGAAATTGAAACTTTTATTTGGACAACTTATTTTCTCAGTGTCCAGCAAATTCACCTTTTGTTGATATTGTTCTATTTGATCTGCAATTATATATATATACATATATAAGACATTATTTTTGTTAATTTGATATAATTGATCAAGAGAAATGAGAAAAACTTATATGAGAAAAATAACATATATAAAAACTTGAAAAAAAATTGTAATAAAAATCAAGATTTGAAAATCTTATCATCTTAATCCTAATAAGATGACTATCCAATAAATGTTTAAAATAAATGCACTTTTATTAAAATCTAAAGTAAAAGATGTTTTGATATTTTCTCAAGAGTTGCAAACTTACTTTTTAAACGATTAATTTCGTTTAACATCTTGAATTCCATAATTACGGATAATGGCACTTTCAATCCAAAAAAATTCGATAAATAACACGTTTCTAAAAATATCTCAACGTGTTTTCTTAAAATCGCGCAATCTCTGCAATCATGCTCTCGACAGTTCCAACAAGTCTTGAATATACTTCTGAAGATTCGTATATTGAATTAGAACACTAGAACCATGATTTTTTTTCATTTACTTCTTTTTAATGTCACTTATCTGTAAGAAAGATCAGCAAATGAACAACAATAACATAAGGTGACAATTTACTATAAGAAACTTATACTATTACGTATGAAACAATGAAAATAATTATGACACTAAGAATTACTTATAATTAATATATTCTTTTAGATCTACCAAATCAGATTTATGTTTTAAAAGTCGATGACACTCACTTTGGTTTCCTGAACGTAACCATTCCTTCCATTTTCTTCTGAAGAATCGACAACAGCGACGGCCAAATCTAAAATGATTTTGGAGACCTCACGTGAGAAAATTGAGAAACTCCGGCTTCTGAGTCGATAAAAAAATCCAACGTCGATAAAGAAGCTCGTCAGAAAGGAATACGCGTATTTTGTCCAATTAATGGATTCTGTAATATGCAATACATACGTTGATTGCAGAAATATTAATCTGCACATATATTTTTCCACTTTCTAATATGCATTTAGTAGTATCTTTTGTTATTAAAACTGAGTTTAGGAGATAAGCCTAAATAAAGAACAAACAACGCTTACACCTTTCAGCGACTGAAATTCTGTTATAAGAGGCCACAATATAGATCGTATACAATATTTATATTCTTACAATATTGAACATGTCGAATGCATAGCTAATATTCAATCAATTAATAATGCAAAATTTGAAAATAATATTTATTTCTTAATATAAATATGATTTTTTTATATCTAGAAAAATTTAAATAAAATAAATTTTATTAAAACAAAAGCAATGAATAGAATGATAACAAATATGAAAGAATGGGTCGCAGCTATCCCGTGTTACTGTACACAATAACGTAAGACTGAAATGTGAATTGATCATACACGTTTGAACACAGATCACACATCAGTGTAGTGAATTAATAACGCAAAGAAATTCATATACACGGACATTGTCGATAAATAATATTTAATATAACAATAAGAAGAGGATTACAAAAATGGTTAATATATGAATACATGTCAGTAACAAGCAAAATTACTATTTTCTATCGATTCAAGTGCTTGACTTGTTATACTGCATTATGTTCATATGTTTCATATCTTCAAAAGCCCGTAATTTCTCATAGGTCTATGCTGTTCCACTTTTCGTTTTCCGATTTTTTGTTTGACAGCACCAACTATAAAACTAAATTGCTTTTCGTGTATAGGCAGATGATATTGAACAAATTCATGTATCTACAACAGATTATTTGATGATATAACAGATCCTAATAAATATAAGTTTTCTCTCAAAATTATTGCGTTAAGTTCATTTGAATCAGACAAGTCACGTATGTGACATAAATTAAATAATCTCAATATAAAAAAATCAAGTAATGAGAATGTTATATGCATTTAAGAAAATATACCTTTCTGAATTGTTTTTCATCAGGCTGGTGCGTTATAATAACAATTAATGTTGCAATCTGCTTAACTGCTTCCCTACAAATTAGCAATATATTTAACAAATATAACAAATATTTATAGATATTAAAATATATTAACAAAAAACGAAGTAATCACCCTTTCATTTTGAACATCAAAAATTTGAATATAACATTGAGCATTGCATCACTTTTTGCATGTTTCGCAACAATAAGGAGATAAATAGCAATCTTTTCACTGTTTGATACTCTAATACCAAAATCTTGTTCTCTTATTAATCCCAAATAATTTTGAATAATTTCAGTATCTGTAGAGCAAGTTAAATATTCTAAAATTGTATTATAGGATGTTGCATTCCATCTATTCCACACTTTGTCCCAAGTAGTGAAGTTTGCTGCCATTAAACCTTTACAGTATATCCATTCTTCCCATTTCAAAAGTCTACATTATCAGAAAAAAAATATTGTATACAAAGATTTAAGTACAATATTTTATAATTTAATATTAAAGTAGTTTATTAAGTATAAAGCAATAATGCCACCAAATTTATTTACACAAATATCGTGGTTACAACACAACTTACTTGTCTTGAACAGAACTTTCAAGATGTTTTTCTAATTGGAAGGTTGCTGTTTCTCTACATTTTGGAGCATCGAAAAGACATGCCCATTTTACCGCTTCTTCTCTTAAAAATTTAGTAAAATCATTTTCAAAATGCAATTTGTCCATGTATCCTATATTTAGCAGAAGTCTATCAAACCTATCTGTAACTTCCTTCTAAAATTTGTTAAATAATAAGAATATTAAATTTATTATTTTTGCAAAAAAAAAGATTTAAGTATATTTACACATATACATATACATATTTGTTTAACTTCTTTTATACACTGCTTTAATATTATATATTATTTTTTTTTTTAGAAGTTTATTTTTATTATATTGTATTATACCTTTATAGCTGTAGTATTTTGAACTGGCCACATACACATCATGTATTCAACAGCTTTAATCATAGGATACCATGCTACATAGTCTGCGTCTTCAAACAGAAACTTTGTAATGTTCCAAAACAAATAGAATTTGAGTTGTCCTTGCGTCAAAAAATAAAACGCGTCATCGATGATTTGAGCTCGATTGAGAACATGAATATCGGTATAATTTTTATATAAATAATCCGCAAGTTTTTGCCAGTTATCCGAATCATAATTGACGCGATAGTACCCTATGACACAAAAATAATATTTTTATTATTAGAGTGTCTTTATCAAATTTGTCAAGAAATGCTAACAAATATTGTTTTCCCTTTCTAAACATTTCCACAAATAATTTACTTTTTAATAAAATATTTTAGAAATTAATTGCAAATATGTGTGTTGCAAATAATTAATTAGAAAGTGACTTAGAATTAATAATAAGTTAATTTCAAAGAGCTGCGGATCATCGTTGGCTGAAACGTTGAGTATGCTGAAAAAAAATTGAATATTGGCTACCAAGTCTCAGTAAAACAGAATTTAGTTGCACTAACTACAATCGAGTCAGACTGTTTAAAAATTAAATCAGATTAACAAACAAGATATTATGAAGTAGAACTGTTTCTTCGAAATATGCAAGAAGTCGAATTGTTTCAACAGATTTTTTTTCAGTGTATAATTGTGACTGCATACAATATATTAATATATTATCAATCTTAAATAATATCTACAAATATCACAAATTTGCTAATATACACAAAAAAACATATTTCTAATATTAAACATGGAATAATGAAATATCAGTTATAGAAAATAAAAAGAGTAGAATAAAGTTACTGTTTAATACTTACCAGCTTGTTGCAAATTGAGTATGATCCAATCATTATTGTCAATCTTATATATATAATGGTGCGATACTAATGAAGATAACCAAATGTCAGTTTTGGTATTTAATACCTTAAAGTTCATGGCTGATTTTGTTGTATATGTCACATACATTCGATATTGTTTTATGTCAGAAAGTAATGTACTATTGGAAATAATATATGAGATCAATACCGAGTTTGAGGAATAATCTCGTGTCACAGTCAGTACAGAATAATGTCCTTCCGTTAACCAAATTACATCTTGAATAGTAAAGTTACGTATGCTATTCAGTATACCTGGAGCCACAACGTTCCAAAAGGGTTCGATAGTTGATAAATTGCTAATATTTGTTACGTTTGTCTGATTATACCTGAAAAATTAACATGGCAAAAATTCTTAATTATAAATCCGCAATTTGGTGTTTAAAATTCTTAACATAAAGTGTAATTAAAAGTAACCGATTAATTTAAAACAGTTAATTTTTATATTTTTTAAATTGTAGAATTTGAAACATGTCATCTGTTTTACCGTTTACATTTTTACGTCATTATTATCATTATTCAAAGGTATAAAATAATATTACTCACTGTATGTACATACACGAGTTAATACCATACCAGAACACATAATCAGATACTAGAGTATATAACATATGCCATATAATGGATGCTGTAACAATTGAAATAATAAAGTAGTTGAGTAGTTTGAAGTTTTTTTTTAGTTTCAATATACTATTAATTACTATTGACATAATAATTATTTTAAAATAGTATAAATTCCTACTCTTAAAATACTTATAATAAAGTTTTTATGTATAAATAAGTAGTCTTAATTTTAATAAATTTGTAGTTAAGTTTTCTTATATTCTATTACGTACGAATTTATATATATAAGAATTTACATATAATTATCAATACGTTTAACTATATTTTCTTTAATTATAAGTAATATTTTAGTTATATTTACTTAAACTTACATTTGATATAATGAAGAGATGATCTAGGTGAATGATCTGTAAAGATGTTTGGAGTGTGGAAGGAAAGAGAATCTATAGGAAGAGTATCGAGACGTAAAAATTCCTGTTGTGTTTGGACGACAAATAAGTCCATGCCATTATATAACTTAGACTGTAAAGCGTGACATGATCGAGTAAATATGTAGTCGAGTATTTAAATTTTGGCAACATGTATTTAGCGTTATTGACAGCTGCTATTTACATTTGGTCGTTTATATTATAAAATAAAAAACTGCAGCATACTAATAGTAAAAATATATAAAAACCTGATTCAAAATATTTGCTGCAAGAAATGTAATGAATCCTTCTTTTGACCACAAAAGCACGTCATGAAACCAATAAGATATCGTTTCACGTGCTATAAAATTTGCCACTTCCATTTTGCGAACAGGATGTAATGTATTATTATAAATAATATCTTCTTCCCTGAAAATTGTTTTCAAGTATTATAAATATAATAAAAGTTTTTATTATAATTATGCAATTTAATAAATTTGTGTATTGTCATTATAGTAGATACAAGTTATTACAAAGACACAATTAAACATTAATTAAATTTAATTAAAATTAAATGTAAAGATAAAGTAATAAAGTTAAATCTGGATTTGACAAGAAAAAAAAATGTTATATTTAAACAACTTTGTGTTTTCATATACAATATTTTTAGTAAGCAATATACATTATATTTTCAATAAAAAAACATGGCAATAATCATTTTGCTTGTAATTTTACATATTTACATAGAATTTATTTAAATAAAAAAAAAATATTTTGAGCATTTTTGCATCAGCATTACGTGTGAAATGTGTATAACATTTAAAATGATAAGAATTTTGTTGATTTTGTCTCATTATTATTGGTGGAAAAAAAAACTTTTGTAGCATATTTCTTACTTGTACGTAAAACATAAATTGCAATTATCTTTTATGCTTTGAATAATGAAATCTGAATTAAAATCTGATTTAACGTAAAAATAATTATTTAAATTTTTTGTTTAAAATAAAAATAAGAATATAAAGATAAAAATTTTATCAGAAAGTGTGTGATGCAAGTGATATGTATAGTTATTTTTCAATAATTATAATAACATTAAAATATTTTTTTAAGTTTAGAATATTATAGATAAATATATTTATTTAATTTTAATTTTCGTTATTAATAAGTATTACCTTAATAGAATGAATCCCGATGTTTTTACGTTACTGTATTCAAAGTCCTTCGTTACAACGTAATCTATTTTTAATATTTGTTGTATATTCTGTTTTGATAAATACTGTATAACTCCATGGACAATGTTTGCTGCAAATTGCAACAGGTCAACAGGCATCCCTTTTCTATACCAAATTTTGACATTTTTAATAGGAGCGAAGAAATTAGTGAATGTGGTTATCACAATTGATAAATGTTCAGCGGACATTAACGGTGATATGTCAAAATAAGTCCACAGCATGTTATTCATATCCACAACTTGTTTTTGTATCGGCACAGTCGAAAAAAATTTGTAATTTTTATGATGCCAAATAGAAATGTTAAAGGTTGATTTAAACACCGGCTCCCAGTATGGAAATAGTTCTTTTGCGCTTATTACTTTATTTAATCTATTTTATTTTTAATGTATGATTAAAATAAAATTATTATCACAATTTGATTAAAAATTTGATTATATTAACTTACATTTTGTCTTTTTCTTTGATCTGCAAAAGATCGAGAATGTCTCCGTCATCTGATATGCTACTGACATATATCATTTTTAAGATATACGTACCAGGAGATAATAAATTTACAGATGACTGGGTAAAATCAAGATAAATGTACATTTGATCGATAAATGAAAATTTCCAGATGTTGATTGTTTGATTATCATTGTTGTTAATCAAGTCAATTTTTGCTATACCAAAAATCTTTGAAGTCAACATAGTTATATTTTTCGTTGGACGATTGATCTGGATGATAATATTGCATTTCGCAGAAAAAACATTTCTGAATACGTCAAATTTTATTTTTACATTATAATGTAAAGGTTTTAAATAAGTGTAATTCATTTCAGTCTCATTTTTCGTCAATTTCACAGTAGATAGTATAATTATTAGTATTAAAATTAGTCCAACATTTAATAAGATATGTCGAAATGCCATACTAATTTTCATTCAAAACCTCTGAAAGAAAATCTTGATTAAAAGTAAACACATGCATTTGCAACACATTCTATTTAACTTCTATATACGAGAAATGAAGATTATATAACAATTGTTGTAGTTTATCGTACTAGAGTGGTGTAGGATTTTCATAAAAAGAGGCAAAAAGGGAAAAAGAATGAATTCTGATAGTAGCGAAAGAAGAAACGAAATTTTAATTATGAAAAATTATATGGAATTTTACAAACGACATAATTTGTGCAAAATTTTTTATTAAATTTAAAACTAAAAATATTAAATATATATCCAATTTACAAATAATCTGGAATAAAGGACGATAAGAGCCGTTGCTAGGTGTTCGTGCACAAATTCAAATTATATTATGAAAATTACAAAGTTACAGTCAAACGTTTCTGTCTATGTTAGGCCTTCTTCAGTGTCATTACGAAAAAATACATAATAAAACAGTGTCTTACTGGTCGAAATATTAAAAAATAATAAATCCTTCTTAGTAATTCTCTGAGTGGAATTCTCTGCGTACTTTATATTATTTATTTATTTTCTTAATGTTTCGACCAGCAAGACACTGTTTTATTATGTATTTTTTCGTAATGACACTGAAGAAGGCTTAACATAGGCAGAAACGTTTGACTGTAACTTTGTAATTTTCATAATATAATTTGAATTTGTGAACGAACACCTAGCAACGGCTCTTTTCACTCTTTATTTTAGATTATTTATTAATTTCTTGGAACCTTAATATTATTACTAAATTGTTTTATACAATTTGTCTTGCACAAAGTGAATCACCTCTCGTGTATTGGTAGAGCGAGTTAAATCAAGTAGAAAAGTTCCGTATCGTTTTGCGATGTTTGCAATAATTGATGAGGAATTAATTAAAAAATATGGAATATAATCGAATATAGTAGATAATTGTAACGTTTATTTCAGTGCACGTAGTTTAAATCGAAAAAGAAAAAACTTAAAAGAATCGTTAAATATGTTTATCAGCACAAAAGAAAATGTTTCGAAGAATATAAAACTGTATTTGTTGAATTTTAAAAATTTATTATATGTTTTAATGAGAAATATTTCACTTATGGTAACTCACCTCTATAGATTAAAATTGTGTTTATTTAAATTACAGTACTTTGTAACAATTAACAATTTGTAACAATAGTACAATTAACTTCGTCTTGGATTGCGAATGCAAGAGGTATGTAAATTGAATAACTATCTTACTGTTTCGAAAAATCACCGAACACTAAGAGGAATACTGGTAACTAACGTATTAAATACAATATGTGATGTAAATAGTCAGGAGCGCGCTAAAGGTATTCGCCGTTCGCGTGTGAATTCTACACGGCCGGCCTCCTTCAAAAATAATCCACATTAAATGTTGAAAATGTTAATTACTATATTCATTGTGTGTCAAATCAGAATCACCGAATAAAAACAAACATTAGACTTTTCACTATATATTTATCATATTAATTGATATCAAATTAATGAAGTTATATTGGCAGTTAACATAATAAATTTATTATATGATGTAAATAGTTTCTAAGAGGTCACACGGTAATATATACTACTAAACAATGGAGACATTGTTGACCGTTGATATCTAATCGGATAAAATTGTGCATAGAATATAGAAAGTAAATTTGTACGTTATTTTCAAGTATTGTTACTGAAATTGTGTAAAAATTGTACTTATTATATAAATAATTTTTAGAACTATTTAAACTATATCAAAATGCAAATTTAATATTTTTTGGACATAATCAATTTTTATTAAATCATAAATCTATTGATATAAATTTTTATATATTGCTACGAATAAAAGGAGAGAGTTACTCATCAACAAATAAATTATTAAGTTTTATTATAAAAGATTTTATAATACTAAAAATAATAAAATATTTAACATCATAATGCAATGATATGAAATTTAAAACATTGTAATTAAATTCAGTGTCATTTTTTGTAAATTTTGCAGTAGATAGTATAATTATTACGATTAATATTAAACCGTTAAAGATATTTCGGAATGCTATACTAATTTCCATTTGAAGCATCTACAAGAAGAATTTTGTGATTAGAAAAACACATACATTTGCAACACATTCCATTGAACTTCTATACATATAAGAAAAATAAAGATTATATATAACAGCTCTTATAGTTAATTATACTAAAGCGGTGTAGTATTTTTATGAAAAAAGCTAAAGGAGAGAGAGAATTATTTGTGATAGTAGCAAAAAACTAAACAAAATTTTAAATATGAGAGATAATATAGAATCTTACAAACTGCATAATTTGTTCAAAAATTCTTGTTTATTATAAAACTAAAAATATTATGTATATATAAAATTTACATAATACCGAAAATACGTATGTCAAACTAATTTTTATTTTTATAGAAGATTACGTTGTGTTATAATGTTACAAATAATTAAATAATTTTTTACTTCAACTATATGTATACTAGGTCTCAAAAAACACAATCCATCTTTCCAAAAAATTTTGCAAATGTCAAAATAATTAATTTTCAACGTGTGACTTTAATTTAATTAAAAAATTTTACATTGAAACGGACAAGATAGGTAATTGTTACGTTTATCTCAGCTTACGTAGTATAAATCAAAAAAGAAAAAAATTTGAAAGAATCGTTAAATTTGTTTAGCAGCACTGAAGAATATGTTTTGAAGAATGCAAAGCTGTGCTTTAGAAATTTTTTATATGTTTTTAATGAGAAACATTTCACCTGTGATAACTCACCTGTATAGATTAAAATTATATGTTTATTAAAATTATAGTACTTTGTAACAAATAACAATTTGTAACAACAGTACAGTTAACACCGTCTTGATTTGCGAATGCTAGAAGTATATTAATTTAATATAAATAAATTGCTATCGTACGAATAGCTCGATCGCTAGAAGTATAGCAATTAAATATAATTTAATTGCTAATTAAATATAATTTAATTGCTATCGTACTGTTTCGAGAAATCAACACTAAGAGGAATATTGGTAGCTAACATAATAAATACAGTATGTGATGTAAATAGTTCCTAAAAGGTTACACAGTAACAACCACTGCAAAACAGTAAAGAAGCGAATAAATTTTGATATGTAATATGATAAATTTATGCATAAAATATAGAAAGTAAATTTGTACGTTATTTACAACTATTGTTACAGGAATTGTGTGAAAACTGTACTTATTATATAAATAATTTTTAGAATTATTTAAACTATATCTAAATGCAAATTTAATATTTTTTCGGACGTAATCAATTTGTATTAAATTATAAATTTATTGATATCAATTTTTACACACTGATATAAATAAAAAGAGAGTTCCTCAAATGATCAATTATTAAGCTTTGTTATAAAAGATGTTATAAGTAATAAAATATTATAAAATTTTTATGTATAAATAAGAGTTAAATAAAGAAATAACAAACATATCAAAAATATACAGTACTAGAGATAATAAATAAATAAAATACTTATATTTATAAATATAAATATTAATTTATGTTAATTATTAGATAAATAAAATATTATAAATAATTGGGACAAACATGGAACGATTTAAAATTAGATAAAAATATTTAATACAACAATAAGAAGAAAATTACAAAATAATTAATATATAAATGCATGTGAACAACAAGTAAAATTATTTTCTTCTATCAATTCAAGTGCTTGGCTTTTTATATTGCATTATGTTTATATGTTTCACTTCAAAAGCCCAAAATTTCTGACACGTCTACGCTGTTCCATTTTTCGTTTCTCTATTTTTTGTTTGACAGCATCAACTATGAAACTTAGTTGCTTTTCGTTCATAAGTCTATTTTTAACGAAATCATGTACCTACAACAAATTATTTAATGATATAACAGATATTAATAAATACAAGTTTTTTTCATTAAAGATGAAGTAATCATAAATTGTTGCGCTAAGTTCATTTGAATCAGACATGTCACGTATGTGACATAAATTAAACATAAATTACTTGAATATAAAAAAGTCAAGTAATGAGAATGTTATATGCATTTAAAAAAATATACCTGTTTGAATTGTTTTGCATCATGCTGGTGCGTTATAATAACAATTAATGTGGCAATCTGCTTAACTTGCCTACAAATTAAAGCAATATATTTAGTAAATATAACAAATATTTATAGATATTAAAATATAATAACAAATAAAGAAGTAATCACTCTTTCATCTTGAATTTCAAAAGGCCGAATATAAACTCGAGCACTGCATCTCTTTTTGCATGTTTTGCAACAATAAGGAGAAAAATAGCACTCGTTTCACTGTTTGATACTCTAATATCAAATTTATTTTTCGATATTAATTCCAAATAAATTTTAATAATATCAGTATTTGTAGAGCAAGTTAAATATTCTAAAATTGTATTATCGGATGTTGCATTCCATCTATTCCACACTTTGTGCCAAATATTGAAGTTTGCTGCCATTAAACCTTTACAGTATATCCATTCTTTCCGTTTCAAAAGTCTACATTATCAGAAAAAAAATATTGTATACAAAGATTTAAGTACAATATTTTATAATTTAATATTAAAATAATTTATTAAGTATAAAGCAATAACGCCACCAAATTTATTTACACAAATATCATGGTTACAAAACAACTTACTTGTCTTGAACAGAACTTTCAAGATGTTCTCCTAATTGAAAGATTGCTGTTTCTTTACATCTTGGAACATCGAGAATACATGCCCATTTTATCGCTTCTTCTCTTAAAATTTTAGTAAAATCATTTTCGAAATTTAATTTGTCCATGTATCCTATATTTAGCAGAAGTCTATCAAACCTTCTTGTAAGTTTCATCTAATTATTGTTAAATGATAAAAATATTAAATTTATTATTATTTTTGAAAATAATAAGATTTAAGTATATTTACACATATACATATACATATTTGTTTAACTTCTTTTATACACTGCTTTAATATTATATGTTATTTTTTTTTTAGAAGTTCATTTTTATTATATTGTATTATACCTTTACAACTGTAGTATTTTTAATTGGCCACGTACACATCATGTATTCAACAGCTTTAATCATAGGATACCATGCTACATAGTCTGCGTCTTCAAACAGAAACTTTGTAATGTTCCAAAACAAAACGAAATTGAGTTGTCCTTGCGTCAAAAAATAAAACGCGTCATCGATGATTTGGGCTCGATTAAGGACATGAATATCGGCGTAATTTACAAAGTACAAATGATGTGCAAGTTTTTGCCAGTTATCCGAATTATAATTGACGCGATAGTACCCTATGATACAAAAATAATATTTTTATTGTAAGGAATGTCTTTATCAAATTTATGAAGAAATACTGACAGATATTGTTGTTTCTTTCTTAACATTTTCTTAAATAAATGATTTTTTAATAAAATATGTCAAAATATTAGTTAAAGGTATTTCTATTGCAAATAATTAATTGCAAAATTATTTTAAATTAGTAATAAATTAATTTCAAAGATGTAAGCTGCGGATCAACATTGGCCAAAACGTTAAGTATAATTGTGATTACTTATAATATATTAATATATTATTATCAATCTTACATAATATCTACAAATATCAGTGATCAAATATCGAATAATAGAACAGAAAAGTTACAGAAAATAAAGTTACTGTTTAATATTTACCAGCTTGTTGTAAATTGACTATTATCCAATCATTTTTGTTAGTCCAATACATATCGTAGAAATGTGATGTAAATTCTTTCGTATTAGGTATCTTAAAGTTCATGAGTGATTTTGTCGTATATGTCACACGTACTCGATATTCTTTCATGCCAGGAAGTAATGTACGATTGAAATTAATAAATGAGATCGATGCCAAGTTAATGGAAAAATCTTGTGTCAAATACAATACAGGATAATATTCTTCCGTTAACCAAGCATCGATTATATCTTTAATATTAAAGCTTATTGTGTTATTCGTTACATTTAGGGCACTTGCCATAGCGGTCCAAAATGGTACACTAGTAGATAAATTGTTAGTATCTGTCACGTTTGTCTGATTATATCTGAAAAATTAACATTGCAAAAAACTTTATTATAAATTACGAAATTACATTATTTATTATTGATGAGAATTCCACAATGTTGTTTTAAATTCTTTACATAAAAAGTAATTAAAAGTAGCGAATTAAACGGTTAATTTTTATATTTTTAAATAATAGGATTTCAAGCATGTTATCAGTTTTACGGTTTACAATTTACAATTAATATTTTCACGTCATTATTATCACTATTAAAAGATATAGATAGATATTACTCACTTTATGTTTACATACGTGTTGATACCGTTCCAAAACACATGATCAGACATTAGATGATATAACATGCGCCATACAATGGATGCTGTTACAATTCATATTATAAAGTACTTGTTAAGTAGTTTTTTTTTTACTTTTAATATAGTATTAATTACTATTGACATAATAGAAACTATTATTTCAAAGTAGTAATTATATTTATTCTTAATATGCTTCTATATAATAAGTTTTATATATAAATAAGTTATATTTTAATCGATTTGTAGTTAAGTTTTCTTATATTTTGTTATGTACGAATTTAAGAATTTACGTATAATTATCAATATTTTAAAATTACATTTTCTTTGATTCTAAATAATATTTTAGTTATATTTACTTAAACTTACATTTGATATTATAACGGGATCTTTTAAATGGTAGAGAATTTGTAAAAAGAGTATCGAAACGTAGGGATTCCTGTTGGGTTTGAACGACAAATAAGTCCATCATGCGATAATATAAAAGAGTCTGTAAAGTGAGACATGATGAAAAATATATAGTCGAGAGTGTATTTGAATTTTGGCAAAATATATTTAACGCTATTGACAGTTGTTATTTGGTCATTTAATAAAATTATAAAGTTATAAAGTCTAAAAATGTAGTAGTATATTAATAGTAAAGATATAAGAAACCTGATCCAAAATATGCGCTGTAAGAAACGTAATAAATCCTTCATTGGACAACAGAAGCACATCATCGTACCACTTAGATATCGTTTCACGTGTTACTAAGTTCGCCACTTTTATTTTGCGGGCAATGTCATCTAAAGTATAATTATAAATAATATCTTTTTCCCTGAAATTGTTTTCACGTCTTTCAATATTATAAATATACCTAAAATTTTTAGTATAATTATGCAGTTCAATAAATTTGATGTTGTCGTTGTAGTAGATACAATTTATCACGCAGACACAAATAAACATTAATTAAATTTAGTTAAACTTAAATTTTGAGATAAATCAGTAATAAAGTTAAATCTGTTAATCTTTTGACAAAAAAAAAGAATGTTACATTTAAACAAACTTGTGCTTCTATATATTTTTACTAAACAATATAAATTATATTCTCTATAAAATAACATGGCAATAACTATTTTGCTTTTGATTTTACATATAATTTACGTATAATTTATTTAAAAAAAAAAAATGTTTTTAGCGTTTCTGCATCAGCATTACGTGCGAAATGTGTATTACATATAAAATAATAAGAATTTTGTTGATTTTCTTTCATTATTATTGGTGGAAACAAAAACTTTTGTAGCATATTTCTTACTTGTACGTAAAACGTAAATTGCAATTATCTTTAATGCTTTGAATAATGAAATCTGAAGTAAAATTTGTTTTAACGTAAAAATTATTATTTAAATATTTTGTTTAAAATAAAAATAAGAATAAAGATAAGAATTTTATCAGAAAGAGTGATGCAAGTGATATGTTTTAGTTATTTTTCAATAATTATACTAACATTAAAATATTTTTTTAAGTTTAGGATATTATAAATAAATATATTCATTTAATTTTAATTTTCGTATTTATTAATAAGTATTACCTTAATAGAATGAGTTCCAATGTCTTTACGTTACTGTATTCAAAATCCTTCGTTACAACGTAATCTATTTTTGATATTTTTCTTATATTTTTTTGTACCAAATACTGCATGACTTCATAGACAACGTCTTCTGCAAGTCGCAACTGGTCTATCATCTCTTTTCTATACCAAATTTTGACATTTCTAATAGGAGCGAAGAAATTAGTGAATGTGATCATCACAATTGTTAAATGTTCAGCAGACATTAGAGGTGATATGTCAAAATGAGTCCACAGCATGTTATCCATATCCTCAACTTGTTTTTTTATCGGCATATTCGATAGAAATGTGTAATTTTTATGATGCCAGATAGAAATGTTAAAAGTTGATTTAAATATCGCATTGTCCCAAGATGGAAATAATTCTCCTGCTTTTATTACTTTAAAGCCGTTGTCAAATCTATTTTTATTTTAATGTATAATTAATATAAAATTAATATAAAATTTTAATCATAATTGGACTGAAAATTGATTATATTAACTTACATTTTGTCTTTTTCTTTGATCTGGAAAAGATCGAGAGTGTCTCCGACATCTAATATGTTACTGACATAAATCATTTTTAAGATATACGTACCAGGAGATAATAAATCGTCTGATGACTGGGTAAAATCAAAATAAATGTACGTTTTATTGATAAATGAAATTTTCTGGATGTTGATTGTTTGATTATCATTGTTGTTAATCAAGTCAATTTTTGCTATACCAAAAATCTTTGAACTCAACATAGTTATATTTTTCGTTGGACGATTAATTTGGATGATAATATTGCATTTCGCAGAAAAGACATTGCTGAATACGTCAAATTTTATTTTTACATTATAATGTAAAGGTTTTAAATAAGTGTAATTCATTTCAGTCTCATTTTTCGTCAATTTTACAGTAGATAGTATAATTATTAGTATTAATATTAGTCCAACATTTAATAAGATATGTTGAAATGCCATACTAATTTTCATTCAAAATCTCTGAAAGAAGAATTTCTTGATTAAAAGTAAACACATGCATTTGCAACACATTCTATTTAACTTCTATATACGAGAAATGAAGATTATATAACAACTGTTGCAGTTTATCGTACTAGAGTGGTGTAGGATTTTCATAAAAAAAGGCAAAAAGGGAAAAAGAATGAATTCTGATAGTAGCGAAAGAAGAAACGAAATTTTAATTACGAAAAATTATATGGAATCTTACAAACAACA
Organism: Linepithema humile; assembly: GCF_040581485.1. Taxonomy (NCBI): domain Eukaryota; kingdom Metazoa; phylum Arthropoda; class Insecta; order Hymenoptera; family Formicidae; genus Linepithema; species Linepithema humile. The sequence goes on along the minus strand of NC_090132.1, from coordinate 20,561,400 downwards.
TAATTTGTGCAAAATTTTTTATTAAATTTAAAACTAAATATTAAAACTAAATATTAAAACTAAAAATATTAAATATATATACAATTTACAAATAATAAAGAGCGATAAGAGCCGTTGCTAGGTGTTCGTGCACAAATTCAAATTATATTATGAAAATTACAAAGTTACAGTCAAACGTTTCTGCTTATGTTAGGCCTTCTTCAGTGTCATTACGAAAAAATACATAATAAAACAGTGTCTTACTGGTCGAAATATTAAAAAAATAATAAATCCTTTTTAGTAATTCTCTGAGTGGAATTCTCTGCGTACTTTATATTATTTATTTTCTTAATGTTTCGACCAGCAAGACACTGTTTTATTATGTATTTTTTCGTAATGACACTGAAAAAGGCTTAACATAGGCAGAAACGTTTGACTGTAACTTTGTAATTTTTATAATATAATTTGAATTTGTGAACGAACACCTAACAACGGCTCTTTTCGCTCTTTATTTTAGATTATTTATTAATTTCTTGGAGCCTTAATATTATTACTAAATTGTTTTATACAATTTGTCTTGCATAAAGTGAATCACCTCTCGTGTATTGGTAGAGCGAGTTAAATCAAGTAGAAAAGTTCGGTATCGTTTTGCGATTTTTGCAATAATTGATGAGGAATTAATTAAAAAATATGGAATATAATCGAATATAGTAGATAATTGTAACGTTTATCTCAGTGCACGTAGTATAAATCGAAAAAAAAAACTTAAAAGAATCGTTAAATATGTTTATCAGCACAAAAGAAAATGTTTCGAAGAATATAAAACTGTATTTGTTGAATTTTAAAAATTTATTATATGTTTTAATGAGAAATACTTCACTTATGGTAACTCACCTCTATAGATTAAAATTGTGTTTATTCAAATTACAGTACTTTGTAACAATTAACAATTTGTAACAATAGTACAATTAACTTCGTCTTGGATTGCGAATGCAAGAGGTATGTAAATTGAATAACTATCTTACTGTTTCGAAAAATCACCGAACACTAAGAGGAATACTGGCAGCTAACGTATTAAATACAGTATGTGATGTAAATAGTCAGGAGCGCGTTAAAGGAATTCGCCGCCCGGGTGCAAATTTTACAGCCGCTCTCCTTCAAAAATAATTTACATTAAATGTTGGAAATGAAATTACTATATTCATTGTGTGTCAAATCAGAATAACCGAATAAAAACAAACATTAGATTTTTCACTATATATTTATCATATTAATCGATATCAAATTAATGAAGTTATATTGGCAGTTAATATAATAAATTCATTATGTGATGTAAATAGTTTCTAAGAGGTCACACGGGGTAATATATACTACTAAACAATGGAGACATTGTTGACCGTTGATATCTAATTAGATAAAATTGTGCATAGAATATAGAAAGTAAATTTGTACGTTATTTTCAAGTATTGTTACTGAAATTGTGTAAAAATTGTACTTATTATATAAATAATTTTTAGAATTATTTAAACTATATCAAAATACAAATTTAATATTTTTTCTGACGTAATCAATTTGTATTAAATTATAAATTTATTGATATCAATTTTTACACATTGATATAAATAAAAAGAGAGTTTCTCAAATGATCAATTATTAAGCTTTGTTATAAAAAATGTTGTTAGTAATAAAATGTTATAAAATTTTTATGTATAAATAAGAGATAAATGAAGAAATAACAAACATATCACAAATATACAGTACTAGAAATAATAAATAAATAGAACACTTATATTTATATAAATATTAATTAATGTTAAATATTAGATAAATAAAATATTATAAATAATTGGGACACAAACATGAAACGATTTAAAATTAAAAAGAAATATTTAATACAACAATAAAAAAAAAATTACAAAATAATTAATATATAAATGCATGTGAATAAGTGAAATTATTTTCTTCTATCGATTCAAGTGCTTGGCTTTTTATACTGCATTATGTTTATATGTTTCAATTGAGAACCCCGTAATTTGTAACACGTTTATTGTATTCCATTTTTCGTTTTTCTATTTTTTGTTTGACAGCATCAACTATGAAACCTAGTTGCTTTTCGTTCATAAGTTTATTTTTAACGAAATAATGTACCTACAACAGATTATTTGATGATATAATAGATATTAATAAATATAAGTTTTCTCTCACTAAAGATAAAAAAATTATAAATTGTTGCGTTAAGTTTATTTGAATCAGACATGTCACGTATGTGACATAAATTAAACATAAATAACCTCAATATAAAAAAGTCAAGTAATCAGAATGTTATATGCATTTAAAAAAATATACCTTTCTGAGTTGTTCTACATCATGCTGGTGCGTTATAATAACAATCAAAGTGGCAATCTGCATAACTTGCCTACAAATTAAAGCAATATATTTGGCAAATATAACAAATATTTATAGATATTAAAATATATTAACAAATAAAAAAGTAGTCACTCTTTCATATTGTATTTGAAAAAGTCGAATATAAACGCGAGCACTGCATCTCTTTTTGCATGTTTCGCAACAATAAGGAGATAAATAGCATTCTTTTCACTGTTTGATACTTTAATATCAAATGCTTGTTCTCTTATTAATCCCAAATAATTTTGAATAATTTCAGTATCTGTAGAGCAAGTTAAATATTCTAAAATTGTATTATCGGATGTTGTATTCCATACATTCCACACTTTGCGCCAAGTAGTGAAGTTTGCTGCCATTAAACCTTTACAGTATATCCATTCTTTCCATTTCAAAAGTCTACATTATCAAAAAAAAAATATTGTATACAAAGATTTAAGTACAATATCTTATAATTTAATATTAAAATAGTTCATTATGTATAAAGCAATAATGCCACCAAATTTATTAACACAAATATTGTGGTTGCAAAATAACTTACTCTTGAAAAGAACTTTCAAGATATTTTTCTAATTTAAAGGTTGCTGTTTCTATACATCTTCGAACATAGAGAACACATGCCCATTTCATTGCTTCTACTCTTAAAAATTTAGTAAAATCGCTTTCGATATTAAATTTGTCATTGTATCCTATATTTAGCAGAAGTCTATCAAACCTATCTGTAAGTTCTATCTAAAATTTGTTAAATAATAAAAATATTAAATTTATTATTATTTTTGAAAATAATAAAATTTAAGTATATTTGCACATAACATATATATTTGTTTAACTTCTTTTATACACTGCTTTAATATTATATATTATTTTTTTTTAAGAAGTTTATTTTTATTATATTGTATTATACCGTTATAGCTGTAATATTTTGAACTGGCCATATACACATCATGTATTCAACAGCTTTAATCATAGGATACCACGCTACATAGTCTTCATCTTCAAACAGAAACTTTGTAATGTTCCAAAACAAAAGGAAATTGAGTTGTCCTTGCGTCAAAAAATAAAACGCGTCATCGATGATTTGGGCTCGATTGAGAACATGAATATCGGTATAATTTTTATATAAATAATCCGCAAGTTTTTGCCAGTTATCCAAATCATAATTGACGCGACAGTACCCTATGACACAAAAATAATATTTTTATTATTAGAGTGTCTTTATCAAATTTGTCAAGAAATGCTAGCAAATATTGTTTTCCCTTTCTAAACATTTCCACAAATAATTTACTTTTTAATAAAATATTTTAGAAATTAGTTGCAAATATGTGTGTTGCAAATAATTAATTAGAAAGTGACTTAGAATTAATAATAAGTTAATTTCAAAGAGCTGCGCATCATCGTTGGTTGAAACGTTAAGTATGCTGAAAAAAAATTGAATATTGGCTACCAAGTCTCAGTAAAACAGAATTTAGTTGCACTAACTACAATCAAGTCAGACTGTTTAAAAATTAAATCAGATTAACAAACAAGATATTATGAAGTAGAACTGTTTCTTCAAAATATGCAAGAAGTCGAATTGTTTCAACAGATTTTTTTTCAGTGTATAATTGTGACTGCATACAATATATTAATATATTATCAATCTTAAATAATATCTACAAATATCACAAATTTGCTAATATACACAAAAAAACATATTTCTAATATTAAACATGGAATAATGAAATATCAGTTATAGAAAATAAAAAGAGTAGAATAAAGTTACTGTTTAATACTTACCAGCTTGTTGCAAATTGAGTATGATCCAATCATTATTGTCAATCTTATATATATAATGGTGCGATACTAATGAAGATAACCAAATGTCAGTTTTGGTATCTAATACCTTAAAGTTCATGACTGATTTTGTTGTATATGTCATATATATTCGATATTGTTTTATGTCAGAAAGTAATGTACTATTGGAAATAATATATGAGATCAATATCGAGTTTGAGGAATAATCTTGTGTCACGGTCAGTATAGAATAATGTCCTTCCGTTAACCAAATTACATCTTGAATAGTAAAGTTACGTATGCTATTCCTTATACCTGGAGCCACAACGGTCCAAAAGGGTTCGATAGTTGATAAATTGCTAATATTTGTTACGTTTGTCTGATTATACCTGAAAAATTAACATGGCAAAAATTCTTAATTATAAATCCGCAATTTGGTGTTTAAAATTCTTAACATAAAGTGTAATTAAAAGTAACCGATTAATTTAAAACAATTATTTTTTATATTTTTTTAAATTGTAGAATTTGAAACAGGTCATCTGTTTTACTGTTTACATTTTTACGTTATTATTATCATTATTAAAAGGTATAAAATAATATTACTCACTGTATGTTTATACACGTGTTAATACCATACCAGAACACATCATCAGATACTAGAAGATATAACATACGCCATATAATGGATGCTGTAACAATTGAAATAATAAAGTAGTTGAGTAGTTTGAAGTATTTTTTTAGTTTCAATATACTATTAATTACTATTGACATAACAATAATTATTTTAAAATAGTATAAATTCTTACTCTTAAAATACTTATAATAAATTTTTTATGTATAAATAAGTAGTCTTAATTTTAATAAATTTGTAGTTAAGTTTTCTTATATTCTATTACGTGCGAATTTAAGAATTTACATACAATTATTAATACGTTTAACATTATTTTCTTTAATTATAAGTAATATTTTAGTTGTATTTACTTAAACTTACATTTGATTTCATAAAGGGGTGTTCCAAATGGCAGAGAATCTGTAGGAAGAGTATCGAAACGTAAAGACTCCTGTTGTGTTTGAACGACAAATAAGTCCATCATGCGATTATATAACCTAATCTGTAAAGCGTGACATGATCGAATAAATATGTAGTCGAGTATTTAAATTTTGGCAACATGTATTTAGCATTATTGACAGCTGCTATTTACATTTGGTCGTTTATATTATAAAATAAAAAACTGCAGCATACTAATAGTAAAAATATATAAAAACCTGATTCAAAATATTTGCTGCAAGAAATGTAATGAATCCTTCTTTTGACCACAAAAGCACGTCATGAAACCAATAAGATATCGTTTCACGTGCTATAAAATTTGCCACTTCCATTTTGCGAACAGGATGTAATGTATTATTATAAATAATATCTTCTTCTCTGAAAATTGTTTTTAAGTATTATAAATATAATAAAAGTTTTTATTATAATTATGCAATTTAATAAATTTGTGTATTGTCATTATAGTAGATACAAGTTATTACAAAGACACAAATAAACATTAATTAAGTTTATTTAAAATTAAATGTAAAGATAAAGTAATAAAGTTAAATCTGGATTTGACAAAAAAAAATGTTATATTTAAACAACTTTGTGTTTTCATATATACAATATTTTTAGTAAGCAATATACATTATATTTTCAATAAAATAACATGGCAATAACCATTTTGCTTGTAATTCTACATATTTACATAGAATTTATTTAAATAAAAAAAAATATTTTGAGCATTTCTGCATCAGCATTACGTGCGAAATGTGTATAACATTTAAAATAATAAAAATTTTGTTGATTTTGTCTCATTATTATTGGTGAAAAAAAAACTTTTGTAGCATATTTCTTACTTGTACGTAAAACGTTAATTGCAATTATCTTTCATGCTTTGAATAATGAAATCTGAATTAAAATTTGATTTGACGTAAAAATAATTATTTAAATTTTTTGTTTAAAATAAAAATAAGAATAAAGATAAAAATTTTATTAGAAAGAGTGATGCAAGTGATATGTTTTAGTTATTTTTCAATAATTATACTAACATTAAAACGTTTTTTTAAGTTTAGAATATTATAGATAAATATATTTATTTAATTTTGGTTTCAATTTTTGTTGTTATTAATGAGTATTACCTTAATAGAATGAATTCCCGTGTCTTTATGTCATTGTATATAAAGTACTTAGCTACAATGTAATCTATTTTTGATATTTCTCTTATATTGTTTTGTGCCAAATACTGCATGACTTCATAGACAACGTTTTCTGCAAATCGCAACTGATCTATCATCTCTTTTCTATACCAAATTTTGACATTTCTAATAGGAGCGAAGAAATTAGTGAATGTGATTATCACAATTGTTAAATGTTCAGCAGACATTAGAGGTGATATGTCAAAATAAGTCCACAGCATGTTATCCATATCCTCAACTTGTTTTTTTGTCGGCATATTCGATAGAAATGTGTAATTTTTATGATGCCAGATAGAAATGTTAAAAGTTGATTTAAATATCGCATTGTCCCAAGATGGAAATAATTCTGTTGCTTTTATTACTTTAAAGCCGTTGTCAAATCTATTTTATTTTTAATGTATAATTAATATAAAATTAATATAAAATTTAAATCATAATTGGACTGAAAATTGATTATATTAACTTACTCTTCTATTTTACTTGTGTAGTAGGATTTGAAAGAGTCTTCGTCATCAAATATGGTACGGACATATGTCATTCTTAAGATATACGTACCAGAAGATAAAAGAGCGATCGATGGCTGGGTAAAATCAAGATAAATGTATCTTTTATTGATAAATGATAATTCCTGGATGTTAATTATCTGATTACCATCTTTGTCAATTAGGTCAATTTTAAGTATGGCAATAGTCTTTGAGTTCAAAATTATCGCTCCTGTTTTGCGAGTAATCTGGATAGTGATATTGCATTCTCCAAAAAAGACATTTCTGTATATGTCAAATTTCATTTTGACATCATAATGCAATGGTATAAAATTCAAATCATTGTAATTAAATTCAGTGTCATTTTTCGTAAATTTTGCAGTAGATAGTATAATTATTACGATTAATATTAAACCGTTAAAGATATTTCGGAATGCTATACTAATTTCCATTTGAAGCATCTACAAGAAGAATTTTGTGATTAGAAAAACACATACATTTGCAACACATTCCATTGAACTTCTATACATATAAGAAAAATAAAGATTACATATAACAGCTCTTACAGTTAATTGTACTAAAGCGGTGTAGTATTTTTATGAAAAAAACTAAAGGAGAGAGAGAATTATTTGTGATAGTAGCAAAAAACTAAACAAAATTTTAAATATGAGAGGTAATATAGAATCTTACAAACTGCATAATTTGTTCAAAAATTCTTGTTCATTATAAAACTAAAAATATTATGTATACAGGGTGTCTGGCAATAATCGCCCCACCGGTCATATACAGGTAGAGGAGGTCAAATCGAGTAGAAAAGTCCTTTACCATTTTTTGATTTTTGTAATAAGTACTAAGTAATTAACGAAAAAAGATTGGTGAATCCGTGCAAGTAAAGCGCGCGCAGCGAGAAGGACATCCCACTGCTATGCGATCACTAGGCGCGCGATGAAGCGTTGGGAGGAGCGCTCTACAAATGACAATGGCAACATACGAGCGGCGCGTAACGCTAGATCCTTGTGCCTAGTGATCGCGTAGCAGTGGGACGTCCTTCTCACCGCGCGCGCTTTACTCGCGCGGATTCGCCGATCTTTTTTCGTTAATTACTCAGTACTTATTATGAAAATTAAAAAATGGTAAAGGACTTTTCTACTCGATTTGACCTCCTCTACCTGTATATGACCGGTGGGGCGATTATTGCCAGACACCCTGTATATAAAATTTACATAATACCGAAAATACGTATGTCAAACTAATTTTTATTTTCATAGAAAATTGCGTTGTTATAATGTTACAGATAATTAAATAATTTTTCACTTCAACTATATGAATACTAGATCTCAAAAAACACAATGCATCTTTCCAAAAAATTTTGCAAATGTCAAAATAATTAATTTTCAACGTGTGACTTTAATTTAATTTAAAAATTTTACATTTAAACAGACGAGATAAGTAATTGTTACATTTATTTAAGCTCATGTACTATAAATTGAAAAAGAAAAATTTTAAAGAATCGTTAAATATGTTTATCAGTACTGAAGAATATGTTTTGAAGAATGTAAAGCTGTGCTTTAGAAATTTTTTATATGTTTTTAATGAAAAACATTTCACTTGTGATGACTCACCTATATAGATTAAAATTATAGTACTTTGTAACAAATAACAATTTGTAACAATAGTACAGTTAACACCGTCTTGAATTGCGAATGCCAGAGATATATCAATTTAATTGCTATCTTACTGTTTCGAAAAATCACCGAACACTGAGAGGAATATTGGTAGCTAACATAATATATACAGTATGCGATGTACAAAATAGTTCTTAAAAGGTTACGCAGTAACAACCACTACAAAACAGTGAAGAAGAGAATAAATTTTGATATGTAATATGATAAATTTGTGCATAAAATATAAAAAGTAAATTTGTACGTTATTTTCAACTATTGTTACAGGAATTGTGTGAAAATTGTATATTTAAAATAATTAATTTGTAGAATTATTTGAACTATATTGAAATGCAAATTTAATAGTTTTTCGAACGTAATTAATTGATATTAAATTATAAATTTATTGATATCAATTTTTACACATTGATATAAATAAAAAGAGAGTTTTCTCAGATGATTAATTATTAAGCTTTGTTATAAAAAATGTTATAAGTAATAAAATGTTATAAAATTTTTATGTATAAATAAGAGTTAATAGAAGAAATAACAAACGTACCAAAAATATACAGTACTAAAGATAATAAATAAATAGAATGCTTATATTTATATATATAAATATTAATTAATGTTAAATATTAGATAAATAAAATATTATAAATAATTGGGACAAACATGAAACGATTTAAAATTAAAAAGAAATATTTAATACAACAATAAAAAAAGAATTACAAAATAATTAATATATAAATGCATGTGAACAGCAGGTAAAATTATTATCTTTTATCGATTCAAGTGCTTGGCTTTTTATACTGCATTATGTTTATATGTTTCAGTTGAGAACCCCGTAATTTGTAACACGTTTATTGTATTCCATTTTTCGTTTTTCTATTTTTTGTTTGACAGCATCCACTATAAAACTTAGTTGCTTTTCGCTCATTGTAAGTTTAGTTTTAACGAATTTACGTATCTACAACAGATTATTTGATGATATAACAGATATTAATAAATATAAGTTTTTTTTCCACTAAAGATGAAGAAATCATAAATTATTCCGTTAATTATTAAGCGCATTTGAATCAAACATGTCACGTATGTGGCATAAATTAAACATAAGTTACCCCAATATATAAAATCAAGTAATAAGAGTGTTATATACATACAGGAAAATGTACCTTTTTGAAATGCTTTACGTCATGCTCGTGCGTTATAATAACAATTAATATAGCAATTTGATCAATTTGTCTACAAAAGCAAAGTAATATATTTAACAAATATAACAAATATTCATAAATTTCAAATAATTTTAAAATAAAAATGTAATCACTGTTTTGAACTGAATTTTATGGATTCGAAATACTCGAATATATCCGTGAGCACTATATTATTTTTTGCATGTTTCGCAATGATAAGGAGAACAATATTAGCATTCGTTTTACTGTCTGTTACATTTAAATAAAATTCATCGCTCTTTATAAACGTCAAATAAGTTTTAATAATGGTAGGATCTGGAGAGCAAGTTAGGTATTCTAAAAATGTATTATCAGATGTGTTTTTCCATTTATTCCACACTTTGAACCAATTATTGTAGTCTGATTTCATTAAACCTTTACAGTATATCCTTTCTCTCCATTTGAAAAATCTGCATTACCAGGGAGAAAGAAATATTCAATGCAAATATTTAACTACAATATTTTATAATTTACTATTAAAATAATTTATCTAGCATAGGGCAATAATGCCACAAAATTGGTTTATACTTATATCATGATTGTAAAACAACTTACTTGTCTTGTACAGAACTTTCAAGATGGTTATTTAATAGATCGGATGCAGTTTCTCTACATTTAGGAGTATCGAGAACACATGCCCATTTCATCGCTTCTTCTCTTAAAATTTTAGTAAAATCACTATCAAGATAAAATTTGTCAACGTATCCTATATTTAGCAGAAGTCCATCAAACCTTTCTCTAAGTTGCACCTAAAATTTGTTAAATAATAAGAATATTAAATTTATTATTGTTTTTGAAAAAAAAAGTTTTAGTATATTTACACATATACATATATATATTTGTTTAACTTCTTTTGTACGTTGCTTTAATATTATACATTATTCTTTTTTATAGAAATTTATTTTTTTTATACCTTTATAGCGTCAGTATTTTGAACTGGCCATATACACATCATGTATTCAACAGCTTTAATCATGGGATACCATGCTACATAGTCTGCGTCTTTAAACAGAAACTTTGTAATGTTCCAAAACGAAAGAAAATTGAGTTGTCCTTGCCTCAAAAAATAAAACGCGTCATCGATGATTTGGGCTCGATTGAGAACATGAATATCGGTATAATTTTCATATAAATAATCCGCAAGTTTTTGCCAGTTACCCAAATCATAATTGATGCGATAGTATCCTATGACACAAAAATAATATTTTTATTATTACAGTGTCTTTATCAAATTTGTCCAAAAATGTTAGCAAATATTGTTTTCCCTTTCGAAACATTTCCTCAAATAATTTACTTTTTAATAAAATATTTTAGAAATTAGTTGCAAATATGTGTATTGCAAATGATTAATTAGAAAGTGACTTAGAATTAATAATAAATTAATTTCAAAGAGCTGCGGATCATTATTGGCTGAAACGTTAAGTACACTGAAAAAAAATTGAGTATTGGCAACCAAGTCTCAAAGTAGAACGGAATTTAGTTGCACTAACTACAATCGAGTCAGACTGACTAAAAATTAAGTCAGATCAACAAATAAGATAATAAAAGAACAAGAAATTCTGATCAAAGGAGTAGGACTGTTTCTTCGCCATATGCAAGAACAATTCGAGTTGTTTCAACTGATTTTTTTTTAGTATATAATTGTGACTAGATATAATATATTAATATATTATAAATCTTAAATAATATCTACAAATATTACAAATTTGCCAATAAACACAAAAAACATATTTCTAATATTAAACATGGAATAATGAAACATCAATTTTAGAAAAAAGAGTAGAATAAAGTTACTGTTTAATATTTACCAGCTTGTTGTAAATTGAGTATGATCCAATCATTTTTGTCAAACGTAGACATATAATGGTGCGGTGTTAATGAAGATAACCAAAAGTGAGTTTGGGTATCTGATGGCTCAAAGTTCATGTCTGATTTTGTTGTATATGTCACATATAATTCATATGGTTTCACGTCGGTGAATAATGAATGTGGATAATTGATATATGAGATTAATATCGGGTTATGGAATGTTTCGTTATAATTTCGTGTCATGTACAGTATAGGATAATGTCTTTTCGTTAACAAAATATCGACTATATTTTCTATACTAAAGTTACGTGTGCTATTCGTTGCATCTACAACACTTTTCACAGTGTTAAAAAATAATGCTATAGTAGATAAATTATTAGTATCTGTCGCATTTGTCTGATTATACCTGAAAAATCAACATTGCAAAATTCTTTATTATCAATTATAAAATTACATTATTTATTATAAATAATAATTCCTCAACATGTTGTTTAAATTCTTTAAATAAAAAGTAACCAAAAGTAGCCGATAAATTTAAAACGATTAATTTGTATGTTTTTGAACAGTAGACTTTGAAGCATGTCATCTGTTTTACTGTTCACATTTTGTATGTCATTATTATCACCATTATAAATATAAAAAGATATTACTCACTGTATGTTTATATAGTTGTTGATACAAGTCCAAAACGTATCATCAGATATTATATTAAATATTATATGATATAACATGCGCCATATAATAAATGCTGTTACAATTCAAATTATAAAGCATTTGTTCAGCAATTTGAGGTATTTTTTTTTGCTTTTAATATACTATTAATTACTATGATGTATCAATGATTTTAAATACTTATACTTAAATATATTAAATAAGCTTAAATATATATTTTAAATATATGCTTATGGCACGGAGACCCGTTCAACGGTGACGTGCTGGCGGCCAGTTCCGCCATAACAAAAGGGTTAATATATTTACAATAAATTTTATGTATACATAAGTTGTATTTTAATTAATTTATAGTTAAGTCTTCTTATATTCTGTTATGTACAAATTTAAGAATTTACAAACAATTATCAATATTTTTAAATTATATTTTCTTTAATTATAAGTATTATTTTAGTTATATTTACTTAAACTTACATTTGATTTCATAAAGGGGTGTTCCAAATGGCAGAGAATCTGTAGGAAGAGTATCGAAACGTAAAGACTCCTGTTGTGTTTGGACAACGAATAAATCCTCCATGCGATATAACTGAGTCTGTAAAGCGTGATATGATCGAGTAAATATGTAATTGAGAAGAGTGTATTTGAATTTTGGCAACATGTATTGAGCGCTGTTGACAGCTATTACATTTTATCGTTAAATTATAAAGTCTAAAAAATCATAGTATATTAGTAATAAAAATGTAAAAACCTGATTCAAAATATGTGTTGCAAGAAATGTAATAAATCCTTCTTTTGACCACAGAATCATATCATTGTACAAGTGAGATATTGTTTGACGTGTTACGTAGTTTGCCACTTCCATTTTGTAAACAGGATGTAATGTATCATTATAAATAGTATTTTCTTCCCTGCAAATTGTTTTTACATATTAGAAATATATCTAAAATTTTTATTACAATTATACAATTTAATAAATTTGTGTTTTGTCGTTATAGGAGATGCAAGTTATTACAAAGCATAAATAAACATTTAAATATATTTGGTTAAAAATGAATTTAAAGATAAATTGGTAATAAATTCCGAAAGTTGGAAAAAATAAGATTTATAGCACATGTTTTATTTGTATAATGTAAAACGCAGTTATTTTTATTTTACACTTTCAATAATAAAATCTGAAATAAAATCTGATTTAACGTTAAACAATACTTATTTTAATTGTTTATTTAAAGTAAAAATAAGAAGTTTTATCAGAAAGATGGATGCAAGTGATATGTTTTATTTGCTTTTAAATAATTATACTAATATTAAAAAAAATATTTTTTAATTTTAGAATATTATAGGTAAATTTATTTATTCAATTTGGTTTCAATTTTTGTTGTTATTAACGAGTATTACCTTAATAGAATGAATTCCTGTGTCTTTACGTTACTGTCTTGAAAGTCCGTAACTACATAGTAATCTATTTTTGATACTATTCTTGTACTTTTTTGTGTCAAATAGTACACGACACCTGCGGCAATGTATTTTGCATATTGTATCTGGTCTCTTATCTCTTTTCTACACCAAAATCTATTTGCATTATAAGAGGAATTAGTGAATGTGGTTATTAGAATTATTAAATGTTGAGCTTGCATTAAAGATGATTGGTTAAAGTGAGTCCATAGCATGTTATCCATATTTTTCTCTTGTTTCACCTCTTTTCGTATCAGCATATTCGATAAAAATGAGTAGTTTTTATGATGACAGATAGAAATTTCAAAAGTTGATTTAAATACCGCTTCGTCCCAGTATGGAAATAGTTCTTCTGCTTTTATTACTTCAATGATTTCATTATTTAATCTATTTTATTTTAAATGCATGATTAATATAAAATTATATTTACAATTGACTAAGGATTGATTATATTGACTTACATTTTGCCTTTTTCTCTGTCTACATAGATAGATTCGAAGAAGTATCCATCATCTATTATGATACGGACATATGTCATTTCTAAGGTATACGTACCTGGAGATAAAAGCTTTAATGATGACTGAGTAACATTAAGATGAATGTACATTTTATTAAACGATTTATTGATAAGTGAAAATTTCTGGATGTTAATCTTCTGAATGTTATTGTTGTTAATCAAGGCAATTTCAAGTATACTGAAAATCTTCGAACTCATTAGAGTTATATTTTCCGTTGGACGATTAATCTGGATGATAATATTGCATTTGCCAAAAAAGACATTTCTGTATACGTCAAACTTTATTTTGACATCATAATGCAAGGGTATGAAATTCAAAACATTGTAATTAGATTCAGTCTCATTTTTCGTAAATTTTGCAGTAGATAGTATGATTATTACGATTAATATTAAACTGTTTAAGATATGTCGGAATGCCATACTATTTTCCATTTAAAGCATCTATAAGAAGAATTTCGTGATAAGAAAAACACATACATTTACAACACATTCCATTTAACTTCTCTACATATAAGAAAAATAAAGATTATATAACAACTATTATAGTTAATCGTACTAAAGCGATGCAGTATTTTTATGAAAAAAGGCTAAAGGAGAGAAAGAATCATTTTTGATAATAGTGAAAACAAAACAAAATTTTAAATATCAGAGGTTATATAGAATCTTACGAAAAACATAATTTGTTCAAAAATTCTTGTTCATTATAAAATTAAACATATTATGTATACATGTGCGACAATTGCTAAATCACCTCTTGGGTGTAGGTAGAGCGGTTTAAACCGAATAGAAAAGTCCTCTATCATTTTACGATTTTCGCAATAATTAATGAGGAATTAATTAAAAAATATCGGCCAATTCGCGCGAGTTTAAGAGCGCGGCGAGAAGAGACCCGTGGTGATACCACTGTTATTTGGTTACTAGGCGCGCGATAAATCGTTGAGAGGAGCGCTCTATGAATGACAACGGCACAGCGGTGTGTAACGTTAGATCCTTGCGTCCTAGCGACCACGTAACAACGGGCTGTCTCTTCTCGCCGCGCGCTTAGACTCGCGCAAAATTGGCCGATCTTCTTTAATTAATTTCTCATTAATTATTGTAAAAATCGCAAAACGATAGAGGACTTTTCTACCCGCTCTACCTGCACCCGAGAGGTGATTCAGCAATTACCCTGTATATAAAATTTATTTAATACTGAAAATACAATACGTATGCAAAACTATTTTTTATTTTCACAGAAAATTATGTTGTTATAATGTTACAGATAATTAAATAATTTTTTACTTCAACTATATGTACACTAGGTCTCAGAAAACAATCAATCTTTCCAAAAAATTTTGCAAATGTCAAAATAATTAATTTTCAACGTGTGACATTAATTTAATTTAAAAATTTTGCATTGAAACAGACGATAGATAAATGTTACGTTTATCGTAGCTCACGTAGTGTAAATTGAAAAAGAAAAAATTTAAAAGAATTGTTAAATATGTTCATTAGCACTGAAAAATATATTTTGATAATTGTAAAACTGTGCTTTAGAAATTTTTTATATGTTTTTAATGAAAAATATTTTACTTATGATAACTCACCTACATAGATTAAAATTATATGTTTATTAAAATTATAGTACTTTGTAACAATTAACAATTTGTAACAATAGTACAGTTAACACCGTCTTGAATTGCGAATGCCAGAGGTATATCAATTTAATTGCTATCTTACTGTTTCGAGAAATCATCGAACACTAAGAGGAATATTGGTAGCTAACATAATAAATACAGTATGTGATGTAAATAGTTCTTAAAAGGTTGCGCAGTAACAACCACTACAGAACAGTAAAGAAGCAAATAAATTTTGATATGTAATATGATAAATTTATGCATAGAATATAGAAAGTAAATTTGTACGTTATTTTCAACTATTGTTACAAATTGTGTGAAAATTGTACTTTTAAAATAAATAATTTTTAAAATTATGTAAATCAAAACACAAATTTAATATTTTTTGAGCTTACATGCGTAATCACAATTTATATTAAATTATAAATTTATTGATATAAATTTTTATATATTGCTACAATTAAAAAAAGGGAGTAACTTGTCAAAAAATGAATTATGCTCGCATATATTTGCGTCTTTTTCTTTGTTTAATTTCTTTTACTATACACAACTAACAATTATAGCTTTTATTATACTTTTTTTTTTAACTTAGTCAAATTATTATATACTATTATTCTTATAAAAAATTATTATATACGAGGATCATTCAATAAATAAAAAAACAAATGTAATTTTAAAATGGTTTGTTCAATAACAGTTCATTTATTTTTCGATATAATCTACAATACACATATTCCATCTCTTTACTAGGATTTTTATATCAACAGCAAAGAAAAGAAAACTTTGTCTTGAAGTCTGAATCAATTTTTTTTTAGTTAATCTATTTGTTTTAAATTTTGCTTTACATTACATGTATTAACTATAAGCAAGAATAAACTTTAAAAAAAAGTAACTTATAATATATTTATTTACTTTAATACAATTCACTATCTTATAAAATATTTTTGAAAAATTCCACCTTAAAAAAGTATTATACATTATTTAGCCTATTAACTCAGCTGGTTAAAACGTATTGCTAATGACGCGAAGTCGCGGATTCGATTGCGTCCCAAGGGCCAATTTTTTATCCCTTATTAGTTAATACAATTTTAACCTATATAATTTAGATACTATTTAAAAAATAAAAATAAAACGCAAACTATTTTTAATAAAAAATGTTAATATTTTTTTAATATGTCATGTAGAAGAAGAGGTAGGAATGTAAGATGATGATTCTGGTAGAATCAAAATTATATCAATATCAAAATTCGGATATATAAATTTCGTCCATTAATTATTAAAATTATTATTCTACTAATAAAAGAAATTGTTTCGTAAACGTATATACATAAAGAAACCAATGTTCGTGAAAAATCGATTTTTGAATAATTCAAGTCTCTCTGATAAATTCATTCTCAACTGTGATTAAAATTATTTCAATGTATTTATCATGTCATATACTCGTACATTGTCATACGATTATAATGTACTATGCCTATGTACTGTACGTTATATCTACACCGAAATTGTTAACAAGTACATTTTTTCTCTGGATGTTTGAGAGTCCTTTGGTTCTTCCGTATTTTGTTTAAATATCTAACAATAAAACCAACCTATATAATTATATTAGCTGTAAATTACAAATATACTTTCTTTGCATAAGGCAATACCTGTAATACTTGCTTATTAAACATTTCTTTTTTTATCAAAACGATCATCGCACACGAAATGCTGATTCATGAATATGTGAGTACAAATCATTATGGTTGACTGTGATTACAGGTGATTACTTCATTAAATTGCATAAATTAGTGTTCGTTCATTGACTCACTTTTGCTTTGATTTAATTTATTCTAATAATTTCCCCGATTTAAAAAGCTATTATTTTTACTTCTTTTATATTATTAAAGTTGATAGCTATCAATATTAATGGGAATTCAACATTAAATACCTTAATTACTTCAAACTAATTTTATCTCAAAGCCAAATTCATCTTGAATAAATGGAAGAAAAATAATTTTTTATTTTGCACTCTTTAAATTTCTTAATTAAAATATTTTGTCACATTTTTAGCTGCCTATAGATTATTTTTGCCAATTTATCAAAAATAGATAATTAAAAGACTATATGAAAAAGATATATTTTTCAAGATTAAGATTTCATCTTGAGATTGAATAAAAATTTCTAATTGATCGCCGCTATGATATGAAATAACAAACACTCTGTTGATTCCAATAAAAACTTAATATAAAACAATATCATATATTTTATATATGCTGTAAGGCACAGTTCCTTAGATAACATCTATAAATCTATTTTCTCGAATCAACAAACTTATAATACTTACAGTTTATATGTGAAAATTATTGATATACGATAATACAATCAAACCGCTGCCGTTCGGGTTCTACTCTCTCTTTCTCTCTCTCTCTCTTTTTCTCTCTCTCTCTCTCTCTCTCTCTCTCTCTGTCTCTCACTCTTTCTCTCTCTCTACTTATCACACATTTTTGCATCGTTCATGTACGATATACCCGTTACGTAACATTCTGTTTTATATACAGGATTACAACGGTTTCCCGTCAATTCAATCACTCCTACTTTTTTAATCTTACGCTTCTCTGAGAGAGAATTCAGTCGCGCTTGTTTTGTTAAAAACGAATTGTCTCGTACCGTCTATTCCCGCACATCTCCAGAACAGATATTCTGGATTTTGGATCTTATCTACTTGTGCCATTTCCACGTCACATGTTTATATCAAAAAACTTAAACAACATAGATATGGCCGACCAGGAGATTCTCATGACGATGTAGGCCAGTATGAGTTTTAGCGCTTGATGGCACCAGTATAATCTGTAATACAAATTATCCAATATATTTTTCTAATTGAACAATAAGATTATACACACAGCGGTAAAGGACGCAGTAAAGTAGAGTTTGAAAAAATGTGGTTTAAATTTTAATTGATAATTAAAAATTATAACATTTCTGCAGAACGAATATTTGTCACTATTGCGATTTAGAAGTAAATGAATATAAATTTCCGCATTAACATTTCATTAAAGTAAACACAAAACTAAATGATCTTTTACCGTTGTCGAGAATATCAGAATGCAAATAAAGAGATGCTTTGGAGTTGTTTCTTGAAAAATATCGGAAATCTCATACCTTTGCCATCTGACGCGCGCCTGCGGCAAAGTGTCCAAGGGATCCTTGATGAGGTACACTCTTATTCCGCGAAGGTACGTCTCAAAATATACTTCCCAATTGAGATTTCTTATATCGCAATCGAAGTTTTTACGATCGTAGGACGTGAACTTCGTTATCATTGCGTGTAGTCGATCATTAGTAAATATCCATTCTTGCGTGGAAAAGTAGTTTAACACGTCCATGAATTTGTGTATCTTTTTGTAAACCTTAAGCAATCTTTAACAGACAATTCATAACAAACAGATGTTAAATAAGCAATTGACATAAAACGTTACGAAACGTTTACTTTTTTTAAAGCAGTTTACTTCTTCACATAAACATTTTATAAATCGCTCGACATTGTTCTAAATGATTTAATACTGCTCGATTAATTTTTTCTAGCGTATAAAAAAATACTTACTTTACTTTACTTATTATAAACGTTAAGAATAATGAAATTTATTCTCTTTTATAGTATAATTAATGTGCGTAACTCTTCTTAACAAAAAATTATTTGCAGAATATATATACATATGCGAGAAGCTAGATTTTTTTTATATCAAGTCTTGAATTATTACCTCGGCTGCTTTCCCATGCAGACAGTCGCGGTGTCGACCAGTAAAGCTGGGAACAAGTGGCAGAAGTATACGAAAAAAAGATGGATTAATCTATGCTTTGTGTTTCTAAAGCTGTAGTACCAAATTGCTTTGTTAGAGGGAAAATCGAAACCGTACTTTTCTGATAGTTCCTTCAGATCATTGTACGTTATGGGATTGTCCCTAGACACGTAATTATAAATTGGAATGTCGCTGTGCGAGTTGTTGTTCAACCTGAAACAGTGTGGCAACGGGATGACATTTTCATATTTACAACTGTCGCTAAATTTTTTAAACTTAATTATTCCTGTATATGCTTTAAATTCACAGAATAAATTAACACGCAAAAAGAATAATTTTAATAAAAATAACGTCTCGAGAAAAACAATATTCTTGACGATAAATAAGACTTCATTATTTAAATTATACGTCTAATAGCATTTTTTTTTTAGATGATTTTAAATGTAGTCGAATGTCGCGTTATGTTTTCAAATATTATGATTAATTTATGATTTGCATGTCAAATTGCATCGATATTAAAAGATAACGATGACGATAAATGTACCTTATGTTCGATATGTCCCATGCACACGCAATAAGAGCGTTAATTGTCAAATCGGCAGGGACCACGTTTGCGGATACCGAGCCATCGCAATGAATCGATCGCAGTAATCCGGTTCCAGCACCAGCAGCAACTCCCGTTGGACCGTATAAATTATCGATCCAGCCTCGTATAGGTTCCTGATACGTTGAAATTACTGCAAGTGAAAAGATTTCAAATATATTTCTTATCATTTCGGATAATAATTCGTAATTTTCAACTAAAATTTATTAAGTCTCCATATACATTATTATTATGATTAATTACTACTTATTTGCAGTCATTAATTATTAATAACGTAATTAATATTTTTTATTCATATAATAATTCAATATTTTTTAAACTGTGTCTTATTTGATGAAAAGATTGGCTGAAACTTTAAAAAATTTTAAATTTAACTTTAAAATTTCGGCTTACGTTATTCAACAATATATTCTGATATTATCGTTAAAAATGCTAAACTTATCCTAACCAATGGCAGGACGGAAAATGCCGATCGGCATGTCGCCAGCCTGTTTCCTAATCACATTCTCCGCAACCGCTTTTGTAAAGGTATAGGTGTTTGGCCACTTTCCTAATAATCTGTAAAAGACAACAAATAAGATTTTCTTTTCGCCTTTTTTTCTCTTCGGGAATTTGAACAGAGAAAAATTGACGTACTGCGGTGTTATATCCTCGGCCAATTTATCCTCCACGCACTCTATCAGCGCGATTAATTTGTCGGAATCCATTGGCGCGTCGTAAAACTTTTCTTCGATCGTGCTTTGCGGACAATTTGCATACGCGGTCGATACATGCACAAATGACTGAGGAAATTAAACAAATAAGATATCAGAGTCCCGTTGTTTTACTATAGAGCTTTAACTTTAAAATTTCCTAATAAAAGTCATCCGAATCGAATGAATAATGATTTAATTGTGAAATAATTGTAAAAAGTTGCTTCTTATAAGTAATTTTTATAACTTTTTTTTTCTCAAACATGTAAGTACCTTCAGATTGGGGATCTCTTTACAGAGATTCAAAACGTCTCTTGTACTTCTGACATTAATTGGTACTGCTAGCTTCAACTTCTCATCGAATCTGACTGTAGCCGCAATGTGAAAGACAATCGACACTTCTCGAATTAGAGTGGCCCGATCTTGTGAAGATATTCCCAGATTTGGCTGGCTACAGTCACCCGCTATAGCAACGATCTGATGCCGGAATTTCGGCTGCTCATCCTTAAGTCTTTCAAATAACTACGCAAGGCGAACAATGATAAATCCATAATTAATTAAATTAAAAGGAATTGCAAAGGCTCTTACGATTGCAATCTACATGTCAAAAAAATCTACATATTATATAAAAATCAACAATGCCGCACGCTAAATTATTATATATATTCCATCGCAACGCAATCGCTTCATTAAGATTCTCGGTTTTCTTTAATCTTTAAAACATTATCCTTGATCAAGTTTCCGAATATCAATATGATGGTGTAAACGTGAAAGGTTTAGCTCTGTGGTAAGAGCGATGACATATCAATGGGACTTTTAATTACTTGATACCGAATATATTTTATTCATTTGACATATTTTATACTTGACACGTTATTTTATACTTGTCACATATTTTATGATTGACACGCTGAATCTAAGTTTAATATGGATGAGATTTTTCAAATAAAATTAAAAAATTCAAGAAAATTATTTTTGTCAAAATATTCGCCAAATTGGCTTTATATGTATTTTTTTCCATTTTCCAGAAACTAAATTTTTGTACATTTGATTAAAAAAAACTCCGAGCTCTTAGAATGAAAATTAATAGCTCTTCACGGAAAAACGATAAATTTTTTGCATCAATCTAAGATAAAGATGATAAGACGTTTGCTTTTGATTAATCGTCTTTAATTATTATTTACTGTCATATTACGAGTTGGAGAATCATAGTAATGATTTTTTTATCAAAGTAAAATCTCAAACAGCATAAAGATTTTATTCATGTGACATTTGAATAGTTCGAAATCTGCCTATATGTTTAGAGACTCACCACATCATCAAAGATTTCCTCGGTGCGTTGATGCACATCCTTGCCTTTCTTGGGGCGCACTAACAAGTAGATAGATGCCAAACCAGAACATGTTCTGAGAAGTTTCTCAATCAGTAGCTTGCCCATAAAGCCGGTGCCGCCGGTGATAAAAATACTCTGGCCATGATAGAACTCCTGAATCGGCGAGAGTTTTTCATTGACCGGCAACAAATCCTCCGTCGGCGAGCATTCCATCAGCGAGGATTCCATGGGTGTTTCCGATTTGCATTTCGACTCGATAACGGCCATCTCCTGGTCGTCGATACGATCCATGAACACTTCCACCATCTCTTCTCCGGACTTGCACCTGCAACGAGAGAGTCTCGTTCACCGAATAGATTCGCTTTAAATCCAATTCGTATTCGCAGTGTGGCGCAAGCCGCCGCGTATCGAATTTAAGATGACCTTTCCTTTTTTGCACGAGCCGTCCGTTGTCCGCCCGATCAATTAGCTGATTTGTGCCGTCCGCGTCGCGTCTCGTCTCGTTTATTCGTTCGCTTATATCATTCGTACGTGGACAAGAGAAAATTCACAGATCCATGATCATCCACGTAATAGATGAATACGTGATGGATAAAAATCGATATCAATCTCCTCGCGCCGAGGAACGTATTTTCGTACGTGCTCGAAAGATGTTTGCTTTTTTTAAGCAAAATACTCAGCTGAAAGATGAAATATTTGTTGGATGTGATATCACCTACGCAAAAGATGATTCATTCATGACGTAAAAGTGTATGCTCCCGAAATACATCCAAAGGATATTTTATTTATTTTGTTTTTTATAAAAATTTACGTCGAAGAAATGAGATAATTATAGGAAAACAAGATTGCGAAGTAAAATAACATTTAAAAGGCCATATTATGCAATATGGCTCTCTCTTTCTCTCTTTCTTTCTCTCTCTCTCTCTGTTTTTTTCCATTTTTTAAATCAAATATTTTATCGAAGTAAAAGAATCCTTTGAATGGATATGCAATCACGAAAAGATTATGATTTTAATTTGTGTTATTGGACTGCTTCTATCCCTGAGACAAATATGACGAAGGACGTCAAAATAATTAATATTATGCCTGTTGAATCTCTCATCATATATCTGTTTATAAATATATACGAATAATATTTTCTTTCTTATTCCATGAAAATTTTGTGACAACGCTTAGGTGTAGATTTTGTTCCATACGAAGGATAAAATAATGACATTTTAGAATAAAAATACAAATTCTGAAATGCAGCTAAAGTTCTTTTTCTAAACGAACTAGTCGCTTGGACACTAAAACGTTTTTGGGTGTGATCGTATATAATAATGATCCGCCAACCTTGAAAAATGTCGGTCAGTACGCTTACAAGTGTTAATTTTTTGTGAAGTTTTAATGAACTTTGCTCTTGAATCTTGGTGTTTTGCTGTAAAACAAGTCTTATGCAACAAGTGGGTATTGCGTTCCTGGAACGTCTGTCTTACCGTTAATGACCGGTTAAAGAACAGCAAATATTGCACATGGTATTTTCGCCATGAAGAAACAGCGAGTACCATCGCCGACTTCTCATATGAGAAACGTTACGTTAAGAAGATACGTCTTCCAAATATCTCGCCAAGTGGAGAAATACAAATATTTCTCTCAATGAAGAATGAAGCTCATTCCACGAAGCGAAGAATATAACGTTCTAGCCAGAATATAACGTTTAAACAAAACTCATACTCCTCTCATCACCGACGCATTTACGTCGTATGTACATTCTACCTTCTCACCGGAAAGTAGTGTTTGTCGAGCTGTTCTTCAAGAGCCTCTTTCCGATCGGTATAGGATGTATATGCAAAGTCGGTTAAGCGCATTACCGATAATTGCGGCGAATACCTATCTCGTCATCGGCGATTAAAGATTGGCAAATAAAACAAAGATATTTGTTACGCATGAAAAGCTAATGCACGATGCGTGCGCGAAATGCATATTGAAGGACATTATTTTTCATTCCACGCGATCGAGCAAAATGCTCGCGCACACATTCGAAGCGACGAAGCATGGAAATACGCTCTGTTTTCAAAGCGAAGCAAGACAGAAAAATTATTGTGCTCGCACCATTAATCTTCTGTCCAGTCAGTCTTTGTCCCACTGCTTCCAGCTTTTGTTTTCATACCGTTCGCCGTGAATAATGCATAACCGAAATCAAACGTTCTACGGCGATCGCTTGAATATTTCTTTCGCGATAGAGTAACAAATTTAATTTACTGAAAAGAACGTGATATTTTTATTGTCTTTTATTGCAGTATATTAGCATTAAAAAAAAAGAATTTTTTCATGATGTATCGTCTTGAATGATAACAAGCGTTTCTAAGTGTTTCTGGAATTTTCTAAATTCTTTAAATCATGACACAAACATAGTTAGATTTCTTCGGTGAATTGGAAATTAATTTGAATCATGACGCAAACGTAGTTAGATTTCTTCGATGAATTGGAAATTAATTTTAATATTACATAAGTATTCATAGCAAGAGATATCGTTATACACGAATTAAGTGCGAGAAATCGCATCATTATATATCATCAAAAAACGAGAAATTGTGCCTTGAAGAATTGTAACTCA
This sequence comes from Linepithema humile, assembly GCF_040581485.1. Classification (NCBI taxonomy): domain Eukaryota; kingdom Metazoa; phylum Arthropoda; class Insecta; order Hymenoptera; family Formicidae; genus Linepithema; species Linepithema humile. Next base: position 20,536,571 of record NC_090132.1, on the reverse strand, counting down.
ACTTTAAAGAATTACAGTGCAGATTTGCATTAAGAAAAAAACAAGGCCGATTAAAGGCCGAATAGAGAAAGAAGGAAAAGAAGAGAAGAGCGAATAGTGTCCTTGTTTAAGAATGTCAAATAAAAAAAAACATTATTGATAAGTCAAAAAAAGCGCCATTGGTACAGATCGTTTTTTTTTCGCACTTTTTAAATTTGTGATTAGCCGAAAGTCGCATGTTCTACACATTATACATGTTCTACGTGTATTAATCCGCGCTCTTATTTTCGCGACACGTGTGTCTTATAATAACGCAGGAATTACTTTTCAACAATTGTGTGTGTGTGCCTGTGTGCATTTTATATGTATATTATTTATATTATGTTATAAAAATAGAAAAATCTGTATTATTGCAGCTATTTGAAAGTGTATGCAAAAATCAATCAAAATGTATCTATTATGTTAAGTGACTTGTGTAAATCGCAAATTTTGACCCATTATTTTGTTAGAAATATATAAGAAATATACATATATTAATAATATAATTTTCTGTATTTTTCATCAAGTACCGAAAACACCAACAGCATATGCTGTATTCTAGTTGATTAAAAAATAGATAAATATTAGATTGGCCAGAAAATAATTGCAGTCTGTATTTTATGATTTTGTGCTCTATGTTATTCGTGTTTATTAACAATATCATTATCAATCAATATCAATCATATCAATATCAGTTTTGCTCAGACCAAAAAATATGGAAAAACAAGATTTTCGGAAGATTTTTTTCTACGAGTTCAAGCTTAATCGAAGTGCAGCGCAGACAGCTTGAAATATCAACAAAGCGCAAGAAAAGCTAACGAACATCTGTATGTTTGTCCAACATTGGTTCAAAAAAGTTAAAAAAATAATAAAGACATTGGCCTTGAAGATCCTAAGAATCACGAACAATGTTCTTTGGTAGACGATGATCCATTGAAGGCTTTGGTGGAAGCCAATCGACGTACAGACAAAGTCTGCGCTACACTTCCGTGAAGCTTGAACTCGTAGAACAAAATTTTCCAAACATTTTGTTTTTCCATATTTTTTCAACGATCTGAAATTGAGATAAACTGATATTGCTAATAAACACGAATAATAGTTAGATACAGCACAAAATAAGCTTTTCAATGATATATAATAATCAACATATAATAAAATAATTTATTTTAAAAAACGTTTCATAAAATTGCAGACATCAAAGTCGCAATTATTTTATTTTCCGATCAACCTAATAATTAAAGTCAGAATAAGATTAACTATTAATTATTAGCTTATTGGCATGATATAATGCATTAATATTTATGTTTTTTTTCTACGATTTGCATATAACTGAAAAAATGTAACTATTTAAATTCTAACTAAAAAAATTCTAACTATTCTAAATTCTAACTTGTTAGAAAATTAATTGAATCATAAATTATAATCAAATGTGATTGATATTCACATATGTGTATGCTTAATATTTTTTTGCAAATTAAAAACAACTTCTATTTAATGTCATTCTTTAATTTTAAACACTTATTTATAAAATTATTGTAATCTTAATAATTTCATGAAAAAATTATGAATTCTAATTAACTCTTAATGATCGTATTTCTTGAATATAATTAATTAAAAGTCAGAAGAATTTGTGCTGAATTTATTATTTTGTTTAAAGCATGTTGTTATCTGAGAACTCGCGTAAATAGAAAAAAAAGTATATTACCTATTATAAATTTTGCATAAATTAATGACAAACTTCAATATATAATTTTATTTAAAGTAACAATAGTTGTTTAAAGGCTCACTAAAATTAATAAAATCGTAAATTAATAAAGGTATGAGAAGAGAATCAAGAGCCGTAGCTGGCTGTGAAATTCTTTTTTATTTAGAAAGATGAATTTCAGACAGTAGCTCACAATCTTCCTAACTGGCTAGTTGTCAAAGCTCACACATGTTGTCTCACATTTACCATTTCGTATGCAAGAATGTGGTAGCGGAGGACGACTTTCAGTGATTTAATTTAAGTGATTCTCAGGTTTCGCCGGTTTAAGATTGTATTGAAGACGGTCCGATAGATGACCGAAACGTATATTACTTATTCATTTTTTTAAATAAAAAAGAATTTCACAGCAACCACATTCAGTTACGGCTCTTGGTCCCCTTCTCATACCTCGACTTTATTTAAAGTATTTTAAAAATGTATAAGTACTACAATCTATAAATAATGCATATACTATTGGCAGTATATTTAATGACTTACTAAATCGATTGAGAGCGAAATTTATAAATTATTGAGAACGATACAATTTGCTTTTTATTATTAAAAAAAAAATGTTTTTAATGTTATTATTAATTGAAGAAAGTTAATCTTATTCAGATTAATTTTCAAATGTCTCATAATCGATTTCATAATTCCTTGAATAAAAATACAAAGACTATAATTATTCTTAATAAAAATACAAAGGCTACAATTATTCTTGAAATTATGCATTAATAGTGAATCGAATATTTTTGTATTTACATTAAAAAGTGAAGAGTAATAGAGAGTACTATAAAAAAGATATAAATATTAAACAATACAAATTAAATAGGTATTAATTTCTAGATGATATCTTAGCTAAATGGCTAAATTAATGATATGTAATGACTTTTATTTTATAGTAAAGTAGAAAGTTATTTAAATTTAAGCTACATTGTTGCTTTCTTTCAAAATGATTGCTTCTACTTTTACTTTGTGTTTTTATTTAAATATGTGTCACTTTCATTTCACAGAAAAACCAGTGTAAGATATTTCTATTCGTTTTAATAGCGTAAACTTTTGAAATGTCGTAATGTGAAATCTAAACTATATTATACCGGTTTTAATTCCTGATCAACTTCCGGGCGTGCTGACTGACGAAAAGAAGGTTCGGCAACCTGTATTTTTTAAAAAATCTGAAACTTTGCAGAAATCTAATACATATAATACCAATCAAAAAACTATTGGTAAGACTACCGTATGCGACCCCCGTCCAATTTTGATGAAATTTTACAGGCACGTAGTACATAAGTACCTTACATAAGTACCTTAAATGTAGTCGAAATCCAAAGTGCTACTATGTGGAAACGCCTAATTTCCGAGAAATTCAAATTTTAATTATCCGACTAACAGTTTTTAAGATTTCCATATGAAAAAATAATTAGAATTTATAAATATTTTGCTAAAATGTTTTATTTTATTAGTATTTTAGTCGGTTATAGGCTCCAATGTGTCAAAATATTATTAATAGCAAAAAAAAAAAAAAAATATATAAAATTGAAAAAGTTTATTTTTTTACATTTTTATATAATATAAATTAAATTGAACTCTTTTTTTATATACTAAAAAAAAATTTGTAAATATTAGCAAGACTCCTACGCAAGGTTTGAATATAAGCGGCATAACGCTTTTATTTTTCATCTTCCTATATTATAAGTAGATAGTCATATATAAGTATCAATTGTAAATTGCTTATTTATATTCTGACTTCCAGGATTGCTTATATCGCCAATCAGTTAACTCATACAATGAATAATTACAGCTGGCATTAATTATCTTGAGCGGCATGTGCTCATGAATAAAGTCACAGCTATTCGATGAGCACAAGAGTGTCGGTTGCTTCATAGCCACATGACTTGTCGGCGTCACAAACTTCGTATGATATTCGACACAAATCGTGGTAGATTTGGTGAATTCTGTTGCCCTCGTAGAAAAATTCTTTCTGGCTAAGTCTTAGTGGGGGAAGAGCGAAGCGCTGCGTATAATACTTGGTTTTGTTGGCCATCGGCCGATTGAAACCACAATACGATTGATGTACGCGTGGATATCTAAGTTAAGTTACGAGAATGCAATGAGAGAAATAATTCATGAAAATACTACAGTTTTTAGTAAAACTATAGCAGATTGGGGTATAATTATTGTCGGAAGGGGGGTACAATTATTGTCATTGTTAATCGTTATATTGGCCTTCAAAGACAGATAAAAGTTTAATAAGTGGTCCCGGTGAAATTATACAGATCGACGAGGTCAAGTTTGGATGACGTAATGACGTAAATATCACTGAGGACATCGTTTAGAAGGCTATTGGCATTTAGGAATGATTGAAGGTGAAAATGAAGACTTTCGTCTTGAAATATGCCCTAATAATGAGAGGACAAGTGCAATATTTATTCTTCTTATTCAGAAGCACGTAGTTTCTGGTACCACAATCAGAACTGATTCTTGGAAGGCATACTGCGAACTGTTTCAACGTGATTATGAAACCTGATGCATGAGACAGTTAATCATAAGAAATAGAGTCAATGTCGCGGCCGATGCGAGTATTCTTTCGAGGTAGATTAATAAGTGACAAATATTTTACCAAGCATTGTATTGAATATTAATAAGTAGCAGCGATATGTACACTGTAAAAAATTACTGACTGACAATTCAGACAAAAGTGTTTGAAGTTTTCTTACAGTCACATTGTCTGAATTTTCGGACAGAATATTGTCTGAATTTCTAGCCACAGTTGTCTGAATTTCTAGCTGCAGTTGTCTGAATTTCTAGCTACAGTTGTCTGAATTTCTAGCCACAGTTGTCTGAATTTCTGGTCACAGTTGTCTGAATTTCTAGCTGCAGTTGTCTGAATTTCTAGCTACAGTTGTCTGAGTTTCTAGCTACAGTTGTCTGAATATTTCTGATCTCAATGCCTGAATATTCAAACACTTTTGTCAGAATTTAAATGTGGTTTTTTTAAAATACTAACAATATATTTTGGTTTAAAGTATACTCAGTGATGCGATGTTTCCTACTGGGCTTCCGACTCCCGAGCCCTACGCAAGCGAGAAGCGCGTACATGTTCTCGCTTGCGTGGGGCTCGGAAGTCGGGAGCCCAGTAGGAAACATCGCATCACTGAGTATACTTTAAACCAAAATATATTGTTAGTATTTTAAAAAAACCACACTTATCCAAACTTTTTCACTGATATACATATATTTCATTAAAAAACACAAACACCACGTGATCATAAAACTTTTCGGATGTAAGACTGATGATAGAGAACGAGATGTAAGTCGTAGTCGTGGACGTATGGTAAGGCAGAGAAAAACGTAAGTCGCGAAACGTATCCACACAATAACTTTTCACGACTTACGTTTTTCTCTGCCTTACCATACGTCCACGACTACGACTTACATCTCGTTCTCTGCTATCAGCCTAACTAATATTCCGTAATGGATTCCACGACGCGACGTCAGTTGAGACTGTTTCAACTGCATTTGTTACACTGCTACTGCGTCTTTGCTACTGCGTGAACATCCACGCATCGGGTTATAAAACCACAGCATGTCTGAAATTTTAGACAGATGCTGCTTTCAAATATGTTGTCTAATTTTTTGGACACCAATTCTAAATTTTTCGGACAGACGCGCCACTATTCTAAACTTTCAGAGAAACTACTCTGATAATTAAGACAGATTGTCTGAAATTACTTTCAGGCACCCAGATCTGAAAATTCAGACAAAAATGTGTCTGAATTTTTAGGCAATTTTTTACAGTGTACGTAAAATGAATGTGGATCCTTTCGAAGATTTACCTTGTGGAATTCTTATCTTTTACATAAAAGTAGGACAGATTTTAATAAGTATTTAAAAAATTAAATTAGATTAAAGGGTAGATTATGTGTGTGTGTGTGTGGTTTTGATTATGTAAAAGTCTATAAAAAAATTCAATTTAGTTTTATTTACATAGTTTATATCAGATTTGATTATATTTCATTAGTTTTTCGCTATCAATATTGTTTAAACGATTGTTTATGTCCAAAAATTTAAGAAAATAAACTTGTTCAATTCTTTGTTTTTTGGACAATAATATTTTGATACATTGGCACTTATAACCGAGTAAAATATTAATAAAATAAAACATTTAGGCAAAATATTTTTGAAATCTAACCATTATTTCATGTTAAAATCTTAAAAATCGTCAATCCAGCCGGATACTTAAAATTTAAATTTTTCGGAAACTAGACGTTTCCGTACATTTGCATTTGTGGCATTCGACTACATTTATTAAGTACTACGTGCTTGTAAAATTTCATCAAAATCGAATGGAGGTTGCATACGGAAGTTCAATCATTTGATTTAATGTAATTTAATGTATTTGTAATTATTTTCGACATTATTATTTATTAAAATAATAATATAATTTAAATCACTGTTCTACAAAAAATTGGTACATGAAATAATTTCCCTAATGCGCAATTTACTTTTATTCTTACGTTATACACTTCTGTTATATAATTTGATTAGCTTGATATAAACCAGATCAGAAGTTTCTTAATTTACATATATATTAACGTGCCACTGCAATTATAAGAGCGAACGTACATTATTATGTTAATGAGACAAGTAATTATGTTAAGTATCTTTGTTTATATTGCAAGGTATGATTAATCGTATGTTTTACATATTTACACTAAAGTACGGAAGGTTCTTCCGTATCTCACTCGAGATACGGAAAAAAAATTAAAAAAAAATTTTTTATCATAATGTTAAAGACTTAAAACCATTAATATTTTTAATGTATAACATTTTTTCAATATGGTGTCAAAGATATTAGAAAAAATATGAAAAATTGGATTTTCTTTGAAGAGTGTCTCTACTTTTGGAACTGCCTTCTAGCCAAAAATAGTTTTCCGATTAGGTTCATATGTATTATATTTTTGCAAAGTTCCAGATTTTGTAGAAAATTTGGATTACCGAATCTTCCTTGTGAGAAAATATTAGTTCCGCGTCTAGCAATTAATTATAATAAGCGATATCAAGTAGGTGACTGCAGGCGAGTATCGTGCGCATACCAGAAGCGCGGCCAAGTGAAAGTCGATCGTGAACTTCGGCGCTTCTTTCTACGATATAAAAGTCTGAACGGACGGCCGCTTTTAATGTGACGGATCGCATAAGCGTAATGACGAAATGAAAAGAAAGCTTGAACGGACATGCAAACACAGACGTGTTTGGGATAGGTACACTAAGAGATCTCAGAAATTAGACGCAATAAATAAAGAATTATTTATCTAATTATTTTTCTTCGCATCTTTTATTGAGTCACGCATCGCGATGAATATCAAGTAACGTAACACAAGTAGAATATGTTTTTCTTTTGATGGTGCAAAAAATATGAAAATTATACAACACGACTTAAATGTCTTGACAAATTTAAATATACAGCTGGTTACATCACATCTATGATAGAATGAAAAGAGCTCGGACGCATACAATTTCGACGGGTACGCGTAAAATGCGACTCCTTACTTTCTCCGGCTGATCGACTGCGGTTATCACATTCCAAGAATCTGAATAAGAAAATTCAATCTACTCTTTTGTGTCGCTTTTCTACAAATTATTTCGTAAAAATTAGGTGCCGATTAAATTAAATACAACATTGTTTCGATTATTATCAACTGAAGACAAAGAATACTCTGAGAATTTTATCGAATTAGTTTCTCGTTTCTTTTCATTTCAAATTAATTCTACTTTTGTAAAATTTTAACGTGAAATTTCTTATGAAAATATTAACGATTGTACATTAAAAAGCTGCTTGGAGATTTATTTAATGAATTTTCAGCTTTAAAGCAGTCAAGAAATTTATGTATTTTTAGTAATAACTATAACTTTGAAATAGCCAGCTCTATACTCAAGTGTTAATGCATGTTTTTCATAACGTCAAGGCGCAATTCTTCGTTAAAGACGAGCCGGTGTTAATTACTTGCGAACACGCATATCGTATGTTTTTCCACTTGACCAAATAATACACTAGTAGCCATGATGTGTCAGTCATTGATGTGATTTAAATGTTAAGTAGAGAATTGTTAATTCGATACGCACGATGCATTTGAAAGAACTACTATACTCTTCTAATACTCCTCTAATATACAATTTTATCTTCTTGAAGGTTTTACACACATGTTGATATAAAATAAAATTTAATTCCGACAATAAAATTTTAAATGAGAGACTTTAACAATATTGAAACTTTTCTGGATTAAAAAGTCGCAAGACATTTTATTCCTTATTTTATACGCATAATAAATTGTAAATGTCGAATAATCGCTATTGATTATTCTTTTGATTACTTTCATCATCATAATGATATAATCTTTCGTCAGAAAAAAATATCAACAAACAGGATTGCCTTGTACAAAATCTTCAAAAAAAACTCTCACGAGAATATGTAAATCTTTATTTCCAGTAATTTAATTTAAATTTAATTTAAAATGACACATTAAGTAACACATGTAAATATAATTAAATTGACAAATTATATCTGACTCGTGAAACAAAGTAATCTTTCTATTTTCTTCTAAATTTTATGATACTTTCAATTTACAACTGATATATCTTTCGAATTTCAGATTACAACTCAAAATTGATTTAATAATAAAAAAATAGTCAAAAAACTAAGAAATTTTATCTACATCAATATCACTATTTTGTATTGGTGGACAATAACATTTTTTGCACAAGTTGAAGAAGTAGATATAGTTAGTGTGAAAACATAAGCTACAACATGCATATGTATGAAAAACAAGCAATGGTAATTTAAAATGGTTAGTCAAAGTAAAGCGCTAGTAATATACAGCGCAAATTTGTTCGCGAAGAAGAAAGGATTATCGCACGTAAATGAGCCATCGCAAATATTAATATTTTAACGACGATCATCGTGCCGTTTGTCGTGTTCGAAGTTCGTCATGACACCGATATTTTGTTTCCTCGTCAATCGGTCTAACTCGCTTTCCAAGTGCGGAAGGAGGTCGCGAGCGTGCGTGAGAGCAGCGCCGGGATATTTGTACAGCGTTCGGGTGGCGCGTGAGCAAGGAGAAAAGAAAGAAAGAAATCCCCGTTTATATACGCTCGATCTGCGTCTTCGTTTTTGCATTTTCTCTCGCAAAATTTAGTTGACTCTTATGTACACGCCGACGTACGTGTGAGCACCACACTTCCGCGTCGGAGCGACTATTCTAATATGACTTAGGCGTAGCGAGCTCATTACGAGCCAACGCGGAAGAGTCGACACGACCGGTGCGGCGCGGTACATTACGCAAACCGTACGAGAAAGATTCCACTTGCACAACACACAGCACGTTATTGCGCTCACGTAACTTTATAAGCAGCATACGTCGTCGCATGTCGTCGATAAGCGCGTTACATGCTTTTGTAACAGTGTCAATTAATCGCTCGTTAAAGATACACAAGTCTTTATGTTGAGACCGTGCGAGATATATGAGGGTTGCTCTCGGAACGAGAACAACTAGTAAAAGCCGCGCCGAGTGTCCTGGATGATACTTTCAAGGCTAGAGAAATAAACCGTTAAGCGAGATGGTGGCATGAGATAGCAAGAATAAGATTTAAGTCGTAACAGTTTTTGTGTACGCGTTTTACTTCTTTATGATGAAATTTGTTCCATAAACCATCACAGACATATCTTAGAACGAATGCTAGAAATAATTTTTATAGTATGAAATTATAAGATAGAAGAATGATATTTACACCAGATTATACTAAAAAAATAAATAAAGATGTGTTCATTAAATATTGACGTATTATTACTGATGAGAAATATAATTAAAACGATATAGTCTTCCGTAAATAAGATTCAGCGAAGAAATTATCATTTTAAACAGAGTTTATCGTAAAACAGTTAAGCTTTATTAGTTAGTTTTCCTTGAAATTAGCCGTAACAAAAATTAGAAGAAAAATTTTAATCGATGATACTTAGATAACCGATACTTAGATAACTGGGGATTTTGCTGTAATTGTTCACTAACATTGTATTAATCCTCAAGCCTAATGCTTCAATTACAAGGTTACGAATAATAGCTGCAATTATTATTTTTTATCTTGAATAAATATCGAAAAAACCATAAGCTTGAAATATAAGCCATGATAATACGTAATCATAATTGGACGTTGAAAGCTGTCGAGAAGTGTTACTTTGTTTGTAAAGATTCATTAAATGGTTTATTAATAGCTGTAGTCTGTTATAATCATCAATAGATAAATCGTCTAACAGTTCCGCATTCTGTGTTACTCGTGCATAATTTTCTATAACCTTGTAAGAAATAAATGCTACCTTATATTAATGTATCTTTTTACTTTAGAAGTTAATTTCATTGATATTAATAATACATTGATTTACATGGATCTTTACGTTATAATCTTTCAAACTTTTTTTGCTATTTTATGTTTTTATACTGAACAGTATTTTTTTACTACCTCTATTTTGTATAAATTGATAATCAATAAACCTTTTTTACACAATTAGTGATTATTAATAACAAAAAGAAAAAAGTTTCAAATTATATTTAATGTACAAATCTATCAGATAATAAATCAATATTGAAATCAAAGAACATAAATGTTGAAACTAATCTCTTTTTTTTTTTTTAATTTTGTTATAAAAATTTAGACTAAATTTCTTGCAAAAAACACTTTCCAATTAAAAAAAATTAAAATAAAAAAATATTTTTTAAATTAAAGAAATATTAAATTAAATTTCTCGTTGAAAAATAGGCTCAATTTCTTACTTTCTGAGAAAGAATGTAACGGAACTCGTTCTTCAAAACGAGAACTTAGGGTATCCGTGGAATATTGTTTCGTTGTAAGTGACTAGCGCTATAACGGTATGAAATACGGATGCTGCGAATATTCGGTGCTCTTTAACGGTGCGTTCCATTTTTCTTGTACTACTATCATAGATATCTACAGTTTGTATGTGAGCCGTTGACGAGCCAAATAATTCCAATTTTGCTTAATAATATTTTCATTAACAAAGTATAAAACCACGTGCGTTCAGAATGTCGAGAAAGTATGTGAAAGTGCAACCGAACAAAAAATTACTGCGCGCTGTCTCCTTAAACATCATATGTTTAGTTTTGCATCATCATGAACCGTGAAGGATTGACATGGAAAAATTGACAGACGAGCGATTGGAGAAGAATGCAGTAAATTACCAGTGAAATTGAATATTTTTTTTTCAACGATCGTTTTAATGTTCTAAAACTTCATATTTGAACTAACAACATTACAACTGCACACATCATCAACTTGCATTTGATTGCAAAAAATCAATCGCATTATAAAACAAAGGGTTTTTTTCATTTAAAATGTAACTTGTAAATTGTTTGCTGAGTGCAACGCGCGAATAATAAATAAATCAGATTATCCGAGGTACTAATAAATTATTATTAAAAAAAGGATACATAATGCACTTCAATTTTTATCAATATCTCAATTGTAACTACGCAACTAATAGAGATAAAAAATTGAGATGCACAATATATCAATATATAATATGGATAATGAATTGACAATAATACCAATCTATAAAAAACTTTACAAAGTAAGGTAAAAAAATTACACCAAGTACATTTTTGTATAATTGCAGATATGTTTTCAAAAACTCCGTAGCATATACATTACTTTCCATATACTTGGAGTAAATTCTTTTATTTCACTTTTGTAAGCTTTTCTCCTAAATAACCGATTATTTAAGTATTATTGAACAATATTATTAAGTATTATTTAAGAAATTGTTATTAATATTCGTATTGAAGTGCATATTATTGTCTGAAATAAAAATCCTTTAATAAACATAATTCGAGTATCGATATATATGATTTGATATTTGTAGGCTTATATATTTGTTGAAGATGATAATATGTTTGTAGACAAAGTTATATTACTAGATCCATTATTACTATCCTCAGTCTAATGCCTAAAAAGATTGAGGCGTATAATGTGTCACGTAGCGTACGCAATTAGCATAAAGGTGATGAATCGCAATCACTTGTGGCAATAGTAGAAGCAACGTAACCATCTTGAATATCTTCTTATGTAAATCGTGGAAGTCTGTCGATTTCTCATCGTAGCCAGGGTAAAGAAAGAAGAGAAAGAGGCACCTTCGAATGTGTCTTTCCCGAAGAGATACTACCGCCGGATTAGATGTTCGATGCTGCGAGAATGCATAAATTCGACCGTTTACCGTATACTAATTTCTCTCTCATAAAATCCAATTTAAAAATCAAAATACGATTTGTTATCCAATTATGAATTAAATTGTGCACGTAAGATTCGTATTATTTTAAATTACGATGTATATTTATAACTATAACGGTTAACTGCTCTGCCGTTTCCGCATTCCACATTATTTTTAGGACATTAAACTCCTTCATGAATTCTAGTAGCCAAAACTACCGAACTGTGATTCCCATTTATAAATGATGTGGACCCTTGCTCAAACGGTATGCAAAGAGAAATTTGCGTAAATGCAAAAAAAAACTATATAGAAATAAGAATATGTGAGTAAAATAATGAATCAGCAAAATTCTTTGAATATAAAGTCGGAAAATCACTGGCAATGATGAAAAAACTAGTCTACAGTTAAAGCTTTATGTAATGTGCAAAATATTATTGATATGCAATGACGATATAGCAAGAAATAAATTCGTATAATAGATTCGCGGTATTGAAAAGAGAATATTGAAAAGAGAATCGTGCAAATAAAGCTAATTATTAAAATATTAAATATTAAATATACTGTATGTGTAAGTGTGGGTAATGTATTTATGTTAAAATATTAATATAATATTAACATTAATAATATTATAATATAATATTAAGATACTATATTAATATTTTAATATAAATACATTACCTATTAACACATACAGTATATTTAATATTTTAATAATTAGCTTTATTTGCACGATTCTCTTTTCAATCGTAAATCTAATATACAAATTTATTTTTTGCCATATTGTCATTGCGATATCAATAACATTTTGCACATTACATAAAGCCATAACTGTAGACTAGTTTTTAAATTATATTATATTAATATTTTAATTCCTCCGTAAAAACTTTTTAATTTGTATTGTAATATTTCATTTATTATAAACTTGAAGAAGACCTGATAATAGGTCTAAACGTTGTTTTTACTATTTGTCTTTGAATAAACTAGCACGACCATCTAGCAACGACTGTTTAACTTCTTATTTATTCCTTTGAATTAATATTTTAATTTTTATATTTTTATATTTATTAATTTACAATTATTAACAATTATTTACCAATTTATAATAGTTATTTACGTAAACAAAAATATTGCAATGTAAATATCGATTATGCATACCTTTTTGTCAATGCTAATGGATGCAAATTCGTCTTACTGTTTTCTTAATTTTTATATAAGTATATGTGTGTAACTTTTGTAAAATTAAAATTTATCATTCGAAATATCAGTCCTCAAGAAAAAAAAAGAAAAAACCAAATAGTTAACTCATTAGATTATATACTGTTAGATCGAATTTATCTATTTACTTATTCTTACATAAATCGATTTCATCTAAGATTTTTAATATAATAAAAAAGGAAAAATGTAGAAAGTAAAATAATATACAAAGAAGAAAATAAAAATTATAACAAGATTTATCTTGAAAAGAAAATTAAGAAATAAATATTGGTTATTTAATCGAATTAAATTAAGTGGATATGAATGTGCGCGCAATAAATAGAAATCAAATAAAACTATGACGAACAAATGGAATGTGCAATTTAATGGTATATGATTTAATGCTTATCAGTTCGAACAAGAGAAATAGTATATTTCGTAATTGGCACAAGAAAATATGTCGCAATTGCGTCAATCTGCATTCGAAGCTCTTTTTTGAGTTGCAATTTTTGATTGAAAAAATTTGCTTCGGTTTTCATTGAGTTATCACAACCATCTAGTTTTTAAAATAAAAATTTCCATTTAAAATTACATTGTTCTTTTTTCAACTAAAATATACTAAGATTTAATAAAATATAAATAATAAAATAAGATTAAATCATAAAATTGTAAATTGTAGCAATATTTAAGTAAAAAAAAGACTAAAAAATTTGTAAAATATTATATCTACATATGCAGACGTTTTTTTAAACAAAGATTTAATATTTAAATATCGAAATATGTCGGATTTCAGTAAAAAGTAAGATTTAACAAGCGTCTACAGCTTGATGCACAATACCCATGCTTTTATTTCTGTATAATTTAATTATCCTATTTTAGAATCTATTAATTTATGCAAGAAAATAAGGGATGTTGATTGATGTGACTCGCTTGTTTTAACGAGATTCGCGCTGCTTTCGAAAGAATCGTTCTAACCACTCGCGCCCTTCGCGAAAGTAATAAAGATCAAGTGCGTCGATTCGACCGTGGCGATACGAGAGAATGATCAGAGCGAAACTACAATGAGAAAAAACGCATGTCGGCGCGGATTCATCGTGACAGATGCTCATGCAGACGTGTTTCGTATATTAATTGGTGACGTTAATCTTCCACTGACCTTATTCGCTGTCGAGAAATGATCGACAAAAGAAATCCGAAGCTCAGCTCGGCGGGCGGGCAGGCAGGTAGGCAGACGGGCAGGCAGCCAAGTCGGTACACTGGCAAGTGCTGAGGTAAATAAGCAGGCAATCAGGCGGACGTGAAATACCAATTGGTATATATGTAATAACTTTCTCCTCGCGCGCGCAGATCTATCGATCCTCTTTTCTGCTCCGTCGACTTTCCGCGAGTAAAACAGTCCGTCTTTTGACAGCCCCATAGAGCCGCTGGTTTTATTTTTCCCACCTACTTCTTCGTATCCCTTCCTATGGTAGTACCCCTCTCCTTCTGCTTATCCTTCTCTTGTACCTTTACCACTTGTTTTCTGTTCATTGTTCCGTTTGTTATACAGCGAAACAGTGTGTTCTGAAAAACGTAACGACGAAACGGAAGTGCGTGAAATACCGGAAGTGAACGATTACTTTGATCAATTATAAGTATTGGAATAATAAGTGGCGCGAGATAATTATTTTAAGATGTCACAGAACATTTAAACAATATCATAAATAATGTCATTTTCTTTTCATATTTTTCTAAATTTCTATAATAGTGAAACAAAAAGTATGATAGATGCAATAGAATAGTTAAGTGGAGTTCAATCCACTTTGATAGAAACAACTTTCCATATAAGATAAATTTTCCAAAAAATAAATAATGTTTAATATGAAAAAAAAAACGGAGCTTTATGTATTTTTTTAAAGAATAAAAAAATCATTAAAGAATTATTTATGATTCTTTTATGTTTTACTTTTCTATTTTCTATTCTAATATTAATCGGAATTATGGTTATTGCGCTTATAGTAAAAATGAGATCCAATGGCATTAATTTATATTAAAATAAAAAAAAAGTAACAAATGATTTGTCCGTCTTTTTAGTGTTAAATAATAATTTACGGCCTTGTTCTTAAGTTCTACAAAAAACAGCTTATTATTTATTATAGATTAAATGCTTCTATTAACTTTTTAATACAATATAATTTTACATTATTTTTCTGTAAAAGATACATCCAGATGTGAGACTCATACGTATTATTTAAAATTTTCTCATATATCAAAGAATAATCTATAAAATTATTTACATCCAAATTTTAGACATAAAAATAAAATACCTCCGTTGGAATGCATTGAATTTTACAGAAAGTGCAGCAAAAAAGATTGCACTTTACTTTACAATTCTGTTTATGACGAATGCTATTATTACAGAGATGAATTACTAATCAAAATAGCACAGTGATTTTTTACAAAGAGCCGGATCTCGATATTTTGAAATATTTACTTAGTTTGTCAGGATAATTAAAAACATAGATCAAATACAAAAATTCACAGACAAAAAATAAATAATTTTTGCACAGACAAAAAATAAGTATCTCGCAATACTGTTTTGATAAACGTTGTAACCTTTAAAAAAAATGGTTATTATGGTTATAATATTTATTATTAGACGTAGAAGCAGAAATCTCAAGAATACATAAAACAGTTTTTGTTTTTGTTTTTTTAAACTGTTTTTGCTGAGAATTATCAGAGAATAATTAAGAACTATTAATCTGTTAATTAACTGTTTTTACTGAGAATCATCAGAGAATAATTAAGAACTATTAATCTGTTAATTAACTGTTTTTACTGAGAATCATCAGAGAATAATTAAGAACTATTAATCTGTTAATTAACTGTTTTTGCTGAAAATTATCAGAGAATAATTAAGAACTATTAATCTGTTAATTAATTGTTTTTGCTGAGAATCATCAGAGAATAATTAAGAACTATTAATCACAACTAAATGGTTCCAAATTAGCTATGCTTGGTGCTATTTATTTTAAAAGATTTTGAGAAAGTGTATTTTAACAAAATACAGTAAAATAAAAATAAAAATATGATTCAACATTTAGTATTATTTAATACTCAATATTTTATGTACATCTTACACGTGTCCGTGCTTTGATATCTTAATTTTTAGTAACTGTTTTATGTTATTTTGCATCGCGTTATTCTGAAGAAATTCTGGAAATTTTTAAATCAATATTCCTAAGTTAAATATCAAATACTTACTTTGTAAGTTTAAATGGTTAATAATTTATGAGTCTTTTTCGGTTGTAAACTCATCCTTGAGTTAGCGGATGAGTCTTTCTAAGATAATAGCTCTTATTGTAGGTATGATGAAATAAATTTTTTTACGATCAAATAAAAAAAACCTGTGCTGAAACAAGAAAAATAATATAAATAATATATTAATACATTTTTCGATTTTCACGGAAAAAATTATGTTGCTCCTTAGTGCAAAGATTTTGCAAAATTCTCATGTTATATAAAATTCTTTAATTTTGTATATTACAAATCAAGACTAACTAAAGCTAATTATAATATTTTAAAAGTAATAAACAAAGCTGCTACTCACAAAGAAGTATTTTCATAAATTTCATAGATATACACACATATAGCTTACAATTATTTAATCTGCGTTTATAAAGAGATTGCTTGTGTGCATATACAAGAATGATTTTCTTTTTATCTAACGTTATAAAGTGCACCATGTACTTTCAACAAGATTTATCCTTGAAATTTGTCTTACATGAGAGTTGCATACTGACGGTTTTTTCTTTCGAATACTATTAAAGATAGTAATTAATGATCGGATTTCTTGCTCAAACGGGTTATTTTATTCTTGAAGATAATCTAGAATAAAGTCATCGTGTATAGCTAAGAAATCATGTATGCCTACGTATTCTTGCGTTAGATTTTCCTTGGATACGT
This sequence comes from Linepithema humile, assembly GCF_040581485.1. Taxonomy (NCBI): domain Eukaryota; kingdom Metazoa; phylum Arthropoda; class Insecta; order Hymenoptera; family Formicidae; genus Linepithema; species Linepithema humile. The sequence continues at coordinate 20,519,400 of NC_090132.1, read as the reverse complement.
TTTAATTATGTCAGAAATGACACTATCGCCATTTTCCTGAGCACGTAACGTACGCGTATATGCATTCATAATCGCATGCAAATAAACATTGTGATTTTTATATATGTTCGTGACATAAATTCTTGTAAAACTTGTATGTGTAACTTTGCGTAAACAGTTCAGTTAAAAGAAAATTCCAATACACATTGGAAGTTGAGACAAAATTATTAAAACACTGCGTTTTTTGTGTTTACAAGAGCACTTATCAAGGCAAATATGGCGGAGAAATCTTTGTATAATTCTTATATATTTTTCATGTTCTTAATGATGATCAGATTTCAAAAGATAATTTTTTAATTATCGCTGTTCACAATTGAGAGCCCGGATCAAAGAACTCGCCCAGCGCTCGAAATCCTGTAAAAGTATTGGCCATACGTCTGAGCATAAAAAATTTTGAAAGTCGCAAAATTAATTTTTTTTTAAATATAGGCTTATAGAGAATGACGAGACGAAACTTTTTTCTATTTGCAGTTTTTTTGTTCGATGCTTATTGTTAATAATAAAAATAAAAAACTGAAAAATTTTTATCCCCCAATTCAATAAGATTTTAAGATATAAATCGTCGTAATTTGGCCAAATTTTGTTGATATTGTTTGAAATTTGGTATACGCATGCAGTATAGTCTAGCGATGCCTACAAAACAATAAAGAAACTGAAAATCGCCTATTGTTTCATAATAATTAATTACAAATTGAGGCCAGTCGGTAACCACGTTTTTTTAGTTTCGCCGACAAAAAGTATCGAGGGAACTTGAAATTTGAAACAACCTCCAGTGAGATATTTGTCCCTCACTATTGAAGGAAGGTTTTTGGAAATTTTTAGATCGGTTCATTGAAAATTTGCGGAAATATGCATTTTATAAGAACATGCAACGACGCCAATGATAGCTCTGTGAGCGCTGAGCATCATCAGGCAGCGTACTCGCCGTTCGGCTTTCCAGGACTCGATTTTATAATGATTTTTTAATGGTTATACATTTGAACAATTGCCCACTCCCCACGAAATATCGAAATGATGAGTTCGATGTGACAGTTATTTTGATAATTTGATGGTTATCTTGATTTTATAATTATCAAAGTGACATAATAAATGCGCGCGCCTGTATTATTCCAGTCATATAAAATTATATATATTATTAGATCTTTTCATAACTGATTATATATATTTACATCTGATCAATTATACCATTTTTTCTCGGGCGCCCAGCCTATCGCCGAATGCAAGCGCGCGGCGAGATACAACCGCGCAGCGATCATGGTCGTTAGCAGGGTCGGATTTTTGCATAAGCAATGTAAGCAATTGCTTAGGGCCCCGCGCCAGCAGGGTCTCAAAGGTTCCATACAACTAATTTCATACGAGTATTAAGTTGACGGAAAAAATTAAAAAGGCCCTCTTTAAAGCCAGTGCTTAGGAGCCCTCTACGATTTAAATCTGGCTCTGGTCGTTAGGCGCGCGGGAAGTTGTTTACTACAAGCGGCAAAACTGATATATGATGATCTGCCGTTTTTTTTATTATATCTCGCCGCGCGCTTGCATTCGGCGGTAGGCTGGGCGGATATCCACTTTATTATTTGAACTAAATTAAATATTATTTAGAGTAAGTAATAACAATTAATTAAGCTTTGTTCTTATTGAAATAACTTACCAGAAGATGTGACAAGTTCTGTTTTCAATGCTGGTTTAAAAATTTTATAAAGTAAACTTTTCTCGAAGCATTGATTTTGCCGGACAGCCTAAAACATAAAATTAAAATCTAGTTTATTATGTTTTAGCAACTTACGAGTTCGGTACAACGGGCAGGCAGAGACGCGCAACGTATAATGAGACCGTCAAGTGTTTACTATCGTCTCATGACGCATTGCACGCCCCTGCCTGTCCGTTGTATCGGACTCGTAAGTAGCAAACTATTTTCAATTATAACTCGAAAACTAAGCTTCGGACAAAATTTTGTAAAAGGAAAAATTGTCTCAGAATTCGCTCAAGAATATGGCATTGCAAAGACATCAGGTTATTTTGAATCACCCTGTATATATGCACTCTGACGAGTGAAAGTGGTAGAAGTATTTATAGTAACAAACAAGGATTAGAGGAAGAAGAGTTGTTTGATTGAATTTACGCAGAATGAACCGGGAGTATATGCATTCTTATTTATTATAAATTTATATTTATGTTATAAATAGCCGGCATTAAGATTCATGTTGCATAGCTTATTCTATGACGTTTAAATTTTAATTTTGAATTTTGTGACATTTTAATTTTTAATTCTTTTTATATTCTACAAGGTTTACAAATGTTACTGTAAGGTAACGGGCGTACTATACAGGGTGTCCGGTAATTGCTGAATCATTTCTCGGATGCAGGTAGAGAGGATTAAACCGAGTAGAAAGGTCCTCTACTGTTTTGCGATTTTCGCAATAATTAATGCGAAATTAATTAAAGAAGATCGGCCAATTTGCATGAGTCTAAGCGCGCAACGAGAAGAAACAACCCACTGTTATGTGGTCGCTAGGACGCAAGGATCTAGCGTTACGCACCGCTCGTATGTGTCGTTGTTCTTTGTAGAGCACTCCTCCCAACGCTTCGTCGCGCGCCAAGTAATCAAATAACAATGGTTTATACCGCCACGGGTCTCTTCTCGCCGCGCTCTTAAACTCGCACAAATTGGCCGATATTTTTAAATTAATTCCTCAATAATTATTGCAAAAATCGCAAAACAGTAGAGAACCTTTCTACTCGGTTTAATCCGCTTTACCTGCATCTACCTGAGAAATGATTCAGCAATTACCGGACACCCTGTATAGTACGCCCGTCCTGAACCAGTTATTTACAAATGTTACCTTATGGTAAGCCTTATGGAATATAAAAAGAATTAAAAATTAAAATGTCACAAAATTAAAAATTAAAATTTAAACGTCATAAAATAAGCTATGCAACATGAACCTTAATGCCGGCTATTTATAACATAAATATAAATTGAATATAAATAGCCTACCGCCGAATGCAAGCGCGGCGAGATATAATAAAAAAAACGGCAGATCATCATATATCAGAGCGGGGTTTGCCGCTTGTAGTAAACAACTTCCCGCGCGCCTAACGACCAGAGCCAGATTTAAATCGTAGAGGGCTCCTAAGCACTGGCTTTAAAGAGGGCCTTTTTAATTTTTTCCGTCAACTTAATACTCGTATGAAATTAGTTGTATGGAACCTTTGAGACCCTGCTGGCGCGGGGCCCTAAGCAATTGCTTACATTGCTTATGCAAAAATCCGACCCTGCTAACGACCATGATCGCTGCGCGGTTGTATCTCGCCGCGCGCTTGCATTCGGCGATAGGCTGGGCGCCCGAGAAAAAATGGTATAATTGATCAGATGTAAATATATATAATCAGTTATGAAAAGATCTAATAATATATATAATTTTATACGACTGGAATAATACAGGCGCGCGCATTTATTATGTCACTTTGATAATTATAAAATCAAGATAACCATCAAATTGCCAAAATAACTGTCACATCGAACTCATCATTTCGATATTTCGTGGGGAGTGGGCGATTGTTCAAATGTATAACCATTAAAAAATCATTATAAAATCGAGTCCTGGAAAGTCGAACGGCGAGTACGCTGCCTGATGGTGCTCAGCGCTCACAGAGCTATCATTGGCATCGTTGCATGTTTTCTTATAAAATGCATATTTCCGCAAATTTTCAATAAACCGATCTGAAAATTTCCAGAAACCTTCCTTCAGTAGTGAGGAACAAATGTCTCATTGGAGATTGTTTCAAATTTCAAGTTCCCTCGATACTTTTTGTCGGCGAAACTAAAAAAACGTGGTTACCGACTGGCCTCAATTTGTAATCAATTATTATTAAATAGGCGATTTTCAGCTTCTTTATTGTTTTGTAGGCATCGTTAGACTATACTGCATGCGTATACCAAATTTCAAACAATTTCAACAAAATTTGGCCAAATTACGACGATTTATATCTTAAAATCTTATTGAATTGGAGGATAAAAATTTTTCAGTTTTGTATTTTTATTATTAAAAATAAGCATCGAACAAAAAACTGCATATAGAAAAAAATTCCGTCTCGTCATTCTCTATAAGCCTATATTTAAAAAGATTTTAAATTAACTTTCAAAATTTTCATGCTCTGAGACGTTTGGCCAATACTTTTACAGGATTTCAAGCGCTGGGCGAGTTCTTTGATCCGCGCCTTCAATTGATAACATGCAATATAGCACACTTAGAGACAATCACAAACAGTACATATTCTGCTATAATTTTAATATATAATATTAAACCTTTCATTTAAAAATTAAATCAATTATCGTAATTTAATGCAACATAAATGTTTTATTTGAAACAAATAATATTAACCGTCTAATATCCTAATTTTTTTTAAATTTACATTTTTTCCATTTCAAGTCAACTCTGCCGAGCATAAAGGAAAGGAGATTGACACACAATACTAATACTTTTACTAATAATTTTTAAATAGAGTCTTTTTCAGTATCGCGTTGTTGTTTTTCGTACATTTCATTTTTAAGCATATATTCTAAATACTTCAATATTATTTTAACATTATTTTATGAATATTAAATACGTCAATATTATTTTTACATTATTTTATGAGTATTATTAAATACTTAATGTATAGTGAAAGTTTATTAGAACTGTGACAGCCTTTTTTTTTTTTTTTTTTTAATTTACTTTTTTATAGCAAAAGAAATGAATATGACGATAATAAAAATTTTATTCCAAAACTTGAGATGTATTTCAAATTATTATATCAATAATGTGCATGGACTTTTTAAATAATTATCACTGACTCCGATTGATAAAACTAATCTTTTTCATCAATATTATCGTCATTAAATAATATTATTTTTTTACCTTTAGTGCAATACTTCTATTTAATACTTCTTTTAATGTAATAAAATTACGATTTTATGCAACATAATATAAACATTGGATATTGCTCTCCTTAATAATAAATTATTCTAAATTAAATAGGCCCCGTAATGCACAGATTTGTGAAAAGTACCAAACTATATCAGAAAGTGTAGATTTTACAATCAACATTTCTGTTAACTTGGTTACGATAATTTACTAACTGCGCGTTTTTCTGCATTTCTAATTTTTTTTTAAATTGTATTTTTTTATAAAAATTTAGGTCAGTCCATGCACATATAAGACTTTTGTATAACTGTGTACAAATGTGCACAAAGATAAACACTTAATATTATTAATGTGTTGCACAAAATATATTGTAATAGCCTTCTCACTATGTTGTAACAGCCGAGATACAGATCGTTCCCGTAATTGTTTTGTGTTTTTACATTATTAAAACATCGTTAATAATCAGGTCCCATTTTTACATATGCTAGAATAGGCACAACATAACAATCGGACAAGAGGTCTCAAAAAAGTCATGAATTACATGGAAGAACGTAGAATCGATGCATTTCTCGAGTAGATATTAATATTGCCGTGCCTATCGCCAAAACAAAGTTTATAAGGCACGTTTTACCCTTTTCGTTAAACGATATGTCTGTTAGGCACGCAAATGTACCTGTTTTGGAATGCAGCGTGATATGATGGTCGTGAGATAAAGTGAGATCAGTAAGAGAGATCAGCAACAGAGATCAATAAGGAAGAACGATAGTCTATTGTTTCAATCGGCACGATTACTCAAGAGATTTCAAAAAAAGAAACAAAGATTTTTCTCTCAAAAAGCGAATTGTAAAGATAAAATTTGAGAGAAATACTTAATTATTAACAAGTGTAAAACATATTTACGTATTAAATGTAACGTATATAATCTGAATCATTCATTTAATATTGCTTGTGATTGATTTTATTACTTCTAAATTAATTCACGATCAATAATGTAATAGCTCTTAAAAATATATTTATATAAAAAAAGTAATATTAATTTACCTGTTAATACATACCGGCCAATTTAGCGCTGCAATTCATATTCCAGTTTCTTAAAATCGCTAAAAAATGCTTGACGCATCACGTCATGTATGTATATAATATTTGAACTCTTTTGTCAATTGACAAGCAACATATATAATGATAAATCTAGTTGTTACAATGATCCATTGCTTGCGCACAATCTTAAACTCCAGAAAAATTTTAGAAAATTTTATAAAAATTATTTTAAAAAAAAGAGAGAACATATATTGTAGATGCAGATAAAGAAACACATAAAAGAATTTTGTCCTACTGAAAATCGAGATAAACTTCTTTCGATTAAATCGATGCAGTAAAACTTTTCGCGATTAAAAATGATTAGTGCCATTACTATAATTGTGTATGAATATAAGATTCATACAATAATTACTGATATGAATTTCGCGATAAACCCCATGATCTGCTATTAATTACATTTTCGAGGCGCTCCTCGCTTATATTTAACGGGAAAGAATAATTAGAATTCCAATCACGATAAAAGATATTTTCTAACTGTTGCCTTATATTGTCTTTATTCTGCTGTCCAACATTTTCGAATACGGTGCCAATACCTGAAACCCCATTTGCATTATATAAATGCAATAAATACTCCTTTATCTAATATTTATAAAATTAATCACAAAAATAACACGTGAAATATTGTAACTACTCTTAAGTTCATTTTATAATATTGTAATCACTTCTAAGTTTACATTATTTTAGCAAAGGAATAATATTAGAACGACTTACCGGCTGTGTCAATAAAATAATCTCCTGACCAATTGCTCGTTCCAATATATGCTGCTATGTCGGTGACCATATATTTATTGTGATTCACTCTTGCGAATGGTATTTTGTCTAACTGCGAGTCAGTGGGTACAACAAATCTTCTCTATAAAAATTCCACAAATGGCCTAATTAGCAAAATATATGTACTTGTGCCTATTTGTTTTGTGTATTCAAAGAAGATGCGTACCACTTCAATTTTCACATTTTGATAGCTCCTCGTCAAATCTTGCAACGATTTGAGAAAATATGATTCGGACGGTCTCGAATGTTTCCACTTGGAGATTAGGAGACGCACATCTATTTTACGCTCGATCGCTGCCGCTCTCAGAGCATTGTCTATTATAGGCCAATATCTGTAAAAATAAGCATTGAACTGTTATTAGTAAAAGAAACTACAAAAAGTGTTTTTCTGCATATTTTTTATCAACAATTTAGTTTAAATTACAGTTTAGATTCGTACAGGCTGTTTTATATTGTTCGTCCAAACGATCGTGTAAAGCGCGGTAAACAAAACAGAAAAGTCTTTTAGCATTCCGTATAATATCTCCCAGCCGCTTTTGCGTGACCGATGGCGCATTTACTACTTGAGCTCAAAATATTCTGAATGTTTCTTTACAGTTATATCTTACTGTCTAGTCGCGCGCTTATTCGACAATCTTTTTTAATTAATACTTAAATAATTATTGCGATAATTGCAAAATGGTAAAGAACTTTTCTGTTCTGTTTAATGTACTCTATCCGCTCACGAGCGTTGGTCCGTGAATTACATCCTGTATACAAGGTGTCCTAAAAATTTTGACAAAGCTTTTATGCAGGTAGAACGAACTAAACTGACAAATGTGAGTCAAATTGGCCGATATTTTAAAATTAATTTTTCATTAATTATTGCAAAAATCGCAAAACGATAGAGGACTTTTCTACTCGGTTTAACCCGCTCTACCTGCACCCGAGAGGTGATTCACCTTGTGCAGGTTATTCTATATTATAATAAAGATTAATGTATGTATGTATGATTATAATTTAAGATTGATGTATTATTAAAATAGTGTAGAACAAAATAAATAAGTTGTGAAATACTTTATATTAATGTATTTGTTTATATAAAATAATAAACGGCTTGAATGGAAAGTTCAGCGTGGGCCGTCGGTGGTACACAAGGCACGGAACGTGTTAAAAAGGATTGACGAATGATAGCGCGTTTCACGTGGCTAGACCGTGGGCTGTACAATCTGGATAGATATCGGCGTATCACACGGCAACGAAAAAACAACAATGCGTGGCGAGAGGAGTAACACGCGAGCAACGAGCGGGTAGAAATGGCACGTGAGGCTGGATCTCCGCTATTATTTTTCGTTGCCATGCGACACGCCGCTGACTCAACTAGATCGTACAGCCCACGGTCTAGCCGCGCGCAACGCGCTATCATTCGTCAATCCTTTTTAATTAATATCTCAATTATATTATTACAACAATTGCAAAACGGTAAAGAACTTCTTTCCGCGCTCTATTTCCACACGAGCGGTTGGACGAACATTATGAAACACGCTGTATATGTATCTTGAATATAATTAAAATTATAGTTTTATTTCTATACGTACTTCACTTGTGCAGTATATATCGTTAAAGGGAAATAATCCATCACTGAGATGTAAATGAACTTTTCCGCTTTGTCAATGCAGTGCAAGATCGCATCTAAATCGTTGCTTCGGCCTTTCGGCGAAAATGGCGGAGGTGAGCTCTGAAATATTTTATATCATATTTTTCAATAGAATAACAATTGTATTGTAACGGATATAATATAGAGAATGATACTAACCGCAATAAATAATTTGTACTTATTATCCATATATGTAAAATTCATAGGATTATCTATATTTATTTTTGTGCTGAGAGAATCTGGCCATGTGGAAGGCACTTTACCATCTTCACCTAACTTCCAGTACACCTGTGGCGTTAAAAAAAAATCGACTAATTGTATGAGAAACGTATTATCTTAAATATAGGAAGTATAATTATATTTGCGCGTTTTATGATTGATATAAAAGATTTATAACATTGTACTTACATCAAATATTTTGGCATAATCATTCGCTAAACAGGAGCAGTTTAGGGCTACCAAACCGAGTTCTTTTACATGCGAAAGGGATCTCCAATCCATATTTGCTGATCCGACGTACACGTGAGTACGATCAATGAGCCACAGTTTCGTATGAAGTACACCGCCGCCCAATAATCCAGCGAAATTTAAACTCCTCACCTTTAATTGGATAAGAATATTTATTTGTTCTTATAATTACAAAAAAATATAAAAAATAAAATAAAATATTCTTTTCATTTATTTTTAAAAATAAAATTTATTATTAACTAAACTGTAATTTACTGAAAAAAATGTATAAAGTTACATGAGCGATAAATCTCAGCATCTACTTCATCAAAATGTCTGCTGTAAAGAAATTACCTGTGCGTTAGCCTTTTTGGCTAAAATTTGTGTATCGATGTTCGGAGACAAGCGAGAAGGAATATTCTGCGCAATCTTTAACACAATTTGCCTGTCTCTTCCGGCTTCTAAAAGCGACTGGAATACTTGTTCACCCTACAATTATCGTTTCATTTTTATACTTGTTGATGAATTGATTTATTTTAATTAGACGATTTCTATGTCTCATATCGTAACACTGTAACATGTATTACTTACCTCTTTAGCACTGTCATCGGGAAACACATCTTCTCTTTTCATCGTCCAATAAAGCGATGCGATTTCAATGGTATCCTGCGCCATTCCGATAAGATTCATCCAGGAATCATAGATAGTCTCGTGTTGCGCAGCATTATTGCTGTAATTCATTCCTATAGGTATAGTTTCAACCAAGAATATATTGCAACGATTCATGCACATTGATTCCGAGTCCAATGCAGTGGAATTTAGCGCGTACTTGTCCGCTGCGTGATCCAACAGTGGCAACAATACGACCAGGACAATCAAAACCAGTATAATCGTTATCGGTATGCAACTGGGTCTGCACCAACCTTGCGCACCCCATCTGCAATAAAATAATATCCGTTTCTCATGCAATCATTATAATAACACTTTTTTATGCAGCCTGAAGGCCTTCAAAGTTCAAATAGGCGTACAATTTTGCGTAATATTTATTCTATATCTCTATATTTAGTTTTTCCAAAATTAAGTGTAAAAAAAATGACAAAAATTACGAATTTTTGATTTGCAAAATAATAATTTATTTAAGAGTTTTTTTTTCACTTTATTTTTGTTTAAGAAAAAAAATATAATTTTCGAAAAAATATCATTTTTGTTAGATTATTTTTATACAGTTAACAGAACTGAGAAATGTTTGATTATATTTTGAAAACTCGTATTATCACAGATATATACTGAGAACAATTAAGATATAAAGACAAATTGCTAAAAAAAAATTGAATAAAAAACTTTAAATTTGATAATTTTTTGCGAAATCACAATGCTTTATAGATCGTCGTTTTTTAAAGTAATTTAACTTGAGACCTTAATTGTTGCTTTCAGCGTATATCCTGCTCTAACATTTGAAATGAAAATATTTGAGACGTACTTTGTATTCGTAAGATGATCATCCACGTCGCTCCTCAACATAAACCCGGACTGGTCCCACAATTCTAGGTCGTCATCGCCGCCTGGAGAGTTCACGTCCAATCGCGCGTTTTCGGATACAGTCTGCAAACAATCATGTGTGTCATGCACCACAAAAAGATTACAAAAACACTGCAAAAATATTTCAAAATTCCAAATATGTTGCAAAATGTAGATGTAAAGATAGAACACATTGAAAAATTTTGTGATTTTTAACGAATTCGATTATCCAAAATACATTTAATACACAAAAAATTTGCTTCACTACCATTTCTGCATCAAGTCTCCAAGTAAACATGCATTTGGATTTTATCTCAATAATAAGATAAGAACTGTGGACTTTGTTACTCACTCGAATGCGAAACAAGAAAAAAACTCAATTAATCGAAAGTATATAAAAACGTATAAGAATAAAATATGGGGAAAAATTTTTAATTTTAACGTTTATGTATCGTAAATCTTTTCTAAAATACAAAATTACGATTTTATTATAATAAGTATCTGCTTTATTTTATAAAAAAAATTTTTCAGCAATTATTGATTTTTATTAAAAATAGATATTGAATAATAGGCACATAAGTTTCTCGTAAACGTCAAAATTAAATAAAAATTGTAAAATAATTTTTTTATATACCAATTAATTCTAAATACTTTTTCATTATAATGTAAAAAATTATCTTGTTTAGACAAAAAACCTATATAAGAAGTAAGGGCGAAGGACAGGTCAGAACAAAATTGGAGCAGATCAATAAGTAAGGTACAAGTACGAAGCCATAAATGAAATAGATTTTACATATTGTGAGTTTCATGGACTTTTGATCTGTGTTCTTCGCGTGATAGCAGCGTAAATTTGTACATTTAAATTCGGCAATTAAGACTTACCGACAATTTGTGCTTGAGGCGCGGTGCTCTATTTTTGCGGTGCGGCAATAATACCACCACATCTTGATCCTTCCCTCTCGGAAACGTTTTGGCAGCATTCGCCTCTTTCGTCGATGACGATGTCGTCGGTGCGACGGAACTATCGGTCGTGGAATATTTCGAATACGCAACATTGTTCACATTGTTGCTACCTCCATAAGAAACATTGTGCGTGTTATTCACCTTAACAAAGAAATAAGCATCACATTTTTATTACTCTTTTTAATCAATAAACTTTATTTTCAATTAATTAATTTATAAGTTAGATGCTAAAAAAATTAAAGATAATATTTTTGTTAATATCAGAATTATCGATAGCTTTCTTTTGAAATTTATGAAATTTTAAATAAAATACTTCTGTGAATTTAACTTTAGAGATGCAAATAACAAAATTCTCTTTCCTAATTAACTTTAAATAAACTTTATATTATTAAAAAATTTTTAATTCAAAAAATTTAGCAATATTTTTTGCAAGACTTTTGCAAGGTTCAAAAATAAAATTAAGCTACATTTGAATTTTTATTCAGATAAGTCAACCTCGGATATATAATTTCGCAAGTACGAAGAAATTTGAGATGTGCTGCTGATAACTTGCTGCGTTATGTGTATATGTATATGTAAACAATTTTTTATTCTATTTGTTGTGAAAAACAAATAAGAAAAAATCTGTTTAAAATGAAACATACACGTGCAATATCAAACATCAATTAAGTTATCATTATGGTATTTACATACTTAGATAGTATGATTTATTAATTCAATGTTAATTCAAACACGTAATTCATGTGCGGTTATTATCAATATTAATTTAAACACACATTTATAAACGGTTATTGAATGTTTCAAGAATCAAATGAATAAAAAATAAAAACGCGCGTGCAGTTTAGTTCCGGAATGTAAATGCATACATTATTTTAAATTATCGTTATTCTTCTTATTTGTAAAATTGCTGGTCTGTAGTTTTTTTTCTCTTCATGTAAATAATATACAACAGATTATATCGCACTTAAGCATATCAAGTGTTAAAAAGCAAAATGTTAATTTTTCAATATTATCATCAATATGATAATAAATCATAATAAATAAGATAGATAATAAATAAATAGACAATATTATTTCTACATACTACATTATTACACACTACATTATTTTCGTTATTGTCGTCAATATTTCTTCCAATATCTATCATCTTATAGTTTCTTCGGTAATAGCATTATTCTGGAGGCTATGTTAAATATTCATGTCTGCGATCATCGATTTTGATTAGCAAGTTATTTTGATGCTCTTCGACAATATTGGAGATATTTTCGCACGTGAAAATCTATGTGGAAAAATGAAACTCACTTGCACCAAAATATGGCACGCCTGCGATGCGATTTGGAACAGTCCGTCTTGCAAGTTACGACCGGTGTGCTCGGAACTTCCGCCACCCCCGCCGCTACCACCCATTTTCCATCCAAAGAACGACATTTCGAATTGCATCCGATGTACCCGCGATCATTTAATGCACCAAGGCTGGAGCGGATAGCTCGTCGTCGATCGAACTCGCGTATTGTATGTGGAGATCGACGTCGTCCACGGCGTCACCGTTGTCCGACTTCTGTAGCATGTTCGACGTCCACATCGATATCTGTTGGAAAACAAGAGAAATGTCATCCATCTTATGACCATGAGGCACGTGTATGCGCCACACGCGGCATTGACTCCGCCGCGCGTTTAAAATTTAATACGCGCGGGGGTTGAGATAAGCTGTAACTGCAGAAGTTTTGCAATATCCTTGCTAATAATAACGCGCGTACTGCGCTGTTCTATTTTTATTTGTTCGCTGCTTTAAAGTTGAAATCGGTTTAGTAAGAGGTAAAATATGAGAAGAACAAATGTTTCCTCCGCAAATATTTGGAATAGTATTATATAAGAGCGTCGAGAGAAGAGTACTCTATCTTCACGTAATATTGGCGTGTTTGTTTTTCGGTCGAAGAATTAATAATAAATAAGATGTTAAAAATTTATTATTCATAACGCGTGCTTTGTATATTTATCTTCTGGTATTATAAAATTTAAACATATTTTTAGAGTCTAATCGGAATAAGTGGAAAGTAAAATAAATTATTTCCATTGAGAAAAAGACTTTTGCAGAAGAAAAAATTCCTTTATTATACTTCAAACTAGCGAGTTTCACAGTACAAGGGTTAAAACGAAAGAACCTCGCGTGTCTTTCGCCGCTAGTTCTCATTCTCGTCTGAGGTCAAACGAGAAACGAAGACAACCCCGCCATTAATTTGAATAAATAGAACACTCCCACCTATAACGCGCTGTTTGATTTAATTAGCGTTAACCCCGTTCTTTCTCTCGGTTAAAAATAAAACTCCCGTCTAAAGAAATAAGACAGCTCTCTCATCTCATAAATATAAATATATTACATAATCGATAAAAAAACGATTAGTGTTGCTTAGACTCGCGATATCCCGATGACTCGCTTCGCCTTAATCGACATTTGATTCACGGTCGCGCGTTTAAACCCGCGCCGCGGAAATGTACGCATTATTCTCTTTGTCTTTTTTTATCAAGATCAATTCGATCGGTCTGTCGCCGCGACGACGACGATAATGCACATGGCATGAGAATGACAAATACCTTCCAGCCGCAGAGGACGATCGAAAGGTCTCGCATATCGTGCCAAGCACCTGCGCAGAGGACGTCCTCGCGGCCTCGACACTTCCGATTGATAGAGTGATTTGATTAACTTATTCTCAATTTCTGTCATTCATCAAAAGGAATGTTTGCATATTTTTTACATTATTTTTTTTATGCAAGAGGCGGAATTAAGAGATAAAAATTATTTTATTATATTTCCTTGAAGCTTTTTTTGATATATCACTATATAATTATATTAACAATTAATTGAAAATTAAATGTGTTAAATTTGTTAAAAATGTTAAAAATGTGATATAAATAGATTTAAAGATTAAATATTTTTTTCTCACAATGACTTGCATCCTATTTAGACAGATAAAGTTAAAAAATAATGCAATACGCACTATATGTTATAAATTAACACATTAACGACGCTTTATGTATTCGATATATCTGATTGCGCTTGAAATACTTCATTCGCATGAGCGAATTATTAGCATCAAAAAATTATTTATTGACTCTTAAATTTCAAATTCGCTTACTTGCATAATTATGATTAATAAATAAAGCAATTGTCTTAATTACATATCCAACTTATATCAATATTTTTCTAATGCGTGCGATGTATTTCCGTTAATTTGTTGTGTTAATTTTGATCTTTCTTTCACCATAATCTTTGTTGTGTTCAAAATAATCTGATCACAGAGCAAAGTGCTCATAAATATTAAATATTCATAAGTAAATAATAATAAAATAATATTAGTTGCATCAATAACTAGTTTTGGCTTTTAAGTTCTGGTACATTTTAATTTTAGATTAAAAATAATTAAATCGTTACACCATTGATGTAATTTGATAACAGAATAAAAATTTTAATAAGTTGATTTTAATAATTATATGTGCAATAATATTAGATTAATACAAAAGATTCGTCGTAATTTTCAATAAAATTAAAGATAGAATTACAGAATTTTAAATTTTTATTAATCAAAATAATTACCATTGACTTCAATAGAATTTTCTTATTTGGAAATAAGTGTTTACATCTGGTTTAACTGTAAGTCCAAGCCCCTAAAATTTATATATTCCAGAACATCGTTTTTTTTTATGGTTATTGAATTTGAGAATTTGTTCGTTATACCTTCATAAAAAAGCAACAAACTTTTTTTGCACCAATCTAATAAAACTAATAATTAACATAGTATACAAACTGGCGTGTTTATACCGATATCTCGAATACGTTTGATCGAATAGAAGACAATCGTAGCGGATTCGAGCGTGACGCGATGATACGAACGTAAGAAAGACGATAAGTAATAGAATTACGTAGTAAAAACGTGATTCAACGACGCAGTATGACGAAATCGGTCAGGATGTAAACCGTAGTCAGGAAGATCGACCGCACGCGCTCCGAAACAACGGTGACTGTTCGTTCGATCAGTCATCGCGCATATATGCGAGGAACGTCCGGCCGTGCATGCGCGCGGAGCATCTCTTGGCGAGTCGCGGCATGAGAATTCAGCGAGAATGAAATATTTTGTCGATATACGCCCTCGTTATCGATCACGTTGGAATGCCGCACGTTCCCGCCCGCACGGATCCTCGCACGTGGTCTCCATGTCCTTCGATTCCAATAATGTCCGTCCCTTCATGGTATACTATTTTTTTGTACCGTCTTTCAGCTCGTAATTTCTTTCACTTTCCTTCCTTTCATCTCTCTTTTTTCAGACTTTTATCGTTTTTTTTATAGAAAAAAACCACCGTGTCCAATGGTGCTTTACATTGTCGGGTTGCGTCAAATACAATAGAATTGTCATGCAGGCAAAGCGAATCTCAGATACCGTTAGACTTTTTGGTCGCCCTCCCTATATTTTTCCGCTATTTTTGTTCCTTCTTTTCCGCTCGATGCCCGAATATACTTGCCCACTTAATACACGCTCACTTCGTTTGCTGAATGTGTAAGCAAGTGCAGTTAGAAAATCAGAGCTCAGCTAGGAAGCTGCAGGAATAAGACTTGGACGTAAGTTTATTATCAGTAATTCTTTATCGAACTCGGCTCTTTTATCGAAATGTCAAGTAACTGTTAATTAAGAACTATTCTATAATAGTTCGTTTTCAATTAACCGCACTTTGGAAAAGTGAAGCAAATATATATCTTTATTATTTTAGATCATCTTTATAATAAAATTGATTATCTAAATTTTTAACGAACGCATTCTCCAATTTTTTTAATTTCTAGTTTTTCCTATGTAAAAAATCAATGTACATCGCTTACTTTGTATTTTTCTTGCACCCTGATATTCGCGTTTATAGCCTGTTGTGATTCTTTTCACTTTATCACCGTTTTCGAACAGTTCTCTATTCTTTTATGTACACATAATAACATCGATTTCTGAAACATTTTCTATTAATTTTCCATCAACCAAAGATCTGTTTCTTTTCTTTAATTTTTTTTTTTACCCTTTGTTTGTGAAACATATGTCGAACTGTTCTTTTTCGCTGCAGCGAGCATCTCACACAGTTTACATCTGATCACGTCACGTTTAGACTCGAGAGCATCACAGATGTACTTGTACATACCTTTCACATATCGGAGCACATGCTTTATCGGCGTGAACACTCTTCCCGGCACCCGGACGTCGTTTCACTCGCGACAATAGGTTGCAGAATGCGCGAGGTTACATACATTTGTCGAGCACGCTGCTGCACTTGGTCGAATTCGATCGCAGCTGTATACTTGCTATCGACACAAATTGGAGCGACAAAATAGCACGATGCCGTCGGTAGTAGCATGTTGCTGTCACGATGGCGCTACCATGCAGATGAACGTTCCGCGTCGATCGGATCTATTTAATTGACAAATATTAATTATCAATATATACAAGTTTATTTCGGACATAAAAAGAACTTAACTCTATAAAAATATTATATAAAATAAAAATTCTTGCTTATTAGATAGTTAAAAATTTTTTAAGTATTATAATCCAAAATTAATGTTAGGTCTCAAATTATACATACAAGTCATATGATACGATGTTTAAAAATTTCTTTCTTCTAAATAGATTAACAATCAGTAAAATAAAGAAGTCGGGATTCTCTTCGGAGATTCGAAAGATGTCTTTTTCATTACTGCCCTCTCGAGTAACAACGCGCAACAAAGTGTTCAGTTGGACACGTCGAGACTTGGAACACGATTCCTTTCATTTATACTGAACACCGCTTACCGTTGTAAAATTTAGTTAAACAATTGACTCCGAGTTTTGAATTGACTTCATAAGGTGATTAATAAGAAAACAAAAATTATGCGTTTGTTCTTTGCACTTTTTCATCTCCTAATTCGAGAAATCAAAATTTTCAAAATCATATGTGATTAAACTAATAAAGAAAAAAGTAAAGTAATTTAATTTTTGAAAGAAAGATAATATCCTAGCAAATAAAACGTAAGCAATGTAAGCAAGCAGTTTATAGCATTGTTAATAGCATTTTTGAACTTTAACATTTTAACGAAAGCGGCGAATGAACAGTAAACAAGCAGTAAAACAAGTAATAAAAAAACAGACAAGAACAAGCTAGAACAAACTAGAACCATTATTAAAATACTTCGAGGACATTTCAGAGTGCGGCAAATTTGGAAAATTCTGATTCTATTGTATTAGAAGATAGAAAAATGCGATGGACAAAGGCGCGAAGTGGAAGAACGGAGCAGAACGGAGCAGAGCGGAGCTGTCCGGTCACGGCATCTAGCGGCGCTGTTCTCCCCCTCTCGCCCTTCCAAACCCCTCGTTCGTCTATGCACGTCTGACGACGCCATTGTGTTACCCTGCCTCGTTGTGTACCGCTCCACCGCCGCCGGAGGAACGACGACGTCGACGACGACGACAACGACGCACGGGCGTACCGTGGCGTCAGCAAACTCATTCGTCGTTCGTGCGAAGTAGCCGGTCGAGTTGTCATCGCGAGACGACAAGTGCGCTGCGTATTAGTGTCGCATTCGCGTTCGCCACACTCGCGAGCTCGCTTCGTTACGCTCTCGTGCATTTTACGGCGCCGTCGAAACACCTCGTCGAGAGGGTGCGAGCGAGACAGAAGGGGGAGAGAAAGAGAGATAAGAGAAGAGAGAAAGAGAGTAGCGCCCTGGCCGCTCGCGGAGGATCGCCCTGTACGAGATACCCTTCTGTCACTTTCGTGCAAAAGCCAGCACGAATCGCGCGGCGGCGTCCCGACCGATGCCCCGTCGACGGATTCAACCCGGTGACGGCGCTGCCGTGTCGTGCGTTCAGTGTTAGTGCATCATGTGATTGCTTCCCCCGGGTGCTCTCTACGCCACGGTGACGGATATCAGCGTGAAGGTTAGTCGCCAGATTTTCTTCCTTGCGTCCTGCCGAGCGCGGCTTCGATCGCGACTCTAATAACGTCGGATTTGCCCGTTAGAGCCGGTCGCAACGATTGTGTGATGATGGGTCTCCACCTCTAGCTGGCAATTGCCCTTTTTTGATTGCATCTCTCATTAGCGTATATAGATCCTATTTAGCTCCACTTTTCTGCACTGTCTGCGAATGAAATTAATACGTTATTGTGTTTTAAAGAGAGAAGGAAATGAAGAGCAGAGATATAGCTTAAAAATTTACGCATAAAATGTACCTTTTTATCACGGATACTTTGTTTTTTTTCCACTTCAAATAATTCCAATTTAGCTAGTTCACGAAACATATTGTCACTAGATAATGTTTCCAGCTGTAACATAGAGAGAAATATTCAGTTGAGCAAGAGTTGCGTTAGTAGAAATGTTGAAATAAATGATAATTCAAGCTTTGTATGAGATGCACACGCTGATTTTGAAATGCAGATTTTGCCATCAACAAATTTACGACTCTGAAAAGAATAATGTGATTATTTGTCTGTTGAGTAATTCATCAATAGTGTGACATTTATGAGTGTAATTCTAACGCGTGTGAATATAATTTCAATGCTAAGCAGAATATTGGTGCTATTAATTAAGGAAATATAATAAGTCATGTTCAGTTAAAGTTAATATCTATCTTTTTAGCAACATTTACGTTTTCTACATTTTAAATGAAATGAGTATATAAGATGTCACTTCTCATAATTTGATTCACGAAATCATTGATCGATTTTTTGAATAGACGCTGTAATGTGATTGTCTTTGATATTTCTTTAAATTAAAACGTCAAGGCACTAATAATTTCAATATTAAAAATTATTGAAGAACCTAGAGAAAATTATACGAATTGATTCGTGATAAAAATGGTTGATAAAATTTCATTTTTTTCTTTGTTTAATGTTAAATAAATGTTCTCTTTACTCAGTTTTAATATATTACAAAGATGCTTAACAAATATTAAAAAATTATGGAAGAAAGATGTTTGCACAAAGTTTCATTAAAAAAAAAAATAGTCTGATTTTATAAAAAGCATAAAAAGCGAAAATAAGGAAGAAAAAATTATAGTGAAAGATAGAGAACGTATTTAAAAGGAATCGATTCGAAAGAACATAATTATCGAATCTACTAATTGATAAATTTGATCTTTTCATTGGCACCTTTTTACGCCTTTCGGCTTTTAAAAAGAAAATACACATTCACACTTTGGGCAAGAAGGAAGCTGAAGTGTAACCAAAAAGGACAGACCTAACGTCAGTGCAAACGACATGGGGTTGATCAGCTGTATCGATCGCTTTGATTGGCTATTCAATCGGCTAGCGATATCCTCTTCCATTACACACAATCCTGCGTCGTACAATTGTAGCCATAATAAAGATACAGATGAGAGATTAAAGGCTAACCGACGTCGGTGCAACCGGCTCGACTCCGCGGTTGCCTTTTGTCCTGTTCGGGATAGTAGCCGACGGTTTTCCCTTCCTAACTTGTTCCTGAGTCATTCTTGGGGCTATCCAGACGTACCTGAGATCATCGAGTAGCTTCGTCCTGCGGTATTCTTTTTATTGCATTCTCGCGGAGCCCCGATGAATTAAGACTGATTGCGAAAGTAATTTTAATGCAGATGCCTCTTGCGATTCTCTTTCGGTTTAAATATCTGCAAAAAAAAAATTCAATACGCTGTTTTACGAAGCTCGCTGTTAACATTGTTATTTATTAAAATGATATCATTGAATCGATATAAGCAGCGAACGATTTAAGCGTATTTTATTTTTCTGAAAGCTCGTTACGACATATTATTTTAATATCTAAAGCTTATTAGAGTTATAAAACACAGTTGTCCGTACGATACTGTGTGGACTTTAATCAAGTAATTCCAACTGTGTGGTGTAATTAAGTAAGAGCAAATTAATTAGTAACTAATCAAGCAATTCCACAGTTGGAATTACTTGATTAAACTCTACGTAACATCGGGCGGACAACCGCGTTTTATAGCTCTAACAGGCCTTACATATTGACATTTTCAAAGAATTGTTCTCCCGCCTCATTATTGGGAATATTATTTACATTGTTACGATCATTATTTGGTTTATTGTATTAATTAATTCATATTGAAATTTCTATTATTATCAATATTTGAATTATCTGATTAGTTGATTTATGTCGTAATTGCTATTTCTATTAATATTCGGAGCATACTTTCAAATGCAATTTAGCGAAACGCACGTCGATATGAGTATAGTATGCTACACAAAAATGTGAATGCCAAAGTTCATCATCGATCACTCCTTAATTGGAATCTAATGCGACCGTGACTTGGAAGACCATTTCGATATGATAAATGATCACTACTACCGTTCTTAGAAACGAAACTTCGATTCGCATATACGTATACGCTGAATAGTAAACGCGCGCATAATGGCAGGCGACCGCGTATTTTAGGCGATTGAGCGATTTTAATGAAAGAATGTGTCTTTTCGGACAATGCGAAGCCAGACGCGTCTCGTTCGTCATTCGGGACACATAAGACTCCTCACTGAACGCCGTTATCATCGACTCCGAATCACATTACAGCCGTGAATCACGGTACGATAAAAGCGAACGGATGATATTCCACCTGAGATAAACGCGGGCATTACGTCAGTAAGAAACTGGAGCGACGGTCTGATATTTATTTTATTCTTTATTTATTCAGCGCCGAGCCGCGGCAACCTTAGAGATCAATAACCGGATCACATTTAAGATAAATAACAGTGCAACGTATACTTGTCTCGTCGGGGCAGAAGGAAATTCGACCCGCGTGTATTCACGTATCGCGAAAGGTATACATATCTCGAAGAGATTTATTCGTCTTATGCTGCAATATCTGTACGATGAACATTAATCATTGACCCCCCCCCCTCTTGGGGGGGAGTTTTTTGGGGGAGTTTTGTTATATTGTATATTTTTGCTGTCTTTTATTTCCAAATTTTTAAGCAATAGTTTTTTCAGACATTTGAAAAGATATATGCAGAATTGTGACAGTTCATAATATTGATGTCTCAATAATCGAAGAATTTGAATCTTAACTATTTTCGTTGTATCCGTGATTAATTATACGTTATGTACAATACGTCGAAAAAGATTTATTCGTTTGTAAATAGATTTTCCGTATTGTTAGCACAGGTGCTTAGTCACGATAGCTCAAGTTGAATAACCATGGTTAACGATTCGTTGTCCCTTTCAGAATTACAGTCCTACCTGTAATACAGGTTCTCCCACCGTTATCAAATGTCGGCCACAGATGCTATAGAATAAGCAACAGACAAGAATAATGGTGATTATTTTGATGTCAAGACGTCAATAGTTGCAGAGAATAATATGAAAAGAATACCATTATTCAATTACAACAGATTCAGCGAATAAAACTTCAGAGATAATAAAATATAAAAAAATTAAAAATACCGTTTGTCAGGTAGGTTTTATCTGAATAGAAATTGTTTGTAGAGATTTTTTGAAAAAAGCTTTTTGTTTATAAAAATATTTGATTTTTCTTTTTTTTTCGAAATCGAGCTAGATGGAAAATATATATTTCCAGATTGGAAAACCAAAGCAAGTAAGTTTACAAAAACTATTTCTTCACAAGAGAATAACTGTGACAAATATAAATATCCTCGAATTTTTAACGATCGTTATCTTGAAACGTACGACGAAGGGTATAAATTATGCAAGTAGGAAAGGTATTAATTTTTGATTGTGTACGAGAGTGCCCAATAATATTACTAATACGAACTATATATGCCTGCGCTCAACAATGTTTATTAATACCAAGCGTATATTTACTGGAGCGATCGAAGCTGGTCCACCCAGCGTGAAATGTCGATACTGTATGACGAGTGCGTGAAATGCGCGTTCGAATGTGGGCTACGAGCACTCGCATCTCGAGCGCGAAAGAGCGAGGTGAAACATTTACGTCTCGCATCGGCTGCGTCGTAACGAAGCGGAGCGGTACACGTGTACCTCAATAAATAATGCATTCATCGTTCTTTCCATTCACGTGGCGATACGTACGTGGACGTTCGCGTCTCTAACGTCCCGCCGTCGCGGTAACAGCGGGCCGGGATGCTTTCCGCTCTATAGCCAATCGCCGCCGACTCGTTCTTATTCCGACGTGGTGATCGACGACGGTGGTGCGTTTGCTTTCGCGTTGCATCGCGTCGCGCCGCGAAGGCCAGCGACTTTCCGCTTGTTTGTGCGCGCTTTATTTTCCCTCCGGCATTCGTAATCGCAGTGAATATCGTCAGTGAGGGTCCTCGTAAAACGTGTCTTTCGACTGCCTGTTTCGATCATCCATGACGAGGTAGCTTGGTATAGTCGACTTGAGCTCGCGATGGACGTAAGGTATGTCTCCTAGTTTCCTCCGATAAAAAGAAAGAAAGAAAATTATAAGGAAATGATAAGAAAAATCTTTCTTTTCTTACTTGTTTTGTTTTCCTTTGTTTATAAAACAGTTATTTTCTCTTATTACCGTGTTTCTTTAGATTTTTTAAAATATACATATTTTATGTGTTTTTTTGTTATTATTATGCTGCAATGATAGCGATTTAATTGATGTTTATATAAAATCTCCGGTTATTTTATAAAATAATTTGCCGTACGACTAATGAGAATTTAAAATCAAATACGCATTTATTGATAATTTGTAAAATCAAAGCACTTAACTTCATGTGTTTATTTTCATAAAATCATTAGTGAAAAATTCATAAAATCATTACGTGTTTGATTTCATAAAATGGTAGATGATTGTATCAGATAGGAATTTCTTACATTTGCCGACCTTTTCTCGCGGGATTTTTCTTTTTTTTTTTATAGCAGTGTAACATGGAACGTTTAATCTGCAAGTCACAGAATGGGATTAGTTGCTCTCTTTCCAACGTATTGATTTTATCGAACAACTTAAGTTTCGATATCCATGAGTATGCGAGCGTGACGTAATCAATTTTACCGGCGACGGACATAAGGGAGATTTTCCAATCTGTGGAATGAGAACAATTGTATGAAGAAGTGTTATATGAACACTCATATGACATTCGTCCCTTTAATTCCGAGTCATAGAAAGGGATTAGTCGGTCTCCTTTCGAGGTATTGATTTTATCGAGCAAATGATTCATTTACTAGTGACATCGTACGTTATTTTCTATGCGTCGTAATGTCAGTTTTTTTATCGCTACATTCAAATTTTTAATTATTTCTAAATTAAGATCAAAGATGATAGATGTAGGAATATTGGAAGAATTTTAAATGGAATGGAATTATTCTCACTTTAGGGCATCAATTAAATAAAGCAAATATGAGCAAATTTTAATGAAATTGAAATATTCAATACGATGAGCGAACGAAATTAAATATGATGGGGCAGAGAATAATTCAGAGAGTAGCGCTGCTGTTTAATCGAAATAAATCGCGATTAATATTATATATCTAATTGAATAATGAACAACTTTATTATCCCCAGAGAACTTAGTTTGGCTGTATGATAAATCAATTTTTATATATTTTTTATCAATTTAAGATATTATCTATATATTTTTATATTTTTTATTCTACATGTACTATTCATCGATTTTATTTTTTCGTATGAATAATGGCTTTTATTATTATATTATTTATATTATTTTTCATAATTATTTATATTTGTTATTACATTGAATCAGTTTTATAAATTTGATGTCAACAAAATAATAAATAAAATATTAATTTAATAATTAATTTGTTGAAATTACGGTATTATATATCACTGAAATGTTATCCTACTGTTTTATTTGTCGTTTTTTTGTGTTTACTTAAACATTTACCTCGAGGTAAATAAACTCTTACTCATCTACTTAACTTATCTGTCTATAGATCGAGTTATCTATCACTCTTTTCTGTCCCCACTGTTCTTCCTTCGTACTTTATCGTTGAAGGACACGTGGTCCGTGCTACTTTATACTGCTTACGTACCGATCTACTTTTGACATATTTGCGCTATATCATTTACGTTTATTGCTTTGTCGAGATATGATCTTTCGTTTTGACAATATCTCATTAACGTATAATCTATATTTTTTATGCTAAATTTCACATACGTTTGCAAAATAATTAGTTCGTAAAAAAAATCAAACGTACCAATGATATGTTAGTGCAAACAAATACATATATTACAATATTCAAAAATGCATTACAACTGAATCTCATATTGTTCAAACACAATTACTTATTAATAGCATTCGCAATTTGATGAAGTCATATAGTTATTTTGGGATTGACATATTTTTCATGACAAATAACAAAAATACTTGAACTGTGTTATTACGATGCTATAATAATGCAATGTGAGTTATTTGAGTTTTATTTAAATATGTCAGTATTAAGCGTGTTACATGTCTAAAGTTTGAAATATATAAAACACCGCGATATCACGCCAATATTATTATTGAATTTATGATTATATTTAATAACTCATAACTTCCGACTTAACCGTCGAAAAATAAGATATCTCCCGTGCTTGTTGAAAATTCGCGCAGAGGCCGCCGCGACTATGTGCATATTTCAGCATGCGTATAAAAGCGTGTAATAAAAAGTGCGCGTATATTTTCCAGGATGCAGGAACCGGCATTCCCGCGCCGAAAAGGGATCCTCGCCCCTGTGTCGGTGTTGGTGTTGCTGATACTACCACTGGTCGATTTACCCTCTGCAAATGGTGAGTCATCTACGAACGCGCCGGGCGCGTATGTGTCCGCGCGTAAGTACACACACGCGGATCGTACGAGCGCACGTGCACGCACACCCCGATCTCCTCGATAATGCGTGAACAATGAGGGAACAGTAAATAGTTACGTCTATTCGTTCATATGCGCATCCTTGAATGCCACTTACGTGAGCCCATCTCCATTTCACATACCGATGTGTCTCACAGTGTGTTATCACTTTAAAAGAGTGATAAAGGCCTTTTAAGATCTGCTGCAGCAACGATCTTAAGTGTACTGTTATCGAGCGATATCACCAAGTCGCTGGCACATAGATAGCATCAATTTTTAACTGCTTTAAGAATTGCTGGTCTGTTCAATAATACCTGCATGTCTCTGCCTTTCCTTTCTCCCAAGTTTTCTATATATGGAAAGGTGAAAAACGTTCAGACACTGCGAATTTACAAAAATTTTTTGACAATTCTGTGTCTGAATCGTGCTATTTGAAATAAATTTATATTTAGAATTTAAATGCTTTATACTGAAATTGAAATTAAAATATATTAAGGCTGAAATAATGAAGTAAATTCAAAGGAATAAATAAGAAGCTAAACAGCCGTTGCTAGATGGTTTCAAACTACGATTTAAACAATGATATCATTACGAATAATGTATGTATAATTTCAATTTTGTTGCGTTTTATTCTTATTATATTTTCAATTTTTTAATTCAAATTTCTTTGCGTTTTAGTGTAATCAAGATAATGTTTAACAATTTTCTTCTTTTTATTTACTGATATCTGTGATTGACCTCATCATCTATAATGCATCAAGTAATTTTTTAATACACAACTAACAACAACATACATCAGCGATGTTTTATAATAATTCGTTTAATTCGTCCGTAAAAGCGTTTTAATTTGTAATGTAATATTTCATTTATTATGAACTTGAAAAAGATAACAGGTCGAAACGTTGTTTTTATTATTTGTCTTTGAATACACGATCATCTAGCAACGGCTGTTTAGCTTCTTATTTATTCCTTTGCTTTATATTGTCTCGATTTTGACTTATTATTTCCAATACAACAAGTAATGTGAAACATTAATTATTAGAAATTTTTAATTAATTTTGTTTATTTAAAATAGGAACAGGACACGATACTTGTTGAGAATTAATATATTTTCCATCAGACTTTCTTTCAATTCATCACTTGTCAAATGACAATCTTTTATCATTGTAACAGCTGCAGCGTTAAATAGCACGATGATTACATTTCAAATGAAAAGCTTGTTAAAGTCAACCTAAAATAATCGAAAGACAAGTTCTTGTTATTTATTTGCGTTCTCGAAGAACACGCAAAACCTCTTTCTCTTTACGAGTTCACAGCTCAAGAACTGTTCACATCTTGATGTGTTTATTAAGGAAAATTCATTTTAGTTTTAAAAATATTGCCTCGCGCACCAAAGACACCAAACGCCTCGTATAAAAGGAGCATATTTAAATGTAGATTTGAGAGCACCCCGTTTCCGTTACGAGGAAGCCTGTTCATCATGTTTTTCCCGGGTTAAGTCGTCCTCTTATGTTTCTTCGTGTCTCACACGCTCTCGTCCGATTTGGATCTCTTTGCGCGCGGGACTCGCGTTCCCGCAGACGTACTCGCGCGCTCGTTAGCTCGTTAACGAGTGGTCCCTCTCTCCCCTCACTTCCTCTCTTTCCACGGCTTCGCGCGCCTCGCTCGCGGGCCTTTCTCAAAAAGAGCTGTTAACCGCGCGCACGAGGAAACGCAAGACGCACAAAACCGTCGCCGCCGCCTGTCGAGCGGCTGTCCGCGCGTCCGTGGTATCTGTCGCCGCCTCTTCCCGTCATCGTGGAAGAGCACGACAGGCAGAGAAACGAGAGGCGGAGATGCCCGCTCTCTCCCTCCCCCGCTTCCCCCGGTCGCGCCGAGATAAATGATGTTCTTTCGACGAAAGATGCGTGTCTAAAACGGTCGACGTTCTCTTCCTCGCCCTTCTTCGCTTTCGCTTGTGCCCGCGTTTGCTTGCTGGCTGCTCGGTTCGCGCGTGGCGCACGTGCGCACACCGTCTGTCATACAAGGTGTCCCAGAACCTCCACCCTGATGGATTGATCTTTTCCCAAATTAAATCGCGCGATAATCTTTGACTTATAAGCGATCGCGAATGAGGGGATTCGGCTTTCTCGCGAATTTAAGAAATTCACTGCGGCGCGATAAAGGGGAGGCTTTTCGTTGTCCGCTTGAATGCAAATGGACACTGCCTTCAGCGCTTGAATATTTCAGAACTCTAATTAGGGATGATTAATGTCGGCTGTTGCGAGTAATGGCCTCTTACGAAATTTCCCCTCGGGAAACAGCGGACTCCATTTTCGTCGATGCGCCCGTCATTAATATTAAGGTCGCATCGATTCTGAGACACCCTGTAGACCGCTGTCGCGTGTGTATCCCATTTCCCTTCGCGCACCCTTCGCTCCTCCGCCCTCTTCCCGGTTATTTCTGACATTCGCCACCGTTCGCGCCGCCGAGCAAGCAACCACCCCGAAATGTACGCGCGTTCGATCGAACGCACTAAACATCGCGCGCCGGTAAATATACGCACTGTGAAACGAAGGTTCGGGCCTTAACCCTTCGGCCAAGGGCGTTTTATCGCATGGTCTCGAGGGACCGCGGCCTGCAAGATCCATATTTCATAAGGACTCGAAGTACGGTCAGCCTAACGGATATCGGTTCCTTTTTTTAAATAGAATAATTTATTAACTGGCAAAAGTCAGGCAAACGTGACTTTAATCTGATTTTCATATTTGCACTCGCCCTTTGAAACTAGATGTGGCTGATTTCATTCTCGATTCGAAACTATTACGTGCAATCTTTGCTCGACAAAGATAATCCAGTATCGATAATTATTTCGATAACACGAGAGAAGCAAAGCGATACATTGAATTCTGTTCTATTCTCTTGGCTCTGTACGGCTGAGAACTTTCCGTCGGAGTGTTCTCGTTCTGTCTGGCAACTTTTACGCTAGAGCTTGCTAAATGCCGCTTGCTGACTGGTGACTAAGATAAACAGGCGACGACGGTTGGGAAAATGACAAGCAATGCGTTCCGCGAGTCGTTAACTGCCTTTTTTTTCTAACTGACGCATTCCGAGCATCGCTCGTCGCTTAGCCATGCGTACACAGCGTAACGCGCTGCGTAGTGTTATTCTTTCATTCCGACTCTCACGCCCCTGCAACAATCGTGTATTGCCCCGATAGCAATTTTCTAATCGTCCATTCCTCTTAATGAAAGCCCTGGCCACATGGAGCCTCTTAATTCTCCCAATCAAACGATACTTCGCTTTCAGATTCTTCACCTGAGTAAAACGGACATAGACTTTGATTGAGAAGGAAATTATTTACTTTTGAAAGAGAAAACTCATTACATGGGGATTATTGAACTTGATAAACAGTCATGTCGTTAATTTACAATTAGTGTTACAATAAATGAAACAAAATATAATGAAACTCGCTGACGAGATTTTAAGTTGAGATCATTGCGAACATAATAATTAAGAAGTACACTCATATAGTTTATACGTTATAATATAAATTATATACTCGCGACGAATAAAAGTATGTAGAATACAAAATAAATCTAGCCTGTAATTTTTTAAATTTAATTCCAATTTAATTCTGAATTTTAATTTAATGGAATTTTAACGCTTGGAAAGATATACTGAAATCCGTTTTGACGGTTGCGCTAAGAACTTTGATTAAGCTGAGAGAATTTCATTTGCCAGATATTCTTAATTGATTGTTAATTCATCGATCTTTCAGCTGTCAAGAAATTTGACAACAATTAGTACCCTATTAATCCTTCCTTTGATTCGTACACGATAATAAGATGCTTGTAATCGTTTAAAGCGCACTCTAAAATTCAACGTGACCAAGCGTGTTGACGAAGAGTTTCCTCACGTTTCAGGAGCTTGCGAGTTTCCATCGAGCTGGACGGGAGATTGGTACCAGCATGGATATGGGAAACAGAACGATGTATTCAATATAAACACGACCCTTTTTGGAGATAAGGCGTGCGTCGATAGAATGGACGACAAATACGTCGTGTAGTAAGTGCCTATTAATCGAAATTCCAATACAAAATCGACGCGAAAAAAATGATTATGATTGTCTTGCCGTAAATTACGATTCGCAATCGATAACAACTTTGCTTTATCGTTTCAGCGACGGGAACTGTTATTTCTGTATGATCATCAACAGACGGCATGAGAATGTTATTCAGTATCGCGAAGGTACGTTCAGCGTTTGAGATTGAGTCGCTCGAATGTGCGATTAGTCGCGAAAGAATTTGTTAAAATTAATAATAATGACTTTCCCCAGGCTTGTGCAACCCCGAACGATTAAATTTGGATGGCATATGCGGGTTGATTAATTCGGACGAAATGCTCTACTCGGTATTTCGCGTGAATTCAACGTCGATACCTTGCCCCTTCAATGGGGCGTCATTCACATTTACGTATAATCGAGGTTCCGGCGAGTGCACCACACCTATAAGTCTCGCGGAAAAGTGCACCGACGAAAGCAAGCTTCTTCTCAAGTACCAGGCCTGCCCGGATGTCATGGGCACCGAAAGTAATGGTATGTTGATCTCTTGTTTGAAACGATTTAGTTTATTCTTAATATATCATCGCGTTTCTTCAGCACAAAACACTTTGACAAGCTGTTTTCGCGTCAGCTGTTTTGCAATTAATAACAGGCTTGTTTCGAAAAAAAAAAAAAAAAACGAGATTAATAACATGTTTATCAATGTTAGAGCAATGTTTGCTGCAAGACAGTACTAATTTAGTTTGCCCGATAATTTTTTTATAACGCAAGCGATATATATGATTTTTTTAATCTTTCATGATTTCTCTATGAATAGACGTATTTTATAATATGAAATGTTTTTTGTGCTCCATGAAATATGTCGAATATTTTGCAGCCGAAGAATTACAATGTCTTGCCGTTTGGAACGATGGTCGAAACAAGTATCTGGTGGGTACTTTGAAAGAGAGGAGCGCTTTGGCCAACGAGAAGCCTTACAGGTGAAACATGTCATTTTAATTTCATGCAACGTAGACTTTTTCTGAAGTCTGCGATGGCGGTGGCCCTTTCGCTGCAGCGCGATTTTGTCAGCATGCTTATACTTGCGCGCGTCGAGTTGCTTATTTACGTCCACCGCACCTGTACGCCAGATGTTTTATGAACTGCGGTTTCCGCATGTCACATTTTATTCAGCATAGCGGTGTTATTCGTGGTATAAAAGCGCTATAACTGGAGTTGGCAAGATGAAAGGACGGTTAACCACTTATTTGTCATCTTTTGCCTAGCCATTATTATATGGGCTTTTTCCCATACAGACGTATATATAAATATGTACGTCGATGGGTGCGATAATTAATAAAGAAGAGTAGAATACAATTTCCGAAAAATTTGAAATCATCGTGAAATAATGCCTTTTTCCCTAACAGGTGTTTTTTATACGAAGAAAAACCTCATCATCAAGGAAAGATGATTTATCTGCTTGCTCAGTCCGGCGATCCGACCTGCAACGGCCTAACCACAGTTTCCGAAGGTTCGCGCACCATAAAACTCATGAAAGGTAATTATGCGAATAAATTTGAAAAATGTTTTCTCAGCGTCAATGAAAATTTCCACTTCACTTTTCGTTGCGTCTATTACAGCCGACAAAGATCATAGCAGTAGATGCAAATATCCGGGATGGGTAACTCAGCATCACGATTGGCATTCTCTCGATGGCACAAAAGATTATCACTTTACGAACAAAAACGCCACGCTGAAAATTAAGGCGCAGGATACCGACGGCGAGGTGTTTCACGAGGAGAAAATCGTTTGCCACAATTTGGAGAAAATGTATCCGAACGACAATATGCAAGGAAACAAAGTGAAACTGGTTGCTCACGTCACCAGCGGCTGGTAAGAGGTTTCTCAATTCTTCTGCAGTTTGTTGCAATACCCCATTACAATTGAATGAATCTATTTTTACCTATGATTGCAGCGACATCGGTTACATTTGCATGATATTCCACAGAAGAGACAGTCACATAATCGAAATACAGCAATCAGGTGATTATACTTTGGCTGCGTTAAAAAAAAAAAAAAACGGATGCAATAAGCAATAACAAGCGGTAACAATAAGCACTAACTATTTCCTCTTTTTACTGCAGATCATAAAGCGATTATGCCAGACGAAGCATGCTCCATGTCGGATCCTTCCATGATGCCGTATACGACCTTAATAAGTAAGTGCTAATTCGCGTGCCGCGTTGTCGCTCATAAATATTGATGTAAGAAATCTGCCGCTCATTATCGCGCCCGTTACTGCGGTAATGCGGGCTGGCGGGCAAACAACAAAACGTATGCAAATCATGTCTGTTTTCGTTTTACAGCCGCGTCCTTACATCAGAGAAGATGTCCTAATCCGGGACGATACAGAATCATGGATTTCGCTCCGTCGGATATGCTGTCGACCATCATGGCCGGGCGACAACGGCGTAGCGAACTGAGGAAAGCCAAGAGGCGAACGTGGCAGGAAACCGGGGATGAGGAGTGCAGGAGTACAGATATTCAAGTGGGCTGCACCTCGTCCGATCAGACCGAAATGATAATCTCCAATACGTGTGAACATAAAGAGATTGGTAAATATGAGTGAATTTGCACGACACCCTTTTGTGATTTACGCAAAAAGTATATGCAGAAAAAACTAAGAACATGATTTATCTTGGCAGCCTATTTTTGTCACGGCAGCTGGGAGGAGAAAGGCACGTGGTACACGATAGCATCGCAACGAAATTCCGAATTCCCAGTCGGCCTAGGGCAAACATTTTGTTTTTCCATGCGCCTCGAGAGCGCTAGAGGCAGAGTTTCGGGAAGAGGCGGTAGACAAAAGCAGCATGAGCAAGAATTATGGCTGTCAAAACCGTCGCGTACTTGTCGAATAGAAACTAAGGATGAATGGACGTACAGATTGTCGAATCAAGGTAATCAGACATCAGATATTATTACGAAGAATGGTAAAAAAAATTGCGGTTTTATAAGGGTACAAAAATTATTAGCTCTTAATAAATTATGTTGTCATTGAAATTGTACTGTTTGTAGTAGAAAACAAATAAATGTTATATTTGTTTCTCGCTACGAAGAGTACAATTGTCATATCTCGCTTATCGGGATGGAAGCTGTTCATTTAATGGAAGTAGCGAAGTAATTATTCGCATCATAATTCGATTTAGAACAGATTACACCACGTTTGGTTTAGATGCAAGCGTGCTACGTAAGCATGATATAAATATTCAACATTTACATTGTGTTACAGGAATGTGCGAGGATTTAACGAAGGCAGCTTCGAGCGCAGCGTCTGCCTCATCGATGTCCCAACTTCTGTTTACCTTAAGCAAAGTAGCTTACATCGCTATTAATACGCTATGGGTATTATTCTCGAGATGATCTGCAGCTATTACGTAAGAAGTCGAGGTACTGTAATTTCCAGCACGGATTCTCAGGTATTGCGTGTTACTGGAAATGTATATATAGTTCACACAAGTTTGATAGCTATTGATCGATCAACGAGCTGTCAATATAAGAATGACGTGGGAAGCGTGCAGCTAGCAGTCATTATTGACAATATTAATTTCCGTTCCGTTCAAAGCAGCAGCCTAATTACGCAAATCGGTGATTATGATTGTTCCCAATTGGAAACGAGACAATTTGTACACATTTACGAGTGTACAATTATTTTTTACAATATTACTTGTTGTAATTTATCGCGAATTCGTATTTTAAACGAATCACACACTGAATTTTAGATTACTAGTTTTCAATATAACATTTACAATACATTTATTATCTTAGCTAACAATTTTTATTACTGCCCAAATTGTTGACTGATTAAAACAGCTTGCGACAGTTTTGTTGCACGCACAATTTTCTGATCGCTCGTATGCTTTCCATTCAGTTTTGCGCGAAAAAGAGAAAAGAGAAACTGATAATATATATATATACATATATATATATATATATATTCAGGACTGGGCAGAAATACCGTAAATATGCATTTCAGATATAGGAGTATTCGGTGTGACGAAACCAAATTTTCAATATAAAATATATTGATAAAAATGTGATTGAAAGAAAATATAAAATGCGAGATATTCTTTGAAGATTTGCTTCGAAAATATAAAATGTAGAATAGTATTTAAACATCTATGCCATATACGTGCATTTGGAAATACTACCTAGTCCTGATGACACTTTTGAGATTACGCGAATGTGTTTTTTACGCGACAGCCTCGAATCACGACCACTTCTGAGTATCTAAAACTCGAAGACTCACATGTATATTCTTAAGTCTACCGCGCTACTGTAAATACGACCAGGGTATAAGTAATCGAGATTTCAATTGGGTTATTTTCGAGTAAAGATTGGGATACACACTGTGTAATTACAATTCAACAGATTGAACTCGTACTTGGATCTAATATAATAGCAAAGTACATAGATTTTATCTTTTAGCTAGTATATACAACTGTACATATATAATATAATTAAAATATTGTATAAAGACTGTTTCTAAAAGAGTATGACAAGTATACCGCTCACGATATTGCATTTCGTCGCTGGAGGTGCGTGCATTTTCCAGGATATTTTCGAGATCGCTCTCGCAATCAAAGATCCGCGCAAATACAACACTCGTGCTATCGTTCCTGAGTTCGCGAATCGAAACAAATCAATGGCAGAAAAAGTTCAACGAATTCACAAAAATATTATTAAATGTTTAACAAGTTTTATATGAGTATAAAATTTACTAGAAACGAATCTATATAAACCACAAATATCCAATTCTGTCGAGACAAGTATTGTTGTTAAATACTTTTTGATTTTTTCAAATTCGTAGAATAAGGAAGAGATACATTTTTCCTTTAGTTTTTAAAAATTATTAATTTCTGTTTTTGCAACGAATGCTCTTCGTTTTACTGTTCAATTCGTAGTGCGATCTTTTAAGTTAACGAACTTATGAACAAATCGTCAGTATATCAAAGTTTTTCGATGGACTTGGCATACACAAGCGGCCGAGTGTAGTACAACTGCGGACGCGTTAAGACACGTCTTTGTCGCGTGTGAATGTAGTGCTTTTGCATTTCTGGCACAGAATTAATGGATGTCGAAGCAGATCGATTACACATCTCAATATCTCCTATTTGTCATCGATGATACGTAGAACACGACATGTGTATCGAATTCGGACGTGCGTGTGCTTCGGTTTTCATCGCGCTCGGATATTAGAATGTTTAGTGCTATGCACGCTCGTACAATATAATGAGGTATTTCTTCCGAACAGGAAACATATTCCTTCGGCAGTCGTGCATTTGCTCGCGCGAAAAGTGTACGCTATATACCGGTTCTTGTATATTTTTAAACTTGCATTTCCTTTTTTTAATTAAAATAATTAAATTAATTATTCTTTTCTTCGTAAATTAAAATGCAACTATCGCTGAAACGATATCGATAATCTGGCACATTATACCGCGTGAATCGAACAACATTTAGTGGTGGAGTTTTTAAATATCTTTATCGTATTTCTATATAAACACTGTAACGATACAAATCCGATACGCCAACTTGGTGCCACGCGTAAACTTTATCGTGTGATTACTTAAATTTTCTGTAGGTGCGGTCCATTTGATAATTTTCGGAACGTTCCACCGGCAACGTGTGACGTAGATTTCGCTTGCCACAACTGCTTCAACTGGAGAAATGACAGGGTCAGAGCGTTGAGATACAAGTCTTAGTTTGTTTGACAATGTTGGAAGTGTTAATGGACTTTGGTCAACTCAGTGGAAGCGTAGGTAGCAAGTGCTGTCTACTGAATTGGATCGCACCTGAGCCGCGTACGTTCACGAAATTTGTAGTGATTTGAGTAGCAAGCAGAGATAATGGCATAGCAAGTAGAGATAGTGGATCTACGCGATATTACGAACGGGAGGGAGGGAAGTGGGGAATATATACGGCTCATCACGCAAAGCTCAATAGTTTTATATTTTTATCAAGTGACACACACACACACACACACACACACACACACACACACACACACCCCCTCCCCGCGAAGCGTGTACATATACAGTTCTATTGATTATCGCGCGTATAGTTGTACACAGGCACGCAATGTGCTCGCGAGGGAAGCGCGAGTAAAAAAATGATAGAAAAACAGCATGTACAAGAATGCATACACACGCGTCCATACAGGTTTTTTTTTTTTACTTCAGCCGACTCTACATCCATTAACTCTGTGATATCCATCACGTCTAGGCGTAAATGTGACAGCCAAAAAAGAAAAAAAAAAGAAAAACGAATAAAGCTGAACTCTAAAAACATTTTTATTGTATATATTATATATTTTCTAAATAATGGACTGTTCCGGAATTCAGGAGATTTGTTGATAAGCGAAAGTGTATGGATTCGAATTATTAAATATCTGAGCAATTTAAATAACGAAAGACAGATTCTTATTTTTGTACAGATAGGGATGACCTATCGCGACGTCCTACTCCGCACACACGAAACTTCACACGCTAAGCGAAAACGTAGTCGTATATGAATATATTTTATGTAAGCTTTTTGTAATTACTGCGTTACCGTTAGCATCATCCCTCGAAAGGTGTTAAGCAGCTCTCGATCGTAGATGCCTTGATCATCGCCGTCATGAATTAATTTCATTGTCAGTAATTACGTTATCAAGCGTATCGAATATTTTATTATATAACTATTGTTTCATACGCTATTTCGAGAGAGACGCGATTTAATAATAGTGACATAATGCAGGCCTTGTTACTTTACGCGCGTTTGAAATGCGATGCAGAAACGACAACCGATGCCTTAAATATACAAGTTCTAATGCCTTATGCGAAATCACAAAAAAGTGTAAACGATCGGTTACTTTCCAACAGTACGCCTCCGTATGCAATTTTATTTGACGACATTCGACAGAATTGACACACCGTGCGTGCATATATTTAGCGAGTTTAAATTGTCACCCTTACGTGCAGCGTGAGCATGTGATCCCCTGTACAGTCGGATGCGGCTGTATTGAATTCCGGAAACAGATATTACACGATATAACTTTAAGACTTCTAAAGTAAGCTCTAATTTGTAAGGCGTGGCAACGAGAGTAATTGAAAGTCGCGCGCGAGAAACGCTGTTGCGAAAATGAGGGGGAACGCGAGAAAGTAAAGAAAAAAAAAAAAGCAAAAGCGGCGGAGATGGGAAAGAGGGCGCGAAAGAGTGAGAGACAGTGAAAGAGACGGACGGAGGAAGAGATGAGATGAGATAGAGAGAGAGAGAGAGACAACAGCCCACAAGTTTTGTACATCCACATGCGCACACGTATATTTTGTTTATTGCTGTGATGAATTATGTAATTATAAATATTAGCGTGTAAGGCGGTTTGAATGCGGCTTTTCTTGCCATTTTAATATAATTGCAAGCATTAGTCACACTCCCGTTCGGATGTAAGCCTCTTTGAAAAAAAAAAAACCATATGAAACGGCGACCTATTTATCCTCGATGTATTTAATTGTACGATACTTACACGACGACATCCTTGTAAAGCGCCTTGGATAAACGACTCGTCCAAAAGGCGACTCGCCGCAACGACAATTTCGTACAGAAGAAAAAAAAAAAAAAAAAAAAGAAAAGATATCCGATTTATTTTGCTACGCGTGCGGAATTATGCGAGAACAAACTACGTCGAGATATGTTTATCCTCGCGCGAAACTAACACGGTACTTATTCAACGACGCTAATAACAGGGAGACTTTTCTTAATAAATAAAAAGATTATTGCCAACACTTGAAGTTTCACATCACTACCTTTTCGATGCTCCGAGCTATAAAGATGTAATCTATAATATTGCACGCCGTAATTGCTATTATTGAATCATTTCCCACTAAACCACAATCTCATTAATATTACGGACGTTTAATTTACATTAAAAATGCGTTTATCTTGGTTGCTAATCAATATCTCATTCATTATTTCTTCTATTCCTTTTTTTACTTCACTGATATCGATCAACTTAGAAACGTATAATTACTTGACATCTATGATTTGTCTAATTCTATGAAAAAATAAAAGATTAGCTACATTAAAATGAAAATGTATCTTGTTATAAGATTTATAACACTGGATGCGATTTAGCGAAAGGATTAACCCTAATTTATATTCTAAAGTGGTATAAATTAAACTGAAATTTAAAAGAGGTGCATAAATATTATTTGCACGGATTTGCATATAATACAAGTAAGAAACAGATGCAACGATGAACGAGGAATAATCGGAGACAAATTATGACGAAAAATGTGGAAAAAAATGCAAGTATAATGGAATTGTAAACTATAGTCGGTCGTAAAAAGAAATATATCTGCATCACGCGCATTTTAACGGAATCTGTTAAATTTTTGCACAGGTTGATTTATTTCGCGAAAAAACTTGTAACTCATTCAGCCGATCTTGGCACGTAACGACGATTTGCGTGACTGCAACAAATTTATTTTCTTCGCGCATGCAAGATTCCGGATGATTTAAAGTCCGCCAGTTTAGCGACTACAACAATGTCGGTTAGTGTAAAGCTGGATAAATTAAACTTTCTTTTCCCAGATAAGTTATTAAACGGAGGAATTATTTCATGATAAACTAATTTGCAACCGTGTAGAAAAAAATTCGTTTTACTAATTCGATTAACTTTCGCAAGCTAAATTTATTACAATTGCTTTCTTCATTTGTGAATGTTCTTATATCTGTATTTGTTTTATTATTGCCAGAATAATATGTCTATCGGAAATATACTTGAAAGTTATATATCTGCATACTACACGAGAAGAAAAAAATATTTCCACGATTGGAAACTGCTGGACCGAGAATTTTGCAATCGCAGACGGAATTCGCGCGCGATGTTCCTTTGATTCCCTCCGCGATTTCCGAACGTTTAATATCGGCGCTGCCCACGCTGATCGATTAGATCAGCTACGTCGAATGATTCCTGGCAAACGGTCCGTTCCGTACTTTTGAAAGGTATTCGAATTACTTGTGTCTCTTATTTATTAAAAAAGATCACGTAGAAAAAAAATATATAGAGATCACGCCAGTCTGCCGGTGATCATAGGTGATATTTAAGGCGCTGAGACAAATGTCAACAGGCAATCAATAAACTATCTCCGCGGGACATGCCGCGTATCGGGGACAACAAGTGGCGATAACTCTCGGTGGGATGCGGTTGTCTCTCGCGCGGCAGCTGGATCCTTATCGGCCCCATAAAGCGCCGATAAACATGCGCCGAGCGAACGACTGGTGCACCCCGCGATAGGGCGTAGGGCCGCGCGCACACTGGCCTAGTCGAAGGCAGGCACACCACGTGCTGCTGCCGCTAGACGTATAATCGATAGTGCACCGTGCTCTCTGTGCCACCGGCGGTCAATCAACCCTCGCGCGTTCGGGGCCGGCCGGATGTGATGCGCTTAACGCGAACGTAAGGTGCGACGTGTCGAAGAAACGCGGTCATCGCCTAATCCACCCGCTCTGAAATGACGAATGGACGTCCGTTTGTTCACCGTGCCGACCTGCCGTAAGTCATCTCCATCCGAAAGTATACCGGGATTACGCGATCGGTTCTGCGTTTGATATATTTTTTTTTTTTTTTTACTTTATTATTCTTTATTCTTCTTTGGCCATCATTTTTTTTTAAATACTTACAATTGGTCGATATATTTCACATTCGCTGCGGCAAGTGTCAATAATTTCGTGGAAAATGCGATTTCTTCTACTCGAGAATTATTCTTCGCGTAGCTCTCTGCAGTTTTCAACGTTAAATATCATGGCTCGAGGTAGAATTTTGACTGAAATAAC
Organism: Linepithema humile; assembly: GCF_040581485.1. NCBI lineage: Eukaryota > Metazoa > Arthropoda > Insecta > Hymenoptera > Formicidae > Linepithema > Linepithema humile. The sequence continues at coordinate 20,480,366 of NC_090132.1, read as the reverse complement.
GGCAACTTACGATTTCGTCTACTCACGCTTTTGAAATTTAATTGGAAAGAATCTTGATTTTGCAATGTTAAAGATATCTTCGTAATGAAACTTTTTAAACAATTTTCTGATAAGATCACATTGATTAAAGATTCTCATTAAAATGAAATAAAACACACTTTGTACATTATAGGCTACGATTTAATTGTTGCAATTCGCGTTAGAAAGGGAATTACTGCAGTTAATTGAACTAAGCTGTCAGTGCGACCGGTCTCTGTAATTACTTGCGTAGCACGATGACATTTTACTTCCTCCGAGCAATCGGATGACACGTTTATCGTAAATCGAAGGTACACGAACATCATAGCGTTTCCTACAATCGTCTACTATTGCAATTAGTAGAATTGGAGCTGTGTGAAATGTAACTGCAGTTGTAGGAGAAGAGAGAATCCGTAAGACGTAATAATACATGCACGATTGTAATTTAATCCCACCGAGGATGTACTGTCATTACTATTTCGATATCGCGAGGATGTTTTGCAATAAATAACTTTGAGCAGTGAATCATTTTGCGACGCAGCACTTTTTCCCTAATTTCAATTCACTTTACCTGCATGGCAACAAGATAACAAATTGAATAACGTAGTTCGATTAAGAACTACTCCGAGCGACCCACAGTAGCAGGGTTGCATCACGTCGATGCACTATGTAATTAGAAAAAAAAGTGCAATCTCGCAAAGTTATCTATCTTGCAGCAGCGTGCGGTCTCGGAAAAGGTGAGTGGACTAAAATATATCATATTTATAGCGTTTCGCTGCTATCGAGCTTAAACTTTATCTAACAGTCAAGGTAATGTGATCTAATATATGTATGCATGACTGCAGACGTGAATCAATTTTCACAATTAAATTGTAAAAGTGCTGCAGAATCGTAAGGTGTCCATTCGAAAGATATAATGGCTTACAGTTTATAAAGTTTACATTCTAAGACGTGCAAAAATATAAGAAGCCTTCCACTGTTTCTCGTTGAACTGTTTCTTATTGATTCGCCGAAAAATAATAACTTTTGTCCAAACTCATTATTTATTTATGACTCGACGAAACAAGGTCTCCACTTGAAAACACAATGTACATTTTTGATTAATTATCTTATTCGATTACCTCCTTAATCATTCAACATAAATTATGCAAATTGTATTATAAATTATTAAAACGATGGTTTGACGCAGACGAGATAATATCGTGCTTTTAATGGAAGACTGATTCAATTCAGCCTTCAAAATAATCGAGATTAAACTTTTCTTTTTCGTCAAAATTTCGTCAAATTTAACTTTCGAAAATAATACCAATATGTTTTTATTAATGTAAAAAGATTGAACGAAAAAACAGCCATAATATTTTGCTCAGGATTTAATCCAATGATAAAATTTTATTAATGAGTTAGACAGGCGGTAATATAAATCAAAACATAAGTCCTTAAATTGAAATATTCGTTTTCGAAATTCAACAATTATTAATAATTGGCCTATTGCATGATAAATACCTACATATTGAGTTATGCTTGCGTGTGTGAACTCTATTAATTAATTAAAGTAATTTTGCATCATACCTATATTTAACGATAATGAGCAGATGAATCAAGAAAGCTCATGTAATTCTAATTGAGCGTTTTTCCAATCTCTCGATTAAAAGGTTAAATGTGGGTCGCGCACATTTCGCGAGTCGACGCGTATTTTTCGACGCATCGAGCGGCGGATCAAAACAGCGGCCGATGTAGGGCAGAACCGTCACGGGGTGAACGGCACAAGCTCTCTCGCGCTTGGTAAGACATCGCGCATCTGCGCAAACGTCGCAAGCGTTCGCCAGCGAAGCTCAATAATTTGCTGCTAACGCGGCGAAACTTTTCCCACGAGCTGTGCCGAACCGATCGAGATTGCAAGACGGGCACCGATCGCAGCCATTAAGTCGTCGCTGAAGCAACACAAAGTCGATTAACCTTCAAGTAGGAGAGTTACGTGAACGCGGCACTATTAATATACTAATGGTGCAAGTATACGCAGGTTGATTTCCTCACCTTACATCACTGTTAACGCTAATAATTGAGGATAATGTTATAATGTACTGCGTGGTTCGTAATAATATTCTTAAAGTAACGCTTTATTACGCTTTATTACGTTAGAAAGACGGGGTTTTATTTCATCTCTTCACGGGACGGAAGGGTCGGAATTGAATCTCGCGAGCAAGTTCAGCTTTCTGTGCTGCGATATTAGTATAATCAATCACCATTATTATTAATAAAAATAAAACCCAATCGTGTTAAGAGAAACGTCTATTAATGTCATCTTAAAACTGAAAAAAAGGGTAAAAATCACTCTTCCGTCTTTCGGCTGTTCACATATAATTATTTTATCACTAGGTCACTCTTTCGTCACTCTCTTATCATTTTGTCACTTAATCCGCAATTTATCATTTACCTACGTTTCCCCTTTGTATATTTTTTATGTCGAGTGTCTTAAAGGAATTACGCTCATATATTTCATTCTATTCCGCGCTGACTCATAATGCTGAACGGCGATCGTCTATCAACTTTAGGAGCTATGCGGGCCGCTCCACTTAATCTATTCTATTAAATCCATATATTCCGAGGATTAGTCAGTTTCGAAGAAAATTCTGAGTTTGTTCTACATCGATTGCGGTTCGCACAAACACGAGCATCCTCGAATCGGCCTCGCTCTTTCATCAAATCGAGCAAATCGAAAGCGTAACAGATATCGAAACAATTCTTATGAGGAACAGCACGGAGATAACTCGCACGATCATCGTACTTTGTCGAGTTAAGTCCAAGATAATTGGGTATTCCGTCGGAAAATGCTGTTGTAAACATGCACGGTATGGAGAAACGACCGTCGTAAGACGACGAGGGCTTGCGAGAGAATCTCCTGCGCGTATCGAAGATATATTAAGCTTATGTGTATTCTCCGATCAAAAGAGCCGCGTGCTCGCTCGCGATGCCACCCGGTGGCTTCTCAGCTGGCTAATTAGCCGGTCGATTGTTTCGCCATACGCGACAATATAAAGCGGCGTAGAAAAAAAAGGATAAGGGGACGCGCGCGAAAGGAGGAATATCGGCGGCCCATCGATCGAGCGGGTAATTATACGCGGTCGATGTTAAGAATCCCTCAGTGACATGATAATACTTAATATTCCGGGCATAATGCTGCCGATACACCGCACTAGGGCAAAGCAATGTCATCGGTGGCGGATTGAAGAAACGTCGGCCGCAAAAAGTTGACGGGGAAAAAAAACGTTACACAGCATATTGAGTGTTAAACGCACGAAAAACGTTTCAACGATGTCTTTAATATTTTATTTGTAATCACTGTGTGGGGCAACATAAATTATACACTTGTGCGATAGAAACGTAAACAAACGCCTGTATTTGAAAGAAAATTATAGACAACTGTGGCGGAAAATAAAATATTTTAATGGTCATGATTCTTTTGCGAGTAAATTTCTTTTTTTTATTTATTCGGTTGTTCAGCACGTACACAGTGCAGTTATCGAGAAATCCACCAATGAATGTCATCCTTTTGGTTTATATACACGCGAAAAATATTAAAGGTACAAAATATCGCGCGCTCTTGCGTTTCGGGTGGCTTTCGCAAAATTTTTCATAAAATCCAAAACAAAACGCCTCCTCTATGGCAAATCTGCGAAATTGGTTTCCACATTTCTCCCCGTAGAAAAGAATGTGACATTCCACTTCACGCGACACGTTCATTCATTTTCTTTCCCTTTTTCCTTCCAGGTTACTACCAACTCATGAATATTAGATGTTACCAGCCGGGAATATCGTAGAATCTAACTTCATCTCGCTTTCCCCTGCGTAATTATATTAATTTATCACTGACCCGCAAATAACATGAAAACATAAAATATTCACGTCTTTCGTAAATCTTTGCCTTCCATGCCAAACGCGCGAATACGCACGTATGCATATATGCATATACATATATGCAAGTGTCAAATAATAAAATGTGCATATTATATTGTGGCTCGCATTCTCACTACGTCTGGCTAAAGACATTGGTTGTTCTAAGCTTCGGTCAGTCACCTTTACCCCAAATACGCTTCGCTGTCGATAGATGATAATACGGGATTATACGAATAGGGAGAGAGAGAGAGAGAGAGAGAGAGAGAGAGAGAGAGAAAGAGAGGGAGGAAAGGGAAAGAGAGAGAGAGAGAGAGAGAGAGGGGGCGGAGAAGAGTAGAATTTATTTGCATCCTGCACTTAAATGCTACATTCGCGAACTTTCTTTCCAGACGTCACTGCTTTGAAAAAAAATGCTGTTAGAAATACTCGTTACGTGAAAAGCTACTTTTTACTGACGCAATCACGTTCGGATTGCGTTTTTTTTAAGAACGAGGAGATAGCTTTTCCGAAATACACCACGTCTTCACTTTCCACGGTATTTGCTCACCCTCACTTATCTGACAACTGCAAAATTCGATTCAAGTTTTATTTCTACCGCTAAGTATTCCAGGTAAGCACACAATTGAGAGAGATCCAGTTGTGAATTGGAATGTCTACTTTAATGTTTCCCACCGCAATTTATGGGGTTTAATCGGCTTTGGAAAGGTTTTATCCCCCATTAATTTTTCTTCCGCGATTTTCCGATTTGCTCTTTCAATACATAAAAATCAACGTCGGCGCTATCGCAGGCGGAAAATCGTCAAGGGTTAATTATGCGAGAGAGAGGTCGAAATTGGCCGTTGCGTCTCTTCTCTTGCCGGAGGATTAAAGCGGAGCGGCGAAATCGACATCTCCTCGCTCCTCGTTAAGAAGGTTGAATGTGGAAGTGCTCAAAGTGTTGGTCCACCCCTCGCAAACGCGTATTCCACTCCAGCCGACCGCGATCGGCCCTTATCTCACGAGGGCGAGATATTAGGACGCAAAATCGAAACGGCGAATCGACCGACCGATCGGGCGAGGGGGTGGGGGGGGGGGGGTATGTTGCGCGCGAGGGGGAGCGCGAGGGGGAACGCGAGGGAGACGGAGGCAACGACAGAGGCAGCAGCAACAACAACAGAGCGGGGGTTTAACTTTAACTCGCGAGAGGTGGAAGAGAGGAGGTGCGCGCACGGGAGCCGGGGGGAGGGGGGGGTGGCGGAGGGTGGAGGACGGTGGAGGAGGTGAAGCGCAGGCGTTCGCACGCTCCTGCGCATCGTTGCCGTTGCTGCTGTATACCGCGATGCGACAGTCATACGTGGGGCGCGAGAGCGGGTGGTGCTCTCTCTCCTTCAAATCGAAATCTGTCGATCTCGCATTTGGAAAAGCTCTAGGTATTGCGTGCAAGGCCCGCATCGCCGGGTTCCGCGTATGCACGAGCGGTCTCGCGTGTCCGTGCCCCTTCAAGCAGCCGCGGGGGCAGCTTGGTGGAGAGACACCTTCGTGCACTTCGTGCATGTGCATGTGCATGTGCGTAATCCCCCACCGTGTACACGTGTATGTATATGCGTGTGCGTGCCTGCGTGCGTGCGCGCGCGCGCGCGTCCCGTGTGAATGTTCGTTGCCGCTCGCGAGCAATGAACGGCGCCTCGCGCTTTCGCGAGAATCTCGCCGCTCGCAATTTTATTGTTAGCGTCGCGTACGCGCGCGCGTGCACTCAGGCACGTCCTTCTCAGACGTTCTCCGACGCAGGGGTTCGGGCTGTCGAAGTTTAGGATGAAACTTTCCTCCGTTCGCGGCAAATGCACGGGAGGACACGCGCATCGTACATCGCGTGCAATTCGATCGGACGCGCGAAACGGTCGGAGATGCAGAAATAATCACCGATGTTGATGCGCGGTCGTCTTCCTTCCGGCGACGAAGTCGCCGAGGGTTGTTAGTGTTGCTTTTTTTTTTTCTTTTTTCCAATGCGCTGGTGGCGTTGTGCACGAGAGAAGAACGGGTCAGCGCGCTTCTCTCGCCGCGACGCCTCGCGATTCTCTGCGGTCGGTGCACTGTCCGACGCGTGCAGCGAGGGGTGCATCGCAGCGTATTGCGAATGACGTCTTGCAATTGTCGTAATGGACTGATGCATTTAGAAACAGGATTGAAACCGGTGAAAAAGGTAGGAGATAAGAGAAAAGATAATGATCTGGGATATCGCGGTACGTAATTCTTTCTGAAAAATACAAAAAATTTCAACGCATGTAATAGTTTATATAATTTATAACTGTATCGCCAGTGTTATTAATGGTATAGATACAAATTGCATTTGTGCTATACATTTATTTATGTCACTGATAGCGATATATAGATAAAAATCATTGCAAATCATTTTTTCCTCGACTAGAATTAGCTTGAATTCTACTAGCAAAGCATGCGAAATTGAAAAAATACGAAACACAAAATAGATATCTCACATTTCTATCTTTCGTTCTATTGTCTCGGTGAGTTTGGATTTTTGAAGCTAAAGGCATGAAAAAACAATTCTAATGCTTATTCGCGGCAACCGGGCCGTGAAACGGACTTCTAAAGCCAAATTCCACAGGCTCGAAAATTGAACTCACCGCGGTTACATCAGTTTCAATTCCCGGTTACTAACCGCGTGAGCAGCTTGTTGTCGAACGCCGTGGCCGATCGAATGTAGGTCGGGGCGATGCGAAACGTGCCTCGAGAGCCTCTCGACGAAACCGAGTTTTAGCTTCGTCGCGATCGTTCGCTCCCCTTTTTCGCCTACCGGAAGCCGGACCGGATATCCAATTCCTTTCGAGTTCGAAACGAAGATACCGCTCGTGGAGACGTACTGTACGTGTCTGGCGTGCCGAAGGTTCCGACGTTTCGACAACCTTTTCCCCGAGAGTCGAATGACCCAGCGAACTCGGATGTGCACTTAGCCAAGTGGATTGCAACGCGATTCTCGTTCGCTTCGAATTACGTCGGGCGAGAATGCGAAAGCCAAAAGAAAACTCTGCGTGTTCCTAACACGTGAAATTGAATCAATTGCTTCAAAGGCACGTTAAACCAAGATAGAATCGGTTATCTTAATTTCGAAAATAAATGCGATACAGAAATATTTTTCGACGACAAATCCAAAAGTGAATAACAAAATTATCAATGGAAATGGTTATTTATCCGAAAAATATAACGATATAGTTGTATATAATTGTTAAGAAAGATCAGTTGGTTATGTGCTCGTAAAATGTTATAATGTCGCTTTACTTCTGTTACAATTATCCTCGTGGATCCTCTTATTGAACTTTAAGGTAAAAAAAAAAAGCTTATTTCTTATCAGTGTTATCATAACGTATCTGATTGTTTCATTTTATTTTATAAATCATTTATTTACAATTTATACCACAGAATGTTCATCTTGCAAAAGATTTTTAAAAATCTAAAAAAAACCTATACTTCAAAAATTTTGCTGCGAATCTATAGATTCACAACGTTCATTCAACAGTTATGCATTCCACTTAAATGAGCGCTGAAATTTCGGCTGCACTAGATGATATATTTTCACTTTTTCGCTTTCCCCATTTGATCGAACGTGCTATTATTATTTTACCATGATTAGATGTGTAATAAAAAAAAACAATGCATATTATATCAAAATGCTCGAGTTTCGATTTAGAGTGCTTTTGAAACAATCCATTTCGTTAATTTGATTTTCCCTTTTTTTTCTACTTTGCATCCTCTTTTGTCTTTTTCGCTTTCTCGATTATACTTGTTTTAGTGCAAACATATTTGACGTCCAATTTATATGCATTGCTGTTTGACACTCAGAAAGGACTCGCGTCGCAACGCATAATAATATTCCCGCCGCTTCTGTTTGCCTGCCCGATAAATACCTCCCTCAACTTTCTCTCGCTCTCGAATATATGTTCCTCTTTCGTGCTCTCTTGACTCTTTCATAGATATTCCTCTCTAATGAGACGCTTGTCTCTTATTTTGCTGTTCTCTCGTCATGACGTTAAAACTTCAGACCGTAGCGCCTTCCGGTATAGAGTGCAACCTCTGTAATCCGAGTTAATTGACCACAAACAAGTATTCAAAGTACTTGAATCACTGAAGTCTGATGTAAATATGCGAATAAAAATTGCGAACAATATTGATAAACAAAGCGATAGTTATATAACATCCAAAATACTCTATTAGAAATAAAATCAAGTGTTTCAAAATTAATTAAGAATAGAAATTGTGCTGAATCCTCGAAATATTCTATCATATTTATAATATTCGTTCATATAAGATGTTTATGGTGTGCACATATATTTTACAAAAAAAAAACTATGTAATTCATAATGTCAGAGCTTGAAAATGAAATGAAAGAAACTTATATGATCTCGTCGTCCCGTATTAAAATTATGCTATCAAAATCCTTTTGCAGATAAATATTGCACGAATCAAATATCACGAGTGACTACATAACTTATCATCAGTGTTGATCCACGTAAATGAATTCATTTTAATCTTGCAACAAGTTCTATACTTGTTACGTAAGAACTGTCACGAAATACTTAGTACTTGTAGTAGTTATATCTCAATCTTTTATCTTTCATCTTATTCGTTTTGTACCGTGTCCAATTTTAGTTTCTTTATAAAATTTACTCAAAAATGAGGAAAGCATTTCATTCGTCACCATCAAATTTTCAAAAAGCGAAAGGATTGTGCGACCATATCGTCAATTATTTGAAACAATTAAATTTTGTTTCGCAAGATATGTACATGTCACGCATCACTTGAGACGGACAATATGGATTTGCGTATGCAATTTATTTTGTCAAATATTATATAATTCTAAAAATCTGAATCTATTTTCAGAGCTCAAGAGCTCTTTTAAAATGTCATCTGAAAGCTTCACCTGTTTTAATGAAAACATCAACTCTGCAATTTGTAAAAGATAAAGTAATAATATTATAACCAGTATTGGAAATATTAAATTTAAACATTGGATTTTGTTCTCCAATTCTCATCATCCACAAATTCCTCAAAATAATAGATTCTCGAGATACAGATAATTTGCTAAAATACACTTTAAACGTGCACATATTCGAGGAAAAATTCGTATCATCGACGAGTTCGGATTATCGGAGGTTGCGCCGTATTTACGTTTCGGCGATGATGGACGAATGGGGGATGAGATAGGTCGTTGTAACGATCGTCCGCCCCATCAGATGCGCGGGGAGGAAGAATCGAAGCGTGTAAAAGCATCGGAGCCGCCACCCGTTTCGATGGTAACGTATCGGTTCGCGGAAGCGCGCGTGTCGCCGCGTTTCGCCGGGTCAATTAATAGAGTAGTTTTTGCGCTGTCACATATTTTATACACACATGTGCCTGCGCGGTAAACGCATAATGTTGAAATAATGTTCGTTCGGTGCGAAGCGACCGCGAGCTAGCGTGGCAGCTTTCATCTTTCAGCGCTGGTCCGGATGAACCGGCAGTTAAAGTTCTAGAGAGAAAAGAAGGAGGTGACCGAAAGTGAGATAAATTAAAAAGTTGAGGGGCTTAATGGAAGACTGGACCGAGTCTATAATTGCGAGGTTCACTTTTAAATATGATCTCGTATCTAAAATGAGCCGGACGAATTATTGACTTATTCCACTTCCGCCGTTGAGTCACTTAACTCTGACGTGCGCCGTTCTCAAAGGGCAGTTACACCAATGTCATTCCAACTTTGTTGAGCTCTGCTAAGTAAATTTATTTCTCACCTGTACTCCACAAGTATTATAGAGTACTATGGATACCATAGGCGCTATAAGCGACGCGCTACAGTTTAAAAGGGAGTAACAAATTGCTATGTCGAGCTTATACTTGAGTCTGTTGGCGCGAAGACTTTAGATTTACGTTATCACTCGCGTATACACGCGATTTGACGTGACGCGTTAGCATTTACCGTATCCGTAACACAGAGATTGAAACCGATATAATCTCGATGAGTTTCACTCTTCGTGTTGCGCAAGCGAAAAGTGTATCTCGTACCAATCGTCGCGATCCCGTTGTTAGGCACATCACACGAATGCGAAAGCGCGCTCTCGCGTGCGTCCAGCATCACAATCAAAGCACGTCGAGTTTGTATCAGTTACCGTTCTCCGATTCACAACGCATCGTGTTACAAGAAGTCTTTATTTTTTTTTTTTTTTCTTGGCACCGATTATCTCGCACGAGCACCACGCTTTTTCCTCGCGAGGAGGGTCGCCTCGGCTCAGCGTAGCGGAAATACTCGTTCGTCAAGTCGACGGCGCCAACGTGTGCCGAGTTTTCCACCTGGCCGTTCTCTCTCTCTGGCCGATAAAGAGAGATAGGCAGAGATTGCCGAGAGGAGCAGGCCGAGAGAGAATCGGATAAAGTTTCTTCTTTGTGACGCGAGAAAAAAATGCCGAACAGCCGGGACGAAAGGGGCACAAACAGAGAGAGGTTCTCTGTGCTTTCTCTCTATGCTCTCTCTCTGTTCTCTCTGTTCCCTCTCCCTCTCTCTCTCTCTCTCTTTCTCTCTCTTTCTCTCTCTCTCTCTCTCTCTCTATGTAGGTTAACCAGGTCGATCGGCCTACGTTCCCTCGTTCTCTATCACCTCGACCTCCCCCTGTTCGTCGTCGTAACCTCTTGTCGCACCCTTAAACCCCTAGTGACGGATTTACTGATATGCAGTATAAACACAAACTTAGGCCCTGACTATTACTCAAATCGTCCTAACAATTTGTTGATATAACAAAATAATTTCAAAAGATATTTAATTTATATTATAATATTATGCATAAGAATACCATGCAAAATAACATATTATAATTTATTATTATTAAACTATTATTTGAGATACATAGAATGCATATTATTTATATTATTATTTCATATTATTTATTTAATCGTTATTATTATTAATGAACATATACATACAAATTACAATTATTCATCACAAATATTTACAACATTTAATTTTTCATAGATAGTTAAATTAAACGTCATCTAAATGCCATTTAAACGTCAATATATTTACTCGTTTTCGGAATAAATTTTTATCTAGCAAAATATTTTGTTGTTTTATTGCAAAGAAAAATATTTATCAATAAAAAAGAACGGTGTGTTTATTTTAATGAAATTTATATTCATGTTTATATTTTTAATGTGAATTATGTTTGTATTAATACTTAAAACAGATTTTTGAAAAGTCAAAATTATTAAAAATTTTAATTAATTAAGCAGGAGTGAGTATAAAAAAATTAGAAATTGATTAATTTTCAGGTCAAGAGGCAATTCCGCGATAAAAAAAAACCGAAATTTGTGCATATATTTTTCAATAATAATTTGGAAAATGCTCTCATAATTGAAAAGGTCACGTCAACTGCATATCATAGGCTTTTCATGCGTTAAATATCGTTGAGGTTATCGGTAACAAGCGTTTTAATACTGAACGCCGCGTTCGATATGCGTGTAAAATACAATCAACGGTATTTAGAATGTCGTGTAAATTACCAATAAAAAGATAATTACACGGTGTAATAAGTTTATTATAATTCTGTGCCGTAAAATAGAGCGTATGCGATGTCTATTTAGGCTTTTGCAAAATTAAACTTTTAATTAAAATTTCTGTGGTATACAACGCATTAAGCGATGTTCTTTAAAGCCCGTAAAATTCCATATTCGCCACTGCGTTCGACCACCATTAACCTAATCGCTCGACCTTTATCATTCTCGGTGGTGTGAGAATCACGAAAATATGTCCTGTCGCGGCGTAATTTTTGTCGCACGGACGATCGATCCCGATATTAATCCACCGATTAATCGTCGCCACCTACGGAAGTTAATTGCCAGATTTGTCACATGCGACATGCGCTCGTTGTACGCCGTCATCCGGCGAAATCGGAGCACCACGAGAGCGTTCAAATAGGGGAAGTTCGCGTTTGAAAAATGAACCAAACCTCTTCCGGCGAGTACGCCAACGCTTATCGAAATCCATTCAATCAACAAGCGCGAAAATGCAATCAGATATCTACAAGTGCCGAATTCATTCATATCTATATAACATATTACATCTCTCCTTTTACGAAGAGAGTTCTGATTTTAATAATAATATAAAATCGAAATAAAACTTTATGATATATATATAGAAAACGTTAAAAATAAAATCGCAAATCATAGAATGAAATCCAAAATTCAAAACGTATCTTACTATTGACATTATTATTCGATGTAGTATTTGCAATCTTTTGCTATACTAAATAATGTCCGAAATTGCATTTGCGGACAATATTGTAAACTAACTGGATAATAATGTAACTGGCTTTTACGTAGTTTGGTGTAAAATTAAATTGTTAATGAAATACAAATATAAACGCTTCTATGCTATTTCAATATTAGTAAAATTTTCCGATTCGCGTTATTTTTAAGTCAAATTTAATCACATTTTTTTAATATAAAATTGCACAAAATTACACAATAATTTCAACAGAGTCATTATTTCAGCAAGTTAATTAAAATGAATTCCGTGTAAATTAATATACTAAAAAAAAAAAGAATATATATATATATATTTACTTATTTATGATATATCATACATTTTCGTAATTGCATTTGCTTAATATTTTGTTTACAAGTAATTTTGCTTCGCGCCATATTTTTATACGATGACGAGAAATCCATCATTCTCGGGGAAGAGTTCAGAGAAATGCAACCGTATTGTAATTAATCGATGCGTTTACCCGGTCATCAGAGTATGGATTGTGTTGCATCTGTGTACGTAGGTCTGCCCGTGCGACCGTAATAGCCGGAAAAGCTAATTCACCATTTATATGACAAATGGTGCTGAAAATATTTCCGCGCTCTCCACGTTAACTGTGTGCAACGCGTTTCCAATATAGGCTTGACGGATACAAAGCGGATATCTATGTTTATATAACGTAAATACATTTATATAACGCCGTTCGTTAGCTTTACAAAATAGTTAACAGAATTTCATTCTTTGTGGCTCGAAGTAATTTCGATGGTTAGGTCGAAATGCAGTCACGCGGACGGATTGAGTGCATATTTATTCGGACATTATTATTTTCGCTGGGTTATGCTCACTAAGCGATTCGCAATTATTTCAACAATAGGAGCTGTCGTAAAATAATAGCCACTGTAAGATAATGCTCCGCTATTAATTTTGAAATTTCACGTCTAATGGTCTCTATATTGTTTCAACGAAATATTGAGTGTTTTGTTCCCCTTTCGGCGAAATAACAACATTGTCCGACGTAATAATTAATCGTCATTGTGTGCAATCCTGCCTGGAGATACGACAAACTCGTGTTTATTTTTGAAAATTTATATTTCCCGTTTCGTGCGCTTGCAGAAATACATATGTAAATTTTTCAATGTAGAATTATACGGGTTTTTATGTACTATTTTCTTATCAATCCTTCTAAAATGGATAAAAACGAGACACCATTGAAAAACATTTCATTGAAAAGATACAATAATACATTCAACTTTGGTTTCGAGTCCAATTCAGTGCAAGGTGAATTCTATTTTACTCTCGAGCACAAATTTTCAGATAAGCAGCTGCGCTCTCTATTCTGAATAGAAGGTTAACAGATGCGTCTTTCTCTCCAATTTATGAGCGTAATACGTTCCACCACGCCTGATTTACGAGCACATTTTTTTCCAAGCGGCGCGTCATCGCGCGGCGCGCGCGTACCCGCACACATACCCACACGACTTCGTTCTCTCGAGACTTTTGCACGTCAAACGTCCCGTAAATCCCCGACGGGAACGAATCGAAATTAGGGCAAAAATCGGACTCGACGTTACGAGCGGGAACTCGTAAAGCGTAGAATGTGCGTGCGTACATAAGACACGAAGTCGTTTCCACTTTTATATCTCTTTGCTTGTCTCGTCTCGTCTCAATTTATTCCTTTGTATTCGGAATTTTACAGAAATCCGCACGAGAAACGAAGGGAGTGACGATGCTTCGAGAGAACAAGATCGTTCCGCGTCAGAGTAATGCGTGTACTCGAGAGATTGATGGGTGATATGTGAGGTAATAGGAGAAGTTCAAGTGATAGTTTATCGTGAAAACGACTACGCCGTCCCAACTTTGGCGGAAACTAACTTTACCGCTTCTCCATTTGCTTAACAAGACCATAATTAACGAACATTTTACAAAAAAAAGTCTAAGCATGATAAGAAAAGATAAGAATGATAAGATCTCTTTATTCTCTGCACACAAGACGCTTCTCGTAAGTTTAATGCAAACATTTGTGCGAGTGAGGAAAAAATAGACTGTATATATGCAATGCATTAACCCATCATAACTATGATGGAGAACTATTTGAAATAATGTAGATTCAAAAAAAATGTTAAAACAAAAAAATACACTCATGACATTAAAGATTTTTCCTAAGCGCATCAAAAAGCGACAGTCATTTAATTAATAAAAGCTGTTTTTAATTTTGTTAATTTTCCGAAAGTATCAAATAAACGGAGATCGCAAAAATGTAGAGAATGGGTAAAAAATGAGGAATTTTTATAAATTATTAAAATTAATATTTTATTAATTAATTTAAGTTAGCACAACATTTTTGCATTCGATATTGTGTGTAGGCGCTAATTGTTGCAGCATTTTTAATATTAACAATTTTTTGAAACTTTGACGGAAATTATATGATAAAATATATTGATTCGGAACGTTTTACAAATTAACACGACGGAGTTTTGGTGAAAAATTTCAGAAAAATATGCAGTCTCCTATGTAAATTAAACTGATTATTATTCGTCGTAGTGTGATTTTGATGCTTATCACATGCATTAATAGAAACTTTTTGCAACCATTCATTTCCGATATGTAAATACTAACGCCGCGCTGAATCGCGTGCACAATGATTGATGTGAGCGTAAAATGAAAATTGCTAACAATAACTCGCACAGTTTGTCTCGCGCCGGATATGGGACTTAGCGTTAATTGTACTCGAAATGCGGTATTGCAAGAATTTCTGAATTTCTAGTGTAGGGGACGAAGTAAATGGGTTTCAATATTCGCTCGTCGCACGCGTCCCGAATGTTCGCACGAAGCTCATCGTTGAATTGCAAAGAAGAATTGTTATCATTCCATAGCTCTCGATTGGGGACTTTCCGGCAATATCGGAAAGTAATTACTTTCATGGTTCATAATTGATTAACACTTTGCCGTCTAATATTCTACAGATAAATGAAACGTAAGCGGCTTTCCACTTAATATCAATGCGTGTATATTGTATATGTGCAAAATATAAACGACCAGAAATGTAATTGATGGATATTATGTGCACACAAAACTATGCATTTCAAACTTATTTGTTATAAGTACTGTAAACGCGAAATTAACTGAACTGGTAAAATATTAATAATAAACGTAAATAATTGAAGTGAAATATTACCGACTTGTCGATGAGACGCCGATTTTCGCGTACCTGCTTATGAATATTTTTATTTCGTACACATAATACGTAATCGTTGATGACACTAATTTGAAAATTTGTCTTTACTACTGATACTTACAAAAATTATTAGTTATTAAAATTACTAGTATTTTTCAAAACATCTTCTAATTTGTTGCATCAATCGTAATAAAGAATGGACTCATGTTTTGATTAATAACTTACAATTCAATGATTGATGATTATTTTCGATTACTCCATTAATCATAATTATTGAGTGCCCGATAAACATAATCATTAATCACTGATTTGACACTCTATTTAGCAATTATACTCGATAATGATTAATTTCATTATACTTCATCCAACTGTGCCTTCAGGCAGGAGAAACGCAAGCAGGATAAAGAGGAGAATCAAGGAGGTCACGTGAGGGTAAAGGATCTGTGAGATGGTGAATGTGGCGATTAATAAGTGGCGCGCGGCACAATCAGCGGCACGCAACGGATCGGCACATTTTTCGACTCTCTCGCGAGCGAACATTCCTGTGGCGAACGATAGAGAGTGGATTTCGAGCATCCTTTTGAGGAATTGCGGAAAGGAAGCGGGTCCTGCGGGAAAGAGACGACATACGAGGCGGCAGACGGGCAAGGAGGCGTTGCGGGGAGTAACAGCGAAAAATCGAAAGCAATAAAAGAGCCTCGTGACGGAGGGGCTTCGAACGGCCCTGGCGCGACTGCGGCATTGTACCCCTGCGGGGGGCTCGCTGCCAAGCACACCGAATCCACCGTCCACCCCGGAACACAAGTCCCAAGTAAGCGAACGAGGAGAATGCACTTTTTTTTTTTTTTTCATTATCCCAACTTCGACTTTCTCCGTTATTCATTAATCGTGCTTGCTAACTGCGCAATAACAACATAACAATTAAATAATAATTGAATTATTCTGTAAACTGTAATGAAAGCAAAGTACTGAGAGTCGAATCGGGTGGCGAAAAACAGAGCGACGGAAAGGGAAAGCGGAGAGAATTTCCTCTCTGGTTTTTCTTTTCCTCGTTATTGTTAACAAATTATCAAATTTCGTCGAATCGCTCTGATTGATTTTCCAGCGACGGGGAGGGAAGAACGCGCGCGTGAATCCGCAAACCGAATTGTTGCAGGGGTGCTCGAAAAGTCGCGAGTCGGCGACCAGATGCGGTAGTTTGGGAAGTAACGCGTGTGATACGGGGGATACATCGCAGTCGCAGCCATCCCGAGGACAACATGGAGCTGACGGCGGCGGACGGGACGGCGATCTTTTGTCGTCCGCGATACGACGGTTCAACTTCAAGTCGGCCGGCGGCAGCCGTAGTTGCCGCACAGTGCCGAAAGTCGTGGTCATGGGCTCCAGCACGGCGTCCGAGACCACGATTAACACGAGCACCGACAGCGCCAACACGATGCTCACCATGGTAGGAATAATGACGACAAATGTGAGAAACCGACGTGTTTTATCAAAGCAGCAACCGCGTATGCGGCATGTAAATTTATGTAGTAGGACGTGAGTGGCGTATACAAGCGTGAGTACCGCAATACAACGTAGAAACTGGATGTATTCGCGAGCGAACGTCGCTGTAAATATTACTGTAGCAAATATTATTATGATAATGGAGAGTAAAACTGAAATCACGCGCTATATTAAAATTAAAATCAATATTATAATCAAAAGGGAAATCACGGAATCGAAATTGAATTCACGTCTATTGTTCTAAAACCGAGATTTCGCTCGCCTTGAAATGCTAATTTAAATTTATGAAATACGAATATATCAATCATCATTATTATTGGCTACATTAGATTCATATATGTGTAATGTGATGCCGAAACGCGGAAGCACCGATATTAATGTCAACCATGATAAAGTTTACATATACATATATGTATACTGCATGCTTCTGCAAGGTAGTGCTAAAGTTAAACAATTTGCAGTTATGAGCAAATAATTCATGAGCATTATGATTAGCAAATATTAATTAAGTGTTATAATTGATGAAGCTCGTGCGTAGTACGCACGCACGTACACGGATGCGTGCGCGCCGACGCTGCGATAATGCATCAAGGAACAAACAAAGTTAGTAAACCGCGCGCCGATATCGATGGAACGTATTTCCATGTTTGCTGTTTAACGAATCCATACTTAGAAAAGTATGCTCTGCGCGTTGGGATTTAATGGGCACCCTTGCGTGCTTAGCATCCGTATTTCAGCTCGCAGTTAGACGTAAAGATAACGTGTGAACCGAGTCATACACGCTCCCCTCTCGGGTATGATACTTTAAATAAATTTTAAATGAATTAACAAATATGCCGATGTAAAAGGAACAATTACAAGAACCGGCTACTTTCTTTGTAATACGCAAAGCGTATGCAGATTCGCGGAAGTGTAAGTGATGAATATTTTCCGGTTTGACGTATCGAATAATCCTTTTAAATCTCGTTTCAGAGATACTGATTGCTAGCTTTCGCGAAATGCATAAGTCACTTTTTTAATTACATAACGAGTAAAAAACTTGGTTTCACACCCAACGAGAAAAAAACTTGGCTTCACATCTAACGAGGAAAACTGTAATTTCATACCTAACAAGGAAAAGTTTGGTTTCGAAAAATCGTAAATGCTGCTTATGAAGAGTTGTGCAATAAATATAGAAATTAAAATTATACTTTAGATTTAATTTATACGATGCTCTACAATTTGTAACTTTTAATTTAAGAGCAGCAGATTTTTTAATGAAATTGGAGTCAACATTTTCTTAACAGAAGTGTCCGGATAAATCATTCATCTCAAATTTATAACTTGCAACGTTAAATACTTTCTGTCGTTAAATTTAATTGAAAATTTTATCAAATTCATTTGACGTTAATTGAAAGACAATTTAATGTTAGTATATTTGTATTTTTCATGTTCAGCTCGTCGAAATTGTTTTAAAGATATATTTGCTTACTATATTCAAGAGTTATTCACGTCGCAGTATAGTATTATTTTCGGCTTCGAACACGGAATGTCGTTATTGATCACCAGCTGCTTCGTATATGTATACTTATATTTTTACATATTTTTAAATTCGAGTGAACCACATCGTCAGAAAGAAATAAAAGTCTACAAATTACCGTGTATACGTATGCAGATAAGCATATGAAAAAGATCGAAAGCAAAACGGCAGCGCGATTGGCACGATTTCTCTCCGCTCTTCAGGTGACGACGACGGACGGGGAGCAGCCGGACGACAGTTTCGACTTAATCGACGTGCCGGCCGAAATGTCGCCTCCCGCTACAGCCCCGTCGCAACCGTCATCCATCCATCCCGACGATATAACCGCGAGCAGCCGTAACTCATCGCCGGCGTCGCCCACGTCGCCGATCTCCGTCGCGGCGCCGGCGAACCAAACCACACCGCCGTTACCGCATTCGTCGTCGCCCACGTCTCCGTTGCGCGCTTTCGACGAGACCGAGACCGCCGGACCCTCGGGCCGTTGTTCCCGTTCGAGACTCGACTCGAGTCAGCACAACGGCAATTCCAAAACGATAACCGGCTCCTCCATCGGTCAGGGACACAACGCGAGTAACGGCGCGGAGGGAAGCACGGCTCTCCCGCCGCCCACGCCGATGGTCAGCGTGCACCAGGAGTCTAGATTCACCTTCGGCGGCAGCGGCAGAACTCCGCCGCTCCCAGATCTCAGAGCCGCGGATTTCTTCAGGTAAGCGGATTTCTTTAAGTAAGCTCGACTTCGTCGGCTTTTTGGCGAGGCGCGGTGATTGGCCAATAAATGAGCGAGTGGAATTATCACAGAAAATTAATTCGCAATGCACGAAAAGCAGGCGAATCAATTTTATGACGCAATAAAAGTTTAGAAAACCAAAGGTGGAATGGAAAAATATTACGTAACGTGAAGGTCTTGAAAATTCCAACACTCTCCGTAATACTTTTGTCTTAAAATTGGAGAGAAAATTTGGGGATAATAATAAGAATAGAATTATGCTCGCAAAACTATATAGTCTGCCAGCCATATATTTCTCTTTTCCCGATTTTAAATCGTTATCGTGTGCAATAATTTCCGGGTTGGAAATAACCTCTGCTTCGAGCGAAACTAGATTTCGTAAGAAAATTTACGTATCCTTTACTCTTGCTATCTTTCCCCTCGGGGCAAGTACAAAGTTTACCACTAGATTACGAACGTCAGACCAATTTTCCGAATTGATCTCCTACCTTAAACTTTCACCTGCAGGCGTCGAAAAATAAAATGAAAGAATATTTCCGCCCATGAATTTGTCAGCGCCGTCTCTTATATAATCGCGGCAAGGTCGCACCCTACAGTCCCCGTTTGCGTTTAGCACCCCTGTGAGGGGCTCCGTGGACGCGGGTCAGCCCGATTCGGCTGACACGCGCTCCTCGATCCGAAATCTGGTGGCCACCCAGGAAAAGCAGAACGCCAGAACGGGGTATCAGGTCGATTACGGAAAGGTCAACTCGACTCAGGCGAACGCGTTGGAGAAGACCGAGGAGTCGACTCGGCACAGGCGAAGCCAGAAGAGGCCCAACATCAACGTGACGACCAATCCGCTCGATATATCGCTCATAGGTGCGACGCAACCGTGCAACACTCAGGGCTGCAACATCCAGAGTAGCGGAAGCACAAAATCGCGAGGACGTTCAGCGGGTGAGTTGCCTCGACAATTCTCCTTTGTTTTCTACGAAAGATAAAGAACGCCAGGGTTTCCTGGGTAGTCTCGTCGCATTCGTTGCTTATAAACGATTCGCGACGTTGAATCGTTCGCTGGAACCATGACGATGATGACGAACCACGCTTGCGATCCGGTGGTCGGTGATAAAAAAAAAAAAAAAAACATAAGGATCCGAAAATTCTCGCGCTTCGCCATTCGCCTTATTCGTATTCTCGACGTTGCTCTCCCGAGTTTCGAAATGCGAGTGTTTCTCTCTTTCTCTCACTCGCTCTGGGTCTCTCTCTCTCTCTCTCCCTCTCTCATCCCGCAAACTCATTATCCAGTTCACATTTCCATGGTAATCTACCTGATGAACATGGGTCCTTCTAATGGAGATCGATCGCTCGCGGTTATCATTACGAATTGAAAGACGGACGACCGGCAACCTCGATTAACGTTGACCGTATGTGAGTCACTAATTTCATTCTCCAACTACGTGCTACGCAGTGTGTCGATCGCTAACCAGAGTCACCAAGACTATCGATCGAATCCGCTGTGGAGTTGTTGAAATAATACTAGTTAGCGATTCGTCGTCTCTAGATTTGTCGTAGCAAGGGTATAATGTACTATAAGTCTTGTCTATAATACAGAAAGATCCCTGGAAAAGTTCTGGTTAAATCGACACGGAGTGTGTCTTTTAATGCTATTAAAATAATAAAAACTATTAAAAATAATGAAATCGTTAAAATATCGCAACTATTAATTTTATCGTTGAGATATCACTACGTCTCACTACTTATTTGAAGATAAAAATCGCGCTTTACTTCGTATCTCTGTGTGAATTTCGCGAGAAACTCGAAAGACTCCTTTGCACGAATAGAGGAATAAAATTTGGCAATCAGGATCAACGTTAACCGACATCAGCGTGAATCGAACCCCGTGCGTGTGTACGTGTGGGTGCGTGCGTGCTTGCGCGAGGGAGAGGAAACGAGAGGAGACGAGAGAAATGGACGGTACCTCTAAGGAAATGAATTGATGTTCTTTTCTTTCAGAATCTCATCCACTCGTTTCAGCCATTCATTCATGGGTCAGGCTCTTTTTCCCGTTTTGCGCAATAGGTATTACATAGTCCGGCGAATAGACGATATATATAGTCATTCTCTCGTATCCACACGGGACGGCTGTCGAAAGCGGCGTCAGACTGTTGATGCAACGACAATGACGGCGATGACGGGGACGGTGATGTGTATGAATGAGTGAGAGCGCCGTGCGATCTGGAAAGAGCTTCCGGCCTTTCGACGGCCGTCCCTTTCTTTGGTCGTGTTACAGTGGATACAGTACGGTAACACACATGCGACTATGCGAATGCGCTTGGGCTTCTTCTCTTTTGTTCACCATCTCTCGCTTTCGCTGCGTCTCTGCCTTCTTCATGCGCTGTCGATCACGCTTGCGTCTCTTTCGCGCGGATCTCAGACGACGGCGACGAGCGACGACGTTTATCGACCCCGTTGGGAGGAGGAAGAAGAAAAAAAAAAAAGCACGGGAATGGATATTACGTCCTTGACAAAAGTCATTCTCGCGAGACGAGACATCCTTGTGGGACGCCGATGCTCTTAATGTCGCCGCTCGTCGCCCCGCAAAAGTCTGCGATGATAATCGGTGCGCCCGTAGCTGAGGTGGGGAGAATATCGCCGCCGGTGCTTTGATCACTAATTGAAAATCCGTTGCGTGTGCAAAACACACCAACCGGCTTAGTTTGACTTTCGCACATCGTAGGACCGTGGCAGCCATAAACATTAATTAAAATCAACGGAGGTTTAAATGATTTCCAAAAACAAATCTACATAGAGCCGGAGAAACAGTTAAACCACTATTAATTTTATTTAATGTTTATGAAAACGGGGTTCTATCATGGAGGAGGTAGTAACATGAGATATCCATTAGAATATTTGGACCGTAAAATTAAATATATGACTTTGCAAATTTTGCGCACATTATATATCCATTTATATATTCATTTTCAATGCATTTTCAATAATATGAACGCAAATTGTACAGGCTCTCGCACATACGAAGTTTATATGCTACGTTTGAAATTTCTACCTCTTCTATACATCTCTCTTTCTCTCTCTTTCTTTGCTTTTTTCTGTTTTATGTGTATCACAAAATGTGAAGTTTGTCGTCGTAGATATAGATGAATAGATAGAGATAGATTCGTGATAGATAATGAGGGTGCCGTAATACCAAGTAATTAATATAATTTCGTGAAGCTCAATTTTTAGTGCTGCAGATGTGAAAAAATGCATCTTATCGTGATAGATACATAGCGTTGTCGAGTCATAAGATATCTATCGTATCAAGCGTAATTAAAACCATTTTTCATGAGTTTAATTGAAAATATATTTGTTTAAATGCAATTACTAAGAATTTTTGATTTTTTTTCATATTATTTGTACTAAAAACACAGCTCGTTATATCTTTAACCCATTTTCAATTTTTTTAACATTATAAAATACTTTACTTAATAGGAAAACTTTTAAGTTTTGTTTATTTATTTATGATTATGCAAATATGTTTCAAGCAGAATAAGAATTTAAGAGAACTAAATTTCATCTTATGCGGATTAAATCGAGCACGCTAGATCAATTTTGCGTATCAATAGCGTCTAAAATCTGAAAACTCATCTAAGTTAGATCGGTTTTAATCTATGCGCGATATTAATTTCTATGACGCGATTGCTCGCTTCGGCTACGCCGCGCCGTTTGGCAGCGCGAAAGAGAGAACCTGGGAATGCCGCTTGCGACTCCTGCTATCGAGAATCACGCTTTGTCGTTACCTGTTTGTTTCTATTCACTAGTACACACTATAGTGCTGCCGGGACCGCCGTCTTTGCTACCCACAATCCCTGTTATTACACCATCCGTCACGTCGGCGGTGCCGGATGGAACCTCGATAATCGCAATTGCGCGGGACTCAAGTTCGCGCAGATTGCGGAACTTTTGTTTAAACGGGGATGAAAGGGTCGCATCTTAGAGATCCTCGGTCGACCTACACAGGCTGGGTTAGAAATTACTACACCAAGAACAATCTTAGATGAAAAAAGTTTACGAACCACAACTCGCCGTCTACATAAAACGGGATTGCTGCGAGGCTCACTATTGTTAGCACTGATTTCAAATTCTACTTTATATTGAAATGGAATTACAAAACTCTCTCCCTCTCTCTTTCTCTCTCTTTCTCTTTCGTTTGAAGTATAAGCCAGCGCATATCCGTCCCTATGGATTTATGGACCGATCATGCGAATACCAGTGAATATGTTTACGCTTCATTTCTCATCGTTTCGAATTTTATCCAACCGAATAATCACGTTTTATTCTAAAAAAAAAAAAATTATTATTGTAATTCATATGGAAATTTTCGCTTTTTACCTTCGCGTTTCTAAAAGAATTGCGTGATTGACTCTAAAGGCGAGTTTTCTTTAACGAAAATTTAATTGGATGCTATTATATCGAAAGTTAGTATAGAACTACAATCAAGTTTGAACTTTCAGTAATAAGCTTCCTTGATTAACTGAACTTTAATAGTCATAAAATGATTCTAAATTATCTTCTCAATACAGAATACATCATAATATGTAAAACATTTTAAGCTCTTTGATGACTTCAAAGTTGATCTTTTCTTAGGGGACATTTGACAAAAATTTTTTAATTTTTTATATTAAATATATTGCTAAGTTAAGCATCAAATTAAAATTTTGCGGAGTAAAATTAAAATAAAATAAAATAAAGTGTTTGTTTTTTATTTATTATATTTTAAATTCTGTGAAAACAATTACTCATTTTTACTTTATAACGTAAAAATTATCAGTGCACTTTGTTTGTTTCGCAAAGAGGAATTGATTCCAAATTGTTAAGAAATTAAATCACAATTAAATTACAATATAGATCGTGGAGTAATATAATATTTATTATATACTCATATAGCACATTCCCTCTTTAGGTTATCAAGTTTCGATATTAAATCTTCTTGTATGCTAAGCGAACCCTAGATTAATGTTTCTTGTTAAAGTAAACATCATCCGGAATTAATTACAGAACAAATTTCACTTTTACTTCTCATTTTCAACCCCTTCATTTACAGTAGCTTACAGTTGAGAAACAATTCATGCCTCGGTATGTCTTTTGATAGAATATTCATTCTAAACTCATAAAACTTTTGATGACATGATATAATAAATAGCAGCGATCGAGATTCGACATACTCTATGTCAACTAAATGTGAATAAGAAAGTAAATGATAAACGCAGAAAGACGTGCAATATCGTTCGTTTTATGGGACGGTATACTTTTCTCAGTTATTTTCTCAGTTACCGGAGGATATTTTTCAAGATAACGACCCTTAGCCCAGCTTGTAGCCATTCGCCAGGTGAAACTTCTCCCATTGCAATTGATATCGACACTGTCGAGATGCTAAATCAGACGCATCAGTCGCGAAAAATTTTTCTTTGTACGAACGAGTGACGGCGGTTCCGTCGGGACGATCGCGAACGTGTCATCAGGCACGTATCTCGCGAAGGAGCACTTTCTCGGCGATTTCGCCGAGAAAGGGTGCGAAGAAGGGTGGCCCGAGAGCCCCGAAAGAATGCGTTCCGTGCCGCGAGGGCGGAACGAGAGAGAGAAACGGGTGTACGGGCGGACGAGAGAGCGGACTCCTCTCTTTCGCCAACTCGTGACCCGTGAGATCAAGGAGCGCGCGGATGGAGGTAACGGACGGTGAATTTTTCATACCCGAAAGGCGGAAGCGCCGGCGGCAGCGTGAAGCGATCGACCCAGGCGACAATCGTGGTGCAACAACCGTCCCTGTCGTTGGACGCGCCCGCGGCGACGATCCTATTGCACCCGGACGCCGACGTGAGGCGACGCGAGGAGAACATGCGGCAGCTGTTAGACGTCGCCAATACTCTCACTCTGCAGGAGATACACGACTTCGAGATGAGGTATCGATCGCCGTCGAGGCACCTACGGTTCCGCGACAGTCGCGAGAAATACGATCGATATGGGTGATACATAATGTAGGCATCACAAAGGCAAAATGTCTAAAGGGATGTAACCAATGGGCAATAACAATGAACAGTATTGGACAAGATATCTGGCCTACTTTAAAAGCTCCTTATATTTCTTGACACAGATATAGAGTTTCATAGAAAAGCCAACAGTTTTTTTTTAAACGAAACGTAATAATAACTTTGGATATTCCGACGTATGATTATTGGCAAGCGGTACTTGTCTCACAAAAATCTAAAGACGTGAAATGAATATCATTTGTATATATAATATTACAAGATAATATTACAAGATAAAGTAAAATATTAAAAAGAATATTGAATCGCGCAGCAAATTTAATAAATGTTAGCTGTTACCCCGTATTTTAAGTATATTCTAATTCGATGCTTTCGGTTGTAATAAAAAAGAAGTTTATCTGGGAATCTTGTCGGAAGTTTTCGTCGGGCATATTCAATATATTTACAGACTTCCAAAGTGTTTCGGACAGAAAAATCCATACTTCGGGAGATGATAGCATCTCAGATACTAGAAGCAAGAAATTTCTGAACGAGCACATGTCAATTTCAGAATAAAGTTATAGAGTCAGCTTCAAAATTGGTTTTCATTTAATATGTGTGAATGACAAAAAAGATTATTGTCTAAAATTTAGATTTCGATATAAATATTCTTGATAATATAGAAATAGCATGTGTTTTACACACTTGTGACGTTTTCAAAATTCCATTTAAATGCATAATTTTTTGCTCACAATTGTTAATATTATTACAGTGAATAATATCAAAAAGTTCAAAAACTTAGTCAAAGATTTATTATTAGTATCTTTCTGATAACACGTGATATTGAAAATAGATTTCTATATTATTTTACTAACAGATTTGTTCATTCGTAGAACAGTAAATTAATTGTGCGAATAATTACGTCTCTCGCGGTATTGATTCTTCCTTCTCAAACATTCTGTATACTCGATATTACCGGATCATAACGAGGATAACGCGCTGTCGCAGATACGGGAGTCCCCATCACAGCCGGTCGCAATCAGTAAAAGCTCCCGGTAGCCGCTCTTCCGGTCGACCGAATTACCTGTGTCTTCCGCAACAGAGATCGCGAGTGGCGAGCATGCCCAACACCGGCGTGGAGGAAGAGTACTACAGACTGCGGCATTTCAGTATCACGGGAAAAGGCGTGGTAAACCGGGGCGACTCCCTCAAGAGCCGCAGATCGCGCTCTAATAACAGCGTGGCGTCGAGCAACTCCAGGTGAGTTCAAGCATGGTTAACGGAGTAAAATATAGCTTGTCGTATAGCTTCGAAAACGCTCTCATTACACAAGTTATTGAGTACCAACTGCTTTAATTCAAAGATATCCAAATATTAGAAATCTAATATTTGAGCACGAGCCAACTTGCCAAATCTCTCTCCCTTTTATTTACATAAAATATAGAACTCGATTGTATAACTCGAAATGTAGAACTAAACTTGCCTCGTGTCTCTGAATCTGTCGTCGTTGCTTTTGAGAAATAATGTTCCTCGCTGTCGCAAACTACTTTTCTTTATATTCAAGCAACGTGTAAGAGTTTTATTAAAAAATTGACAAGATGCTTGTTAATATGAAGTATCGATATCAAGTATCGATAATTGTATTTATTACTCTACGGTCGAGCGATGATGTTTGCGATTGTGACGCTTCGTTTGCTCCTTTTGGAAGAAGCGCACCGGAAGATATCGTCGGCCTTTATCTCCGGCCTTTATCTCCGGTTCGTCTTCGCGTGGCAACAATTTCGACCGTCGCTCTAGATCGAACGCGTGAGTTTACGTGTGACATTGAAGTGACGTAGACACGCGCGTTGGACCTTAGAGCGTGGTCTTCAGACATCACGGTAAGTGATATATATAAAGGGCTGAAAAGTATTTCAAATACGTTAACGTGCACATTAGAGATATAAAATATTTATTATTTCACATCTCGTGTTTTGAATTAAATTCATATTTTGTATTTTAAAACGATATCTTATATTTTCCATTTGAAATGTGCTTTTCGAAGTATGCAGTAGTACTGCAATTAGCATTTCGTATTTGAAATACCTTTTTATAATTTGTACTTTGTAGAGTGTTGTATAATATGCTGGTATTCAGTGAAATTAACATCCTTTAAGGGAGAATTTAATTTCGAACCTCACTTATTAAGCTTCTAGCAGTAAATAATGTTTAGCTTTTTTATGAAAACTTATTTAATCAACGAGTTGAAAAATGTAATTGTAAATTAATAATAAATAAATGTAACTTTTGTCATATGTAACAGTTTTGATGCAGCTTTTTTCTTGCACATTTTTTTTGTTTGCTGTTTATTTTTTCACCGAAACAAAAATATACGTAATCAAAATTTTTCATTTACAGTCAGCGTTTATGTATAGTAATTGTAGCGTTTCAGAATATGTAACAGTGTCTATTTGGTAGTATAATATAAGCAGTATAGCATACATGCACTATATTTTTCATAAAACTGTTGCTTATTTGTCAGAATAACGTATATTTCGTATAAATTTTATCGAGAAAATTAAATATCTTTTATACGGAAAGAAGAACCAGTTGAGCCGTATGTGCTATCTAATTGCTACTAGCCATTTAAAGAAGATGTTACGAAGCAAAATATGACGAAAACAATAAATGTACGTTTCTGTAGTATCACTTGAAGAACAGATACAGAAATGTTAAAATCTCATTTCAACACTGTTCATCAAATACAGTTCTTCTAAAATCATATTTGATAATATGTGTGACACAGCTATGCTTAAGAAAATTAAAATAATTTTATTGTCCAATGTAACTAGCTTCGTGTAAATACGGCTAGGCATTAAATCTGCACGCAAAGTTACCGGCATGACAGCATTACAGCATCGCTTAATGGAACTCTGAATTCCGTCGGAACAATGGTGCGTGCGATATATAAAATGTATATTTAAATATTTAACAGCGTATAACGATCAGCGAAACAAATTAACCAAGCGCAGAGTGTTAACAACTTGGGTAACTTGTTCTGTCGTTGCGCGCACGAGTTAACGAAATGCATGGTGTTGGTGACTCGAGTAACTAGTCCTGCCATTGTGTGAGCGCTGATCTTATTATTCGGATTCTACCGATCGAAGTGTGAAACGTTGAATATTCACGCGCGAATGAATAAACCTGTTACGATTCTTTCTTCCCTTCTAGATGCGGCTATTGAGTTTGATATCGATGTGTAGAATGAGAAGTGGATATCGCGTGAAACGCATTTCCATCGCCGGCTGCAATACATGGAATATTTTCTAAAGTTTATATCGAAGAGTGTGCAGGAGTGTGCTTTGCGACAACATCGAAGTTGACCTTTCCTCTGCGGAAATTTAAACCGAGACGCAATGATGAATGTGTTTAACACTACGGGCTAAAAGGCTTTAAGAAATTAAGCTTCGGAGCTGCAGAGCTCTACTTCGTGGATAATTTCGAGAGTTTCGCAAGATCTTGATTTGAGGCTTAGTTGCCTAAGATATTTGACGTTGAAAATTCCGAAGTTTCTCTCGGAGGAGCAGTGCGGCTGATAAAATTTCCACCGAGATAAAATCTTCGGAGAACACGTTTTCGAAGTTTGACGCGAATCTTGCGAAATATCTTGTACCGAGGTTGTGCGGCATTTAGGTTTTTTTTTTTTTTATTATTTATATAGAACATCACGGAAAAGATTTCTTCCATGTATTTTGCTATTCTATAGTTGATATGAGTGGCACACGATATCTACTAGAAGAAATCAATTCAGAGTTTAAAAAAAAATTCTAAATCTAAAAAAGAATAGTACGTTTAGTATTGAAAAAAAATTATCTCGACGAAACAAGTACATGAAATGAATTTCTTGTGTACTACGCGGTTCAACGAAGCAGTTGGTCTCTTCATGTTATCCGGATTATTTCGTCATATAAAACTAAGTAGCTTCTAGAAGCATTCATGGTTATTGTGCCCATAAGCGTTTCTTTATGAGAGACTTGTCTGAGCACGTTACGCAGTCGAGCGAGAATTATGTCTTGTATTATTTTACATCTTAATATACGCTCCATCCAAATTAATATGCTTTTCCATAAAAAATTCAAACTTGAAAAAAAAAGAAATAAAATATGCGTTGCAAATTGTGTTGAAATAAAAATTTAAATCTACTTTTCGAATAGTAAACATTTAAAAAAGTACTTTGGCATTTAAATTATATTTTTATCGTACAAAACATAGATGATATGATGATAAACCTATATGTTTTCCACATTTTTTTCAAAATGCGCCTAAGTCAAGCAATTTCTGTTTTGTTTTTTTTTTTTTTACATAGTTGTAATATTAAAATAATGATAAACTAAGATGTTGTAGTAATGTTTTAGGATTCAATGTGCATGATATTCGTTAATTCGCGTCCAAGTGCAACTTTTGCACAAGCGCTGCTTGTCTGATCTATGTGCATAGTTGTTTTCTTATTTTCTGAAAACGAAGCAAGTGACTTGGGCTCTTTTCTGAAATAATGCGGCTCCAATTCCCCGATATAAATCGACCGTATAGATGTGCACTGTGCTAATCTCAACACGCGCCTAGCCTTTCTTCTATTCGACGCAGCACGGAACACTTGACCGCCTCGTATCCGGGGTCGGCGCGGAACTCTGCGGCGGGTTCGTTGGCGAGTTCGAGGGAGAGCAGCGCGTCCCAAGGCCCGGCGCCCTACCGCGTCCTCATGCTGGGCGCTCCCGCCGTCGGCAAGAGCTCGTTGGTGTCTCAATTTATGACTTCCGAGTACCTGCACGCCTACGACACTTCGATCGGTGAGTTCGAACAAGCTACGCCGTCGCGACCGTAAAATCCACGACCTTCCATCCATCCGGCCCCCGGCCGCGATGTCATCGATCGATCGGGCGCGGCACGCGACCCCGTAAAGAATTCTAAAAGCCAGCCGGATCGAGCCAGAGCAAACCGGAACGAAAACATGAGCAGGGCTCTCCCTCCTTTGCAGAGTGATGCAATTGTTTTCCGCGCCCGTTCGGGTGCGGAAAAACCCCGTTTGCATGCGATTTGCAATGGTCCGGGACGTGCCGGAACAGGGATGTGCGATATTTTTGAGTGCCGGATGTCGAGTGCATATGTGCGCGAGCCGAGTCAAATTTAATTACTTAACCGATAATTTCGGGTTATTTAAAGGTGTGCAGCTATGAGAAAAAATTTGCAATGTAAAATAAATATTTGCTCTTTTTTCAACCGCAGTATTTAAAATTTTTCTTTGATAGAGCAAGGCTAAGTTTTGAAATTATTTGATTTTTTTGAATCATCAACTTTCTTCCGAAGATGAAAACTTGGGTTCGCTCCAATTAGCACTTTCAACAAATATCTGCATATCCCTTGTTCGGAATAAACTGAAAATTAAGAGCACTTTAATGAATAATTACTTTTTCCGATCCTAAATGTACATTTCTTAAATAAAATCAGTTCGACCGTTTGGTTTTACTTATTAATTAATTGAATATATAATGTATATGTTTTACTTATTCATGGTATTATTTCGAAGTCCACACGTATGTACTACTATATTTTTAAAAGCCTGACTCTAATTTCGTTCATTATAGACGACGAGTCCGGCGAGAAGACTGTCAGCGTGCTGTTGGCCGGCGAGGAATCGGAATTGACTTTTATCGATCATTCCTGCGCCGAGATGACGGTAAGTTAACATCAGTTTTAATATGTCATAATACGTATACAATTATCACATATCATAGCGTCACTGGGACGCGAGTGTTGATATTGTCAACATTTGCAAGAGATCATCAAGTACTCTTAAAATTATTATAGTGTCTTGAAATTTATCTCAACGATACTTCTGTAGAAAAATTTTGCTCGATTAAAAGTTTCAAGGAGTTTCTTATATGTACGAGAAAATAGAAGTATGAAATACATTTACAGTCATGAAAAGAATGGTGAAAATGATAAGAACGTCGAGACGACTGACAATGTTCGCAGCAGATCTCGCAATTTTCATAATCAATTGATCGCTGATGCGCAGAGTACGCCGCTAATTTACCGCACCCCCGAGCTAATCATTTTTGCCGCAAGCTCGATCTCCTCCGGCCAGTCAGGTCTCCTCTCGTTTTCGTCGAACAAACGGACGGAACGCGCCTTGAACCTTCGGGGCGAAGTGCTCTCACGACGACGGGGGCTACGTAATCGAGTTAACCCCGGGGGGACGGGCAGACTGAAAGGCAAGCTCGGGAGGGGCACGCGGTGTGTATGTGTGTGTGTGTGTGTGTGTGCTTTTGTACCGCGGGAATTAAATTAAAATCCATTTTCCACGGTGGGCGAGCTGACGCGCTGGCGCGGCGACGCTCCCGCGCACGATAAATGTGGGAAACTGCAGCGCGATGTGCACAAACACACGTACATACATAGAGAAATCTACGTTGGGGGTGTTCGCGGGAGGGGGAGGGAGTAGAACCACGCCGTCACGCTTCGCCAGACAATTTCAATCGAATTTACCCTTTAATTAAAACGTATGTTCGCAGTCGTTCGCAGCGTATAGCGCGGCTGTATATTGCGCGGTCGACCGCGCGCGCCGCCGATACGCACGCGTCCGCGTGCACACTCGCGGTCGCGACCGATTTCACGTATATATCGTGGAAACGATAAAACGATTGCTCGACACAGACGCGATGGCGGTCTCGAGCTCCGAATTTCGCGAATTCCACGGAATTCCGGCGAGCGAAGGCCGTCCCAAGGTACGCCCTGCGCGCCACCGTTATTCTTGGTATTACCGAAAGTCAAGGCTGATCGCTAATCACGACAGGCCGCGAGCGAGGCTCCAACATTGCCGCGATCCTGATTTCCGTCGATAGTCCCGGGATTGTATTAGGTCGGGCTATTAACTCAAGGTGTATTTATTACACAGATAAGCTTATCACGATTGCAATTTCTATAATACAGATAGGTTAAATAAGCTATGGAGAAAATGATGGAAAAATGTACGTTTTTCTTGGTAAAAAAAAATAAATTGTCTTCTATTTATCTTCTGTTTCAAAAATTCCTTTAAAAACATACGCGAGCTTTTGGATTGTTTTTACGCGGTTAAACCGATATAATTTTGAAGAGTTTACATTGCGACGATATGTCTGATGTCTTTTAGATCAATCGAGTTATTTCGCATCAATACATCCTTCGATCAATTTAAGATCATTCTTATTTTAACAAGAATGCCGAGCAATTGATCGTTTCTTGTACGATAAGCAATAAAAAGATTTTGACTGTTTTACAGCTACAAGAGTGAAATAGATAAGATATAATTAATTTTGCAACTAATTTTTAGTAATTATAATTATTTAATATTGACAATTCGAACATCGTGAGTGAAACAATCGCCTGCAATTTGTTTTAAGAAAATATCGACTCTATGTTGGGTTGATTTGATTCGAATAACCTACGTAATTCCTATTCAACTAAATAGAAGCTGCCTATTGTTATTCCGTGAAATATGTCGTGTAAATAAAGCTGTAATAATATAGCTATGAAGATAGATTACTAAAAAAATAGATGTGATATCGCGTGGTGAAATAATATCACAAATATACTGTAATTTATCAGCGGTTTGCGGCTATTACGCATTCACGGTTATAATAAGCATTCATTATTCATAATATTAAACATACATTCAATATTAACTATTAAAAACGAGCAGTTGCTTTCACAATACTGTGAAATAATATTATATTATGTATGTTATATTATAGCTATATTCTAACTATGTTTTGAATTTTTTATAGTATGGATTTTGTTATTCAATTAATTAAAAATTTTATGTTTAAAAATATCTTACGTTGCAGTTCAATTATCAAAATATTATAACAATAACATGAGAGATAATAATTAATGTCAAAAATGAAAAAGTTGCAAAAAGGATATTTAACAAAATTTTTATTAAGATTGATTAAATAATTCGTAAGTAACAGCAGCAGTAATAATTAAAAAGTATCTTGTATAAATATGAATATCTAAAAGTACAACGATCTCTTATCTCGCTACACGAATTAATACTTCTCAAACTGAGAGGTGGAAAGAAATTAAAAAATTATGCATGCAATCAAGCATTAAAAAAACATCAAGTGTAAATTCAGAGGAGCGAGAAGAGAAAGAAAAAGAGAAATGGAATTTAAAGAGTATGTACTTATTTTATGTGGAATTAGGATTTACGTGATTCCGTTAGCGGAGTTTACCAACAAAGTTAAGCATAAATGGGGCAACGCCTGATCCTACGTTGTGGTTTTAGAGTCAGACGCCTCTGCATATTTTGTTTAATCGACGTAAATACGTTAACGCGCACTGTTGGAGGGTAGTGCTTTCCTTCATGCGTAATTCCACGGTAAACTGTAGTAATTGTATTTTTTATCGCATGCGTAGGAACATGCGAAAGAAACGAGATAAACACGCGCAACCATTGATTTTCCGTAGACTATTAATATAACCTTAGATATTTAGTTTTAATTTTAAAAATTTAATTAATAGATTAAACTGTCCTTTGTGTGCTTTAAAGAAAAAAAAAAGCATCCATACGACGTGAAAAAGGTTAAATTAATTAATTTACTTAGGTTGCACAAACTAATTTACTTTTAATCTTTTTTTCTTTTTTCGAAAAAAAATAAGTCAAACGTAAAAATAGTTGTGAGAGAGTAAGAATAATGTATAATAAAATCCGACAGACATGATATATATTTGAATGACTTAGAACAATTATAAAATATATAGAACTATTGTGATATTTTAAAATATGTGTGCACAGTGATTGGAAAAATAATTCCAATGATTCTCTCAAACCAATGCCGTGACCGATAATACTTTTTACACCACCGACACGTTGTCGTGCGAAAACTCCTATTGAGGGCAACGTTATCCAGGTCTGCGGACCCGTCTGGCATCCAAATGCAGCGCGACAGTCCGATTTGCGGTCTCTGTGCAACCGAGCAAGTAAGAGTTATCGCGTGACGAGCACATCGCAAGCTCCCGCGCGAGCTTACTGGGAGTAAGAAAAAGGACCTGAGGGAGTAACGAAGCGTTCTTCGTTCTCTCCCGCTTTCGTTCAACCAGGCGTGCCGCAAGTCATTGACGAGCACCGAGCCATGCCGCGCGTTCGACCGTTAAGCGGTCGATCCCTAGATATATTCGATATCACGAGCTGCGCCGCGCCTTTGATACGGTTCAAGGTAATTCTTTCGTATAATCGTTCGAAAAATCGCAGAACCCGCTCATGTTGCGATCTTAACCTTTAACGGCTGGCTGCGCTGATGTCGTTTAGCGCCAACTCCTGATTAAGCCCCTTAGGCGAATAACCCGGACTTCTATTTTTGTTGAAAAAAAATGGACACCAGTGGAATTTATATATTTGCATTCAATGTATATGTCTGAAATAATTTAAGATTCTTCTAAATATTAGAAATATTTATTTCAATGAATGTCGTTTTTTCTATATATGAGAAAGAGCTTGGATAAGTGTTATATCTGTTTACTGTCTCTGTTTATGTTAAATATATACATACTCTATTTATGTTAAATATATACATACTTATGCTTGGAATATAGTAAATTACTAAGCTAGGTTTAAGCGGCTAGGATTGTCGCTCTAACTTATTGTTAGTCTAAATATTAGCGTCGACTTTCCGTAAAATCTCACAGAGATATAATTTACAATGATTTTAAGCTGACCTCTCTTACGTTTCTAAACTAGATTTCAACTGCACTTCGTTATGAGCACCAATTATGGAATACGGTGAAAAATATTGCCGGGGGATTTCTATTTATTGCCTAGCATTCTGAGTGGGTGTCACAATAACGCTGTGACTGCAATTATACGTTCCAGAAATTCGCTTGTCGCTCGAGTGAATAATAATAACCAGTGAAATTCGATTACACCTTGAAAAAAAAAGTAAAGTGTAGGAATAAATGGTGCTTTAAAAATTTTTCGGTTTTGTTCATTGCAAACAGCACCGCAACGGTATTTTATCAAATTTCCAGTTTAATTAAAAGAATATGATTCACGCGTGAATAAGTACGCTCTCGGATAATCTTGATTTTAAACTAGATATTCGCACGCAGGATGCCAATTAAGAGACAGTAATTGTATTAATTTTAAAAAACTGAAAAGTGTGGAAAATAATGTTTTCGGAAAGGGCACGCAGTTAATAAAAAATGCAGCGACCGAAGGGCGCTTTAACGTCATTTACGTATTGATTGCGAAAAACCCAATCTATCTCCCAGGTGTCAAGTTGCTAAGTACCCACGTAATGGATAACGAACTCCCCTTTTCGATTCTTTCCCTTTAATTTTTTTCGGTTTAGCGAATTCAACTGGAATCGCATATATCACCTCACGTGAATTTATGTAATCCACAAAAAATGGAACATTTTCCTCTTTTACAACATTGTTTTTTTTTTCGACTCATTCGACACAAAGAAATACCGAGACAGAGAGTGAAAAATGTTCCGAGACATTTAATTAAAATTATAATATGAGGCAGACTTTATTTTAACTTCTTAATATCATTTGATTTTTATTTCATTTTCTTGCTATAAATATAATCTTGTTATAATGAAGATCTATAAATATTTTTTTTGTTCAAATTATATTTAAACAGCACACAACAGAGAGTGAACTTTTGAATTTACTTTTATAATGTATATCTTACTGTATATAGAAGTTTTCTTTTAAAATCTTTTCATAAAAGACACGTCGCTTTTATAATGCATCTAGCCAAAAAAAACTTTATCTTCGTCAGATTAAAAAGAAATAAGAAAAAAAAAACATTTCTTTGGTTGTTTGTAGAACGGAAGGATTAGCGTAAAATACAATGGATGTAGTCTTCTTGAGCTCGTAGTATGAAAGAGGATTAATAGGATATGCTTGACATTTCGAAGAAATAAATTTTCTACGCAATACGTATTCTACGTAATCGTACTTCTTATGCGCAAATTTTCAGACTAAAGTGATAATAAAATTTCGAAAACTTTGCAACCAAAAATTATAGACTATTCTTTCCATTTAAAAGAATATAATTTAATTATTATATAATGACAAATATTAATTAGATCACAATTTCTCTCTGGAAATTATTGCCTGTTTGTCGACATGAAACTATCATTTTCCGCATAACGAGCAAATACGTAATAGCCTGCATAAATTGAAAACAGAGATTGCTAGTCTCCATTATGATTACTAGTGTTAATGTGTCTGTCATGATTAATGCAGCCCGAAAATTGCGTTGCGTGTTTAAATACCGAGAAACAGACTGTTTTATGCAATACAATAGCCGCATTTCTTACGTCACGTTGCCAACTATTTTAAGAATAACGCGATGAAATATTTCGAGGACTTTTCACATGGAAATACGATTATAAAACTACTACTTTCTCATTAAGAGAAACAGCCCATACATACGCATAACATGACTGAAATATGATTTCAATTAAGTGTAATTAATTTCGCCGGAAATTATTCGAAGATTGTCGATGCGGAATGGCCGTTTCATATGTAACGACCAATTAATATAAGCTTCATAAATTGGAAACAGAGACTGCTAGGCTCGACCGTGATCATCAGTAATTAATGTGTTCCCGTCATGATTAATGCTTGCAGCCGGAAAATTGCATCGCGACCTATGAACCGCACGCGTACTGCGTCGTTTATTCCACGACCGATCGGACATCAGTGCGCGTCGCCGAGGAGGTTCTCCAATCCTTATGGCGGAGCGATCACGTATCTGCGAGGGCAGTCATCCTCGTGGGAAACAAAGTCGATCTCGTACGCAGCCGACTGGTGTCGACCGAAGGTAATGACATTTCGTTTTTTTTTTTCCTTCGTCTGCCCTCCCGACAGTCAGCGATTTCCCCGCGACGTTGCCCAATCGAACGCCTTGCGAGGCAACACGCGAGAATGGAAATTCGTATTCGTGTTTGAGGAACGAGGCGTCTATCTATCATTGAGATGGCACGAAACGCTGATATAGAGCGATCATAGATAACGCAACGCATGTAAATGCATACTGACGCAGCACCTCGATTCGCCTCCATGCAAATTCTCCGAGGGCAGCGAGGCGAGGAAAAGCTATTTAATCGCCTAGCGGACGCGTCGGTGCATAGAATACGCTGTTTCCGTATTGTTAAACGTGACCAGATTAATAGCATCTCCCGCTCAATTATGTTTCTTTTTCAACACTGTATTTTCTACATCGTTATGTATCGCAATCTATACGCCCAATTTATGTCTGCGAGGCAGTTTAGAGTTAGCATCTGTCTCTTTAGCAATCGTTTCGATATGAACAACGAATAATTTCAATGAAATCATCGCGTTTTATCCTCCCACCTGT
The DNA here is from genome assembly GCF_040581485.1 of Linepithema humile. Taxonomy (NCBI): domain Eukaryota; kingdom Metazoa; phylum Arthropoda; class Insecta; order Hymenoptera; family Formicidae; genus Linepithema; species Linepithema humile. The sequence goes on along the minus strand of NC_090132.1, from coordinate 20,442,874 downwards.
AAGTGTTGAATAAAGATCCCCAAGCCTAGTCTCCGTAAATATTTTAACCGGATTTGCCAAGAAATTTTGGTATGTACAGAGTGGCCTAAACCAACCGTTATTTACCATTAGCATTTTAGTTCCATCATTTATTTGTATATAACCCGAAAATTACAAGAATAAACGATAAGCTTGGACCCTTCTATAAGTTAAAGTTCAAATAAACCAGACAAAGATAAATGGCCTGATACCGAGTTTCGTCTATTTCGGCCAGTCGAGACGAATCATTTATCTTGTTGTCATACTCATATTTTATCGCATTGTCCAAATGACGCGCGTAGTAAGATTTTCGGGGGCGTGCGGTGCCATCGAGTTTTTATCGATTCCGCCGTTACAGAGGGCAAATCCATGGCGACGTCTTACGACTGCAAGTTCATCGAAACATCGGTCGGGATCAATCACAACGTCGACGAGCTGCTGGTCGGTTTGCTCACGCAGATTCGCTTGAAACTGGAGAATCCCGAGAGGACCAGAGAGATGTTCCGGAAAAGATCGCGGAAAAATCGCAGCAAGTCGCCGTTGGGCTCGTGCTCGGAGAACAACTCGCCTAAAAAGTACCGCGGCAGTCGGACCAGCACCAGCCTCAAGGTGCGCAATCTGCTTGACAAGGTCTGGGCGCGCGACAGCAAGTCGAAGAGCTGCGAGAATCTGCACGTGCTGTAAAATCCGTGGGATCGATATATCGATCATCTCGATCCGGAATAATCTGAAACGAACGAGCTTGCGGCAGACTTCCATTGAAACGTTCTACGCTTCGGAATAGTCTTCGAGCTTCGGGGGTCAACGAGGTGACTCTCGTCGAAGAAGAGGACAAGTATCGACCGCTCGATACCCTTCGTGGGAGAAGAGAAGGCACGTGCGTACCGCTTTTGTAATGAAGTAGCGACCTTTCCGGCCGCGTTTCTCGACGTCGTATGCTGTCAAGCCCTTTTACGGATGGGGGGCAATCTTTCGCTGCTTCTGACGAAGCACGCTGAGTCTGATTATCGAAACACGCCAAGTCAGCGAAAGTTCACTTTTTATTTCGCTCACGCGACTTTGAAAGTTTTAACAGTGAACCCCCCCCTGATCGGAGATGCTCTCTTTTCTACATTGTATCCTAGGTTTCCCCGTCGCAATTAATAATGCTGAAACCAGCAGACTAGCGTTTCTCTCACATTTACGATTTAATCAAATTTTTTTAAAGGCATGGATTGTTGGACTTTTCATAGCTCTTATAAATTCCGGGCGTGAGTAATAAGAGGCGCCCTTAATCCCGAAGAGGTCCGGTAAGTGTACAATCTCTGTGATTACCGTAAATATAGGCCACGGGGAGATTGTTCGAGCGCGTATCCCGCGAGAGAAGCGTAAGCGTCGTTATCGCGAGGATCGAGTACGTTTTCGCGCGCGAATAGATCGTAAAATAAAATGCCCATAAAGTAACGCGAAAGGCGACACCGAAAGCAGCAATCAGCGTAGATTACTACTCGGCCGAGCTCGTTATCGCGCGTAACCGAGGCCATTACGTGAAGGGAATCGCATCGATCCTTATCACGTCCGCGCCAAAGGACGCCACAATCGATCATAGTTTACATTCCCGCAGCATAAGTGCGAGCGGCGAAAAAGCAGCGTCGTGCAAAAAGAGAATTCGCTCCGAAAGTGAATATTCGCAGGGTAGCGTCAGGAATATGATATCGCTTTGCAGTTTGCATGGTAACAAAATGCGCGCGCGCGCGATTAAATTTACACCAATTTTTTGCATTTCACTTTTATACGAGATCGAAGTTTGGGTCAAAGCAAAGCAGGGGATCGACGATTTGCAGCTATGCCAACGAGCCGGTAGCTTGTTGACCCTTTCACGCTTAGCAATTTCGGCTGAAATCCCATATAGGCAAATTTGGGAATAGATAGCAATACAGGCAGAGAGATGGCCATCCATTGCGGTTCCTCTAATAGCTACTGAAACAGTGGTTCTCAAATTTTTTTATTCATAATATAGTGTTATTTCTTGTGTGAGAATATTACGGCACATTCAACGCTTCACTTCGCGAATTAATACGAGACATTACATATTCTGAATGTAATAAATAATAAAATCTATATATTAAGCAAAAATAGGGAAGAAAGTAGAGATGAAAGATCGAAATGGAAATTTGAAACTTGAGCTGTGGTTTTTATTATTAAAAAAAAAATAGATATCTTAGATTGTATATGCAATAATCTATACAATTTGCTATTAAAGTATAGAATAAAATTCTTTATCTAAAGACGTTTAATTTTAGCTAAAGTGGATTATATAATATTTTAAAAGTAAAAAATATGGTATTTCATATTTCTGCCAATTTGTCCTTTTCTATACAGAATATCATAAGTTTTCTTTCCCACACATTGAAAAATTTAAAGTTTCGTGGCATGACCTTTGAGAACCACTACATCAAAGCGCAGTACAGTTAATAAAATCGCGGTAACATATCGAAATTTTCAATCTATTCGAATTTGTTAAAAATATAACTTTAATAGATATTTTAAACCCTTTTTTTTAGTCTATCTAAAATAAATCATTTATTTTGCTATAATCCTACTTCGCATTTATTGTAAATAATTTCGTTTAGTCTAATCAGCTGAAGCAAGTTCTTCAATTTTTCTTCATCGGTTAATGACCGGTAAGCCATTAAAGGGAAATTGAACACATCTCTGATTGCTCTATTTAGGTCAAAGGAATTAGCACGTGCAAGATAGAACAGACGTGAGTTCAAACCAGATCCGGAAAGATTTGTTTCTAATAAAGAGGTCACCATAAATCCATATTACAGTGATCCGAGGGATGAGATTAAACGTAATGAATAACATAAACCGCTGAATTACGCGTCATATAACTGAAAATCCTTTAGCCTTCCGACAGAGTCACGTACGCGTACAAAGTACGCGTGCAAACGCAAACGAGTGTTAATATCGAATAAAAATATTTTCATTTTGTAACAAATAACTCCACATGAATGTGTTCATTCGATGCGATAAAAATGTTGTGCCCTTCCATAAAAACTGGAAGATTTTAATTGTTTATTTCTCAGTGAATTGCAGTAAAAATACAATGAGTTGCAAGATGCACTGCACAACTGTACAACTGTGTCGGAAAGTTAAATGATACAAATACAAATCGTAAGATTCATGGAGTCGTGAAGGATAAGTAGGTCATCCAATCACCGCGATTCACCTGCTATTCCTGAATTAGAGGATCCTGATATCAGCGGCGGAAAGCAAAAGCACAATGATGACGCTAACAGACGAATCGAATCGCCATTGCAAATGATCGTCCCGTGCGACAAGCAATTAATTTCTTAACGAGCTCGATGTCGGCCGGCCGACGTCGAAATTCACAGCGCGAAACGATTAGCGCCGGAAGAGACTGACTAGCATTGAATTCGTGAACGAGTTCGAAAATAGGGAATTTTCCGGCGGAAGACCACCGTATGAGAGTACGAGTTCCATTAGCGCGTATGCGAGTGACAGTTTGCGCGAACGATGTTGAACTTCGGACCACTGAACACGTTATACAGAGTGCATTCAAGATCGCGCATTTTTTTTTTTTTTTATATAAATGTAGAGATTTCGGTGAGTTTGTAGTTATTTGTAGGTCTTGACGTTTTTGTTACATTTAAAATTCATACTACGCGCAATATGTTTTAATTGTGCATTGAGTGTGCCTTGCCTTTAATTAACGACAAAACGCAAATTGAAATTTAGATAATTAAAGACTAGTGTAATTAAAGCAAATCGTTATTTTTTTTCGGTTTATTTGACTTTCATCTACGATAATAAGATAAATATGTATGTGATATATGCGCGATACATAAGACACCCTGTAAAATAATACAATTATTGATGTTTCTCGCATTCCGCGCAGAAAAAAAAGATCCTCTGACGTCGTACTCGCCATCATTGCCCACTTCAATTAGCTAAATTACACGGTGATACGCTAAGGTACGCCTACTCACCGAGCTGCATGCATCGCGCAATCCATTGCTATATGAGCGCACTGAAATTCTCGCAACTGCATGATTTATTCCACCCCATTTTACAATCCCGCGGTTGTGCGCTCCGCACATATACATCCGTATGCGTGTTTAGCCATTCCATTTACAACACATTATGCTAAATCCGATCCTATTTTTACTTTCCGCCTATGTTTCCTTTTCACGCGTTTTTTACGCGAGCGTTAATCACGTAAACACGCCGCAAAGCTTGCGAATGCTAGAAATGACTTCTAAAAGATATTCTTAGAATATGACATATAATAATAAACTCCTAGAAGATATTCTCTTAGAGCACAGTATATAATAATAAAAGGAATCATTGCCATACTTAATGTCGCAGATGTATCGCAAGATAAATCGAGCGGGGATAAGAAATATAATTCCGATCTGGATTGTTTTACAAGGTATAACTTGAATTGTGCTAACGCAAGCAATGCTGAACAATGGATTTCTAGTATAATTGAATCTCTGCGCGCGTGTGTATGTGTTACGTGGTACATTTTTTCGCACTTTTATTGGATTGAACTTCTGCGAAGTTTCCTTTTTATGCCACGAGTATAAAATGCAATAATATAGAATACGTTCTTTCGCCTTTTTATTGAAACATTTAACTTTGTTATGTCGCACTATTCTCGACAAAATACTTGTTCAAACCTATAATAGTATCATTTCTTTCACGGCAACTGTAACTGCGACAGCTGAAAATTATTACACGTATCGTAAAAATCAGAAAAAAATATATTATGAATTAATATATAACTGCAAACATCTAGGAAAATAAATTTTGTAAAACAAATCAGTACCGATAGCTTTTAATTTTGCACATTAAGAAAGTTCTGATTTTTGTTTAATATTTAAAAAAGTAGTTTAAATGCTATCTAATTATAATAATTAAAATATATGGACAATTTTAAGAATTGACTTTATTTTCTCTTCTTTTACAATCAATCGCCAAAATTGAGAGAAGTTACGAATGATACTTATTCACTGATATTTTTATTTAGATTAACTCTTGAAATTTGAAGATATTCAGAAAAACTGAGTTGAAACTTAAAAAAAAAAAAAGTTGGATTTCATTAAATGGAAAAGTTGGTTTCTGTGAAGAATATTTCTTCCGATCTTTTGCAGTAAGATCTTTTACAGTAAGAGAGATGCGGAGTTCGAAAGTGCATTCTGCCCGAATCACCCTCGCCAAACCAAGAACTATCATTGTCTGTCATTATACCTATTCGCGGGAGAGCAAACTAGGGGAATGCGGCAAGTAGTTGCGAGAAATTCGGATGTTCCAAACTCTTGCTCCATTATCCAGTTTCGCCGTGGCGAAGCTATCGCGTGCCGAAAACAGAAACTTTTCCAAAATAATGTATTTTCAATAAAACGGCAAACGGTAATATTGCGCCAAGTTACATGTATTGTGATTTAATGTTTAATGTATTCGAAACACGGTGTTGCAAGAATTAAGGACTCTTTTCGATGCCGTCTTTTACACAGGCGTAAACGGTAAAATCGCTTCGAGTCGGCGAATGATAAAATAAGATAAAAATTTAACACGATGATTGTTCGCTGTTGTTGTGCATGTAATGTGAAATTTAAACGTTTCCTGTATATTTGAAGTACGGCACTTGCAAAAGCAACTTTCGCGAGATGATCCTATTCGACTATAACCGAACGATTATAGAGAAGTCGGTCGCGGTTCGATCGATGGCCGAAGAGAAATTCGTTGTTCACGTTGCCGTCGCAGCGACACCGGGGAATTCGGGGCCAATTTGTCGATCGTCTTTGTCCTATCACTGACTGGCAGACGATCGTTTGTAACTTTTGACGTGCGAAATTCGCGGGAACTTTCTTGCTCGTGGCTATTCCCGCGCACGTAATAACTGCGACGTCATTGTGAACTGAACGCGCGTCTCTTTCGACGCGTATTGACAAGGGATTAAAACGATCGGAGGCAGCCCGCAGTCCAACTATTCTTTAAAGTGGAGAAAATAAAGTTGGTAACAGTGCATGTCGTGCGCGGTTAACGAACACACACTCCCGAGAAACGTCATCCGTCTTTTTCAATCTTGAAGGTTTGACCGATTTTCACAGCTATGTCTTCCATTAATTACCATTTACAAAAAGTATATAAACAGATAAACGCAGAAATGTTTGCAGTGCAACGGTAATATCATGAAGCGGATGATGAGAGAGGTTTTAAAATACCACGACAAAGGTTTAAAAAAAAAGAAAGAACGACAAGAATTATTTTCCTGCTAAAAGGATCGTGAATTTTACAGTTCGGTGCTGTCGCCGTCTTCCCGACAATTTAACGGCCACGGTAATATTACCAAGGTGGCGGGCTTAAACAGATTAATAATTTAATACGGAGTTATCTCGCGTGACTCGCGTACAGTTCATAATAGCGTAATATACTGCTGCTCGTAGTATCGCGCTTGGGTCCTCTTCGAGGAACCGTCGCGGTACGAAAGGAATCGATGGCACGCTTATATTCGCTTTCTATCGGCGGCCGTGCCCGTCACTCGCGAACGACGAGGCGAATTCGAGTGGCGATCGATGACTCGGTATCATTAAGCGCGTCTGTACGTCGCTTTCCCGTCGTTCTTCGTAGATAACCAGCCGCGGAGGCCAGTTTTACTTCCACAGTGGGACATTTTTAGCTCGTAATCGTAACTGTAATTATTCTTATCAATTGTACCGTGAAACGCAGCAAGATTTCACATCGGCGGGCACTCGCCGTGCACCGCGCTATGCCGTTTGACGTGTGTTATTTTTCCTTTTTACTTTTCGATGGCACATTTTTCGTTAAAAAAAAAAAAAAAGAAGAGTAAAACTCTTGAAAAAATATTTATCGCAGATGTTGCCACGACTAGTCAAAATATGAAAATGTGTCTCCCGCGCGAGGAGCTATTGAAAATGCGGTTCTAAATACAGAATACTCCGAACGATTCGTTGCAATATAAAATCCGGGATACAATTTCCTATATTTTGAGAATTCGAATATTTATGTCGCAAACATGTTTGTGACGTTTGAGATATTGTATTGCTCTGGATCCGTATCCTTTGCGTATTACGACTGCAAAAGTATCTTTAACACGATTTGTGCCGCGTGACCGGCGACTTACGCTGAACTTTTCAATCGTTCACGGCAATTGAAATAGTTCCTTACTCATGACGGTTGATTTTACAACGTATTTTATACATTTACATCTTTCCTTCTTGATTACTTTTGATTATAATACAACATTCTTCAATGAACATGTATAATGAACAACGTGAATGGAAAGTCACGTAAAATCAGTGCGGCACGGAATGTGTTAATAAATCTTTTATTCCACCCTATTCGCTGGTTCGTATTCTTCGCTCTAAGCTTCTCTATTTCACTCCTTTAAAAATGCAAATACGAGGGTTTTCACTCGCCGATCGACGTTGCACCCTGCATGTGGAATTCGATCGTACGCCGACCTTAATCCCTATATGCCATGATCCTTTCCGCGGAAGACACAAAGGAAACAGATGATCAATAATAAAGCGCTTCTTATCAGCCAACGGGAATAACCTTGTTTCGAGCGCGGTGACGAATTACGCTGGCTTTGAATTGGAGCGTGTGATGAGGACGATACAACCGATACTAACTCACTCCTTTAGTAGGCACCCTTCTTAGGCGAACTTGCGGCGAACTCAGACGTACGTCCTTACTAAAAGTAAGGGAGACTAAAATTCGCGCGTAAAAAAACTCACGAAACGGCAGACCGTTTTATCTCGCATCATAGTCGTAGTGCGACTCGGCCCTTTCGGTCCTTAGCGTAAGAGACAAACAAATCCCTCCATCCCTTGATCTCGTAGATTTTTTCTTCGGCGTATAAATTGTATTAATCAAAAGTCGTCGGAACCGAGGCGATATCTCGATAAGTTGAGTTTCCGATACAGCAGCGTGCAAGCAGAGTGTGACTTACATGCCTGCTTGCGACGACGTAAACGCGGTGATTGACGCGAGGCGCATTTCGCCACGGGCATTACGCGGGAAACTACGCTCGTCGAAGTAACATCGGCTTCAATTTCTCCCTTCCTCCCTAGCGGCGTATTTACATGCTTACATGTAGAGTGCGTGCAATTTACGATTGACATACGATAGCTCGTTAGCGAACTCTGATTGTCGATTAGGACGTACGTAAATCTCTCTCTCTCTCTCTCTCTCTCTCTCTCTCTCTCTCTCTCTCTCTCTCTCTCTCTCTCTCTCCCTCTCTCTCTCTCTCTCTCTCTCTCCCTCTCTCTCTCTCTCTCTCTCTCTCTCTCTATCTATCTCTCCCCCTTCCTCTCTTTCCCTTTCCGATACTCTCTCTTGTAGTAGCGAAGAGAGTAGAGCTGCGGCACATTGCCCGAGACTATTGATTGCCGTTTGCCATTGGGATATTGTTGCGTATTAAGAGACGGTGAGTGGATCAAGTAGCATGTATACCTTATTAATCTGAAGCCCCGCGCGCACAAGTACGACGCACGCGATATTTATTTTTATAAATGCGTGAGACCTCGGCGATATATGCATACGTATTTCCTTTCCTACGCCTACGTCACGTTATCTTGATGTCCGCTCGCGTTTATTCACGTCAGCGTTTATATTCGGTTCGCATAATGCGAGTCCATTCGCGTAACTCGCAATTTCTTTTTTTTTTTTTTTTTTTTTTTTTTTTTTTTTTTTTTTTTTTACCGCTGTTTTTTTGCGACAAACGAGAAATAAATCGCAGTCTCACGGCCCGAAGAAACGGAAGTACGGAAGAAAGTTAGTTCCTCTCGACTCGGTCGAGGAAAGCTCGCATTTATATGTAAAATTCCTCGATTAAATTGAAATTGCGTATATGACTACACGAGAAGTATTTCTTTTGCGAGTTGTATTGGTTTCTCTTTCTTTTCACTTTTCTCTATTTATTTTTTTCTTGAGATTCTTTGTTCAAATGATTGCTGGCAAGCGCAGCGAAATTTCATTACATAACGAATATTTGTAGAAAGAAATTCGAATAACGTGTTGTAATTTGAGTTCCTATCCGATGCGCCTATGTATGCGCTGTTTGTGACGACGCGTGGATAAATCAATTTCAACTGTCAGACTGTCGCTACTCGCGTCCGTGTGTGTATGTTTGTATTCCAACAAAACGAAATTTCTGTGACTGCAAAGTCAATCTGTGGCGCGATAACTTGAAAGAAAAAAAAATCGTTGGAGCAGATTCGTTGTCCGGATCTATTTCAGAGCGCGGATTTGCGGGATTTTGTACAATATTCACGATTGCACACGAGGATCGGTGTTACGTTTTTGATCTTTGATCGGAAATGCCAGTAGCGTTGCAACTATCGCTGCATTTGGTTGTAAATATATATATATATATTTATTTTATATAATATATTTATATATTATATTTATATAATTATAATATTTATTATAATTATTGTTATTATAGATATATATATTAATCGATATCGGTGTCGCGAGTCCGACGATTTAACATTTAACGTCGGCGTTTACTTTAGATAACTTCGAAGGAGACAGCCGTTCTTGCTACTAAATCATGTATTAAGCGAGATACGAGTGATGGAATATTCGTAGTAAATTGTCGAAGGCAAATCTATAGTTTGCTTCGTATTGTTTTGGGGGGGAACTGATATATCGTGAAGCAATAATAGCGTATGAATTTGCGCGACGCTATTTCGTCATTAAACAGGAGAAAAAAAAAAGGAGAAAAAATACGGGATGATAAAGGAGATAATGAAAGAGCATACATGAGCGCCGGAGCGATTTAATGAGCGATGAAAATTCGGCAAACGCGTATCACTCAATTCTCGACGTCGATGTGTTGTGCATAATATTATACTTCAAAGCAAAACGCGAATTACATATTACTGTGTGAAATGTGCGATATTTTAATGTCCTTTCACTCGTGGCTGTATAAGAAAGACTTAAAAATGATATAAATTTTGGCGAAATTAATTTGCGATAAAATAATGTGCTTGCACGCAAGAGTTGGAAATTTTCGGGATAATTTCAAACAACCGAGCGAATTGAAGAACACCTTATATCAATAAGTGACTAAGTATAGAAATATTTCAATACGTTCTTGCTTTTTTTTTTTTAAATTTGAGAAACGGTATCTCCTTATTAACGCGGAGAAGAAAAAGTTTTCCACTTTTTTCCACTTTTGTGAAAAAACGCGACTGCGAAAATCTCTGTGCGCCGATCCGCGCGGGGCTTTATGTAAGTACATAAATAGAGCACGTATTACGAACTAAGCGATTAATCGATTAAAATGTCCAATATGCGTATGACTGATTGTAAAGCGTCGAGCTTGGACACTTGCTGGGATTTCTCTTAAAACAAACACTCGACTCGCGGTATCGCTCGGAAACGTTTCTCGAGTATCTGCGCGACCGTCGTCGTTAAATGTACGATAATTTTTGGAAATCAGCGATGCGTCGTGATACACACCGTATTGACATATCTGCGCGCGTGTAGAGTCAACTTTTGTTTGGCCATTATCGCGCGTACGTCGAGCACGATATGCGATAATTGTGTCGAAGGATACTAAAAGCGTTTACGATAAAAGCAGCCTGAATAATCTCGAGAGTAATCGAAAAATTTTGAACAAATTTTTGAAAATGCTACGTGAAGGAAATAAGTACGTCAATCTGCAAACTAGATAGGCAGATATTTTATATTTTTTTCCTTATTATTTCTAAAAAATAACTATGCACTTTAAATTTATTTAGTTCTAGAGATTTTATGAAATAAATAAACTCTCATATATTTGCTTTGTTTAAGCTAATTGTTTAAATTAATTGTGGTCGGTCTTGACAAGCTTAATTTAAATATATTTTTTTCTAAACACGATAAAAACTCTTTGTATAAAATAAAATAGTTTAGTTAAATTTACAAATGTATATATATTTAATTGATCATAGATATTTTAATTATGATTACAAATATATTTTAGCTTTATATGTTTTATGTTGAATAGATTTTGAATTACGTAAAATTTTTTTATTTCTTTTGTCTAAATCAAGGTCTACCTTGGGCCTTCACACAGCGACCAGACCGTTTTAATAAAAAACGCTGAACAATCGGTGAAAGTATACGCTCATATCAAAAGATGTTTTTGCCACGGGAAGTGTTGAAGCAACTTTCAATCAGTGTTCTACGAATCCGAGCGGAAATTTAAACGGAAAGAACGTAATGGAAATTTTATAAGAGAAGCGATCGCTTTTCTAAATTATAAATAAGAAGCCGCTCTCAAACTCGTAAGGGCTGTTTACTCGTTGGCGTTACGATAATTGAATCGCCACCTCCTTCGTCACCAAGCTTCTTTTTTCAATCGCTCGTTTTCCTCAGAAACCGTAAATGATTATTGTTATTTGTGTTCTCTATAATCCTTTTATTTCTAATATTGTCACGTAAATTCGTTATCGTGTAGCAAAAACAATTAAGGAAATTCTTATTATGCGAATTCCAACAGTTAATTCTTACAAATTTGATTATCTTCTTGACATAAATTTAGAAATTATTATAAATTCTACGCATATAAAAATAGAATCTTCCGGATTTATTAAATAATCCAATTTTGAAATCTCTGAAGCAATCCTGACATAAACCGATAAAATAGCTAAGAAAACTGATATTCATATTTGTTCTGCTTCCTTTAACTGAAATAAACAAGAGAAAAGCAAAGAAAATGGAATAGGAAATATGAGAATCTACCTGCAACTCTTTCTATGCAAAATGTCATAATTTGTCTCTTTCATTATCGTTTCATTTTATTTCAAGATGAGACATACTATCAAGTGGCCTAAATTCTAATTTAAAACACGTCAATGAACTGACGACATTATGACGACATATTGAATGATTCTAAAATTCTATATATGTTCGTGCATTATAAATAAACGGAATACCAATGACATAAATGTCGTTTAAAAAAGTTATATTGAAATAATAAGTCGATTTTTATTCTATTATTGCGATTAATTGCGATTAATTGCAGAAGCGTGTAAAATAATGATAGTATTGATAAAATACATTTGGCTGCGAGAGACAGCTGGAGGATAACGATGCGTTTGGGAAATGACGCGACATGACGAGGTAATCGTAAACGATGATTTTCCGTCCATCTAGACACGCACGATTTTAACGAGGACGATCGCAACGCGGACAATCACGTTCCGGCGAAATTGTACACGAGTATCATGCTCGATATATTGCGATCTTTTACGACTCGGCTTCTCTATCGGAGAATATCCCGGCAAAGTGTCGCGCATCAAGATATGATGAAAAAAAAAATACAATTGCCATGCACGATGCTCCTTGCGTCTCGGCACCGTTCTTTTATTTCGACGACCTTTTATCGAGTGACCTTTTATCTTGGGAGATAATTATTCGACATAAGCAGGACGATAGTGTTTTATCAGTCAATCGTAAATATCTTTCTCGACTTCCTTGTAATATTTGGAGGGTGAACCATCTAATTGTACTTGGAGTAATTTTCCTATCCTTCGAAAAAATTGTTTAAGTGTTCATTGTATGTGTACGATTTAATAATAATGCATACTACGAATACTATTATCAATGTAAGCATGCGTGGGACTATAATAATCACTGAACAGTTCAGTAAAAATTGTAAAAGTTATTTCAAGTCATGAAGATGATTTATCTTATACAGACTGCGACTCGAATATTCTTCATAACATTCTGCTTTTTTATGTATTATTTATGTTGAGCAATGTTAGTCGCTTAAAGTTAGTTGGCAGTTTATATTTATGCTTTGTAAAATGTCACTACTAGTGTAGCAAATATTTTTTAATAAACTGTGCATGTAAAAACTAAACTGTGATAAAAACTGTGTTATAAAAACTTCTCTGTTATATTTTTATTATAAAATAACATAATTTTTGCCACAAGTTCGTTTTAAAGAGAAAGTATTAATTTATTCTGATTGTATTAATTGGGTTTTTGACACCGCTAAAATTTAGTATTATTTGTTAAACTCTTTTGTTGTATACATATAACCATAACATAAATATTTTTTGCCATAATCACAAATTTTATTTTGTGGTATTTTATGAAAACACATTAATTTTAAATTGAAAAAATAAAAAATAAAAAATATTTAATTGGCCGAATCAGATAATTATATATATAAAATAAATAAAAATAATCTATAACAAAAACATCCTGCTTTCAGCGTGTTTCAATTTGATTGTTCCGATAATTATTTACAATTGCTAATATAATTGCGTATAATTATCATAATTATTATCGTCCTCGTCCTGCATGATATACATGCGTCCTGCATAATGTGCATGAATAATCGAAATTTTTGTTGATAAAGCTGGCGCAGCAATTTTTTGCGAAGCCCGAGATAAAATCGCAGTCGATAGGAAACGATAGAAGACGCAAGGAACATCTCGTGCACGAATTATATATAGATTTAGGTTTAGGATGCTGATTGCCAGGTACGCCGTATACTTTAATTCGGCAGAATAAGCGACAGACAAGCCGATATTCGCGCGTACCTGCGCACCGACGAATATATTGCGGACCATAGCCTAGCGATTAGGCGATTTCACAAATCGATGTTATATATCTGTACCTGTACATGTAAGTAAAAAAAAAAAAAAAAAAAAAAAAAAAAGAAAACAGAGTAATGCGATATCGGCCGCAAAGTCGACCGGGAATTTTCTTGTCTCTTTCCATGAATGTATCGTACTTGTACCAATGCCCCGACACCATAGTAATTAATTAATATCATACCGATTAAGCGGGAAAACGACGTCCGTAGTCACTTTTCGCTTAAGACAGCGATTTCCAAAGATTAATTTTTATTTCTTGCCATAAAAAAGAAAAAATTCATGAATTTTCTACGAATATTCCATAAAAATTTCCCACTTACGAGTGATTTTATATAATAATTTACGTAAATATTTATCATTGTGCTTATTCTATTCGATCAGATATAGTGATCGCTCCGAAAACATCCCCTGATTTTTGGGATGAAAAACATCGCCTTTTGGAAAATGCTGGCTTAAGGTGGCTTTTAGACGCGCGACTAAAAGGGACTATTTCGTGCCGGAAAGTTTTCAGGATCGATAAAGTACCATCGACGCGTTGTCCCTGTCACTTTCGTGATTCACTTTCGGAAACGATTCGTGGACATATTGCCTCGTCGTACTAATGATATAAGTACGTGAGAAAATGTTCCGAGCGTATGATAAAATGAATTATGAAAGCACTGACTATCACGATTGATTATAATATTGTGCGAACAAACGTCAAGAAAGTTTAGGGACATATTGATAGATGTCCAAGTATTATAAAATATTTTGTTCCATCTTCAATATTCAACGCGCGTAATTTATATATAAAATATAAAAAAATTTCCTTTTTCTTAGAAAAAATCAAAAGTAGTAGACAATGCATGATAGAAGATAACATGATTTTGTTAAACTTGTAGCATTTGACAAAAAATATTAAAATATCTAAAATAAATAAAATTAAAATATCTAAAATATATGTATTCTATTTAATCATTTTTCGAGTTACTCTTTCATTTTTTTTAATGTTGAAATTTTTTGTATTTTTATATCAAAAAATAATTGTAAGATTTATTTGTAAAAAAGAATTCTTTCTCAAATAGAAAGACATCGACGAACGCATTAATATTTACATTGTTATTACTATTGTTATTAGTCTAAGAAATTCTTTAACCGTTCGAATTATTAAACTATTATTTTATATTATTCTTTGCATATTTATGTTTTCATTTTTCATAAATTAAGTTTTTTTATTCGTGAATAAAAATTGTCTGTTTTGCTATACACGTGTTACATATATTTTAGATATAATTTTCTATTACTAACACTTACCTTAATTTATATTCTTCTCTCTCACACATTCGCTCAAGATGTCCACGAATCGAATGCATCCGGAAGCCCCGTTGCGACTTGTCGCTCCTTCTATTTTCGATGTCGAAATCGATGAATCGAATTTGAAGCCTGCAAAGAACGCACGCAATTACAAAACTGTATGCAGAGGATCATTCGTTCAGTGATACAAACAAAAAAAAATAATTCCGAGATGATGCTCCGTTGTTACATGTATTATCGAATATTTGAGAGAAATATGAAAGGTTCAATTTTCGGACACCAAGTAGAAAGCGTCCACGTGATTTCATTGACGATGAGAAATAATTCGACGTGTTAGTTTCTTACGATGTTTTTATCCCGTGTACTAGATCTTTATATATAATATATCGTGCCCGCGACGTTGCTCGACACATTCGATCACTACAAATGATCGAGACAAAGTGTACACACATGTATACATACACAATACACCCACACACATCTACATACACACCACTCGAGCTACCCCTCCTATAGCATGTAACGTGACATATTTATGTGAATTTTTGTCATTTTACTAAAAAACGTATTTGCCGTATAATTAAAACCAAACTTATTATAATAGAGATACCACATACATTCAGCTCCTGCGCTTGGCGTTTTATTTCACGAGATACCGAACTTTTTCAGATTATCACGACCCAATAAGAATGTAACTGTAAAGTGTAATCAATAAAGAATTTTGCCTAATACACGAGAATGTTTATCACCAAGCATCAATCATAATCTCTTTGGACAGCGTTTCTTGACGATTTAATTTCCTTTAAAAAAATAAAGTCTATTTCTCTACATTTCTGTTAATACATTTCAATATCAAAAATTTTAAATAAAATAAAGTTAACATTTCAGACACAAAGAGTTATAAATACAATGACCTCTGGAAATTGGGCCGATAACATCGCAATAATGGCCACGCACAGTTTAACCATATAAAATATGATTTCATATATTGTATTAGAAATAAAATAAAAATATATAGTGATTCTATAAAATAATATATACGCTTGTACAATTAATATTTTTATAGACAGAAATGTAAATACTTGCCTTTTTATATCGCTTATTAAATTTTTGCGTACATTCTTTCGTGTAAGAAATATGGAACAGTTGTCACTGGCCAAATCCATATGAATGTGCTATGTATGCGCAGGTTATTATGACATATATATGACATATATATATATACATATATATGTCCTGCGGCCGCAGCAAGCTTTTTTCAGACGACGTATGTATAATATTTCCTGCGGTCACAATAGACATTTTTTGGACGGCGTTATATACGCTTTCTGCAAAAAATTCAAAAAGATAAAAATAAGTGTAAAATTGCCAATAGTAATTCGAGAATATCTTTTCGTGACTTTTATTCATATAGGTTATTATACCAGTATAATAAAAAGATATTATTTTATTAATAATGGGACTGCAAAAATAATTACAGAATGGCGTAGCTAATTATGAAACAATGACGCGTATACGTCTGACGATGATTATATACCAATTGGCGCAAAATATACAGCAAAAATTTCGATTGATTCCAACATAAAACATCGTCGCAATATTTGCGTGGTGCTTGATGCGTCATGACAAATATTTGATACTTTACGAGAGACACTTGTGATAAAATTCTTTGTGCACAACAGTCACAATTTTTTAGCTTAACAATTGAGAGAAATACGATTATACGAATATGACTCAGCACTTTTTTGCGAAATGTTTTATATTTAGGCTGTGATTCAAAATGGCACTGGCAGTGCTGAAAACCTGTATATGTAACACAAACTATAAAATTGTCAGTACTAATTGCCAGTACTGACAATCATAATTATATATAGATTTGTAGTACGCATACGTCATAGGTTTTCAGCACTGCCGGTGCACTTCAGAGCACAATCTAACTACATTCTAAAATCCATCAAGATATGATGTTGCAATTTTTAGAACGTTAAAAACAATACTTCTCAAATTGAATGCAACTTGAAATTAAATTATTTGCTTACTTTAGTTAAACTTTCTATACTTAACATAAGATGTTGATTGGTTTTTAGACAGAGAAAGAGCAAAGAAAATAAGCACAAGAATGCAATTCAGCAAAATTATAATTTAACGTAGACATAAAATTCGGAATATTAATAATAAATATAAATATAAATAATAAACAGTAAAAATAATAAATTATTACGAAAAGATAATCGATCCACCTAATCATAGAATGACATCCATTATACATACCTAATGGTGATTATATAATTTTGCAATATTTCGATGAAAAAATAACCTGAAACGTACAAAGACGGTTTTGACTAACATTTCTACTGACTGTCTAAATCAAAATCGCAATATTGACGTATAAAAGCAATTGCACGCGAATTGTATGTATACGGATTTACGTATTGATGAATACTTCATGAAGTATTTCGATAATTCTTCGCACACAAAATTGAACGATAACAATCGTGAGAAATACGGAGCAGATTGCATTTTCATGATTTGTTGTGGCGCGTTCATAAAATGTCAAATATTTCAGATAGTTATCATCGATACCCGAAGATGGCAGCACCTGATGCATGACAAATAACTTCTATTGTATTATAAATAAAGAATATATAGATAGGTGATTGTAATCAAGTGCAAACACATTGCTTTTCTTGCGTGATCCAAATCCACTATGTGAATTATGTCTGTGCTCTAATGATATACTACGATTTGTAACGGTAATGAAGGATGCTCATCCGAGAGCGCCAAGTGGTCACTTTTCAGCTGATTGATTCGCGAATGTGTGTAACCTACAAAATCCTACTTCCAGATGCTCTGTATAAGACACGGGAAAAAGCACGGTACTTCGTTGCTGTTTAACTTAGTTCCTAAAGCTTTCTATTCACGTCGCAGTGATAAGAGTACAAGTTCCTACAAAGTTATCAAGTCCAATGGCGATTCTTTGGACGGTAAGTAATCTGAAGATTTCATCATTAATGTGTTACAAAGATGTCAATGTCATTGATTCCTGCAAATTAGCAAATCTGAATTCTATAATTTTTTTCTTCAACATTTTTATGCGCATTAAAAGCCACTTACATAAGTCGAGTCACATTACTGACCTCACTGACATTACTGATCTTACGTTTAGAGAAATGTCATTGATCTACAAAGCTATATAATTTAAAAATATGTGTTAATTGTAATTAAACATGTAGTGATAATGCTTTTACTAAAGATAGTAAAGTTACTTTTACAGCAATAAGTTGAGTGATAGAAGAACAACAATAATCCTTCAATTTAATTATTGAATCATAACCTCTTAATTTGATCTTGCTATAAATTCCTTATATTAAAGGCTTTTGTAAAAATTTATATTTTATATAAATCATCAAAACATATATTTATTTTACATATAAATATATATCAAATTAGATTTGTTATAAATATATTTTAAAAAAGCAGATATTGACAACAGTGTTTTGGGAACCAATTTGAACTGGGAGTTATTAACACCAAGAGGCTTCCGATTTTATCTGCCTGGAAGTGTAGGACCAGCATGGTTAGATGCTACAACCACTGCTCAAGTGAAAACTCAATTCATCGAACTATCCAATAATGAAGAGTTTATGGAATCTTTAAATGATAAAAATGAATTTCAAACAAACATAGAAAATTGGAAAGTCATACGGCCAATGTTGGACTGTGTGGCACAGGAATGTCCTATTCTTCTGCGAAAAAGTATAGAGGAATTATTTCCGGGATGTTTAGATGTAACTTCATCACAACTCACCATCATAACGATTAATCAAAAGGCAAATATTAAGTCAATGAGATGGCGCAAAGAAGCAGAAACAGAGAAACTTGCCAAATATGTGAGTTATATATATATTTATATAGC
Source organism: Linepithema humile (assembly GCF_040581485.1). Lineage (NCBI taxonomy): Eukaryota > Metazoa > Arthropoda > Insecta > Hymenoptera > Formicidae > Linepithema > Linepithema humile. The sequence goes on along the minus strand of NC_090132.1, from coordinate 20,424,007 downwards.
ATCTATGTAAACAAAATTCTAAAATATAGAAGATCGAATGGAGAGGTGTGCAATATACATACATATACATTATTAGTCTATTAGTTTGTTCTAGCAGCCTCTGACATATGCACAAAGCTTAAAATGGTCGGCTATTGGGCAGACTTTATTAATCCCTTTAGTGGACAACCCTACTTAAGTGCACGGAAGGGAGCCAATCTATATGAAACTGACGAACGATTTCGCTGTGTAGGATTTAAAGTAGAACAAAAAAGCAATTGCAGAATTATCATGTCTGACAATAGTTTAAAAAATTTTATTGGTACGTATACAACCATATATGAAACATATACAACGACTGATACGATAACACTTTGTAACAATAGAGATATGGGTAGCTGTCTATTTATAATAATGTTCCGTTTATACAAAGCCATTTGTAATATTCAGGTTACATCGTTGCATTTTAATTATTTCTCCAATTTCAGGGAGTCTTTATACCACGGCGCCGCCAAGCACTGAGTTTTTAAAACAATTGATAAACGTTGAAAATGAGGATCAATAAAATGTACATGTGTATATAAAGAAAAGTGGTTAGTTTACTTACATGCGAGATCCTCTATTGTTAACGTTTTAAAAATTCTGGCGCATCTACAAGCGTGAATGATTAGAAAGTAACATTATAGAATGGATATGATTTAGTATTGAATTACGTGTCACAATGGATATGTGTTGACACATGGAGTGCAATTCATTTCTTCTATGTTTGAAAAAAATCCATTATTCTTTAGCAAAAAATTATATATTGCAATAAAACAATTTATAATTTTGACAAATTTTGTTTGAAAGAATATTTTTTAATAACCAAAGATAAAATATTTCTTTCCATTTGTATAATATCTCTATAAATTTAGGAAACAGTCTATAAAACTGCTGTTGATTCTTTCTTCAAGCTAATAAAATTATAAAAATTATGTAAAATATATTGGAGTTATAAGTTTAAATATCCACCACAAAGGTTCTTAACTTGAAATATGATTGTCTATCGCGTGTTAATATTGTACATAATCTTTTAATATTAAACTAAATTAAGTCATAATCACACAGACACATATCGTGCGCAATACATGTTAAATACACATGACAATGGAGATACGATCAGCATCACAATTCACAAACTAGCATAACAATAACTAAATAATCACAAAAATAATCATGATTATATTTATAAATCAACAAATTCTAATATCTGTTTACGCTTATCTAACAGCTTTGTTCCTTAACTCGCTATATAAAGCATCAGTTAATTAAAACGATGCAATCACGAGTGCATGCTAATTAAAACTGTGCGTCCTATTGCAACGGCAGCGAGGAACGTGTGACAGGTCACAATTTATCTTAACACAGTTAAAATAGTGACTTATAGATCATAGGTAACTTGGTACCACCAGCGGAATGATTATTAATTCGTACTACTAAACTTCAACTGTTACAAGACTTATGCAATAAGTATAACATATCAAAGTATATCTTATAAATTAACAGATAAAGTTATTCACAACGCTTTTTAACGTATTATTATATCAAATTATAAATTCTCTTACAGATTATTACCAACATTAATTAATGCACTACGATAATTAATTAGATTTATATTTTTCCTTTATGTTGTAACTATAATATCTAGAGAGAAACAGCTATGAATACTTAAAAATCGAAACTAGTTGATCAAAATCATCGGTGAAATTCCATAAAACATTTGCATACTCATTTAACATATTTACGATATGAATTAATATTTCTATAGTATAAATGACTATTTCGCTAAAGATACAAAATGTTTCAGTTTTTGGCAAAATAACTACTCGTTGATACGATCACACGAAAATAACTGTTAAAGTTAATTGTCTACTCGTAATATAAAATTGCAAGATAAAAAATGGAATACCTTTAGTCGACTTCTAACTTTCGGAACGAACCGCATATTCCGCCAAATTCTTCGTTGCTAGCCGCGTGGCAATCTTTTGATGAAATTTCGATGTGCATATCGTCGAGAGCCAAAAGTTCATCTCTCTTCTGCTTTAGATTATTTTTAAATTCGGCTAAAAATTGTACATACGTTATGCAACAACATAAAGAGCAAAATAAAAGTTTAAAATAAAATAATATCGATGTAGCAGATAGAAAAAGGCCAAAGTTAATGGAAAAATGTATTTGTGTAATGAGAAAAGAAATTCTACCTTCAAGAAAGAAAGTTAAGAATATTTCAAACCATTTTTTATAACGTCTTTTGCCTATCTATATCGTACGCTATATTCAAGAGAAAGAAAGGGAGAGAGTTACAAAAGATGAGCGGAAATTACCGTACCAATCATTTCCGAAAGCGGAACTTCCCCTCCGTATTCCTTCGGCAATATCTTCGGATCCATCGCCTCTCTCAATTCTTGCAAGTCTTTGTGCATCTGCCAACATTTATAAGCATGATTCGCTAATCGTGTGTAAATTTACAGACGAAGCTGATAATTTGCAGTATATTTACCATAACGCGCGATTTAAGCTTGTCGTTCAGCAGCGAGATAGCGAATTCAATGATCTTCGCCACGCTGCCGGGAATACTGATGAAGTGCGTCTCCTTGTGACGTACAGGAGTGCTGTTTTGTATGCATCTCAACATATTGCGAATGTCCGTGAAGGACCATGCGCTAAGATGGCTCATGGTCAATCCCGACTCGTCGTTGAGATGTATGTAGCCGTGAATCTGATTTTCCTCATCGTCCATCAGGGACTCCAGCACCATGCTGTGGATCCGTGCCATGTGTATCGACGAGAATTTGCAAGGATCGAAGCGTCCTTAAAACCGGGAAAGTAGAGTAAATAATTGACACGTTCGGAGAATTGCATCGCTTGCAACAAAAATACCTTAGACTCGATAATCGAACGTGTGATTAAAATTTTTCAGTCAAGGGTAATGAAGGGTTTGGATTTCGAAATAAGCGAAAGGCAACGTGTCGCTTTGAATCTCAATCATTTCACGTCGTGGCCGAGTTTGCAATTGATCTTTAGACTTTTGTATTTCTGCAATCGTTACCTGCGCAGGACAGTATCACTTTTCGACCTTGCTGGTCTCGTTTCGGCAAAGGCACCAGATAGCCGTTGTCGATGATGGCCTCGAGATCCGGGTCTTCGATGTCGAGCTTCTGGAACCACTCGGGATAGAGTTGCCTGATGGTGAGATAGCGTTCGAGCATCTCTTGCGCCATCGGCAGACTGAATTTCTTCGTTCTGAGAAACCTCAGCAGGAACAGCGAGTCCGTTCTGCACTTCTTGATCGCGGGATGTTTCTGGATCCAGTGTCGAAATTGCTCCAACGCCTGCTCCCTCGTGCTGTCGTCCTCGCGGAGCTCCAGTCTGGCCGTTTCCAGCGCGTTCGCCTCCAGCGTGCTCTTGTACTCGTCATGTTTCTGCTGTCCTTCCGTCACCATTGTCTGAAAAGTAATTCGAGCTTGACATCCTATCCCGATGGATCCTGTGTCTCGATTGAACAACGTTATCCCGATACTTCGTATATCTCTTGAAAAATAGCGTCAACGTAATACTTGAAAATATCACGTCGATCAAATTAGCTGACACTTGAACAAGTGGCTCAGCGGAAAAAGAGCATTGTATTATCGCAATTCAGGATTTAATTAGTATTATTATCGCCTTTTTCATTCTGGAAAATTGAAGCATTAATCATTGCAGACTTTAACATTGATAGAAAAAGTAAAGAGAATATAGTTGTCGTTAAAAATCTGAAAAATACAGGATTAAAATGAAAGAAAATTGAATTAGTAATCTTGATCGAACTACTCCGTTTTGTTCGCTTAGCAGTCGCTAATATGATATGGAGCGTAAAGAGAAAGCACTTCAGACAGAGCACCGAGATATTATTAGCGCGTGTTCGTGCAAAGAATTATATAAACATAACAAAGAAGATTGAGAACTAAACTCGCCTAAGATCACGATAACATTTCTTCTTTGATTATTTGATGCGTCTTAAGAAAACCTACACGTAATGTTTTTTATATTTAACTTTAATAAAATTAATTTCCATTCTCGTAAAGATTTTCATACTTGTAAAGTTCAGCATTCGAAATCCATTCTCAAAAAGAGCATGTTATGTCGATCGCTCGAAAATATTGAATTTCAATTGTCTTCTTTTCTGCAATGCCAATTATTCTCTCGTTACGCTTACACGGTTTGCATTGTAAGCGATTGTTGTATTTTGACATTTCATCTGCTAAAAAAGAGTTAGTAACAATTTTAATCATTAAGAATATAATTGGCGCGCATGTAACGTGACGTGACTAAAAAATAATCCTTCTATTATTTTATTGTCACGCAAACAATTTTCAAATAAATAGCATAAAAATTCTCACTCTATCATTTATATAAAAAAACTCGATTATTCAGTGGCCACTCCCAATAATTATTAATATTAATCACTTTCCTATTAATTTTCACTTTTACGAATAAAATGGAAAATCGGTTAAGCATGTGTCAACGTTAATTAATATCAATGTCGAAAGCGTACTATATTATTGCGTTGCGATTGAAATCTTTGCGTAAAGGATCTATCAATCACAATCTTATTCAATTCTTATAATTCCACACAAACATACAACGCTCAAGCAACTCCCAGAATGAAAGTGAGACATTGAGAGGAAGTAGTATACGAAGGGGCCTCGCCGCTGCGCAACGAGAACACACACATTTCGCGGCGTGCTATATTCACCAAGCACGGAACCAACTTTCTATCGCGACACCCAAAGCGCAATACCGTAAACGCACGCGAGCGTAATATTATTTCTGCACACCAAGAGAATGGTATTGCGATCTCGAACTATCGATAAATTTCTGCGATACTAGTTTTCGTACATGATAAGTGCTAAACTTTCATGTTCGAAAGCGATTGCAGCAATTTCTATTTTAAATCAATTATGTCGTTTGCAATTTATAAAACACAATATCACCGTTTATCCGAAGCACGTCGTTGCAAAAAATCTCTGGCAGTGGAAAAAGTAACGCTATCGCGGGGAAATTATTGCGGGAACTCGATGAACGGGTTACGTTGATCCACTTTTACCGCTCATGTTCGCCGAACACTTTTGCAGATGGATGTAACGAGGATAAATCTATCCGCGAGAGAAAAAGCTCTCAGTTGCGCCTTGTAGAAGTTTTAACTCAATCTTTCGATTAACCGATCAATTTAATAGTTCCGGTTTCTCGCTCTCGGGCTTTCCGATGTCCGCTTTCTCCTTTTCCGTTCTGCCTTCACGTGTCTTTCCTTCAATCGCGCGCATTAAATAGATTCTATCGTTCATCTGTTAAACGAACAGAACGAGCTCTCGTGACTTGAAAAAATTTTATATAATGAACATTTTTTTTTATTTACACATATCTGAAAATCCTGATCTATAATAATATTACTTATCCAAATTTGTTTATACTTGTTATTGTAGTCGCGTATATAGAGAATTTTTGATAAAAAAATATTCCTTATTTAAAATAGATTAATAATTAATACTCGATATAATATTCAGCTTACTTTTTCTTGTTTTTTCTCCTTCGAAGATTACTTCCTCTCTTCTTCACGTTTCTTCAAAGCTATAATATATCGTCGCTTGGACGGATTCTATCAAGTTGAAGTCTAATCAGTTGAAACTTTTAATCGATATTGCACTGCTTTGATCTCTCACTTGATGACTCGGAGCACGCTTTACTCGCGACGAAACGAAGATTTAACAATAAATAAACGCGCGGCTACCATGTAGATTCGAGAAAGACGTCGACTGTCCGACGATGTACACCGAAGTAACCCGGTTGCTCAGCCGGCTGGTCAATTTAAGGAGGAATCGTCGTGGTGGTGCACCTAACTCTCGAGACGCGGATGGACTCTCAGGACCTTCACCTACATCCCAGTGACGTTCTCCGTCTCTGCGAGCAATGTTCGCGAAGAGCGTGATCGCGTATCTATCGTCCAAGTATTTCTGTGAATAATAATTATAAAATATTTTAAAATAATTAAAGAAAGAAATTGATAAACGTATCTGCATTCGTTGATTCTATTCATGAGCAGATAAATCAATTCTAACACTTTGATAAAACTTGAACGTTGAAAAACTTTTCGTTGAAAAAACTTTGATGAAATCAAAATTTATATTTTCTAATTTTTAATAGTGTAGAAAAAAGTAATTTTTTATAGAATAACAGGCACATTAATCATTAATTGACAAATAAAAAATTGAATAAAATTATTTTTGTGTCTGAAGAATTCTGATTACGCAGCAAGAAAATTATGTTTCGTAAAACTTGTTTGCCATAGACGTTAGCAAAGAAGAAATCATGAATATTTTAAATATTCCATTAGTATTTGCCTAAAGCTTGAATCTGTTGTTCAATTGTATTATCAAATGTAAATATTTTCACATAGAGTGAATAAAAAATTCCTAAGAATCATAAAAACGAATAGAATATGAAATTACACATCTTTGTATTGAATCTTCTGAATATTCAAGTGAAATCTCTGTGGTAGTCTCCAAGTGGTGTCTCTGCAAATATGACATTTTTTTAAAAGTATTGAAAAATCAATTTTGTGCATTTCGTTAATTGTTGCTGAAAAATATCTTACTAATATTGATTAATATGTTTATCGTTTATGATAATTTCTTATTGACCATTTTATATTGCAAATCATCAAATAAAAATATTATATCAATGCCAACGTCTTGCTTTCTTCGCTGTAAAAAGTGCCGAAGAATCGTCGCACCATTCTCGAACGCCTCCGCCACGACGCTGCTGGGAGATTCACTTTCTTCTCGTAATCTTTCATTTTGCTTTCACCGCTCTTTCGAATAAGGATTGCCGAGCGCTCCGATGAATATCACGGTCATTTTTCACTTCAGCAACATCCAGTTCTGTTGCCTTTTGTGCAAAATAAATTTTCTTGACAAAATTAAACATGTAACTTCCTGTAATAAATTTTTTTTTCTATCTTTGATGCATATTTTTCTTATTGTATTCTGCTAAATAACATAAAGGAGCTAGAAGATCTTATATAATTTTGATTTATAATATTATGTAACTTGTTACGTATTCCACAAAAAATAGGGAACACTTTTTAGATGCACAAAATTAAGCAATTTTCAAACTGTTGAAATTCGGCAAAAAATTAAAAAAGTATTGTAAGGTTTAAACTCGTAATATTGTATAGTATAAAGTTATAGTAGTGTAATGTTATAGTTTTTGACATTTGTCATAAATTTTGCTTCGTCGAAATTTTTTTATCGAGTTGCAGAGTGTTGAACGTACAACTAATTTTCAAATATTTTATTTTTTTAATATAAAAAGCTATATTTTAAAACATATAAGAAATTAACTATCTAAAATAATCGAATTAATTAAATAAAAATAAAAATTTAAGTTTATGTATGTATCTCTAAATTATCGATAAATTAGAATGAATGGCTAAACAGTTTTATCCAAAGCTAGGATTCCAATATCATACGTGCGAAGACACGTGTAAAATTATTTAACTTGTAAAATAGAAAAGAAATTTCAAAACAGTCGTTTACCGTTCAAACATACCGAGAAACACTTGTTTGCCGTGATATTTTTTATCCTGACGTATAAAGAAACGTATGGCGAATAAAATTACGTATTTGTAACGAATGCGGAACATCGATCGTTTAATTCTTAACTTTAACATTGAACTTGATTAAGAAGCAGAAGACTTGGCATAAGAAGAGTGTTGCGCGAGTATTTTCTATAGAGATTTATGCTAAAAATAACGGCACTCTATTCGTTCGGTGTTCTAAACTTGTCAGTCACTAAAATCTGGTTTCAAAGTGACAGTCTCAATTTATGCTTGCACACGCAAATTCCTTTTACGCGTTTCTAGAATTGTTTTGCTTTACTAAACTATCCTTCGCAGACGCCGGTAAAGAAATTTTTTTTTTCCAACTTTATTCTGTATAGTATTAAATCTATGCAATCTATCATTATAGAAGACTCGAAGTTTTCGCTTCTCTTTTCAAAAACAATAAATATACCATCATTAAATTTGCTTAAATTGAAAATTAAAATCGAATGTATATATTTGGTCCCATTTCGTTAATTCACTAATTCCGGAATATAAAAACGCAAAATTGGTGTCTGATAAAAGTAAAGTTACGACACTGACAATAAGTGAAATTTAATTTTTTAACGTATTCTGTGAAGAAAGCATGGATTTCCGGAAGTAGATAATATTTCGCTCATCAATTCAGTTAAACCCATTTGGAAAATCGAGGATTTTATTCCGTCTTTTATTCTGTGAAATTTATCCGCAAATGCTCGAACCGGACATACCGCATACCTGTGTATGGCTACGTAAATTATTGTGTAATCGATCGTTGCCACAACAGCGTTTCTTGATGTTCGCATCGGTGAAAGGAACGGGACACTGTATATCGTAGAATATCTATTTTGCCTTCCTATTTCTCTCTGCGTTTTTCGATGTTAGAATCAATATTCTTGTCTTTCTTAGCGCGCCTTTTACTTCTAAGAAGTCCATCGATATGTTGATTGCGAAAAAAGTGCGGTAACGAATTAGTGTTCTACTGTTTAAGCATCTGATTACAACGTGAAATGCAACTTTGCGTTAGCTGAGACAAGTTCTGTAATCTTTACTACGGAAATGATTAAATAATCGTCGCTTTTGAAGGATACTTATATTAATAATATCATTGGAAAAGTTATACAATGAATAATTTTATATTCTATCATCACACTATTCTTCCGCGTCTCACGATCATGAAAACGATATAAAAGTTACGTATTTTAAGATAGATTTTCATTTTATGTTTAAAAATCTTTAAATGTTTAAGATCTAATTAAAATATTTATTATAATGTATATTTGAATGAATTGTTTTAAGCTCTGCAACGACATTGAACTTAAGAAAGTAGAAATCCGGAGATTTTATGACCGTAACTAATACAAAATTTCGAGACTATTTACGTGTAGACTTTTAAATAAGGTGGATTTTTAAATTAATGCATGCTCATTAAATCAACGGCTGCAATTTATTGTGCCTATTGTGTGAAAAAAATAAAGAGAGAAAATTTGTGGCACGCGATATTTTTAGACATATCTGTATACTTGATGAACAATATAGGTGAAAGTTTTTACTGAAATTTTTATCGATATTAATGACTAAAAATAAATAAAAATATGCATAAAAATGTAGCATTTAAAAGAGAAAATTTTTTTATATAACTTATCAAAAATATTAAATTTTGCATTATATTTTTAATATATATAAAATTAATTAATTAATTAAATATGTAATATTGAATAATATGTACACAAATTTGATATGTGAGTTTGAAAACATTCCAGATTCCACCTTAACATATATATTGCCACAAAATTTGTTGGTATCTTGTTTCTATCATTTCTTTAATATATAATTAATTAAATTGCAACATAACGTTTTATTTATATCTTTGCACATATATACACAATAAAAATAATTAATTTAAGAGTTTACTAATCTGTATTATTTCATTAATAGAGTGTGTTATATTGCCACATTTTCTTGGCATAATTCAATAAAAAAACAATTTGATAATCCTTCTTTTCGATAAACGTCTAAAATTTATGACAAATCTGTACAAATACGCATATAAATACAAAATACTATGGAAAAAAATTTTTAAGTATCAGTGCGATTGTAATTGCACATGTAATTCAGAACGTTCGAACGTTCGAAAGTATCGTGCCATGTAAGCGGTCAAAAACGCCTTTCAGCGTTTCAGCCGCTGCACTTTCTCCGGCGACCCTAAAAGCTCCAACGACGCTCATTGAAACAAAAGTGCAACAACCTCGACTTAACTCCAGCGAGACAGTTTTATACATATCTATGTCGAGCAGCAGAGATAAATTGATATTGTTATTTTCGCATTATAATTACGATAAATAAGATCTCAAGAAATCATATTGTTATCTTAAAAAATTGAACTATATATTTACAAATAGTAAAGATAATTGTAGTTCAAACGTAAACGTTACAATGTGCAAAATTACGAAAAGTTATATGTCTCGGCGTATTTCGCGATTGCTATAATTAGAAACTCCGCAACATTTATTGTTACGGTTTCATACAACACCTCGCTTTCGCAAAGAATCTTGCAGTCGCACTATGAGTCATTTCGATCCACGTAACTGTAAGAGAAACTTAGGTATTGTGAAAAATTATAATAAAAATTTCGCTGAAAAATGGAGTATAAATGTTCATTGCGATATACATATACATTCATGTATAAAATAAAAGCTGTGTACACGCCTCTACCGATGTTACATCTATGTATAAATGTACAGACGCGAAATGTATAAACAAACCTGATTCAATTAATTCGCTTAACGACTTAACGAAAGTTTAAGTACAAAGTATTCGACAGTCGCAGGAATGCTTGAATACGCTTCCAGCCCGGCAATCATCTGAGAATAACGTTGTCAAAGTTAAGGTCCCTATTCTCACGTTGAACGCCAGATTTTTTGAACGGATTCCACGGAAGCCTCCTGACTACGTGCGCCGTAGTGACAGATCCCGCCGGGCTCGGCTGACCGGAAGACACCCCAGAAGAGCTGCTCGCCGAAACGCTGCCCTTATCGTGGTGATTGTTGGGTCTTCCTGGTTTCTAAAATAATTATTCCTACTTTCATATTTTCACGTTCATTCAAATGATTCATTTAAATGATCAAAAATGTTTCAATTCTCATTATTGTTTCTATTAAAGAGTATAAAACAAATAAGAGAATAAATTGAGAAGCCCATTGTTAAAATCTGAATAGCATCGTTGCGGATATTTTTTAAATATTCTGTTCTTGTTGATTAAAATATTGCATTATAATTTCATATTTCTTTATTTGCATGATATCAGTTGTGGAGTTTATCGTTTACCTTTAAATAATTCCTGTCCATTGGTGTGACTAATTTCAAATTTATAAAGTCCCCACATTGCTTTATCATCCGCACGACTTCCTCGTGAGTCGACCACTTGACGTCTTCGTCGTCTATGCCGACTATGAAGTCGCCCTCCTTCATCCCGCCTACCTAAAATGGAAAAAAAATTCGTTTGTCATTATTTCTGTCATGATTAACGATACAAATAAAAAAAATAAAGCTTAACGCAAAGACACGTTAGAATGAATATATTAGAATAGACACAATCAATAGAATTATTAATAAATATGCGTTTACATCAGCCAGTGAATTGTGATCAACGGCGGCTATTATCACAGGAGCGTCGCCGCGTACGCTAAATCCAAAACCTTCGCCATCAGGACCTCTTTGAAGATGCACCAATCGCGGTGCGGTCCAATGTCGTTTGGCCGAAAATATTGCTACAGGACCCAGTGATCTAAATAAATCATTCACTCCATGCTGGCTAAAATCCGGATGAGTAATGCTTAATTGGAATTTCGTGGACGCTATATTTGCAAACAGAAAAATAAAAAAACTCATTTTAAAATTATCTTTTGAGATTAATTTTACTTTCATCGCAATGTAGGAGACAAAATTAAATATCATTGATTAATGCATTTTTTTTCATCATGTCATACCGATAATATCTGGTGGATCCAACAATTCTCGAAAATCATCGTCGTTGCCGAATTTATTGTAGCAATCGAGCGTTGCTTCTTGTGCTTTCTTCAAAACTCTTCCCAGAGCTTTTTTACCTTTTAGATCGCGGCACATTCTCTGCAATCGTTGACTCTCGTCGTGCAAAACAAGAGCTTCTCTCAGGTGCGCCTTGCCTGCAACGAGAAATTTTAAATCTGTTTATATATATAATTCATTTTCAATTCAATTATTCTTTATGGTTTTAATTTATTTTAAATTGGTAAACAAAAGAAACATTTAAAGACATAAATCACACTATTGAGAATAACCTTGAATATATATAATAATTGATAATTAAATAAATCATTTCATAATATATTCTTAAAAATATAAATACAAATTAATCATTTTATATAAACATACCTAATGATTTCCTTTCGTTATCGTCTCTAGGGACCGTCGTGTCCAATTGAGTTTTTCCGTCACTTTTCTGGATATGTTCTAACGTGAGCTTCGTTTCCATGCGAAATTCAACGATCGGTCTGTCCAGCAGACCAACCGCGAGGTGCTTGTGAGCAAGGGCAAGGTGGTGCTCGCGCTTCACCAGTATCAACGAAATCCAAGTCTCCGGGACGTAGTCACGAACTGGCTCGCGCGATATCAATCCATGAACGTCGTTATATATCGCCGCAACCTAAATTAAATATTTTTTATGATTCACATTCATACATATTGATGATTACGAGATATCATAGGAAAGAGGTATTTTACCTGAGCAGCCTCTTGAGCAAGATCCAAGCAAACGTCGATATTCCTTCCATCCCTTGACTGAAGCTCTAGTTTTTCGAAGAGACATTCTCTTGCCTGAGCCTATGGTAAAATATTTGTAAAGTAGTAGAATACTTTATTAGCTTTAGCAAGCTTTTACGCTTTAGAATCTTATATCATAATATTTGGTAGGTTAAAACTTTAGAATGTACATTTTCTGTACTGTAATGCATTGAAATCTTATATTTTAAGCAAAGAAATGGTCTAAAATTCTATAACATAAAATTTCAATGCATATCAATGTATCTTCATAGAAAAGTTCTAACTAAATAATAATAATATGATATAAGATTCCAATGTTAAAATATTATGTTCTAATATAATTCAAAGCAGTAATTAAATATTGAAATTTATGGATATTGCAATAATCAACAGCGACATTTTATAATATAAATATGCATTAGTATAATCGCTGTAAATAAAAGTAAACTTTCATATTTAAATTCTAATGCATGTTTAGATTAAATTTATCTGCCAAAATGAGTCTAATTAACAATTGATAATAATAGTTATGACATAAGTCGAAAAAGTTCGATTCTAAATAAACACAAAAAAGCAAACGAGACAAAAGCGAAAATTTACAAGCATCAGCTGCACGAGCATCTCCAGCATATACGGGCCAAGATCCATGCTTGGCGCGTTTGTGAAGTTCTCGTGGATGTATCGAAAAGTGCCGGCCGCTCTGAGGAAAGCGTCGACAGCTTGGTCGAGTCCTCGAGTGGTCATACGATCCTGCTTGGCGGCCAATTGTGTGTAAAGTGCGCCGGCATTGAAAAGAATCGAGGCTTTCTCAAAGGCGACTGTTCGTTGGCAGCTTGGCACCCCCGTCAATGAATCGAACCATTCGAAATAGATGCCAAGACTTCTATCAGGTGGAAAGAAACGCCTTTCTATAAAGTAGAGCTGATTGTAATAACGTAGGAGCAACGCGATGCCCGCTGAATCTCTAGTCGGTGTCCTGGTAGCCTGTGAATTAAAATCATTTAAGATATTTTTATCCTTATATTTATAATTTACTTATTTTATTTCTTCTAACACTATTTCTTTAGTTTTCTAAAATAAAATATTCAAGGTACTAAAAATTATTATATTATACTGTAAACTGTTTTCTTATTAAATATCTTTTGTCCTTGGTCAAAAGTGTACAACAGTTTTTATTGGATAACTGCGCCTTCGACTATTTCAACGCTGGTAAAAACTAAATTTTAAAAAGACAAAGTCGCATTTTAATTAATTTCTAATTAAATGCGCTTTATTCTTTAAAATTTTAATTTTATGCCACTTTTAAGAAATTAATAATACATTATTTCTCGAAAATTCTACAGACAACTGTTGAACAATCTCTACGTTTCAATCAAGAGTTTTTAAATTATTTGTAAGAAAGATAAGAAATTTTTTTTTTTTTTCAAATTTGACAAAAATTATTATTATAGGAAAAAAAGTATGCAGTATTGTATACCTGTCTAGTTTCCATCAGATCAGCTATAGCTTCTTCATAGTTTTCACCGTCCTCACTATAGTGCTCCAAGATAAAGTCCTACAAAAGAAAAGATCGTTTATGCGGGACAATCGATGATTCACAGCAGGTGCCCGTAACATGAAGCCGCGGCACGTGACTGGCAATGTTAAATCGATATCTTTCTAGCAACACGACTCTCTAACAATGAGACTTTTCTGGTCAATGTGTGTCTACGCATTTCTCCTCGAGATAATCAAGTGACATTTTTCTTTGCAATTCTTGTTAAAAACTGACGCGGGACAAAAATGGTGAAGATCACGTTCGAATTATTACGAAAGCGCTCGGAGCACAACGAGAGCGAAATATCGACGTTGGAGGAGATAGCCTTGCATCAAGAGAATATTGATAAAATCGAGTTGTTAGACAGGCAGTGCAGGAATCTCAAGATCCTTTTGTTGCAGCACAATCTCATATCGAAGATAGAGAATCTCAATATGCTGAAGAGACTGGAATACTTGAACTTGAGCCTTAATAACATCGAGGTTATCGAAAACCTGGAGGGCTTGGAGAGCTTGAAAAAGTTGGATCTCACCATCAACTTCATCGGAAATTTACAAAGTATAAAAAGTCTCAGGTATTTTCCTTCGTAAATAATTTATCGCTAGTATCTTATTAAAATACATTAATATTTTTGGAATGTTACTGATCATATTATCAACATTATTTATAAATTTACAGTGCTCGCTATTTGAATGTTTATTCTGAAAATAGTAGATGTGTTTCAAATATTTACATATTGTCGTTTCAAGTTTTATCGTTGACGCATCTACCAAATGAGCTTCGTAATTTGTTGTTCTCGTAATCATAATTATCTGCATATTTTGTAACATACGTTATACACGCGCTTCCGCATTAAATCAACATCGTGCACTCACTACTGTTTTTATGTATTTGATATTTGACGTTTTTACATATTTTATATCATAAAATAAAAAATAAATAATCTACTAAATAATTTGTGCACAGTTTATCAACGAAAAATGTTGAAGATTGAACGTCAGTTATTCAATTCAATATTATTTTGAATTTGAGAATCCCAAATTATATTCCTGTTTCGTGCAGGTGCAACGAGAACTTGGAGCAACTGATTCTAATGGGAAATCCGTGCGCGGATTATGAATACTACAGGCAATACGTCGTGGCAACTCTGCCGCAATTGCGAGAGCTCGACATGCAAGACATTGAAAGATCAGAGCGTATCAAAGCGTTGCAGATCTACGCGCGAGCGCAGGACGATGTTATCGAGAGTTATCGACGCTACGAGAAAACCAGAGTAGTCCAACGGGCTCGTCGCAAGGCTGCTCTCGAAACAACAGAAACAAGTGAGATGGTAAATTCTTCTTGACAATGTGTGCGTGATAGTGCTGTGTCTGTAATTCAGTCCGTGAGCAAGAATGCATTTACCACGTAATAACCGGTAATTACCCAGTAATTACTCGATAAGTATCTAGAAATCCAGTAATTTTTAAAATATTACAAAGAACATCTCTTTTAAATTACGCTTAATTCTTAAATTGCGTTGAACAAGGTCGTAAATTAGCACCTAATTTAAATGGTAAAGGAATTTGAAATGTTCAGGAAACTTTGGAATGCTTCTTTCGTTAGCATACATACATTTGTATCAACATTTTTCAAACAGTCCGCAGTCTGCGAAGTACGCAGTTACGTCGCGGGCTCATTTATGCATGAAAAATGCAAATAAGAGCGCATAATGTCTTCTTTAGAATACTGCAGAGGAAAAACAGGCACGGAATACAATAAACGAGCGAAGCGAGAACGCAAGAGCGCAGCAGGATGACGAATCGGAGGACGAGCGTTTCTGGAAACAGCCTAGTTATCACACACCGGAAGATAGAGTCGCCATTGCCGAACGACTGTTGAACAAACAAGAGAAAAGAAATCGCTCGAATACGAATGATCGTCCGAAACCCGTGTTGAAGTTGTTCGCTCCAAACGGAAGACCTTACAATATTAATCAAGCGAAGGTGGCGTTCAAGCTAAACGACGAAGACGATCCCGATTTCGTCGTTCTCGATGTCTCTGTTTACAGGTACGACTGTAGCTTCGCTAGTTTGCAGATTGCAAAAATTTATCAAACGTTCATTCCACGCTTGTTTCTCGAATTCGTAGGCACTTAGATACCTCTTATATCAACGTCGACGTGAACCCGACTTACGTGCGAGTTACCATAAAAGGAAAGATCCTGCAGTTAACCCTGCCTTGCGAAGTATCGGTTGATCGGAGCGATGTCCGGCGGAACACAACCACCGGAAATTTAGTGATCAATATGGCCCGCTTGGCGCCGTGTACGGCGATCGTAAAAAAGGATGAATCAGCATCGAAGAGAAAGGAGAAATGCAATAAGCGGGAAACAAAGGTGATCACAGTTCGGCCACCGGTGATCTCCCGACGAGCCCTCCTCGAGATCGGTCCACCATCGGATTTTCACGATTTTTTGAGAATAACTGAAGATCCCGCGGAACGAGTTCGGAAGATCAGAGAGAAAGATTTCGAAAATTTCCAAGACAATCCGGATGTACCGCCTCTCGAATAAACGGATATACGACGTAATTATTGCAGCGAACAAAGCACCAAGATCATGAGAATGCAGATCTTAAAAATTCGTTATATTGATTCGAGGCTCACCTTGAACGGATCCCGAAAATCGATGTCTTTGGTCTCCTTCAATCCTAATGGTATCATCGGCATAACGGGCTCTTCGCTGAAAGAAAATACCGTTCGATGCAATATACCGTACGCTTTCGCAATAATACACATACATTATCAGCAAAGTTCATAATTCTCGCTGAACTTACCCATCGACATTTTGATACAGCTCCACCGAGCTGTTCAACTCGGCGAGCTGTTCCTTGAGCAGCTGCAGATTCGAATTGACGAAGCTCAGCTCTAAGGCAACGGTTTCCTTCAGTTTTCTGTTCGTCGTCGCTCTGTAACAATGTTAATGGAAATTAGTACAATCGCAAATATCTTGGAGAGAGTTTTATCTGTGCAGCAAAGTTTTATTAACTTTTACATTTGATTGCGTCTGTTATTTAGAATTTTCAGTTTGCGAATAAATCACACAGAACTGAATAAAAATAATTAATTCGATATAATCATGTCGCCGCGCGATATTGATGCAACAGTTATCTGACGCGTAAAGTTTAAAAATATATACACAATATGAACACTTACTTGAAGAGATTTTCCGCGCCCGCTCGTAGCCGCAACTCCTTGTTGATCTCTTGATTGAGCTTGCTACGCTTGTTCTGCAGCTTTCCTCTGCAGGTCGCTACCCTCGGATCCGAACCCTGCGAACCATGAAACGCATAGTTAGCGATGCCTCCGACGCACCGTGTATGGCCCGTAATCGCATAATCCGCAAGGATTGCCGTAACGATAAAGACCAGTTCCGCTAACCACGTTAATCAACTAGCTCCGACCGGTGATCATCATCTATCTTCTTTTCAGATCATAGTTCAAGCCATAAAACAGGTGGAAACAAGGCGATAAAACGGTTTTTATTTTTCTTATCTATATTAACTCTTGTGACACGTGTTCCACACAATTTTTTGAAAAGCTTTCCTTCTCTAATTATTTAATTTCTCATTATTGAACACAATTCACAATGATAATCATTCATAATTATAACTAGAACAACATTTGATTGAGATGTTACTTAAAACACTGCAGAAATATGTCATATGAAAATTAATGAAAGTTACAAAAATAGATTACACGTTACTAGTGTTTGCTTCTTAAAATATAAACGAGAGAAGCATCTGATAAATATAATGCTTTCTAAAGGTGTCAAAATCCTAAGTGCGCCATTGTACGGAGCGGAAGAAAAATGATGCTACGGTTTCATCACCGTTAATACGCGTAAAGATTACGCGTCGGAGGAAGCCGCCGCGTCGACCTCGAAAACGCCGCGTGTGCAGCCAACTGTCAAGTTCGACTTCCTTTGCTCCTTACCCCGAACCGAAAGCATCTCCTCATGATAGCATCCGGCGTGGCGGTTTTCGCGTTTCGCGCACTCCGCGCCGTGCCACCGCCGTCCTTTCTTCTGTCGATCGCCTTTCTTGCGTCCTTCTCACTCTTCTCGCTCGGAACGACCATCTTCGCGTCCGAGGATGCGATCGCACGATCCTTCGGTAACGGGCAATAGTGCACCCACTTCAACATGATCGCGAATGCATCGACAGTGATCTCGAGCGTATCATCGGAACTGAGTCTGTTCTCCGGTGCCGGCGGAGATGAAATTTTCTAGCGGCCGAGCATTCTCCCCTTCTTTTATATTGTCCGATAATGAGATAAATGAGGTCCGGTAAATTGGACACGGTACTGATTTATAAATTATAATGCTCTAATTATATATATAGAGCCGCAATTAGAAATTTTTTTTCTGATTCGCGCACAGATTAGATCTCAACGCTTCACTGTACTGTTTTGTAACATTTACATCACACGTTTAAAATTGAATTTTTTTACAAATTTTTTTTAATTTAACGCTATTTTTTTGTAAAAAGTTTAAAGCAAAGCTTTGTTATTTTTTACTTTGGTTATTGAAGAGGAGGAACAATATTCATGGATTGAGAAATGCTAATATAGATGTAATTGATTGACAAGATATCATTTTAAACTTAATGCCAAGTTGACATTATTATAATAGAACTTTTAATAAAGCTTTAATTTTTAACATAATTTCTTCTTCAATTAATAAAACTTTAAGAAACGGTCAACTAAAATAATATCCAATAAATTGTTATCAAAACAAATTTATTAGTAAATTCAATTGCTCATCAATAAATTCCATTTAATTCGTTCTTAATTTAATAAAAAGGAAAAGAGAAAAATATCAGTTCTAAAATTCCTTCCAGGAATACAGTGTATCCGCGAGAAATACTATTTCTCCGAATCCATAACTAAACCTGTATTTATCATGTCGCAGAATTTAATCGTTATATAAAAGTTGGTCATAAAAATCTTTACGTAATTTACACGCGACGTAAGAAGCAGGCAAATGCCTATTTACAAGTTTTAGATAGACAAACTTTCGGAAATACAAATAGATCTATAATTAGTCGGTTTCCTGGATACACAGGAAATTACAGAACTGATATTTTTCTCTTTTTCTTTTTCTTAAATTGACGTGTTCGTTGCAAAACATCCTACTTTTTAAAATTTGTTTTAAATTAGTTAACAATTAAAAGAAAAAGATGAAATTATAATAACATCCACTTGAATATGTACTTGTTTTCACTGCAAAAATGTAATAATTTTAATTTAATAAAAATTTATAATATTAAAAACACAAATTATGCAAAATTGCAATAAACGCAAACAACTCGCGAGCGATATGGCACGGCTAACGGTGCTCGATGATTTAGCCGTGCCTTATCATCCCAAACAAAACTCCATTTTTGAAGAACCATTGTGCAGTAATGCGACTCGCGTTCTCAGCCGAATTTCCGCGAGGCGAAGGTATCAAGTAGATTAATGCAACTCGAATCGCGTTTTATCAGAAACGTGGGATTATATTTAGCTAAAAAAAATAACTTTAAATGTTTACGAAAATCCGATTTGCTAATTCGGCACAATGAAATATTTATTGCTAAAAATCAACAATCACAAAAAAATAATAAACGTAAATAAATTAAGAGAATTAACTTGAAACTATTTATCAGATTATAGCGCTTCTATGTTGCTCTAATTCAATAGTGAAAAATCGCAAATATTGATATAAAATGGGGGCCATAGATAAAATTATTGCCTTTGATTAAAAATTGAAAATTCTTCTAAAGTTAAAAAAGATAAGCGCGAATCGAAACTCTTCTAAATCTGATGTTATGAAATGATATTATGAAATAAATTTATGTATCAAAAAATATAATAAGAATATTTAATGCGGAGAGTCTTAAATGCTCCAAGATCATATATGCTTCTTATATTCATGTTTTCAATTACGGAAATAGTCAGATATACGTCGTCAATATTAGTAAAAGGTAACAATTCTCGCCGTAAAAACAAAGATAGAGAAAAAAAGAAAAAGATGGAGGCTTATAAAGTTTTAGCGGTTAGCTTTAGACGTAACGGCGGAGTAGGCGTTCACGTTACCGTAATTCCGTTCCACTCTACTTAATAAGCCATCTCACTAATGCGATAAGCGCGATTCAAAGGTAACGATGAGTTATCCGTAAATGTCGCTCGAACGAGTCGATATAAAATCTGAAAAGCGCGTTCTCCTGCACAATCCATTACTCTTGATTAACAGTTTCCTGTTACGACGAATTTTGTGCAACGCCGAATTACGATGTCATTACAACATTTCATAACGTCGCGCACGACCGAACGGACGAATCGTCGGATTATGCAGATTCTTCCTTATATAATCATCATTGTTTGCGCCGCAACGCTCGCGTAAAAATTTATTTTTAGCTCATGCACAGAGATACATGAAGATATTGTTTGTACAATCTTTTATAATTTTCATTTTAAGCGCAGATAAAACGAGAAATTGTCTAATAATACTATGAATTTCTCTTTTTTAATTCCTTCCAATTCGGATGATAAAAACTTCGGATGATAAAAACTAATATTTAAAAACGCGCCTAAGCGCGCATCTCTTTAGTGAGAACAGATTTCTTAAATTTCGTTTCTCATATACAGAGATCTTGACCAGTTCGTGAGCCGACTTTTTCTTCATGACTATGGCATTTTATTCAGGAGGGCAACGATATAGATAATACTTGGCGAGAAAAACATTAACGTGTAAATAGGATACACAAGAGCTAACTCGGTCAACTAGAAGTTACGATCAGCGTTTCTCGTTCCACAGGAAATTGTAGCATCGAGTACCTCCGTAACATAAATATCGGTGGCTAGAGAACGTCGAAGTGCTGTAACACACCTAACACGCCCATCGTTGGTGTCCCACTGATTATGCACTCTTTTTCTGAATATCGATATGGAAATCATTGCTTTCTTTCATGTTTAATATACTGAACAAAATTATATGTTTAATGTGTATACTAAATAAAATTAATCACTTTTAAATAATTTGATAATCATAAAATATAATTTTACGATACTAGAAATTATGTAAGAAATTTCTAAAGAAATCAACAGGTAAACCAAATTTTGTACTAATCACAAAAATTTTATGGTTATTAAATCAGATTGATCTTCCTTTTTTACATTACATTTATAATTTGATCCATTATATCGATCATTTATATCGAATTATATTAATGTATGTTTCGCTACATTTTTTTAATGATCCATGCTACGTACAGTACGCGCAAACCTTCGAGCAAAAATTCAACTATCTTATGAATTATATGTCAATCAAGAATATTTAATGATCCTTAAAGAACTATGTCACAAATTCTCGTCGAGAAAGAATCAACTATAATTCGCCGAACAGTCATCGCAATTAAGAGGAAGCGCGCGGAACACCGAGCATGCCACAATATGATGCGTACGCGACGTTAACGACTCCGCCGGATGTTATCGCACGCTAAATCTACCGTAACTCGCGCGTTATTAAACCTCGCGGCCCAGTAGCCGGCCGGCCGGCCGGCTGGTCGCATAACTGTTTGCCGTTTCAGGCGAATCGAAGACGAGGTCGATCGGAATCGTTATCGGTGAGCTAAATCGACATTGAGCATCCGTGCGTAAAAAGCAGCAATTCAATCGTGATATAACTGAACACTGATTCTGCGGCTGGAGGTTTGCACGCGTACCGCACGCGGAATATTCAATTAAATTTGGAGGTCCACGCGTGCACTGTACGTTGAATATCGAATGAAATTATCACCATAATACAATGATAATGAGTGCCGTATGTTTCTATTTGGTTTGGTTGCTTGTATTGCATATGAGATGATTTAGATATTTCACACGTACGCTATTGTTGTTTACAGATAACACGCCTGCAATATCCACACATAATTCAAATGTAAAAGTCATAAAAAAGATAAATTATAAAATAAAATATTTGAAAGATTAAAGAATGCATATTAAATTTATACATTCAAGCTCTTTATCGCATCCTTGAATAATACGGCACACATTTATGATGACAGGCTTATTACAACTGAATAGTTTAGATATGGTAATGTAGTAAGTAGAACAATAATAGCTCTGAGTAAAGTAAAATTACTATTTTATGTGTAATTTAATGTATAGATGATTGATAGTGCATAAAAATCATCAATGTTATGTAATATGCACATATTATGTTGGAAAAAGAGTGCTTGAACCTTTGTAATTTCCTAAACTGTAACTCATTCCTTCAAAACAATGGCCGCGTGACTTAATTTATTATTGCATAACACTGCCCACACGTTCGGTGTGGCCACGGTGTGTAGGCCACGGCGCGTAGGCATTCAACGTTCCTAATTCAGCGTTTGATTTATGTGACCTCGATAAGCGACCTTGTCTTGCGAATTTTGGAAAGACGAAAGACGAGTGTAGATTTAATTTAACTATTATTTTATACGCAATTACTTCTTTTTGTATATTTAATGCGCATTACGCATCTATCGATCTTCGCGGATAAATGGTGTCACATTTGTACGGCGATAATTTTGCAGCGAATCGTTGAAGAGATTATTGAAAAAGTTTTACCACAGAAAAAAATACTTTCAAATTTGTAAATTACGATACATTATTATCATTATCTTCTGCGTCGACAGTCACGTCCGAACGGCATCTCTCTCACGGTATTTACGCTTAACTACCGTCATTTTTAACGGAACTGCACGGAAATTTAACGTAACGTTTTCAGCAGTTGCCGAACACATCTGTCGCGGGGAAAAAAAATATGTTTGAAAATTGCAAATTAGAATATTATTGTTACCCAAGGCAGTCGTCGATCAAACACGAAATTTACACTTGATCATGATGATTTTTAATGGAATTTAACCGATCAATCGATCTTTTCTTTCACCCGTGCAACGTCGACTCGTGGCCGGCCACCGTCGTATCTCCCCGGCGACTAATCGTGAGAGGAGAGGTCGCCGGAATATGGGTCCTGTGGACTCCGGCACTCGGTGAAAGGAGAGAAACTCCGTAAATAATATAGTGGGGATGGATATACAACGATGGCTTTTTTCTTCTCTGTCTCCTCGCGATTCTTGTACATACACACGTACATATGCACGATACCGATGAAAAAAAAAAAACACACACGCCCGTAAAAGCGGCTCCGCGAAGCGTTGATAGGTGACAAGGCTCTTCTCAATCGCTATACAGACTTGTACACATAGTTATTCAGCCGCGATATCTCGCCGCACGGGGTTTCCACGCGGTCGATGGCCCGCATTCCCATCATCCATTTAGCGTTAATGCGACTTTATCAAGTTTATTTTTAAACAAACGTGTTTCTTTCCGGCTCGACCGAACACGTCAAGCTCGTATGAGAACTGCTTATTCAAAAAATCAGATTTGAAGAAACATGTGTATTTGGCTTACTGCTGAGAACAAATCATGTGTAGAGTATTACACATACATATACAATGCATACAAAAAATTTAGTGAGATAAAAACTGTTCTCCAACGTGATTTATACGCTAACGGTATTATTAATTGGTGTTAATTGATGTATAATCTTCAAAATAGAAAATCTTTCTCACATAAAAAATTCTAAACCGGTACTGAAACCTCGAAACGGCTTCATCACATAAGAAGTTAAAATATTTCAATAGATAAATAAACGGCAGCTTTATCATTAAATATTATCTTAATGATAATATTGATAATAAAATAATTTGATAACAAACATTATCAAAAAATTTATAAAAACGTAGTATTAGAGAATTGTATATAAAAATTATAATATTACAACTGTTGATACGAGAAGTAACTTTATTGCTTTTAATTCCTTCTAATACTTGGAGTAATTTTATTATTCTCATGACAGTGGCAAAGGAGGATCAAATAAAATCAGTAATGTCAGACATGCTGACAGGAAGAGAGGACACTCCGAAGGAAGCAAACATTGCTAGTGGAATCCTTATGGTCCAGATACTTGGAGTGCAAGGAGATATCGGAACGGCCACGAGAAGGATAACGGTATCTGCCACGAATGATCCCCACCCTCTCGAATGCCATAGACGTAGTCGAACGGGCCCAGAAGAAGATAAACGGGAAATAAGATACATTCACATTTTTCGCGGCCTCGTAACACGCACCTGTCGCCAACAACATCGCAGACCGCAGCGAGAAACGAGCGATTATAAATCATAACTTTGAAATTTATATCTCACTAGCATCTCATTTCGTCTCTTCATTCTCAATACAGTCGCATAATTATGTAAAATGCATACATTAATAATCAGATTATCATTAAAGAATAATAATAATAAATTTCTGTGAAAATATTACATGAATAATCATAATGTAAAACAGTGTATTCATAAAATCGCGTTAAGATCGTTCAAAAATGAACGATCGTATAAACAATACTTATTTTGTACAATTTCGATAATACACATAATATAATAATAATAACAATATGTATTTTTATCATTAGAAACGATAGATTTCAATGTTCTAATTATAGCATGTTATAAGAAAATCAATTTATGTAGAATTTTAATACTGTAAGAGAAAGTAGAAGGCAATCAAGCGTTATGTACCATAAAATTCTGGAATTTCCCTCAAACTCGCGATTAGCGTAATACTACAAATAGAGTCAAGATTCTATAGTAGTACAGTTTTCTCCCGCTGCATGCTTCTGAACATATAACTACTTTTACCACAGATATGGCGGGAATGTCTAATTGTGCACGCGTTTCTGATTGGGACCTACTTTCCTCTTCCGGTAATAAGATCACGATTCGTTCGCCGGGCAAAGTTGCCAAGGACACTCATTCATTTAGAAATCCTAGGTCATGTTTATTAAAATATTATCGCGATTTAATCCAATTTTTCGACAAAATAGATTGTCGAAGTCTTTGATCTTTTTTATCAGAAATATAAATCTTTGAGGCACAGTACGGTAAGCAATTGAACATCTGCATCTGGCAATTATCGTGCTTGCTGTCAAAGTTACGTCTTCATTATTCCTAGTGACTAGACGTCCTGGTTTTCGAGGACATGTCATTTTTCCTGAAATGCCCCCGCACGAGTCTCAATTTTACATTCATAATATTTCAAAAATTATACTCTTTTATCTTACTCAATTTATTATTTTGTCTCATTAAAATTTCAAAATTCTAAAGCAACTATTAATAATGTTTCTACCGTTCTGCATCGTTGTGATTTGAGATTTATAAATAAAACATGAGATGCACGACTAACAAATAGCACATAAGAATATCAATTAGCGAATGTGATAAAATAATTCTGATAACAAAAAGTAAATTGTAACGTATCGCAAAAATATAATTTTCTTCCCGATCGGTTAACATATAAAGAAGTATAATCGTGTTGTTCCCAGGAAAATAGCCGAGCGAAAAGATATGAAAAACATCTTCACAATCTATAGTGACCACGTAGGAATAATGAGATGCTTGCTTGTCCATTTCTCTAATCTGCCAGCAAGGGCGTCGCCCTTCGTGCTCGTCTCAACGTGGCGTAACAGACGCCGATACCGAGCACGCAGCAGGAAACGCAACCAAGTACATCCAATGAGCGCCGCGTCGCTGCTCCGCGTCGAGGCGTTTCACGCGCATTTTTAGTCGGTCGATGACTCCGAAGTTGTATTAAACACCGGCTACGTTGTAATTGAAATTACGTAGTATCGGAGCTGAAAATGCCCGGCTGGTTGCGCGCAGTGTACGAAGTCTCGCTACCTCGACGAATGTCGTGATCACGGTAGAAAGAATACAAGGTATGTTAATATGCGCAATGACGATATTGACGGACGGAGGACCTGTCCGTCTCGCGGCTTCACTGATGAGCCGGTTGACAGCACTTATTATCACTCGTTATTTATAACAATTTGCTGATAGTATTTACTAATAAAATAATAATGAACTTTTAAAGAAATAAATAGTTTATAATGATTAATATTATAATATGTGAATATAGAAATTTATAGGACAACTTTTGCAATCGTTAATAATCGAGAGATTCGAATAATCATTGAGATCACTTATTAATCAATAAATATCTATAAATTAAATCTTTAAATCTCAAAATAATAAATATAAAAATAAGTCAATTGATCGGGTTTTCGAGTGGCTTAAGAATTTACGAGCGTAAAAGAGGTGAAAAGGAGAAAGAGATTTATGGATTGTGTCGCGGGGGGGTGCAATCGTTTCGCTTTACACCTCGATCTAATTAGAAACGGCATGTCTCAGAGCTTCAAGGCTGTCGCGTCCTTCGTGATCATTGCACGCTCGACATATTACCACACGAGAAGCCCCGCGCTCGGCGGCCAAGGGAGAAAGGCGATGTATGGCGAAAGAGTGTATGTGCGTGTGTATAGTGTTCGGGAAATTGTATTGAGGATGCACCGAGCGCACATTTAACCTGCCCGTGGTAAAGGTTCGGTCTAGTAGATTCAGTATGTTCCGCAACATGCCCTAATTCGAAGCATTGTTACTCGTATAATTTGATATACACGCATTCGTAAATAAAGAAATTAATTTATACGAGTCAGCTGATTACGACAATAAAGGTTTGAACCAAATTGAAACATTTATTTCACATTGTCTTACTATTATATTTTAAATAAAGAGAATGTTCTAAAGCTATTGAACGTCACAAGCTTAAGATAAGCTTAAATGTACTGTATAAATTCAGGTAATCTATATTTTTATTTAAAAAAAATTTTTTTTTAATAATTTGTAAATGTGCATGAGTAAAAATAAGTCTCTCAATTTTGAATTGATTATCGCAAAATCTCAAGATATTTTGTAGGCGTTTGCTTTGCTTTGTTAGAAAAAAAAAACTTCATTCTGCTTTCTCTTAAGATACACAGTAATTAATGTTCTCGCAAATAATTAAATTAGTAAAAAACTTATAAGAATTTTAATTTGCAAAGTTATAAATTTCTGATTTTTGGAATAAAAAGAATTTTTTCATTAATTTCTATTTTACTTTATTTCCATCGATATATATTTTAAAATCTCACAATAACCTATCAAAAACTTCAAGAGACAAATTTTTTACCAAGTTGCTAATTAGGTGTTTAATTGTACAGAAATTCATTTCTTTCGTATTAATTTAACCATTTTTTATAAATTAAATAAAAAAATGTCTTAAATTTTCGATACACTTTTTAGACGTCTTTTGGCCTTATGTTGTTTGAAGAATGTCTCTAAACTTGTCAAGACTTCGCAAATTAACGATGTCGCGAATCCCAATGTTAGAAAGTTTACGCAACAATGATTTACCTGAAGTTTTATGTCCGGAAGGATCAACATCGTTCTCGCGTCCGTTCGCCAGGGCGAACCGCGAATATCCGAGTTCACTATTCGATCCGTGTCCTTGCCTTCTCCAGTCCGTGTCTTCGTGCACGTTTTCGCGTACCCCCTCGGGCTAATATAAGATTGTCTCTTCGTCGTCGTCGCCAGAATTCTCTGGAATGCCGCGGGGTTTCCGCGGAGTGCTCGCGGTCGCGTCGTTCGCACGGTCGACCGGAAGTGCGAGCGGCTCTTCTCAACCGAGTACCGATATTCGGTGAACACTTTGTCCGCAGAATATCCCGACAATTCGCGAACGATCGCTTTTGCAAAGAGCAAAAATCACGCACTGCTCAAACGATTATAATTGCGATATCCTGTAGACACGAAAGTGTTACCAAATAGAGAAAAGAGCAACGATGTTTCCTCTCACATAACGTGTAATAAAAACTGCAGAAGAACTCGCGCTGAAGGACGGATATGGAAAACTGATATCTTGTCACAAGCACAGGGTTTTGGAAATTTCAAAATTGTCAAAAGGATGACGTTTAAACTGTAGCGAAATTCGAAGCGCGTTGGGACTCGACAACGCGATCGACGCGATGGCGTACACAACTTCCCGATAGACGATTCATCAACGGCAACCTAGAAGCTCGGCTAGGATCGGCAGTAGTCGGTGTAGCTCGGCGAAAGGGAAAAAGAAAGGGTGAGCAGAAGATAGAGTAGGGATGGGCCCGGTCACGAGGATGAGCCTGCTATGTGGCCCATCACAGAGAAGACCGTCTGCGGTATAAAAGTGAGGGGGAAAACCG
Source organism: Linepithema humile (assembly GCF_040581485.1). Lineage (NCBI taxonomy): Eukaryota > Metazoa > Arthropoda > Insecta > Hymenoptera > Formicidae > Linepithema > Linepithema humile. Next base: position 20,395,864 of record NC_090132.1, on the reverse strand, counting down.
CATGCTTCTCCGCGAGAAATGGCAAATTTCTCAATGACGGAATCTTTCCAAATCTTTGACATCTTTCCGTCAAATTGAGGTCGATAATTGCATGTAAATATTGCACCACCAAAATTTCACAGGAAATGATACTAAACACACACACACATTTCATATTTTTGTAAATTTATATATAATAACTATTCCAAGAGATTTTATATTCACAATTGTGCTATTTTTATTTTTTTAATATAAAATAAGTCTGTTGTATTTTGCAATAATGAAATTGATAATTATATAAAACTATAGAACTGTAGATAAATAAAATGATAAAATTGTTAAAAACTTGGTGACAATTTATATCTAAAAGTCGTCTAAAATTCTTAAAAATTAAGTATCAATTTTACCAATAAAACACCGTGACATTGCGTTTACTTCATGATTGTAATCTTATTTCTAATTGAAAAACTTTTAATTTGTAGTTTTCTGTTATTAGAATATAAGTTATTAGAGAAGATTATATAAAGAAAATTGCCTTGAATGTGAACTGTAAAGTTTTGAAAGTCGCTCTTGGCAAACTCGCAAACGTATATATAACATTAAATTCGACAGAAAATTATAAACTCTTGGTAGCAATTGTCGATAATAAAATAAATTGTTACTGCAGCTGCCTTAGCATAATATTTAAAAAGTTTCATGTTTCTAGTCAAGTATATTTGTAGGCTTTTTATCGAAACTAATTGCCGAGAATTATACTCTCGACAACCTCAAATTAACGTTTTTGTGTCACTGGAGAATAATGTAATGCTACGTTCTTATAAAAAAAAAAAAATATACGATGATAGTGCTCTTTTCCAATTGCCGCCAATTCATCGCGGCACTAATCAGAGTTCTGATATAAAATAGACGCACATTACTCGCAGTATTAGCGCTACTTGTGATTGCAAATGTCATGTGAACGTGAACTATCTCTGAAATGCAACGAGATCCTCAAGCACGTTTAGACGAGCATGTGTGCGTGGTCGTCTTCAAAAGTATTTAAATATATAATTGAATTGAAGAGCCATTATTTCTCTTTCGCAATAGAGATAATAAATATTTGTTATTTATGCTAGTTATGCATTCAAACAAAGTGTTCCGTCCGTTTTCACGGCGAATGATTTATTGCCCATTACTTCGCATGTGTTATTCAAATAATACTCAGAACGCTTTGTGACCATTTCTGCTCTTAGGGAAGCACAACTTCGCAACCTCTTGCGTACTTGCGCGACCGCTGCGATAATCGAATCGAATGCGACAGATGGTTGTAAGACCTTTCTTCTGAGGTAGCTCTGTAAAAGTATTTGCACTTCGACATTCCACTCGCGAGACTAGATTGTCATCGTCTTTATGTACCACGAAAGGTTCGGGGACAAAGTAGCTTAGAGAGAGAGAGTTCTGTTTGTTAAATCAAATATAAGCCGCAAGAAGTATTAATATAATTTTTATCAATACAATCTCACTGGTAAATTTCATTTCTAATCACATTTTTCTTCCAATTTATTAGTTAAATTGTAATTTACTGAAAATATCTTATTGTAATGCGAGTTTAACTATTTTTGGCTTAAATTCGTTATGTGTTAGTGAACGACAATAGTAACAATCGAATTCTCATTTGTTTCCGGGGTTGGGCTTCCGATTACGACACGCCTTCGTGATTTGCGTGGAGATTATGTGAGTTTCCATCGCGCTAAAACGAATACAAAATTCGGAATGTGAAACGTAAAATCTGTGTGTTCCATTATGTTGCAAATCGAAAGTCACGAGATGGAAAGCCGACGTCGCCGCTGAGAGAACGGTGTTGAGAGAAAGGCGCTCGCGATGATTAGTTCTCCCAGATAGACACACAGGTGGACGCGGAACCAGCGACTTTTCTACTACTGATTAATCACCGGAATCACATTTCTATCCAATATTATCCAATAATATCATCACATGATATTATGTAATCATTCCTATATTGAAAAAAAAAAACGCAGTAATTTCTACTTCGGGAAACACGCGTCATCGAGCAATATTTACATAATCGATTACGAAAGAGCTGATCGATTTCTATCTGTCACACCTGTTAAAATGCATATTCGTGTACAAAAATCGGACGCGCCTTAAACGATTTGCATGCAGAAATATCACGCTCGACATCGAGATCGCATTACGATTTACGACGCTCTTCGTGATTATCGCGCTATTTTTTAGTATCAGCAGTTTCGCGTTATGGATTACGGCGCGATATGATGCGATACACGCAACGAATGCACGTGTTCAATTTTCCTTCTGTACGAGGCCATATTTATCGTCGATTTATTGCGAATAATTATGTTTTTCCTGATTATTAATGAAAATATTCAATAACAAGTTTTGAGCATAACAATTTTAATATAAACGATATTTATTATCGATCGAATCTCGCCTAATGTAGTTTTCATGTTGATTATAAAAGTTGATATAAGTGAAGTATTAATGTATCGCTAATAGTTTTTAAGTTCTATGTGATAAAAAGACAAATTTCCTCTGACAATGAGACGAACAAACGTAACCGAAGATTAAAAAAAACAAGCAACACTTTGTACAGCATAAAAATGCTTTTAGTTCAATTGTCGTAAAACTGTCATTCGCAAGAATTGTAACTACAATCATAAAATAATGTCCAACAAGCCCAAGTTCTCGATTCCAACTGCACACCGAGTGGAAAGTGGATCTTTTGTTGGCTTTGTGAAAATAACATTGTTTTCGAGGACCATCGAGTATGCAATAAAATCGAGGACCGCGGCAAAGTTAACAAGCGGCCACGATGAGTGGAGTCGTGTTTCGCGTTTAGAGGCACGAAAGCATTGCCGTGTGTCGCCGGCGCGTGCGATTACGCACAGTGCGACGTGACTCACGCAGCACCCATCGTTCATACGACACCGAGGAAGAAGGAAAACGCGAAGAAGCACCGTCTCCGTCGTTCGGGAGCACCGGAAGGACTGACAGCTGTCGCAGCGTGACTCACGCGAGCACACCGCTGGAATACGTTATTAAATCGCTCAATGGAGTGTCGCATGTCTTGCTTTCTATTGTGCGCAATGTAATCTCATAATAGCCAAAATAAATAGACTATGAGATCGCGAGAGTCGCAGAATATCATTATATAGAGTATAATTGCGAATGTTCGCGTATCTTGCGAATATGATAAAAAACTCGGAATCAACATTTCTAAAAATGCGTGTGTATGTGTGTGAATTGATATCATTCATTCTAATAATAATAATAATTTAAGTAATGCGTCAATTAATACGAATTTTTCATATATTTACAATAAAATAAGTAGAGAAGAAAGTAGGATGAAATAGTAGAAATAAAAGTAGGATAGACAAATAAATAATTATGATTGAAATATGTGATTTAATTAAATTAGATTAAATTTCCTGGTTCTATTTTACTTTTTCCTCCATTCAGTCTTTTAAGAAAGAAAGGGAAAAATAAACTACAAGAAATACGGCTGAAGACGACAGACTTTAGATTTGCGATCTTGCTCACGAGTCAGTCACTTGTTCAGGGGAAACACGTGCCAGCTCATCGATTCGTAATTGCCGTCGCGACGCGTCCCTTGCCCCATTGATGACTCGACGTCAAACGACATACGGCAGACGCCGAATAAGAAAGGACCTGCCCTAGCCAGCCTTCCTGTCTACACAATATCGACGTGCAGATTAAGATTACGATTAACCCTTTCGTTCTTCTAACTTATACATTTAATTTTATTCCAAGATAATTTTGTTAATAAAATTTTAATTTGTTAGATCTTTCTGTTTAGTTATAAAAAAGTTTTAATAAAGATGTAATTCTTTAAATAAATAAATAATTTTCGGACATCCAGTGAATAAAACTAAAACGAGAAATTGTTGCATAATACATATAGTTAGATAATTTAGTTGTAATAAATTTTAAAAAATAAAGATTTTTATTTTGATATTCACTCTTTATGATATAATTTTTGCAGGTGATATAAAAATTTTAAATCATCATCTTTCTGATAAAATAAAATACAGATAACATAAATAACAGATTATAAATTTCCGATTGCAATTGTTTGATAAGAAAGGATTCTTTTTCATGTATTTTTCTATTAGGGTTTAGACAAAAAATTCGAACATTTTGTTTGTCCAATCTATTCGAATAGCATTTATGGCAAAACAGAATTTATATACCACGGATTCTTCGGCATTTCGTTAATTTCGTAAGTTGCAGATGATTTTATGCGCACGTAGAATCTATTCGCGTATCGCAATGTGATTTCACAAGCGCTATTTATATTCTTTTGATAGAAAATTGGCATAAGCACATAGATATCTAAGCATTTCTCTTATACTCTTTCTCTCTATCACTGACATTAATAGATAACAAAACTTCTTAATAATATATAGCTTTAACAACAGGAATATTAAGACACTATAAAATAGTCTAGCATTTAGATAGGCAGATTCCAGAATTTAATTAACATACCGGTCCGATTACAGTAAACAGGAAAGCTAACAACGCCAGTAATAATTCTTAGTATATCTAAGAATGACCTGATTTAAAAACCTTCAAAAATACATATAAAATATTAATTAACAAATATAGCTGTTTATTTATTTAAATAATTTTAAAATTTTTAATTGTTTAATCAAATCACACGGTGTTTCTCTTGTGTACGATTGCATCGCAATATACGATTAAATAGCGAAAATGACTTGCAAGTGAATAAAAAAAATTAAGAGCGCGCTGTGTGAAGTAAATCGGTATTTGCTAAACTAATCCGAGAGAGAGAGATTGAAAAGGAAGAGAAAGAAAGACGGAGAACAGGTGTGCGTTACGCATCTCGCGGCTTCCGGTGCGGTAGACGAAGGTGCGGCGTGGTGCGGAGAACGGCATATGCGTTCGAGCATACGCCGTTGTCCGAGCTTACTCCCGTTTTCTCGATACGGATGAGCGGTGCGACGGACGTGACGCGGGATCATACAAATCGCGAAGGTATGTTCACTGTTGTGCTTGGTACGACCCGAGAACGCGACCTGCACGGCGTAGCGACGTAAAGGAGGCACGCGGCCGGCTTGCCGCCGACCTTGCGCACGTACTCCACTTTCGAACGAGGCTAACCGCGAGTTGATGAGCGTCGTACTAGATAAACAAATAATAAGATATTTTTCATAGGACCCTCCTACGTACTTTTGTCCTGTAACCGCATTCATTTTAAAGTTAACGCAGCCATGTTCTTTTTTCGACACTTCTGCTTGATACGTGTATGATACGAATACTGCATCATAAATTGTTGTCAATTAGAAATTCGTTCCGTGTACAGATTTAATTAAATAAAATGTAGAATTTTTCATACATATCAAACACTTACAAATGCCAAATTTTGCTCGCGAGATAAGACATTTGGAAAAATTTCTTGAATTTTTTCTCTAAAATTCTAATCTTTTCTAATTTGTGCATCCATATTTATCAGTGATACATATATTTATTTATTTGTTTAAGATTTATTAAAATTTATTTTATTGTGTTATATGATTAAATCTGTGTACGGAGCGTATTCTTGACTCATTTATATCTGTGGCTTGGACATGCACCAAACGACAGTGTTGAAAAATGGATGTGGCTACGTATGTGGTCTCAACTTTAAAATAAATGCAGATAACGATACTGAATAAGGGTCGACAAGAGAAAAAAAAAAACATTGAAATGCTCTCAGACTTCTCTTTGATTGTGTATAACGACATGGTGCGATGCTGCAAAGAGTTTTATCTCGCGTAGCAGAATGTTTTAGTGTAGTAAGCATGTCTATGAAGTTAGCACCGCCATTTTTGAAAATTAAAAAGACAAAAGTTGTACTAGATTGTGCTAGGTTTGTGCTACGTTGTGCCGCAAACCGCACTTCGATATCTCCAAAAATTACTCGAAAATTCGAAAAAAACGATTTTAAGGCCCAGCACCGCCATTTTGTCAGAATGAAAAAAAAATGATTGTGCTAGGTTGTGCTAGGGTTGTGCTGGCTTGTGCCGCAAACTGTGGTCCGATATTGCAATTAGTTCATTAGCAAATCGCAATTGAAAAAAAAATCGTAGCACCGCCATTTTAAAAAACGAAAAAAACAACGGTTGTGCTAGGTTGTGCTAGGCTTGTGCTAGCTTGTGCCGCAAACCATAGTCCGATAACGCAATTAGTTTATTAGAAAATTGCATTTGAAAAAAATGCCAGCACCGCCATTTTTAAAAATACATAAAAAACAAAAGTTGTGCTAGATTGTGCTAGGTTTGTGCTACGTTGTGCCGCAAACTGCACTTCGATATCTCCAAAAACAACCCGAAAATTCGAAAAAAAAAAAAACAATTTTAAGGCTCAGCACCGCCATTTTGAAAAACAAAAAAAACAACGGTTGTGGTAGGTTGTGCTAGGCTAGCACAACAACTTTTCCTTATGAAAAAATGGTCTGAATAGTTTTTTTGCAGAATCGGTGGATAATTGTTTATACAACCATTTTTGAAATTTATTATTTTGATAATTTTAATGCTTGTGCTGCGTTGTGCTAGGCTAGCACAACAACTTTTCCCAACGAGAATAATTGATAAAATCAGTTTTTTAGTCATACTGGACCCACTTTGCTTGTGCATAACAAAATTTTTCTCCGTTTTCAAAGAGAACCATAAGTTGTAGTCGATTTTCGTTTACGGCACAAACCGGCACAAACATAGCACAACTCAGCACAAGCATTGGAATTGTCAAAATAATAAATTTCAAAAATGGCTGTATAAACAATTATCCAGTAATTCTGCAAAAAACTATTTAGACCATTTTGTCATGAGGAAAAGTTGTTGTGCTAGCCTAGCACAACTCAGCACAAGCATAGGAATTGTCAAAATAATAAATTTCAAAAATGGCTGTATAAACAATTATCCACTAATTCTGCAAAAAACTATTTAGACCATTTTGTCATGAGGAAAAGTTGTTGTGCTAGCCTAGCACAACTCAGCACAAGCATAGGAATTGTCAAAATAATAAATTTCAAAAATGGCTGTATAAACAATTATCCACCGATTCTGCAAAAAACTATTTAGACCATTTTGTCATAAGGAAAAGTTGTTGTGCTAGCCTAGCACAACTCAGCATAACCGTTGTTTTTTTCGTTTTTTAAAATAGCGGTTTTTTTTTTTTTTTTTTTTTTTTTTTTAATTGCGATTTACTAATAAACTAATTGCAATATCGGACTACGGTTTGCGGCACAAGCCAGCACAAGCCTAGCACAATGTAGCACAACCGTTGTTTTTTTCGTTTTTCAAAATGGCGGTGCTACGATTTTTTTTTTAATTGCGATTTGCTAATAAACTAATTGCAATATCGGACTACGGTTTGCGGCACAAGCCAGCACAAGCCTAGCACAACCTAGCACAACCATTATTTTTTCATTCTGACAAAATGGCGGTGCTGGGCCTTAAAATCGTTTTTTTCGAATTTTCGAGTAGTTTTTGGAGATATTGAAGTGCGGTTTGCGGCACAACGTAGCACAAACCTAGCACAATCTAGCACAATTTTTGTTTTTTAAATTTTCTAAAATGGCGGTGCTAACTTCATAGACATGTAGTAAGCGTCATTTTATTCTGCATGACACAATCCGCATTGCGGATATACTTCTATTTTTATAACTGAACAGAAGTATGCTTTACAAATAGTTCTTGTGCGAAAGAAAAATTTACGAATACGAAGAGTAGTTGAGATCTTTTTTGTCGAAAAATTATGTCAACGCTCAAGCGAGATATTATACAAGTTGTCTTTTCAATTCAAAGCAGATGGTAAGAAAAATATTGGCTATACAGTGAACATATTTAGTTCCTTGATATTTGCAAAAACTACACAACTTACAAATACTTCTGTTTCGTACAGCTGAATAAAATATATATTAAGATTAAAAAGAATATAAGGCGATTAACGTTATGAAAAGATTTTAAGTATTAAATCAAATTTTGAATGGACAAATCTTTATTTACTTTTCGATAATCAAATGTATGAGAAGGTCAAGTTTACGAATAATGAAACTTGTGTTTGTAAAGAATTTTAAAAATTTACAGTCTCTCGCGAGGACACAGATAACGTCGCGTGGATGCGTGATAACACGCTTACCGATATTGTTAAAGATAAGTATTTGTTACAGGTAAATATTCAATAAACACATAGATGACGTACATGGCATTTACCACTGGAATGTCGTCATGCATATGCAATTATTTTCCTTGTCACAGAATTTCTCAATTTATTTCTCGCAGCACGAGACATGACGTAAACTGATATTCTATTAAAAAAATAAATTATAATTTATAACAAAGTATTCATATATACATCATCTCTGGTAAACACGACTATCTAAATTATTTTTAATTTTTTTAAGTAAGAATAATTTGTTTTTCAATTTATTTTTTAGGTTTAAACGTTTGTAATTTTACATCTGATCAGAATTTTAACAATAAAAATAAACTGTTGTATTTAATATTTTGAATTTCATCTTTATAGTGTCATCATAGCGTATCTTTACATAGAAACTAGTACAAATAATAAAATAACTTTATAAATTTTTCGACAAAAGAAATAATGGTTTAAAATTAGATATAAAAATTCGAATTGGATGAAAAATTTATCTCTCGTTAATTTATCATTTAATTTAAAAATGTTTTTAATTATCGTCTATGCGAGCACGATATATTTTGATCACTACGCAGAAACCAAGCGGGAAGACACGCATTCTTAAGAACGGGGAATAATAATAGGCACGTGCTTCTTCACGATGCACTTCGTTAAATCAATTATGCGAATTGGATGAAGCCTGAGCGTGTAAAAACCCAGCGTACCGTATTGTATTTTTCTTTCGTGGTCAAGTTATAAAATTTCTTCATAAATTATTCTTTTTTTTCTTTGTTTAAACATTAAATAACGTTTGAGATATATAATACATTAAATTTAAAAGACATTCAAATGTAATAATTTTTTAAATCAAATATACAAGATATATTCACGTTTACAAGTGACATTTATAAACTCTGATTGTCCTAAAAACAATTATTCAAAAATAAATATTTAATTGTGGTAATAAATAAAAATTCTAATTTATGATACAAAATCACCGAATAAGTGTGACTAATAATGTTCATATCTCTGACTTAGCGTTGCAGCTATTTCAGATAACAGCAGGTGTTGTTATCTTTTATTTCGATGATAATAGTGATAGTGCGTCGTACAACCTTCCTAGAATTCCGTGCGGATCAACGCGCGACTGCACTCGATGTATATCTCGCAACGCAAAAAACTCATACAGATACCTTGTATATAGAGCATACGTAATATCTGATAAGAAATCATAAAAATCTGAAAATTACTCATTGCTTTCTCATGTGCCCTTGAACAAATAAAAACATTTCTCAAGAGAAATGGCATATTATCAGACTTGCGTCATATTTTGAAGGATTTCCTGATTTGATATATTAAATGATATATCAAATATATTAAACGATAAAAAGACTGTATTTTTTAAATAAAATGTAAAAATTTCGACATATTTTGTTTCGAAGTAATTTTTGATTTTCGCTCACAAATAAAATTTTATTTTTAACTAATAAAAGAGCAGTGATTCTAAAATATTCAAGATATCTATGCTCGAAAAAGTATAATGTAAGGTGAGTATAATGCTAATTCTCAATGGCAACTTGTGACCTTTTTCATTGCTAGATTTTTCAAACTCGCATTATATGGTTTCAAATGTGTTGTTGCCATAAGTTCGAGGCATAATATAATTTTTTTCGGATGTTTGTCGCGACGAAATTTTAACATATGCATGCGACACACGTGTATATTTAATAAGTCATACGTTTCTTTACACAATGATATCACACACCTGAGTTGGAAGGATGCTCATTATGTACAAGCATGCATTACAAATCAACTTTTGACTGCTCAAACTTGTTTTTTTCCCCTTTAATCTCATCGCCTTTTAAACGCGATTTGTCATGCTAACGCCAATTAAAGCACCTTCCAGATCTTTCTAGCTCAAATATACCTGCATTATACTTTTTTCCCTTTTTCCCTTTCACATTTCAAACGCAACGCAGGTAAAATTCAATTCAGACGTAGCATTTAGCGGCAAACACGACCCTGAATGCGTTGCTAGATTGAAGCGAAAGTGAAAGTACACGGGTCTTTGACAGCGATCATCCGGCGGCGAGATGGAAACGATATTGACCAGGAGACGTATACACATCGATCGTTGATCGCTACATCCGGAATTACTAAGGAAAATTCCTACGACGGCGCGGTAAAAGCAAAACTAAACGGCCGTCCTTGACGTGCACGTGCTATAAACTCTCACTTATGTAAAATTATGAGACCATGAAATTCGGTAGGAAATCTAACGATATCAAGTCAGAACTTACCCGAACGAATCGCGGCCGATCGAAGCCGCCATCGACGAGGTCCCCTGCCACGATCGGAACATTCATTGTAGCCGTCGTTGCATTATAACGTCACTTCTCGATCAAACACCGATCACCATCGAATCGCGAGAGCATTGGACTCGTCGCGCACATTAAGCATCGTTCGTGCACTCGGCGATATCGAACATGACGCGAGCCGGTTCTCGCTAATTTGCAAGAACGTTCGAGAGTTTTTGGACTGCGTTGTATTTGAATTTCAGTGCCGATAACCGTCGGCTGGACGCCGCTGGACGTTCCTCGCGTGCACACGATCCCTCGTGATTCTTCTTCTACGACGTTACTCCGAAAGCGAACCGCGCGTACCTCGCGTGACTCTCGATTTCGTCGATCAGCACGGTAAATCGGAACGCGCGAGTCTATTGAGCGCGACTAACAATAAGATCGCCGAGGGAAGATCAATCGGTGCGATCGGAGCGCGTGCCGTAAACAACCGTAGTTGCTCCACGGCGATTATCCGACGTTGGAAACGCTCGGTAAGAGAGACGATGGGTGGTCAAGTCGAATGTCAATCGCCGTCGGTCGCTCGGAACGGACGCGTACGAATACACAGCGGAATACGTGCCGCGCGGACGCTCGTGTTGGACTGTCGTCGCACTTCGAGTGCTACAGCGCGCGCTCGTCGGTTACGTGCGCGCTCGCGAGAAGGTACTATACACGTGTGTATACACCGACGACTCGGTCCCGCAGGCCTGTGCAACTCCCTGGGCACGGTACACCATGGTAACTGATGACCGAGGGCCGCCGATCGGCTGTCGGCCGCTCGATACCTGTTGTAGATTCTAAGGTTGCCGCTGGCTATCAATGTTCGTGTTTCTTCTTCTTTCGTAGCTTTTTTTATATAAATTCCGCTTGTGTGAGACACACGCTCTGTCCGTGTCTCTTCTGTCTTATTTCCCTATTTTTCAATATTTTCTGCAAATACCGTTGAAATTTGTGCCAAAGATATTTCAATTATTCAAACTGTTCAATCTCTCTTCGATCATTATTGATAATTAAAGATTCGTGATTTTTCGCTAACGCTAATTCAGATGAAAACGACGCGGATCTGCACGTATCCTGATTAAATTGTTGGCGAATTCTGTCATGGATGCGTCAGCGCATATTGTTAATTATTGAAATCCGTCTTGTAGAAATTCATATAAAAATACATGTATAAAGCAGTTATCATAACATTGAAATGATTCATCTTCCCGCAATGAGCAGAACTGATTCTTTACGTATATCTGAAAAAATCCTTGTAGAGAAAAATCTCTGTATCTGCTTTTAAGATATTCATCCTCAACTAAAAACAATAATCATCGACTCTTATCGAAAAAGGTTTTTGAGATTCTCAAAAAATGTATACACTTTCCTTTTATCACAATAGATTAAGTGCTACACAGGAAAACATCTTTAAAAATATCCAAATTTTCTTAAGTGTGTTCATATTTTGTGTTTCCAAACGCATTTTCTCAATATATGTGTTATACTCGCGATATGCAATTTAAATGCTAAGCGTTTTTTTCCACAGGATTGAATCTGCTAACGGTGTTCTACTTCAATGTGATATGCACTGTTATCTATACATATATATTCAGAATCAAGATACAGATGGTACAAATGTACCAACTGCTCAAGGCACTTAGTATATCTAAATATAAACATTTATATTGAGAAAATTGAGAAATACATGTTAATTTTTGCAGCCTTGGTATTTATATAGATACGGAAATCAATATAATATTGAATTATATATAGAATTGAAGGCGATAAAAGATTGAAATTCTTAAACATTTATTTTTAGATATACTAAAGTGCAATATTTGAGCAGTTGGTACATTTGTATCATTTGTTTCATTTATCTCGATTCTGAAAATAATATATGAAGAATCTTTAACACATTATTTCTTTCAGAGAATTATGATATGTTCATGGAAATATACTGTGACATACTATGCCGCAGGCATTCTGCAGTGGTGTAATCGCAAGGGGACCTGACACGAAACGGTTGGGAAAGGTGTGATGGCCTTTCGCCATATGGAATGCAAAGAAATTATCGACGGGTGCATACTGTATATTTTCGAAACGTGTTATCTTGTGTTATCACGCTTACGTTGAAACACGTAAGAATTCTCACTTACAAAATCACTTATAAATCACTTAAACGCGCTCGAATTTGGTGAAAGGATGTTCGAAAGTCATGTCATTAAATATGCATTATGTTCCCGAGCAAGCTAGTGATTGGTGTTGCCGATAGATCCAGCATAAGTTTGCGTAATGTCGTTACAACTTTATCTCAGAGAAACGCGAGACGACGAATCAGATTAATTTATAATTGTTGTCTGAAAAGGCCAGAAGACCAAGCATCAAGTGCAATAATAATATAACTCCATTGCGCTCATTACTGCATTATTCATTACATTCGTATCAATTATTACGTAGTGATACAAATTAAAGATTAAGTTTTTATTTATAATAAAATAACATTTAAAAAATTCATCAAAAATTTTAAGATATTTCAAATTTTTTAATTTAGATAATATATTTTTGAATAGAAGGCTTTAGTCCAAATGCACAGCTATTTTATTTATATTGACTCTTAGATTTAATAAATTTTATAGCCATTAAACGCAAATTACGATCGTATTGTGGAAACTTCACAAGAAATTACAGCAAAACTAGATCGTGTCCTCATCAGATTTAAAAGAAAAAAATTGCGGAACGGCATAACCTCAGCGCGAAGCGAGTAAACGATCAAGGTATGTTTCTTTTAATATGATCGATCGATATCGTGTAATTTACGCGTGACTGCATGTCATGGCAACTCGCGGCCAATAGTTTCGCTCACATTCTCTCGATCTCTCTCGATATCTACGACATTAACACGTTTTATGTCGCGATGCAATGGACTTTAACTGCGTTTCGCAGCAACTTCGCAAGAACCGAAGATTATACGAATTCAATGATAGAATGAACAGATTTGATTTCTTATGCTAAGCGCTTGTTATTTCATTTGATTTATATCCTGTTGATCGTACACGTATATGTAATCAACTTCATTATGTGAGCATTTAAGTATATACAGTTATAATATCAGACAGCATTATATACAGGTAGAATGAGCTACCACTTGAGACTTTAATTTGAGATTTAATTTGAGATATTTGAAGTAAATTTAGGATAAGTATAATTAAAAATGCAAAAATAGAAAATGTAAATCTCACAGACAAAGATGTGATTGTCAAAATGTTATTCTTAGCAATTATAGTAAATATAGTGGTGAAATAAGTGGTAAATAATTGGTGAAAACGATCAGTATTAATCAAATCAGTATTAATGAATATAACATGAGCATTTTGCATAATTACGCAAGTATAATCAATGGATTCACTCACCAGTCGTTGTATCTGACCTAAGTTTGCTTTCAGCTAAACCTGCAAAATTAATATATGTTTATTATTAATTAATGTTTCAATTATGAATATTTATGTAAAAAATATTTTAATATTTTTAAAGATTATAACAAATATTTAACAAATGCAAATTGTAAATATATGTATATTCTTATATTAGGTCTGTTCTTTATAGCTGAACTGGCTGCACTAGTTCAGAGTTTATCTTTCTCCTTCCAATGTAGAGGGAAAAAGATAAACTCTGAACTAGTGCAGCCAGTTCAGCTATAAAGAACAGACCAATTATTACATTTAAATAACGAATAAGTGTAAATATTCACCAGCCAGGATATTGGAGTCCGCTCCATCCGCTATGTAGATTCCATCTCAAGTTCCATCTGCTGTAGATTCCGCTTAAGATTGTTCGGGATAAGCTCCATTGAAGAATCGACAATTATTCACAAAAAAACTTAGTTACACACACTACCGAACAAGAATTAATCCAAAAAATTTATTTTTATTTTTCACGGGCTTACGTTGCGAATTCGCCATGATACACGAAATGCAAATACGCAATTAAAAATGCAAATAAAACACACTATGTGCCGCACAATCCGACTATATTATTGTATCAGATTATTATCACCTTACATATTCGGTAGTCTGATCCACATGGCATTGTAAAGATACTCGAAAACGCTAACGCTACGAAAGATGATTGCCTTGGCGGTTACACGAAGGTCGTTAGAGGAGAGACGGAGGTGTATGCACATAATTGCGTTTTACCGGATTTCATTTTAATAAACTGAATTTTTAACATGCTACACCTAATCCAAATTACATACGCAACGCATCGTTTGTATCTTGACACAGAAATCATATATTTAATAAAAATCTACAATCACGATCTAACCGCCAAATCACAGGCCGAACGATCGACGAAACGCCAGTAATCACTCGCGGTATAAATAATACATTCCGACAATCGACCGTTGTTTTAATTGACACTCACGGCAAAAATCTGTATTCATTATGCACTTTTAACGCGGATTAAAAGCGGAAAATAAGCGATTAACTAGAAGCGTTTGTTGCTAAACCGGAGCACATAAAAACATTTGACGATCAGAAGAGTGGCTTGCGCATGATCGGAGCGCATAAAATTGGCGCGAAACTAGCGCCAAAATATTCAAAGGCATGATTGTATGCACAAAATAAAAAGATTTAATATTATCAAAATTGCGCTGTACCCAAATTGCTCGCTATAATCATTAAACAAAAATCGAAGTACGTCCTACGTGAATTTAAAGAATATTTCTTCAAATTTTTAAATATATACTTACGTAATTTATTACATATAACTGTTTTAATCGAAAGATTAGAAATAATTAAATGATATATAATAATCAACATATATAAAAGGTATGATAATTCATAATAACTAAAATATATATTTTATCCAGGTACAGCTGAAAGTATACTAACTAGGGTACAACGATCAATAAGTAAATTAATTAATTGTAGTTCCATAATTACATAAAACACTGATATCATCTATTGTCGTTTTATTCATCAATATTTGCTATAATTGCTCGTATATAATTGATCGTGCTTTGACAATCACATTCTCCTCTGTATTTTATCTCATATATGCAATTTATTGTTCACAGAGCATTTTCTAAATTACAAAATTACAAAATTTAAAAAATATAAATTATATGAATCAAGTATGTAAAAAAGAAATTTTTTATGACAAATTATTAAAAAACATTGATTTCAGCAATTAAAATTATGTGAATATAAATTTGGAGAACACGATGTTCAATATAATTTTAACATAAATACATATATTTTTCAATTAATCTTATTAATATGTTTAATCATTCAATATTTTTGTGAAAAGGCAAATTGTCAAAACACGTTTTCGAATACACAGCTTATTGACAACGAGAAAACTGTGGTTCTTCATACATTTGTTTGTACATTAATTAACATATATATATATATATATATATATATATATATATATAACTGCGTTTCACTGCAGTTTCTTCTCTTTTTCCGCGTATCATAAAGACCAAAAATTTCGTAAATACAATATGCTTTATGAAAAGGAATCCTTTAGTAGTAAAAAAAGTATCGGTGCATGTTTCTATCATTTCTACTACAATTTCATTGCAGCTCGTATAATTATCCGAGCAAATTATTGCTTAATTTATAACTCATAGTTGCTGTATAGAATGTGTGTTTTATGTGGCATTTATATTTCGTCAACTGTATCGATATATCGGTCAACAAATTGCTCGACGTAAATTTATACTTTTAAAAATTAAAGTATGCGAGTTGACTTTCGTTCGACAACGCACGACCGTGTAACTAGTTTCTGATATTCATCGATTTTTCAACGGTATCTCTAGTTAGGGAATACAATTATTTGTTCATTATTTAGATATGTACATAATTATGATAACACACGTATATACAATTACAGTAATGTATTTAGATCCGCGTATTCACAATATAGATACAATTAATCCTTACTTTAAGTACTTAACTATTGCTTAATTATTAACATTATTAACAAATCGTTCGTTCATCACGAGATTCGGTCGATAGGCAATGTGTGAATTAGGTGTCTCATGTAATTTGTACAGGCACGTATAATTCTTCAAAAAAATACGTATAAAAGCTGTGCTAAAGAATGTACATAAATATACAATTTACGACGACCACATAACAGTCTATATTACGTCGCTGATAAAAAATGTACGCGATGAAACGAGATGAAATTGTCCAAGTCTGAAAATCGGCTGCATAAAGATATTTCCGCGATTTATGCAGCTTCGAGAACTGGCTCGTTACGTCGCCTTTCGCTAGACATTTCCAACGTGCCTGACATAGCCGCCCCACCACACGCGGTATGCCGCCACGTATTCGTTAACTAAACGATACCACATTGCTCTCATTTAGATAGTAAGATTTTCTACGCGCGTTGCCGGAAGCAGTAATCGGTCTATCAATACTGCGAATCCAGTGAAAGTGAAATCGCATTCTTTTGCCATTATTTTGTGACAAAGTTTTTCCCTAATTTCAAGCGTTTCAGCTCATCAATAATTATAATCTTATTCATTATGTAAAGATAATAAAAAATAATATAAATGTTGCGCGCCACTTGTAGTATAGTAGTGGTGTTCCCCGCGTATTCGTTTACGGACATTTCTCTCTTTTTTTTCTCTCTCTCTCTCTTTCTCTCTCCCTGAGTTTCTTTCACCACCTTCAAAAGTATCGACTCAAATATCATGAGCCTATTTGCTAGGCTCATTAATTATCACAAAATGCTGTTGCATCGACTAAACCATTTCTCTTAAAAGTAATTTCAGTTCTTTTTGCTCATAGATTAACATTGACGATGAAATATTTAGTATCAGTAGTGAAATACTTTCATTATAAAAATGCAAATACAGGTGCACTTTCTTAAAAAGATAGACGAGAGAAATTTATTATTAAAATATGTCGCAAAATGTGCGTGTACAAAATGGTGTACAAATCTTCCTTTATACAACAATATGTTTTGAATATTATCAATGAAAATATTCTTATTGGGAATTATAATTAACGGGTGACGCAAACGTCAAGTTATGAACGCTTTGCGGTCTATCGGGCCAGCAAAAGTCATTATGGTAAATTACCATTACTGTTTTCTATTTCGTAACATCGAAATAACTGATAATTATGAATCTCCTCCTTCTCGCGTCATGCAAGAATGTCATACCAGAAAGACGTATTTTGCGGCATTACTACTTTTTAACCGAGAAGTTATTCAAAATAATTATTTTAAAAATGCATCTCGTAGGGACGTAATCATTTTGAATCGTAACATTTGCGTATTATGGTTCTCGAGTTGAAATATATTTACAGCAACGTATATAAATAAATGCAAGTCTATCGCTCGATTCGTAGAGACGGCAATAAAAATGTTAGAATCCCGATATGAGAATGTGCACTGCGCCAGCAAGCAGTTTCCATGTATCACCAATTCGTTCGTCTAATATTTACTTTATGCGTATTTACAAGTGCGTGACTGGCAGTGAATATTTGCACTATTTTAAAGTACCGTCTCCCGAATAGATGTTTACTTTTTATCGAATCTCGATACATGTATCACCCCATTACACAAATGCATTAATTATATTTGTACAATACCTATATCCGAAAGTATCGTTTAAATTACGTAAGGAAGACTTTGTTACTTGATTCCAACTTAAATTACAAATAAACGTGTAATTTATAACGGAGAATCACGTGGAGTTTCGCTCTTCTTCGCTCTGCTTCACAAATTGTATCGACTTATCGTGCCGCATGATGTTCCCCATTCATTGCCGTTCCAGCGATATACAAAATATGTAAAATCATCACAGCAACGAGTTTCGGACGGAAAACAAGATACATTCCGGTAGATTACGCCGAACTTAAAAGCTCTCTGCAACAATAATGATTTTAGGTCAGACAAGCGTATACCTAAGAAGCTGCTTAAAGGTCAATAAACACACTAACAGTTTGGCAAGAAATATATCAAGTAAGTCATAGCAATTAATATTTTCAAAAGCAAAAATTAATGATTTTATTATCATCTTATTAGAAATTGCGAAGAATCGCTATCTATTTGCAATATTATTTGCGTAAAAAGTATAGGAATATAATTAATGAAATTAAAATTGAGTGTTTGTATGAGATAAATAATCTGCCTTCCCATAATGTAAGCAGTATTTTTCAAACACGTGCGCATAAATAAAATTCGAAATTAGCAGCAATAGTTTTCTATTAGAAATGTAAATAAAAATTTATTTTTAAAGTGCAGTAATATACATAGAGACCAAGCATGCGATTCAAGCGTGCCTTATTTGACCGGCGAGCTGTCTGTTTGTGATTAATACGGTAGTACTTACGTCGAAAGTTCTCTCCCTAGTAAACCAGATCCGACTAATCCAGTACGCGATCGACTCCTATTTAGTTGAGCTCTCCTTTCCGCTGTAAAATTAAGATAAGTTGATATTGTTCCTATAGTAGATTTCATATAGTAAGCTTAATATAGTTTAGAGATGGAAGAATTTGTGGAGTCATATTATATAGTGGAATAAAAATATTTTTAACAAAATTATCTGTTTTATAAAAAAAAGCTAGACATTCGAATTTAATATATAATTCACTGCAAGACGAAAACGAGAAATTTGTGCATTGTTCACTTATTAACATAATTTGTTTCGTAACAGCATATACTAGATGGTACAACACATAACATTGAACATATCGAGGAAAATATGAAGACAAGCAAGTAACTCGTTATTGCATTTAATTGTAATTATACATATGTTTGTACAAAATGGTCTACTATATAATTCATTAAAAATTTGATTGTCTTGTGTCACATTTAAAATTTGCAATCAAAACAAAAATATATTAATAATTATGAAAATAATTTAAAGTTTTTTTCCTTTTTTTTGGGGCAACATTAGAAAATACAGAAAATTTACTTTAATTAAAAATTTACGCGTTACAATATATCAGTAACAAAAAAAAAAAGAAAAAAATTACATATTTATTTAAATCTCATTAAACTTGCAGTCTAGCTACATCAATTATCGAAATGGCATGAAATATTCTGATCTGTTCTTATCCTTATTTTACTATTACATTGTCATATTTTTTTCTAGTACTTTGTGTGTCAATAAAATATATTTGCATGCGTCAAATACGTACCAAACTCAAAATTAAGCATTTTCATTAATTATTCTATTTGTTTGAAATACTTGATTATACACAAATAAAATGTTCATATCACAGTATTATATCACAATTATCAATCTTGAAAAGTTGTACGGCACTTACAATTAGATGCAATTACTGTTCCATAAATAAGCAAAAGTTATTTGTATTATTAAAAATTTATACGAATTTTATTACTTTAAAAATAAAGCAAAAAAAACCTAGCAACGACTTCTACAACCTGCATTTTAATGCCTTTCACAATATATCCACGCAAAAATATAGTTAAAAACTTAATTTTTTTGTTGTCAGTCTTTCCTTTTTTAATATCAGTCTTATATTGACTAACGAAAAGCGAGATATATAATTATACATTAAACAGTATTCATGGATGTCTGCCAAAACTTCCATTTTTTTTTCCATGATCCATTCTTCGGTCTTTTAAATATATTACGACTACTTTTTGTACTTGATCCGCTTGTTTTCGATGTGTTTATGAAATGCAAGGGACTGTTTTCCGATAATAACTTAACTCCACTCATCTCGACCAACATCGGCGATTGTACTATACTTATTTGTTCGGCGCTCGAATACTTAGTAGATAGATTCAAGTTTATAGATCCATTTCTGAAATATTGCATGGTTTGATTTCCATCGTGATAACGCGCAAGGTTTTCAAAATTTTTCGATCTTAAAAGTTTGATCGGAGAAGACGCTGTCTTCAGTATTTTAGTGTGAAAACCATCGATTGAATTTGACATTCTTCTTTTTGCATTTACGGAATTTGTGTTTGTAACTGACGTGTTCGCGACCGGCGTATTGGTATTTATACTGGATGGACTTTGTAAGTTAGATGCCGATCGCAATTTACGACGCTTTGTAATCGTATTACTCGCGTGTAAACGTTTGCGATTGGATATAGCGCGGCGCACGATACTATTTCTTTTACGTATCTTGCTGACTATGACGCGCCTCTCTTTAACCGGACTAATCATGCGTGCACGATTAATGGACTCGCTGACGAAGGGGCTCGAGTAGCAATCAGCGTTAACACCTCTGGATTCCAAGTTTCCAGGTGTTTTTAACAAAACATCTCTTCTTGGCGTTTCGCCAGACACTGACGTAGCTGCGTAATACGTATGATTACAACAGTCGCACGATCGCTTTTTTTGAAAGAACATGACTCTAGACAAATGCTTCATTTGCTGCTTCTTTTTCACCTCGTCTAACTTAGGCGTCTTTTTCGCCTCGTCTATCAACATTTGCTTGAAGAGATCTTGGTTTTCTTCCGGAGTATAGAAGCTCGTTGAATCATCCACCGTGTGTAATTTAGTCATAATTCTGTTCGGAAGCGCGTCGCGTCGTGCAATTGATGTCTCAATCGGAGATAGATTTTCATAATCACGCGTCAAATTAGTGGATTCGTCTAAAGCATTACTAAATATATACGGTCTAGTCGTTCGGTCCTTCTTCATTTTTCGCCTCTGGATGAACGTAGTCCTATAGAACTTACCACCAGCTACACGTGTTTGCCGTTTGCGTCGTTGGTCCGGTCGACTGAAGGCTGATCCAGTCTGCAGAGCTTCCATCAGACTGTCCATGACACCTTCCTGTGTCTCGTGCGCGTTCATGTCGACTAGTGCGCGTTTACGCGCGGCTCGCGCCGCCTTTTCCACTTCCGCTTTCTCGCGCGCTTCTCTTGCCCGCCTCTGCTTCTCCTCGCCTTCTTTTAATTTAATTATTTCCCTCTGCGATTGCTACGATGAGAACAGGCTTGTCAAACATCGATTCGTTAACAGTGTGTTTCCGAAATTTGCGTGTATTTACCAAGAAATCATCTTTGAATGTCTTGAGATCGCCGAAGAATTCCTCTATGGTGTACTTCTGTCTGTCGAAGGAGTAGAAATCGGAGACGTCCGTAAATAAGCTGTCCATATTCTTGAACATATTCTGCAGCACTTCGTAGGACTCCCTAGCTTTCTTAGCAAATGGCTATAAAATAATTTCATTAAGGAAATATTTTTATCTGATAAATTGGGCATCTAAAATCGATAAATAATCATTATTAAAAGACATCAAGTAAAAGGATACTTTCATAACATCGATAAATAGATCTTCATTGTCTTGCGGAATTTTAGCATTTGCGAGATCCTGTTCGAGATTACGGATATTGGTATCCATCTGACGTAACGTCCGTTGAACATTCTCCAAAGACACCCGACTGGCGCGATCTACATGCGGTAATTCATCTATGAATTTGAGACACTCTGGATACTTTCTTTCTATCGTATCCACCAAATAGTGCATGAGAGTTTGTTTGTTATCAATGTCTTTAGTACTGGTCAACTGAAAAAAGATATAACATGAAACAATAATAAGTATAATTCTGATATTGCATTTACATATTGTGAAACAAACCTTTGTGAGAAAACTGATTTCGTATCCAAACGCTTGGCCATTTCTGGAACCGGAATTCATAACATTTCCAAATAACAGTATTAACTGGAGAATCTGCCTGAACTTTTGGCTATTCAACACTTCTTCGCACGCCGCCGTAACCGCTACTATATCAGGTTTCACGTCTTGCATTAGTTCGTCGTACCGCAACATAAAGCTCAGTGATCTTAGCCTTGGCAGTAATCTTTTTATTGTAGATATCTGCAGCATAAACACGTTTCCAAATTTTAACAACTGTTAATGCGATTAAATTTAGATGTAATAGATTGCATAAAAGTTGCAAGGAAGATTACCGTAACGCAGAATTGTTCCGCTTCAGTTAAATCGTCATATTGATCTTTGTACATTTGTAATTTCGTCAGTTGATCAGGTGGCGGCAAATACTGAATTAATCCTTGCAATATGTTGTCCGAAATGACTGGTCCTTCGCATCTAAACAAACATCTTTTCACTTCTATGTAAGGCATGTGCTTCAGTGTTCCACCGAGAAGTATCGATATATTTTGTGCTGCTTTACTATCCAAAACTTTGAGGTCCTTAACTTTCTTCATTGGAGCTGACCTGCGTGTACGAAAAGATTTATTGATATCCTACGATATGCAACGGAAAAATGATAAATGAATCGATAGAATGAAATTTACTTATCAACTACGTCGTCGACTTTCTTCCCACTCGGTTTTGATGCAAACTTTTGCGTGAGACCATCCAATATTTCCGGGGTAGCTAACCTATCCTCTTGTACTTTCGTCCAGAATGATTTTTCTGTTAATTTGTGAGGCAAAATCTGAAAACGCCATAAAGCTTTACATAAGCAGGGATCACCAGGAAGTAGAATCAAACATTGTATTTTAATGAAAAATGAATCACACATACTGCCTTCCAATTAGCTCTCTTCAATGGGCCGTCTATTTCCCATTTCTTTTTCGGTTTTAGCCCGGGAGGTAAAGCTTGCATCGGTGGGGGCGGCGGAGAGAATGCCCCCATCATCGGTGGCGCTGGAGGACCCATTCCGGGCATAGGTGGTGGCGGAGGTCCCCCCATTCCAGGCATAGGTGGAGGCGGAGGCCCTTTCATCCCGGGCATAGGTGGCGGAGGTGGTGGCGGTGGACCCCCGCCAGGAAGGGGAGGAGGCATTGGCGGCAATGGTCCTCCCATTCCAGGCATAGGTGGCGGAGGCGGACATACAGCAGTTCTCTATATATTTATATATAAGTTTATAAAAATATGTATGTGTTTAAAGAAAAATTTCATCACTAAGTTCATTATATTTAGACTCACGGGACCGCCAGGTCTCGCTGTTCCTTGCTCCAGTTCCTTGATCTTGTTCTCCGCATGCTGGAGCTTCGCCTCAGCCTCTTGTTTGCTGGCTATTGCTTCCTCTAACTTTTGCGTCACTTCTACCAGTCGACGTTCCTCCTCGGCCCGTGACTTTTCGACTAGGGTATCGATCAACGGTTGTACGTCAATCTGGAAGCGCTTTGTCGCGCTAAAATCCGGATCACAGCCTGAACGATGCAACACAATTTGCGATATACACTCTTCGATTAATTTATAATATGCCGGTCTGAAATAAACAAAGTACGTACAATTAATTCTGTCGTTAATCGGCAGAAAGATAAAACGTATTGCGTGATGATTTCACTGATGAGACGAAAAGATGACGGCGACAATAAACGTAGTGATACTTACCGGATTTGAGTGTCATCTCGAACGAATAAAAGATGTTGAAGTATAGAGAGGAAGTATGGTTCGGCGGAAGTATCCATCACCATATTTTTGACTACTTCAAAGCAGTCATTAACGTCATCTAATTCTAAGCGCACGTTATCGAATCTCTGCACAAACTCTTCATAATCCTCCTCTTTGTGATCATTAAAGATTTTTAGATGCGTCGCCAGGTCTTCTGACTCGTCTTTCTCCAGCATTTCGAGAATGTCAGCTAAACCGACTCGCATTACTTCATTTCTCAAATGTAAGCGAAAATCTAGATCCTCGGCGGACGATATTATCGAGTTTATGAGTTGAAGGCACACTACCTACAGCATAACAAATAAATAATGTTGAAATCTTATATTTTAAATATAGAAATGGTTTCGAACGTCAAAATGCACATTTCGTTCATTTTTATGCTTTATAATCTTATATTATTTGGCAGGCCTAGAACTTTATGACAATGCATTTAAATCTTATATTATAGAATTCTAGACCATTTCTTTCTTTAAAATATAAGATTTCAATGCATCGCAGTACAGAAAATGTAGGTACATTTTAAAGTTCTAACCTTTTAAATGATATAAGATTCTAAGACATAAAAATGAATAAGGTGTACATTTTAACATTAATGCAAAAGATAAAATATTAGACAAAGAGTAGAAAGAAATGAAACTTACCCTTAAATTTTCATTCTTCTTATTCATCAACCCCTGTACAATTGGCAAGAATCTTTCGCGACCTTTGAACTCGCCATTCATAGTAATCGCATCCAAAACCTTTTTGTGACTGTCGCTAGATATGAGACACACCGCGCCGAGCAACTTTACAGCTTCGGACATTACGGACGGCTTCGTCGGCTCCAATGATCTGGCTACGATAGTGAGAGCCTCGTGGTGGGCCAACATCTCTTTTATGCCCACTGTGTTATTCATAATAGCCTTTAAGCAGCGAATACACTCGTACTGTATTCGCTCGTAACGATTATCACTAGAGAAAGACAAATGTGTCTCAATAACGTAGAATAACATACACGTATTCGTATAATAAAATAAATTCTGCTGTAAGCAGCACGCGCAGCACGCGCATCATGCAAAACTGAAGTGACAGTTAAGTGGAAAGTAGAAATGTTTCGTTAACTGAGCAGCGCAAATAAAATAATTAATTGAACTCTTTTGTAATGCACGGAAATCTTGCGCTACGAAATGAAATCGTTCGCGCTGTGACTAGCGAAACTTCGCTCTTGCGTACAAAGCTTGAGCGAGTTGAAAAATATAAACGTAATGAATATTGTTGCAAAACATTCAAGCAAATAGTACTTTTACATGAATTACCTATCATAATATATGAGGGCACTGGAATAGAACAATATCAATGTTAGAATAAATATTATACACAGCGGCCGATCTAACGATCACGGGACACTTCTCGTTTAGGCGTATAGAAATCACTTACTTTCGATAACACTCATTTAGAGTGGCCAGGACCTGCTTGAGTCCCTTGGTACCGAACTCTTGCACCCAGCTCAGCGGATTGTTGGTGAGTGCGATCCTAAGGGACTCGATGCAACTGTAGATCTTGTTGACGCTCAAGTCGGGCTGCGCCAGATACTGTATGTAGTCCGCCGGTTTGTCGAATTTCGATCGGGTGTCCTGTATACTGCCCTTGTAATGCAAAACCAGCATTTCCTTCTTCTTCGACTCGGATTGTTGCCGCAACGGTTCCTTCTTCTCCTCCGTTAGATTCATATTAGCCTGAGCAAACGGTGACGATTCATTGATTTTTAGAACATTATTATCAAAATATTATTTTACACGTTGACGAGACATTTAATTAAATATACAAACACATTGAACACACTGTTTGCACACTATCGGAGCAAAACGTATGTGAAACGAAGAGAAATGAAGAATAAATTGCATGTTTTATTGCGCGTTTCAGTGCGCGCTGTTAGAAAGAAAATATTTCTACAAGCTTAATTATCGCGGCAGATAAAACGCGTGTGTCATGCGTAAGTTACCAGCATTTCTTCGAATCTGTCGTTCACCGTCTCTTCGTCCATCTTCTCGATAATGCAACGCTGTTGCTCGATCTCGTTGAAATCGTCGCCGGAATGCGGCCTGGGCATGGTGTTGCTGCCCGAATAGCCGCGCGGCCCACCCCCGCGGCCGGATTTCTTCGGCCGGCCGAACCATGTGTCCAACTGCAACAATCATTCGACAACTCAGTTTATTATTTATTTATTAGAAATTAATTTATTTTTAATTGTTTAATAAGATTTCCATTTTAGTTTAGTGTAAAAAGGTATTTTATGGAAAATATCGCTATACTACTATCGTACTGATTTTCTGGAACATTTTATATAATATTTGCATTGGTTTAGATAATTAACTCTTGAATGTCTGAATAACAAGATAAAAACTATGACAAGATTTATGTAAAGCTTGTCTTAGACGATTTATAATTCGTGACAGAAATATTTTACATAATTCTATCTCGAATTCTATCGCGAATTATGTATGAATCATTGTTTTTATCGTGATTTATTAATCTGAGTCCGGAAATCATATTACAGATTTCTAGTTTCAAGATTCCTTGCAATTTTTCCATATTCTTGTTACGTATAAGATATATATATATTTGTTTTCACAAATTATTAGATTTAAAAATCTTCAGTTTTCTATGCTTCATAGTTTTTATTAAATATACTTTAAGCGATCTTCGTGACAGAATTCGAAATAGAATTTGAGATAAAATTAAAAATAGAATTCTACCTCGAATTTTGTCATAAATTATAGATCGTTTAGAGTGAATTTAATATATAAATTATAAAATTTAGAACTAAAAACTTCTAAATTTAACAGTTTGTGAAAACAAATATATTACATGTGATATGGAAAGATTTTAAGGAATCTTTAAACTAGAAATCTTTAGTGTGACCTTTGGATTCCGAGATCAATGCAGTAAATCAATGTGATAAAAGCAATGTTACCGTAAAGGTAACAATTTAAAAGATTTAAATGGGGCCGAGAAGTGCGCACAACCTCGATCGAATGTAAATTCAATCGGCGAGATCGCTTCGATAAAACACATTCCGATATCAGAGTTCAATTGTAAATATTTCCCTTTGCGGTGCGCGAATCGAGTTTTACAATGACATAATCATCGAAGAAGCAACAACTTATGCTTGTTTGTGGTTTGTAGCATACATGGGGAATACGTCAAATTTTTCCGAGATGATGCGAAATTGCGCGCTGGAGCTGGAAGCAATTATTCCATCCACTTACCGCGAGATAACTGAACACGCACTTACACGATACGCAACACATTTGATGCGTGAAGGTGTTAAACAAGCGACCGAAACGTCGTTCCATCGCTACTAAATTCCGAAGAATTACTGTGCACCGAAATCGAGGCGCGATCGACGGCTACGAATAGGCAGGCGGACGTGACGCAAAGTAACACGCGCACAAAATTAATTAATGTCATTATAAATTCTTCGATTGTCCGAATGTTAGGTAATACAGTTAAATAACAACAATCCTGTGCGTAGACCGTCATTTTTTTTCCATGTCATTTTCCGCATACGATAAATGCTAATGCTTCTCGGGTTGCGTCTACAATGTGAAAATAAAAATACCGCGACAATTCATATGTTTTTTTTTCTCGTTGAACATGAGATATTAGCATTTTATTCTATGTATGCTGTTGCGAAAACTCGACGGAATATTTAACCCGACGATTATTAACTTTGCAGTAATGATGTAATTTGCAATAGCATTAGTGATGACATCACGAATGCTAGAATTTTAATGTTCATTTACACAAAATAGAAGGTAGCACGTAATGTCGCACGTAATGTCGCACGTAATGACAAAGCAACACGACAAAACTAATGATCGGCTAATATATATATTTATGTAGGAATCTAAAACACTAGACAAATGACAATTTTACTCAATCTTTCCCTTATCAATTCTGACAATTTGTTTTCTTTCTTCTTTTTTATTAAATTCATCAGTCATTGAAGCTATCTAAATTTAGAGGATTATTTTGAATTTATCGACAAAGCGTAATCTATTTTTAACTTTCTCAATTTAACACAAAGATTGCACAGTTCTAAAAATTGTTAATATCCTTGAATTCCATATGAACGTGACAGTCGATCGGAAGCTCACCCAGTCCGTGATCATTGCGTGGTATTCGCGATGACACTCTTCGGGAACGATCAGACCCTTCGACGAGCGACGACGAATGACTCACATCAGACACGCGCGTCAGGTCGCAAGTCCAAGCTTTACGAGTGAAGTGATAAACGCACCTTTATTTTTAGGCGAACCCACACAAACCCGCGACACTTATATTCGCGTATTCGCAACTTTTTTCACTGAGACGATGCTTCGAGACATCGGCGTGAGGGAAAACAATTTTTTCAGTTCGCATCGTGCGAGAGGCTTTTATCGACTTTCCCGCAGCTTCCACCGAAGCGCGTTATTTCTTTCGACGGATACACTGGCTGACGTTTCCGTTCAAACGTCGATGACCATATAACACTGCTAGCCGTGCGTTTGTATTCGCGAATACGAATAGTTCAGTCGCTCGTAGTAAAACCACTCGGTTGAACGCACGTTTCAAATGATGCACAAAGGAATGACATGAAAAGAATGACGTGTACACGAGCAAGCAATTGATATGTCAATTAGCTGGACGGATTAACGTGGACAAATCGGCCGGTCGATAAATAAGACGATTATCGTGACAGATAAAATTGTCTCTGATGATTGATTGATGAGCTTCGAGAGAAAAGCCCCCTCGATAGGATCAAAGAATATTCACTCCGTTAAAAAAGATAGATTCGCGAGCATTCACGATAAATGATATCAATTAGCAATAATGTAAATATTATTGATATTCACGTATGTTTTAGACGAACGAACTTTTGCGAAGAAATAATGAGAATGTGATTTTTGTAGACGACTGGAAAACTCGCGATAAACTCCAAGTATTGCAATATCATTAATTATCACCGTGCTGTTTCTTTATTTCAAGTATTGTCACGATACCGATTCTCCCACGCGTCATTCACGATTACGCAATCGTGCACTCGTGAACTGTCAAGTGACTTGGCGAACGAGGAGAGAAAAAGAGGATCGAACGGAAACCGCACGTGACGAGGAGCAGCGAGAGACTGGCCGACGATCGCTGCATGCCGGTCCAAAGCGCTTGAATACACGCGATCCAGCCATCCCTTCCCTTCGGTTTTAACTCATGAACGTTCACACCATGCGCGTACTTCGATCGGACTGCAAATTATTTGTTATAATACTATTAAAGATACTCAACGTGAGAGATAGAGATCCGACCTTTAAAAAAGAAGAAAATAAAACCCCATGTTATCGGAGATTATATATGGAATATATAATTGTCCCAGACAACCTTCCTCGTTTTGCTCAATTAGCTTAATTAGTTGATATATTAGCGCCGCAGTTATATATAAAATTTCTCATTCATATTTTTTTGAATAAGCTTTAATAGAGTGGGATTGTTGTTGCGCTATTTATAAGTAATATTAGTTATCGTCGTGTGATGATTTTTCCATAAACTAGGTTTTAGAGATATAAATAGGAGATAAAATCTTTTTCTTTATTCATTCGTCATTGTATTCATCATTCTATTCGTTAATTTAATTATTTTATTGTTACTAGTGTTGTTTTTTTCCTAGTCTTTGATTGTATGTGAGAATTCTTAAAAGACTATATAAAGCTGAAATTATTTCCTCCTCTTTAAATGGTATCTTGTAGATCTTTGCACAATTGTTGCGCAAAAAGAGAATTATTTTCGATACAAATGCAGTGCTCATAGCGGCACATTCACGGTTAAATCCGATGCGGCGAAGCGATTCGCAATGCGACATTACCGCAATTGTAGAAAGTTCGCTACTCTAGACAACAGGCAGACTTCTTTGATCTCTCATAAAAGATTATTGTCATAGGCTCGTGCCTTCACGCTCGTGATTCATTTCATTGTGTAGTTTTACCTAAAGTGTCTTAAATTTCATACATTTTCTTCCGTTCATCAACTCTTGGACTAATAAGCTTACAAATGGTTCTTTTTAGCAAAAATTTGACGCCATTTTATATTAAATATTAAATATTGTTGCAAGTGACACTTAAAATTGTATAAAAATAACTTGATATTAAATAAAGACATTTTCAATTCACACTCTTAAGGTAGCAATTACTACTTGAAAATGATTCGCCGTATATAAAAAAATTATTAATGTTGATTCAATGGAAAATATACAAAAGGAGACGTGTAGAAAACCCATGAAAGACGAAGATAAAAAAAAATCACAAGATAAAAGAAAGATCCAGGCAATTTGTCGTGCGTCGAATTTCGGGCGTATCGCAATTTTGTAATAGCTAATCGATGACTTGTTATTTCGACGTTGCTCGCTCGCGCGTAAAGGTGTGCCCGCATGCGTACGTGTGCATCTATGTATATATACAGTCGGTACAGTTAGGCCGTAACGTAAGATTAACATAACGGCATCATGGTGGGATAAAAGAAACCAAAAGGAGAGAAGATCACGTGGACGTCCCGCGACGCGCGTACTCTTACGGTACGCCCGTATCGCGAAACCGTATCTTCTCCACGCTGACCGCTTATCAGAAACGAGCTCACCGGGCCTGAAATTCGTAAGAGGTGTGCTAATTTCAAGAGCTCGCGTTTCAACACGGCATTCGAGATCCTACCGCGCATCTGTCCGGTCCGCAATGTCGGCCAACAAGTGGTGTATAAAGCGCGCATATAAGAGGATTAGAATTGAGATTCTAATATCCACTCGTGTGACTATCCTCTCGCATGCAATTTTCTTCGGCAATGCCGTAATAAACGATAAGAGTGGACGGTACTTATATTGATCATTTCGCATTATGAGCAAAAGAATAAAAGAAAAATTGCTGACAACCTGGGCGTGTTTCAATAAACGATTCTCTTGCCGACAAATCTGTTCAAATTAAATGCGGCAAAAAATATGATACGGGAATTTTGTTATCACTCACGTAACATTTGTGTCATTTAGTAGTATGCAAAAAAAAAAAATAACTTCTTCCGCAATTAATAAGACAATTGCAATTGAAATGCAGATTGAATCGTAACTATATAATTTCCCCGAGGAAGATAAGCATTTGCTATTGGGGCGGAAGCTTATGACTCGAAATATTAATTTTCTCATCGCGCAAAATTATTATTCTATTCGTGTTTCAGTTAAGGCTTTCATCTTTCCGGGTAATTTAAGCTCTTAATTACGCCACTCGCCTTCACATTTTCACCGTTTTGTTGTAGCAAGTGTAATTTTTTTGTACTAATTTCCTCGTTTTTTACAACTCCTTTTCCATTCAATAAGATTTCTGTGACAACATGATAAGTTTGCTGCATCGAATTATCGCAGATCTATCGACGAAAGATCATTTCCTCTTGCAAGAAACTTTCTCCTTTATTTTCACGCTCCTAACGTTATTATTCGAGATGGCAGGTTATTCTTGTGCCGTTGACGTCATGCTTCCAATAAGTTCATATCCCGATCCTTAATATTGACTGCGTTTTCGATTCTCTATATTTGTCTTGACAACTCCACTCAAAGAAAACGGATTAATATTTGATGGTATCGCGATATTTTCCCTGCCATGTAAGATGTTCCATTTCAACTTTCCCGAGTTACTTACTCCGAAATAGTCCTGCTGCAGTTTAAAGTCATCGTAGTATACTTCGTATAAAATTTGATAATTATTATTATCTTATCTAATCAGATATTGGTTTTTAAACAGTAACCAACCGCCCGCGCTTTCCTTTCACACCGCACATGTGTTTGACCCCGACGAAAAGGATAAATCTGCGCTGTCGTGAATCACGCGGATCCTTGCGTTTCGCGGAATGCGCCCGACCGTCTACGTCACGGCTCCGAATAGACCAAGGCTTCGACATGCTCAATAAAAATCACGATATTTGTCACTGATTGCATGTCGAGAAAAACAACGAGGCTATTGTCAATATTTTTGAAGCAAAATTGTACTCTAAACTTTATCATTAAAACGATTTCATCAATGTTCATTATATTTTATCGAATATTATATTATCGAATAATTTTATTCAGTATAATTATAATTGTATTCTACAAAATATAATTTCGTTGTGTAATAAAATTATACAAAATTGTACTGGATATTATATTTGTTCCAGCATATATTTCATAAAAATTGTGAGAATAAAATAGATATAAAGCCATCAACTTTTTAATAATTTCAAACAGTTTAAAATTTATTACTGTATTTTACTTAATGTATTTTAATATTCTAAATATTCTGCAGGTATGTCGCGAAATTATTCTCGATGTTAACATACGGCTTTTCTCGTGTTCATCACACCGATCGATATGCACATTTTCTTGATGCTTCGTGAACCGTAATTATGCTTGATACAAACTTGACACAAATTCGACAAGAAACGTTCTCAGACGTTGTCTTTAACGTTTGGTATGTGCGTAATGTATATTCCATAAATGGATATTAGTGGTCGATAGGAAATCACGCTACCTTTTTCATCCTGCAATCCTTGGCATTAAGGACTACAGTTTGCAGAAAAAACAACACATTTGCACAAAAGACATTGTCAATCTAAATAGAATACCAGAATGATTAATTACGCTACTCTCGTTTGAAGTTCTGGTTTCACGTTATTTTTATCATGTTAGATAGAAATATGTTAGGTATTATTATGTATGAATCATATATGCATTACGCTATAACTATCGTATAAAAAAAAAGATTATTACAAATAACTTTTCGCTTTCAGCATATTATACGTATATTAAAGTAACGTGTGAATATAAGACCAAGAAAAAAGGAATAAAAAAGAATCCTGTGCGAGTTTTGCGGTTTTCGAATGCAATGCGTTTAAAATGCCTGCTATCGCAGCATTTCGGCGTGGCGTCACATTACGTAACGCTCTATATACGCGAATATAAACGACCACCTGTTTTATCGCATAGTTTTACCGCTGTTAAATGATCATAGAACGAGATCAAGAAAAATCTTCATTATGAGGCAAAATTAAGAAAAGATACATTTAAAATAAATATTTAATTCAATTAATTCAATATTGTTTAGAAGAACATTGTAAATGGCTAACATCTTGTATTATTTTTTAATAATAAAACATAATCAAAGAAGAAAAAGATTGACTGCCAAATCTTGTGTAATTCAAATATATAAAAAATATTCTTATTATTCTTATTTAAAAATACTGCAATAATTTAAAAAAAATAGAAACAAAATTAGATAAATTAATACCAAGGTTCATCAAAGTTGATGGCTCTAAATATCATTTAACGTGTATGAATTGGCCAAAATTTTTTAAAAATAAAAACTGGCAAGTAAGCTACTTTTCTAATATTATAACAATTCGAAATCCGATAAAATATCATGTTATCCGAATTGCGTAATTTAATCTCATCATTCTTACACGCTCCAATTTCGCATTTCTGTTTTTTTTCAGTCGTATCATCTCAATTCTCCTGAGTAATATGAGCAGCGGATTCTTTTCACGCGCTCTTCGGGAATTAACCGATGGTTTTAATTATTCTTGGTTAACCGGAAGAAAAAATTACACGCGGCCACAGATGATCTCACTTGTGCGAGCAGTCGGGCGATGACGCCAGCCGTCTGACCGGCCTTCTACGAGCACGAGAGCGAGAGAGATCGAAACGGTGTCACGCGAAATTCCGATAGGCACGTACACGGAGGCCGAATATGTGAGCAGATTCTTCTTCTTTTTATTCCTTCAACCTACGCGTCGTTGTCGAGAAGATGATCTTCACGTCTGAAAGGCGAGTCTTTGTTTTCGCGCTCGAAACACAAGTTGTTTTCGTCGATTAACATCTCTGCATTTATATTTTTATCAGTATGTTTAACGATAAATGTTTTTATCGGATTTTAAAATGTATCTATTTCCGCAACATGAAGCTAGAATTGTCTACTAGCTTTTTACATTACAGGAATAAGTATCTATTTTATTCTAACTCGGATATATGCGATATCCTTGTTTGAAAAGGATTCTAATAGTGCATGAATCACAATTTGAAAAAAAGTGTCTGTACGTAGAAATATATTAGCAATCATTTCATTAAAGTCACATTCTTGTGATTATGTAGAATGTTCTAGAAATGTGCAAGTGTGTCGTCATAGATGTATGATAAAAAAAATCAGTAATTATAAAGAAAATATATATTGGGTTGTGAACAATAATTTCGGAACTTCCAATAGAAAGCCTATTAAAAAATTCGAAATTACTTATTGCACAATCCAATAAATGCCATATCAATTTGGTGAAAGCGTAATTGCATAAAAAAGGAGCGACTATAGTATTTCACTAGTTCTCACGACGAAAATTGGTACCGAGAAATGCTATTTGCTTTGTGCACATTTACACGTCACCGATATGTGTCTGGCTATTGCATCAATCGTTGTCACCGAACACTAAATGCTACATAGCATCTATTGAAAGGTGCATTTACCTAGTTTTTGCGTTCAGAGGTTTTCAACATGCAGTAATATGTATGATGTAGAAAAAAAAAGAGTATCATTAAAGACTGCTTGGCAAAATTAATAATCGCAACCCTGGCATAAAGTCTAAAATTTACATGATAATCTTTGTATGCACATTCGATTTAAAGTGTACGCTAAATGCGGCTCGAATTTGCTGCACCTAAGGTCAACATTATATACGTGTGGATGTACTCGTGTGTGTGTCATCAAGTACATACGCATATCATTCTTTACTGAAGACTCTGTGTTAAACCGTGGAGCAGTAGTTCTCAACCTTTTACGCATTGATTACGAAGCCCATTTCAAGGAAGCAAAATTTATCAGACGCTACATTAATTGTGCATTGTCATTGTTCTGATAAATTTTACGCGATTTACGCAACTAGCCAACATTTTTATCTTTATTACATTTTTTTCCACATAATAATACGAATTTTTGTTCCATATTTTATGGAACATAATTGGAGAATCGCTGTGAGCAAGATATCGCGATAGCACTTTTAATATCGCGAAGATTGTCGAATTTTAAATCGGATGACAATGCCTGTCTATCATCAAAAGCAATTGTGACATGCGCGTAATTAGCATTTCAAGCGAAAATAAAAAAATGTAAAAAAGATAAATGTATAAATAAGAAATGCGACAAACGAAAGTAGAACGATTCACTTTACATAAAATTCAAAACGGTAGCATTTTAAATGCTTCTACTGCGTTAAATGCAAACCGTGACAAATACGATAACATAACAGGAAACTCGGCGTATACCCACATATGGCGTATATCACTATAGAATTCCATTGGATGGAATTCCATTTTATCACGACTTCATGCGCATCGTTCTTGCCGCATCTCTGTTTGCAGATAACACGTCCATTTTTCGATTAAAACACTTATTATTATTGCGATAAACTATGTGATTCATCTCCTATTATAAAATTCAAAAATATTGAAATTTTTACATTACGCAAACTTCCTCGCAAAATCCAGTAATGTAAAAACTTTGCAATTTTATCGAAGTTAATTCTAATTTTATCTTGTCACAACTCTGTAATAAAAGTCGAGAAAAATCTAAAAAGAATTATCTCTACCTTAATGCCTGCCTCGGCTTTTTGATACCAACTCTTTCTTCTCTGAATGCTTGACATTTTTCACTCTTTTTAAGCTCTAATTTCCGAGTCCAATTTATAGTTATGACACAATCAACACGCGCACTTTAAACGTTATCGCAGCATCACCAAATTATCGCAGAAATAATATTTATTAATCGACAGAGCACATAAACGCGATACACGCAAACGTGAAGAAAATGGGAAATCAGTAGCGTTCGATCGTACTACGGCGTTGCTGACAATGCGACTGTCGCACGTAGACAAACGGTAAAGCGTTTAGCTATCATTACGAAACTCTGCGAGATAAGAAGTGCAAAAAGGTATGCATACTTGAAACATACTTATCGGTAAAGATGTTAGAATTGATAAATTATACAAATAGGTAAAATACAAATTAAAAATAACATTATTCTAGTAGAATTATTCCGATATTATACTTTTTACCAAATGCAATGCTAAAATAATTTAATTACTGCATTATTTGCAGAGTGTTGTGCAACTAGATCATAGAATTTATTTTTAATTTGGATATCTAATAAACGTTTTGTAAACTTCTTGAAAATTGAACGTCTTGCACGAAGTCTTAAGTGATACATCACTTTTCCGGCTATTATATTATTTATTTCAATTATCTTAACACCTAATAATTGTCATAATACCCTTCTTTGAGTAATTTTATATATCAAACAAAGCTGTTTGTAACATTACATCACACAGTTTGATATTTTCCACACTATACTTATAGTCTTATAACATTATATTTCCTTTATAATATTTCTTTATTAAAAAAGAAATTGATTTTTGTTAGATAGCATGCATTGAGATGTAATGATTCTACTCACAAAGCCAGTAGGTTTTTCCCTTCTATTCGCCATGATCCTGTTTTCCAGATTTGTTACCTTCTTCGATGCATTGCTTTATCCTAAAAAAATGCAAAGTAATTATTTCACAGATGCTTTCTTAACAATTAAAACCAATCTGAATCCTAACATAAATCACTATATTTTAATATGTAAACTACTTGTTTTTGAATATACTCCACTCTAAAGTTAAATATAATATAACAGGTGATTTCTAGGACAATACTCTTTTTATCAAAGATATCGGAGATACTGCACTTACAAGATATCATTGCACAAATACACCACGTTAGTCACAAGTTAGTCATCAAAGAAAACATTACAGTATCGTTTTCTTATAAGAAACTTTAAAAAAACAACATGTAAGAACTGCAAAGACGTATTCTAAGTAAAATATTAATATTAAATTAAATAAATTTCTGATTATATTGCTCATATTATTTCAATAATTAGAAATAAACTATTTCACTTCATTATAACCTAAATGTTTCACTGTTATTTTGATTTATTCGCTTTTCGTACATACTCAAAGAAGGAAATCAGATTATTTTGAGGTTATTTTGAGAGATATCGAAGATTTATCTTGAAGAAAGATTAGTTTGGAAGTAGCGTAAATCTTACAGAATAATATCAACGACTGCCGATGTTGACAAATAGCTTTGACTAAAGAAAAAAATTGCCCTTGGGTACAAGAGCATGACATTTCAACTAAATTCAACACAGCACGACAATGTGTGTTAGATAAACCAACGCTCCACTAGATAGGTTAACGCTCAACGCTGCCGATTATTGCTCTCGATCGACCGAATTTCTTTCTCATTCTGAAAAGATATTTATATTTTACATTACCTGGATTTATCGAGACCTCCCTTGCTCGGATTTGCGCGCTTTTACGTCGGAAACAAACACTTCACCGATATTTCAGCGTCGTCGATTTTTCGCGAAGCGGCAGAATCAGCACGGTTGGCATGCACTTGCGAACATACGCGCGTCGTATGATGCGCGCGCGATTCTTTACGAGAATTCCACCAACCTTTCTAAAGTGATCCGTGAAAAATGTCCGTTACTATTCACTGTACTTGTTGCAACAATTCCGAATTGCGCGACCGATACAACGTGCGAGCGCCAAGCAGCGGTGAACACTGCCGCCAATAGACAAGATGAAAATTCGCGACGATTGCGACTTGTCTGACTGACAAAAACAATGTGCAAAGTACGGCTATAATTTTTATGCAGTATTGTTATGTAGTTATAATCGAACTATTCACATTATCAGTTAATAGGTTAATAGAGTACGGCAGTTTTAAATCTAGAGACGCTTAACCTCAATTTCCTTTAAGTCTGGTTTTTATGAGCTTATGTCCACGTAAAAAGTTCAACAGTTGAATACTTTTTTTACTATTTTACGTTTTTCGTTTTTATATTTTCATGCATATTTTCATTCGATTCCATTTAATATTGTATATTGAATGATGAACGCATTAAACGATATATATATCATATATACTGAAAAGAGCTTCAATAGAATAGGAACGACCAATTGTGGCCAATCGTATAAAAGTGACAGCAATATAGAACGGGTATGTTTATTTTTGTAAAAGAAAGTAAAATATAAAAAAAAGTAAAATATAAAAGAAAGATAGACGTTTCTGATTGTTAAAAATTTTTTTTTAATTGTAGGCGTAAAACATCTATGATCTGTTATAAAAAACATTCCAATATGTTATATATTGCAATCAGACACCATGTGAATCTAACATAAAATTTAAGGCACGCTTTCAATTATCTTTGATGCGCACGAGCGACGCAACTGACAGCGACGGATATCGAAAAGTCGAAGAGACCGCGAGATACTCCGAGCCACACCGAGCCCTCCCGAAGCGCCTCCGTGACGTCATGCAGGAGCAGAAGAGATAAGACAGTCAAAAGAAGAGTTCTGTTTCCTGGTGTATCGTTCACGCTAAAATCGTTCACGCGTCTCATCAGCTTTGTGTATTTCGCGATGTCGTACGCGTACCTGTTCAAGTATATCATTATCGGAGACACAGGTAAATACGTGACATTACGTAGGGACACCTCTGCGGAATCGGACCTTCGTACCGTGCTTTCTACGTCGTCTGTGACAGGACCCATTGTTTTCGTTTCTGTAATGTGTAATCATATCGCTGATTTGCAAACGCGTAAATCTATTTATGGATAGCGATAATCAACCAAAAAAATTTTACCTTAACGCTACATTTATTTCCTTTAAATATGTATGTCGTGTGTCAGCACTTGATTCATAGATTTTATGTTTCTTCTCTGTATTGTATTGTTATTTGATTTCCTGCTATTGCACGGCGATTGACTTCTATAATATTTGGTGAATCTTCCAATCGTCTTGTTGATTTCAGCAGTAACAGTTATAAATAGCACGTCACACATTGTGTTTTTTTTTTAATGGAATTATTTATGCTGTGACTAAATGGATTCTATACACTGTATTTTTTATTATGCAGAAAAATATAGCTTTAATTTTATTTCTATCTAATAATATTGATAAATTATTGCAAGTTGAGAGATTATTATATTATACAATTGATATAAAATTGAATTAAGTAAATACAATACTGTAATCACACTATATGGCAACTTCTAGATATTAAATGAGAAATTTTGAATAATGTTTGATACAATACATAACGAAATTAGGATTTATTAGAATTTAGAAAAAAATTGTAATCTAAATAATGTGATATTATTTTTATATAGGAGTTGGAAAGTCCTGTCTCCTTCTTCAATTTACGGATAAGAGATTTCAGCCAGTCCATGACTTGACAATAGGAGTCGAGTTTGGTGCTCGTATGATTACCATTGACTGCAAGCAAATTAAACTGCAGATCTGGGATACTGTAATTATTTACTTATTCCAGCTTATTCCATCATATTTTGCATATTTATTTCTCAGAAGTTACACATGGTCCTCAATTAGAAATATGATCTGATAATTAATGTTTAAATTAATATATGTTGTTCATGTAAAGAAACTTATATTAAATTTAATTGCTTATCTAGAAAAATATTTTTAATTGTTCTTGATAGAAGTTCTTTGTACATTTCTTTAAATTTTAATATTATCAAGATTGAAATTTAGCAAGATCTGCATGTTGCTATTTAGCTAATAAATGTCAACTGTTAATTTCTTTCATAATTCACATTTTATAGGCGGGTCAAGAGGCATTCCGTTCTATAACAAGGTCATATTATCGTGGAGCAGCTGGAGCTCTATTGGTATATGACATTACACGTAGGGAAACTTTTAACCATCTTACAACATGGCTGGAAGATGCAAGGCAACATTCAAATTCTAATATGGTTATCATGTTAATCGGAAATAAAAGTGATCTGGATAATCGAAGAGAAGTAAAGAGAGAGGAAGGTGAAGCTTTCGCACGAGAGCATGGTCTTGTCTTTATGGAGACTAGCGCTAAGACTGCAGCAAATGTAGAAGAGGCATTCATTAATACTGCAAAAGAAATATACGAAAAAATACAAGAGGGAGTCTTTGACATTAATAATGAGGTACGACAATAATGTTCTCCATTACTTTTGCATGTATATTTTGCACTCATATAAATCAGAAAAACAAATTTTTTACATTTTTAATTTTGTGTTCTAATCATATCATTATTTTTGCTGACATCTTAACTTAATATTGTATATAATAATGTTAAATAATACATTTTTATATTTAAATAAAATCACAAAAGGTGATTTGCACTCGTATCGGTATAAAAAAGATAAGTAACAATCTTTTTTATTATTTTTTTTTACATTATGCATTTATATTATTTTTTGGAGATGTTTTTTTGACACACATAAGAAAAGAGCTTTGTAATATTTCTAATATGACAATTGAATTAACAGGCAAACGGTATTAAGATTGGACCACAGCATTCACCCACAAGTCCTGGAGGTTTATCAGGCACTGGTGGACAAGGTAGTGCTCAGGGTGGTGGGTGCTGCTAGGGGCTGGGGCTTATCTGTCCACCGCTTCATCCTTCTCCGATCTGAATTGACCCTGCTCCTGCTCTTCATTTTACTGTGAACTCACTTACTTTGTACATTTTAATTTTGCGCATGCCGCGTCATAAGGTAACAAGTGACAATTGGTGTATTTATAGTTGAAATAATCTTATACACGCGTAATAAATAGGATTATTGTAAGGCGAAAATGTTATACAAATCACTAAAATCATGAAGCATTAATAAAGTCTTTACTTACAAATTCTCGCAAAGGTATGAATGAAGTTATATTATTTTTCAATGTGTTTTTAATGAATTTAATTCTGAAAAAAAAACAGATGCTTTTTCCAAGTTATATATCTCTATATAATTTTTCGTTCTTGCACATTGTATAATCGTTTTATCTCCTAATGGGATATTATTACAAAAGATTGAGGTTCCCTAATTTTGATTCAAAATATTTTATTTAAACATGCTTAGTATAATTTAATTTTAATTGTAAAATTTTTAGCTGGCTTGTCTCCCACTTTATGAAGCATCATATGAAATTATTGTATTAGATAATATCAATTATCGGGAGTGATAAAGCGGGAGAGGACAGGCACTTTCTATTTTATATTCGTTTAATACATATTATGTACTGTAACGTAATGTGCACTAGTAATCAAAATTCCATTCTATATGTAGTGGCTCATGGACGTTGATGTATTTAATTGATTTGACATCATTTTCAATCTAATATTAAATCGATATTATATATATGTATGTATTGCTGTATAAGATGATAATTATATAAAACATGTATTAATCAATGCCATCAGGAGGCCTACATTTAATCAGATTTATATTCCAATTTAATGATTATAAGAAATTTTATTGCACGTATTGACAATTGGTATCATTATTTATGGCATTTACTATGGCATCTTTTTAAAAATAAAGGCATCATTAGTGCTATAAATGAATCAAAAATACATTTTTACAATTTATATTGTAACGACTGAAGTTTTTAGAGTTTCAGACCATAGATAAAGATACCGATATAAATATGGCAGTGATAATTTTATCTGTATTATATTAAGCTCCAAATATGATTCCATTTTAATAAACGTTCCTGCTTTTATTTTAAGAATAATTACAGATATTTCACTACTTTGCAAAGACATGAGACACGAAAGATAATTAAATACATAATGAATAAAGAATAAGCTCTAGTAGTGCACGTTATTATATTTATTGATGAATTTATCAGCTGGCAAGAAAATTATGCATTAATATTAATGTTACTCAATGAAATTAAGAAATCTATAAGCATGAGTATCCTATATCTATTTAGTACAAATTGGCTTCTTGAGCATTATTGTAATCAAATGTTATTTGTAATATCTCAAATTACGAGCTTATACCTAATTGTTATACCAAAGATTACATCAGCATTGTGTACCTTTTTTGCGCTTATACTGTAACGATCAAACAATGTGCATTGATTTCAGGATGTTATATCCAATATATTTGATTTAATGTAATCTAGCGATTATTCTATACAATCAAAGCTAATCTACAGCT
The DNA here is from genome assembly GCF_040581485.1 of Linepithema humile. NCBI lineage: Eukaryota > Metazoa > Arthropoda > Insecta > Hymenoptera > Formicidae > Linepithema > Linepithema humile. The sequence continues at coordinate 20,353,909 of NC_090132.1, read as the reverse complement.
TATGATGTATTTTATATGTATGCATTGAGCATATCTTTTTAATTGGAAAATATATATATGTGCACATTACACTTATTGTCCTTGATTCTAAAATACATCATGTAACATAATCCAAGCTTTGAATTTTTCAGGAATATATGACAGATAAAAATATCTCAACCAGCATGATTGACCTAAAAAATCCAGAATAAAAATTTTAAAATTGAGATAAAAAATAATAAATCTCATAGTTTACATTAAATATATTTATAGCATATTTTTGCAGTTTTAAAAATTAAAAAAAAACCATGTGGAAAGTATTGCCAATAAACGTTTAATATATGTTTAATAAACGTTTAATGTACATTTGCTACGCTTTCAATAAGATAAATGAATTTAGGTATCGTAAAATATCAGTTGAGTTTATTTTCTGGACGGGTCTGGAAACGTGACGTGTCTCTGTGTCGCGCGCGCAGCACGACGAATCCACTGGAATGCGCTCCGCAGTGATGCGTACGATACGTGACGCGGCATACTTCTCCAGCTGATTTGTCGACGCGTGACTCGTCGCGCTCAAGTCCGGTAGAGTCGATTGTCGCGCTGCTTCCCGGAGATATGTCGTGACTCCATCTCGGCTGTTTTACCAGCGGAAGTGCTATCAGTCGGCCCCGGCAACGGGCTCGCGCGCAACGTGTACAATACATCAGTTTGTTCCCGCTGCACGACGAGGTAACAGATACGTTATTCAACGTGACGGTTCTGCTAATCGGGCTGCTGTCAAACACGGTGTGTCAAGAAGACGACGCCAGTGGACGCCATGATGGTAGGTGGAACCTGTTATCAATCGGTGGCCGGCGATCCGTTCGCTTGACGGCGTAAATCATCCGCAAAACCCGCTCCCCCTTCGCCGCGTCAGACGCGCCTTACATTTATTAACACGCAAAAAAATGTTGCAGGACGGTATATGTGACACTGCCGACATTTTAAACAGCACACCCCCCAAGAAGGTATCTATAATACTTTCCTCTTTCTGCCTCTTTATCGCTATTTCTTGTAAGAGTTTTATCTTTCTATTGGTAATACATATAGCCGTAATTGCCTGTGTGCGTCCCCTCTCGCTTCTTTGTTCCGCGTTCGTGACAGTTCCGTACCATGCACTATCATAGCTATTAACAAATTATTCTTTCAGACAATCCATGCTGATACCATAGACCTCTCGGATAAGTCCTTGCAAGTTGATATTTCGGACGCTCTCAGCGAGAAGGATAAAGTAAAATTTACTGTACATACGAAAACTACTCTACCTGAATTTCAAAAACCAGACAATCTAGTTGTAAGGCAACATGAGGAATTTGTGTGGCTTCATGATCGATTTGAGGAAAATGAAGAGTACGCTGGTTACATTGTATGTAGAAATTTCACAATATTTTGATAACATTGCTTTAGCGTGTACTTAAACTTTGTACTTTGACATTGTGAACTTATTGATATTTATTACAATAGATTCCACCATGTCCACCAAGACCAGATTTTGATGCGTCACGCGAGAAGTTACAAAAACTCGGTGAGGGTGAAGGAAATATGACACGCGAAGAATTTAATAAGATGAAACAAGAATTAGAAGCGTGAGTTCTTTTGTATATGTAAATTTATCTCTCTTACAATTATTATTTACATTTTTGTTGATTTTGGAATGGAATTTAATTGTAATGTGTGTATTACTTTGCAGAGAATATTTAGCTACTTTTAAAAAAACTGTCGCTATGCACGAGATGTTTTTGACTAGGTTGGCACATCATCCAGTCTTTCGGAATGATCATAATTTGAGGGTATTCTTAGAATATGATCAAGATCTTTGTGTGAGAGGTAATACTTTTGTTTTCTGTGCAGAAAATATTGCAATATATAAAAATTAATATAAATACAGAATATATATGGTTTTTTTTTATTATAGGAAAGAATAGAATGGAAATGTTTGGTGGTCTGGTGAAGTCGTTTTCCAAAACTACTGATGAATATTATTTATCAGCTACAGTAAAAGATGTAAATGATTTCTTTGATCAAGAAATGACATTCCTTCAAACTTACCATCATAATTTGAAAGAAGCAACAAGACTGGCTGATCGCCAAACATCTAAACATAAAGATGTAGCGGATTCGTATATAAAGATTTCCACCAATCTTCTACAATTAGCTACAACAGATAGTGGAAAACTCGAGAGGTTCTTAACTAAAATTGCCGAGACCTTCGAGAAATTACGAGTACGAACATTTTATAAAATGCTCTTCAAAATTTTTGCTCATTAAATTTCTATTGTTTAAGTTTCGAAAAATATTTTTTTTGCAGAAAGTTGAAGGACGAGTGGCATCAGATGAAGATTTAAAATTATCAGATACTCTTCGTTATTACATGAGGGACACAGCTGCGGCTAAAAGACTTCTTTTTAGAAGATTGAAAGCTTTGCATGAATATGAAACTGCGAATCGCACTCTTGAAAAAGCTCGTGCCAAAAATAAGGATGTCCACGCTGTAAGTCCATACATAATTTTTCTATAATTGCGAATTTATATCATTAGCTAATTAAACATTGACATTATCAAGGGAATTGAGCGAGGGAAAATGAATAAATATAACATTTGTTCTGTTTCAAGATTAATATATTAACATATCGCGTAAAAAGCTGGTTAACTGAAACTGCAATTATTGATATTATAATGATCGAGTAGTATCTAATCAGAACTTTAATTTTTCTTGCTTTTCAAGGCACTGGAGGTTGCTGAGGTGTGTCATGTTGTTTGTCATCTATATATTTTTGGTTGTAGTGCTTAAAATACTTATTGTCAGTTTTTTGTCATCTTTTTTTTTAACTGGATGAAATGTCGAAATTGATTCATATTAAAATCGAGCTTTAATCGATATTAGGCAAGTCAAAAGAAATAGTTTGTTAAAAATTTGATTAAGAAATCTATGATATCATGGCATAAGTTTTTTCCTAATAATAGAAAAAAAAATTAATTTTACAATACCTTTATAAAGAATATATTTCTACAAGAAATATATTTTTTTCACATGTATGAATTATGAATGAATATAATATGTACATGAGATATTCCATTTTAAGCAGAGAAATTGACACAAATTAATTATTGCAGCACAGAATTTATTGTTAAGTATTATGCATGAATGACAGTTGCATGGATTTCAATATTATGATAATTTATTATAATTTATAATATAATTATAATATTTCATGGTGCCAGTATAAGTCTTGCTGATGAATATGCTAAATATTAAGTTATATTATAGAATTTAAAAATTTAGACAAAATATGTGACATTTTGATAGTTTAAATATTATATCTGTATTAATCAAGGCGGAACAAGCGCAAACTGAGGCATGTGAGAAGTATGAACAAATGTCTAAGAAAGGAAGAGAAGGTAAATAAACATGTATTTATTTGTTTGGAAACAGTACAATCAATATCATCTGCGAAAGAAAATAACATACATTATTTTTCGTCTTATAAATACATAGTTTCCATCTAATCTGCAGAATAATATTGATTATGTAGACTGTTTTAGATATTATTTTATTAATACTTTTGATTATCTTTCAGAACTTTTGGATTTTAAAACTAGACGAGTTGCTGCGTTTAAGAAGAATCTCATCGAATTAACAGAGTTGGAAATAAAACATGCTAAGGTGAATGGCAATTCCGCTTATTTCGTAAGCTATGTGCAAAACGTTAAATTACATATTTACTTTGTGTTCACAGTCGCATGCGGAATTGCTCAAGAAATGTTTATCGGTACTTCGAGAAGAGTGATCTAGTTTTAATGTTGCCATGAACAAACCTATACGCATACATTCTGTATGCAGATAATAGTTTATTTAAGATTATAATAATATGGTACTGTAAAATACTATATATTTTTTGTTAACTAAATTTAGATCATAAATAGATCATAAATAGATCATAAATTTATCATAGATCTATCATGCTTTGGAAATAAAGTATTGTACTAATAGCTGCAAAGTGACTCTGAAAAGATATTTACTACCTTTGAGCTGTAAAAAGCTATGTAGCTGTAAAGGACCACTATCGGTTTTGCTTAATAGACATTAGATTAAGTACAATTGCAATTTTATAAGAGCTGAATAATACATGTGTTAGGAAATACATTTATATTATAAAAATAAAAACAGAATTAGATGTTATCGAGTCCCTTTGCAGCTTGGAATTAAGAGCCTGTTATACTTACAAAATAAGGTTCTTTATATTATATAAACAAATATATATATGTATATACATATACATATATGTATAAATAAGAATATATCCATATGAGTATGTTATTAGTACTACTTAAGTTTAGGGCAATTTTGTGAAGGAAGGATTGCTAGTATAAAAGCTCAGGATGATTAAAGTTAATACAAACAATTAGATTTTCATATATAAACTTTCCAGGTTTTTATGGTATATTATTCTGACAAATAATTAATCATAATCGCGTTTGCGCTTTAAGATTACGAAGTAAAATAATGCAGCAATGATTAAAGGGACCTTGAAACGATTTATAATAAAGTGCAATTATACTTTTCATTGCAGCGTTATCAAGCAACACGTGTTTTTTTGTATGCACTTCATCGCCATTTTTCGTTCGTTGCGTAAACCACATCAAATGGTTCGACCATCCGCCTTTCGCAAATTGCAAAAGGAGCATGCTTCATCCGTAATAACCGAATCGCAACAGAAATTGCTTGCTCGTCGGAGGTGAATAATATGCACGTGATTATTTTCGTAAGTTTTTATTGAATCGAATTTTCTTTTCTATAATACATGATTGCAGACATATACTGAGAAATTCATTAAGTTGCAAGTTTATCGTTTAATTCTTTAAGAATTAATTCGAAATCCACCGTAATGTACCGTACATTATCGTCTTATCCTTAATGTCAGTAGATCCTATGAGTATCCTATGAGTGAGTGCAGATAAACGCGCTGCGATGCAGGCAACGTCGTATCCCGTTTATCGTACGCCGGTCTTAATTAATTTGGTATCGTTACACCGTACAATTAATGATCTTAATAATAACGAATAGTAAAGACGACGCAATAGAAAATATTTCTTTTGGTACGCAAAAGTCACGCTGGAAAACATCTCGCCTTTTCGTCACATTCTGTTTCTATTTTCTCTATATCTCCGCCTTTCCCTTCTCTTACTCTCGCTAATTATTTTACAAATATTGCATTGCGCATGTACACCCCATAAACCAGATTTTTTTTTACACAACAACTAATACATTCATGCGGCTTCAATTGAACAGTATCACTCTTATCGTTTATGATTGTGTAGATAAAGCTTGATGAGTGAATACAAGTTCAATCAACACTCTCTCAGCACAGTTTGCTAAATAAATTACATCACAATTGATTATTTATTCTGTTTACAAAGATAACGAACTAAATTCATTAATGTAATTCATGATTTGGGAATATTTTTCTCTTTGAACATCAGCATGGCATTTTAAACATTTTAAAACTTTTTAATTGAAAATTTAAAAAAACTTTAATATTTTTTTCGTAAGGAAAGTACGCTTTTCTCGAGGTACGCCATAAATACTTTGCCCATATTTTCGGAATTATTCAAAGTTTCCATCTTTTTTCTTAACGAAGTCGCGGAGTAAAGTTTTAAGAATAATTTATGCAGACGCTATACATTCGAATTATGCTGTGCATATACAATTTCGTGGATGCGTTTAACAACAGTGGTAGCTCTATTGTGCTATAACACACGATAAACGATAATTTCGGTCCATTGTACTATTTTTCTAATTCGACTTTATTTCGCTCGTCGGCATTATCATCGGACCATATTCCGATGCTGCGGAGGCGTCTATTTCAGGGAATTTATGGTTCTCACGCGGCACAAACGCGGCTGGTTATCGGGAATGCACGATCGCTGTTAATTACTTTGGTAGGTAATTATCGATTCTCATTGATCAGCGAACTTTCATATACGAACATTCACCGGTCGATTATCGTCCGCTGCGATAATGAATTTTTCACAAATACCAAGCGCCAAAACTCATATAATTTTTTTCCCTTTATTTTACAAGTGTTAAACTCGTATTCTGAGCTGTGAAAGAGAAAAATGGTGATTAAATTCGCAAATTGTGAACGCTTCGTGAATAAAAGCATGTCGATGCACGTATTGGATTCTCGCGATTTTATCCCATTTATCAGAATCAAGTGTAAGCGCGCGGACTCGGTTCCGCGTATTTATTCGATTATCTCGATTACACGTATTGTGCTGTAAAAAATTGTTATGTGATATAAAAATTCGTGAAAAGTATTCAGTTTGATGCGGAATACGGTCTGATGGTGATCGAAGAGTGGTCTAAAAAAATTCAAATCATTTTTCAAGTCGCAGAAATTGTAATACGAAGCGCACAAATGATTTCGTAGCGTCTCCATCCAGATGACTCGACGTTCATTATAAAAAAAACTGCAATCCGGTATTTTCATTAGAATCGGATTTCCATCAGAGTTTTAGAAGCGCGTTGCTTCAGATTATCCGGCGAGTTATGCTGGAATTTTAAATTAGACTGAATTTAAGACGCGTTAATACTCGCCATAATATCCGTCACGTGTCGGGAGACGCGAATACTGGGATACCCGTCAGACGTTCAAGACGCCGTCAGCAAACGCTTGACTCGAGTCGTTTCAAAGTTTTATTAGCTGCCACGGCATGGAAACACGACTTCGTTAATATCAAAGTAATTGAGAACGAAACGGAGAGTCTTATTGAAATTACCTATTTGCATTTATGCTGATATTTGTTCAAGCAAACTTGAGACAAATCAGTATGACTTGCGTCGCGTATTATCTATTTTTCACTTTTCGCAATTATATCAAGATTTACTGATCTCAAAAATATGTAGAACATCTTTTTATATTTATGCATATTAATTAACACATTCGCAACGTCGTGCACCATCGGTGGTACATTTTATTTAATCGTAAAAAGGATACAAAAAAATCGAAATTCCTGTTGAAACGAATCAGAGCCATTGTTAGAGCGAATAAGTTTAGTATCCTTTAGATTTTGGATCTATTTCACTTAAACCCAAAACAATAAACTTATTTGTTTTAACAATTGCGGCTTGGCTTTCGATTGCAACTTGGATTTCTATAAAATAAATCTAACCGTTTATTTAATACAAAACTAGGAGTTACAAAAACAAATTTGCTAGCAAAAAACATTCACTGTTGTTGCTTTTTTTTGCTAGAGAAAAATAATTAAAATGCATTTCACGGTTTAAATGAAATCTTTACTTCTTTATCCACAAATGTGTTATTTTAATACGATGTAAAATGTGAGCACAGATCAGTTTACCGAACACGCGATATAAGGCCCGCCAACCCTCATTAACGTTTTTGATTAAATTTCAATTCCATTTCACCACTATTAGATATGCGATACCCGACTTTATCACCGCGTACCGTCAACTTTAACTCTTATCGCCGATCCTTAATCCGCAATGGTAATTTTTTAAGCAGCACAATGTAGTTTCCACCCCCCCAGCTAGCTTTGTCGGTTTTACACTTCGGCTTAAGATCGAATTTATTGCGTAGCGCTACACGCTACACGATATATCAAGTTTTTTTTATTACGGAACGCGTAAACCGACAAAGTCGACCTACTTACGCCCGTCGGTGACGTAAAAGCCAGTTAGATTTCGCGTTTAAATGTCAGCCGTGCGTGCCGGCATCTAAAATATCGGTCCGATAAACGCCGCGCATTAATTTATCCCGAGACGCTCGCGTCGCGCGCGATTTCTCTTTGGCCATCGCGAAAATATGGTATGAAGAATGCATACAGACTCCAGACGGGTAGGAAAAAGGGAGGGCGAGGGCGGAGGTCGGCAATGTATATCTACGCGGTTGCGGGAGATTTCGAGCAGATTTATGATAACGGTATGCATCTGGGTCGGCCAATCAGTCTTCCGCCTGCTGGGCTGCAATCCTGGGCTCTCTCGTTCGCACCTGCACTCACATTCGCGTTCAAATCTCGAATCGAATTCAAATCCGGCCGGCCTAACTGTTTGCGATCTAGCCGGAAACTCGAAATAGATTAGCTCCGATTACGACGTCCCCGCCATTCAGATCCCGAAACGAAATTCAATCGGCGAGTCGCCGGTGGTAAGAATTGGTTTATTCCACTCGAACTTGCTTGTCACTTTTGTCGGAATTATTTTATTTCCTCCGCGGCCTCGCGGATGTTTAAACGCGGATGTTTGCTTCGTTGAAATTTCCTTTGTTTTTTTTTTTTTTTTTTTTTTTGCAACGTCAGGCAAATGACAGAAATATTGGGAGGAAAATCGCGCCACTGTGTCGCGTATGATATATTCGTTATTGTAATAATCGCTGATGTTTGTGCGATTAATAACACGTTACAAGCGCGTTGCCGAAGTTGCTATTTTTCGTCTCGCTAATGTAACGCGCTCGTTGCATTATTATAGCGCACGTCAATTGTTGTGCATGCATTTATCATCAAATCGTGCATATAATCATCCGCAATATGAATGCTGTATTGATCGCCAATCTATTGCGATTGATATCAATAATTCATTATTCATTCGCAACGGGTGAGGGACGCGTGCATTGAGAGATCGAATTAAACGCCGAGCAATTACGGTGAACGGTCCACTGCCGAGGGAGTGTGTTAAAATTTCACACGGCAACAACGCGATTGAATCTCACAGCAACGCGACGGTGTCGCGAAGTTGCTAATGAAGTTTCTCCTCGAATAATTTGCAGCCCGAGTCTGTGCCCTTTTGTAAAACACTTTCGAAAGGCTATCGGTCTCCCTTTCTCCTTCTCCCGCTCTCTCGCTCTTTATGTGCCGTCTCTTGTGCGGCGAATGCGCACATAGCGTATATGCAACGCGCAATCCCGACGACGATGCATTCCCAGGGCATAATTCAGGCCGTCTTATACTGTTAAAAGTAACGTCGTTAAAATAGCTACGGCACCGTTAACACGCGACCTGCTTTCACACTCGGAACGAGGAATGATATTTCCGTAGTAAGCACTAGCTATATTTTACTTTTTTTTTGTTTTTTTATACATTTTAATAACTCCGTAAAGCACGAGAACACATCAAACGATTGTGTAAAGAACCGCTGCAACCGACTTCGCCGAATCGAATCAGTTTTTATATCACATATAAAGTATAACTTTTGTATAAGTAAACCGATATTCGAATTAAACACAGCCAGAATAGTATAAACAGAGGAAAAAGATATTTTCGAAAAAATAATTAAATATCGCGTAAATATAGCGTTATGATTTAATTGTTTTCAAATGGAAATGCTTTTAACCGATTAAATTATAAAATTATTATTATTTGCCGGAAAAGTTTAAATTTGTTTTCGAAAATTAAATCAAGTTAAACAAATATATTTATAAAAATTGAAATCACGTGCATAATTCATTTAGAACGCTATGTAAAGGAAACGCTAATTTTGCAACGCTATTGTTAACGAGAAACGAGACACAAGTCCTTTAGTATTCTTTGCATCTAATTATTTATTGCGCGGAACACATGCTCGCGAAAGCAACAACAGATAATGGAGAATTAACATCCGATATAATTTCCGATTACCGAGTCAATTTCCAGCGCGATCGTCGAAAGCGATTAAGAGAACAAGCATCTCGGAAAGGAATTACAAACGCGAGAGAAACGATGGCGAGAGAAACAAAAGGCTGCCGAGAGTCTGCAGAATGTTCTCCATTTAATTCCGATGGGGTTTCCGCTTTCTATCGATGTTTTTGCAGGATCGCTGGTTCCGCCGATTTTGACGTGGGGACGCCGAGGGAGTGGAGCGCCGTGAGCGAAATGAACCCCCCCGTGTGTCGTGACCCTTTCTTACGGCGATCCCTCCCCCGCGCTTCGCTCTCTTCCAAGCCAGATAACGACGGATACATAATACACGGGTGACTGCACGCGATTCCACGGAATCCGCGGAAGCCATCTTCACGCTTCGCCGATCAAACGTTACTTCGCGTCGTTTTTTTCCTTTTTTTTTCCTGCTCCCTCTTCCTTTCTTCTCCAATCTGCCCCGTCACAGGACAATCCGAACGATGCGCGCTTCCACCGGCCGTATCCGTTGCAAAGAGAACTCATTAAAGGCCTATTGTACGGAGCGATGCGTCCGATCATTTCCAAGATCCATTCGCGAGAGCGTTGCGCGAGGGCGAGCGCTGAATCGGCGATAATTATTGCGTCCGTTGTACTTCCTTGTGTATCCATGCGCCCGGCTCGTCTGTTTTTATCGCGAATTTTCGTTCACCGACGCGATAGAGGCGGTTCGTAATCAAAGCCCGGGCTGCAACTCACCGTAAAAAATTATCGCGATTCGGTTTCGTCGCTTGGTACGGCAAATACAGCGCAAAAAATCTTGCGTGTTATCGTAACGCACGTTAACGCTTTACAGTTTGACATTATTTTTTGCAACTATATGCTTGCAATTCGTCCTGTGCAATGGTGACGGATTTATTTTGCGCGAGAATAACATTTGAACTGATTGAGTTATTACAGTGAAATTTGTTTCTATCTTTACACGATACTGTTTTACAATCGACGGATATAGCAAGATCGATTCCGGCAGAGATGATATCTTTATTAGAATTACGATGTATTTCTTTTCTAAATTCGCCATTTTTTTTATCAGCGATCGATTGTACGAAAGGTTGAGCTGAATTTAGTGACTTGCCGTTTCTTTTTGCACCGCAATTATTCTAATTATCACGTAAAAGAAACATTTAAGTTTAAAATTAGCAAATTTAGTAAACAAAAAATTAGAGAATTAGAATCCTTAAACTATTTCTTTTGTTTAGAACAAAGTTCGAAATTTTATCAATAATGATAATAGTATTACAGTTTATTAAGTATGATTTGAATGATAATAATGATGATAATGATGATGATAATCATTGTTTCTATTAATGTTATTGAATAATATTATAATTTGTAATCGAATCCACCTTTGGACAGTCAATGAATCCAGATTTGCAAGTCAATGAATTATTCCGAGAAAGTTACCAACGCGTGCTATAGTTACTTTATAATTTTATTTTCATATTAACAAATACGTATATCGCAATTCGAAATAACGCCAGTCGATATAACGGTACGTAACGTTGCGCTTGCGATAATAATTGGTTTAATCCCGATGTAATCGCGAGCACGTACGAGCGACGACTTTTACGAGAGCGAACGAGATTTCGCACGTGCGCGCGCGCGCGCGCGCGTACCACCGTGGATTATTTCCAGCGAGTACTCATTTTTAATTAAATTAATCGAGGAATCGGCACGCTAATCCATGGAATTCGCGTAGCAGTCGCTTCACCGTGACGGCCGTGCGCTATTGCAGAATTCCGTGAGGTTGGTAAATATTCGAGGAGCGCGGCATTGTTCTCATTACAGCGTATCGCGCCGTGCTATTCCGATAACTTCATCAGCCGGTATTCGACATCGAAATACCCGTACCGTGGATAGGAATTTCGATTCGCGCGTAGATATAAATAAATACACGCGTGCACGTTATCGGCGATTAGTCTCGGGATGGCATAAATCTCTGTTGAAAATACAATCGCGATGAGAGGGGACGCAGTCGGATGTTAAATCTCACTTTCGACGCGACGATTTTCGACGGCGGTGAAAAATGTTCGACCAAACGTTGCTGTTTCATTAACTGCAACTGTATTGAATAATTTATCGTTGAAAGGTCTTTCCTATTGCCGGAAAATTGACCGCGGGCATTTAATCTCCGCGGTGAAACTTTCCATCTTATGTCGCCGTTGAAGCTCGCTAAGAAAGCTGCATTCTAAGATGTTATTTTTTAATTACTTTAATACGTGAATATATTTTTAAAATCGCCACGATAGAAACACGGTTGCAAATATATGTTGAGGAATAATGCAAGACAAATACGAATATGCATTTCGTCCGCAATCAGATATTCTAAGATCAATATTAATATATACTTCATCATATGCACTTTCAAGTAAAGAAAATATTAATATCAATTATAATCGGACAATTTCTATTTCCACGTCCAAATGACATAGAAATTTGTATTAATAGATGACTTCTAAAACAATGGACTCGAGACTTAGTTAATTAAGTCAGATCTAATTGTATAGAGATTGCGTAGAGATATTTATCAGATTTTATTCTAGGACGTGAATAATTGGGTGATTCACTTTATTAGATTAAAATTGAATTTGTAATTTTGTTAATATTGTTATTAAGAATAATTCTAAATCCAAGTTTAATGTTTAATTTGAGATTATATATGGCGTATAGGAGTATCACGAATGAACATAATCTGATCGTGGTATGAATGAACATCATATATATACGTACATGTATTTCCTTGTATGACATGTGCAAGCGGATACTTAGTTCGAGAAGGGCGAGCCGAGTACACGTAAAGCAGCTATTAATTTGTAAGAACGAGTGGATTATAAAGAACGATTGGGAAGCTGTCGGAACGGCGAATTTTATTGGATTTGGCAACCGCTTTGTATAGTAATCCGCTTTGAATTTCAAATAGCACGATAAAGTAGTAAGTGTAAATTTATCTTGATTAGATGAGCAAAATTTCCGACTTCTTATCAAAGAAAGCGAGTAATTTGGCAAGTTCCTTGTGAAATTACTCTACGCTTATTTTTCGATCTATTAAGAATGCGATAATTGACAATCATGACCGTTTGTATGAAACGGTCTCGACGTAAAATATCAATTTCGTGAAAATCGCCAGAGGAATATCGCGATAAACGCAAAAATTTAATATTACGACTGTTTTCCCGTAATATCACAGTAAAGCTTTCGAGAGAGTACATGCTTGCGTAACAACGAACATACGCCGGCACGCAATGTGATATGGGTCGTGGTTCTATTTCACGATATCCGTATGATGATGTTATTCGAAAAAGGATTTTTTCCCCCTTTAGCCAGAATAATTTCATTACAATTTTAGATTCACAAGATACAGAAATTCTATGAATTCTATGCACAGCTTATACGGGCTTTCATGCACGCGGGATCTATTTATGTAGCGCGCTCCGTTATATTATTACGTCGAAAAGTATGGCTCGCTAAAATTACTCCGGTATACGCGTATCATGATTCTTTACGTCCCACGTATATTACACGCAAGTAAATTTCAACGAGTTGTTGAATGCGAGCTTATGAAATATGCCGCATCATTGCTTCCGTCGCGATATAAGTCATTAGAGCGGCGATTCCATATTGCCTCGTAAAGGCTATTAACCGTTCTCGAAGTAACGATTTAGGCAGTTCGAGAAAAGCGACTCCGTTAAATGAGATAATAAGAGCAAGCTCTAGAGGAAAATCTGATTAGAAGTTTGAGAAGTAACGATGATTGAAAGACCGTTTCCGCGAGAATCAACTATTCATGTAGGCGACTCCGTAGTAAGATCGCTCTTTGAATGCTAAAATTAATACGTGCCCTCTCTAACTTTAGAGCTCCAAATTAGTGTCAAGTATTCATGCCGATGTCAAATTTCGAGCGTTACAGATCTGCCAGTAAAATTAACACATACAATTTTCCAATAAATGTTTCTAATTGACAACAATATCGACAGCGATGATTTTTTGCCGCCGTGTTGCAACGAATGTGAACGCAGCTGTGAGATCTTCTTATCGCGCACAGTGTATTTCTCTCTTTCACTGCAATAAAAGGGAGCTAGATCGTGATACACACAGGCCGCACTCGAAGACAATATCGGCGACGCGACGTACGTGACTTTCAGCGATCAAATGGATCGGGTGTCAAATCTGTAAGGCTTCCATTAAACGCGATTTCGCGCGCGCTTAAGCTAAAACCTACGAGATTTTGGACCTTGTTCCACGCTTGAGTTGGCGCGCCTTATCTTGCGCCTCACATTTTCTCGTTCATTTAGTTTACGATGAGTCGCTCAGATTTCATCGTGGTTACGTGAATCTCACGTATATTGTATTTTTCTAGGATTAAACGGCACATTGTATCGCGCGTTATATTATATATTCTTGAATTCCTCACCTGCCAGTGTTTCTCCTTGAGATATCGCTTCTCTGCGCGTGGAAAGGGCGAGACGTTTTCAGGAAACGCTTCTCGAGACATGTTGTGTGAATAACGCATAAGTATACAAACGAAGATGGAGAAAGAATTCGATTCTCGACAAAATACCGTTTATCCTACTTCTTCTACGTTATTTTTTTTTTTTTGTATCTTCGCACACGCTCGCGCGCGCCGCACCTTAAATTAGAATATACAGAAAGAACCGTTGAATCGTCTTAATCGCTACGTGTATTCCGATGTGTACAGTGTTTCGGGCGAGAGAGAACGATGCTACGTGATGGTTTTATGGGCCCGCAAAAGTAACGCCGGGGCCCGTACGTGTCCGACACGTTTCCGCCGTCGTCGCCGCCGCTCGGTGGTGAAAGCTTACGTAGTCAGGCCTGTCCAACCGGTGAGTTTTATTTATTACATACGAGACGACAATATTCTTGTACTGATTCGATAATTGCCAAATCTCGCAAATTGATTCGCTTAAACGACAAACAATCTAAAATTATGACAAATAAAAATAGCGTTTTTCGTAAAATCGAGGTCGTTCAAAAAAGAAACGTTATTCAATTTATATTATTTGATTGTGTCCTCTATATTTTTTTCATAGTTGCTTTTTTGATCGATTCGTATTTTTGAAATAGTATCCAATAGTATCCAATAACATGAATTATTATCTTCCTATATATGTAACAATTGTAATAATAAATAATAATAATAACGATAAACGAACGAGGGAAAGATGCAAAGAGCTTGTACCGAGAGAAAACGTACTCCTTCACGAGTCGCTTGCTTCAAGTAATTCAGCTCAATGACAAGAGAGACGGTGCGAACGCTCGCGTGCAACTTTAACGTCAAAGCTACACGTGGCAACGTACATCATGATGTCGGTTATTCGCAATTCCGGGAAGCAACGAATACTACTTGACTTTTCTTATGTAGGGCGTTACAAAATTCACGCGTACGCTTCCGTGAGGATACGAATTTGCGGCCACCATGTATAAATTCATAACATTCAACGAGAGACATGGTGACGCGTCTTCGATGTCAAGTGTGTTATCACATTATTAATAAAGATATGAAAATTATGTTACGCAATCAAGAATTGTAGCAACAAATATTGAATATTACACGACTTTGTGTAGAAATGTATAGAAATGTCAAGTAGTTACAGAAAATATTTTAATACATATTTGAAACTTTTGTGTAGCAATTGTTGACATCACGTTGCCTAGACTCCTCTCTTTGCATTGACAAGAACGCTCAAAGAAGAAACCTGTTTTGCAATCTCTCTCTCTCTCTCTCTCTTTCTGGATACAGTGACGTGAGCAGATGATTCTCGCCCAGTAGTATAAGCTGTAATAATGCAGCCGCGAGATGCTTTAATGACGGTCTTTAATGACGTACTGCGAAAGCGCCGCTCGATCCACGTCGCTCGCTCCGCACGTGAATTGCAGTCTCGTGTTCATGCTTTGTTCACGTTTGTTCTGCGTGTAATAAACGCGCGTGTGACGCTGTATCGTGCAATAAACGTGTTTTCGTGTCACCGGTGCGATTTCCATCTCGCAACGTCGTCACAACGTTGTAAGAGCGGGCGACTTTACCGAGCTAAACTCGCACACGCTTGCAAAGTGAACAATTTTTCCAAACAATTTTTACAGAAATGAAAAACACATGTCTGTTGCGCGAGCTAAGACTCGCGCTTTGCGCCCGCACTCGGATATTGAAATGGATTTTTATTTTGAGTGATATATTGACCTTTCTTTTCTTTATAAATATCGTGTATCTTAAGAGAAATTTGTTAGATTATGGGAATGCGTTATTCAAGTGAATTTAAATGGAAAAAGTCATACAGATCTAAGATTGATACAAAATACCTGCAAAAAATTATCGCGATTTTAATAAAAAAGTTAGATATGTCTCACAAATGTTTTTTTTTAAATTCTGATTAAGAAATTACAAAAAATCGATATGGAGGCATTGACATAATTTTGATATATAGTTTTGAATTAATTTGAGACCTGATCAGATATTCGCCACAAAGATGTCTGATCAGTGTTACTTTATTAATTGCTAATACTATATTCAATGTATTATTCTTATAATAATGTAAAATACATCGTGTCAAATTTAGTAGGAATTCATTTATTTTATGTAATATATAACGATCATTTTTATATTTATTACGCTATCTTATAATTATAATTGCGTTGTTTATATTATTGTAAAATCGAGTCTTGCAATGGCAGTTATGCGATTCACGTGAAAAGGATCTGAAAATTTGGACCGAAGAGTCGAAAAGTTGAGCTTCTTTAAAATTAAAGAAGAATCCAAACGGTCGCTTACTTACTCGGATAAAGTAAACAATTTTTAAATATCCAGTTCTGTTTGTTAGTAAACTAAACTTTGTAACTGTGCTTTGAATTACATTCGATGAGTTTCCTGTTTATAAAATCACTTGAGTAACACATTCCCAAAGTTTTTAACAAGTTCTCCGTTAGTTGTGTATATTACTTACGTCTGAATCGATCATTTGGAAAACGACACAAGTCTACGGATGAAAATTATATTAACAATTGCGCTCTTTATAGAGTATATATGTTTAAACGAAATGATATCTGCAGATGATAACATTATGTTACAACGATATACATAGACTTGCATCATTTTCACGCACACAAGCGCACATACACGCACACACACACGCGCGCGCACGCACACACACATACACATTAAAGATCTATGTTTTTTTGTAACGTACCTCGTAAATTGTCTCGGTTTTCGAGAAACACGGCCTCACCTTGTCAACAACGTGATCGCTCCGTTTATGCCAATCGAGCGATACTTCCATCTAACTGGGCAGAATCTGGTGACGGGAACGGGACGATCGGTGGAAGTTGGACAGACCCGGCTACGTAATCCGCGTCGTCGTCGTCCTGACGTATTCGCGACCCGGGAGATTACGATTACCGGCGAGTATTTACATAATTCGAGTCGCATGCGCGTCGCGTAATGACTTGGAGCAGGCAATCGCGCAATCTTCCACGAAAATCTCGCATATCTAAGTAGTCCAGCCGGCGGCAACCTCGACTAAAGTAAATAAGGAATGGAGGTTGGGGGAAGGCGGGAGGGGAAGGAAGATGGAACGGAAGACGGGAACGAGGAAAGAGAGGCAGCAGACCCCGCGTCGAACGGGATGGAAGAGTGGGATGGGTGGGGGGGGGGGGGGGGGGAGGGTGGCAGTGTGGCGAGGGGAGGTGAAAAAGGAGGGCGGGCGGATCGTAAAGTCCCGGGAGTAATATCCTATCTATCACAAACGGAAGTAATGGTGTAATAGTTATGGACATTTCGAAGTGAAACGCTTATCGCGCTAAAACGACGCCCGCCACGACGAGCACCGCCGGCACCAGCACGCCCACCCGATTCCTCTTCGCCGCCGACGACGTCTTGCCATATCCGCTTATCGCTGCCATATTGTCACCTGAAACGGCAAAGAGAGACAGGTGGGTTCGTTAGTGGATCGCGGCTGAAATCGATCGCCGTTTCCGCCGTGCCCCCGATATCGGGGATAATCGACGAGCAAGCACGTCGACGGGGCAGCAGCAGCGGCGGCGGGCGCGACCGTTGGACGCCCCCGTTTGGTAACGGTTGGCGTGTCTCTTTTGCAAGTCAAGTCGAGCGTAAGTTATTTCCACTGCGGCACACCGCGCGCGTTCGCCGCTTGTCGCCGCTTGCGAAGTTTAAAGCCGACGGGGTGTGCGACGTCGAGGAGCGGATCCGTTCCTCTCGCTGCGTCCTCTCGCCGATCATGCAATAATTGCGTCTTCCGTCACGCGCGTGCTTTCAGGGGGGGCGGGGGGAGGAGAGGGGGAGCGGGGAAGCGATCGGGGGCGGCGACTTACACACAGATTACGCGGATTAGATCCGCATATGCAAACGCGTGGATGCGGAATCCGCGGCGCACGTTTCACGCTAAACGGCTGGTTTGATTCGAATCCATTATTCATATCGAACGTACTGTGTTATATGTATGTTAGACGAGCAGAAGTCAAGATCGGGCGGACCAATGTAATTCAAGCTCTCGTGCCGCGTGTGCGATGTTGTATGCGGCGTTTTACTGTTTGAATAATCAATTTAAATAGCGGCATATCTAACACGTCCGACGCGGATTTCGATTAACTTTGCGCAAGTCTAGCTGAGAATTGTATATTCAATGTTATGATAAGTAAACGCAAATTTTTGCTAATATACTAGCTCGTTATTCCACTTAATTCGCAAATTAAGCGAGATAACGCGGCGCATAATATTTAAATAAAAACAGTTGCCATTTTATGCATATAGAGTGTCACATATTAGTATTATAATATTATAACACGTTGGTCGCTTTGCTATTCTTCGCGACAGTGAAAATGACGAAAGCAAGCATTAAAAGATGTCAATACGCTGCTTTGAATTTTACCAGTAAAAGTAAAACCACAACACCTTTCCGCGGAAAAAAGGAATCGAATCTTTTTTTCATGTTGCTCGTTTTACACTCGAGTCTCGATTTAATCGGCATTGAGTAACGACAGTTAATTGTGGTTTTCTCCGGATAAAGATTCTTTTTTTTTTTTCGTGACGTCACACTGTTTGTGTTAAAGACCTTCGTCGGCGTAACGCAGGAGCGGATTTCTTTCGTTCGGATTAGCGACCGTGAAAGATCTGAAATAAATTCCCCGGGGTGGATTTCCATTATAATTTCCAATTGAAATTGTGGACTCCGCCCGGCGCGTCTCCTCTTGCATACAAAATTACTTCCAGCGCTCTGACGCATCGCGCCGGCGTTGTGTTTGGCGAAACTGCACAGAATGTGCCGTGGATTACTGAGCTAATTACTGTCGTAGTTACTCACACTGCGCGTCGTAGCTACCCCGCGGAATAATTAATGTTGATAATAGATATATACCGCGTATTATAAATTGCATTATACAATATCGCGTGTGTCGTAGCGTGCCGATATTAATTCGTCGTTACGGGGATCGGAGATAATCAAGGAGTGACGAGTAATACAATTAGTATTAATGCGAAGGGACCTGTTTGCGATCTACAATATGGCTTTCCATTTCCGTTTTTAGCGCACATAATGTAACTAATTGTTTATTCCAGTGTTATCGCACATGTCGTAGCGACGGTACAACGAACAGCAGCGTTATCTTGCAATTCGATACTATTTTTGTAAAGTAACTCACAAACTTGATTTGAATCCAATTAAACAATTTGTAAATGGAAGAAGCGGCAAATAGAATACTGTCGCTGATAATTTGATAATTGAAACAATCAAATTCATATTCAGAAAATAAAAGAAATTAAATATAGACTGAAAAAATTATTGGCGACTAAAAATAATACCAATTTATTCGTTTTGTTCAATTAAACTTTTTTCAAAAATTATTTTTTTTTCGAATTAAAAAAATAAACGCTTAAGGTATGTCGAAAAGTATTCGTAAACTCACGTTTAACACACGTGGAATGGATGACGTCGAAAATAAAAATTTCAATTTATAAGCGAAGAAAATGTGGCTTAACGCGTTATCCACGTTGCTGCTCGCAATCTTTTGACGAGGAAACATTTACTTTAACGAAAGCCATTATCTGGGCAGGTTGAAACTTGTATGTACAGTTATAATCGGGAAATACGAGAATTGTGGAATCGATCACACACTACTACTACTACTACTACTACTACTACTACTATAATGTTGTGCGCTGCACGTAAAGCAAACCATGAGCACTAAACCTTTCACTATAACGTTATTTCACAAATAATATAGAGGTTAATGTAATTTCATATCTCACATACATGCATACGGAAACATGCATACGCGTCCATACAAACACACACGGATAGAAATAATATACTTTATAAAATTATACATATAATTATACTATTAATAAATCAATTCCGTTACTAATGAGAGCAAACTCTATAAGCAAGGGTAATTCAAAGCATGCTAAAGTAGGTTATAATACATAAAACATTAATTATTAATTAAAATACAAATTAAAACACATTGAAATAAGAGATTTATGATATATTGAAGTGGTCTTTTCTGCTTCAGAATTTTAATTAGAGATTTAATTTGAACAAACTATTTAATGTTCTACTCTATTGCTGTATAAATATTGAAAAATTGCAACAAATGTTGGTCTCACAAGAATTTTCCTTAAAGAAAAATCGGCTCCGAGGCTCACAAAATCTGTTATTGATATTAAAAAGTTCAGTGCATGCAATTATAACGTTCCAATTATAGAAAAAAATGTAACGGTGAAACTTCTAACTTTTTAGAACATTCGTTTTTAGAATAATTGATATTTTTCCAAAAATATTTTTTAACAAATATTATATTTAAAAAAAAATATTTTGGACACTTTTTACATACGTTTTTGACATACGAGTTCCGTTTGGTTCGATTTTCTTGTGTCATCGATCCCGGGCACGATAGTAGTAGTATATGTTGCACACGCTACCCCATTGTACAATTTGCGTGCGCGTTATAACGGGAGTAGGCTCGTTTGCGGCTAATTAACCGACGGCCAATGTTTGCACGGGCTTGCGCCTCTGGCCCGAAAGACCATCGCGATTTCTCCTTTCATGTGAAATGAAGGCGCCTATTGTAAACGGTGTGCCTATTCGCCGGGCTACGAGAGATGCTTGGCCTTTGCGTTTGTTGCCGAAAGTGTATTTCGTACCATTATTGAAGTGCCTGCTTGTATCCGTTTATGCGCTATGACTGCCGGTAACAAAGGGATAAATGTCACGCAAAGCCCAGCTTTGTCTCTTCATCTCTCGCACATATATTCAGTGTATCGCGGATATTTGTGAATACAAAATTTTAACAAGCTGCGTGTAATGAATGACATACTTAACAGTTAATTAGGATATACACGATAAAAAAATTGTTTGTTAAAGATAAGAGAGAAATTGATTTCTTTATAAACAAAACATAGCGACAGCATAATACGTAAATATAGAAAAATATTTTATTTACTGTCGCAAAATAAAATAAAAAAAAAAAAAAAAAAAAAAAAAAAAAACAAGAAATACAAGATACAAAGGAAAAATATTATTCAGAAATTTTTAATTTGCAAAATAAAGTAATTATGATATGTTAGTCATTATAAAGTAAATAAAAGCAAGTAAAAAAGTAAGATAAAATCATTTTTACTAATTATAAATCTGCATGAAATTAATCAATTACTCAACTTTGTTAAAACAAAAAATTTTTAATCTTTTAAAAAAGATTAAAGAGGCTTTGCAAAACTGCACAACAGAATCAATATTTAATTTTCGAAAATGGCACAAGAAACTGTGCATTCGGGAAGATCAAGAATATGGAATATCATCACGCTAAAAGAACGGCATCGCACTTCCTCGCATCTCTACTGTGTCCACCTTCAAATAGATTTATCCCCCGCTATTGATCGCGTGTATTATCTTTTATTTCGTACCTCGAACGCGGAGTTGTAGGGCCACTTCCGCTGATTAAACTTCCGTGGTTAATTAACCACAGGCCAATATTTGCTCCGGTTTTGCGCCAATCGTGGAAAGACCGTGATGATGTTTCCTCTCAAATAGAACCATAGTGACCCACCGTTAAATGGAGTTATTTCCCATACTCGTCAGAACCGCAAATGTGCGAGCTACTCGGCTGGGGTGGTTAACGCCGTAAACATCGTCATGTTTCGCTTGCGGCCGGCCGACTTGTCTTTTTGCTCTTTTATGTTTTCATCCGTACCCTACCCTAACAAATTTATCCCGGCAACGAGAAGAAATTGCCGCGCGATATTAGCGCACCGTGATATGAAGGTATCTGTACCGCGATATTAAATAATTCTTGCTGAATAAAATCCTAAAATACAGAACCTTGAATGTATATAAGAAATCTTCTTTGTGAAAAAAAAAATAAATAAAAGTTACTCGTTAGTTAATACAGGTGGAATAATAAATAATTTAAACTTTTTCTCCACTTTATATAATACACCGTATGAATGCACTGAAGTTCTTGTTTATAATGCACTGTTTTGCGCATTGTTTTTGCGCGGTTTGTAATTTTGCGACCGAACTGACTGCGTTCTTGACTAACAATGACGGAGCTTAACTCATCCACTAGAACCAATAGTATTGATTGCGGAAACTGAATAGCTCTTGGGTCGGTGAATAAGATTCTGCACAAACTTTGTCAATTAAATCGAAGTGCATTCAAACATTTACAGAATACGTGCATTGATTGCGGGATCTAATGACCTGCAACTCATATATTTATAACGAGCTTTTAACGCGTTGACTTGCTTTAGAATATTTGCAGATTTTACAATGCAGAATTGTGCATTATTGAAACTATTAATCATCGAAGTATATATTACTTACAAACAATACTAAGAGAATTCATTAAAGATATACAGAATTCGAATTAACTGTATTGATATTCTAATTCATACCGCGTAAAATTCGAATCAATCTTATTAATAAATTTGCAAGGAGCGATGAATGGCGGTGTATTAAAATAATATTAAATATTCACTGATTGCGAGTCGCGTAGTGCGCTCATAAAAGTAACACGAGCTGCCGATGCATGATCCAGAATCTACGTCGAAATCGTGATTTGGGTCAGAGTGCATTTCAGCATTTACGGCCTACGTGCATCGGTTGTAAAGACGCTCTCAAAACCTAATGACAAACAGCTGGCACAACCCGGTGAGGATTTAATGCTCCGATCCCTCGTAGCGAGAAGCGTTTAATAAGAATTCTCACTAGCTCATACATTTTTCATGATAAAACGAAACGGCTCTATCAAGTAAAAAGGATGAAGATGGATAAATATTATTCATCTAATGTAATGCGGGTGTTATTATATCTTCTTCTTTACTTTATAAGCAGCCTCGAGAAAAGACTTTATTCTGCATCTCCGAAGAAATTAGATTTATCTTTTCGTCGTACCGCGGAATCTTTGGTCCTTCGCGTTCATCACGCGAATATTTCCGCAAAATTCGACAGTTTTTATTAGACGAGGAATTTTATAGACCGAAAAGAAGCACACTCGAGCGTCGATAGAGGATTATATATTGTTTGCAAAAATAATTTGATAAAGTTAGTATACCATATGGCAAAGTTGATTTTATGCCGTTGTTTTGCTCAATAAAGTTATTTTAAACACAGCAATTTTTTACAAGTCTGTGCTGTCAATATAAATTTTTAATCATTTCTCTCTATTATTAATTCAGCAAATATATTTTTACGATGCTCTATTTTTTTCCTTTTATAAAATTAAATTACTCTTTTATTTCAATTGTAAAATTGTTGATATTTTTTATATTAACTTTTTTCCATTTGTAGCCAAAATTTTTTTATAAATTACCGCACCGTTTGCGCAAATCATTGTTCGAGAATTGTGTTCATATAAAAATCGGACAAACTACTTGCTGCATTTATGGCGCTTTTACTGTCCACCGAACGGCCATCATGCGTCCGTCGTCGTTGTCGCCGTCGGAATCTTGGCGACAACGTCGCCCATTTACACGCACTATAATTGGCATAAAAGCGCAAATAAGAGTTTACGAGCAATTCCCGGATAGTCGGGAGAGAAACAGAGGTCGCAATATTACGTACGTTAAATGCAAGTATTTGTTTACGATCCGACGACAACTGGTCGAGAAGAGAGAAGGGATTCGGGATCGCCGCAGGGTTTCGTCGTCGCTGGGTTTTGGAAGTTCGTTTTAACGCGTCGTCCTCCGAGCGCGCCTTTAATGAGATTGCGATCTAGTATCGCCGTGCTAAGCCAATTTACCGTCGACGCAGCGCGAGCGCTTAGATAATTTATCGCGACACGAAGTCTTCCCTGCTTTCTTCCTCTCCCCGCGCCGCACCGCGCCGCACCGCGCCACGCGCGAATCTCGCGGAATTCGCTGGATAAAGCGGCTGTCTCAAGTTCTGCAATATTCATTAAGGATTTTGCGGCGGTTTCCCCCGCACCCACCGGCGAGTCAAAATAACCGAGAGGATGAAACAGCGCGCGTTAACCGGTCCGGGAATAACCCGGTAGTTACAACGATCCATCATTAGTGCCATAAAAGCAATGTAATAATCCCGCGGGCAATATTTACAGACATAATTGTGCCGCTTGTGCCGAGCGCAACCGAATGGTTCATACTTCAGGAGCTGCACTGTTATTAATTCGTCATTAACGCGCGGTACATCTGTCGAGATACTCGCTGCGCTTCCTCTCCGCAACGGCGAGGTCAAAAATCTCGGTCAAAAGGCAATGTCATCAGCGCGTGCAGCAGCTCACAGAGATTTCATCTCATTATCACGTACGCGTAATAATTAATCCTCTATCTTGCGCCGTGAGCGCGAGCGAGGTAGAATATCTATGTGTTGATGCAATGTTACGCGGCCGGGTATCACTGTGACGAAACGTAGATGTTACGTGCGCGCGCGCGTGTAATTTAACGAGTATTCTGTGTTAGAAGAAAAATTGTGTATTCCGTACGAGCATGGAAAAAAAAAAAAAAATCCGCTCAACATTAAGTGAAGAGAATAATTTTAGCTTTTATTATCTCTATTTGTTCCTTTGAAGTTTATCTCGTTAGAATTCTTTAACATACAGTTCGTTTAATTTTAAATGACACTGTAATTAGGAATTATTTTCAATTACGACAAAAGAAAGGGGTATAATTTCTTTTGAATTCGTCTTATTATTATAATTTTTTGCCGTACAAGCTTTTCGGAACGCTTCGCGTAAACGCCCGTTAAACATACGTCATGTATATCGTACGACCCCGCGCCGTGACGAGAGCCGACATCCACGACGTCGCGGCGCCTTCGTTGACGACCGCATTTATCTCGGGTCGGGTGTTACGTCATCGGTCGTCATTAATAATATCACGGGCCGCCTTGACCCGACCTATTGATATATCATCGTGTGCCCGGTCGCGCACGCCCGGTGATATAATCCTGTCGTAAATTTGCCGCGGGGGAAAAAAAGCAGCAACGCTAGCGCGAGCGCGGATCCTTCTTCCTGTCTGCCGAATATCAAAATTCATGGTGCGCGGCGTTGCGCGCGGACCGCCAGATTTGCAACATTCATCGGCGATACGTGTCTCTTCCGAAACGCGGCGCATGCACACTTTTACCATAATTTACGGCGCGAGGCATTGCCCCATATGTTCCCGAGGCTGTGAATTACGGACCGCGCCGTACTCGTCGGTGTGCGGGTGTGCGGTCGCGTATAGACACGTTCCGCGCGTCTACGTGTACGTGAACACACGCGGCGGAATTTGCGCCAGTCCCGGAGAACGGCGGTGCTCGGTAATGGAGTCCATATCTTCAAAATTTAACCTGAAAGCTTAGTACTTCGCGGAACAGAAGGGACGCTCGTATAACGGTTTATCACGCATGCGATGGACTCGCTGCTTCCCGCGCGCGCCGGTATTGTGCGAGTGCAATTGACCGGCCAAAAGACCAGCCATATCGATTTTGCACGATATCCTTTCGTTCGACTGTCAAGGAAAACCACCCTATCTGCGGTGCGAGGTGTCACGCGTGAGATCTATATAACGCCTGAGCGTGGCAGTCGTCGATTTAGAGCCGAATGCATTACGCTACGATTTTCCTTCGTTCCTCTATTTATTTTCTCACCCCACTGACGCGTCTAAGGCAAAGGACAACCTCCCTTCATTTGCGTCGTCTCATTAAATTCTAATATATTTCGGCGCGTATTTCGTGAAGAGATATGTTAAGTGATTAATCTATTCGAGGTAATAACAGTATTTCACCTTTAATCACAACTGCGATCGCGCGAGATTCACTGATTCTTCGCGAACAGCGACATGCATATATTAAAGGTTCGTTGAAAACGCGTTTATCCCGGTGAGGCGAGATGCGCGCTCCTCCCTGTACATCCGCATAATAAATCTTCCGGCCGACCGAGTTTCTCGTAATCCAATTAAGATTTTCGCGACTCTGTCCTCATCCTTTCACATCAATTACGGCGACCCTGGCGGACCTAAAATTGCGGACGATCCGTCGCTACAGTCATCGCGGAGCACTGCGCGCGCGGCTTTTTCGACGACAGCGTGGAGCCGATGAGGATCGCTTTTTGCCGAAAGAGCCTTGGGCTTCATCGTCGGTCGTGGCCCTCGTTAGAAAGGGGTTAAATCGCGCTATATATATACACATTGGAGGGTGGCGGCGAGTGATCGATCGTCGAAGGACCGAGAAGCTTCGTCGTTCACTTTCACACGCACGCACGTTGCCGTGCATGTATACGCGTATGTATACATGCGACACAACGCACTACGTATAATCTTCACGTGATCCACGTGTGCAGAGTGTGGAAATAACAGATACAATCGTATCGAAAAAGGGGGACTGTGTCCTGAAGCGGAATTGTCCCGGGATGATAGTGGGAAATAAACGTATTTTTTTGTGGGGAGATGTTTTCTTGTTCTCTTCCGCAAAAGACCGCAGTGTGATTTCTCATGTTGTAAATCAATACTTTATCTCGGGTCTTGTTATCAGAATATTTTTCGCGCACGCGTTTATTATATTAAAATTGCCTTATTACGATTCGAATTTTCTTTTCTTAATTATTATTGGACTTTTATACTTTTATACAAACACTACTGTGTTTGACGTTATACAATTATATTGTACAAGAGATAACGTTGGAAGTTATCTCTCATATAATAGAATTGTAGTTGAAGAGATAGTGAGAATAATATTATTTTCAATAATGATGACAGCTATATTTATGTAATAATTCAGAATGCTGAGTTCTTTGCGTGATCCAAAACATTATAACAGAAGTCGCACACCTTTCGACCGTAGATTTTCCGACTCTGGAGCCGATTTTTTCTTAGCGATTTCAACATTGAACAATAGGTGTGCAAATAAAAAGTCTTTTCATTTGAAACTATTC
Organism: Linepithema humile; assembly: GCF_040581485.1. Classification (NCBI taxonomy): domain Eukaryota; kingdom Metazoa; phylum Arthropoda; class Insecta; order Hymenoptera; family Formicidae; genus Linepithema; species Linepithema humile. The sequence continues at coordinate 20,326,828 of NC_090132.1, read as the reverse complement.
TACTCGATAACTAAGGAGAAGATCAATGTGCCTTGTACAATATCTAAATGTGTCCAGATTGAAACAAGCTTTTCGGTTTTATTGTTCCGAGGATCGTTACTGGTATTTGCTCAGAGAGAATAGTCAGGAAACTTTGGGGACAAGCGGCGACCGAGTTGTACCGATTAAGGGAGTCTGCTCTATCTCTACGAAATACAATTGCTTATACTTGCCTTCGGTGACGAAGACGAAGATCGATGCCGGCTTGGTGTTGGAGGCGCTGCACGTGTAATTGCCCGTGTCGGACTCCACCGCCTGGCGAATCGTCAGCCGGCTCTGAGTTGGTCCTGGATCGGTTTGTACGGTCACGCTGCCGCGTGTGGTGTCGTAGTTTATCATCCGGTTATTGTGATACCAGAACACGTATTGCGGCGGCGTCGGGCTCTGGAGCAGATAGAAGAAGAATGGCTTCAGTTGACAAGCATGAGATTTAACGCGCGGATTTTTCCCGGCACAAAGGCGAGGCCCACGGCTCGTGACATTCGTTATGAGGACTCCTTTCGGTGGCACGACGCGTCTTTGTGCTGGGAAACCGTGAACGCCGATAGAGCTTCTCCTTGCAGTCTTAGCACTTTCGTTCATTTATTTTGGTAAATAAAAAATTTGGTTTTTGATTTTGCATATTTTATGTTTGTCGTAAGATTTACACTTGAATTGATTTCATAATTTCATTAACCCTCATAAATTATTGCATATTCTTTGAAGATTCTTTTCGTTCTTTTAAAAGCAAGTGCAAAAAAAAAAAATAGAAATATGCCGCCTTGCAAGATTCTTTCAGCATCGACAGAAAGCATCGAAATTGCGGCCGTTATATTTTTAATTTTTTTTATTGCAAATGAAAATTTTTTGTTATTCTCTACAGAGAATGTTTTACAAGCAGTATTTTAATGAATAATGGTTGTATGAACATTAACAGTTATTGCGTGTGGGATATAAAAAAGTAAAACGTAAAAGCTTTTTCGCAACCTAAATTCGCAAATCATGAATAGAAAACAGTATCTGGTATATTTTAATTAAATGCTACGAGAATATATAACGTTAACATTAAAAAGCGATAATAAAATATTTTTTGGTAAAATTATATAACCAATTTATCGATAAATCTTAAAAGAAAAAATAATTTCAAAATGTGCATTGTTGCGTTTGAACACTCCCATGCGCTTACGCAGCAAGTATGTTAGATATATTTTGAAGCAATTAAATGTCAACTTGTGTAAGTTTAATATTTGCGTTTGCGAGAGCACCGGTTAAACGCGCAAGGGAAATTGGTTGCAAAAACGCGAGTTTACATAATACGCGGAATTTTGTTGAATGAGCGCGCGCAATTCAGGCTGTAGCTGCGAGCGATGAGGCCCATCAACCGTTTATTATAATGCCGGATACATGTTTATAGCGGCTTTGTCGTGCCGCAGAATACAGGAAGGATAGGTGCGTAAAGCGGTATGTTGTTAAGGCAGAACACTCGCAAACTTCCAGCTTTAGCGTCGTCAGGAAGTTTGCAATATGCTGACAGAAACGGATGAAGAGCATGGAATAAGGGCGTGTAGACTTTTTAAAAGTATACATTTTAATATATTTTTTATTACACATTCCCCAAATCGTTGTCTCAGAAAAATATTTGCAAGTCAAAATTTAAGTACCGAGAGAATATATTAGTATAGAGAGAATATATAATTATGTCCTATTATTTGTGAATCTTGAAGATTTCAAAAGGTAAGATTTAAAAGTAATGAAAATAGGCCTGCAGTATTTTTCAGGTCAAATGGAGCTTTGGAGCCCCTAAATAGGTCCTAATTAGGACCCTCGTATTATTCAAAGAGTCAAAGAAGCATTACAAATTTGTAACTTATCGATTGTACGAAAATAGGAAATGAAATTTCGACTCGGATTATTTCGAAGATATTCCGTGTGCAATTACTTTTTAAAAACCCATCAATTTATGGTCCGAATTAATTTTGACAAACAAGCAGACATTAAATATATTTCGTTCCTTTAATATTATCGAGATAAGATAAATGTAGCAAACAGTTCTTGTCAGAAAAATTTTATGAAAGCTTGCAAAATATACTTCGCTTATTACAATTATGCCCGCTTCGACTGTTTGAAGAACTATGCGGAGAATTGCCGTAAAGCATTGTGTCGAGTCGGTCTCGATAAAGAAAGACCGCAAAGAGCTAAAGAATATAACAATTTTGTCATTATTTTATTGTAAAGGAAAATAGCGATATCGCATGTTAATGTCAACATAACTGCGAATAGATAAATACATTGCGACATTTTCATTGAAATATTAATGCAGAAAAACATGAAGAAATTGAACTCGCAAATTATATAGAAACTTTCGCAAGTTTTGTAATCGATATATAATATTGAAATTTATTTGGACTGCGTGTATAAACACGAATTCGTTACGAACAGAATATATGCTGGCGCGTCACCATCAAGTTTAGCGTATATACGCCTTATAGCGCATAAATTTCCTCCCAATGCGGAATTTCCGCGGGATCAGATATGCGGGATGCTGCTCGTCATCCGTTTATTGTAACGCGCATATTGTGGCGGTGGCGTCAAGCCGCAAAGCGGACGAAGAATAGACGCGCGAAACCGTACGCGGCGAAGTGCGGGATACCCGAGGATTTTCAGCTTCACGGATTTCGCCCAGCAAAGCGAGGTCGGAGGCCACGCATTCCTCCATGCTAAATGCTCGTTCTTTTGTTTCGTTCAAGGTTCTCTAAGCCACCGGTAAACGCTCACCACCGCACGATGCATTAGCGACGGCTATAAAGCTCATGTGAATATCCATAGAAACGATCGCCGTCATTATTATCGCCGTTTCATCATCGTCGACACGATAAGCGAAAGGATGGGAATAAAATATGATTAAAGAAAGTAATTTAAAAAGATGTATCGCGTAGATATACATCGTGAAACATAAATTTACGACACAAGTGTCACCTCGGAAATATTTTTATACGTAAATTCTGTCAACTTCCAACTGAATTTCTGACAAATAGCGTGTACTTGTAAAAAAATATAATTTCTAAATAATCATTTTGCCATTTTAACATTATTGCAAATATAATTTTTTAGAGACTAATTATTCGAATAAGTTGTCGCGCTTACCAATCTTTTTCCGCCGTGAGTCGGCGAGTCACAGGTCTGGCGTCTTTTTTTAAGCGTAATATATTTTAAATTTCTCTTCCTTCCTTGCGAGATATTTCAACGAATTAGCGTGTAATTAACTCAGTAATGCTGCAAGTTGCGTGCTTTTTGAAATATTATCGTCGATTTTACGCCGCTGGAGACGAATAAATTTCTCCCGAGACGCTGTATGCAATTCACTTTGTGCTTTTAGGGATTCATATAAATTATCCTATTGTTCTCGCGAGACGACAAAGTGGAGTTTCAACAAGGTAACGCGAGTTACACGACAGAAGAAAGCGAATTGTATCAAACAAGTAATGCAAACTATCAACGTCACGCTAATTGCGCTGCTACTTATCTCGGTAGCGGTATGCATAAAGTGCATGCATAATGTAAGACGGACGATGATTATATGAATGCGGATTGCAATGTCAATAAAACGATCGTAAATATCTGACCGTGAACAAATCCGCTTTTGCATAAATTTGCATTACACCGCAACGTAACAAGTATCTATAATTTGTAAACAGTACGAGTTATCAATACTATATTGATTGTTTTGATTGTGAAGAAGTGCATACGTATATAAAATTGCGCGCGGTGCGCGAGATTAATGTATGTATATATATATATATATATATATAAACATAAATACATATGTATATATATATAGATAAATCAACAAATTTCGCTGTCCAGTTTTGTTGAATTTGCAGAATATTATACACACATTTGCAACAAATTCAGTTTAATCAATGTGGCTTTATCTTTATAGCTGCAAACGGATATTGTTTCCGAAAGCCGAATAGAAAGCCTTGTCCATGCCATATTGCTAGCGCAATACAAAGCTAAACAATATTACGATAATTAACGTCAAATTTATAATAAATCGTCGTACAAAAAATCATTCGTTTCATTAGCATTATATTCGCATTAAACATTCTTTGATGATATTTTATGAAAGATTTGTTTTTTACTATCACTATTTTACTTTATTGGATTGTCATTACGAGAATCACTCATTAAAGTTGAAAAGCGCCTATAATGAGCGCGAGATGCGAGGCAGAAAGGAACGAATTACGACCGACATGTAAAATCTCAATAGTCGCATTCGCATCAAGTGTTCTACGATGTTCTTCAAAAAGACTCCATTCGCCTTGCGACGCGCTTATGTCGTTCAATAAACCGAGCTGATGATGTTGCGAAAATTACGTCGTTTACCAAGCTCAGGGCGAACGCGCGCGCAATGCCGAGCACCAGACACCAAGTGAAAACAGACGAGTTACGTCAAGCACGTAGAACGAAGTTGTATGTCGGGCGCAGCCATCTCTTTTCCGTCCTCTCCCGAAGATGACGAAGCTCAGTACCGTCATTTTGCGTCCGCGTCTGCAGATGAGAAATGCACGTAACGGCAGAGAGCGAGCGCGAGGATGGTCGCTCGACCGTCGCGCAGCAAATCCAATGAACAGTCGCGTCTTTTCGCACTATCAATTTAATTCGCGACTAATTGCAGCGGATTTGCAGCCGGAGTTGACTTCGCGCGCGTATGCACGCCGCTCGTCGCGACGCTCAGTTCGTAAAAGGAATTTTTATGCCCGTCCATCTCGCGCGCTATGAGTCATTTCAATTTCACATCAACGACTAAAAAGATTAACGCTCCATTTCGCTCCGCTGAAAAAAAATCTCGCTGTTACCTACGCGCTGCATCGGAGCGTCGTGAAGTTTTGCACTGTCCATTTGTGCTTCGGAAGATTAATCGCCGCGTTAGAAAATGTAGCGTCTTAAAGAAAAATACCTTCGAAAATGTCAAATTCTAGTTGCGATGTTGCTCTGATATCGGAAACGAAGTTGAAACGTCTTCTTGTGACCTAACTATCGAAGCAGTTCTCACGGCGAGAAATAAATTCCTCGAACGTGTTTCGAGATCTTATGACATTCGTGAAAGAAAATAATGTAAGTTGCAATAAGCGATAAAATGTAATAACACATGCGTAAAGTATTGTTTTCGTTTAAACAATTGCAGAATAATTTTACAAAATGCGTGTCATTGAGAAACTATTCTTTCATCAAAATACTGGGCTAGTGCATGTATTTATTATACACGATGCTGTTTGATATGATGGAGTATTCAAAAGAGGAATCTCCGATAGATGTATTTTTCGCAATATGTTTGATCTATCTTTGGACGCTGAAAATGCAGGAGAACAATCGTACAATCAATCACGGTAATTGTGACAGTGGGAGAAATGTGACATTGCAACATATTTCCAATATACGTATCAGCTCGTCACTTAGTAAATTCTATTCATCGAATTTTAATGGTTATACTTGTGAAAGTTCTATGAGAATCCTTAATTAGCTCATTGTTGAAAAACACGTCGATATTTTATTTACCGCCCCGTCGCAACTTCTTGATTGATCTTACAGCATTTGAAAGAAAACGAATCGACTTTGACGTGAATGTAGCTTCCAAGTAAACCGGCGAGGTGTAAATTGTTCGCTTAACTTAATGAAATAAATGCACTATGCGGTAGCTTCGAATATCTAATTATGCTCAAAGATTCTGAAGGCACCCCCGGGAAACTCGTTGAAGGGCCGATACAGAATTTTAATCAAAGGGATATTTCGATCGGCGGGATTAAATTAACTCGGTCTAACGGCACTCAAAACTTCTTTTCATGCGGGTCGAATGTTAAATCGCTATGAAATCTTCGGCCGGTCGATTCGGCGTGTTATTTTAAGAATTTACCTCGTTTCTTTTGTGCGCGTAGGAGGAGACCGGGCGGCTTTCATAAATATGGAAGCCGGCAATAGCGAACGTCTCATTCACATTAATGACTGCTTAGAGCACACAGTTTCGAATTTCCAAGTACATGCAGTCTAAGGCAGTACGGGCGAGTTGGTGCAGGGTTAATTGCCAGGTTGCATGACGCGCATGTCGGCGATGCAATTGACACTAGTGTGTCACGTTGTTACGAGCGGACAGCGAACTCTGTTTTCGAGATAAATAGAGTAACACGACGCACAAGCTTTATTAATGAAATCGTCTCTGCTCCTTCTGTGTTTGCCATCGGTCAATTAAAGACCCATTTTTGACGTGCGTTTAACACTTGATATTTTTCATCTTTATATTTAATCATTATTTCCCGTCTTAATAATATCCGATATTTTATTTCCTTTCTTACTTAGCTCTTTTACTAAAATATCTCCTGTCGACATGAATATCTTATCAACTTGAGAAGAAATAGAGATGTTATATTTATAAAAGCCGCCCAATCTCTTTCTTTCTAAGCAGATGACATGAAGAATTCATGATTTTTGGCATGCATTCAACCCTTGATATTTTTCATCTTCATATAATATTTAATTATTATTTCCTGTTTTAACGGAAGTCTATTAGTAGGCTAACATGTAGGCAGCGCCTAGGTAGGTAACGTGTTAATAATATCTGATCTTATTTCCTGTCCTTCCTTATTTAGCTCTTTTGCCAAAGTATTTCCTGTCGGCGTAAATATCTCGTCAATTTGAAAATCACTGGTTTGAGTTATTTGATAAAAATTATATCAATATTTACTAATTAGAAGTTTTGTAGAGAAATAACGCAAACTCTTACTGCGCTTTATTCTCGTTATATTCCGTTGATTTTTACTGCGTTTGTTTGTAAGGCAGACAAAAACCGTCATTAGCAGGTGTTCTTCAGTGCTGACAGTATTATTATTTATGACTCGCTACAGCGGAATAACGTGTTCATTTCGAGATAATTCACGCCTGGCGTCATTTAGGTGTCAAGTGTATTCGCTCGTGGTGTAATTGTCATTACTGCACCTCGTCACAGTTGAGCCGAGTCCGTCCGTCTCGACCGTTTGCAAGGGAAACACTGCGATATAACACGGCATTTGGCATTCATTAAGAAAATAATGCGGCGGCGCTTCGAGCATGGAAATGCAAATACGTATACACAGTAATATCCGGCTCGACATCTTGATATATACGGTCGTAAAAGGCGAAATAATTTGTCAAGCATTATTTGCTATCGTACTCTGCAAAATATCTTTTGAAGAACACACACTGATAAATGTTTTAAACTGAATACGTCGCAACAACGCCCTTTTAATTGTTATTACACTTTAATCAAAAAGTAAGTAAACATTATTATGTTTATGTTTGTTCAATGTTTCATTTTGTCCGAATGAGTAAGAAATCCCGATATTCTCTCTCTTTACAGTTATGCACTTTAATAATGTTATCGACAACATTGACGTAAAATCAATGGCATCGTGCTTGCAGCGCGAATACATTGTTTTCATTGTAAGTACCTGTTTTATTATAAAAAATTTCATTAGCAAATATTACGTATCTCCATACAAGCTCTCTCGCGTACGTCAAGTCCACTTTAATAAAATTTATTCCGATTTCATCGCTAATAACGCAAGAGTAAATTGCAAATAACGTAACAACGTAAAATAGCTGAAAAATGACAACTGCACGAGGACCGATCTATCTGTGAATAACTTCCGCAAATTTTAATGCGTTGTTTTCTACGTCGCGTTACCCAACGATTCTCTGATTGCAAACGCGAAAACAAGCACTTTGCGCTCGCGGCAACTAGAATAGATTGCAATTTTTCCGCGCGACGCAAATTGGCGCACTGATTCTCCGTTTCCGTATGTCGCCTCCGCGAAAGTGAAAAGAGATGTTTGCCCGAGAATACGATGCGACCGTAAAACTCGTCAGCGAACGCTGATCCCGGCTAAAGATAAACCGAGTTACTTACCTGGTCTATGTAGCCATCCCTTTCGCGATACCACCGCGCCCGGTATGTGCATTTCGATCGTATACATATAGGAAGGATACCATGGCCGAAGCTTATATACATCACTGCGAACGGTAGTCCCTATGTGCTTCGCCGCGCATGCACATCGACGTAAGTTTGTCAAGCTGCGCGTGGTTGTTTTGCAAGCTCGAGGGGGCTTCTGGATTGAATCCGTGTACGGAGGGAGGGAGAGAGAAAGAGAGAGAGAGAGAGAGAGAGAGAGAGAGAGAGAGAGAGAGAGGGAAGGAAAGGAAGAGGAGAGAGAGAGAGGAGCGGCTTTTAACTCCTGGCATCACGAAGAACGACCTCGAGCGACGCATAGAATTAATATACCGTTCAGCTGTCTCCGATATCTCCTCAAGCGAAGTCGATAACTTCTGACATCTCTTCGCCGTCCGTAGCGGGACGCACATTTCCAGGGGTAATGCGATTATTTGTGCAGAGATATGCGGGAGGATTGACAGTTTTCTCCCGGCGGTGTTGTTGCATATTCGCTTCTGACACTTAGATTGATACGTTTCCCTCGAGCCGATAATGTGCCGTGTCTCAGCTTACGAGCGGAGGCAATGTTGAGACTAATTAATATTGAACAGATTTCTTCATTCTATATCTGTCAGCAGTATTAAATCGTGAAGCAAGTAATTAATCATACTTCAGAGCTCGAAAGTTCATCTTCATATTAGCCACTGTCTGCGAAAATATAGGATATTTACGCAAATATCAGTCCGCTGATGAAATTATATTTTAGCTGGTATTAATAATTGATATCGATATTAAATTTGTACGCTAACTAGGTCGATTTTATCAAAAGTCATTTTTACAACAGATACTACAACGAAAAATAATTCTCCATGGCAGACGTTCGCGTTTGCATCTGTCGCCGTTATTTTCCACCAACAACGAACAGTCGACATTTCAACTGCTGCATTCGCTTATTCACAGACGCAATGCAATTTCAGAATACATGCGAAGTGCATGCGCTTCCGACAAATCCATAATTTATACGCTCCTTATATAGGATACATCAAAAATGTATATGTTTTCTCCCAATATTCTCTGATATTTAAGCACAACTGGTTGAAGAAGAAATTCACAAGAAGGAATTGATTCGTTTTGTAGATTGATTTAGTCGAGTCATAGACCGATAGTCGATAGATTCGAGTGTAAGGTGGACGAGGAAATTTTATACTTTTAATTAACTTTCAACTTATTTTTACTTCCACGGAATTTACTTCAAGGGAAAAATTCTTAATTATATGAAGACATTTAGTAGAATGTTACATTTCTACATAATATGCAAATTTCAAAAGAAATATCACCGCAAAATATGCTAAAGACCTTCCTCATCTTTTCAAGTCTTCCTACTTCTTTGTTGCACGGGGATTACGAAGCGTACGAAGAAGAGGTTCGCGCATTAAAAATTAAATATAACAACACGTACAAACGCCAAGAATAGAAACGTTTGCGGGCAGAATCCGCTGCTACTCTATCTTTCATCGCGTTACGAAATGCAACGAAATACCGAGCGCGGCCACAATGAAGCCGAGCGCAGCAATGGAATAGAGGAGTAATCGTCCATGCCAGCACTGTGCAACTCGTAGCTCGAGACGTGCTGTGCATTTTTTCCTCTTTTCCACCGCTCGAAACACTGTAACTCCGGCGGTGGCAACATCGCCGGCGCGCAACGGCAGTTCAAGGGTGAACCGGCGCGCAATTGCGGAGTAATGTCCTCGCTAATTACCGAAAACACGGCGAGAGGCCGTCGCCGCGAAGCGTTTTCGCCTCTTTGGTTTTGCGAGACGCGGAGCGAAAGCGCCCGTGCTCGTGCTCCGCGCAGCGGCGGTGGCCTGCTAATTTACCGTTACAAATGGCACGCCGGCGGAATTATTCCGCGGTTATTTACGACGCGCCGTGCCATTGTGGGCGGCATTCAGAGAGACGGCGCGAAGTTAAGCCCCTTCGCGCTATCGCCTTTGGTGGCGCGCGGCGATAATAAAAAGCGCAGCTTCCGAGCGCGATCGATACGACTGCGAGACCGCGTTTGTCTAAACCCCCGGGGAATTACCGAGCTGCTTCAAAGGGATACGGATCCTTTCGCTTTATTTAACCCTTCGCGCGAAGGTGGCTTGCTCTCCAAGCTTTTCTCGCGTTCAGAACTCGAGAGAATCGATTGCTCCTTTAACTCGCGGGGTTGCGCTCTCATGTTTTTTTCACGAGGGCGTCAACTGATTTTATCCCGCCTCGAAATTCGGGAATTAAAAGGATACAATATAATTTGAAGCTGTACACACCGATGCACAAGTCGAGATTTGTCAATTTCTATTTCTTTTTTTTTTTCTTGTAAAATTATGCGATAATATCTACAATTGTTCAAACTGTGCTGTATCTTGCGAAAAGAGATTTGATAAAGCCATTCGAGAAACTATTTCTTATTTTCAGTTTAGGTACGATGTGTGTGTATGTGTGAGCGACTGCAGAAGCCAGGAAAGTCCAGCTGCTTTTTCAAAGCGACAGGCACGCGACGCTATTTGGGAGCTCTGGGGAAGCCACCTCTCCGCGCACTTTATTAAACGCTCCTTTGGCAACAGTGGAAAACTAGGGCGATGCACTGCTGAAACACAGTTCGAGAGCGATCGCTCGGATATTTCGTACTCTTAGTACACTTCCCATTTCCGCTCCATTGTGAGGCGGCTTGCGTGAGGTTTTTTTTTTCTAGTCAAATACTCGCTGTACTCTGAAATCAATTTCACAGGCGTATCTCTTCTGTATCCGGCATATTGTGTTCTCGTTATTGTCTTCGTAGCAAATATGCCGTTTTTCGGGGCGACACATTTGCTCCGAAAAATCTTTTGTGTTTAAACAATTTAACAATGACGAATAATATGCGCGCTTTCAAATTTTTAATCGCTCAACGTATTGGCGAAAGACGTGGAAAGAAATATGAGAGATGGACATTTTTTTAGGAGTTATTTTATTAAGAATCAATCATCTAAATTGTTGAGCGCGCCCATGGGCTTTTTGCCGTTCGAACGAGGTCCGAAACGCTATTACCCTTTATAGTAATAAACGCGAAGTGCCTTTGTAAATTTCTATGACGGAATAAAAACGTATTTACGTAATGCGGCGCAAAGAAATGCAACAGAATAGTTTCGTATAATAGCGTGTTCCAAGCCATTTCTCCGTTATACTGGAAGCGACACCTCTCTCTTTCTCTCTCTCTCTCTCTCTCTCTCTCTCTCTCTCTCTCTCTCTCTCTCTTTCTCTCGCTGTGCTTTTTTATACGTCTGCATTCATTTAATCTACCTGATATCCACGCGATAATAGTAATAGACTTTTCGTTATAAACAAGTTCCATTTGTATGTAGATAATTCACGAGTTTTTGAGCAACAGGTAAATTGCGGATATCATATTTTGAAAATTTTTCTTAATACTCTGTCAATACCGTGTGTCTCGTCTAATTGCATGTTGAATTTTCAAAGACAAATTAATAATACATTTTCCAAGTGGACGGGAAAAAACTCGATATTTTCCCCAAACAAATTTTCAAAGTAACTAACTCTCGTTACTCATCTTAATTGGGGATACTTTTTTTTTGAAAAGGATTCACCGATTCGTTCTTGCCGATAACTTTTCGCGGAACGAATAAATCCACTTGTCGCACGACGAAGCGTAATTGGTAGGAGATTGCAGGTGCAGATGCAGGTCTGAGAAAAAAGCCGATCACTACTGGCTGGCTGGCTGGCTGGCTGGCTAGCTGGCTGGCTGGCTGGCTGGCTAGCTAGCTGGCTGGCTGGCTGGCTGGCTGGCTGGCTGGCTGGCTGGCTGGATGGATGGCTGACTGGCTGGCACGGCATGATCGGTATGAACAGAGGCAATCTTTCGGATGATTGGCGTTTATTAGCCGTCCCGCGGACATGCGAACGGTGGACACGCTCGGAACAGGGGACGCCGCCGCGCTTGTCGTTGTAACGTTGCAACTTGATGCAGTAGTAGACAAGGGGATGGGTGTGACGGCATCGGTACACCCTGGGGGCGGTTGTTAAGCGGCTTGAAAAACGGCCTGGTTTTCTGTCACTCTCCTTCTCTCTCATTCCCAGTCTCTCTCTCTCTCTCTCTCTCTCTCTCTCTCACTCTCTCTCCCCCATTTTCCCACCTGATAGCTTCCCTCCTCTCGCCCTTTCTGTTTTACGCCGTTTCTCTATCTCTTTCGCATCCAACATCCGCGTACAATTCGTGAGATGGAAAAAGCGCTAGTTAGGGGAGGCGGGTGAAATCGGTCGTGCACCGGTCGACATGCTGTGTCTGTCGGATCCATCTCTACGGCAGCTTGTCGAATATTGTAAAATGAAACTGTGTCGTGACCGGAACAGATATGTACTTCAGGCGTATCGAATATCGCTACATAAGAAATCGTCGTCCAGTTTTAGCGCTGAAGGAAGGACGGAGAGAAGAGCTGTAAAAAGCTCGTCAAATATACATCGCGCGTTAGAAATTCGGGTGGTTTAAGTCTCGTTTCTAGGTTTAAGTTTATTGGACACAGTACAATATATATTGATAGTAATAATTCCTTTTAATCTTACGATTATTCTGTATGTATCTTTTATTTTGTCAGTTAATAAATAAATGCGAGAAAATAACGCAGAAGCTAAATTTAAATATGCTTTTTCACGCAATTCAAATAAAAACTACTTTTCGCAAAAAATCGCATTATTATTCGCATTTATAATCTTATATATTATAAAATATATTTAATTAATATTGAAGCGAAAAAATCTATTTTTTGCTTCGTATTAAGTGGAAAAGTATATTTAAATTCAGTATCAGTAAGTTCAGTATTAATATCAATATAAATTTACTCGCTTTACTTAATATTAATTAAATATATTTTATATAAGATTATAAATACAAATAATAATATGATATGTTTTTTGCTAAAAGTAATTTTTTATTTGAATGTTACGAAAAAGCACATTTAAATTTAGCATTCGCGTTATTTTCTCGTATTTATTCATTAAACAACATGTACGACAAAATAATCGCGAGATTAAAAGGAATTACAACATTAATATACGATGACTTCGGGATTAATACATAAAACGAAATAAGATTTAGATTGCTTATCGCGGATTACGCGTCTTGAGCGGGTTAAGGGTCGAGAAGGGTTAAGCCGCTATGGACGTGCAGTAAACCAGTAGGTGCGAGAGACGAGAGGGCGTCGCCCTACTGGCACCCTCAGTAAGTTCTTCTCGCCGGGCGTATCGACGGCCCTAGAGGGTCGACGAGAGAGCGAGAGACAGAGAGAGAGAGAGAGAGAGAGAGAGAGAGAGAGAGAGAGAGAGAGAGAGAGAGAGAAAGGAGCGACAAGGGCAGCGTGATTATGGTAGGTAGGTGGGTATCGGGTGCCAAACTGTCCCCCAAGTTTTGCCGCGTCCAAAAGGAAATTCGATCTCCCCGTATATGCCGCGCGTCCCTTGCCGGCGCGTCCTCGTCGCCGGTCGCGACACCCACTTAACTGGATTTCCGTTCGCTGAGTTTAGCGAAGATTAGCAATTCGACGCCCCGATAAGAGAGGGTCGTCGTCGCCTCCCGGAACGGGGCAGAGCCGCCTCCCCGGCGTCCGGGACTGCACACGATTACTCGCGCAGACTTCCCTGAGATTACGACGGCGCCTGTCCATAGGGAGCTTCTGATCATCAAGGGTGATCTGGGATCAATGTACCTATCGACTCCTTGTATGTTTATTCAAGTGTTATTTATCAAGATGTCATCACACTGTGGCAGATTCGAACTAGACGCGGTCGAAATTGTGCCAAGTTTCCAAATCTCCTACTAATTATTATACAAAAATATGGAAATTTTATAACGAAGTGTCAAGAATTTGGAAGAAAAAATTTAGAATGTGTGCGTTGCTATACTTCATTTGGTAGCGCACATATACTGACAGTAAGATATTTAAAAATATTTAATATAATTAGATCTCTTATTCTGCACTAGTCGCCCGAAAATGTACGCGTATAATTGAATTATGTAATATTATCACTTTGTTATATCTGAAAATTAACGTAAACATTAACGGCAGAGTTATTTGCAACTTTATCACTTCGCCGACGCGAAATTTAACTTGACCTTGGAATTATAATTTTATGGAGTCACCTAATATTATCGTCACGCAAGATAGCAGAAGTGGAGCGACCCGGTAATCCGTGCATTCGGAATCAATGAAGCAAATGGAGATTTAAAGGCGCTCCTTGCGCACAGAGGAGTGTCTTCCAGAAATTGCAAAAACTCTCTCGATTGCGCTTGATCGATCGTATCATATCGACGATAGCGTTCGATGAAGAAGTTCCTCCAATCCCTTAATCGCGTGTCGTCGTCGACCTTTCTTCTTCAACGTTGCGTCTACGGTACACTCGAGGAAGCGCGCTGATAAATCGAGTTACCGTAGGATTGAGTTTCCACGTCAAGTTTGCCGATACCGCCGATAATATCGAAAGGTCACGTTCAAAAAATGGGCTCGACGTGCAAAATTCGATTTAATCGATACTTCAGCCGTTTAAAAAAAATACGTACGATAATTTGTAATTGAATTTCGGTGCAAAAATGTTAGTTTGACGTCGACAGTGTGTAAAATGTGTGTTAGCGAGTTGGGAAGCAAGCGAAAATAGCCACTTTTGCGAAAATTGAATTTGTCCAACATTTTTTACGTTGCGCGACAGTTTCGAATTACATTTCTTATTTAATTATTTCGAGGATACAAAACGTTTTAAAGATTCATTCGTAATTGGAGCTCACAAAACGTAAATAATTTATGGCTATCTGTGGCAATCATATTTCACGGTAGATACATATATGTTCTTCTTTATTAATCGATACATATATTTCTTATACTGCTGCGTAAAACTATATTTTTTAAAATGTATATTTAATATTGTAAGTCGTATTTGATAATATTGAATATTGCGATAAAAGTAATAAACATTTCAGTTGCCAGCTAAGAAGGATTCGCTCGAAGCTATGTATTTTTCATTGCAATTGATTCATCTCGTAAATATGCTATTCCCGCAGAATTTTGTAATCGGAATATAAACGAAAACTGCCGGCGGTAATAACGGATTTCGCGCGCAATCCGTGTGTATATAAACGCACAAACGGTCGCCTAATGAATTTCACGAGATTGCAAGAGAGTGCTCGTCCGATATCGGTATTAATCTGTCGATTAAGGTATAAGAGGTGTTTATAACAATTCCAGCTCGCTTCTTTTTGCCATTTGAGCGAGAAAAATTGTTCAACCACAATAATAACCACAATGACAAAATAATTCTTTTATAGTAACTAGAGAATAAAATGGTAAAATAAAACAAATATGAATATAAATATGATTAATTTTTGGATAAAAAATAAAAAAATTCAACTTTAGCAACGTTCACGGAATAACAAATGTTGTCAACATCCCATGCACACACATATATATTTGCGTATCAAATTTTGACACACCAATCGGGTTAAACAGAGCGCAAAATGGAGCTTCTTCTTTTTTTTCAAAAATCCCATTTATACGCAGATTTTACGTCAGGGAACACTATATTTGAATGCGTGTGTTTTTCATATGTTGAGCTCGCTCGCTGGAAAGTGTTGTACTACGAGTATATCACACCTCTAGTAAGGATATCACACCTCTAAAATTTGATCAGCATCCTGTCCGGTCGGTTTTATGACTGTTTTAGAGCTGAAAAAACAAACAACCGAAGAAAGCTCTAGTTTACTCCTGTCGATGATGCTCGATGCGATAAATCGAATCCACCTGAGGGTCGTTCAGCAGGAATTACGAATCATGTCCGGGACGCTTTTTGAAACACGAGTAGTTCCGGCAGCGCATGTACACGTGCAAATGCATGTGCATGTACACACGTACGTAAACAGACACAAGTGGTCACACAATAACAAACTTTATACGACACCGTAAATCGCTATCTGACGTCAGTGTGTAAAAAAGCGCGCGTAAACGGTCACACCAGTAATCGGAAACGTCCGTTTTCCGAAAATCCAGTTCGGAAACAGAGTTTTTACGTCACGGTGTCGAGTTCGCGCCACGGCCGTTTTCTCCTTCGGATTTTCTCCATTCCGTCGTTTCTCCTTCGGATCGGGTGCCGAAGTGGTAATTGCTATTTGCCGTCGACCCACTTTTGGTTGTGGGTCGAAAAGTTGCGCGAGTAGGTCGTCCCAAGAGAAACGCCGCGCCTGGGAACCGAAGCGGGAAGATGCGGACGACGGTATGCGTGGATCCTGTTTACCGTTTAAACAGGAGATACCGTAAGCCCGGGTGCCGTACGATAAATGTCAGGCGCAGGCAGTGCGCCTGGCGTCGCGGCGTGCAGAAATGCACGTCGCGAACAGCTCCGGAAATCGCGCGACATTTCTGCATGCTCCATTATCGTCAAGCAGTCGCTTTCAAGACAGAATAGAACGAGCTATTGAACTAGATCCTCTAATGACGCTCGCTAAACCTTCCCATTCGCTAGCAATAAGTATCCTCGATTCTAATAAGTCCTAATCGGATCTCGGAAAAAGCGGCACTTCTGTACAAAGTCATTATCGTTTTATTAATCATTTTATAAAAGAAGATGGAGTTATAAACGCAATAAAACAATATGCGCGCGATTACTTTTCGATATGTAATATTATTTTGTGGTTTTCATGTAAAATGATGTATGATTCTTGATTTATCATCTATATTAATAAACATGAGATCGTTGCTTCAATTTTTCGCATTATACATACTTTGACTTTGACTTCAAATTAAAGATTTCTATCGCAAAGATGAATAAAATGCGCGCGGTGAGGTTAATTCTAAGTTTCCAAGTAATTAAGAATAGCGATAATTTCCCGAGCTTCGTCATCGTTTTGATTTGACTTAGAGAAAGTGCGGCGATCACGTTAACGACGATAGACGCAAAGTAACGTTAAAACGGATGCCGGTAAGTTTCTTAAGTGTAGCTGTGTTATCGACGTCAAACAGGCCTCGAGATTAATTAATTAAGTATGTAGTTAATTAACGTGAGGCTTATTAATGGAGCACGTAATCGTGTAGTGGAAATTTGGCGGTGCTTATTGGAGCGTGCAACTTGGTTAGCAAATTAATGGCAAAACGCTGACGAATTACAAGGCGCGTTGGATGCCGCCTGACGTAAACTCGCCGAGACTATGCATCCTGTCGTTAAAACGTCTTTAGCGAAATGTTACGAGACATCGCTTGTATAGTTACTTATATTAAATAGTTGGCAAATTAAACCCTTACTTGGCGCGAGAAAATTATCGAGTGACAAATGAGCTGAAATGAAATTAGAATTAATGTCAACAAAGTGAAAAGAGCATTTTTGTACATATTTGTAAACACAAATACGTTTTCATTTTCACAATTCGGGAATTCTAAGTCACATTCTTGCTTCAACAAGAAAAAAGTATTTTCTTATTTCGACATAAAATAAAATACTCCGTGTATAAAAATGTTTCTTATTTCTTAATAATAATCCTTTACTTCTTTTCCGATATTTATTTTCGCCAATATATTTTTTCCAACGCTTGAATTATATTAGTAACATCTTCGACCATGCTGGAAGAAGCACTCGACTCGACTTGCAATTTTTCGGGGGCTTAGCGTGGCGTAATTCCGCTCTCGTTTTGTGTCATAAGAATCGAAGAACGACAGCATCCTCTGAGATAAGTGCAGATTAGCGGTCAATCTTTTTGCCCGCAGGGCTTCGTGATGCGCTCGTGGGATTATTAGAAAAGAAAGGAATATATATTCTCCGCCGCGCCTGTGTGCTCGGTCATCCATCGCGTCCATAGCGAAGCTTACGGCCGACAAAGAGCTTATATCAGAGGCTTTCTCTCGCCTGGGCTGACTCAGCCAAAAGTTCAAGTGCTATCTCGAGGTTTAAGGCTAATACTCTTGGACGGATCAGCCGTTGAAAAACTGACGTGTGCGTTCGCGTAACGCTTTCGCTTATGAAGAGCGGATACTCGTATACAAGAGTTACGCGAGGAATATTGGTCGCTGAAAATATTCCTGGTTTCATAAAAGATACTTCATTAAATTGTTAAGAGAACGTTATGTAAGAAAGATATTTTCAGCTGTCGTCTAGAATTTATAAAAAAAAATCTCTGTCCCATTTTGATGAAAAGTGTGCTTGCTATTAAATTTTCGTTATTGTACAATTTGATGCAAAATCATGAAAAAAGAAACTCTTAGGTGAAATACTTTCGATATGATTAAATTCCGCGGTAAAACTCAGAATGATTAAACATAATCACAATTTACCGTTGCCGAAGAATTACATGTCAAGATTACGCAGGACCGACGTTGATCCTTTCGGAAGGACGACAAGGGCGCTTATTGCGCAAAACGTTTTACGTCCTCGTTAAAAGTACTGACGTAACATAAAATTGAATTTGAAAGTTACTTCCCCGTCTTGCTATGGTGGTCGTGCCAAAGGAATTTTAAGGAAAATTCGTTAAGCGATGTTTTCAAGTTACTGACTACAATTATAATTTAGCATAATTGTTGTACACAGCGTGCGGGAAATCGATACGTTAATCGTGAAATTTAAATGTTACCTTCCATTTAAAATTATTACACATTTTGAAAAAAAATTATATCTTCTATCTCGTTCGGAAAAATGGTATATCAAGTGTGTTCAGTTATAAAAACACGACGGTGATTTGCCTGGAAGAACGATATGAGTTTGACGTTCAATATTTTAGCTCACCAGCTAGAACACGCGCCGTTAAATTGAATTTGTAAATTATATTCAACGTGAAATATACGGCAACCTTAGCAAGCTCTTTAATTGCACATGTAATTACTGTGGAAATAAAAATGGCAAGCACCGCGATATCGAATGAGCGAATTTTAATATTTTATATTTTTATCGATGAAACATATGCCGCCGCTTCTCCAATTTTGCGGAAAAAATAAAATAACAATCAATCGCATTATAACAAAATAACGATCGCAACCGGGGAATTGACGGTTTAATTAAAAATTTGGAAATGTTTTATAGGCGGAAATTTTACAATTCTAATTTTAATTATAAATCTGCTTCCGTGTTCACCCATTATTTCGTTGCTGAGTTTCCCTAAGGTGTGCATGTGAATTAATGCTGTAAATTGCGACTATGCGGACGCACGTACATAATGTTTACGGTTGGAGGATTATAATTACGCCGTAGCTGGCGGGTGTAAAAGGCGAGAATAGACCCCCACCTTTTTCCTTGAGCTTTTGAAGTATTTCCAGCAGAAACTGTGAAAATTAATGCCCAGTTTTACTGCCCTTTCACGTGTTCTCTCAATTATTACACGTAGAATAGCACAGTATCGTACACATTACGATTTCCGCAAACCGCTTGCACTCTACCATGCAATCTTAATAGCCTGTCGTGAAAGACCACACATGCAGCTAACGACAGAAGTCTGCCCTTTGTCCCGAAAGGAGAATGGTCGTTAATTTTGAAGAATATCGCCCCTTCGAAACATCTTCTGCATTAACAATGAAAGTTCTTTGTCTTTTAGCAATTGAGACCCCGCAGGGAATTGAAATGTCTCGTTTCTTCCGCCAAAATATTTACAACGTTTAAATATTGGCGATAGTAGCGAATTCAAATATAAATAATAATTAATGATAATATATATGGCGTATTTTTCAGATTTTGCATATTTTATACGAGTAAAAAGTATTTACCATATAATAAAACGCAGCATTAAAAATTCATCATGTTTTTTCGTCATTTTTTTGTTTTACAAAGGAAGTTTATAAAAAAACTATAATTTGTATTTAGCATACACTGCAGATATTAAATGATGTTTCTACAATGTTGTCAAAAATCCATCTACATTGTATAATAATATCATGTTATACAATGATTGTATGTTATTATGTCATCTGTCATCGGCATTGTAAGCGAGCGCTTTATTTAAGCTTTTCACTTCAGCTCATTTTTATGCATCCGCCTTCTGTTCGCCGTATCGCACGCGAATCTACGAACCGGCGTCACCGCAACGAATACTTCGATAGCTTCGCGTGCGATTTTTATTACCGCCTTAATGCCCACAAGAAAAATTCGTTTTGTAGACGATACTTCTTCGGTGGAATCTAGGCCGACGAATCGATATTTTTAACGAGAAAGCCCGGCAGCCCGGTTTCCCGGAAATCCAATGGTTTCAGCCGCGAAGCTGCTGTATGGCCGCTAATGAGAATTTTGCCGAAAGTTTAATTGGCTCTATCATAATTTTGTACGACGCACGATCAAGTCGCGGTTTAATCAAGCCGCGCTTCATTACCGCAAGATTCATGCCTGTATTCGTCTTTCTGAATTTACTCTCTCTCTCTCTCTCTCTCTCTCTCTCTTTTTCTGATTCATTATCTATAAGTGACGACGAGCGGCGCAGTTTTCACCGCCAATTATCTACAATTTAATTTTTCTGCGAACATTTAGCACAAATTAATAATGAGAATTTAATTAAAACGAGATGTACTTATGCATGTAATTCACTTCTTACTATTTCTTTTGCAAAATTACGTTTTATACATTTAAAATATATCTTTATGAAAAATATGCAAAGCGCTTAATTTTTTCTTGTCTTTGCGCTTCCGATAGTCCATTATTTTATATCAACCTTAGAAATTGCCAATGGCTTGAATAAAATATTTATCTGTTGCTTTGACTTTTTTCGTTTTTATGATTCGCTTTTAATAAAGTAGAGTAAACATCTGTTCGCGTGAATGCTTTGCAAAGCATAATGTACCGTGAATCGCCCGCGCAACGGCGATCCAATCGACTTGCATCATTGCAATGTCCGCCACTTGCGACGATTAAAAATTCTACCTACTGGCTTATAGCGGCGCATATTGATTTTTGTCCAATCGGCAAATGGAAGTATCCTGTAGGTGCTTATCTGTAAGCGGCTTTCGCGCGATTCTAAAAACAGAGCGCGGTAGATGGAAATAAGATAAACGGATATCTTTATTATGCTCTCTCGCTATGTATGTGAAAAAGCACTGTTCCTTCAGTTCCTTTATCGGAAAGTAATTGTGAGAATAGTCCGATTATCGTTTACGTAGAAAAGCGCGTGTTACATACCGCGTATATACTCTAAAGGCTTTCCATTTACGAGAAACAGAAATACGACGCGTCTTATCGATCGCGCCCAAGCGAGTCGAATAATTTCGAGCCGACATAAAATATAAGTAGCAAAACGTTATTTTGCTCTCTATAATATTACAAGTGCTATGATGCATATAATGTTGTGTCAAAATAAGCTTCGCATATAAAAATAATTTCTATGACCTTAACTCTCTTCAAATACAAACGTTTATAAAAAGATAAAATGTATTTAAAAAAATGCAACTTGGGGGATTCATTTTTACTTAATAATTTGTTCACATTTCATGCTCAATAAGTGTCTATCAGAGAAACATAAAATTAACTCAAGAGTAAAATTGAGTTAAATTGCATAATTAGCTTTACATAGTCGAGGCTATTTAAATGAAATTACTTCAAACAGCAGGTTTGGGAAAATGAAATTTAAATGTGCATTATTGAGCCTTTGCTTCGCTTTTAAAAGTATATATCAAGTTATCTTCTCGATAAAAAAATGAACACATGAGAAGTAGTTATAAAAAATTTATTAAAATGCGAAATATTTTACAATTAAAAAAAACAGACTGCAGAATTGAAAAATATCGTATTCACTATCACGTTTAGGTACACAAAAGCAAATGTTTTAGATATGAGTAGGATTTGTTTTACAATAGACTCACTCGTTCACTTATTACTATACCATGTTTCAATAAATGCGGTCGGTTAGACAAGCAATGTTTTAATAAAATACCTTTTTCGAAAGAGGATTTCAACTTTTAAATTAAAATTTACGAAATATTTTTCACTTTAAATGAAATTATCAGAGAAAACTCGCGCGGAGTGCAAACTTGTAGCTATAGCGGTTAGATAATCCTCCAGCCTTTTTGGAGAAACTAGAAGAGATAGTAAGGAAAGACTTCTAAATTTGAAAAGATTAAAACTTTTCCACGTAATAATTGATATATTCCCTTCTTATTTTACACATTCCCAAAGATATTACTTTTGTCACAATAAAAATATGACTCTATTTACACATTTCTTTGTAATATACACGAAAGTTGCTTTAACACGAAATAATCATCAATAACTATGACAAAACTGTAGTTATAATTAAAATTGGAATTCAGTAAAATACTATTTGCGGTACGCAGAAGTTTAAAAGCTATGTGTAACAGTATTACACATAATATGAGCATTTTGGGCGGAAGTTCTACATGTGTATATTGTCTCTCAATTAAGGATTGCGCCGATAATCAAGAAACTTTGTTACGATGTAGTGCGAGTAAAGAGGGGATGACTATCCCTACTACGTTGGTATAACAATCATGATCCGACGATTTCGGTAAAATGGAACGGTGGGTCAACGGTCCGATGACCATTTGTTCTAATTTCGTCGGTTTTTCAATGATAAAAATGCCGATGGGAAAAACCGTCTGCGGATAATTATCGAAATTATATTATTATATGGCATAAAAAGTGTATAAAAAGCTGATTTTAAAATATCTTAAATGGCGAAAAAATTTTCAAATTATATATTATTTTTATGCCACATACATATTTATTAATAAAAATAATAGAATCGTCGATTATATTTAAACAACAATGATGAGAGAATTAAATTTGATTATTAACTAATAAAATTTTGCGTTATATCCAAATACTTTGATATATTATTATATACTATAATAAAATTAGACGATATAACTTAATTTTAAAATATTCCATTAGTCTATCGCATTATTTTGGAACATTCTATTATTTAATAATCTGAAACCAGAAATATACTAATTTTATACTTTTGTTGTTTAAACTTCTGTGTACCGCAAATAGTATTCTACTAAATTCCAATTTTAATTATAACTACAGTTTTGTCATAGTTATTGATAAGCATTTTGTGTTAAAGCAATCTTCGTGTATATTTTATATCCACCATAAAAAGTTATATAATTGCTAATGTAATTATATAATTACTGCTGACAATTTGATGCTAAAATGTAGTATATCTTTTATTGAGTAAACGTAGTGAATTTCTTTAACTAAATATAAAACTAGTATATTTCCATTTTCGGACTATTAAATGACCGAATGTTCCAGTTCCAAAATAGTGAGATAGGTTTTAGAGCTAAATTATTCTTACATGGTTTTACAAGCGGCGCGGGGAATATTAAGCCGATTCCCAAGATTTACGTGTTATTCGCACGAGTAAAAGAATACTCACTTCGCTCTAAAGAGAATTCAGTACGAGGCACTTATTTCCCATTCGCGGCGACTTTTATCTACGCTATCCTCGGATGGCCCAATGAAATCTTTCCCCTAATACAGAGATGAGAGAGAGCTTTATCTCTTGCTTTAAAGTTCAAAACTTCGTCTGCGGCGGCAATTCCAAAATTTCCTCTTTAAGCTCGGATGGAGCGAACGTAAGCGTGTCCGTGTCGATCGATAGTCGCTCTCATGCTTCCTCTTTCTCTGTCATTTTCTATCTCCCTTCCACCCCGGCAATTGTGTATCGCACAACGAAACCAATGACGTAAAGCTATAAAATGCACGCGTGAAATTAAACGACGATGTGCAGCGAATGCTAGTTTCTCATGGTGATATTTAATTTTTATGAGTCCGATAACATGTCATTGCGACAGCTTGTCTCGATATAGTGTCGAATGATTTATTATTTCTGTTATCTTTCTCTTGTTTCTTTTCTTCCTTTTCTATTCCATTCTATTTTTTTTTCTTTTTTAACATATAAACCCTTTGTTAAGTACGTCGATTTCTACTGAAATTGCTTCACTCGCGGTTGCGTGATGTTTCGTAATATTTTACGGTAATCTTATTTCATTAAAAAATATACGACAAGATATTACGCGGGTTTATGCGTAATTTGTATTCTTGAAAATGCAAATGACATCTGCGAAATCAGTGAGGTCCAAAATGCGCAGGAAAAATTCCAATGCGCGGAAAAAATAAGCGGGACAAATATCACTTGATTTTTTTACTCTTTTTTTTCGGTTTGTATATCGCGCAGATTCAATTGTTGAAATGGTTTATTCATTCTGACGTAATTAGTTCAGGCTCTATATTACTTTTATAATTCCCAACTGCATCGATGTATGTCCCAACTGTATGTAATATTATGTTCAATAAAGCGTGAATTATATTGGCGATTACGAGCAAAATACGCAACGTTAATTGACACATCGGCTCGATCTAAATTTATACCTCATTTCCGAACTTATTTCGCAAAAGTGTTGCAAAAAGCGAAGGTATCGCCTATTACGGTTTGCAACGCACTTTTTTTTCGAATCATCGGTTCACCGACCGTTCGTTTCGCCGAACGATAACCACGCTCAGCGAAAGGAGAGAGTTAACTGCTGCGGTCGCGTGCCGAAGTAAGATTACAGGCGCGGTTGCGTTTCGAAGTTAAGCCGACCCGGTTGCACTTGCCAAAGTTAAACCGCCCACATTTTACTCGCCCTTATTTAGCCAGCGGCATTTCGATGCGCGCGGCCCGCACTCCGTACCGGCAGGAACTTTGGTCCGCGATGCACTCTCTACTTTTTGCCGACGCGTATTTTTGCGAACTCGTGTTCCGTAAACTCGATGCACAGCCCGGCATTTCGATACGCTCGCGTGAAATGTAAAGAGTTGGCGTGGAAACGGTTGCGTGTGAGCAGTGCGCGTGCGAGCCGTGCACATTTACATACATATTCGCCACACGCGTGTCGCGTGCCCGGATCTGCGTGCGATCAATTTTCAGCTACCCTGCACCGTGACACTTTTAATTTATCAGTTTAATTAACGGTATCTATCGCGGCACGTCAATTACTATGTTTTCGGCGTCGTGTCGCTACGCGTTCTCTTCACGTGCACTGTCTCTTTGCAAAGTCATTGCGCCGATAACGTTACGGCTTGTGTATATGAAAGTCGATAATGAAGCTGGCTCGATGCAATGAATAAAAACTGTGAACGAGAGTTCCCTTTATATTCGATATCTTCCAATATTTGATGAGAATTTTTCCGATGCTTGGTCAAGTCAGCGTAATGACAGAACGATCCTATTGCCTTTCAGTCTTGGTTATTTTATAGCACAGTTACGAGTATCTTTAATTTAAAATTATACTGTTGTAATATGCGACTCGATTTTTATTTATTATTCAAATATATAATTTATTCTTGTAAAGTAAATAAAACGAAAACTTAGCAGGCAAAAAAAAAGGACGAAATGATCAAATTTACAGCAAAATAGTACTATGGAGCATTGTGGAGTATACGCAACGAATAAGAAACATAAGTACACAAAACTTGTATTTCTACGGCGCGCTATTCTGTCTACTTTACATCTCGAACTTTTCTAACGAATTCAGAATAACAATGCTTTACGAAGTACAATTGCAGAATTAATGACGTTTACTTTATCCGTTGCATTATAAATAGAACAAATTAAACGAGAAGAAATAACGTTCATTGTGGACTTTGGATGCTTTCGAAAAAAGAAGTTTTCACGTCGATACAAATATACGAATTGTAAAACAGTATGAAAAAAAAAAAAAATTAAGTGACTCGGCGGCGCCTTGTCAATTGGGAATCGAGGGTTGGTTGGCGCGCAACCGAAAGGCGAAACACGAATTTAATCAATTTCCATCCGCATTGCAGCGACGCGGCGCTGCGCAGCGGTTTTAATTTATCAATTTAATTAATGGGTATCTGGTGTACAGAGTTACCAATTAAAACAGAATCAACGTCATCGGGTTTCGCGATTTCTTCACTCGCGTCGCCATGGCCGCGTGCGAATATCGAGCAAGAGCGGAAACGAGCAGGCCGCCGCGCAGCACGCTTGCATATTGCGGAACACGCAGACAAGCGGCAGAATCCGATAAAATAACTGAAATATTGCAAATAGGGCCAAGCGAACGGCGAGTAAACGTCTGCGCCTCTCGGACGAGCGAAACGCTCCGATATTTGAGACCGAAAGCGCATCGCGTATCGCGGCAACAAATATTCGCGCATAAAGTTCCGGAAACGTTAATAATCCTGCGATATAGGTCAAAAGTTACGACGACGATGAAACGACGGGCGTGGAATTGCGGGCATGACCACGCACGGATTGCTCTTGTTAACATCGTACTACTATGATACGTATGAAAGCAAGCCGGCAAAGCTGGTCGCTATTAATGTATCCTGATGATAATTAATCCTGTGCGCAAACAAACATCCCGAGAGACACGCTTTGCGTATCACAATTTGTTTATGACAAATGCAAAAATTGTGTTACATCGCGGCCTTCATTCAGTGTGTCATTCCAACTTTCGCTTATGCATGCACTCTCATGTTAGCGGTTCAACGCCGTGTCGGCGCGTAATGTAATATCGCTATTAAAGCCAGAAAAAAAATCAAGCTCAAACTTGAAGCTGTTTTTGCACAAAAAGATTCAATGTTTTGACTTTTGTCAAGAGAATCTTTGTCAATTGTTAAACAGATAAAAAATTCACAAATGACAAAACATCATACATATACAGAAAATCTAAGATATTTTCTACATTGTATTGAATATTTTATTTTGTGTTAATAAAAACGTTCAAGATAACGAAAATAGAGATCAGAGATAAAAATTGTGATGACTTCCTCTTATTCCATAAAAATAAAGTCACGTAATGCAATTGTAAAATGAAATTTCGCGCCAAATTGGTACGTGTAAACATATTAAATATGTAAACGATTTATTTATATATCACGTCGGTGTGACCAAATATGGTAGACACAAAACGATCAATATTTGTTAATATCTATGCAGCATATGCGGTGTGTTGTAATGTAACAAGCTTTCGCGCCATAAGCGTGTAGAGCGTCGGAAAAGAGGTCGGTTGAAAAGAGGTAACTGCGTGCGCAGCAGTTGCGTTTATCGCGAAATTTCTGTTATTTACATTTATTAGCAGGCTCGCTCGTGCTTGTGTAAAGTAAACGTCTCACGAGTACAATGTGCAATGCGTCTTACCTTCTCTATTATGCATACGAGATTTATGATAGATCCTACGTCGACGTGATGCTCGTCGCTTCCTAATATAAACGCCTCTGGTATCACTATATGTAGATTGACAAAGTGTGACAGTATCCCTGTACTTCTCGAGACCTGAAAAATAAAAGACGCAGTAGGTAAATTGCTTTGCACAGAATTAGAACTTGACTTAATGCGAGGATACATTTGGAACGCAAAAGAAGAAAACAAATGGAGCAACGTTTTTGGATTTCTCATTTCATGTACGCGTAATGAAAATGTCAGAGTTTATAACCGTAAATGTCATAATAAAACTGTGATAAGATGTACAGATGTGTTCAATATAAAGTACGTAAAAAGTGCAAAAATGCAATATTAAAATTTATAATTTATTTTGTAATTTATAATTATTTTTATTATTATTAACATATATTACGCCAAAAAAAAACTTACGAAGGTGAAATAAAAAATATTACCGAAATATTGAAAAACTTTGGCGTGATGTAGCTTGCTCGTAAGCTTCTACGAAATGCTGCGACAAAATATTCGTTTAAAAATGTCGCTTCAATAATAATTATATAATATTGCACAATGGCATCGCTAAATAATTTTAAACGATACGGGCTGTCACGGCAATTATAGTTACATATTTATAAATTTTCTCTTCTGGTCTGGTTACTCGCGTAACAACGAAAGTTATCGCATTCGCAGCAAATATAAATCAGTATGTGTTCTCTCCAAATTTATATTACAATGTTTATCTCTTTGATTGCAAGTGTAAAATATCTTTAACAAATTGTGATAAATAAATTAGTCGGTGTTTAATTATACGGCACCAATTAGTGATCATATCTAAGTATTTATTATAAATCATATAAAGTTATCATTGATTCAACAGTGTCTATTGATACATCACGATTAAAAAATGTATTATATTTTTGACCAAAGCCGGGTATAGGTGCTTCAAAGTATGCAAATGCACCATGGTGAAGGTTGAACGGACATTAATTCATCGGGTTTCGAATACATGGAAATCGGCTTATCGACAACTTCGTTCGAAAACATTGTAACTCGAAATACCGGGTTTTTCAGTACAGTCCATTAAATATTTCAATGGAAAACTGAGTGCTTCCTGGCAGTTCCAATCTTTTTCAGCAAAAAAATCTTCAGAGACGGCTGAAAGATATCTACAATAACATATCAGTGTAACGTTTTATACATAACTTCGTTTTAATAAAAACTTTTAATAATAAAAACATTCTTTGTTCGCTAGTGATAATAAGCACAAAATTACCTTGAAAATTGCAATCTCATTACATTTGAGCGATTGTCTATTAATATAATGTAATTTGTAGTAAATTTTATAAGAGAATCTTTAACAAAATAATGCATTAATTGCAAAAATGTGCATAAACATAATATCGCAACATTACAACAGCGGCAAGAAAGGTAATTAAAAGAAAAGGGAATCTTATATCAATTCAAGAATCTTTATGGCACGGAGATACGAAAGCAAGAAGGGATTATCTCGCCGTCCAGCGAAACGTGACTAAAATTATAATTTTAATGTAAAATGTTATTTACCCTGCAAAAATTTCATTCCGGAGTTTTAGTTCTTACATAACTCCGTTAAAATAACGCAAGGATATCACGATCAGAATTGTCACTTTTAAGCCGTTTTCTTCGCACATCTTCATCTTTCGATTATACTCAAGAAACAATACCGCGATCTTTTTTCGAGCGTATTCGCTCGAGAAACCATCTTGAGTGCTATCGGATGTCGCTGAGTATACATGTGTAGTTTCAAAGAGAGAGAGAGAGAGAGAGAGCGACAGCGTGCAGCGGCGAACTCTGCGCTAGGAAAGTTTACCACAGGACAATGGTCTCCGTAGGTAGGTAGATAGGTAGGTGGATACTCCGCGCACATAAAAAAGCATTATGCGAGTTTGAGAAGTGTATCGTTCCGCTGCCAAGTTGGAGAAGCGTGACCGCCTCCTCCGTTGCGCGGAACTTTCTTCTTGGCTCAACGTAACAGCGCGCGCGCCGAGCTGTGCATCCTCGAGATGCAGCCCTGCATCATGCGGGGTAAAAACGTCACTGTGAGTAAATATACAGTCGGATGCCGGCTGATGGTATTTTCTTTTTTTCCCTTTTTTTTTTTTAAACACTACGCGCGCACCTTCTGGCCGCGTATACGTTGCAGTTATGAAACGTCATGAAACGCCTGGCTGCTCTCGCCGTTCTCCGCTGCTCCTCCTTCCTTCTTTTTTTTTTTTACTCGTTTTCAAAAGGATATGCAGCGGAGAGAGTCTCGACTCGTTGTACGCGCGTACACGCCATTGTCGCGCGCCGGTGTATAATCGCATTAATAAAACGGTATATTCTATGGACGACGCGTTATAATAGCGGTACGAAAGCTGTGTGTGCTTTTGCATGACAAAGGAGGAAATTGACAAGCGCTGATGCTCTTGTTATCACGGTGGCGGTGCGGTGGATGGGTCACTCCCGCGGTACAAAAGAACTGCGAAACGAGAGCGCAGTTAATTAAATCCCCGTGCGTTTAACTGTCTTGAAAAATCTGTTATCCAGCAGAACGGCGTATCTGTCGGTTATAAACTCGGGCGGCGAGCAATAGCGAGTAATTGTTATTCTCCACGGCTAAAGACCCAAGGTGATTTTTAGCTCGCCATTTCAATTGCCCAACACGGACACTTTACGACGGTATTTTTTTAATCAACTAAATCGACATGCTGATTTTTCTATTATCGCATTTTATAATTTGTTTTCGTTCGCAATACGCTTCCATTGAGAACGTCACGCTTATTCTTGCTGTTTGAAAAGATTCCTTTATCAAATTCATTATCGATACGAGCAGTTTCGTAGACAATAAATTAATATTTTACAAAAGTGTATAAATAATGTTCTCTTTTTTTAAACAACATAAGTTGATTTAATATGTTGCTCTAATCATGTTAAGCGCGTTCAAAGGTATTTTTAACAATTTGATAATTTAATGTAACTTATCGACATTTCCATTAAAGAAAGAACCGACTTGAAATGGACGAAGGAATTTCACTGCATGAAGCATGAGCGCGAATTTGTGGCTAGCCCGTGCTACATTCGCAGTGATATACTCACTCATTCCGCCGGCAAGCTCCATAAATACGACTGACGGCAGCTGTGTGTATACACTATTCGCGGTCTCTCGGCGTCAAATAAGCGGCGATGCAGTCAGTGCGCGTAGAAAATCGCGCGAATTAAAAATATGCGCGTTCTGATTAATCGGCCAGAATGCGACGAGCTAGTGCCGGTCGCCGCTCGTGTTTATCGTCGTCTCCTCAATCGTGAAAATCTCGCTGAACGTTGGCTGCGTCGTGTCGCGCCGCGCCGCTCCGCGCAAGAGTTGACGTTTATTTTCATCGTGCTTGAATAACGGCAGATAAATTTGCGAAGGAAATATTACCGCGCTTTTCTCACGAAATTTTATCTTGCCACGGCAGCAGAGAGGGACCGTCGGCTGAGCGCTGCTATAAATGTTGCGCCATGAATTTCGTGCGCCGGACGACAAGCTTTTTTGCCGGCTTTTCAAGATAAAATCGCGGACCATCTGGCGCGGATATGCGTTTACAATTACCGTCGCGCCGCGAATTGCCTATGTAAATGGCATTCGTCGCGTTCACGTTTCGAACTGGACCGCGTTTTTTTTTCGCGATTAATACGCGGCCGTCGTGCTGGCTCGGAATATCCCTCCCGCGGGATTATCGACCTCGTGTATCGTTCGCTTCTCTCTTCTATTTATTATTTTTTTTTTTTTTTTGCTGCCTCCGAAAACGCGCGGATACTCTTATCTGACGTGGCGGGGATAAAAAATGACGTCTGTCATGGATCGGACCGTTCGAAAATCTCCCAATTGTGCGAAGGAGAGCCGAGCGTCCCGGATTTTCAGGGGTAAGGCTCGAGCATATATCAGCCGGGTCTCGTTCCCTTGCGAAAATGCTCCACGAAAATACGCTCTTTGCGTCGGCCATTTGACCCTTGCACAAATATATTAGACAGATTCCTTATGCGCACGTGGCTCGATGTATTCGCGGCAGATGCGACTATTGAACGCTGACTTTTCCAAAATAATATATTGCGTTATTTATGCGAAACTTGCAAATTGAATGTGTAACGGAATATGACAAACGCTCTGTGCGTTTAATATATTTCCTTGCATGCATGGTAATTCCTCTTCATCGTTTTCTCGTTTAATCTACGTATTACGATTATTTCTATTTAAACTATTTCATACGCTGTCTTGTAATCCTCATGTTTTCTGTACAGTAAACATATTTTTACCGCATCAAATTAATAATTTTAATGCAACAAGATCACACAGAAACTGTAGACGTAAATGTGCAGAAAACTTCTACTTGTTAAAGAATACGACATTCCAACAGTTTGCTAAATACGAAAAGCTCGCTAACAAATACATTCTTTATTTGCGCTTTTGTCTTCCTTTGTTCAGATAATAATAATTAAAAATGTTTCGTCACAAAGAAATATTTTCCATACAATCGTTTCGCAGTTGTTTCAAATTGCGAAAATTTCGTGATCACAAAAATCCATAGATATGGCTTTTTCATCCATCGTCAATCGTTGCTTTCTCCCTGCGTTGATTAAAAACTTCCATGTGTCTGTAACACCATATTACTTCGCGTTTGCTTGCGTGCTTCACAATGGTACCAAACCATATGTATGTATGTGTGTGTGTGTGTGTGTTTTTTTATCACGATATTCCTATTTAATCCCATATAAAACATTGCTCGCCCTATCGCGTTGACACACACAGTCGTAATTGGATTAATGCAATTCGGTTTAATCAGTCGGATTATTACCTTTTACGGTATATTAGCAGTTTGTTTGTAGTTCCAAACGAGAGTATCAGTAAATAATTCCGCATTTATTAACGAGTATTCTCTCGTATATTTAATCACAATCGCGTGCACCTCAATTCCTCGTTTCTCTCCCTTTTTTTTAATGCGATTAAATATGGCATGACGATTACGTAAATTATTTGCACAAAATTGGAATGTCTCTGGAGCGACAAATTACATTTTTTTTTTTTTTTTTTCTTAAATTATAATTGTTTTTATTCGTTACTTCGGAATCGTTTGGTAATTTCTCTACCAAAGAAAAATCGATCTCACATGTAAAGTATATATTACCTATACTTTTATTACCTTCAAAGTAAACTGCCAATAAAAAGTATTACTTCATTTTCTGAGGCTATGGAAATTATAATTTGTGGTAGTCGAAAGCGTTTGAACTTCATTGCTCGTAACCTTTGCCTTTATGGTTTCGCTAGACACAGCGCGCAGCTCATCCAGTTTTCGCAATAAAACTGTTCTATCTTACATAGCTTTTCCGTGCATTTAACGCGGCTAACGTCACAAGCAGCTTCCGCGGTTCAGGAACTGCCTTTCTATTACAGAATAAAAGATTCATGCAGCAATTTAAGAGAAATCTTTCCATTGGAGGAAACATTATCGAAATTTATAATAATCCCTATTTTTGATTCAATTACACCGTTATCTTGTCTCGTCCAGCCGTCAGTAATTTGCGCGAGCTTTATTTCTCAGGTAGCCTTATTTTGTTCAATTATTGGTGCGAAAAGTAATAACAATATCATGCGGTAAATATAATTCCATCAACGCTTACTGGATGCATTTGTCGCTGTACAATTTCTAGGGCTCTTGACAACTGCGAGGTTCCGATGTGTATATGTCAGCTTCCACTGGAAAGCGACGTAAAATATTCAATGTGAAAATACAACGCTCGCATACGTCATCTACTTTCACGGGACAGCCGACCGCGAACAGAGAAAAGCGACGGGAAAAAGCGCGAGCTCGTTGAGATCGGCGACGTCATCGTCGCCGCCTCCTGTCGTAATCCACTTCTTTTCCTAGGCGGCTCATCAAACACACGGGCGAAGGTGTCACCTGCTCGCCGCAGGGTGCGATATACAATATATGCGCTTCAAACTGTAATAGTATTTGCACAAGCCGGCTCATCCCGCGCTTATCGTGTAAACAAGCGCGCGACAATCCTGCTTAAGAGGCATCTTAATTCTTTCGTCCCGAATTTTTTTTTTAATAAGCTATAATCCCCTATTTGCGATTTATATTTTTCGTAAAAGTGATGAAAACTTTATAAAATGTTCGCGCATTATTATTCTTATCGATCATATACACACGACTTTTGTATAATCATATAACGCGAGCGCTATTTTAATTATAGTAGCGCTGTACCGTTGATTTTAAATTAAAAAGAAGTCGAGAATTCACGTGAGTTTTGAGAATATTTGTATGAAAATTGGAAAGTACTATTCATTTTTTGTAACAATAGCTGATCAATATGTGTTGTTCTTTTATATATGCTCTAATTTGAACAAATGCTATAATTGGTTCTCTCGAAAAAAAAGAACATAACTTTAATCGATATATATCGATAAATTACAATGGCTGGTTAATTAATGAACAAATATTATAATAAAAATATTTAAACGTAATCATTTTCAATACTGTGATTTTATCAAGCATCAATTAAGCATCAATAATAAAATATAACATGTTAATTGCGTAAATAAATCACAGTTTATGCATTTCTCTTATCATAATACCAGATTATTCTATATTATGTTTTCCGCGCTACACCACTAAGCACCTGTCTCGATCGTGCTTACGTAGAAGCTTTCTGCGTGACTATAACTCGCGGCGCGGCGTGCCATGGCACGTTCGCGGCCGATGATATACGTAACGACGTTCGACGACATGTCAAACGGTGCGTGGACGATAGCTTCGTGGACGTAAAGCCGTTTCGGAGAGTCAAGCTGGCGTGAATAGTGACGGCCAACACACACATACACGCGCACACCAGCGACGGGATAATTTGTATGAAGCTCGCGTAGGGGTTTCTGAATAATCGTGATATGTGCGGGGGAAACTTTCGCGTACCATAGCTTCTAATTCCGATACGAGCGCTAAATCGCCCCTCCCGTAAATTCGCCTCTTGCCTGCGCGCCTATACAGCGGAGACGGTTGCTGACGTAACGAGGACAATTGGGGCCACGATTGGAAATGGGGAGAAGAATCCCAAGAAAAAGAAAACTGTGTCGACGTTTGCGGAAGGTAATGGTGCGTCTAATGTCTAATCGATATATCTGTATTATAGTTTTTACAATACGCATTGTATCGTTTTCTTTTTGTCATTCGCTGTATTACTCTTTTCTGCGACCTAATAAGTTTGATACATGAATATTAATGTACTATCATCTTATTGATCTTTTCAACGGTCGGATACAATGGTCTGGTTCTATCGCGACCCATATCTATTAGATTGATCGAAAAAGTCATTCCGTTTTTTTCTCTTGTATAGCTTTTACGGTAATAAACAAAAAAAAAAAAAAAGATAGAAACAAATTTTTTGATCTATCTGATACTCCGACGGTTTTCTCGTAGAATCAGATCGCAAAATAGGATTGCACAATTTTACGATATTTCGCTTGTCATAAATATACATATATTTGCCGTATATAGAATATAAATTGTAAAATTATTCATTTTTTAATCAAATTACACAAATTTATTTCCAAGAACAGATTCAAGGAATCGTAACGTAAAGAACGCGTATCGTAAGTTAATGCACGGTCGATCTCTTCGCTCATAATTTATTCCGACCGCGTGGCTTGTATAAAAAAAATATCAGGTCGATGTCGATCGATGTTATCGCAAGTTTCTTCGGAGTGAGGAGCTCAGCGAGGATATATTCGAAGCTATTAATTACGGGAACGTCAGGACCAGGGAGGGTCAAGTTGTCTCGGGATAAGTCAGACGCGAAAGATTCGCGTAAATACCGTGCAGCAGCCGGCTTAATCTTTTTATCTTCAGACCGCGGTGGCCCCTACGCTATTTATAATCCATAGGTACTTCTGGGAATTGGTTCGGGCAGGCACCTGGTTGCAAGGTGTGACACGTGAGTCCTAGAAAAAGGAGCGCAGTGTACGCGCGCGCAAGGCGTTTCATCTAACGTACCATCTGTATTACTTGACGTTGTACTTCCTTTCTTTGAAACGATGCAATACCCCCCGCGTCCAACGCGAACGTGACAGACGACAGATTGGCCGGTGTATACTTACGTCGATAAGGGAACGGGCACTACACGAGAGAGAGAGAGAGAGAGAGAGAGAGAGAGAGAGAGAGAGAGAGAGAGAGAGAGAGAGAGAGAGAGAGAGAAAGGAGGGGAGGCTGGAGTGCGCGAAACGTTGGGCAAATACGCGCGTACTGCTGCAGAGCAGCAAGATGGGAAAAAATGTGACGCGCGTTGCGCGCGCCTCCGTGCAGAGACACGTATATTTTCTTGTTTTCTGTCATAACATCTCGCAGCCATCCTGCACGTAACGACATGTCATTTGTGAGCTGAATGCAGTCGGGCGTTATCGCGGAAGTCGCACAAAGTTCCGACCGTATAATCAATGCATTTACGCCGGGCTTTACATTGTGTTCTACCTTCTCATTTGCATCTAACAATTCGAGGAAGAAATTAAACGCATTATGCGCTTATTTATCATGCGTCTTATGGGTCAGATGTCTTCTGGTTTACAGGCGCGCGCGCGCGCGCTCTCTCTCTCTCTCTCTCTCTCTCTCTCTCTCTCTCCCTCTTTCTCCCTCTTAGTTTCCGGTTCTTACGCAGAGTATCGAGAAATGCGAGAAAATTGTCAGCCACTCGCGAGGAGCTGTGCTCGGCTAGAAAACACAGCGGCCGACGGGGCGCGCTAATCAATTACGTCGTAACGTTAATAAATCCTGTGCAACATGATTATAACAACAACGAGCGTTTTAAAGAAACCCACGAGAAAATCCATTATAAAAATCTCTCTTAGCCATTCAAGATGCCGGGCGCTGCGGCCATTAATTACCGACGTCCTATTAACACGTATTTCAGTTTCAGAAGCTGCAGTGACGGCCACAATATCCAGCTTTTTGTGTCGTAACATCACGGCGCTCTTTCTCTCGTCTCGCGGAGATGCGGACGAGGCGAGGAATGAGGGGAAACCCCAGTCCGAACTGTCTGGGCTCGCGAAAACGTGTCCTTCGAATTTCCACGTTCCACGAATATACACATACAGCGTCTGTTTGGACCGGGACGACTCGCTCGGAGAATGAGAATCGTGTGGCATAAAAGCTACGGCCGTAATGAGTTCTTTCCGCCGCCGCCGCCGCCGCCCGTCGATTTCCGCGCGCATAAGCTTCGAACTAAGCCGCGTCGGCGTGGAAATGTAGCGAGAACGCTGGCGGATAGAGAATGGCGGGCGAACCGCGAATACAAGAGGCTGACAGGCCGGTACCCACGGTTCTCTACTTATTCGTCACTCTCGATGCGGGCAACCCACCGAGGCGTCCCTCCATTGTGCACCGCCAACGGCGGTCTGAAAATTGCTGCAGCGACCTTTCGCGTTGGTCGACGACGACGCGTCGCGAACAACGTGTGTCGACGGAGTCGGGCGTTCGATTACGCCGACGCGAAACGAGGCTCCTATTTATTTTTAATCGCGGCGAGGCGTGAGCGTGGGAGAGCGCGCCGCCGCTCTCGTGATTAACGCGCTCCAGATTCGCCCGGTCTGAGGAATCGCGCTTGGAAGGCACGCTCACGCTCGGCAGCCGTGCACCCGATCGAAACGAAGAGCAGAAATGAGTCAATCTACGTATCTTCTAGCGTGAGACGAAACGAGCAATCGTAGTCTGAATTTCGCGAGAATCTACGTGCTCTAGAAGAATCGAGTTTCGAGAGAGATGTAAAACTGTTTCCGGGCTTATAAAGTTAACCAGACCAATTGCAACATTAGACTATGATTTTTCAATGATGTTATATTGAGAAATATTTTTTTTTTTTCAAACAATTTTACAATATTTACATACTGCACAAGCGGCTGTTTGAAATGCACTTGTAGTCTGAGTACATTCTTTTCACACGAGTTTTAATGCTTTTACACCTTTGTTGGCATGATAAATTTCATCAACCGTTCTCAATAAAAATTATTGCAGCATTTTGAAAAGTGATATGCTCCATCAACGGATATAATTAGTTATTGAATGTTTGACTCAGACACGAGACACGGACGATGATCGATAGAACATCACGTTACGGTGTTATTAAAATACTTCGGTGCTATACAGCAATTTATCTTAGCTATCGCTTTTCAGAGGGGACACAGGATAAAAAATGTCTTTAGCTCTTCTCTTGTGTCACTTGCGCGAGAGTCCCTGGTAACGGTACGGGTCACCAATATATAGGGCGCGTGTCACCCGTTGCAGAATCCGCCGTGGCGCTCACAGGACGTACCGATGACGTCGTTAGCGGGAGAGAGAGCGAGAGAGAGAGAGAGGGGAATTCAGACTTCCTGCAGTTCGAAGTGATTCAAAGGTGAAACGAGCAGCGAAACATTTTCATTTCCCCGCAGGGTTCAGAACGACGCCACACCGACAGTCTCCGCCGCTCTCTTGTTAGTCCAGTTAAATCCGACGTAGAGTTAATTCGGTTTGTTCCACGGTTCAGAATCTGGAACCTACCTGCCTGGACTTTGCTTTACGTGACTCTGACAGTATAATTTCTTGGCGGCAGAAAATCATCGCGAGCATTTCAACGTAATCTTGTTACGCGCGAAATTAACTGTTACGATTATTATTTCAATTGATATTCTTCACTCCCTGATCTCGGGTTACAGCTGATTAATAATTTCATTATCGTCCGTAATTCATAATTGCCTTGAAAGTAAATGAAGTAGATATGACGTTTCTCACGTTACGTTAGAGTTCATTATACAAATAATGAGAAAAACGTGTACATCAGAAAGCACTCGTAAACGTTTCTCGGGCAACGTATCTATACGTATCTGCGGTCTCGACGAATCGAAAAAATTAGTGACTCGCCAATTTATTACAAAAAGACCGATATTTATTATTATATTATTTCTGCAAGAATGCGTAATGTAGTCACTCTCATCGCTGTGGCTTTCAATAGCAACACTTACAAAGATAGCTCAAAATAGTTGAAAGTGGTCTTACGTTTCACTGCAAAGAATGACGTAACAATCTCGTTACCTTGCATCGATATAATGACAATATGTGAATGTATCACCGATATCGAATGTCGAAAGCGGAGTCGGAAACACGAGTACCTATTCAGTTACATCTCAGACTAAGGACAGTAAGGCGACTTCTGGACCGTTGAGAAGTTAACTCTACAAGTAAATCCTGCCTACGTTCATTTCGTGCTCATTAGTAAGCTGACACGCATAGTCGCGAAACGCGAGTATAACGAGATATTGCGGTGATGATTACAAAAGGACAGACGGCATTGCAGCAACATCGAATTGTCATCGGTGTAATCTGCTGGCGAATATCCGCGCGACAAAGCTATCCGCTTTAACTCTTTGCTGGTCAGTGCATATCGACGAACTGTAGATACAGTTTTCGTAATATTTAAAGTTTGCCAGGTAGTTTATCGTGTAGCTGTGACAACTTTTTCCCCAAAAAATGTCGTACGAGAACAATGCATTTTTATAGACAATGGATGGATGTATCAGGTCATCCTGATTGTATAAATATAGATATTCGATGTTTTTGGTTTCATTCTTGAGCAAAGAAGAGTTTCTATTGCAAATAAAATTTAAACAAATATTTAATTAATCCGAATCTGTTGAATATACGGTAAAAATGTTGCAAAAATTTAATATTGTGAAAAAAATAATAAGAAAATAAAAGCAAAAATGAAAGATAAACAACTAATATAACATTATATAATGTTATACTCTTAAATAATATTTCCAAATTAAATATTTTTAATGTTCAAAAAGGTTACTATCGTTTTTCGGTAGAATTACTTTCACAATAACGATATATTATACGAAGCATGAAATATTTTATAGATGCGAGTACTCCATTTAAATATATGCATCGCAATGAAGCAACGCGATAGAAACCTTATATTTTCGTTCATGGAAGCTGGTTCTAAAAATGCATCGGAATTACACGATTATAGTCGTATCAAATGTAAATGGCTTACATCCCATTCATCACGTCAGTGCTTCGTTTTGGTAAATTGGCATATTAAGCGGAACGGCCAGTTGACACGCGGCCAATTTTCTCCCGATTAAAATGTATGCTGCCAAAATGTAAAAAAAAATATTTGTATGTATCGACTCGTTCAAAACTGTTCACATATACTGCAACAGCTTACTGTGGCTCGAGAGTGTGATGTTGCATTTATTATTTAAAATCCGGTTAAATACCGCCGTAATAAAACCGCCTCACTATCGAAGTTGTGCACCATGCATTTTCAACGAGTTTTTCGACATATTATAAAGAAAAAATCTCTCGATGACTATCTGTGCGACATCCTTGCGACTGTAACGGAAGTTGCAATTTTCTCTGACCATTGAAATCGATGTCGAATGATTTCTCTCTTTAAAGGAGAGCTATTTGTTCGTCGGCCAGAAAAATATCAATATCGAAGACCTGCGATCTACCGCGAGAAAGCTCCTCTTTCTTGCGCGAGACGTGGAGGATTTCTTTTCACGTATATAAAATAATTTCTTTTTGCGAGAGCGGACGCGCGTTCACGAGCGAGGGGATGTGGATATTATGTGACATATATTTCTCATGGAGCGGCGGTCGAGACTTCATGTGAAAAGTGAAGTCTCTTCGAGAATGTGCGCGGCGATCCTATCACACGGCCGCTCACGGAGTGCGCGGTGCGGTCCGTCCAGTGTAGACGAATGAAACGAAAATTCGATTTGAACCGTCGTCAGCCTGTATCACATATCTGCGGAAATGTTCGTTTTTACTCGAAATAAATTTTGCCCGGCGTAAAGGCGAATGGCGAACAGAATACGTATCTCGCGGCAACACGCCACCGCGCGCGGAAAGGACGGCAGCGGCACCCTACCCATCCCATCCCGTCCCTTCGGTATCGTTGAGCTTCCTGTTTCTTTGGATCTCCTGGGAAACTTTAAAGATTCCAAGTTATAACCGTCCGGCGGGAGGAATGCTATCCTGAAAATTGCATTCCCATGACTGGAACGTTTCAGCGCTGTAATGTATCACTTCCGCGCTGCCCCGAAAGATCTCGTTCTCGCTTCTAGCGCCAGTAACCACGCGCTCAAGATCAAAGAGTATTCAGAAGTGTTGCCATGTTTCGCGCAAGCGTTATCTTTGATTTATCTTTGACGTACACGGTGCAATGGTTTAAATAAAAATCAGAATTGTCGGAAGGATTTGTAAGATTTTTAATTTAAAATTACACTTAAAAAAAAAAGAGAGATAACAAAAGCGCCAAGGGCGTTTTAGAAAATCAGATAAAATAAATTAAATAAATAAAAATGGCAAGAGTCGGTGTTTCATGAAACAATCGTGGCATTGCGTGTTAACGTCTATTCGTACCTGTTCAGATATGGTACCAATTATCAAAAATTACACGCCTCCCTCTCTCTCTCTCTCTACTAACATTTTGTAGGTCCACGTGTGATTAATGAATCTTTTAGCAGATAAAAAACAGCAAGTATGAAGATTAATGTTCATTTCATTGAAATACAGACTTTTCTTCGAAAAATAAATCTATTTGGATTTATCAAATTGAAACAACAGTAAACTGAATCTTTTTTTTTAGGAATCAAATTGTAAATTATTCGTTAGCTGAATGTGTTTAATAAACAAAATGTGTTTGCGTTCTCATGATAAAGATAAAGAATCACATATCCTTGTCTCTGCGAGGTCTAATATTTGATCGCGTTGTATAAACTTTAAAAATCTGTAGAAATATAAGGAATCGAAATAACATTCCGATCAGGTTTTCATATTGCACGATAGAAAATGCTATAATCTTTTTATGACGCCACCGATTCTCCGCTGGTGCTTTGAACGAGAAACCGCAATTTCCACTCGTGCACCCTCGGTATTCCCAGTCTCGCATCTGCGTGCGCAGAGATCCACACGGCCACGTTATTTCATACACACTGTACACGATATCCAATCCCGGTCTTACATCGATCAGCCGACAGATCCTATCTGCTCGCAAAAGGGGATTCTTACGTTTATGAAGATAAACTGATTCTGTTTATAATATTGATCTTATAAAATATTTTAAGACGTCCCGTGCTTTACGAGATTCGCCTTTAATATTATCGATGCCTCTGGGTCGCATATCCCGCGGGAGTGAATACTATAGCGCATTCAATTGTTGAATGCCGGCTTGTTGATCGAAAAATTGCAATTTGCATCCGAATCCAGTAGATGAAAAATATATAGCCACAGGGCAATTCTTGTTATTGATAAACAATCTTATTAACTTCGGAAACGGAGAAATGTGTATCGTCGTTTCGATATAAATTAATCATTATTTGTGTGCTAGTGAATGTCTGAGGAGTCTGCAAACTCGGGAATATTTACTATTTCGCTTATACATCTATTTCTTTCCCGCGAATTTAATTTCGCCCCTATTTATGTAGACCTGTTGATCAGATTACTCGACTATTCGCGCAGAAATATACAAATGCGTTATCCAAAATGCAATGTAGGAAAGTTCTGCATACTCGTTGAAAATCCTGTCTAATCCTAACAAACAAAATGCTGCGTTTCGAAATCCTCTTTTATTCATGCTGCAATGGCTGCAAACGCAGTAATCATTCCGCAGCGCGACAGATTTCAGCGGTTCTTTGAGCTGGGAAACCGCAATTTCCATCCGTGCGTAGGCGCTCGGTTGCAACTATGAGGCGTGTGCACAAGCCCGGCGTCCAAATGCGAGAAGGACAAAAGAGCGCCCGGTCGCGAGCCGGCAGAGGAGCGCGGAAAAGTGATTTTCTCTTTTCCGGCGTTTGGCGCAATTGCCCTTCCGGCTGCGACCGTCTGAAATTGCACGTTGACTCGACTATCTCGACATAAGCTCCTGAGTGATTCTTTCCCACCTTTCTGTTTCGCTCTGCCTATCCGTCTCACTCTTCCTCCCGCGCTCTACTCTCTCTCTCTCTCTCTCTCTCTCTCTTCTTTTTCGACGAAAGCTGCGCGGGGATAGCTCGCCGTAAATTGGATGCCTATTATCTCACGCGTTGCCGGCATTTCCTTCTGTTTCTCTCTTTGATGAACTAGTCCACCGT
This sequence comes from Linepithema humile, assembly GCF_040581485.1. Lineage (NCBI taxonomy): Eukaryota > Metazoa > Arthropoda > Insecta > Hymenoptera > Formicidae > Linepithema > Linepithema humile. Next base: position 20,284,522 of record NC_090132.1, on the reverse strand, counting down.
GTATTTGCTCCTCATTCTCCCACCTGCGCTTTATCTCTATCCCCCACACTATTCGCTCACACGCACTTCCTCCCCTCCCCCCCCCACACTCCCCGCTCTTACCCCATCCGTTTTCATTACCGTTTATCGCCGTCGGATTAGCCGTCTGTTTTAGTTAGCCTGGCTGGTAAAATCTCTTTCGGTCGCGCAACAGCGTCGCTGTTTAATTTCCTTACAGAGATCGCTCCTCGTTGCACTTATGGCGCCTTAAAACGTTAAGAGTCATTCCTTCCATTATTGCTGCTATTATTCGCTGCGGGAACGCAGCTGTTATTCGCAGTTGTTTGGACACGTTATCTCGTTATTTCGTTATCTCGCTTCTCGGCTGTGACGAGAAGTTGGTCCGCGGGCTTCTCAATGAAAGCACCTAAGACTCTCCCGTCCTGACGCTCCTGTATAAATTTCGCTAATGAACCTTTGCACTAAAGCCTCTCGTCTAATCCCCGTCTGCCGCTTAGCATTTAAATAATACCTAGACGCGTAACCTATAAATATACAACGCGCTTTTCTAGAGCTTCAAGTTTTTCTAGGATTCCTCGAGCATCGTCAAAGGGTTTCTCCTTCGCCCGTTGTCTGTCTTTTCGCTCCGTTTCCGTCTGTCTATTTTTCTTTCGAATTCCGCGCTTGCTTTTCTTCACTTCTCCTCCTCCTCCTTCCTCTTCCTCCTTTGTATGTCGTCGGACTTTCTTCTTCGTTACGTCTCTTTTATTTCGTGACTACTTTTCTCAAGCTTCACTTTCCCGTTTTCTTATTTAGCTTTGTGCGTATGTATGTGTGTATCTACGCTCAAAAGACGCTATCTGTAAAATAGTCATCATTTTATACTTGGCTACGTCGCCGAACGAGTTAGTCGTTTCATTCCCGACAGTAGCTACATAAATCATACAATGTCTCGGTACTCAGACTTTGCTACCTTCCGCAGTTGGCTCAAACAGATTTTTCTTTCTTGTAGTTCTTTCATTTCGTCCTTTCTCGCACGGGGCATTTTTTATTATTTCCTCTTTCGTACTTTCTTTCTTTTCTCTGAAAAACAACAAAAATCTCTTCGTCTCCCTTTGTCTTATCTATCTCCTTTTCTTTAAATTACAGAAATATATGTTTTCCGCGTATCTTGATGATAAAATAAACTAAAATTGCCATTGTAGAGAAAATCATTAAAAAGTTTATATTGTGTAATAAGAAAAGGTTTTCCCAGTTCTTTATTAACTAATCTTGCGTTTGATATAAGTTATTACAAATAAAATATAGTGCATCTACTTACTGCATCTATTAAAAAAAAAAAAAAAAAAAAAAAAAGAAAGAGAGAAGCTCTCTCACTTATCCGTCGGCTAATATCCTTTCTACAATGGCCGTTTTTAAAGTCGTTCAAAGTACATGTTCGACGGAATTTTCCGAGTGTACAGTTATCGTTTTGATGCGACTACTTCATCCGATTTTGCGCACAGTCGTACATGTGCTTTTACATTATTCCATGTTGAGCGTTTAAGGGGACATAGTCCCGGAGCGCCTAATATAAATGCGTCTCCTTCTCCATTTCTCCTCGCTCAACCCGGATCCCGTTTACTCCGTCCCTTTTTCAATTTCAACCCCACTCACAGAGTTTTGTCCCACTTCTCTCGCGTACACGCGCGCATTGCGTTTTCCTCCATTTCGCCTCTCACGGGGACTTTTCTTTCTGTCTTCGGTGGACGTGCGCGCGTATATAGCCGTGCAGAGACGCATTAACTCGCAAGTGCTCTCGGATACTATCGCGGGGGATAACGGCCTCCTGTGTTTCTTTCTCCCGGCGACGGCGTACCGGCCCGAGCGGGAGAGAGCGTTCCGCGCCGTTTCGAGGAGACTTAAGGACGAGAAAGGGGAGAAGGATGGCGCAGAGTGAGGCTGTTTTGCGCCCGAGTCTCGCAGTTTAACGACTATCCACTTGAATCGAGCTAGTAATATTGCGCGCGCGCGTGCGATGTACTATCCACCAACTTCTCTGCAACGACGGAATAAGGAAGCGCTTCTACACGAGAACTTATGCAACATTCAAGCGCCTCTTTTCGCCTTTAGGATGAAGGGGGAGAGGAGAGTTGGTACTCCCACTGCATTTCTATTCGTTGCGCTTGTCGCAAGATCGGTGCGTTTGATGGAGCTTTACGTAACGCTCGGAAAGTGTCACGTTCTTTGACGATCAAGACATATCAGATTTATGCATTTTCAGAATTCTCTATTTGATTAATCTTTTAGTAATTGTCAATTAGCTCAATATGGTTGCAACACAAAACGAAAATTTGAATAATGTATGTTTTTATAAAATTTCCTCAAAAACTAAACTTGCGACTTCAGCTTATTTGGGTAAAAATTTGGAAAAAATAAAATTTTAATTTAGCCACATAATGATATTAATTTTTTAAAGATGATATTATAACTTATAATAAAAAACTAAAAAAATCACTAATTTTTAAGAAATTTATACTTTCGTAAATGTCTTTATTAAAGTAGAAGATTTTTTTTATTTCTCTACTTTTGATTAACGCCATTAAAAGCATTATCTGTTTAAACTGTTTTGTCGTATTTTAATCATATCATAGATATCTCGTTTCTCACGCATATTTTATTTACAAATTATCCTAAGATGTACAACTATCAACAACTCTGTTAACTTGCGCCGTATGTAACAGTGTTAATGCATCGAATCTCGTGGTGAGCAAAGACACACATCGACTTCCGCGTGATAAAGGACGTCGCGTGATTGTACCGCTTCGAGGACCTTCCACGAGGTCGGTGGCTCATCAAAGGGTATCTATATTAATGAGATAGCGTGCCGCGCCGTACTGCCGCGCCGACCGCCCTTATTACGCGCGAGTGGATGATTTTCGGCGCGCCGTGCGGGAGTGGTTGACAAGGTACTGTGCGCGAGTATATTATCAAAATTCATGAAGTCTGTTACGAGTACCGACCGGATAGCTACGGTTCGATGTTCTGTTTAATCTGTCTGCAATCACTCTTCCGTCATTTTCCTACGATTCGGATGTCGCTGCAATGTAAGCTCTAAAAATAATACTGATACTTGTTGTTTAAAGAAAATATTAATTTTTCGTTTAATTTTTTATTTTAATTTAAATAAATAAATAAAATGTCTAGAAAAGAGGAAAAGGCAGAGGAAGAGTTGTCGAAATTACAAGTATAATTAGTGAAATTTAACTAAGCAAAAATTATCATGTTGTGGATGTAAATACTGTATTTTTATATTGCAATTACAGCTAGCATATTGTAGAAAAACACATTTTTCATGATCTCGGATTGAAAGAGCTTAAATAATAACAAAACGTTTTTTCTATTATATCAATCCGAGAAAAAATGGTGTAATATGATCAGATGTAAATATATATAATTAGTTATGAAAAGATCTAATAACATATATAATTTTTATACGATCATATAAAATTCAGATCTTTTCATAACTAATTGTATATATTTACATCTGATCAATTATACCATTTTTTCTCGGATTGATATAATAGAAAAAACGTTTTGTTATTAAGCTTTTGTTTAAGCTCTTTCAATCCGAGATAATGAAAAATGTGTTTTTCTACAATATGCTAGCTGTAATTGCAATATAAAAATACAGTATTTACATCCACAACATGATAATTTTTGCTTAGGGAATGTAATTTAAAATATTCCAGCAAATAATTATATTTTTATCAATTGACAAGATTCTTAATGCGCGTTTTGTTTCTTTTCGCTGCTTTTCAACGTATATAAAACAACCGTGAAATAATATTATTATTATCAGTTCTACTATTATTAGGAGCAAAGTGTTGAGCAAAGTGTTGAGCAAATTAATTGCGCGAATACGTTGCGAAGTAAATTCGCGAAACGCAGCACGCTTAGTACACGGGCCACGTAGTGCGCAACGAGTATTTCTCGTTGGGTTGAATCTATCCATAAAACGTGTCCTCACCTCGACAGTTCCGAACATAATCCAAAGTGCTGCAAGCACCTATTTCGCAAAACAAAGCTTTCCCTTCCTGTTACCACCCATGGACGATCGCCCGGTATACAGCACGAGATCCCTGCTCATTTTATTCGGAATCCGCTCGGTAGTTCCGATTACTCCCTCAAGGCTATGTCGATTTTCGAAGCTCGTTGCGTATTGCACGGGACGCCGGATTGCGCGCGGACGAAAGAGGATGAGGATTGTGAAAGAAGGAGGCGCGGAAGAGAATGCAATCGATGCGCCGTGTCGGGGAAAGAGTCGGCAAACTCCGCGAAGGCATTCGCAATTTGATTCGCGGAAGAGTTGAGTTGATTTTGTCTTAACATTTTGTGCGTGCGGTGCACAATTTTCGCGACTGCCTTCTTCTAATTCGCACTTATGAACGGCATTTAAAGTGTAAACGGCGTCACTTCAGTTCTCTAAGTCGCGCGTTTATTTTTACGCTCCGGGTATTTCGCGAAGCTTGCAATGCGCTTAATAACTCGAATTGCAACACTCGCGCGAAGAAGAGCACGAAGTCGATGCGACTTCCAAAGTAATATCGGCTGAATGTCCAAATATAGTTGTGTTTGTAAGAGCGTTTACACGGAGCGTGTTCTACGCAATTTACGTCCACGCGGTTTAAAGCGACAACGCATTTGCATTTATTCTTCTCATGCATTTGATATTAATAAATTTCAATGCGTACGCATGCATATTCATAATAAACAAAAATAATCTAAATTCGCTTCTAATTTAAATAGAACCGCTGTATAATTGTCGTTGCGCTTCGTTCTATTAATTACTTTTAATTCCACAATTTAAAATTAAGTCGTGGAATTTACATGAAAAAAAAAAACAATCTTGAATTTGGCTCCGCTGCATTTTACCATAGCTAGAAGTCAGATCCTGAACTTTTAAAACTGACAATATTTAGATATCGTTTTTTTGGCACCATGCCCAATTGTTGTTGAATTAAGTAAAATAATTGAATAAATTAGTAAAAAAAAATTTGTCCAATATTTATTTTGTGTTGCACAGATGCCTTTTTGTCGTGTTTCACCTAGAATTAGTAAGCTGTTAAAATTATAAAAATTTATGAAAAATTGTTTACTTTTTAAAAAATAACCGTAATTATATAAGTATTTTAAAAAAATATTTTAAAATTTCTTTATAGTGATTAAAGCCACATAAAAGATGGTTGAAAATTGGATCTTTCAAAGTTGCTTTCTTAAAAAAATTTCAAAAATATGTTTCCTCGCAAGCATGTAACACGATGTTAAAGAGAGAAAATCATTATTTAGTTAAGTAACTATTCGGCAGCACATAACTAACCGAGTTACTTTCGCATCTCAATTTTCTCCGTGTCTGTACGAAGGCACTCTCAGCAGAAGGGGCTCAAGCAGACAAAAGAGTAAAACCACACCCATGCAACGTTTCCATTTTCTCGCGGTTGAAAATACGCCATGCGAGGCGCGAAGTGTCGGTCCGTGGTTTTAAGGCAAGCCGTCGCTTATTTCTCGTCGAAAAAAACCGAGAGAAGAAAGAAAACTGAGAAAGACGGAAGCGTCGAGGCGGAGCTTGCAGGTACTCCACCCGATCTTCTTCACCGTCGCCGTCGCCGTCGCCGTCGCCGTCGTCGTCGCCGTCGCTGTCGCCGTCGCCGTCGTTGCAGGCGACGTCGACGTCGTTCCACGAGAGAGAAATCGATTTTATCAGCGCCCCGGGGAGACGTCGCCGACGTCGCGCACAGAAAAACAGAAACAACTGTTGGAGCCGTTCTTCGCGGAGCCGAGAAACGGCGAAAGAAGAAGCGGTGTCGGAGCGCGTCGGAACGAGGGATAAAGAATCGATGCTGGGATAAAACCCAGATTGCACGCGATTGTACGAATCGCTCGTGTCGGGAGTGATTCTTATAAGGCGAGAAGACTGATGCGATTTTCTGCGGAATCGCATCAGTTGCGGAATGTTGCACCGCAACGCGGTTCGCAGAAGCGAAAATTATGTTACTCGGCGTAATAACGGCGATCGATAATTCTTTCTGGATGAATTGCCGGCCGCGGTAATCCCCTCCCCTTTCCGCGACCAAGTGAATTGCGTTTGTGGTAGCGGCTTTAGAATCGTGATTATCGGAGCGTACAGACACGGTGACTGGTGAGCTTTCACAATTTACGTGAACAGGGAGATTTTCGGATTCCTTTTTTTCAGATATATTTTTTACCTCTTTCAACTGTTTTACAAAGCGTTCGCCGAGCTGCGCGACACAATGAGACGTAATGCTCTTGTTCTACATGATCGAAAATCAAAGCAAAGTAAATATAAACTTTATTGTAAGAAGAAAGATGGCAGTTTCTTTACAACCGTCTCGCGGACCAGCGCAGCGCGATCGACGATAGTAGTGAGTGAGATTTTTCGAAAAAAGTGCTCTCTTTCTTTCTCCCTCTCTCGCAACGCTTTTCTCAGATGTAAAATATTTATCGCTTGTTATTCCGGCTAAATTAATCTCACGTGTATCCCCGCTGCGCTGCAAGATTATCGGCGAGAACATATCGTTTCTCATAGCGTTCCGAAAGCGACTGGGCGTGGTGATTTACGATAAAGAATATGTCGCGCCAGGCGCAACGTGAAATATCGCTCCACGTGACGCAATAAGATCGCTATAACGAGTACCTCCTCCGCTCGATGTTACAGCGGAGATCAAGGATTCGCTGGTTTGAAAAGTTTCTGTTCGCTTAAAACCTCGGCGGGAGGTATATAAAATTGACCTCGTGACAAGAGGGAGGAGGGCCCCCGGGGCGGATAAAAGAAAGATCTGTGAGAACTTGTCGATACTAAAGCGCGGAACCGAAGAAGCTCCGAGGGAAGCGAGCTTCCCGTTGTTGTCCTGGGATACAATCCCGATTGCACGCAACTGTATGTCGATGTATCGCGCCTGTCGTGGATATGTATGTATGCAGTCTAAAAGTAACCCTTAAGACACGTATCATCCCGCTGAATCGCGCCAGGAAATAGAGTGTCTTTCAAGTGGCATCTCCTTTGATACTTTCGCTAACGCGACGTTTGCCTTGTACGCTTTCCCCGCGCGCGCGTACACACACACACACACACACACAGATACAATACGCAATGGGACTTCTTCTTTAATGCAATCCGTACATAAGTTATGGCTGCGTTCTATTCTTACAAAACACTTTTTCCTTTTCTTCTTATCTCGGCTTTTCTTTCACTCATCCCTTCAGCATTTAATCCAACTCATCGCTTTGATCGAAGCGAGACATTCTGAATTATCTCGCGATTGCAATATCGCAGTAACGCTGCAAGCTGTGCTCGATTGAGATGAGAGCCGTGCTGAGGAATTTGTTGATAGGAACAAAAGAAACGCAGCGGAAAATGTTACAAGAGAAAGAGCATTGGTCCGGGATGTAACGCGGATTGCAAAGGATGCGTAAGTCCGTGTTTTAAGGTGTGTACGTGCGCCTCTGTGTAGACAGGTAGATATAAGTATGCACGACGCGAACGGAAAGAGTACACGTTGCTGAATTGCACCTATTGTAAAAGGAATTGTCTTCTGTTTTTAAGTCTTAGTAGATAGTCTTTTGTACTCTTTCGTACTTTTCTGCATGTGTTACTTTAAGTCATTCTCTCTTTCTAACAAACAATGCTTAGATATTTCGCACTTTACTTGCTGAAGAAAAATACTACACGTTGATGTTATAATGTATAAATCCATCTCTGATATGTTTGAATCTTTATCTTTGATAATCTATATCTTTGATGTGTATGAAATAAAAGATACATCACAATACTATTAAAATTGTTGCAACAGTAATACGATTGTTACAAGTTTTATATTCAAATGTAAAAAAAGAAGAACAAAATTTGAGTCCAATATTGAATCCATTTCTAGTTTTAACGTCATCGATATAAATATTTTTCACGATCCTTTTTAACCATAAATGAGAAACGTTAGATTCAAAAGACGAGATATTTTTTCTCAATTTACGGAAAATAATAATTCAAGCATTGATCTAAATTCCTTAATCGCTGACGTTTTATTAATTGTACTCTCGAAAAACCGTATATCGAACGTTGTAAATCATAGTTATTGGATGCATTTATGCAGATAAATTGAGGCTAATTTTTGTTAAATAGTTTATCGCACAAATGTTACTTATAAACAGTGTTCCGCCACAAGACATTGTCGTATAACGTGTAATCAACGTGCGCAGATTGTGCCGTACACCATTCCATGTGCATCCAAACTCGGGGGAAGTTCCCTCAAAGATTGCTGATGGCAAGTCCGCGGTTGCACCCGGATTTACGGTCGACTAACTTGCTCCGCAGCCCCGTGGATCTCACAGGGCCAGAATATCCAGGCGTAGTTCCATCTTAACTCACCCATATTACATTCAAATGGCCGGATTGCTACATTTAATGACGGGGCATTATCGTTCCGAATGTTTCACGAAGAAATTCTACGAAATTGGTCACGTTTATGCTCGTACAAGTCCGGTTACGATACAAACGGCGCGTACACGAGACGTAACGAATCCGTGTTCGTGAGTTAAATATATTTCGCGGGAAACAAATAGTAAATTGGAGTAGACCTCGTTATTGACGATCCAAGAAACTTTGCCAATTAGTATTGTACGGCGAATTTCAACTTTTTCTGCTCGTTGAACAATGCACGTCCGTTTATTGATCCGACGCTGCTAATTCTAGATTTGGCAACGAATATCGTGCACACGTTTTTAATCGGCTGAGTAATAAAAGGATCTAACGATCTATAGAAATCCCATAATTTTAATTTCTGACAATGGAAAAATTTCAAACGTTGAAGCCGTTACATTTTTCCACATTGTCAACAAAATAATGGAACTTTGTCTAATCTAAATTTTCTTTTCCATTTTTATATTAAATTTTCTTTTATATTATTATATAATATATATTAGAAAATATGTTTGCATACTTGGGTTTGATTAGTGAATAATATTTTTTTAAATTTTACGATTTTTGAAAGATTACATTTTTTATGACACTTTTTCTTTATGTGAACTTATTACTATCATCGCATTAAATATTTCATTTCACAATCTCTGGTATAATCTCTATTATCTTTTATGTTTCACTTTTCAATGTACCAACTTTTTACGATCCGATAAAAGATTAAAATAATATTCTCAAGAAAATATAAAGCTAAAGAACAGACTTGTCTGACAACCACCAGCCAATTCGTTGTGTTCGTCAACAATGATTTCTTCCTTTGCTAACGACAAAGTGTATTATCCTACGACGTTGTTATACGACGTTATACAATCTATGCAATTTAAGTCGTGGAATAATGTAATGGGAACTATCTTGTAATTCACACGCGCTCCGTAACGAGGTGTAAAGGCCGCGCTGACGGACGAAACTTCCATCATCAGGATGGCGTTACAAGCCCGCTACCGGCGAAACGAAGGCGGAAGCTGCGGGCAAGTGGAAAGATGGAATGGGGTGGAGAGAAGTCGGTCGCAGACTTGCGTTTGAGCGTTAGATACAGAGGCACTTCGACCCTTTGAAGCCCCGGAAGTTTCCCCGGAGGCGCCGCGAATACATACGTATACGTACACACGTATCGCCGTCGTATCTGCCGTATGTATTATCATCCATGCTGTTGAGCGGCAGCTTGGGTTGGAAGAAGTAACGAAGGAAGGATGCAACTTTGTGTCTGGTAATCAAAGAATTTCTGCCTCGAGCGGACTTTGGTATCCAAGCGGCACCGAAAGTGTCCCCGTAACGGTCGATTTATTGAAAAGCTTGACGTCGACCCCGTTTCATTTCGAGGGTCGATATTATCAATTTCGCGTTGTAGATGTGAACGGCGACCAATGGCGCAGCTACCGTGTGACTCTGGCTCGGAAATTTTTTCCCACATCGTTGTCATAAAAAGAATTGCGAATTTTAATAACTGTGAAATTTTAGCAATACAAATCTTTATTCGACATCATTTAAAAAATAATTGAAGTTAAATTTAATTAAGTAATATAATAAACGCGAAATGCTAAAGCGTTACGCATCCGAATCAAATAAATAATTTATGCGGTTCTCGCTGATTGCATTTTATTTTCCCCAAAAAGAATGAAAATAAGAATAACGGGTTTTGTTGCAACGTGAACAAAGAGTAAACCTTTGCAGGTTAGATTTGCTCGTCGCTGAATTACCGTCTTAAAAGGTAAGTCGGAGTAAAGCGCAGCGATATCGCGGGATATTGCATCACCGGTTCAAGCACTTTACGACAAGTCCCAACCGAACCAGGAACAGAACATGGACGATTAAGGACATTTCGCTGGGAAGATTTTCTCCCGAGGCAAAATCTCTCTCGTCGGAGACTTGTCGAGACTAATTTCGCTGTACAATTCATAGTAAAGTCTTTTATAAAATTAAATCATTAAATTTCTTTTAATGTCTCGCGTTTTCTCTTTATGTCATAATAAATATTTTCTAATATCTATATTGTTTCTGTATGTTTTGGTGATTAAAGTGTGTGTGTGTGTGTGTGTGTGTAAAGTGCAGTCTCGCGATGACAGAAAGCTATACGTAATGATATTCAATTAAATTCGCCGACAAGTTTAAATATTAAACAACCCCTTGTTCGTTTCGTTTCTTGATGAAATATGCTCTGTCGGCTTATTATTTTTTCATCATTACTTTCGTCATGTTAAGAATAACGTGGTACTCACGGAAATTAAGGAATCTTCCTCACATCACATACACACGCTAATGCCAAACTAATGATCCTATCATTATAATGTAATAGAATCTATGAATAGGATTTATGAAGCAAGTTCCGCCGTGATAAAATTTCTGTGTCAGTTGATGTTATTGGATTAAGCTGTGTCGGAAAACGTCTATCGCAACGTAATAAAATTATTCGGTGTCTTATAAAATGCATGTTAATTGCCACATGTCAATCATTATTAATCTAATGACTTTCTCTATAATTGAATCGGTTGCTTTAAAAAGATATCACGCCTGAATATAAAATTTTGTAACCCATTTCTTTTACTAATGCAATCATCGAATGCTATGTAAAATAATAATTTTGCGAAATACAAATGCAGCAGTCAATACCGTGTTTGCCTTTTCAAAGAAATTTTATATAAATTAGAAATTATTTTTAAAAGCTAGCAAAAGAGAATATATAAATATTTCCACATATCGTGTGAATGACTTTCAATGACTTTATTCCAATCAATATCGAATTTAGGAAATGCTTGGTATACCGAAAGCATGTGTGCTATTTTGGATTTTCAAATGCGCACGTGAATTTTAAAGAATTAAAAGCGCATGATTTGTGCGAGAGAGTTTTCATTGCCGTTCAATGCTTTGGAAATTCAAATCATGCAGGCATAGTTTATTAGCTCGCTTTTTTCGGTATTTTTTTTCAATTTTATTTCCTCTCTGCATGCGCGCTGTTAATCGACCAAACAACGTTCTTTTTTCGTTAATCTACAATCAAAAAACGTACAAGATCAAAAAATGGTAGTACTAATTAATTTTGGAAAATCGTAATTTCGCATGTGCTGTGCATCGAAGATTTATAGCATTAAACCATTAAATCGTTTTATGCGTGCCGCAAATAACACACATTATATCTCGAGAACGCATAACTATCACGAGACAAGAAAATGCCACCAACTGCGTCCAACGAGGTTCTTTCTGTTGAATTCGCAAACTTTTTGCATTGTAATCTGACACGACATTATAAAATTTTAATGATGCAGTAACTACCATAATTCCACCTCTGAATATTGCGGACTTTTAATGTGCGCTAATATCATATTAAACAACCGGAGAAGATCGGACCATTATCGTCAAAGAGCGAAATAGATGGGAAATTAGTTATTCATTATTCATTACGATGTAAAACTTGGTAAACTTTGCTACTTTCCTTCTGCATGCGATAAGTCGCAGGGAGAATTAATCATTCATTTCATGTGCAAAAACGAAGTGCGTGGTAATTGTGATTACTACGAGCTTCCATTGCGCGTGTTACTCGCAAAAATAACCGTGAAACGTTTCTGCGGTAAATCACATTTTGCAAATTTTTAATTGGCACAAATTGGCAAAATTGGCATTTTATGATTGGTATTTTCAAAAATTACAATTTTTTTTAATAAAAATGTAGAAATATTACACTATAAGTTGTATTAAAAAAATAATTGAATCGTATAATACGTAACCGATTAAAAAGAAGAAAATAATGTTTTATTAAAAAAATTATTCATACTATTTGATGCCTGCAACAAAACGTCAAATGCTCCGATAAGCATTCCATGTCGTTCTCACTGAATTAATTATTCCACGAATGGCTTGTTAAAGATGTCGAAATTGTCGTGGCGCGTAACGAGGTAGCCCGATTGAAAAGTTTAAATTGGCGGTGAGCATGAAAGATTGTCGTGTGACCACTCTGTAATTTCAAGTTCGTTCGTTCGCCCTTTTTCGCCCGCGTTCCCTTTATCACTTTTATCGCACGTGTCTCGCAATTGAATCAAAGGCGGATTTAATCAGTAACCTTCCACGGTCTCGCTTTCTTTCATTAGAGTACAATGAATTTGTGAACGGTCCTGTAATTTCGTTAATTTTCGTAAATCAGTATCCCAGAGTGATATGAATGTATTTACATTATCTTTAATTCTGTTATATCCGTAAATGCGCAATCGTTGTAGATAAAAGTCCCTTCAAAGTTCAATTTAAGTGAAGCATATGGATTTTAGAATTACGTATAATCTGTTTAATTTATAGATCACTATAATATAATCGACATTTAAATGTGATTCGCGATTTCGTCATTTTCATATTAAAGTTTTGCACTTGTTCATTCGAAAATATCTCCTAAAAAATAAAAAAAAACTTGTCTCGCTAAATCTGTACTCTCAACTGAAATTATCGCGAACAATCAAGTTACTACAATTAATATTAAGATTAAATGTGACACTTCTTATTACCAATTTTATTTCATAATTTCTCAACTCTAAAATGTATTAGTGATTAAGTTTCAAATTTCAACGTGATAATACAGTTGTACCTCTTACATTCTACCTCCTAATGGACTGAGAGAGGAAAATAGCGCGCATCGCTTCGCTAATAAGATAAGATTCCACGTCGCTTTTATCGACTTCGAAACGTTATGTAACGATTCCAATTTGCATTGTCCGCTCGATTAAATCTTCCATCAAACAGACCGTTTCGCGGTAACAACGTGTCACTATTAAGTACTCTTCGCGCCAAGGTGACGCTCTCGCGTGCTTAAAATTTTTCCGCGAAATTCTCAACGCTGCGCCGATAATGGAGGCGTGGGGAGGCGTCGGCGAGGGGATCGTCGCGTCGAAGTACGAAATCGAGGGTGCGTCGACGCTCGGGGCCGCCGTGTACTCACAAAAGGTCCGTAAACTCGGGGGAAATTGCTTTCCCTTCTCGCTTAACTCAATTATTCGTTACTTTCGCCCCGTTAAAGCGCGTATCGCGAAAGTTATCCTCTCTTCTCTCGCCCGCCGTGCATCGTTGTTGCCGCGTCGCGCCGTCCGAAACTGTCGCGCGCGCGCGGCTAAAACGCGTTATCATGGGTATAATCCTTAACTCCAATCGAGGAAACTCGACCTCACACCCCCGTAGGACTTCTCCGCTCCGCTCCGCGCGCTTTCGAGAAGCCATCCCGTAAACTCTCGTTCCCTTGTCCTCCGCCGTAACGTGTTCGCGTTACGTTAAATTAGTTACGCCAGTAGTTGCTTGCACAGATTAATGCAACAAACGACAAGCAAGTTATGCTTGCAAAAGAAGTTTTCGCCGCTTATGCTAATTCCTCGCAATTATGTTGGCGTATAAACGGCAGCACGGTGAATAAATAATATTTTTGCAAAGCGCTAAAACAGGAGTTCCAATGTCAATATATAATATCTACGCTGCAACCGAATGCACGTTTTAATATAAAATATTGTACATATAAAATACCAATATTAAACTTGACGAATTATCATAATAATTATAATGGAAGTTTTACACACACACACACACACGCGCGCGCGCGCGCCACAGTCGAAAATGTTATTTTAGGCATTTATATTCGAGTTGCACATTGAAATGAGAAATTATTGCAATTGCTATTTTGCAATTGCAATTTATGGAAAGATATAATAATATAATCTTTCTGTGCGGATGGAAATTGATATGACCACTATGCTTCGTTGCCGTGGTACTATATTTACGTCTGCTTCCAGTATAGTTTTAACCTACTGGAGTGTCGCATTGCTCACGACTTACGCATTACAACCTCTATTACCGTCTTGTTTTCGAAAAGCTATCTTACTAGGGCCCACGTTTATCCGTTTTCGTATTACCGCGTTATTTAGGTCAGTCGCGCGCTAAGTTGTTTACTGGCAAACGTAATGAAGATTGAAGTTAAGACTAAGAAAGTTAGACACGTCCGTTATTCATGTTAATTCGATTAATCAGTGTATTATCCTGTTTTTGGCCATTACTTTGACCATTGAATTTCGCAAAAAATCGTGTAACATATTTGTTTTATAAGTTGCGTTACAAACGCAAGATCAAATAAAATTTATGGGTTTAATTTATACTTGTATGCATTCTTTGAATAGAATTACAATTCGAAATAAAGTAGCTTAACATTTATTAACCACCATAGATTTTGCAATAATACGATTATATGAATTATTCAATAATATATGCACACACAAACAAAAATATGAATTAAATCCAATGAAAGAGTATTTTATTCCTAAAATATCGAATTTTATTGTTAACAATATAAATAAAATCTCAGCAATCTCTCTAACAATTATTCAAATTCTATCAAATCTTTTTCATCAATCAAATATTACCTATTGATATAAGATTTATTAATTAATCAATCAAGATTTTATATACATTTGCCGATTTAAGATATTGAATGAAGGATAAAAAAATTGACAGTACTTTACTGTCTGTTTCACACCTTCGTCAACCTGATAGATAACAAATCATATTTGTGAGCAGATGATACCTATCCGTTAATTTCCATCCGACGTGCTATATTTCCCAGCTGACTTCCCACCCGTCGTACACGAATTTCGAAGCGCTAGTTCCGATTCCGGCGGAATCGCAACTTGCGTAACATACTGCACGTAGTTATGTTATTTGTGCTCCAGCTGACGCACAGGGCGCATGGAAATTCTTCGTCTCGGCGGACTGTAAAAATTGACGTCATGCTTTGGTGGCAATCTCGGAAACCCTCCCGATCGAAAGTGTGATCAAATTGGAACTCTTTTTTTTTTTTGAGGGCGACGCACGGTCCACCAGCCGTTACACATCGTACGGATATAGATTTATTTCGTCCGCCACTCTGTTACACGCCTCGAATGCTGATGGGATCTACAAAACGCGAGCGCATCGCGTTTTACAATCACGAGCGCGGGTTAGTATCGCTTTGTCGTAAATAAGTTACGGCAGCTGTGAACGTGATGTTCGCAGCATCCAATTTGATTGGATGTAACTGTATAAAATAATATGTCAAGCTGCTCTAAGTAAAAACTCTTGTCTGAGATAGTTCCGGGTTACTGCGCAACTCTTCTGTAATTGTGAATCTATCTCGACACTTTTGCATCGTGTCTCAGTATTAGGTATTATAAATTTTATATATTATTGATAATTATAAAAATATTCTAAGTGTTAACTGAATACTCAAGCAATATATTAGCAATAAAATCAAGCAATAAAATAGATACGTTAAAGACGAAATAAAATATATTAATATCAATGTATTGATATATTATGTATCATCGAGGTTTCGTTACGAATGACTTAATCACATATCACGTAAATTGTTTTACAATCGTAAGTTAGAGTTTGATAATGTTTTTTTGTTAATAAATTACAAAATAAATCAAACAACCATCCTAACACTTTGCTAAAAAAAAATCTATAAATAAAAAAGCATTCAATTTTTAAATTTTTTCGCCGTTTTGCTTTTTCAACCCATCCAGCGTATCGGAACGCATGTATTTCATCGATTACTTCGCTGCAATGTTCGCATATGGACGGAATTTATAAGCGTGCTCCGTTTGATTGTACAATTCTATTGACATAGAGATCAGTATTCGAGCCTCGTTAAACATCAGTCATGTCAATCGATAATTCTATTTTTTTTCTAACATTCTTGATTGTATTTGGATATTTGTCACAACTTTTCAGCTTTCAATTTTTTGTAGCTGAATTTCATATTATAATGTGTTAAAATTACATTTAATTAAATTATGAATAAATTTGTATTATTAATTTATAATACAAAATTATATTTTGTAACATTCTTTAAAATCTTTCGATTGTTCGTAACTCAAAAAATATGAAAACATTAAAATTAAAAAAAATGTGTGCATAAAATGCATAAAAGAAATATGCCACAACAAATGTTTTAAAACTATTCATATTTTATTACGTGCAAATAAAATAATAAACACAAAATAATAATAATTAGAATTAGATTACAAATTGTAAGTATATATTTCGCGTCTTATTTTCTCCAAATACCAATCGCCTTGCCTTCTTCAATTTCAACCTTACAGAGCTCCTTTATGTTCTCTACTGCACCTACTTTATTAGCAAAATTATTATGCGTGCACTTGCTCGCTTGAACATGACACAGCCCTGCAGCTATACTCTTTCTATCATAAATTTTCAGCACGTAGAAGTCCATGCAGGCTGTCCGTACGTGTGTTGTCGGTACGCGCCGAAAGTTCCTACTGCGAAAATATGCAACAGTGGTTCGAGCTCAATTAAATTCAGCGCGTTAGTCGGACCGTTAATTTTCGGTTAATATAAGAACCAGGTTTACGCCATGCGTTAGATTCTCCGTTCATCGAGGTGAAACTAACGGATTAGTTTTTACGGATGAATATCAGATACAAGTCTCATCGAATGAGTAGTGGCAAATTGAGTATTGAAAGCTTAATGAGCCTTTTTAGAGCTTAACGATCCTGAGCTACTTTCGCAGTCTTTGCCCCTCCTCCTTCCACCCCTAAGAGATTTATTCATCGCTATAAGAAGTTGCGTTATGACAGCCTTGAAAGCGGGTAGATTAAAATAGTACGGCCATTAGCGCATTAAAATAATATGACACAAAGAATACGTAGATAATAGATTAGCCTAATTCAGCCTCGAAAAAGCAGGCCTAATTTGACTTTGAAATATCACAGCAACCAAATTGATTCTTTCGCCAAATGGTATAAATAATATTTTCGATCGCAATCATTAGAGCATAATAATGCATCCTAAAGTGGTTCACATAAACAATAATTAACGTTAAGTAAGGTTTAATTAGTATTTATGAAAAGAGCCTACAGGTAGAAATCCAAATTATTACATAATTCGCGGTCGATGTAGACTCAGGATTAACGAAGCGTCGCGCGCGGACGCCCGTATTTTAATCCCGATCAAAGTAAGATATCGCGCGCGGCGCGTATCGTCGTCGGTCGTAAATCCCCAGGCTTCGCCCGAGATTAACTGCCAAATTTGACCTCCATCAAGGAATATCAGAATCTCGGTTTAGCCCAGCGTTTCGCAGCGCGGGCGAGCCAGGCGAAAACTTATCCCGAAAGCTTAACGAGCCCTACAATCACTGTGCCCTACGTGCACTTCGGCACGAGCCAGGGCGAGAAAGTACTTATCTTCAGCGCCAAAGGGACTTCTCGTGCTGTGTCCCATAAGCGACCCACTTTCTCTGTGTAGGTGCAGGTACAGCCAATCCCAGCCGCAGCCAGCTGCAGCTAAGACGAAGCTTGCGATAAGCGCGAAACGAGCTTTCCATTACTCCTCCAAAGGCGCGTAAAAAGTTGAGACTTATGTACTATGTAACAACTCAAGATTCACCTTAATTAATTTCTTTTTGCAGTCGTAGGGTCGGACGCGTAATTAAACCCGGCATTTAATGGCGCACCGCTATTTCCAGCGTGTATTGTCGTCGTAATCGCAATGAAGATGCCAGGAGATAACATTCCGCTGTTGCACAATCATCTCGTATTTTTCTAGCCGGCGATAAGAGGAGAATTCTACTAAATCGTTAAATACAAAAGTGTCGGAAGTTTTGAAGCTAAAAATCTCAGCACACCTTCCCAGTAAATTTGTATCTTGCGGCAAAGTAACCATGAAAGCTACATAGACTATTTCAGTTTACGAGAGTGATAATTTTCAGATGTTTTAATTACATTTTAAATATAAAATATTATTAAATGTATAAAAATGAGTAGAAATTTAAAAAATATCTAGATACATTACATTTTTTCTCGACATAATTATTTTGATGTAATAAACAAATTTTTATAACTACAATTTTTACAATTTTTTTTTGTACATTTTATAATTAAAAATGTAATTTATACTACTGTTTTGTCGAACAGTTCATTTACGTAAAGAATAAGTAAATAAATTCTAATAAAATTTTTGCATTTCGAGATTTTTTCTATTCTTCTTCTAAATCTTTATCGTTATTTAATTATAAGACAGAGACATTTTCTTCTTTTTGCTTGTAGCATAAAGTCTCATATACGAACAATGAAGTGAGAAAACGTTTCGAAAGGTAAAATTGAAACTTGTTGTTGCGGTACATCGAGCACATAAATGCATCCATCCACATAGAAACACATATACATTATCCGTTCTCTCATTTTTACCGCGCGGACATTGCTCCAGCGAGGTTTCGATTACTCGAAAAGCTCTCCATCGCTCCATCTTCAATTACACTTAATCGTGGCCGCCACGCGGTCTTGCTCGCAATAAAGCGGTCACCGCAGTATATCTGTCGTTTGCGATAGCGGCGCTTCGTGTTCGTCGCACTGAAATGTCCGTTGCGACAAAGATAAGGGAAGTCGCGAGAGACTTTCCTATCCTTGATGTTTTCTATCGCGAAGTCTCGTTCTAATTTCGGATATTCAATCGACAGCAACATGCAAAGATATCCTTATTGAATAAAGATATGCCTGAATATTTAATAAGAATCGATTTTATCGAACTAAAATAAAAATTCTTGGATGCTATTTGTACCGCGATAAATTTCCAAAAATAAACTAATGAAGAGAATCGTCTCAGTTTAATATTTTATTATCTTGTCTTTAATCATGAGTTTATTTTAAAAAAAAAACCTATCCTTGTTGTGCCCATTTGATATGCAATGCATGACTTTTCACTTTATTTTTCAAAATATTAGGTTGAAATAGAAAAGAGCATGCGGGGTTGAAAGATAAAAACACTATTTTTAATACATCACGCACATGGGACGCGACGTACGTTAGAATTAACAGATAATCCGTTATCTGACAACGCGGTTCGTCATCGCGGGACGAGCGTGATCGTTTTAACCATGTCCCCGATGACTCCTAATTAGAACCCGTAATAGTGTACTGTAGCCGGAGCATCGCACAGGTGACACTCATCTCGCGTGTTATAACATACATGCCGGAAAGACGTGCTATCGACCTTGTGACAAAGTGATCTCTCCATGCTCGGTGACCTCGCTGCATAATGAGGTGTCAAGAGTTGCATCGCGGTCATACAATCGCACTCGTCGCCTCTTCACATTCATCCTCCTTTCTCCTTCCCCGATCAAACAGATGGAATGCTGCGATGCATCAACTCGGTAACAGCTGATAAACTTTATCGATCTTTCTCGGAATTCATTTCTCGCATATTGCTTTGATTCGCTACACCATTTGATTTGAAATCATATGTCATAATGTAAGATAAATGTTAGTATAAAATTGACCATCCTGAAATAAATAGCGAAATTAATGACCGTAAAGTGAAAGAGGCATATTAAAATAATCTGTAGAGCAAAATTAAAAGAAAATTTTTTTTGATAAAAATACAAGTTTCATATTTAGCTATCTAAATTATCTAATTTTAATTCATTATTGACGAATTATCTCGTAAGTAACTAGCATTGTTTTATTTTCCTACGTTCATTTGTTTCAATATAATTATTAAATTACGAATGTACAATCTAGATTTCAATGCTGTAATCGGCTTTTAATATTGCGTTATATAATACAATACATTGAAATACTTGTTAATTTCCATTATTGTATCTCGTTTAATTATAACGTATTCGTTATTTCATAATAAACGAATTTTGTCGTTAATGATTTTACGACAGTATTATTCCGTTTTTCTAATATATTAAACGCACACTTTTATGTATTTATTATTGCAAGATTTTATTCTCTCTTACAGATCTGAACAAATTTTATGAATGAGAAATCACAAAAGTTCAATAATTGATTTCGTAATTTATTTCCCTGATGGTCTTTATTTTCGCAATGCGTATAAAAGGTACTGTCCTCTCTTACACACAGTCGCTATATTTTCCTATAATGAAACTTTCACAAAGCTTTCGCTCTGGCTACGATAATGGACCGAAGATGTTCCTCGAAGCGAAATTGGGAAAGTGAGCAACGCTCAGTAGCGAAAATACTCCAAGTTCACTGCGAAAAAGTTTTGCGGCGATTCGCACCCGAAATTAACATAAGAAGCCACCTTCACCACCTCGAATGTAAGCTTCCGGCAAAACTTCGGAAAGGTCAGAAACTACCGTAGATTCTCGTATTTACTCAGCGCCGTGCGCGGCCAGGCATCGTGTCTCGTTATTCACGCTGTCTGATTTCTTTCGCACTCACATATACTAGCCACGGGCTTGTGTTTGCCGTTCCATTAGCCGGAAAAATGCATGAATATGCAACAAGAACAGCTTATCCGTACTGCTCACGTCGTATAGATTTACGTATTAGTGCACTCGTCGTCACATTTTAATTATTCTTTCGAATAATGTGACGAAGAAATTCTCCACCCTTACATTAATCAAATATAAAAATTCTTTTATTCTCATGTCGGCGCACTTGTATAGCATCTTTGCGATACCACTTCTCAATATTTTCGATTTTTGTATTGTATATTTTTTTTACGCGCAAGAATGAAATCGTATAATAGGATAATTAACATTATCCTTTTAATAGTTTTGTTAATAATTTTGAATGTCGATTATAATATCGTACAGTATCAAAAATAATACCAGATGCGGCATAGTATTAGGAATGGAGTATGCGTTTAATGCCAAAATGATAACGCATACATTGTGACGTGCATAATCAGCAATGCTTGGATTTATTAATAGAAGGATTTATTACTCTCGCTATACGTATCCGGTACAAATCACCACTCATCTGCGTTCAAACTTTCATAAAGCGCATTATTGAAATGTATATTCGATGTAAAGATATTAATTTGCATGTTATAATAGAAAGACATGTCTCTGTTGCGTTGCGATCAATGCAGAATGTTATCGATAATAATAAGCCGTAAAAAGAAATGTATGCGGAAATGCAGACTGAGATTTGTCAGTTTCATCCGACGAAGATAAAAAAATAAATGCAAAGCAAGCAATCAAAAAGTGGTTTCTATGCGGGCGAAAGTTGGACGATACTCGTTAAACTGCATTGAATTAATTAACCCGTTGTTCATGCGGTGAATCACATTACCTGACACTCGTACGTCCCGTTGTCTCTCTCTTGGACGTATTTTATTTGAAGGGTCCAATCGTCAGAGCCCTCGGGATGCAGCACTTGAAATCGCTCGTCGTTCGTGTATGTGAACATAGAGCTTGTTAAGACGTGAAAGTCACGTCGCCGAATCCACGATATCTGAAACATAAAATGATTGATCAACGGTTAGCGATACACAATATATTATTTTATTTTTATATTATTTTTTTTATAATAACTAGAGCGTGACAATGCGCGCGCTACATTTTCACATACAATACAATATACATTTTATTTATTTTTATGCCTCAGAATGAATATTTATTTAATTAAAATTTTCAATCCATTGCAGTAAAAAAAATATAAATTTAAAAATTCTAGGTCTATCGAATGTTATAATATAGAAGATTTCTAAAGCACACACATAAAAATGTTACATTTTAACATTCTGGATGTATCAATGAAGCTCGCGTCATAATGTGGAAAATAGTTTGATGCAGCAAATTAAAGTGTCAAATGAACAATCAATTTCATCTGACAGACATATTCCGTCATAACAGAATATGACAGACATATGTAGAACTTTAATTGAAACAAATACTAAACTAACGCAAAGCTGCCAACATACATTTAGATTCATGTAAATTGGATTAGCATAAGCAATTAGATTTTATTCGGAAATAATGTGTCAGGTATTTTTAATGGCTTTTGACGGGCGTACGAAATAATTATTTTTGCAGATGTAAAAAAGTCGTAATAAAATAATAATGAAATAAAACATTGCTCTTACATAAATGACAGCAATCTATATATCGTGTAAAACGGGAAAGAGATTCAATATAGAAATGTCGAGTTAAAATAATTTTGCTGGATATATTGCCGCTTTTTGTGCAAATAAAGAGAAAAAGATGAACGGTCGTGTTATACCACGAAATGGAAATGTATTTAACTTTGTGCAGCAACTGTGAAAAATTTCGAAAATTACAAAATCCGAAGTTATATCGGCTGTATATATACGCAACAGTTTGAATTTAAAATTTGTTTTAATTAAACATTATATTATTATAAAAATGCAATTATGTCGAGTAAATAAGATTTAACCTAATTTTATCTTTTATGAAATACTTCATTTTTAATGTAATATTAAACAAAGATAAAAATTTATTGCCTTTAGCTAACGCTTGCTTCTATTCTGCTTATTGCGTCTCAAATATTTCTATATAGACCAATTAAAGATAGAGAAGTTTAATCGTCAGTCAGAGAACTTTATCATCAATGTAAAACTATTCAAAACTTTCGTCTATGAAAGCAAAGTACACAAATGAAAGAGAATGATAGATGTTGATTGTCCACAATCTAATTGAGATGAATATTGAATATTGAAATGTGATAGAAATCAACTATTTTTGTAGCACGTATAATTTTGTAAAAATAAATACTCTTAAAATACGAGTGTAAAAATCATTTTTCTGTATCTTTTGCCACCACAATTGTTTACAATTATTGTTTGCCAAACAAGAGAGTTTAGGAAGTGAAATCTGCAGAGATCTCATATTTAGTAACTTCACCCCTGCTCAAACGCAACGAGCCATCTTGCAATCCGAGGGGACTAAGCACGATATTGCATAAATAGTAAAATTACGAGAGCCGGAAATATGATTCCGATCTCCAGGGGAATGCGGCAGTTCCCCGCTCCCGTTCTTCTCAAACAAGCTTCCTGTTTCCTTCCGTGATGCTTTAAGATCATTGTAGAAACAGAATGAATAAAACATAAGATATAAATGTGGTAACCAATCACGGTATCTGGTGTATAAAGCATACAAATTGGCGCGACATCTGAATTAGATGCAATGAGACAAATTGGTACATTTTTATCTTGACAATAAATAGATAAGCAAATGTACGAGTAAAACATTTTTTTATTTTATTCATGTTATCATGTTCAACGTTTTTTTCACAATTTATCGTATATATCTCATAAAAAATAAAACTAGCATTTTTCAACTCCTAATTTCTGTCGCGGCAAAAATTTATTTTTAGAATCACATGACAAAAATTAATAGCAGAATTATTTTGAATATAAATATAGCGTTTAAAAATATTTGAAAAATATCTCAACAAATGAGATGCAACAAATCGAGTTTGAAATGTTTTAAATAGCACATTAAATATTTCACAGCATAATATTATTTTTGCTGCATTTATTATTTCGTGTACATAAATAGAAAAAAATGAGTTGACCTGATTGTTTGTCTACTATAATATTTAATATTATATGCAATTCGCATGCCCAGATATGTATTTTTTTATTTTAAATAACACAAATAACAAGCAATTTGTAAGGTCGAATTTAACGTCGCATTTACGGCATTACGAATAATACTGACGTAAATATGCTAATTTCCGGTACAGCATTATATTTACATAATTATATTAATTTGTAGACTTTTCGCGAATGCTGGAAAGCCGAACAAGATGCTCGGAAATTTCAAGTAGCAAAACTTTGCCGCGGTACGATTGCCAGCTCTCGGCTAGAATCAAGTGCTTCAATGTTTCCAAGCATTCGGAAGAGATCGGTTCGTTCGAAAGCATCAAACCACTCGGGGTACTTCGATCAGCTTCAAACTTTAGATTGATGTGAAATTTCCCGGTAGACTAATTATTATGGATTTGCTTTTCTTCTTGTAGAATCTGTAATAAAAGCCAGATGAACTTGGATATTTCAGCATCACTTTGAAAACCCTGCGAAATGCAGTTGAACGAATGACACACAGCAGCTTAAGATCTAACGCTATCTTGGTGCAATTTTTTTACATAAATGTACACTGAAATTCTATCGTCAGTTGTGTGGAGACTATTTCGAGGCATTTTAGAATTCAGATTCTCGAGTGAAGCATCTGTTTATGCCGTGCACCTCGGTGTCGGATATTTCTGGATTTTCGAAGATCCGTCGCCTGTATTTAAGTACTTTCTTTGTACGTTCTTTTTTCGCCGGCAAGATTAAACTTGGAACCGTGCACTGGAAGTGATCTGTGCTTTTTTTCCTCTCTCTTTTGGTCTAAACCGAAAATGGTCTTATCCGGTATTGATTCGAGGAGGAGGAGAGTTTGTTCCGACGGCTCTTGAGACTCGATGAGAGAGTTCTGGACGAGAGACATACCGGGCGTTGAAAGTTTACCGCGTCGAAATTTCGACAGGACAACTGTCGAGGTCGATTCTATTGCTCGTGTAAAGTGCAGCGGTCTGTATGATGTATGTAGGTCAACGTTTTCTATCTTTTTACGTGCAGTGGACCATCGGTATATCAATTGAAAGAAGTATGTCGGCATGTTGCGGTACGTCATAGTGTATAGTGTGTACACACGTGCGAAACTTGAAGATATTTGGAAAACTACTAGACGAGCAAGAACATGCTGGTTTACGTATAAACGTGTGTTACATACACGTGGAAACTCCTTAAAGATGTATTTTTCTTTTCCTATTTTTACTCATCTCGCGCTATTTGATTATTAATCAAATTTACGTTATAATATTATGCGATAATTGTAAAAGATTATGTTTATTGATAATTTAGTCTATATACCATTAATTAGCTTTTTATAAAGCCGATTTTTGCTTTTTGAAAGCTGTATTGTTTGATCATTGAGCTTTAATTTTGTAGATCCACTTGCAGAAAAAAAAAAAAACAAGAATGTTGAAAGAAGTTCTATTAATGCAATGAGTAGATTCGTCTTCACGAATGACTGACCGCAACTTGCTTGGTTATCTCGTCAAAGGCTTCGGTGTGGCTTTGTTCTGGCTTTTTAGTTTCACATTACTCGAACAGTATGGAACGTTATGGTTGCGGTGTTTGCTGTCCAAAGTTTCGCGTTTAACCACCAATGTTATTTTCGAACATTGCTCTACTTTGTCATAATATTACATATTTCGATATGGTTCGAAATATTTGCGGAGCGAATTAATTTATAGTTAATGATAAATAGTTAATTCTAAATAGGTGATGATAGATAATGATAAGCTGTTTCATGAAACATGTGTGTATGTGTATATATGTCAGATAAATGTTATATTAAATGCAATAACTGTAACAGATTGTTACAGAATTTGCTTATATTGACGATGTGATGAAACGATTAGATACATTTGTGTCATGTTTTAATAAATCTAACTCGAGATGGCAATTATTGTTCCGATTATTCTACCGACCACAACTCTAGATTGCAGCAATTCATCAGAAAAATATTACATGTTCAATATTGGAGCTTCATGCAGTTATTTTAAATATTAAAAATTAAATATTATATTCATGCATTTGTTTTTATTTATTGCGCAAGTAGCTTTATTTTAATTAATATCTGATGGAAATAAAAATTACCAGTAAAAACTTTGCAATACATTGTTGCTAAAAAAAAAAATAAATATCTGATCAAAATGCTGGCTGATAGAAGATCGAAAGTCATTCTTCTATGCTTCAGACTGAAGAAAAAAAGCATAATCCTCTCGGGAGACTATATGAGCGAAATATCACATTATCCTGGTTATAGCATATTCTTGGTGCGCGCTATCAGCGAGATCATGCATAGTATGCAACGTGGTATCTGACAGAGCGCGGGAACGATCGGGTTTGATCGCACGACGAAATGGTTTCGACTATCGGGGCAATCGCGCGAGATCGTCAATGGCGAAAAAAAAAAATGAGGGAGAGAAGAAAAAACACACATGCACACACACACTACGACGAGAGATAGAGAGAGAAAAGCGATAACGAGGAGTCTCCGTGTAGCGTGCCGGCTCGTTTCGTATCACCGCTCGAACGGAACGAAGCGTGATTGCCGGCGCTATCGGGACACGCGAGATCGCCCGGTATACGAGCGCGCGATCCGACGCGATAACCCGCGCCGGTCGGGCCCAGTCCCGTCGCCGATTGTTAACGCGTTAATGGAGTTACTAAATGCGAACGCGCGCGGCTCTCACGCCGTGCGCCGGTCCCTCGACACAGCGCGCGTCCGTCCGGGTTCTCTCCCGGCCAATAAACAACCCAATAAAATTAACGGGCCTAGGTAGATTAGCGTGCTGCGGGCGAAACGTTGCTGCAACGCCGCCACGCGCTGCGACAATGGACCTGGGTCGTATAATCCCAATCCATATGGCGTTCTCTGATGCATTCTGGGGATTCGACCGAGAAGGAGAGAGAGAGAAAGAGAGGGTAAGATCCACTTTATGTGATGGCGCGGCGTGTGCAATTTTCTTATCGCACGGACGATCTGATATTAATTTCGCTATCACTTTACTTTATTCTACGTTTGTTGAAAATAATCCGTGAAATCGCTGCGTAATAATAAAGGATAAAATAAATTTAATATAATAGTCGGTATTATCGACAAAACACCGGTACTTTTCGCGTGTTTATTCTGAAGGAATATCCAAGTCCTAAACGCCCTTCGAATCGTCCTGTATAGTCCAATAAAATTAACGGCGGATTAGCCTCTGCGGCAGACGAACGCGTTTGCTTAGCCTACTAGAACTAGGGGACAATGGACCGACCTGTCGGATAACCCAAATCTGTCGGCCGACTCCGGCCACCGATGCTCGTTGCCAAGATGAGTGGTCGGCACGAGTCCATCGTCGAGGATTCTGAGGTCGGGGCGTGCAGTTTCGGCTCAATAAATGATCGCATCTATGCTGCTTTCCGCATACAATTGTAATGAGAAATGTTTCCCCGGGAGACTACAAATCAGTACCTCGAAATCGATGCCAGTTTCGCAATTTGCAGATAGCAAGAGAAATGTCCCGCATACCTGAATATGCAAGATTTCCTTCTTTCTAACTATCACAGGCATTGCATTGAGTCTCTCAGTTCTGAGACGTCTATATAATTCTGTGTTTTCGAATCGATGATTTATTGGAATCTGCGATATTCTGACTCAGATATGCCACTGAATAGTCGTCACTCGATTATACTTCGACAGCTGCCATTCTAATAGCTGCTACGATTTTCTCATGCAGTCTCTCGCATAAATCACCATGCGCCATATATTTTGTTCGTTCACCCTTTCGCTGGTTGCCAAGGTAAATAACTTACGCGAGCCTGTCGTCTAAAATCACGTCACATGATTTAAGGAACGGCCAATGGTCGAACTTTATGAACGCATCGATATCCGGAATGCGATTTTTAATGCTGTAATATATCGTTGACTGCATGCAACCTGATCGGGTTAATCGTGAAATATTATTATGACGCAAAGGCCGTATCCGGTGTAGATAACGTTAATTAAACGTCTTCTCGTCTCTCCACTGCCCCTCCCCGAAGAGAAAAAATACATAAAGTAAAAAGACATGTATAGCGCAGCTATTGACAAAGAAAAGCCTTGAGAAAATGTTGCTCGTCTAACAGAGCAGGATATATCATTAAGGCATTAATCTTTCAGGAGATCCCTCTTATTGTGGTTATCGATTTATCGAACGACGTGCACAAGCGCGCGCTCGAAATTAATGTCCGAAGACGGAAGTGGACCATTACGACGACCAAATCCATGGCTTCAATTCAACCGCGACGGTCGTCAAGACAAAGGATCCTTGTCCCTCAAAGACGCCGAGTCAGATATCCCGTTGAGCTTCCTTCTCCCCGCACCTGCGTTTAATGTTAAGCCACATTTCATACTAATTACGCTAGTTTACAAAAGCACATATTTCATACCGTCCTTATATAGTCGCATCGCACATTACGGACAAGTCATGATAGAAATATAAAGAATTACGCTTATGACTCTAAAAAATCTCCAACAAAGTATAAAAAATATACAGATAAAAATACTTCTCTGTACATATTTTCAAATGATACAAACATAACCTGTGTTAATCATTAAGTATTTAAATATTCGTATATATTTTTCGCAAAATAATTTAGCACAACATCTGTGGTATCTTTTAGTATTTTTAATTTTCATCCTATTTAATTGACGTGTTGTTTTATATTCGTCTTTATATTCTTTTAAATAAGTTTTTTTTTAACACATTGCACTTTTAACTATCTATGTAGATTAACTATCTCAGTAGATTCGTTTTAAAGCTATTTTGAAAAAATTTCATTAAAAAATAATGTAAGTATCAATTTCATTCAAACGTAAATACACTCGTACTCTATGTTTAGAAATTAATAATTAAAATGACTGCAGGTGAATAAATCAAATATGTATCACAGTTATTTCAACCGCTTACTGTGGTAGTTCGAAATATTGCTTTCAAAATATGCGTGTCTCGTGAACTTATCTAGTTTTCTTCCCAATTCAGGTTTTATCTCGGCATGAAATGGCTTTCCCGATTCAATAAAGTGCGCCGCGTTAATTATCGGAGTTTCGAGGGGTAATTCATTAATATCGCTCTCTGGCGATGCTGCGCGAATCGATACCGTCGCCGTGAGGAAGAGAGGGAGAGAGAGAGAAAGAGAGAGAAAGAGAAAAAGAGAGAGAGAGAGAGAAGTGAGGCTCTCTTTCCAATGAGAAATCAACAACTAGACGTTGATAATCAACTTTCGCATTTATCTCGCGGCATCTCCGCTCACGACGCGGTTTCGCGTATCGTTACCATTGCGCTCACGTTACTTACGAGCAGGAAAAAATTTCCTCGGACGACACAGATGCGCGGCTTCACGGAGAGCGTCAACACTCGGCCGATCGCTCTATCAAAATTACTTCGCGGCGTTCGACTTTTCGTCGCCATCAATCTTTCCTGGTTTGACTGCTAACGCGATAATGCAGTTACGCTGCGCGCCGGGTCAGGCAGATATGTGCCGGCCTGCCGACCCGTCGAATTCGTCATAAATAATTGAATTAAAAGCAACGACGTCGTAAGTGAATTTGCGGATCACCCGGCTGCCAGAATTTGCGATTAACGCTGATTCACGATAGCCTCGGCATAGGAAATTATTTTTCACGAGTTCCGGCATAACCAGTTCTCTCGAGGATAATATGTTGCCCGGAAATCAGGTGTTGACTTTTTTATCACCATTTGTGCCTGGAGGCTGTTATCGCATATAATGCGCTCATTCCATATGTTTATGTAAAATATATTTTAAATAGTTTATTAATGCACCATCAATGTGAAAAAGATTGCTCGCAGAATCTCGAATATGTACATAAAGTTTCCTCATTGCAACATATGCATATATTTTTATCTATAATCTTTCTAATAATTAATGCAGTTGTATATATGTAATAGTAAGAATATGTAATAATAAGATTGCAGAAAATATTTTGGACAAATTTTTAGTTTGTTCAGTTTGTTTTGTTCTGTTTCAAGTATCGTTTTGTCACATTACATTGGTATATATTAATATAATATTAGTACACAATATATTATATTTATAAAAATTAAATATAATAATAACTGAATGAGCATTTTATACTTCAAATTATTAAAATTTTTATTTTACGAATATGCGTAAAATGCGATTTTAATTTTGTTAATTATTTTCGTGAAAAATTTAATAAGTGCTTGCAAGATTAAAAATAAATTCTGTGAAATAACATCAATAATTAATATTTATTTTATCAGTACAACGTGATTTTTACATTATTAACAACATGTTACGTGTAAGTTTTGAATGCTTCGCAATTTCAAAATCATGAAATATTTTTTTCTTTATATTCAAAGGTGTTAAAATTAAATTAGAAGTGCTTAAGGTTGCAAGCTAATTGATTTGATTAATTTCATTAATACAGTTTAATTATAACGATCAAATTATGTAATGATTCAATAACATTCATTAGTAATTTAATTGAATTATTTGAACTTGTATCTTATCAACTACAGTTCATTAAATTTGAGAACCCTATATTTTACAAATACAAACAAATCGTTGTAAAGCACACGAAATTTTGCGATATTAGCGCACTTGTGTTACAATTTAGAAACCGTAATTAAAATGATGGGAAAAATGATAGCGAACAAATTAATTAGTTGCTTAATCGTCAGTAAATATTTCGAAAATTGAGAATTCAAATAAACATTATAAACACAGATACGTTGTCAACTTCGTAAAAAAATGTCAAGCATTCTCAATAGATTCTAATAACAAAGATAAAGTAAAGCGTAACGAAGTTACGCAAAGAAGTTAAATGTTGTGGAGATTATTGATCGCGCCGCATAAGTATCGATTATCTATCTATCATCAAAGTCTGTCTCTGATGTCAAGACTAAGACTGAAAACAGAAAGTTCGAAAGCACCATTGTTGTTCAACAACGTTAAACAATGGCAAACTTTTGGTCAGCGAAATCTGATCCTATAAATTCCACCATGACGAAGAAGCCTATGATGGCTGACATTGTGTGAACTTGGTAGTTCACCGCTTTCACATGAAAGTTCCTAAGTTTCCGGCACCAAATCGCCGGCGCTGTAGGATGCCATCCCGAATTGGAGCGGATTTGTCGCGGTCGTCGGCTTTTTGCGGGCATCAATCTTGCACGCTTCTATAAGCAAATTTAGCGTATCGATGTCGAGATATCGAATACAAGATGATGCAATAGCGACACTTAACAGAAAGGCTCTTAGCAGGCTTTCTCAGCTTGTTAGAGAATATTGTCGATCGAAACAGAGATGATGAAGGATAAAATCAACGTTTCTAGTTTCTGGGAAAAGTCGAAGATGTGACGAGGACATGGACGGGCGTCATTATTGCATCCATCTGTATCCAATACGAGCTCGTTTCCGTGGGATCGCATACCGATTGCTACTCTCTCACCAGAGTTCAATAGATGCATCACGATCATCGATCGTCTTACCGAGCGCGTTATAGTGGATGTGCGAAAGGAGGCCATTACGCTCGTGCACATGAATAAATTTGTAGAGTTGTTCCATGGCTACACGGACAAGATTAACCATGTACCATGTTCGTGTCGCTGTTGCGTAGGCATTAGCATAGTCTCTCATATGCATGCGTTATCCCTACGTGAATGATATTCAATAAAGGGTTGTATCTTCAAAACGAGAGAGTGTGCCTTGTGGTGCTCAGCATTATTAGACGAATATTCATCGAGAAATATTCTAGCAAGAATTTAAAAATCTATTATAATAATGATTATAATATATGTGCCGAATTGTTTCATCTACACTCTACTGTTATATTTTCAAATGTTATATTCGATACATCTAGACTTGACGCTTTAAGAATCGAATAAGTGATCGCAATATATGCTTGCTAATAAGTTAATCATATAAGTGAAAATTCGCATAAATGCAATTATTCTAAATGAATTTTATTCTACTTTAGAATGTATGAAACATCATCGCGAGTTATATTAGCTCGTAACTGTCACAGTACTGCCACACGCAAACATAAATTTCACGTCACATTTTCCCTTTATGAGGCATATGAAATGTGCGATAAAAAAGACTTGAAAGAGCACAGCCGCACCCATCGAAAAAGACGAAACAATTATTCGGGAGAAAATTGTCAATTTGTCGTACTTGAAAATTCCAATCGCGATTTCGTCGCTTCTTTTAACGATTTCTCGCGACGACGTGAAAAGTTGCATTTCTCTTACCTCAGCATCGGAAACGGTCCTGTCCGCCAAATTGCGAACTTTGCAGTGGAGGAAGGCGGTGCCACCCAATTGCACCGTGACATTGGAAACGGTGTTGTTGTCGTTCGCTTCGCTTACTCTTTGTAGCTCGTCGAGATTGCTGAACCAGAGGGCCCTCCAGTCCGATGGTATGTTGTAGGGTACGCGTCGATCTGAAGAAAGAAACATGACCAGCGGGTATAATTACGATAATTTAATTAAGTCGATTGTCTTGGAGGGAACTCTACAAACGACGCCGCAATTACCGGCGAGGCTATCGCCGGCCTCGCTACCGGCAGCAAACTTTTTTATCAAGGCAAAGAAAAATAGAAGTTATAAAGGTACGGCGGAAAGCACCGAGAGAAAACAAACGCGGAACGAGTCTGAACTCCGCTTGTTTCACCCCGACCCTCGTGAATTAGAAACTACTTTCCGCGCTCGGACCCTTCTGGATTACCTTGTTATTAAATTTTTTAAGGCATTCTGGGGGGAGTCTCGCGCGCGCACCACTCATTTCTTTCGATGTAAATCACTGGGGAAATGTGCTGTAAGAGTTATAGAGCAGTTTGCACATTGTAATGATCTTTCACAGCATTACTGAATATTGTGTACGGGCTCTTATGGGGAATCTATATACCAATAAAGATTGTGAAAGAATATTAATATCATAGATTCGTATTGATCACATCTTGGATTTAATTCCTACCGGCTCGCATCTTTTTCCACTGATATAAAATTCTCTGCATTACAACTGCTTTGCTACACATATTTATATTAATTCACTTATCAATTTGTTGCAGATAAAAACTGCGATGAATGAATAAAAGTTGAAACTCAATCTACATATGCTATATAGATTCGCAAAATTTATAGAAAAAGTGGTTGTAGTGTGAATTAAAAATTACTGAGATAAAATGGGATCCCGGCGTCGAAAAAGGTAAAAGGGTAATGTGGTCTAAAAAGGTTAATAATAGCATACGGTCTTGTTTTTATACGAGCTATATTTGTACTGCAGACAAAGATCGCTTTTTGAGTTTTGCTCTTATTTTGAAAAGGAAAAGCTGCAGTGTGGTTTATTCAATCTTGGCAAAGGTCAGCAGATATTCCGGACATGAAAAAAAGTGATAACGCTTTACTCACTGCAATTTTCTGCATCGTTCGAATAATTTGAACGCACGCGCTGTCATGCGTCCGTTTCAGCGGATAAAATTCCAGATATTGCGATGCAGCTGAAAGAGCGAAAGACGCGAAAGAATTTTTTCCTTGACGTGTGCGCACTTTGTTAAAATTTTCACGGATACGACCTATTTCCGGGCGCGGCGCAGGTGATTTAGGATGTTTGCCCTCGACGGCAGATTACGATTCAAGGAGACTGCGCTGCTGGCGTGGCGAGCTTGAATGCGCTTGCTCCTCGTCCTGACCTCATTTGAATAATCCATGGATTCGTAACGGACGTACATGTCTTTTACGCCGTTTGCGAAAAAAAAGGTGCGCGTGGCGGGGCGCATTCACGATGCGCTCTCGAAAACGCAACTGTCCGTGTCGCACTTAGGAAACTTTATACGAATCACGTCGCCTTCGGAATTACTACGAACCGAGTCTTTCAACAGTCGCGGCTTTGTGTAAAAAAGTTTACGAGTCAAGTTTTCTCCAAAAAGAGAAAACTCTGAAATTTTATCGCGATAAAATGTATATCCATCTTTGTGTGTACAGTTGTTTTTTTTATCAAAAAACTTTTTATCACAAAAAACAGAACAATTATTACGTTTTTAATGTACATGTTCGAACA
This sequence comes from Linepithema humile, assembly GCF_040581485.1. NCBI lineage: Eukaryota > Metazoa > Arthropoda > Insecta > Hymenoptera > Formicidae > Linepithema > Linepithema humile. The sequence goes on along the minus strand of NC_090132.1, from coordinate 20,250,606 downwards.
ACACATCATATATATCATCATGCATTCCATTTTATCATTATAATTCATATTTTATCATTATTTAAATATCAAATATTAAAATTCGACAAACTCAATCAAATTATATTTAGTTTGCAAAAGTAAAAAATTTAATTTTTAAAAATAAAAAAATAAAAAAAAAAACATTAAAATTTGAAGAAATTACATATTTAATGATGCACCAAATTGACAGATTTATTCAAATATCGACATTTTCGATAACCATTCCGCAGAAAATCTAGCTGTCTGAATGAATTATTAGTCAGACTACTAAAATTATATGACCCAAGGAAGTAATATGTCTACAAACGGAAGAAATTATCAATGTGAAATGATCAAATGCAATTATCAAATGATGCGATTCTCTTTGTTTAATAAGATGAATTAATGCAGATAAATTGACAGTTATTTCACTATTAAATATATAACAAAAATAAAGAGAGATATCTCTCTGTATCTTACGTTCATTATTATTGTTGTTTACGTGTAAATTATCATCATGTGACGAACGGGCAATAAAATCGCTGGTTTGTTAAATATATTCAGAGAGGTACGCGAAATAAAATGCGCGTATAATATAATACCTGACAAATATTTTTAATTCGCAAAAGTAGGAATATTGCGCGAGAGAAGTTTAGCTCGCTTGATCTACGCGAAGAAAGCATCCACACGTATCTCCTTCAAGAGGGCCTTCCTTTCATCGGAGATTCGATTCGGTCGTGGAAAAGTTCGGCATTCTAAACGCCTCGCATCCCGACTCTATCTTGTGCACATAGGTGCGGCGGTAAAATCGAGTTTGAAAGCCTGAAAGTAGCGAGCGTGTTTGGCCGCTACTCGTATTCATCAAAGCATCGAGATGAAACTGAAATACAAGAATTCGATGGGCGCTAAATTCCAAAGTCTTTTAACCGCTCGGAAAGAGAAATGACTCGACATGCGCAATGACCGGGCAATTTAATCTCCGCACAAAGCTCTGACTAGGGGAAAACAAGCGGTAATCGATTTCATTGATTGTTCAATGTTATTTAATCGGAGATAACTCTCGAGAAAAATTTCACAGTATTGTCAATGATATAAAATCCGAAATTGCTTCTTCTTTTGTATACATTTCATACGAATACATACGGTCAACATTCCAGCGTTAACCCCATTCTAAACGTATAGCGTTTGTTTGCAGCTTCCACGTTATTCTGCATATCACGTCAGCTACTCTCTTTCACGTGCATTGAATTTTGCGTCTGTTTCGTGATAACGAAGTTTCAACACTTTATTTAACTAGAAGCAGCACGAGTTATTCAGATCGAAGCTGTTGCGAGCTTCCACCAATGTAATGTTCCGTTGTCTAATTTAATGCTAGCAAACATCATTGTACACGGCATAATGAATGAAAATAATTAATTACAACACTACGCTAATGCAGAGTGCACGATTGTTGCGGACTCCGTGTTCCGCATCTATCATGTAATAATCCCCGCGGTAAATTATCAGGTAAATTATGGAATCCAAGTTTACATGTACGCGTGTCGAGCAGAGAACTTCACTTTTCGTTTCGAGCACTTCAAAGCTTCGAGGGAATAAAAACTGACTCTTTCGCTATTCTCGCCGAGTAAAAATCTTTTCATTAATCAGCGCAAATGTATGTGAAGATTTAAACGTTCGTTGGTTAGATGAGTGCTGGACCTTGTAATGAATATCTTACAAAATAATAGAATTCTTCTAGCTACAAAAAAAAAAGAATTGTTCAACATTTGCGGTGGAAAGCAATCTAGATATTTCTGACGCAGTAGAATGTCGGATGCCAGATTGCTTTGACATTCTGACTGAGCATTCTAACTTAGTTATTCAAGTACTTAACCTAATTACTCAAATGAATATTTATGTTACTTGCTGAAAGACACGATTGCAGAGGAAGATTTTGTTTCGCCGTCCTAATATAATATTTAATGAATATAAAATAATCATAATTCAATATTTCATTACAACAAATTAATAATAAAGTTCAATTATTAAATTTTCTAATTAGTCTTAATTGTAATGGATAGAAACGAGACACAGAAACGAGCAGAATGGCGAAACATCTCTATACCTTTATAGTAATATTTACGAGAAGCGGAAAGTTTGAAAATAGATTTATTTCTGTTTTACTCGCCCGTTGTACAGAATTGCGAGCAATTTTGACTTGCCAGTCGGTTATCCATGTTTGAAAGCATAATGGAGGCCTCTAGAAAACAAAGGGATGCGCGTTCTGCCATAGTAAAGGGGTAAGTGGGCCACGCGCGCGGATGCATACACGCAGACAGAAGCAATTGCGCGGCGCCCGAATGCGCGAGTTTCTGAAAAACACGTTCCGCTCGGCTGCGGACAAAGGGTCTGTCCGCGTGCGGATGAGCGGATCACGGGCATGCTTTGTGTATGCTCTTGCGCTTATTTTATCGAACGTGTAATTTAGGCCTGCTGACTCCGCGCACGCACATGTTTCTCTCTCGCTCTCCCCCCCCTTCCCCCTTTTTCTCTCTTTCCCCGAGAGAGAAAGTCAAACCCGACTTGTTAGTGTTTGGTCGATTTTGGCATTCATTTTGTCCCAAACAAAAATAGAACACGAGGTGGTCGTTCGGAGTCTTATTAAATTTTCAGTTCGAAAAAATCCCGCATGTATTCCGCAAACAAGATATCCAAAGAGGAAATAAGGACAAAAAGATTGGCTCAATCCCGGAGAGGTTTGCGCTTGCTTTTTCCATTATCAGAAACACATCCGGGTCGGAATTCAAAATATGGACCTTAGTCTTTTACTCGCTAGGAAATCAATAGAGGAGTTCTGAGTGTATCTGACAGAATATTTTTTCTTCTCTCGTGTCGTTCGATCAGCCGCGTTTCATTGACATCGACGGTGGCGAGACAGCAAGCAAAAGGGATTTGAAAGATAAAAGGGGAGAGAAAAAGAGAAAGATTGAGCGCGATAGACTCGAATGCAACGAGGAGCGAAACGTAGGTAGGTAAAATAGTGTTCAAGAAACCTCGCAGGAGGAAGAGAGATAAGGCGAAAAGAGAGTTAGTCTCGTCGATGAGTACGAGGTGGAAGGGAAGAGAACGAGGAAGACGTAAAAGGAGGCGAACGGAAGCGAGAGAGGTGGAGCGACGACGCTTGAAACGGCATTGGGCCACCGTATGTATAACAGTAACCAAAATGCTAGCCTGCATCATGGCATTACGTCTGCCTATCCCGCCGCCTTAAACGTGTAGCGCAGCACCATCACCTGCATACATACATGTAGTTTGCATAGAAATAGCACACGTCATCCCGTAACGCCGCGGTGGTCTTTGCTTTATAAGGCAGCGCGCTCCGTGCAGATTACTATTCACCAGCTCTCTCGACCATCTCGGATACGAAGTGACCGTCGAGTGTCCGACAGATAGTGTATTCTTCGTGGCCGTCCGCAGGGTTCCCCACCGACGTGGCCTTTCCGTTTCGGTCGTTCGCAACGGATGATTTTCGAAGCGACGTGTTTCGCGTCGCATTCCTGTCACGCGACGTCGCTCAGGTGCTTCGATTTTTCATCCGACTTGCGCGATTGCAATACGATTGAACTTCCGGATGGATGGCTGGAAATTAGAACGCGTCGATTCCGGTCTCGAGATGACAGCGAGTATTTGCCCGACTTAAGCCGGAATTGATCGAAACAATAAGTCTGTCTTTAAGCATTGTCAAATAGCGTTTGTTTTAACAATAAGATTGTCTTCTCTCGGCCAAACAATGCGTTGAAATATTTGAGAAATTATATATCGTTACATGCACACGTAAATTGGAAATCTTTTACGCGTAGTTCAGTATAAGATAATATTAGCAATTTTAATAAAATAATTCAAACACGAGTAAGATTTTTATAAAAAAAAAAAAAATAAAAAAAAAATAAAAAAAAATAAAAAATGATCAAAAATTAATCGTATTAAAAAGTTACACTTCAACTGCAAATTCGTTTCTTCTTTACGATTCGCCTTTCATGTAATAAAAACATCGAAACAGTAAGATTATTTAAAGCTGCATCGTTTATAATCTAATACATTTTGTGACGTGTAAAATATGTAGACGTGACAACGCACTTTAGCAGAATATTTTCTCGGTTCTTCTCTTCTTCAGTTCAAAGGTGCGACGAACAAGATAACTGAAGAAAAATGCGATGTTCTTCTTGAAGCATACGGCGTATGAAAAAGACCCGTCTGTAAAAGACGCGACGGTGTATACGTGTCCGTGTTTTTCATTCGCCCCCGCGATTGCGTTCGAGGATGTATGAGGCGTATAAAACATACAGTAGATACGGGTTGTTCTGGTCAGACTAAGTGGAAGTGATTTACCACTACCGTCGCAGGCCAATAAATTAGACACTTTTAAAAATTGTAACCGACGATAACGATTCTTCCGTGTAATTTTGGAATATCCGAGCTATTATTTCTAAATTTGTATAATTTTATTTTAAGCCGGTAGAGAGAGAGAGAGAGAGAGAGAGAGAGAGAACAAAAATTATCTCTTTGAAATTTTACGATAAAAATATTGTTGGGTTCTAAAAATATTATACATTATAAAGCGGTATAATAATAACAAGTTTAAATTAGCTCCTATTTTGTCATACAATTTATAAACTCTTGCAAAAGTTAGTATGGATTTTCAAGAAATGCGTTACACATTATAGCTTCAGAGTATAATATATTCAGTATTATATAATATTACTTATATATAGAAAATAGAAAGCAGATATAAATGTTTGTGAGGAAAGTCGAGTTGTTCACTAACATGATTCTTAAGCGATTCTGAGCGAAGAGGGAGGAATTCAAGTAGAATATACGGACTTTGAAAAGTATTGCTTGACGACGTTCTCTACTTTCGAGCTTAGAAAAGGATTTATCCTTGAACAAGAATTTCTACAAAGACCGTACAGTGGCGGACATATTACGTGTTTCAACGATGCAGCAGTTTGCTCGAATATAAATGTACGTCACATATCAAATCGACGGCTACTGCGATACTTTTGTGAGATGAAAGAAATCCTGTTCATTGAAAAAAATCCTGATGAAAAGTTTATTGATGAAATTTCGCAACCACGTGTATGAAAATATTCCAACAAATTGTGCGTAATGTTTTGTGTAATATATGCGAATGGATATCCGTCCAGTCATTGAGTTGATTACGCACGTTAATGAATTTCTTCCATCTGCACTTCGTTCAAGAGAAATCACGAGACGAATTGTTTCGTCGTTTCAACGAATGTGAAATTTTTTCCCGTTACCACAATCGACGTGGAAACTTGGTGATTAAGACATGTGGACGCTGTCCGTTAGTACAATTATTTCACTTGTCAAAGTGTACAAAAGAAGAGAAAAGAAAAGAATTCACCGTAAAACTCAACAACGCGTGTTCCGTTTGTACATTCGACAAAATCAAATATATTGCATTTGTATAACGAATTTTATCGCATTGTGCAATTATCATGTTGCGTCATGTTTCCTCAATCAAACAATGTTGCATCGGTCTGATAAACATTTATCGAATAAACATCTTTGGAATTTGCTTTTTGTATCTTTTAGAAAACAAATTAATATGCTATGCTATAATTGTTATGAATCGCTCGCAGATGACTGCTAAAAATCACGCTATACTGAAATTACTCTTATTAATTAATTACTCTTTAAAAATTAAATTGTACGAATATGTGTATATATATGAGTATTTAACTTCTCCATTCTTCAATTGAGACGCTGGCGGAAAGAAAGAATCTAATCTTCAATATTTGCATTTTTAATCAAACATTATGACATTATGACGTAATTATATTTTGATTATTGGAAATCGATAGAAAAAAGTTCAATAAAAGACGAAAAAATTTGTCACTAAAAATAATCTCTATTTTACACGATATGAAAGTTAACTTTCAGCGGTTGAATGTTATTTTTAATTTTTAATTCGTTTTTTATTTTTAATTGCAAATTGCAATGTTTAATGATCAATATTGCTTCATCATCTTATCTTATCAGACGGTGCAAGTGAACATTCATTAATGTCACGAGACACGGATTTGCAAAGCAAGCACGCCGTCAGATAACCGCAACAATGCGGGTGTATTACTCTCTTGCTTTCATTTCGCGGTTATGTCATTATTGTCTATGGCGTGTATGGTTGGCCTTTACACACATCCGATAATCCTATGGATAAGCTATCTGCCCTTATGCTGGAAAGTAAGAGAGTCAAAGCTAATAGAACTGAACGCGAATAGTCCACTTTGATTGCGAGGTTACAAGGACGCGGAAATAAATACGAAGTAGAACGTATCAACAATAAGGCAGACGTGGCACAGAAGTATCGCACGTTGAAAGTCTCCTTTATCAATATGATACTCGATCGATTTTAGTATTGTTCAAAATAAAAAAAGAAATACGCGCGCAAAGGTACGTCGTATTATCTCAAAAATAAAATATATCGTATTACGTTCATTTATCGTATTGTGTTATATATTTTCTTTTATTCAAGCTTACTATTGTTCGCGAAAATAGAATTGATAAAAAATTTTAAAATTTGTTACTGAAAGTAAGGTAATGGATCTTAATTAATAAAATTTCTGCTGCTAATTAATACCGTGCTTGAAATAACGTATTGACTGACGTTAAAATTACAAAACTGATTTACAAAAAGCAAAGATATGTAACGTAATCCCCGATGGATTATCGTTAAGCAGCTTCCACAGTTCTCGCAGCGAAAGAAAGTTGATCTTAATACTTATGGTCGTTGGATAAACGAGACAAGTAGACAAGTGGAGCCTTAATTAAGGAGTTGACGACAGCGGTAATGAGTGCTCGTAAACGCGAGTGCCAGTTATAAGTACGCCGCACCAACTGCGCACGTACGAAACACAAACTGCGACCTCATATATGAATATCGCGATAATCTTCGCTCTTTTTCTCGTTCGCTGTGACAAATATCGCATATACGCCATGATTTATTGTGAATGACGTTAACTAAGTAGCCATCGGCTCGCGAATGGTGTAATTATATCACGGTGAGACGCTAACGAGGCGGGAATCGATGCGCGTGTAACGAAGTTTCGCTCGCGCGGGATCAGGATTGTTTTACGACGCGTGCTGCATTTGACGAACGGTCTTTTAATATCGCGCCGGCGAGCGACAGTAGTACTCCGTAGAAGTGCGAGGGAGGACTCGAAACCGACGAAATGGATGGATAAGCGCGTACCAGTTATGTGGAAATTAAATTCTCCGCGCGTATATTATCGCCGCGCTTGGTCGAGCTATCCGATTTTTCAAGTATCACGTTTTTCACGCGGCAAGCATGTAAATAACGGCTTCTATTTATCTCACGGTAAATCGGAATCAACGAATGGAAATTTGTATTGTTTGCACGGCGTAATTCCATCAATGGAGATAGATAAGTGAGAGAGGATTGATGCGTAAATGATAATTGTATGCGTGCATTGCGTGCACAGTGAGTACTTAAATATTCGAGTCGTGCTATATACGAATCGTTTATTGAATTTCGATATTTAAAATAGAGCTACGGGTTTTAATATCGGCAATAATTTTCCAATTTTGCATATTAATAAAAAATTCGATATTTAGTTATCGTATTATTGAAACCGAAATTAGAAATCGTAAGGCTTTTCAATTAATTTTATCTCAGCATTTCTATGACGCTAACGTCCCATTGTCACTTTATGATAATGTGAAAAAAGTTATTAAATTCATCAGCCACCTTCAGATTTAATCAAGAATTTTTCCAACGGGTTGACGACCTTTTTTCTCGCCGGCTTAGCGCGAGTAGACGGCGTAGCGTGATCCATTAGACGCTAAAAGTAATGAATAGTAACGAGATCCGGCTAAAGCTGCAGACAGGCAGACAACGATGACTCAAGCAACGCGATTTCACATTGTGTGCATGCATCTTCTTGACTTTACCATCTGATTCTGAAAATAGAGTCTTAACAATCTATTTCAAGATAAAACATATATCTTCCTCGCGCATCTCTTTTCACTTTCGTTTCTTTGTACTCTAAATTTAACTTTGAAATATCTTGAATCATGATAATTTGTAATTTATGTCACGCAATTAATTATTATTATTATGCTAAAAGACGAGTTATATGAAAAGATGAAAGGGGGTACTGAAATTGCTAATGATTAGTCTCGCGAAGAAACAATTCAGTGTTTATCGCATGTTTCAAAAATGTCTATCGAAAGACGATGCATCATACGCCTTGGGAAATATCGCAGTGCACAAAACTATATTTATTAGTGTAGAAACTCACGATGTTCCTTCACGATACTGCAAAGAAGACTTCGACATGGCGAAACTTTGTCCACGAGACTGCTCGCTGCAGGGACAGGAGGAAACCGAAGACGAGACAGAGTTATACGAGCGAATGGAATGAGAGAAATTGGAGGGACGAGGAAGATGAAGTCGAGAGTTAGAGCGAGTTAGAATGCAGGAGAATACACAAGAGTATACGAGAAAAAAGGAAATAGAAAGAGAAAGAGAAAAAAGGAGGAGGGATGTGAAAAGAAAATCTGGAGAATAGTGCGCGCAGGAGCGACAGAGAGCGCGAGAGAAGGGGGGGAGAGAGTTGTCGCGGTTCGAAAGGAAGATGATGGAGATAACGAACGAGAAAGAACAGAAGAGTGATGTGAGTGGCAAGCGAGAGAGCGAGTCGAGGGGCAATGTGAACAGAAGAAGAAAGACACACACGAACGACGGTCGAGAGAACGGAGCAGGAGGAGCAGCACTTGAGACTGAACTTTGTATGCTTTTGAATATGGGAGCATAAGCTACCTGTCTTTTGTTTCCGCGAGACAATGCGAAAGCTTGTACAATGTGGACGGAAAGTGGCGGGGGGCCGCAGAGAGCGAACTCTCTTCTTTCTGCTTCGTCTAGTTTGGCCGAACAGGCTTGTATTCTTTATCCGAGCCCTCGTATTCCCGATATGCACGACTACTTTTCAGAAGAAAAACGCATAAGCCACACTTCCCGCACACGATCGCAGAGCTTTTCAGAAGTGATCTTTCTGCACTGAGCAACTCGCGCGTTCTCTGTCTAAGCGCAAACAAAGCTTTGCACTGTATCAATATTTGAAATAGATTGGAATTGTGTGTGTGTGTGTGTGTGTGTAGATTTTTTGCTGAAGAAAATTTTCTTTATTAACATGTAATTCTGCCCCCTCTAATCTAATGTTTATATTCGATTCCGTTTTATCCCCGTTTCGTTTTTTGTTTTTCTTTATACAATAATCTTTTAAATTTGTTCCTAACTTTAAAATGTTTCTGTGCTAAGTCGCGAATGTACATAGAATAATTATACATTTACGAATGAGAAAAGTAAATGCAACTCTAACAAATATGACTTTTCTAAATAAAAATAGCAGCAATTATTGTGTTAGTAATGTATCACAATTTGTGTCGGCATATGCCACGTTTTAACTTATTCACATGAAATGTAAAAATGTTAAAAAAAATATATATGACTGCGATGTGACAGAATAAATCCGCAGATATTAATAAATGTTGTCTTTGACGTTTCAGTTCTAGAAATCAGAATTCCGATACTAAAAGTTCGACACAAAATTGTCGAATATTCTGTTTGACCATCCGCTGATGGTCATTCGCGTCTCTAAGCCATCCCTCTTGACATCATCATCACACGTAAAAGTACAAATAATCGAAATAACGTGTAGAAAAACAAGACGAGAAACGAGGGCGCCAAGGGGAGCTAACCGACGCTCTAATTGGGATAACAACTCGCATCAAACGTCCACGGGGCTTTGCGTCAGGAAACGCGATAAATACGGAGAGCGAAATGCTTGTGATTACATAGTCGAGTGATGCCGACCGGCTCTCCGACACAAGCGGCCATCAAATCCTCTTTCAGATGGTAAAGTAGTAAATCCTCTTTAATAACGTGTATACGCCTGCTCGCTGTGGGAGCTAGATGCGAAGAGACGTGGCCAACGAAAATGAGCATAGTCTTACCGCGGCATATAATTATGTCCATGCGATTACAGCTGTTTGCGAAAAAGTATTTTTCTCTCTTACTTCGAAGCGGCAATTGCGCCTATAGCGAGCCGAAGATGCATATCGCGAGATCGTATGTGTTAACTAATTAATTAACGAGAAATATTTCTAGCGCGAGATGAAAGAACAAACGTGGAAAAATAATGTGAGTGTTCATAATTACTTTTACATATTTTTACTTAACGCGGTGATACTAATATAAATCCGAGTCGCACTAATATTATATAAGTAAGTTAAAAACCAATATGAAAAATTGCACTTTCCTCAATTCTGCGCCAATGCAGTAATTGAAGCGATCACAGATTGAAATTCCACATATCGAAAACACCGCGTAACACATTCACAGGACGAATTCAATGTGTTGCATAGAATTTTTAATTTCACAAAATAAAATTTCACTTTCATTCTTTCCGGTCGTCCAACTACGCCGTACAAAAGTTTGAATTTCGAATAGTATTTACTCAACGGTTGTGCGCGGTATTTGTGTATCTAGTTTTTCCCATCAATACCTAGCTATATTTTGTATTTTATTTCCAGATATATGCGCATCTAGAATGAAAGCAAAAATTCGAAAAAAGGTTTTCCACGAGTGGGCGCTACCAGAGTAATCCACGGATCGATACCGATCCCGTGGAGCGTACGATCGTTTCGCAGGCGGGATTTTCGTGTATACATTCGGTATTTTGAAGTTTAAACATGGTACATACCAGGAGGACGGAAAACACAGGAAACGCAAACGGATTAAACATGCTCATTGTTTTCATGCATCAGCGACGCTATTTGCATTCGCGAGCATTCCTCAAAGAGAAATCAAAGAGCTACAAAGAGTTAAATCTTTCTGTTGTACTTACATAACGTAAGTACGGCTTTTATCTTTCTCTCAATGAATAGACGAGCTGTTATTTTATTACGCACTCATATTTCACCATAATTTTAATAAAGAATTTAAACTTGAAGAAAAGCGAAATTTAGAATTAGAACGTTGAAATTATTATGTCAAAAATAGATCTATTAACATTTTCAGTAACAATTTCAGCGACGGTTAACAAAAAGAACTTATTTTAATAATATTTTCTATGCATCTATGTATACAAAGCAAGCCTCAGAAAGTTTGATCGTGATTAATCCCGTGAGAACGAAATCTCTAAGGACGTCTTTATGCCTGGTGTCTAAAGACTGTGGCGAGGCTCAGATAAACGATGGAGCACCGCAATAAATCATACCAGCGTTTTTCAATATCGGTGACCGTGTTGACTGAGCTTAAGGCGCAGCGTCCTACTTGCATTCGCCATCTCGGTTTCTCGTGACATACGGCGTAAAAGGTACTTCGAGGATGTAAATATACTGTGACAGCGCAATATCAATATATCGCGCAATGGCTTTATTTCGGTATTACTGCGGTTATTCATTTTCCTCTTATCTTTGTGATAAAAAAAACTTGAAATATACCTACATTAATGGTTATAACAAAGTATTAATATCATAACGGCATTAGTACAAGGAAATATTCAATCCATTACCGATATTTTGTTTCAATACCATATTGAAAGAAAATCTTACGAAAAATAATAAAATATAAAACCGATATATCCGATGTGTCTATCCGATCATAATAAGGATAAGTAATATCAAGGATAACAACGCGCGCACGTAGAATAACACCTTTTACAATATGCGATATTTCAAAAATGTTTCTCACGCATAATCGCTTCAGCCGATCGGCCTTCGGGAACATATTTTTCCGAGGTATGCAGAAAATATACGCTCCGCACAATCCGCGTCCCAATTTGAAATCCGATTTTATATAAACCTCCATATTTGTGAATATTCAAGCTGTACGCTATGATAAGCAACCGTGCACGTCTTCCATGTGTTCCGTTCGCCGTTTGCTTATACGATTGACAGAGGGAAGAAGAAACGTTTGTCTAAAACGGTTGCCGATATATTCCCCAGGTTTTCGCAAAGGAATTGGTCTCGGGAGATCGTCATTTCTTACGTCGTGCGTTACACGCCGAGTTTACGATTATATCCGACGGTTATCAGAACTCCATCGTAAGCTCGGGCTTCGGTCTAAGGTAGCTACAGTAAGTGCTGGACCCACCGGCGACATTATTAAACCGGTCAATATATACGTGCGACCGTTACACGGTACGCCGTATTTCGCCTTTACCGTATACAATATATCGAAGCTATTGCCTGTGATAGAGAAAAAAACTCACAATGGTGGTCAATACGTTGAGCTACGCGTCACGGTCAAATTGTTGCATATGCGGCTAAAATAAAATTAGTGCGCGAAAATAGAATTGTGAAAGGTGTAATTTCATTTTTTTGAATGCCGAAATATCACGATGCAAATGGAACGATACTGCGACGTTGCTGCGCAGCGTTATCAACGTTACGGATGCAACAAAGGTTTACGTGTAGCGATGTAAAATCAATAAAGTGGTTTAATTCTAAAGAAGTTATTCATTCTTCGTAATTTTCACAGACTCCCCCCCGCGCTCTTGGTATGTGTATCTAAAAGAATAAATATGTGCCTTACACGTTTAAATGAGAAATCTATTTTGTACACGAAAGCTGCGAATTATATATTGTACCTATATATATCCGAAACACATAATCCGATATATACAAAGATAACGAGATTTTTCGCGCGGTCTAATATAAAGCTGTAAATATTCACAGGTAAACATTATATTTCTTCGCAACCGCCAGCCACCCAGCGCAAAAACATATTTTCCATTAGAATTTTCTGTGGAATCTTGGGTAATTGGAGTAAAGCTTTAGCGTCCTCTCGCTTATTTTTCGTGGGAGACGTGGCGCGTCTGCGACAACACGAGTTACAAATCGCATCGCCTTCCTTTTTAGATCGTTGATTTATAGTTCAACGAACCATATATGCAATCCGCCGAATTACACGCCCGATTGTAGCGAACCGGTAAGCGTACGTGACTATAAAACTCCACCCGCAGTATTATGGTCGCGACTTTTCTCTCGGCACGAAATCACGAACCGTAGATATCGCGATAAATAATCCCTCGGCGGATAAAATTTATTTTACGGGTATCTCTTATATATATGGCTGGTTTTATGGACGGCAAATAAACCTGTCCCGAAGAACGGATCAGCGTCTGGTTGCACGCCACCGAACCTTAGCAACGTTTTCACGAGCTGCGATGGTCGTTTATATATAATGGTAGTGGAATATACGTTTATTTATCAAATATCGAATGCAAAGCTTTCTTATTTGTATTTTGAGAAGTTTTATTTCATTATAAGATGAAAATCAATTAGCTATAAATTAATAACGTTCGAAAGTTTAAATCTCTCTTTCTTATCTAATGAAGTGCAATTTTAGCAGAAAAGTTTAATTATGCAGAGTATCGTTTTTTAATTATTCACTCATATCTATCTTAGACAATTAAACAAATCTAAATAAAATGGCGCTCGTATGGTCGGTATATATTTGTCACAAGTTGAAACGGCTCCGCAGATAACACAGCGTTCTCATAAGAAATAATGTAATAAAATTCATAATTTAAATACGTTTGCATTCAAATATTTGACGAATAAACGTATTATTCGATGCCAAAATCATTTCAATCATCCGTACTTGGAATCCAAAGGCTGATTGTACGCCAGGATCGTTTGTAATCTATTTAAGATAAAGGCGCATGCTCGTTTCGGTCAACATGGAATTCATGATAAGGTAAGTGCAGGCTAAATCCGTCATGCCGTCACGAGGAAGTCGCACAGGGAAGCCTCGTAAATTCATCAGCGCTCGCTTACCTGCATCGCCGTGGATTTTTTCGGCATACGGAATTACGACCGACGTATATTTTATCAAGTAACACGCAGCGGTGGCCGCGTGGGAGTTTCTATGCATTTTTCATAGTCATTTGGATATATGCGCGATATTAAACGACACAGAATTTACGGCGGTATAAATGCCGGCGTTAGCGCCTGCGTCTGATGGTTGATTTTTTATTAAGATTTAATAGCCCCGGTACTTTACGCGAATTTTCACGGTTCTTTAATTTATCGAGAGATAAGTAAGAATTATGTAGCGCGATGCAGGTAAAACGCACGTTTTCCGAAATCTGTTCTAAATTATCGAATTAGTTAACACCCGAATGTTGATTGCTTGTTCCAATTAGTTGATCTTTATTTATTAAAGCTTTCACCATGTGTTTAGCGGCTTTGAAGTATAGTAAGTGTTTTAACAAATTAAGAGCATTTAACACATAGAATAATTTTAACGCAAAAACATTTCATTCTCTGACCCGAATCACATTTAGTAAAAAAAACTTTTTCGTTTAGAGTCGAGAGTATAATGATCGTCATATTTTTACCTTCTCATCTATTAAAACTCGTATGATTAAAATCTACATTCAGTAACGTACGCTTTATAAAAACTTATGTAGCGTGACATTACACATGACATACGGTGTATGGCGATGATTAGACGTGCGACCGGACACAGGACGAAATCTCGCGAAGCACGTCACATCTCGAACTTTCGCGGCGGTCGCCGTTTCCGCGTCCGTGGATAGTTAAAGTTTGGTCGATAGCGCGAGAGCTATTTACAAATGTGCTCTCTCTCTGCCGACCGACTCGATGGTACTCGCTTTCGGTCGTGCCAGGTGTATTCCCTCGTCCTCGGTCTTCCAACGGCCGCTTCCGCGGGCTGAGCGGAAGTACAGCTTTTGACAGGAATTTAATAACTTTTATGAAGGCCGGCGGTGGGGTCCATTAGCGCTTATCGTGGCTTACCAGCGTCCGCCTTTTTCCACGTGGGTGACCTCCACAAAAATGCATCACCGCGTCCCTGTCCCTCGGCGGTCAGCGAGATTCTCTACGGAAAGTCTGGGGTGGTTGTTTCCAACGTAGGAAAGTATAACGAAATGTTATTCGCATGTCTGTATTATACGGTCGTTGTGTACGTAATAGCAACAATTATAACGTCTTTATTGCGCGCACAAAGAGCGTGTACAAAGAGTGCGGTTTCTTTGCAAAGTACAGCAGCTAGTATTATAATTTGACACACGCACGCACACACACACACACACACACACCACAAGCCAGGAAAAAATCTAATATTCTCGGGAATTTTTTAGACTAATTTAACAAAGCCCCGAGAAAAGAAATTTGCAAGTATCCGAGGGAGCTATTGAAGTTTTTGAAAACTGCTGCCCACATAAACGGAGGTGTTGATGTGTCAGATGGGGAAACTACTGACGTTTCGAAAACACGTATTGGCAAGATCGAGAGTAAGCTTGGTCAGCGTTTCGGTATAAGCGGAGAGTCCTGTTTCGGCAAATATTGTCAAATCTGCTGACGAGCAGTGGCCCCGTGGGGATACATTCGTATGTAGTTCTGTGTATATTACACACATGGCACATAGAAATGTGCAATGTTTTAAAAATTCAATTATGAAAAGTCAAGAACATATAAATTAAAATTTCCTTACAGATTAAAAAATTATATAATTAAATAGTTGAGACGTAACGCAATTATTTGCACCTCGGTTCTCCAAAGTTCAAATTAATTTTACATAAATGAGTTCTAAATATTTGTTATTCTTTGAGAATTCATAAAATTGCATCCATCGCAAGCAATAATTTTTAACATGTAATATTTTTCATAGAAATAATCGATTAACAGAATAAATTCAAACAAGTAAAAAAAAGTAACGGAGAAATATTTGCTGTTTACGAAATCTAGTAAGTGAAATGTGACACGTTGACCTATCACTAACGGTTTCTGTAGGAAGTGTTTTGATGAAAACATCGAGACAGTCAATAAAAATGTACTCGATGTTGTATTTTGGAGTGACAAGTGAAATTGACTGTACAATCGCACGGGTACGCTGGATACACAATGTCAATGACATAGTGCACCCTGTGTCTTCTGTCACTTGATAGTGTTGCGAAACTGGATAACGGAATAACCCACTCTCCGTCCTATTTACCAACAAAGTCACGCTATTCATTGTAAGTCGATCGACACACGCGTAAGCAATAGGTAAATTTTTATCGTCACAATAGTATAGTGAAGCGTGTTGTTGCAAAAAATTTTCTGAATGAATAAAATGTAATGAATAATGCGTAACAAATGCTAATATATTGTATATATTTTTATAACATTTATATATATTGTCTGCGTATGGCAGTGTTGTATTTAATTAAAAATGTGCATATGTAAAATAAATATATTTTTTTTAAATTTTATTTTAAATCTCTAACAAAGAATTTTATGTTTTTATACATGGATATTATATGTAAATAATCCGATGTGTGTGGTAATTTAAAATTTTATTCCACTCAAAAGTTCATAATCCCCATTGTAAATCGTTATTATGGTCGAATACCGGCGGACATCAAAGCCATACATTTCATTATTGGTTGCGAGGACTTGCGAATAAGCGATATTTCGTGATTATGGTAATTAAGCGATGGATTAAGCATTGTCATCCATACACATTCATAAAACACATTTAAATACGCGACACCTGGCATTATTTTTCAAAGTTACTTTGAAAATAGTTACGTCACTTAAATCATACTTGTCATTAAAAAAGGAACAATTCTTACATTTAGAGCAAAAAAATACGTGAATAATTTTTCTTGAATACTTTCACGAAGACATGCAATCTTGATATCCGATTTCTTTCTTTAATACCGAACATCGTTAAATCTATAAGACATTAATCTTGGGAAGTAGTAGATGATAATGGAACACACCACGCAGTTACCTGGTAACGAAAACACATTAGAACTTAATGTTCGCATTTGTAGTCTGTCTACGAAGAAGAAAGTGAAAACTCTTAGGGGCGCATTCCTTATTGGTCACGTTGATAAATAACGACCTCCAACCCTACAACAACGTAAAAGAGTCTTCCTCCCGTTGAATATATTATTCAGTAAAAAAACGAAAGAATGTCGACGGTTGTTAGAATAATTGCAATATTGCCTGCTATCTTAATAGTCTATTCGTCTTGTGGCTAATATATTTTGTGGTATAAAGTTTTTAAAGAAAGAGGTCACTTATCAGAATTGCGTTCTATAATAAATCTTTCAAATAAAAGCAAATATACAATATACTGACAGTGATAATATCAGTTCCTTGAAAAACTTCGAAAGACTGTTTTGCGTGTTTTATATGTATATAGAGTCAAGATATTATTAAATAATATTAAATGACATTAAAATAATATTAAATGACATTAACGAGTAAAGAGAATTGTAGAAATTTACAGTGCGAAATGGGGATATTATAAATTCATTTTCTTGCCGGAAGAGTAATAACCGTATTGCAATAGATTACGTATATACGCAAATACGCGTGTGAGCGAAGATTAATATAACGAAGCAATGGTTGTATTTCGTGTCGCGTTCCACAACATTTGGTGATAAGCGACCAACAAACACGTAGGATATATATTCGTATCGTTTCCAATCGACAGAGGTGTCAAGCAGTGACAATATATTGTATTCGTACAATTTCACGCACGAAGGCATAAATGCGCCATAGTCGCGTGATTCAACGACATCGGCAAAAGTAAATATCGAGGCAAACATAATCGCGAGTATTTTGTTTCGTGCTTCAATATTTCTTGTAATCTTATATATACGATAAAGTCCACTTTCATCGTCGCCATGATCGTGCGAGACTGGTGATTGTGCCGATTCATGCGATCAATCTACTCACAAACTAAATCCACGCTTTTATGCATGTCTCTACATAATTTAAAAAAAAAAAATGTATATATTATCGCAAAAGGACGTGTCTATTACATTTTATATATATATATCAAGAATTTGGATTTGATATTAAAATATATCTAAAAAAGTATTCAATGATAAAATGTTTGTAAATTTACATGAGCAAAAAGTGGTGCACATATAGTGACTGATCGGAATGATGGCTAGATGTACCTATAATATATGTAACTCGCACTAATTTCTATCAAAATTTGGGTCATCCGTCCGCGAATTAATCAACCAGACTCGTAATACGTGTACGCTTAACGTAAAATACATTGGTCGTATAGTAATTACGTATACCGCAATGGAAAATATATTGCTGGCGGCTATACATATAATCTAGATACACGACAGTCTCAGATAATTCTAGCTATGGCAACCCATATATGCAGCAATTAATTCCCTCTTAGCGCGCTTGCCAGAAACATGCATAGTTGTCCCGCAATTAATTCATTCCGCGGAAAGAGGCTCCGAGCTGAACCGAGCTTTGTTTCAAAAGCGATATCCCTGAATCTGTAAAGTTTTATCCGCAGATACACATTTGTATTTTTACAAAGTATAAGATCTAACAAAATAATTAAAAGGATCTGAAATAAATTAATAAGATAAAAGAGAAAAAAGCTTGAGAGAGAAAAGCAATCATTTGCAGAATTTAACATATGAATAGTTTTATTAGAATTTCTTCTTTATACTTTTATACGTTATATTTAATTCTACTGTATTTTAAATTAAATTTCATAATTTTATTATTACAAATTTATAAGTCTGTTGATTGTCACATTATTTAACTGATTTTATCGGTCTAACAAATGCAAATAATTCATAATTATTTTATCATTTTAATCATACATGTGCAGATGGTGGGACAAATCTCTGCAGTCAGAAATCCAAGATCCATGACGCTAGCGGCGTTTTCGCTTTCCAATATCATCTAACGGAAGCAAGAAGAGCGGGGCAGGCAGAAATGTATTTGCGTCGTTTGCATATCGCAGGTGCAAACCGCCGACCATGTATCCAGCGTGCGTCCGTGTGTACGCGCGTCAACGGGGGAACACGAGAGATCGCCGCGATCTCCAATAATATTGCATTACCCATCTCGCGTTGACGTCGTCGACGTCGTCGCAGGGATAGTACGACCGGTAAGGCCGGCGCGAAAAGCGAGCTGAGAGCTTATCTCGTCGGTACATACGCGAAGGGACGGGCGGTTCGCCCTCGGGGGGGGGGGGGGGTAACCCGATATCCTAACGCTCACGAAGGACACGAAAAATATTCTTGCCCGTGGGGACACATCTCGCGCGCGAATCTCGCTTTATGTGCAATCGCACCGCATTCGTGTCCGTGCACGCCACGTCGACGATTGCCGCCAACGTCTCAGATGGGCATATAGCAGTCTATACAGGTACAGTGTCAGTAACCGTCGTCCCTCTTTTCACCTACGAGCTCTTTGAGCAATTTAGAGTCGATTTCTCCTCCGGGGAATTGTCAAAGAAATAATAGTGCACGGATTAGAAATGACTGTAAAAGACTTTGGTGAAATAAAAATTGCAAAATATTATTAAAGGATAATATAAAACGTTATTCTTCGACAAATAAGCAGAAATAGTTTATTTTAACAAAATATAAACTTGGTTCAGCATGCACAAATTTTCTATAATAAATATAAAATTGTAAAATTGCTTTGGAATTATCTGTCTGATTGTCGTATATTAATTGTGTGTGTTTACACACAATTCTAATGGTTGGAGTATTTTAAATCGCTGCTTTAATTTATTGTAAAATAGAAAAAGCTTATTGATATGAGATATGATCAAATTTAAAACCGTAGTATATATATATTATATATATTATTGTAATATGTTCCTAGAAATGATATAGTCAACGTTTGCTATGGACTTTAGAAAAGTGTGAATTGCGATTTTCAGAGATTGCCGCAATATATTATACGATTTTTAAAATAATTTAAACTTTTCATGATTTATGACGATAATAAATATACATATAATGCGCCAAAAATGGAATTGTTTTAGAAAATTAACTCAATCAAATAACTATGTAAATATAGTAAAAAAATAGTGTCTAACTTATTATAATATATCTTGCAGATGCAAGATAAGTGATATTAAGAAGAGTGAGGGTGGAGATACCGACTTTTCCAACTTTCGTTGATGTCACTAAAACTCGAGCAGTAAATTTATCTTGCTTTCAGATCAGCCGGCACTGATAGCAACCACTTTTACAGCGAGACACTTGTTCAGCGAGTTGTTTAAGCCAAACAGAGTAAAGGACACGTTTCTCGCTCCTCGAAGCGCGAGAGCTGTACACTTTTAGTCATCCTGCCGGATTTTCTCGCGCGGTATTCTGTTTTCTTGTTCACGCGACGACGTGGAACGGGGACCGAGCGCATAAGACGTCATTTCCGGGTTTGACAGCTTCGCATAAATTACGTGCGCGTAACGCGCGTTGTTGTATACACGTGCGCCTCGCCGAAGAAGATGGGTAGCCCAGTTTACTCACAGTGGATAGGATGCATCGCGGCGGAAACACCGCGGCGAAGATGGAGGTTACGAGAGTGCATCGCGCTGGATTTAGTTTTTCACTTTTTCGCTACGATAAAACTAGCGGCGCCCTCGATAACGCGGAAGCTTTCATAATCCTGCGGAAAACGCCTCTTACTTGGTAAACTCGATTCTTTCCGCGTGCGCGGCGAAAAAGACATGCAGTTCGACCGCTTAAATAATTTCGCATCGGACGATAATTTGATTACAATCATGTTCGATTAGAACAATCGATTCTTGTGACAGTATTATATTAAAACTTTATTTGGTTTATGCTTTTTTGGAAAGTCTAATTTAATAAATTATTAATGCTGTTTAAAAACAAATTCTTTTTGTGTATAAAAAATTATACACGCGATAATTGCAGATGGAAATTTAAATAAATTTAAAAAGTTTTTTGGCATTATTTTTCAATCTAAATATGTTAATATAATAAACTACTTTGTAGTAATTATTCTTTATGAATCTTATGCACGTATATTTTTGTAGACATATGTACACATGATGATAGATATGTTTGAAATAATGAATATGAAAACATAAATATTTTGCATGAAAATACGCAAAGTAGTGAATCTATCAATTTATCTTTCATCAAGTTTTGTTTCATCCGGTCAGCTTTAATCCTTTATTTAGTCACAACAAAAGGTTTTTAATAACTTGATAACTTCTTAAATTCTACAATGTTTAAACTTGACTATATGTAAGCCCGCTTGAAAATCAATCTTCCCAGATATATGGATAACGTTCTGTTATATATGTAAGATTTTTGTCATATGTGTAACAAATATAATAAATAAAATTTATGTAAAACGAAACAAGCGTTTGACAATTTTAAAATTACAAACATTGAAAGGCATGTTATTTAAGAGCCACAGGCAAGAACATTAAAGTTTTTTAAAAATATCTGAAATCAAAGAAAAGAACTAAAAAAAACTCTATGTATCTAATAAAATTTGCGAAATCTAAGAAATCTTGAATCTAGAAAATCCAAGTAATTTATGATTCAAGAAGTCTACGAGCCAGATCAGATTTCAGAAATTTACCATTTAAGAGACTAAGAGTCCTAGACGAGACGGGAGACGAAAATAAGAAACCTAAAGTTTAAGACGTCTGGAAGCAGATAAAGTCGGGATTACACGGAAAGAAAGACGATGATGCTTTTCGAGAATACTTTTTAGTAGACACATCGATGCTGGAACTCTTGTATTATATTTTCACGAAGGTAATTGTATCTCGCGAACTATACCGTTGATTTTGTTCTTGTCAGATAGGACCGTTTAAGAGTCGACGATGCACCGTCAAAAGAATGGGGGCTTTTCACGAGCAGACGCCAACCAGACTAAGATACGAGTATCTCTTAAACGCCACTAAAACTTTGTACTTGGGATAATAGCGCGTTTGAATAATGAGGCAGATAAATGTCGTAATTTGTCATTCGTGGAAATAATCAGCTCAATGAACGAAAAGACTTGTTGTTACAAAAAAGACCAACTTTCACGCGATTTGCAAGAGAAAAAGATAGATAATTTAAATGGAGCGTGGACTAGTAATTTTTACGTCATTACATGCAAAAATTATACAGCAATTTTATCGAAAAAATAACAGTATTAAGTTCATATGAGTGAAAAAATTCATAGTAGAAGAAAAATACAATAAAACGCCTGTGGGAATAACGTACGGAACGCCTTATTGATTTTTAAAGCTGAAGAATCTTTCCGTAAACTTCATAATTTGATTTTGATGTTATGATTTAAAGTCAATCAACCGTCCTTAGTAGAAAGATACATCATCAAAGAGAAGAAAAGCTTTTTATAGGTGTACAAGTTGCTCTAGGCATGGAAAAGAGAGTATCAAGGATAATCGAAGGATTTCTTATCTGTTATTACGGTTCGCAAATGTTACATAAACAGCGTTTATTCAATTGTCTTATTTTTCTTATCATGCTCCGTTTATGCCATCGTAGTAAGAAAATGGAGAGATTTTAAATCACGTATTCATGCTTAACATAAAATCAGCTCAAAAATCTATGAAGAATAAATCTTAAAAACGTTATAAAATTATAAAAAACGTTATAAAATTAGTATAATATATAAAATTATCTAATCGACCTTACTTTAGAAAGAAATTGAATATTGTAATATTACATGTAATATTAATCATTTTCATAGTTGAATTAAATTTTGCTAATGGTAATTAAATATATGTAAAATAGAACGATATCATTTATTCTTATGAATATCTTGGATTCAGCAGAATTACTGTTTTAAACCTTGCAAATATTCTTTAAATACGATTGCAAGAAGAATTTCTCCACGTAATAAGGAGGTATTTTAGGATTCGACATTTGTAAAGCCGCGCTTTTTAAACTGTTAAATATCGACTGAGAAGGACCCCGAATTAACTTCTCGTGTCGTCTTTTGTAGAATTTCCAATTCCTAAATATGGATGCTTTAGAGTAACGATTCCAGAGAAACCACCTAAATGCGCTCGGTGCGATTTCAATTTCAAAGTGGAGAAACCCTTTAAAGTGGCATGCCGATTTCACGCGATTAAGTTATCAAGAGACAATTCTTGCCTGTATTACACTCGAAAGTGGAAAATATTTTATAATGCTTAGAACGGATTCTGCTGAATTTAATCATGAGATACGTTACACAAAACACTGCATAAAAATCATACAAAAAGTTAATTTATATAATAATATTAGTGACTGCATTTATTTCAACGACACCTGAATGTAACTCTTTAAATAGCAATACTATAATATTACATCTTTTAGAAATGATTGTAAGTCTTGATTAACATGAATAGTACATGATTTACGAGTTGATAATAAAACATTTCTGCAGCGATAAAGGGTTGTTTCACAATTAAACCAGAATTATGTTTTGTTTTCGCGGTAATAATCGCAATTTTGAGAATCACAGCTCTCGAATAATAATACCCGTCACAATGACAGCAAACAGAACTTTCATCGTGGCGATAGAAATATCCTCTATTCACTAATACAAAGAAGCCAAGCTATTCTTATCGCATGTCTTTTTTAAACCGCCATCAGGTAGCCTTAATAATACTTCCTCTTCGGGCAGTGGGCGGCGTTCCGCACGCACGAAAAATCCTTTTTATTGCAGCAGGTATAGTTGCATGTCTACAAGCCTACGAGCGCGTATGTTCTCCGCATCGTTGATTATCGCACGGCTATTATTTATTCTTTGCCTCCCTCGCTTATTCTTATCAGCTCTTATACATTTCGAAGAAAGGCAATATCTTTATAGAATCGTTGAATATAACACGAGTGAAATTGCATTGTAAAAGAGAAGCGTTGTCCAATTAGAAACAGTCGTAACAGAGTATACGACATTGTAACTTTTTTTCTAGCGCGGTTCCAGAATGTGATTTCGTGCATAACAACGTGGATTTCCCGCAGTAAATGTCACGGCATAACATCAGTCTCTGCTGCATGTAAATTAGCCGGTTATTTAAGATGGAATTAAATTATTCTAAGAATGAAATTATTTTAAAAAATACGAGCTTATGTTTTAATGCAGTTTTGCTGTTATTGCGTTTCATTAATTCTCTCAGTTCCTTATTGTTACCGAATCCTATATTTTTTTATAATTTTTCCTTATTGATAAAAAAATCAAATATAAACATTTTCATAAAAATTGCTCGAAATCGTGATTGCGTGATTTTTCTTGAAGTGAATTGATCAGAGCTGAATGAAAGGCGAAAAATTGCAAAGATATTTATTTGCAAGTAATTTAATTACTTGTAGTAAAAATTAATGAAATAAAATAACAGCCAAAACTATATTAAAACATAACGCACATCTTTTCTCTAGCAATTTAATTTTTAGAGTGATTAATTCCGTCTTGAATAACCATTTACTTAAAATCAAGTTTCTCGCTATATTGTTAATTATAAATTAAGCAATTAATTGCAAAAAAAAAAAAAAAAGAAAATCAGCATTAGAACGTGAGTAATAACACAATAAATAGTGCAATAAAAAATGTGTATTCTCTTTTTTCATTCCAAGCCTTCATTGTTTCCACATACCATGCGTTTCATGCTGACGATTACGCATGCTTACAAACGAGGTATGGAAGCAATTTCATGGATTTTGGTGAAGAATGTGTACATGTTATATGACCACAAACACAGTTAGAATACAAATGCAATTATTAGTGTTGCGTATTATGGAATGCGTTCTCGGTTTGCAAGTACTTTTCTTAATCGAATATAAATCATAGTATTCAATTGCTAATTGCGCAACGCGGTTTAGAGACCAGCATTATGCTCTTTAGAAATTGTTTGTTCGCCATGACGTGAATGCGCGGTTTTAAAATTTTAGACAACACAGGTTTTTATTCGTTCGCTATTGTTTCGTAACACAACTTGCGCTCGCAGCACGATGCGATTCAAACAACGCGATGTTTCCAAAACTGTGTTGCGCTTAGACACTGATTTTTTCTTTTCCCATGCATCCCGCGTAAACTTTGTTACTATATCTTTTGCCGACGTGGATAAAGAACGAAATTATTTTAGCAGTTTGACGCATGTTTGTGAAAACGGCGTATCATTGTGTGGAAACTCATAAACTATTCAGCTGTTGGTTGAGAATAGAGAGAGAATTGAAACAAAGTAATTTATATAATATTAAACTATAAGCACTAGGCAGTTTAGGAAGGACAGGAAACAATCGAAAATTTAACTCTAAATATTTATTCAAATGGTTATATAAAATGTAATATAATAAGTAATAAATAAACTATATATATATGTATATATAAACCAAAGGACAAAAGAAAATAAACTAAAGTAATCTTAGCTGTAAACAAAACTTAATTAAGGGTTAAATATTCTAATCGACCTTTTACTTTATAAAGGTCTTTACAAACAAATAAAGAAAAAAAAAGAACAAAATTTATTATTAAAATAAATAATTCAACTCTGAAAAAAACGCGAGAATCTTAAATCGAGACAAAGAAGTTGATGTAATCGTATAATATAATGATTACATCTATACTTCATGTATCAATGAGTGTCTGTAGAATCCGTTCTGCAAACTAATTTTTGCAGAACGAGAATAAAACCCAGATCCTCAGACGAGCAATTTTGAGAGAAGCGAGAAATCAGCTTCGTAAAAGCACTTTTTTTCTCACTAGAGTTTTGCTGCGTAGCAGCACGAGAAATGCTCACTAGAGCCTTGCCGCGTAGCAGCACGAGTGCAGAAAGAGATCCTTGCTGCGTAACAGCACGAGTGATCCTCACTAGAGCTTTGCTGCGTAGCAGCACGTCACATCGAGAGAAAAATGGCTTCCACTTTGAATGAAGCCCTTCTCTTACGAGATACGAGTCGTACTCGTATAAATCAAACTAGATTTCTGAATCGAGGACTCGTCAGTCAGTCAATCCTTGAGATAGAGTATAGAGATACACGTTTTGTTTCGTATAAAAACCACTTTTTTTCTTCGTATCGAAACCACCGACTAATCGTCGCGAAAGAAGAAGGCATACTACTACTGTGTAGCCCCCTACCGTGGCGAATGCTAGATAGGAAAATGCAGGGACGCATTGTAATAATCTTTGAGTCATGCATTTCAAAGCGTTAACTTTAAACATCAGCAAACAAAACAAAGCTCTGTTAAATCAAAGAAAATCACTCAGGGCCATATGTGTACAGTTTGGACTGTTCCGCAATTTGTCTTGCGAAAATTCTTTTATTTCATTTTTTTTATCAAATTTTAAAAGCTGTTAAATTTTATTCCATTTTCGTATCCACAGATATAATTTTCCAAACAATATAAACTGTTTAAAAACTATTTCTTCACTATTCATACATAAATTGTTAAAATATTTATATACTCATAGAATTACACAAAAATGTTTTCAATTATTTGTTTTATTTATTGGATGTCACAAAACTATTAAAATATAGCAAAAACTCAGTTTGAACTTTAACAAAACAATACGCCAGTTTCACACATTCTCGCTGGTATGCTATTACACAAACTTTGTAATATTTGCTGACAATCATAAAATAGCATTGCACCAAAATGATCTGAATCAAAGATAAACAAGTCTGCTGTTGTATAATTATCGCACCTTTAAATACAGAAAAACATAAAGACGCTGCAATTGTGAAATGAATGAAACTTAATATCTAGTATTCACTATTTGCAGCTGCACCCAAACGTATAACAGCATCCAATGCATCAGGAAAATCAAGATTCATTACTATCTAACCTCTCGGCAGCCATGCGACTAGAGCGTGCATCCTTGCATTCTTGGTGTGAGTTGAATATCGAAATTCTCTACATTTTCACACAACACACATACACGCGACCAATCCTACAGCAATTACAAGATATAATTACGCTTTTGGCATAAATCTTTTATACGATTGTTCTTGCAATCTTTCGTACTTAACCTCAAATTTCTGTACACTAAAATACGATAAATTTTTCACCACCTACAATCGGAATTTCCGCGGAAATTTTTATCGCAATTGTTTCAGCAATATGACCACTATATATAATACCACCGGATACTACATACATGTCCGTTATCGTAAGTAGAAATACGGAAAATAAAGCACAATGACAATTGATAACAATGCGAGTTGGTCGGGCTATTCACCTTCGATACGGCAGTCCGCGGAGGAAAATACGACCAACGGAATCGACCGACCGCGCCTGAAGAAACTTGAAAAAGTAAATTCTGATAACCAAATTTTACGAGAAATATCAAGCAGGGAAAAAAGTCAAAATCGACTTAGAAAGATCATCCTGCAAGTCGTTCACGGAGTTATAGCGAATAAAAGATTATATTCAAGAATAAAAGATCGTGTAAAGGAACGATCGTAAAAAAAATTTATGCTACAAACGTGATTTCTCATTATTATCGTCGCGCCGGTCGTGTTTGTAAAATGTAGAGAAACTTGGATATAAATCAGAAATCGAATAAAGATAAAGCGATGATGATGTTAAATGCAATACATAGGTATATTTATCTTAATTCAAAAATTTTCACGCAGAGTGACTTTGTGACAATCAGCAAATGTTAATACAAATATTTTGCAATAGCACACCAACGAGTACATATGTAGCTGTTGGGTGTATTATTTTGCAGAAATTCATAAACTATTATTGAGATGCTTAATAATTTGTTAATAAATTAATTTCTCTTTCTTCTCTCTTATGTGAATACAAATAAATAAATGAGCTGTAAGAAATTATAAATATACAAAAAAGATTTATATTACTTCACAAAAATATTGTACATCTCTATTGTTTTTGTATTTTACATTCTACAAATATACCAAATATATTTATGATGTACATTAAGAAATGTTTTCGTACACAAAGCATCTGAATAAAAAAAAAAACAAAAAATAAAAAAGTAGAAATATGTATCATAAGTTTACTTTTTGCTGCGTTGTTTTTTTATAACAGTATAACGCGCATAACGTTGTCGCTAACTGATATAAATATTCAAAACTCCGTGTTTCCCAATCTTCATGGAAATATACTTTTCATTATTTTTACGAATTTTTCATGTTTTTTGATTTTGTTTTTTCATATCTCAATTGATTAAAAGACTACGTTTTTTTACTCATCGCTTGAGCGTATCTGCTTGTATTACTATTATGCGCCTTTTTGTATCGTCTCCCTCAACGTCAGTGGCTGACCAAGCGAGTCTGCATGCACTTTTTCTTTTCTAACACCGCTTGAACGCAACGCATTGATGGAAATCTCACTTCAGACACCGTGCGCTCTTAACGAGCAGTAGACTGGAAAAAATGCATGACGCTATTTTTACGCATGCCCTGCGTCTTTCGTGCATTTCCATATTTCCGCCGCCGGGTCTTCATCCGTGCTTTCAGACACATACTATATCCCTTCTCTCTTTCTCTCTCTCTCTCTCTTATCGCTAATGACTCGCGTGATGGTCGTATATCTACACGAACATGTGCGCATGAGTTCGAAATAAACGAGCGATCCCTGTCGTACTTGAAGATTGATCGACTGATGCTGAGAATTTTAATTAGAAGCACTTTCATCATGTATATCAAGTGCTTGCTAAAAGCTTCAATACGCGTGCACAAATGTATTGTTTCGTATTCGTTTTGTGTCTTCTTTCTATAGTATTCATTAAATAGTAAAATATCTATTATTCCATGATCCCATTTGAAAATACTACAGAAAATCGTATTACAATGTAATATAAATAAACAGTCAGATGTAATATGTATTATTAATAGAAACTATCTTGATAAACAAAATATTTTTTAATAATTGATATGAACGTAAATATTGCAATTAAATAAAAAAATATTAATGTTGGAAAACTGACCATTATAAATATTACACCTAATTTATATTATATCAAATTACAATTACGTATCATTTATTTTGAAAGCAATATATAATTAAAATTTAAATTCCATATATTTTATAAATACATTAAACCTTTTTATAAAATCATAACTTATACACTTTTTCTAATATCTTTCTTAGTTTCAGAAATGTATTAATTTCTTCAAAAGTGTAGTTTATGAATATTTAATATTTCGAGCAAGCATTAGCGCATGACATATTTTTACTTCGACTTTATCTACTTGACATTTCTTCATTCGTATCTCTGCTCTTCCGCTTCGCTTGGAAACTTGATGTTTGATGCGCATATGCGCAAACGAGCAAACCAGCGAGACCGGTCGGTGCACTAAAACAGATTTCTCTCAGGACGAATATCCGCCTACCACGACGTAGTAAACTATTTCTCTGCGTAGAAAAGTAAATGGAAGGAAATAAAATTTCCAACTGTGAGTTTCCTATTTCGCTCTCTGTCACTGTTTTCCGGTATTATGGAGCATTGCATGTTCGCATATCTTTGCGCGGACATCCTTATTTTCTACCGACCTTCTTGAGTGTCACTGCTTCTCCATCACGCATGAAGAATTATGTGTTTGTACTATGTGAATGTCTGAATTAATTTGAGTACTTTCTGAATTAATTTTAAATATTTCTGCGGAAAGATATTTATTGTCCCCTCCCGTGCGCTTTGTCAGTGTCAAAGATTATGGAAGATTATACACTATAGAAGTCTAAGGTCTGACAATGATCAAAAGTGTGGAAAATTTTTAATAATTAAATCAAAAACACAGTAAGAGTTTAAAATATGAAAAAACACAGCAAATATTTTTATAATAAATTATGATTCATAAAATTTATTATATTTTTTACTGAATTTTTTTACTGGTGCGCCCTCATTTTCCATAATTTGTCAAAAGAGAAGTAAAAACTATAATGTGTGTGAATGTGCGCGTATAGTTTTGTCTTTTTTCTTTAGCAACGTGAATGTAGATTTACCTTAATTATAGCTTGGACATATGTGCATTTACCGCACAGTAACACCGGTGAATATGTTAGATTAGAACAATTATATGCATGCTAACCGATCGATGTCGAGAAGGTTGAAAGAAATAAGAAGGTGTATTTGAATCTTAGGCGGTAATGTGCATTAGAGCACAATCACCTCTATAAAATAATAGCGCATAATTTATCCCGTCAATTACCAAGAAAGCAATTATGAAAAGATCGCTATCGCCTCCTTTAGATGGAATTAATACTTTATGAGCGTAATGCGCCCTAATGCGACGTGTACCGCGAAATGTAAATTCGAGCGTTAACTTTTCGAGCGCCTCATCCAAGTTTCACCCGCGATTAACCCTGGAGCTTTTACGTTAAGAGCACTGGCGTTCACTCAAAGAGAAACATTTTTTTTTTATTTTTCCAATTTTCTATAATATACCAATGCACAAATCTTGGAAGCATTATGGATTATTGCAATTACGCCATGATTCATAGGATAGCATTATTCATATATTTATTATAGAATGCGCTGAAAAGGCACTCGCGTCTATGCCAATTGAAAGTGAAAGCTTTATTCATTCAAAGCTTCGTCCGGTATAAGCGGAACCTTATAACTCCATAAAATTTGAAAGGCCCCTTTTGTGAACCGCATTGGAACCATTATAATACCTCATCGTTCAATACAGAAAGGGCCATTTCCTACTTTTTTTAACGATGCAACGCGCCTAGGAATTTATCAAGCTTCATGTCTGCGCACATTATTATGTCGCTCACGTGACGAAATATATATCTCTCATCTCACTTAATCCGCCTGTTCATTATTGTGTTTTTCATCTTTTTTGTATAATGAAACAACTAACGATGCCAAAAATGGCAAAGATAAAATTAACTTGCAATTTTAATGAATTTAATATAATTGCGTATGTTATGTTTGTTAAATATAATCATTAATAATATTTAAAATGTTCTACAATATATGTAGTTATTATTCTTATATCCGTATCGTAAACAATTAAATGGAGAGAGTGAGATATGTTAAGATACATCAGTAGCAGTGATATTTGCGCTTTCTCGCAAATAAAATAAATATACAATGCAATAAATCGATACGCAAATAAATATTGTGAAATTCAGATCTATGCGTAATGAATTTTCAGTTATTCTTATTTGCATGAATTTAACAAAAGAAATATGCCGCGGAATAACGAATAAAGATGTTCTTATTCCCGTAGGAAAAGGAATTGTTATGCTTTACTCACCTTTATCGAGCGATCTGGCCAAGAGGATTGTCGGCAGGATCAGGAAGACCATGTACCACGAGAGCCGGTCCCGCATCCTCGCGAGGTTCCAAGTCCTCCTGCAAAAGAACGAAACATCCGGTTCACGTCACAGCTTTCGACTTACGACATTCTGTGCTGACTTTTGCTATGTAAAGTGCCTTTACGATGTATCCAGAACGGAACTTTACTCACATGGGGAAAACTTCGTTTATCATGCCCCAAAAAGTCGGCCGGCAACGAGAACTCCGCGAGTAGAGAAAAAAACGCGGTGGAAAAAAAAATTTAATCCTACACTGGTACAAAAAACAAAACAAAACGTACAAATAGTCCGATTCGCAACTATATTTTATCTGCGACCTAACAAAACATGTTTGTCGAATTACCAAATTTTTATTAATTGGCATATTCGTTTACCGAATTTTCATTAATTTTTATTATTCCGTTTATTTTACATTTACTGGAAAGCTGCTCTCTCCGATAATATCATTTTTCCGGTTCCAGTAATTGTAATATACAATTTGTAATACAAGAGTCAATATATTTAATAAACATTGCAAAGTATTAATTTTATTTTAAATACAAAATTATTTTAAATACAATATAGCAAAGTAATTTTTGAAAAACATATTTTTCTAATCAAGCGTGTGAAAAAGCACTTTAATTTTCATCTGCGTTTTGGATTTATTTCAAACAAACAAGATGAATTAAATAAAATCGTCCGCGCGTGCACGCGGTTTTTAACAGCATGAGGATCCAATATATTCATTTGATGTTATATAAATGAATAAAATCAAAACTCGAAGAGATAACTTGGATGTCATACACATCACATTAGTGGTGTGTATTTGGAATAAATAATACAATGTGATCGAATAATTTGCTGAGGAGAATGTAAATTGAAAAACTGCTAATAGTTCTTAATATGCAGACGTCGCATTCGCGGAATATATTCGTATTTATCTCATTGGAAGTTGCATTGCATGAAATATGCGACACGTGGTGTTTATTTTGGCACGTGCAGTGCAACGGTGTGTTTGGTGCGATGCATCAGGTCTCCGGATGAACGAGATACCGCACGTTTTTCGAAGCGCAAAACAATTTCGTACCGACGTAACGTCTCGTCTACCAGCGAGCTCAACGTGGCGCGCTGCATAGATGATAAATCCACGCCATAATACGCAGTGAAAATGAAGGACGTACATACGAAATCAATACGGCCTACATAAAGCACTACATTTAGATAATTCAGCATTATGTTCAGATATCCATGCATATTAATAATACAAAATTGCATTTTCATTGATTAATTTATTAATTGTAAAAGTTACGATTAATATTTTGATTCTACATTTTCACTTTTCACACATTAAACATTTAATGATACCAAACTGCAAATCCCGAGTTGCACAAGATGCGCCCGTCCTGAATTGTCAAAATTTAATCCAACTTTGTGTATTAAGGCATTATTGATTTTCAGTATATCACTGTTAGAAAACTACGGAAGAGAAAATTGCTGACGCGTCGCCGCTAATTTCGCGTAGTTCGTAACGGCAAAGTATGTTGTTGACACTTCGATTTTCCCGACAAACTCTTCCCAGCAATGTCACGCAGTGATTTCAAATTATTCAAGATCGATAGGTGTATATATTGCGCGCATTTTTTTGACTGTAAACATTAAAAATTTGAATAAAATTATTATAGTTTATTTCAACGATAGGAACCTTTAAATATTATAACATCAATACTTTTCACTTCTGACTGAAAACTAGAGGGATGTAATGTAGAGACACGAAACTTAATTTTTTTAAATTTCAATATTCAATTTTGTAATAACATACATTTTTTTAAGCATATTAAACAGTGACACACATTTAAAAAAATAAAAAATAACTTTTGGATTAATTTTATGTTAAAAAAATCAATTATAAATTTAGATTATTATATTTTCTAATTTATTAATAGATAAAATAAAAGTAATTGATCTTAAATTAACATTGAATATTAATTGCTTTGCAGTAATATCTGGTAATTAATAATTGCATTGTGAATAGCTATGAATATTACCATTATCAAACCAATGACGCATAAATGTTACTCATATCGTAATAAATTTCCTCTCGAAATCGCATAATGTAGATGCATAGATAAATAGCCGAAAACTATATCACTGATATTGCAGGACAAATTCTCACACAAACCATTAAAATTCGAAATTGGGGAGGACAGAAATAATAAACGGTGTTATTAATAACGTTAAGAAGTTAACGTTAATAACGTTAACAAGTTGAGATTGCGTAAAATATTACTCCCTCAAGAATCAACGGTCTAACGCATTAATTTCACAATGAGCGGGATGGAGTTAAGCTCGCGTCAGCTCGCGTAACACTCTTGTCTGTCCGAGAGTTGCGTAACGCGCAATTATACGGTCTGCACGTGCTGATTAAACCGCACGTGGAACGCTTGTGGATTCCAGGTAAATGCGTTCGTTTCTTGTGACTGTTATCCCGGTTGATTCCGGTCGCGTTAATTGGCCCGTTAAAGTTTCGCTAAGCAACGGATGCTAAACAGAACCGCGTAAAGCGAAATGAGAGATAACGTCAATAAAACCACTGTATATCGGATCAAAATATTATTGCGAATTATTCGCATTAACATTAATTTCTCATAATGTTTTTTACCAGTGAATGATAACGATTAACGAGCGAGAAGAATATTTATATTTGTTGTCATTTTTATGACGCAATACATAGTTCATATCATAATGCATAATACAATCTGGTACGCAGATATTGTACTTTTAAACAACGATATTTGTTTCTTTTTCGATATTATTTTCAATTTTACTTAAAATGTATATGTTCAGTGTTCATCTAATATTTACGTGTGCAATTTTTCGATGTTATTTTTTAAATATCAGATTTTATTTGCGCGAGTTTTATGAAAAACTTTAAATTGACTCACCCAGATTTCGATTTGAGAGCAATCAGCATTGCATGTAACTTTAGCAACAATTAATATTTATATTAAATTCTTCCGATTAAATGATTTACAAATATTACTGGTAGCGTAAATGAAAAACTCTTTTTACTCGCCTCGACAGTCTATGTAGAACCGAAACGCGCTGTGTAATAACAAAATTCTGTAGTGAGTAAATTCATTCGAGATAAGCCAGTATCAGACTGTGCTATGTTTAGCTTCATTATCAATCTCCTAATGCAGCATCTCCTATTCCATCTCCTATTCC
Organism: Linepithema humile; assembly: GCF_040581485.1. Taxonomy (NCBI): domain Eukaryota; kingdom Metazoa; phylum Arthropoda; class Insecta; order Hymenoptera; family Formicidae; genus Linepithema; species Linepithema humile. Next base: position 20,216,307 of record NC_090132.1, on the reverse strand, counting down.
AATATTAAATAAATGATATAAACTTTATAATATTTACGTTTCAGTATTATTAATGCACATACTCGTGCATTTAAATTTAAATTAACTTGACGCAAAGTTGGAAGTACATATAATACATACACAAGTATATAGTTTAAGTCATTTAAATAATAATTTCTACCGGCAAAAATTAAAACTTTATTAATTACACGAGAACAGATTATAACTTTAATCAAATCAAGTACGGATAGCGTTTTCACTATAAATAGTAATACTGATTTAACACTAAAATTGAAAATGTAAGCATAAAAATCAATTTTAATCTATATGTTAGTATTTTTCTATATTTCGTGGTTTATCGTAGTTTAGCCTCGCTGAAAGAGATGAAAAACTTTAGAATCCCGCTTTTGTTCAATACGCATTCTTATTAAAAACCGTAATTGCAGTTAATCCGCTATTTATCCGTGTAATCGTATTGCGTGCATCGCAAATGCCGGACGAGTTTCATTTGGCGCGCGGAAATTTGCTTTCCGCTCTCATCGGGAATAAAAGTTTAAAATATCCCGCTATCCAATTTACCGATCGACTTCGCTCGGCACGATAAACGAATAAATTTTTATTCGACGCGATTAAATTCCCGAGAGAACACGAAGGTTCGGCCAGGAAACGTTGCTGTTATCCGACGAGCGATGCGCGCCGAAAGTTTCAACGTTTCGAATCCTGGCCGGTTAACATCCCTAGTCCATCTGCCAGCGTTTTCGACGCTGCGATCCTATTTTACGTCGACCTGGATCATTGACATGCTTACTTTTAGAATTATCTTTGCGTTCGATTGGGACGATTTTATTCGCGCTAGAGCTCGCTTTCAATTTAAACTCGAACTTCGGAAAAAGTTTTCCGAGAGCTAACCGGTAGCGCGCCAGTAGATATTCACAGGAGATCGCACCGTGGAGAAGTTCGCCGAGCTTTGGTGCGGCAAGAGCGCCACGCCGCAATCGAACGAGCCAGAAATTATTGTGCGCGTTCCTAAATGTTCCCCCGAGTGAAATCTCTTGTTTAATGGAATAATAGATCATAGTTTGTAGTATTAACGTTACGTCAATATTAGCAAACAGTCGTTAACTAACGCCCGTCTATTGACGCGCGGTTTTCAGCTCTGACGATAATTCGCGATTTGTGTCTGATTCTTGTGGTGAATGGACGCAACCGCTGCCTTGTCACCTTTAATCCCGCTGGGATATTCAATTATCATCATTGATCCGATTAATATCACTGAAGGACACCTCTAACATTAATTTTGAAAACAATGCGCAGATAAATTCACAAACTGACAAATAGATACAATTGATGCATGCAAAAACTTGCATGCGCATAGAAAAGTGTATTAAGTAGCGTCAGAAATGAAGACAGAATATTCATTTAATTTTGCAGATGGCAGAATCGGATGATTTTCAATACGATCTGCAATGATTATTTTTTAAAAGTGTCTTAAAAAATATTAAAATATTTCTAATATAGTCATTAGTGCGCTGCAAAGCACAACAGCATGAGTTGCGAATAATCGCGAAATACCTACTGTAACTTTTAATTAATTAAGAGACAAGTCGAAAGTGAACTTCGAGCGAGCGTGAAGCGCGAGAAAGGTATTCGTAACAGCGTGGAATTTATTGTCCGAGTTAGAGAATTCTGGCCGTACTACTTATTTATCGAGCTCGTGCTTTATGTACCTAGTTTGAACCCCGTTCCGTTTCGAAAGTTTTTGGATCGCAACTTCTTCCAGAACGCGGCGGGAGTCATCGGTGCGTTTTTCGCTTGTAAAAGTAAATTCTTTCGGATTATCGTCTCGTAAATATCGGAAGACGGCGACCTGTTACAGACGTTACGTGTGTCGCAAAGTGTTTTCAAGTCGCCGCGCGCCGTAAAGCACTCACCATCGACACGCTAATGGCATTCCGTTTTTATCCGGCAAATGTTTACTTCCAAGCCCCTCGCTCGGCTGTTGCGCTAATGGAAGCAGCAAATTCTCGCTGGGAGAGATCTCTTTGACCCTTTCCTCTCTTACATTGAGGATCAGAGAGCCCGACAAGCAGCATCGAGTCGGTTTCCGTTGACGCACTTTGCCCATTGCCTAGTCAGATTTTCTAAAGTCACGTCCAGAGATTCAGGCCGTTAACCCATGCATGGAGCTCATGCATTCATACTAATGGTCCATTTAATGTTGTTCGTAGAGTTACAAACGTTACATTTGAATTTCATTTTAATGTTATATATATATATATGAAAGAAAGTTTCGGGCGCGTCACTTGTTTTATTTCCAACAATTCTAAAGATCAGACAGATTTGGCCATCCGCTTTTACTCACAACAGCAAACTTCCCCGCTTGGGAATTTGCATTAATTATACACTTTTGTTCCACCAAAGTGCTTTAAAGCCTTTCACTTGCTACAGTTGGAGCATTTTATTCGAGTCGTTTTCATCGTATTTATGTGCATTAAAGTGGAACAGAATTTATTGGAAAAATAACTTTCGCAGTTTTCATAAGTTTTCCTTGTAATTTTTAGCAAATAACAAATTCTACTAAATTTTTCATCTTACAGTAGACAAATCTCGTAAACAAAGATTGAATTAAATGTCGCCGAAAGAATAAAAAATGAAAATGCATCGAGCGATAAATCGTTAAAATGTTTATACGCTGCAGACATCAAAATACAAATCTATATTTTAAAAAGTTGAAAATTTTCCATCTTCGCATGGAAACTTTCGTGTTCAATAACTCGTGTCTCGCGAAGACTTTTTAATCAAGGAACTTTTCAAAGGGCTTTTAATCAGTTTTCGAGAGCGCCTGCTTTAACGGGTAAATTCTACTGGTAAAAACAAGAGAACGATTCACAACTTCCCTGCCTTTCTATTTCTAATCTAACGAGCACTGATCGTTAGTGCTTATGATTGAATGTACTTATAATTTGAGATTCTTAAACCTTCAAATCATCTTACACCTTCTGTAATTTATTATCAAGATATTTCAAAGCTTTGTACTTTATTATGTCCAAAATAGTGTCGTAATAATATTTTTCTTTAACTTTCCCGTAATGGCTTCTAAAGATAATAAACATATTTTTTTATATTATTGAATAAACAATATTATATTTTATTATACTCAGTAGAGAAACAAACAAGATCCTTAAATGCGCAAAATCGCAGAAAATAATTGTCACTTGATTAACTTTGAAAAATTATTGGAAATATCGTCAGTAATTTCGTAGCAAAATATATTGATAAGATATACATATATTGATAAAGATTCTTTGTACGAGAAAGTTAAAAGATCACCGAAATGGAAAGCAACTGCTTTGTTGGCATTTCATTCTACGAGTAACAAAGGTGCGTTTCTCGTTAAGAGAAAAACGAGTTCTGACCGAGGCTACCTGGACGGCGTCATTATTTAGTTGTTGCTTTCTCCTCATTCGTAGTGGAAATGGAAAGAGCTCCGAGATAACTTTGCGCGCTCCAAAGTCCCTCGGTAGACATTTACTCGCGTATGTTGAGTCAAATGTCTACTGGTGATAAAGAGCATTAATCCGCGAGGACGCGTCTTTCGGCGATACAAGAAACTCGGCTGGGAATGAGGGACAGCCGCGACGCGGAGGATGGCAAATCGATTGCGTCTCGTGTTGGTTTCGAACTAAATTCAACAAAAAGCAACAGAGAAGCTAAACAAGTAGCTCGCTACTTGACTTGCCTTTCCACTGGCTTCGTACATTCGTGGCGAGTTTACGCGAAGCCAATGGGAAAATAAGTCAAATAGCAAGTTACGTTCTCAACAAAACGTAACAAGAAAAGTATGCAAGTAATTTGCAGCTTCACTTGCCTCCATACTGTCTTCGCGTATTTGCGCTCTAACAACCGAAAGGCATTATAAAGTATCACAATAAGCTAATTAGAAATAAGAAATAACGATGCAACGTGTTAACGATATACAATATAATAATAATTACAATACAAATTGTTATTTCATTGTGTGAACTAAATACAAGAAGCAATCAATTACAGAATCAATTTCATTAAATAAAAAAACAGACGAATGATCTAACAATAAGATGGATTTATTTTATACAACCCGACAGTCATCGAGTGGTAGGAAAAATTGGAACGATTTTACCGTATTCCACAGTTTCCTGCTTCATGAAAGTCTTGAGGTTCGGATATTTATTGTGACAAATTCAGATACTTTCAAGGCAGAGTGATACATTTCGCCAAACTCTTGCGCTGACAGCGAGCATTTATCAAATTCGCACAGATGACGGTTGAAAAATCTTTTTATAACAGAAATTGTTTATCTCATACTTCCACAGGGCGGTAGATCTGCGAATATATGGTTATAAATGTAGCAGTCAAAGTTTCTCTTATATGCTGAATTTGATTATTTGAAATTTTATATCCATCGTATTGTCGTTACATTATCAAATTTCTTTCCAAATCAATTTCCGAAATTATCGTGTATGTTAAAATTGTTTCTTTATCATTACATCTTTTTTTATATTTTATTGTGTCTCGACTTAAGGTGGAGAGAAAAGAAGAGAGGAGGGGAGAGAAAAAGAGAGAAATAATGATACGTTGCGCGACGCCCGAGGGATGAAATAGGGTGAACAGAAGTAATCTCATCCCCAACTTTAATTCTAGTCAGAATTGTAGCTAATTATACTAATTTTCGAAAGGGCACGTTGCATAGAAACGACAGGGGTGCAACCAATGCGAGAACGAGAAAGTTAACCGAAGCGACCGAAGAGCAGAAAGGAGAGAGACGAAGAAAGCAAAAGGCAGACTTGCTGGAGGCAGATCGAAACGCCTCTTTGACTAGCTTGCGGCCCGAAGTTAAGCTTGGAAAAGTCTCTTAATCGTGCTCATCGGGGGATTGAATAACGGTGCGGAAAGTTTCTCGAACGTGCGCGAGCTAGAGGCTGTTTCCTCGGCTGCGGTGACGGCACGTGAAACTAATTATTCTTGACAAATAGCAAGTCGAGTCGCTGAAAACGCAGTGAATCATCTCGAAATAAAAAATATCTGCTAGATCGCATTTAAACAAAATAAATTCGCAATATTTTCAATTTAAATATTCCCTGTACCGTTATATATAGGTACAAGAGATTGAGTTTCATATCGCGGCAATATGATGCAGCTTGATTTTATCTTTGCGAAAATAAACAAGCGTATATAATAAGACATGCAATTGAAAGTTTTGCCCGTCCATATCATATTTTCTCGCGCTTATAATTCTTCGCAATCAGAAGACCACATCTAGAATAGAATGCACAAGACACGCGAAACAATTAATTAAAATCGCATTACTGCCGTGCGGACAAACACAGGGAGTCTTTACACCGGCAAGATGCGACTAATAGATGTCGATATAAAAATACGAAGAAACTCCGAGGAATTCGAGAAGGTAACGAAATACTTTTTCTCGTCCCTTCCATCCTTAAGGATCGTTATTCCTCAATTTCCGTAGAATCTCCCTTTGCTACCATTCTCCGCTCTCTTTCTATCTTTTGTATTCGATCCAAGTCGACCTCAATCTCGTGGACGGATCGGTCTTGTAAGCCGTCACAGGGCCGAGCTCTGAGAAATTATTCTCTATTACGATAATGAGCGGCGTGGAGGAGAAATACAGGAAAGGGATGGTGGAAGACACAGATGGGAGGAGCTGAAAGAAACTCGTGAACTAAAGAGAAAATCTTTGATTCAGATCGCAGTCAAATGGATAATCGCGAAATTAAAAATCAATAGCCCATGGCGCTTTAACATCTCGCTCGTCGAAACGATTACAAATGATTCGTGAGTGTCAATTATAGTGTTAAGCTCCGCGTCGTTCAAGTGTTGAAATGCCAAACAGCAGTCTTATCACAAGGAAAAGAATCCTTTTAGAAAATATTAATGCTGCCATTGAAGGCGGCATTTCAGGATTGAAAAAGATTAAACAAAATGCACCTACACTGCGATACACTTAACATATTCCCGTCCGTGCTAACTATCTGGGAATTCAGCACTTTTGTTAAATTTATGCCACAGAATTTAATTCCTGTCCGAGAAATATGGACGGTATGTCGACGTGGAACACATTAAAAGTTGGGTGAAACCCTTCATATTCATTTCCATGAAATTTTTAGTTCCTCTTCGCACTTGCCATAATTTCTAATTATTACACTTGCAGTAAAGAAATTTCGAATATGTTAATTAGCAGAGAAACATTTTTTTGCCGCATTGAATAAGTTAAAGTTTATCAAAATTCAAAAGTATTTTAATGGTCTAAATCATAATTATTATATAGATTTAATGTTATAATCACGTTACATCTGGCATGAATGTAATTCCTACATTCCGCGCTGTAATATTCATATCAAACAAATATCCCGACTAATAATATTATTAGAAGATAATGAAGTCGATGAACTGTGAACGGGGATCGGAGTGACGAAACGGCAATATAAGGACGAGGGGAATTTTCACGAAGGGTCTCCCGCGATCTTCATTTTATACCTTCCTTCCTTCCTTCCTGGCGTCGATTGCGCCTTTCCGCCGTGAACGCCGACGCCCACCATTTATTTAATTAATTCCATGCAATGTCTTTCCCTTCGCCCTTCAGCGGGTCGAAAAAAGGCGACGTCTATGTCGTCGCAGATACGAGGGCGGAATTCGTTAACGGGGCAAGCTCGATATCCTGTGTATCCTTGCTCGTTAAACCTCGCACGAGTAGGAGGACTCATCGAGGATGCATAGCTTGGCAAACGAAGTATCGCTTGAATAGCATTCGGCTTTTATAATTGGAAACATTTTACTTCTAATTAAGCTCATTATTTAATTGAAGCATTTCACGAATGAGCTGAATTTAATTACGGATATGTATGAAAATATATATCCAAAATAATAAAATTATTTGCATCACATAATTTCTAGATTATGTTATTAATTTTAAAGTATGTATATATTGCTGTTAATTACAGTTGAATAAAATAATAAAATATGTAATAATAAATTGTTCAGTTAAATAAATTATTTTTAAGACAAATTGTTTTGCGACACATTCAAACTTCATTTGTGGATTATTTTAAAGAATTAAAACCAATCTTTTGTAATAAAATTTAAATAAATGCTACTTTTTACTACTTCGTAATTTTTAACTTTTAATGAGTTTCAAATTAAAATTTAATCTAAAAAAGCAAAGAATAAAATTATTATTTATTTATGCCATTGTGCTAAAAAAGTATCTAACATCACTTATAAATTAAAAACTGTCTAGACGTTCAGTGTCTTGTTGAATCAAAGTTGATTATAAATTGCACAAAGAATTTTTAAATGAAAATTTTTAAACATGTGCATAATTAAACGTAATTTCTCACGATTGAAGAATTAAGAATTAATTTAATCTAAAATTGATCTTGTTATATATTGAGCAGATAGATAATAAATAAGTCAGTTAATAAGTTCAGAAATACAGTAGAATTAGATAATAAAAAACAAGAAAATTTCTTGATAAATGATTAAAATGCTACACGAAAAACAAGTTGTCGTCCGAAAATAAAACTTATTCCACTTTTGTTGGGAAAAAATGATAATATGAATGAAATATTTGCATTTTTTTAAATGATATGCTGCAAAAGTCGCTTAATACAGTCTTTTACTATTATACAACCACAACTTTCTAATAAAATCATATCCTGTATTTTTTGCAAGTATGCCAAAACAATTTGCGACGACTTCTAAGAATAAAAAAAAATAAGCAAAGTGTTCAGTATGCTGTCAAAGATGCGCACCAGTGTGCATTATGCGATAACGATACGACATCGTGCCGAGCGAATTAACGCGACGCTTAAAGAGTTGAACTAATCTTGAAATGGCTGTGCGGCAATGTTACCGCGTTTCGCTACCGGTTCGATGGTTCGAGCTGGCGGTCTCCGGTAATTGTTGAATGCATGCTTGCCAGGAAACGGACGATTTCCCGACAGAGGGATGGTTTTTCGCAGAGGCGCGCCCGCTCGTAGCATGTTACATGTTCGATGCAACTCACATCCGGAAACGCAAATGCACATCGACCGTAGCCGTACAGAAGGGGTCGTGACGTTTTAACCACGCATAGCGTGCGGTAATGCGCACTTCAACAGTCGTGTAACCGGTAGGCAGATAAATACAGGCATGGTCGATCAAATTTGGCAATTTCATTAAAACACTTCCGTCCTTGTACGCGCTTAGTGCGCGCTGATATACTCGGAAAATAATGCCGTGAAATTCAATGCATGCGAGAGCAATGGAAGGGCAATAAGTGCAAACCAATTATTATGAAGAGTCCGCAAATTTCGCGATGCGTGAGTTTTGGCTTCAACGCCCGTTTGTCCGAAAATTTGATATTATTATACATGTGAATTTATCATTTTGTAAACCGATATTATGGACAAAATTTATTAGCCACTCAAGTTGTAATTCCTCTCAATTCTGTGCATGCAATAAATGTAATGTAATATCATACTACGTCAAATTTTACCACAAGTCAATATTTTCACATATTGTCTCACCTAATAAATATATATTATATATATATATATATATATATATATATATATATATATATAATATCAATCATCATCATTGTTATATTACATAATAGTAATATATCATACTGTTACATTAATATTATAATTATTAACAACTTACATATCTTATAAGTTTTAAACTGCTTGTTAACTGCTTTCTTTTTTATTATATATTGTAAAATTTATCATCATTCTTTTAAAGACACAGCATTCTTTAGATATTGACATTTATTTGCTATATAATCTTGAAAAATTAGAGTTAACACCTTACATAATTTCGTATCATAACACGGAAGTAATATGAATAGTTGATAAGATGCTTGCACTTATTTTCTACCAAATTTCCATAAATGACCCAAATACCGTCCTTTTGGTATGTTACACGTATGTACATGAGCATAATCGCCATACCAACGCTCCAAAGAGACGAGTGCCATGCCATTGCATATGGTATGCTTGCTATGTAATAATGCAGTCGATAATACGCGTAAAAATGTAATTTCAGGTTCGGATATCTCGATATTTCATCATGGTTCAGTGAAAATTTCTGTCTAACCCGCTAATCTCTGCAAATTTTATCTTAATACATTCATGATGAAATAAGATTTTTCCTCCAAAATCTCTGAGCAGTATATCTCTCTATCAGTATTTTTTAACAAAGGAATTTTAATTATAAATTTGATATTTTAGTATAAAGATGTTATTTCTAGTTATAGTGCAATTATATATTATAAATAAAAGCTTATTTGTGTAATTTTATATATTAGAAATAAACACTTCTTATAAAAATATATTAAATAAATATTTTAAATAAGAATTATTTTCAATTTGTGTGTTGTGTGATAGAAGATAACACAAAAAAATGTAACTGTATCATTGATAGTACATAATGCTGTTAGTATGATAATATTGTTGCAAGATTTTGATATAAAATTCTGTTTGTCGTTAATAAGCATCCTATTTTGTTTATTAATTTATTTGCATACTCAGTTACTTTACTTTCATCGTTAAGTTTATATGTCTCTGTGAAACGCAAATCAATACTGCATTTTCGATGCGTGCAAGTCATATACATATGCTCTTAACGAACTTTGCTGGAGTGTACTCTGCTTCCACGTAGGAATTCCAGACGTAACTTCCCCCAAGTCGAACGCCGATGAATGGAATGATGATTTGTGGAATGAGTACCCCGCGTGATACGCACTGTTGCATTCCACTTACATCAAGTGCATCTGCAGCTCCAAGGCATTACGCCGAGAATTACAATGCGCGCGGTTTATAAAGCGGTCTGGCTTCTCGAAATGCAAATCGATTCACGTTCTATATTAAACGATAAGATCTCGTCTATTACAATTATTTATGATAAGCCAGATTGTATAACTGATCAACAGTAAGTAAATAATTATAAATTTGTGAAATACGTACATATTGTAAAGTTCTCATTGTAAGAAATATGTTCTATTTATAAATAGAGTCATCTATGAAAAATTAAAAAATTTTTGTAATTGGGAAATAATGTCAATTGAATTTGATTAACCATGTTATTTGGAAAAATGTGCGTTGCATGTAAATTTACGCAATGAATTTACTTTATTAAACCAGTTACAGCTATCGCTAAGCGCATTGCATATTCACCTATTTATCAGATTACTCATATAAACGGATGCTGAGAATGCACGATGAGCACTAATCGGAGCAATCGGCTTGACGGATATGAAAGGATTGCGCCTATTAAAGCGATTCCACAGATCGCTGGATGGCGAAGCGCAGCGGGTGTGCCATGGTCAGAAAAATCTGTCGCTTTTACTACTGCCATCTGCCATTTACATTCAACGCGCGAGGCAACTTTCAAGATATTGAATTACCTTCGTTCGCATATCAAAAAATTAAAAAAAAAACTGACCCTTAACGAGAGCGTGCAGGCGAGCGGTGCGAACAACTTCAAAAGCTCCGTTTCTCTTTCCGGGGACGCACCGAATCTCCGTTAATTATGCACCACGAAGCATTCTCGGAAGCGCGCGCGGCTTCCTGGCTTTCGAGTGAAAATCGCGGTTCTGGAGTGCTAATTAATAGAACGAAATTAGGTCGAACGTATCGCAACGTAATGCAAAGGAGAATTTCTACGTGATGTTACACCAGCATTACCTCGGATGTCCTCAATGCGGTAACATTTGAAGATGAGCACTGATGCAATTACGAATTATGGTGAATTGAAAACTGTACATTTTAATTACTGCAACGTTAAATAAAAAATCAAAATGTAAAGGTTACTCCGTAGTTTGTCTTATGCTTCATCATTATAGCATAGCTTCTCATATTATATCGTCACATATCACATATGACATTTCATATAAGATTAACTGAAGCTTATTTTCAGCTTATTAATTAAAAGTATATTGCTAATAACATCAACATTATAAAATATATAATAATTCTACCGGTTTTTTGAAATAAAAAATATTTTACATCTCTTCACACACACACACATACACATGCGTCGTATCTTTGTCTTTGCAATGTGCGTACGGAGTGCATGCGTATGGATTCTGTGTCCCCGAGATATTAATATAATTTAAATATTGGGAAATGCGTATTGAATTACGCGGACATTTATTACAGAACTCTCGTTGTAGCAGTTTCGAATATTGTGACTAATTTGCTTCGTTAATAACATGTAAATTTCTATAGCGTATTAAGACCAGCGATAAATACAGTCGCATTTCATCTACGAAGTATCCTTTGGAGTAATCGAGAAACGGATATCCGGTTGTAAGATTGAAATCGTATACCATAGATGCGTTACGGAAATGGATCAATGTCCACGCGGATGGGTAGTAGAATCCCTTGTATGCAGCCTCCTCTTATTGGGCGAGATATCTGTGTCATCGCGATATCGACCGTTGACGCGTGAATTTTAAAGCGCAATGTGCGACTGCATCGGATAAAATCGACGATTCGCTACTGGGAAGGTTGGAAAACTCGGATGACAATTTCACACGTATGTAACACGTGACAGAAAAGAAGATGCGCTTTATTTTGGAAAAAGATATTACTTTTTCACTAAATTAAAACAAAATTAAACAGCTAAATTTTGAAAAATTATGTATATATTTGATGTACCATTGCTAATATTTAATTATTTTTTATATATTTTTTTTAAAAAAAGGACATGAGTCATAAAGTCATTTTTTTCAACAGAAATATTTTTATAATATATGTATTCATACATAATGTAAATATATAAACATCTATCAAATGCAATTAAATAATAGATAAAGATAAATGTGATTCAATAACAAAATGTATAATAAACGAAACAATTACGCGTGTAATGAAATAGCGCGTTTGAAAAGAAGAAATATGAAATAAAAATAAATTTTCAAAATCCATAAATTAAAAATATTAGAAAAATAAACTCTCTCTTTGTAAAACTCAATAAAGCAAATTCACACGGAGACATAAATGTAATATGCTTCTCTAAATATACGCAGATTTATGCGCACGAATCTTTCTCAAAGAGCTCTAACTGGTGTTTCGAAATATTTATCGCCGTTTCCCGGAGAATAATAAACATTTAATTTGACGCCGCGCGTATACACGGACGAATTATTTATTCGCATGAACGACGAAAAAAAGGCGGGGCGTGTTTGCTTCGTCGGCGATGGTCGCGACAGCGCCTTGATAGACCGTGCACCTTATTTTCGGCAGCATAAAAGGCAAGTGGGCGTGCAGCGGCACACTTGCACACAGGCACATTCAATGTTATAGCGAGATATATGCGAAAAATACACACATGCACGTGTGTACACGAATACGAACGACGAGTAATAAAAGTCGGCACACTTTTCATGCTGACTTTCTCTCTCTCTTTCTCTTTTCTTCCTCTTTTCCGCACGGTCGCTTCCTTATAATTCTCGCCTAGCAGAGATTCCTCTTGCTCTCTCTTTCTCTATTTCTCTTTCACTAGCTTCTTTTCGTTTGTGCACGTTCTTTGTGCATGAGCCACTCTCTTCGCTTCATACGTACACACATATCTCAGGTTGCTCTTCGTGATACATAATCCGTTCATTCATGCTATCGCGTTAAGCCCGCGTACGCGCATTATATGAGGGAAATATGTTTGCTAATAGTCATGCATAAATATTTACGTGTACACGCGTTACTTTAAAAATATTGCGAGTAAATGAAGCTAGGAATTCAACATATTCAGATTATTTAAAAAAAAAAAAATCTTTTTTTTTAATCCTGTGAGATATTCAGCGTAGCAACCAACCTTTTCTGAAATATTATTTGTTCCATGTTACTTGCATACATTGCTACATGATATTTTTATAAACAACGACAAATAACTGAATTCTTCAGTTTGTAGAAAACAAATTCAATTTTGTGCTTTTATCGTGCAACGTAACAAACGTTTATAAACTTTCTAAATTTAAGTGCCAAATTAAAAACTGTGATGTTAGAATATTCAAAAAACTGTAACTTGCAAACTTGATTGACTAAATTATATCGCTTCGACAATCAATTCTATTGTCAGTGAGAAATCAAGAAAATTCTTTTCTTCCAAAGAAGTCATAAACCAATTAGTGGACAACAATTGTGCTGTCCATTATGAATACTATCGTTATGAAATTCTAATTTGAAAAAGTCGACTTTAATTTTGCGAGCATGAAAATTATCAATACTGCCGTATACTTATATTTTAACGACGAGTGCTGTAGACATAAAACATCTTTTATTTATAGGATCGTACATCACGGTGGGATCGCTTGCCGTTTCCTCCAACAATAAAAATAATCCTTTGAAGGATTTATTCGCCTCTCCAAGCGCGTAAAAGTACGTCTGTGCCTCTCGCGAAAAAAGTGGCTGCATGGACTTATATAACAATTACGCGATGATATACGACTGTCTGTTCAAAAAATAGGAAAAGCACATCCGAAATTCTGTATGAAGCACGTGCATATGCGCCATACTCTTGCATTGAATATTGTATGAAAACTGCAAATATAAGTAACACGATTGGAACTTATTTGCTAGAAAGAGCGAGCGATAAACACGCAGCTTTGGCGGAATTTCCAAAATGTTCAACATGCGTTTTAAATTTTTCGTATCAGCCACTTTATATGTGCAGCATATTATATGCTGCAATGTGAGAGGCGAGAAAGAAGAAAAAGTGCGTATCCCACTTTATTGCATCGCGTAATGTCTCCGGGGCAATAAAGTCCATCCTATTATTTCCAAGTGAGAGAAGCGAAAACGGGCTTCTCGCATCGCGTTTTCCCGATCCTTTACACTTTGGAACGATTTGGAGTTGCGACATTTCTCTACGCTACTTTCGCTGGCTTAATAAATTTATGTGTCGCAACACGCGACGGTACAACTGAAACCGACTGTGAATGCAAGCGAGAAGCAGACAACGTTTGAATACGTAATTTACCAAAATCGAAAACTGTTAATGGAACGAGCATGTTTGCAGTGTCCCGAGAGATATTATTTAGAATTGTTCAAATAATAAATTATAATAATGCTGTTACATCGCAATAGTTCTTGTTTCGCGCCGAGTTTCAGTTTGTTCGTTTAACTTGACACATGCTGGTGCTCGCCGGTGACGTATATTAATTCATTTTATTTCCGTAAAATAAATATTCGCGCGCAAACCGTGAGTCTCTGTTCCTCACGGGCACGAATGCAGCTAACAAATTTGCATGATTTCAACGCGCAATGCTCGCAGTGTGTTTTTAATTAATTTCCGGTGTCCGTTGGAGAAAATGTCTCGATCGTGAAAATATTTTACGAAAAATCGACGCGAGAGATTCACGCCGCCTGCCCGCCCTTTGTCACTTAATTTTTATTCTGTGACTATTTTTATTTCACGATACGATACGTCCGCTGGACGGAAATAAATTCTCGTTGATATGCGCGCAATAACACGATTGACGTAAAACGAATTGGTCGACAAAGTACGTTCAGGGATCATGCCTGCTTTTTGTAGCGCCGTTATCGCGCGCGCGATGCAATAAAAGCGAAAACGCGCAAATTTAACGCATATGCGTGCGCTACGTTATCGATTAGTCGTTCGGTATACATACAACGCAGCAGCGAATACACACACTCCTGTGCTCGCAGGCAGCGAGGTAAGTAAGTGCCCAGATACACGTTTCCACACGGCCCCGCGATAGCGATTGGCCGGTTACAATAGGCAGGGTCCTCGAACGTCGTAGTAAATGCACATCGTCGCAACGTGTGCAGCAACGTACAGGAACGCCTTGGTACGCCGCTAATGGAAAGCTTTCCGTTGGCGTAGAATCGATAAATGGGCCTGCGGGGAGCGTTTGCAGAGGGCATACTGTGCTTGTGCCCGCGTTTGGTGACGCTTCTTACGTATGCATTGGATCTACCAAGCTCCCGAGAGCGTAACTATGATGTCGCCTTCATTCTCGCATAAAATTAACGTTAACTGCGAATCGATATATTCCACTCATCGGTTTAACAGTCAACTGCTAAACTCATGCTGCGGAAAAAAAGCAGATGAAAGTTTCTTCCTTCAAACTATTCCCTATAAAAAGTTTGTATTTTCCTACTAGAAACGTTAATTTTGCATTTGACATTTTCTCGGTTTAATATCGGGATAAAACTAATATAAGTATTCGTTGCTGGGAGGAAAATGTCTATTCTACAAATAGACGTTGTTTCACATTGAAAACTGTGAGAATGCAGTGAAAATTGTCGCTGCACCGCACCGAAAAGCACAAAATCTAAATAACGTCATCACAAAGACGAAATCTTTGAAAATGTAATAGCAGTTCAAATATTAAGAGTGTGTTTACGATGCGGTTACGAGGCGAAAAGAGCTTTGGGGAGTAAACATACTGGTTAGCGTGCGACGCACAAACTCATATTCGCAAGTTGCAGCCGAGTAGTTGTAGTTGTAGATGCTATGATAAATGCGATGACATATTCTTCATAAATATGTAACGCAAAGAGTAATTTGTAACGCAGCCTGGCGCCTGTTCAACCGAGCGAGAAAATTTATTTAAAGAAGAAGCTGTCAGACATTCGAATGAAGAGGATGCCGGGAAAAGTAACCAAGGTTGCATTCATCTGACGAAGCTCCTTACGTATGCATTGGATCGGCGCGAGAGCTCACGAGGTCGCCGCAGGCATAACCTTTGTCACCCTCGGGAGATTAAAGGTTGAGTTGTAGTTACGCGATTCTGAAAAATATCGACAGGCTGCGAGCTACTTTCCGGATTTCTAGAATGCGTAGTGGTATTCGCGCAAACTCTATTACGAGATGCGGCGAAACTTTGGACGCGACTTTTAACTTGGATTTTAAACGATTTTCACGACATTCGACATTAACTTGAAGATTTGCGCGCTTCAACTTTTGCACTCCATAAGCAGGATACGTTAAAGGCAAATACGTCGGCAATGTAAATAACTTGGCGCACGCGAATATTCCAGAGAGCGCAACATCGAGTATTCAGTCCGCTGATTAACGCGCAATAAAACGCGGAAAAACGACCGCTTGCTTAATCCCAAGCGCGTGACACAATGTAATGCACGACCCGTATCGTCACTCGAAATCTAAATGCAATGTACATATTATTAAGATAGGATCGACGCCGAACGCGAGCCGAAGAATAATCGACGGATCGTGCCGTCCCTCCTGCGGATGATCAGGTGTGCGAAATTAGTTAGTAGCAGGTCAAGCTAATGACATCCTGTGATGTCGGTAATCCGATTTGGGCGCCCGTGGAGCGGCGGAATAATCCAGCAGATATTTCAGCGTCGCTTGCAGCTATCGGAGCTACCTCTAAGGTTCGCGGCGACTGCCGGCGACGTTTAATAGTTTCCACGTACAGTGCATATCAACGCGCGCGCGCGCGCGGCAAGGATACGAGGTCGTGCAGATTGCGGACATGTGTATAGCGTAGCGTTTTTAATGCAACTCGAGATTATACTGCAGGATGCATTAACCCTGAAAGTGGTAAACGTCGCAATTAACGAGCACCTTGCGGTGGAGTCGATAGTACGATACTTCGCGCCACTTCCAGGATTAAATCACATCTGGCGGACGATCTCGCGGATTCGATAACGAAAAGTATGTCGGAGCTACCTTGGCTTTTAACGTCGCCTACTTTTCAGCAACTTTATAAGTCTAATTGTGTATTATTAACAGGCAAACTCCCTGAAGCGTGACCAAAGCAATATTTTTACATTTTTCTTTTCCTTCCTCTTTAATTGCGAAATAAAAATCAACATTTGCCATTTCGCAATAGTACGCTGAGAAAATGTTATATTTACTTGTTTGAGCAAGTAAAATAAGGCGTTCGCTATTTAATGAATTGCACACAAAAAGAGAAATCGATAAGACCGTAGGCATGAATATTGATTGCGCTCACCAGTACAACTTTGCCGTTACATAAAGCTGATTATTGACTTATCAAATATTTCTACAACAGTTGCAAGCAAAGAATTATATTGAAAATGTCGTCAATCCCAACGGCTATTATTATAAACTGTTATTATAAATTCTCTGCTAATATACGCATAAAAATAACATTAAATATTTGTCAAAAGTATGTTCCACGGAGGAAAGTAACGCGAAGCAAGTGGATTAAAATAAAATATTTAAAAATTCTGTAATTAATGTTTCATAATGCATTTCTTATCAGAGAAGAACGGTCTTTCACAGAATCGCGTTCCTTTGATGCGAATTATTCCGATCAAAGCTATTTGCTTCTAAAATACTTACTTTGTCTTCTATGTTACGTCTCACCAAGATGAATAACAGAATTAATATTGCTAGAGTGAATATATTAAAATGAACTGTTCATTGTTCTTGCAATATAGATACATAACTTATAAAATTAGAAAAAAAAATGTTTTCCTTTTTCATTTTATCAACTATATTGCAAATTTATACAAATAAACACAAAAGCAATCAAGCTTTAAAATTCTTTTTGCTCATATCTCTAATGTCAAAACCCTCATACTAATGTCTATTTGCCTTCCCTTAACACGACTGCTTCCAAGTTTAGAGTTTACTTTATAAACTGTTCTTATAGTGTTCTGTTTTACTTCAGGATCATAAAGTAAAATTAATCCAATTTCTCAGTTATTAACGTTCCTACAAATTTGTCAAAACTTGAAATCTCAGAAACTTGTTAGGTAAAAATACAATTTTGTGCAGGGGCCTTAACAATTTAAAATTTAACATTGAATGATTATATATGTATGTTAAGGATTCAAAAATTATTAATTCTACGTTTGAAAATTTTATGTAATTCTGAAATAATTATCATAACTATAATTGTAAAAGATGGTATATATCAAACTTTTATTGACTTGTAGAGTATTATTACAACAATCGAAATGCTTTTCGCGATGGAACCAATGTTAACTTTCCTTTCTATTCGTTCTGAAATAACTATGACTTTGCCGAGGGCGCAAGAGAAAGCAGAAGATTGTTTTCACGTCGAACGTGGTAAGTTGGCGAGAGATATAATGTGCGCGCAAGTTTTCCATCTTCTTTTGTCCGTTACTACGCTCGCAAACACGCTCTCCTATCCGCAAGTCGACACTTGCAATCTGTTGGAACACGTACACATATATATATATATATATATATATATATATATATATGACGGTAATGCCACTTAAACATGCGGAGTCACGCGCGATACAACCGCTGTTTCGCCGATATCGCGTTTGGCGATGCTTGCCTTTATTTCCTTCCGTTGTCATTTGTAAAGGGGGCCAGCAGTGAAATTTAGACGAAAGTGTGACTCACATGAGCAATTAAAAGAGTAACTAATACACTCATAATTCTATTCTTTATTCTCTCGTTATCCTATTTATTGTCTTGAAAATATTAAATTTGTCATAAAAGTAGACAAATAAAGAAAGGTATGTTTCATCAGAATTTGTCGTCTCATCGCATGTAAACCAATCGTTAAACGTTCCGACGTAACGAAAGTCTTCAGTTACAGTGATTCTTCGCAACATCCGTGGATACGTGTCCCGGAAAAGTGAAGAGCATCTTTACGACAAAAAGTTTATCAGGTCCTCGTCGAACTAAGATTAGTTGCATAAGTCCCGCGCAACTTCCTTTCGAGCGTCGCATAATCAAAAGTTTGATCATGTTAAAACGCGCTTAGTTCTGTAACGTGCCACGAATATCAGATTAAACACGCCTTTTAATTTCCTTTTACATTCCCGTGTAGAAATTGTGTCAGAGGAACGCCATTACGGCGAATGTTTCGGTTTATTACACATTTCTTGTTTGATGATTTTATTTACTGGTTTTGCAATATTTCAATTTGTATCTACTGATTAATCACATTAAAAAGCATGTCATCATTTATTTATTATTGTATCATAATTTGATTTATTACTTCTCGGAGCGGAGTTCACCGCCGATCATTCACACCGATATAATAAAATTTAATAAAAATTAATAATATGACACGCTTACACTAATATACCAATATACCAATTCCAATGTTAATTAATGTAAATGCATTTAACGTACGAAGTGATTATTATATTCGAGTTGAGTATATTTAGTAGCTCAATAAATGTAGGGTATATATTTAAATACACATTAGTATCACTTAATATTTTCCTCTTGTTGACATTATATCGTTACAATTGTGATGGAATACACAATCGTTATTTATTAAATTTCATGGAAAATATTCCATCGATAATATAAAGTTTGAATTTTATTCGTAATCAGTGCAAATATATTTCTTTGTATATATTAATAACATTGCATTTTCTTGAAAACACGTAAGCACGTATGTCTTTTTATTGAATTTATTGAATTATATGCTCACACTAAGGTGAAATAATTTTGCAAAATGCAGACAAATATCGCATTTTCCACGGAGATTAAAAATTGGTATCAACTTGTTAAAAACGTGACAGTTATGTGACACTTAAAAAGTCATGCGACATCTTGCTTAAAAATAGCAATTCTGATTTCTAATCAAAAAATCTAAATTTATCTTTTCTATGAGAAGAGAAATGTGCAAAATTATGTCTCTTTCTATTAATATTCTGACATCCGTAGTCGTGTACGATCATGAAATGTTGCTTTTTTGACACGAATATCTTGTCAAAATATATATAGTATATCTCTCCTAGAACACATATCATCGCTGTCTTATTTTAATCAAATGTCAGAAAATTCTTACTATTAAAACAGGATTTCCTCCAATAGATTCGTCAGTTTCTTCAAATAGAGAATATCTTTCCGAGAATTTTTGTGGTATTTATACCCGAAAGATTTTCACCTAGCGCATTTCTCCTTTTTATGCCTTCAGAGATTTACGCTTTGCTCTAATACGCTTGGGGTTTCGCTAAGCTCTACGCCAAAGCGCTCGCAAAGTCCGGGATATGAGACAGTTTTTTTTGCAAAAACGAGGTTGACGCCTCTTCGGTACAAGTTCGCCAGGTCGATCGTCTCTCTCGTTAGTCAAACGACCGGATCGATCTACTAGGCATTAATGAAGTTTCGAGGGCATCGCTGTGCCGCGTTTAAACGTTCGTACCGACCGACGACATCAAATTCCGAAGTCGATGGTTGGGGACGACAATGCCAAAGTCTCGATTCTGAAGTTAACTTACAAGCCATTCGGCCCCGCGCGAGATCGAAGTTACACGACCGGCAGAATTCAAAGTTGACAAACCGCGCTGCGCTCGACGATCCGTCGTTCCACTTCCATTTGATGTAAGCGGACGTACCGCAGGAACGTCAGGTGACATTCGCCGCAGCAGGAGAGCGCATTACCGTCGACGGTAACGATAGAGTGCGCAAGAAATATATCTCGGTCGACGTAACGCCTAGACGGTGCCGATGGAGACATCCGGTGCGCTCGCGTTTCACTAACAAGAAGATTTAATATCTCGCCCTGGCACTTGGCTCTTGGAGACAATTAGATGACTCGCGCGGCTCTAGTAAAAGCTTTAATCTTCTCGACGCGTAGCAGTACCAATATTTAACCGCGAGCGCAGGGCTTTCTGTTGGGACATTGTTAGCGCTAGTCGAAAAAAAAAAACGAAGATATTCCTATTTCAACGTGCTACTCTTTTATTTGTAAAATATATATTTTTTTTGTAAAAAATTTCCCAGAAAAGACATTGTTATTTGTAGCAACATATTAATATTTGAGAATTGAATATTGTTATAATTTTAATTATAAATTTGGTTTTACTAACATTACTTTAATATTTTTATCATGTATCGTGAAAAATCAACTCCAAATTCATCATTAAAATTAAAGTTAAAAGTTTTGTGATATCCTATATTATTTACTCTTTTAATGTTATTTATACAAATACTCTTATACGTATAATTACTTTTCCTTATCAGACTCCAATAAAGTTTCTTCTAATACAAATGTCCTAGTTTTCAAACGTTTCCTATTCGAACAGCTTTTCCATGCTGTCGTATTAAAGAAATATTTAAGACGCGACAGTAAATCAAAGTCCTTTGAATACTTACAGCGGGAAACCAAAGTTCGAACAGCTGTAAGAATCACGGCTTTTCTCGCAAAGCGGTAGGTAACTCCAGTCGAAGGTGTTTACTAAAAAGTTCTTCGCCTGCGTGCTCGCGTCTTATCGCGGAAAATTATTTTTGTGCTCCCGTACACTCCGTGCGCTCAAGAAAACTCCGAAGTCGACTTAAAAGTCGCTCAGGACTGCCCTGCTTGCTCGTGTGTCACGAACGTTAATCTATGATGTGCATGTCGTCGGATGCGATAACGTCGGATTAAAGAAGGCTGGGCGAATTAAGACCTGCGCAACTTTACGATTTAGGAAAGCCCGTGGAAATGTAATTTTCAAAAGTGCCAGCATTCTCCGATAATTTTGCAATTTTACGTAATCGCACGTTGCGTCAGTTTTACGCTTAGTTCAATCTTATCTACTGCATCAACGGAGGGAACTGCAATGCTCTCACAATTAGTTATCAGCCACGTTCGAGTTTCAGGTGCATAAATTATTTTTCATCTCGCGTTTGAGCCGCTTATATAACCGCGCCTTTTTGCAACAATGCTGCGCGTGGTTGAAATTCTATTTTGTAATCGCACAATCATAATTAATTCAGTAACTTGTGCGCGATGCTGTTACGTCTAAAAGTTTCAACTTTATATAGCAATTACTTTCAGCTACTTTTCTGTCGAGTAACGTAGTGCGACTTAAAGGTAAACATGATTCAGTCTTTTTCGAGCCATTTTACTGTACTTGTTACTCGAACTCGTAGAAAATTGAAATGTTCTCATTAAAAAGGAACGGATGTAATTACTTGACATTCGCTTTATAGAGCCAATACTCGGACTATCATAGCCATCAAACACAATATATTGCATAATGCAATGGGATAGAGTCCGATCGCTAATTAGAAGGCCGCTTAATGAGAGATGTGATATAGCGAATTGAAATGTGATATATACGAACAAGATATTATCAGCAGCATATTATGGTGAAATGTCGAGTATCGACTTGTCACAAGAAACAAACACCGTTAATTCGCGCAATATTGGTCTCTATTCACTTTTGCAATGTCATATTTAAAATTAGATTAATAATGCAACTTTTAATCTATTTTTAAGCGTTCGACATAAACGTGACATAATTTGCTGTTTGAATAAAAAATCTATACTTTCTTATTTAAAGTATTGGTTTCCTGTCCTCGCGCACGGTCTTTTAAAATGTATAGATATCGTTAAATTACGAATAAAGACATCAAAATAAGAACAAAAATGTGAACAAGAACAATGATCAATATTCAATAGAATTAGAGTTGCATAATTGCGATGAAAGTTGTATAAAACTTGTGCGACAATGTAATTGTACTTTGTAAATGTAACGTAAAGCTACGGACAAGAAGTTCTGACCGTTCATTCCTAAAAGTCCTGTCACATTTCAATTACTATTAAGTTAATTGTACGATTGTTCTTGTTCCTAAATTAGGTAATCGTTAATTACCGCGCGGTATGCTTTTCATTGACATAGAACGGTTGATTGAACACGATGGTGCAACTAATTGCATTACCATATTCCATATGGCTAAATGTAGCGAGCTGATCGGCATTACTGAGCATCCCGCGTTACGTTTGTATTTCGTAATGCCGTGATTGATAGGAATGTGCACTTGTCGTTTATATTCGACAACTCAGCTGTGACGTAATTTAGATGGAAACTGCGATATTTTCATAGTAATGCGCCAATGAAGTCATCAAAACAACCCTATCAATATTTTGTCATAAGCCACTATACCTGTGTTAGTTGCATAAACGCAGAAAATGCAAATAAATTTGCATTCGTGAAAGTTATAATCATAAAACCTTATAGTAAACCTTCATTATTTACCCGGCACAATATATTTGTGCGTTCACGCGCAGGCTTTTAGACATATAGAAATATTTATATTTCAAGTAATCTGACTGTAATATCACGCAGAGCACACCCGTTCAAATGTGTCCGGAAATATTATTTAGCCACAGGTAAGTAACACACACATTACATATTTTTCCCGTATTGCTAAATTTAATATTCAAGATTTATTGGCCTCTGCGGTGTTCTGAGAGATTGGTTTTACAAAACATGCGCAATCAACCGATCGAACAAACCATTATCCAAGAGCTGTTTAATAGGAAACCCAATACCTTTATCACCGCGAGGTAAATTGGTCGAACGACACAAACGGCTGAAATAATGCCACGGACATTTGACACGAGACGCAATTCGATAATGATCATTGAAATTCTAAAATCCACGGAGCAAATTGTACATGTCATTGTAAAAATTGAAATAATTAAAAAAAAAAGACAAATAAATTATGTCTAATAATTGTATAAAATTGATAAAATTGGTAAGTAAAATTTATTTAGTATTAATATAATTGATCTATTCAATATTTCAATGATTTGTCAGCCTTGGAACATAGCCGAATATATGTTTACGATTGAAAAGATCAAATGCAAGGAATTGCACTATAATCTATAATTCGATTGTCCCGCTGCCCGTTTGATACTTTAATAGCGGACTGATTTATGTCATACAAGAGTGAAATCATTAACTACAGCGCCATTTAATGGGAAACTCGATATTTTTGTTGGCGGAAAATGGTCGGCGGGCAGGATATTATATGCGACTCTTCAATACCCTCTTCTAAAGTTGTACATACTGCGGTGCGACCACAGTTAAACGTCCAATAAGCAAATTGCGGCTCGTATAATGAAGCGAGCATAGCAGTTATTAACGAATGTCCATATTCGTCGATGTTCGCTTCTCGTCGTAATTATCTGCCATGATAATTTCCTTTTCTGGCTATCGCTCAGCGCGCGTTTTGAGCGATCATATGATTTTAAGTACGACGAGATTATAATCCAATCGTGCTTTTAATTATTCATTCATTCTTCAGAATTATGATACCGCGCATTGGAAATTCTTGATGACACAATTGCGCTTGGTATTATTTCTATATTAAGCCGGCGATTGGCATTTCTGTAACATTTACATTCTCAATGTTATGAGAAATGAGGAGAAGATTGTAGTGGAAACATGCTAAGATTTATGCCAATAAAATTGTAATTGAGAAAAGTTATATAAACACTGTTCATAAATATGTATAAATATTGTTTTAGAATGCCCGTTTGTTAAAATAGGAAAATAAATGATAATTCTACTCTTATATGCATTTCTACACACATTTATTTGCGTCGCTACATCCGTTTCTTGCGTTAGCGACACTGATTATAGTAATGAAAACTCCGCATCTCAAATAGAACTACCTTATGTATATCACGATAGCTATTAACGAACGTGTTAGAGTTATTTGCTGGCTGTAAACTTTTCCCATTCATCGCAAATGTTGCAAGGCGTCTCTGAAAATGAATATGGTCGAGACATGCAACGCATAGCAAGTTGGTTAGGCATGTTTATAAAATTACGTGGTCATGTTAATCTTAAAATGTATGAATAATACGTTTAAGGCAAAAATACGAGATACTGCTATATTTAATATATTATTCTATTTTAATAGCCATAATTATTAAAAAAGAATAAAACCACTAATAATCATCAAAAAATATTTTACATTTTTTTGAAAAAATGACCATCTATAAATCCTACACCACTATTTAAATAAAAATCGAATTTTTATGCACAGTTTGGATTAATTTTAAAACACGGTATTCTTTGCATTTTGTTTTTTTTTACATTAAAATGCAGAAGCAAAATGGCAACCGATCAGTAAACGCAAATGGAAATTGCAATAACGTATATCGGGCACAGTAACAAATGATAGCATGACGAAATATCAAATATCTCTCGTATGCCGTTAATAAAACGTGTATGCATTTTACGATTAAGCGCTACTAATCGTAATCATGCCACGCCATAATACACCCAATCGCTGCCGCACAAGTTACATCTGGTGCACAATGATTCGATATTTCGCTGAAAACTAACTCTCCATCTGTCTGCTAACATGTTCAAGTAGTTATTAACGTAGCTGCGTATGCAATGACAGGATAATTTGTCCCTTTCATCAAAAACGACACGGCGGCGGTATTATGGACGACCGAACATAGAACAATCCTGCCTGAGTGTATTTTCAAAACGTTCCGTTACACGAATGCGATAATTCAATATATCTCGCACGATTCGATATCTGAAAATTATCCTGATGCTGAGGCTCACATGATAATAGCTGGACATCGTTCATTAATCATCACTTGCCAATCGCGCTTTAATTCTTCATAATCCGCACGCATTTACAAGCTAATCTAGCTTCTATTACTACTCTCTCTCTTCTATTACTTCTTAATAAATCAAACTAACATCTATAACAATTAATCTCATAGTAGTGACGGATAAGGCACTTTAAACAATACGAATTTAATGATGTAATTCTCTCTCTCTCTCTCTCTCTCTCTCTCTCTCTCTCTCTCTCTCTCTCTCTCTCTCTTCTATAATAAATTTTCCCCATTTTTTTCTTATATATTTTTGTAATATAAAATCTCATTTATAAAAATAGAAATAAAAATAAAAATAAATGCTGGGTTATATAATACCATATTTGAACGGGAAACATTATTCGATTTCTAGTAAATCAAGATACTGTTACATTGTTTCGAAATGCGCCGAAATGCGTTTCGAGATGAGCCACGATGATTATTGTAGTTCTTATTAAATAAACTTATTAAATATTTATTTAATTGCCGAATTAGATCGTTAAACGATTCTTAATGATTTTGAGAGTGAGAGATCAAAATCATTTTATTGTTAAATATATTATAGTATGAATCCTATTTTCGGCGATTGTATTTTCGACTGCACTAATCGAAATTAGACTGCGACGATTGTAATATATTTATAATATATAAAATTGACCAAACTTGTGGATGTGTGATACTGTGTGCATTCTATGTTACTCATTCAAATTTTGAAACACATATTCAATAGCAAAAGCTGTAAATTTTAACTAGTTCACTCTGCGTGACATAAGTGACATAAATGGTAATTTAATTCAGACATATTTTGAATATGCTCGGCTACGTGGGCATGTGATAATTCGATATCTCGATGAAAACTATGTACACATCGAGACCGCATTAATATGACATGTGTGTCAGTTATTAATAATTATTCAAATAGCTCGCCCTAATTCCCAGCGGATGTATTGTATATTGATTCGCGTCATTAATTTTTCGATTAATTATGATTTCTGTAGATATTGACCGATTGGTCGTCTAATGACGACGATCATCATCTGCAAGGGCGTTTAACTCGTAATTAGCGCGCTGAAGCACACGTGACGCCATGCGGTAATATACCCACGCTTTGCTAAATAAGCGTCATTTCTAAAGATAGACAGCGTAGGCACATCTGCATTACTCGGTTACGTATTTAAAACAAATTTCCACTTTTACATCACATTACACTACGTATGTAGTTTTTGCGAGTCTTGAAAATATTATAAATTTTAATCTTTATATAAGTGCAATTTAGTTTTGTAGGAAATCAGTCTCTTTGAAAATTTTGCATTTAGTTTATGTTTTGTTCTCTTTCTCGACTTGTGTAGAATACGTTTTACAAATAATCTTCTTAATTGAAAAAACGCTTTTAAGAAAATTATTCTATACCTTGAAGATATTTTCGTGCAATCGACAACAGTGTTATTTCTGACACTTTTTTCCTGGCATTAAGAGAAAAGGTACTTTACAAACTTCGTCTTTAAGACTTTCAACTTTAAATTTCTTCTATTAGATTTTTTACACTATACATTAATCATTGTAGAAGCTGCGAGTAGTAAATTATAATTATCACACACACACACAATTACAATATTTATTTATTTTTACTAAATAGACAAATAATTAGAAATGTGTTAATGTATTTAAAATGTAAACTTTTTTAAATAGTCAATAATGTAAAAGAGAATTTTACGTGAAAAAATATAAGTCTACATTCCATTCTTGTGCAAAGCATTTGTTTTTATATTATAACAATCAAATATAAAAAAGTTATAAAGTTTTTGGTTTACGGGCTTATGTTGTCACAACGTTAATGAGAAGCCCAGAGCTTCAAGTTTGGTAATTTGACATTACGATATTTGTCTTTTTACCAGTCGTTCTCAATAATCTTTATGCTACATTACACAAATTTATGCTTCCTTCGATTGGTTTTGCTCTGCCTTAATTTTTTGTAAGATTTATTAAACGTTGATGATGCACAAATTTTTAAATATCCCGGGAAGAAATCAAGAATTAGAAAACGCTGTTCTGGGCTTCTTTCACAAAAACACATTTTATCTTTTAATTTGCGTACAGTGTACTACAGCGAGGTTTATCGAGCTTCTTTGTGATCCTCCCAGTAGCTATCTTGTCGGTTGATAAAAAATACCGCGCCCTCCTTTTCTGAGGTGAGCTTAGCTTAGCTGCAGATCGTTCGACTGATGACTCAGGACATTAAAGAGTCCTTCAGATAAGTTATCACGACGGTTTTCCTCTATCTCGTCCCAGTTTTAAGAATCGGGATTGGATCGGATTATATTGATTGTATTCGCTCCGCGCATAATCTTCTCAGTTCGGCAATGAGTGCGATATTACGCGCCGGAAGATGATAACAGAATTAGCGCTTTGAAATGATTATCCTGTTAATGTAATTAATGTTAATGTTCGCGAAACAACCCCGAGAATATCTCAATCTGAATATTTTGCTAGGAAAATATATTTTATAATTATTTTATAGCTGTACAGATAATGCTGTGTCATTAATTCATATGTGCAACCTAATCCGATTGCCGCTTAATTGCCATTGCGGATTTACTTTCATTGATATTCATAGCAAATACATCACTCAGTCCATCTTCAGAACAGTGCTGGTAAAGAATTGAATCGACCGATATCGAACTGCAGAATTATTCAGCCAAGAATATTTTTCGCAGACCCGAAGAATGACATCTCAATTGATTCGTAATAATGTAACATTATCATAATTTGCATTGATTTATTAGATTTATTAGATTGCAGGGATTATTATTTGTAAGCTCACCTTTGAGCATTTGAGACTGCCAGATTAATGGATCATGTTTATTTTTTTTCCACAATAAACACACATCCTCCCTTTGCTTCGCGTTTATCTGCGAATTTTCCCTCCGTAATGCGCGTTTTAAGTTCCCTCTCCGAGAGACGGAAGATTGAACGACTCCTCCTCGGTATCGATCCACCACCTTGGCTTCGGACCGCATTGTCATATACCGGGTGTGCATACGGGGAGCGGCCGTATCTGAGAGCTTACGTCGCTCCCGTCGGCTGTAGATATCGCGATATGGGAAAATTGAAATTTTACGACGACACCACGATTGTATGTGCCCACTACGTGGAACGTATGTTCCACGGGCGGGAGATACTCTTATCCTTCCGTACGAATTCGTTTTCTGACATTGGTTTGAACTTTCGGGCACGTTTTCCTTACTTGCACCGCACGTGCGAGCGAAATGGCGATCACATTCTCCTACGTACACGGCATCCTCATGAGCGGCACTTCTCACCCGATTTTTGATGCGGATGAGTCGACGATTCGCAAGGAGTAAGCAGCTAGTTCGATTCCGCGAGTAACCTTTCCTTTCGATCGTGCAAAACTTCATCTAAATGCTGGCACAGTAGTTTCGACGATTAAAGAATGCGCCGGAAATTTGCGGTAGTATCTGACGGACACGAGTAAAACTCGTATTTTTCCATACACTCAAAGTTTAATTTTTTAATTATAATAATATAACTATTGTTTTCAAGATTTCTAAGAGTTCTCAAATAATTCTTTTTCTCGATTTATCCTTGATGGACTTTTATTCCTAACAATTTCAATCTTTTATTTTTACATTATAAGAGTAAACTTGAGAAAGAGAGAGCATTTCTTTAATTCAACAATTAAGAATAAGCGTTGATTTAAAAGCTTTTACATTTTAACAAGAGCAAAAGATCCGATCACCTTGTACATAAATGTGGCTCGTAGAGCTGATTGTGAGATACGATCTCGTGCTTGAACGTCTCGCAAAGATTTGTTTCTAGTTAATGAACAGAGGGGTTGTGCTGTCAGCGGCCGATAATGTAAAAATAGTGGACACGTATTATCATTAGACCGTACGTCATCGATTACGCCTTTTTTTCATTCAATTTTCACGCAGGCGCGCGTCAGCCTTTTAAGAATAACCAACAAGATCAACCAATGTATTTTATGACGATACATTTTCACATTGAATTTCTACATAATGTTGAAGGGTCATCCAACAAATTGTTATATCAAATAATTAAATGACCATGCAAGATGAGTTTGTTTCGTTGTATATAATTATAACGCTAAAATTTAATTACAATATATGTCGCAGTTCATAGTGCAATAATTGCCACAAATTTCGATACTTCTACAAAGCGATATGCCATAGTTCGGAAAATCAAATCACGCAGTAAATGTTGCGCGAAAACTGGCGCAAACAAATACATATGTCACAATAAAATAATTGTTGACACACAATGGCTAAACTACTGCACAGAACTAGTACTCAGAAATTTCAGATGGTCAAGAAGTTCGAACAGCTCAGATCTTGAGATCAAACTTGAAATAGTTCAGACCTTTCGAGCGAAAAGTATGTTGAAATAGTTTTAAACGAACTTCAGATCGTAACATTCAAAATTTTACAAACTAATTTTATTAAATATGCAGTATAAAAGTGTCAATACTATTCGAACCCTTTATCCGAGCTCAAAACTCTACGTAATTTTCTTACATTAATAAAGTATTAAGATTAAAAAACTATTCGACGCGATTACATAAAAATTGAAATTAAAATATCAAGGTAATATGTTTTGCTAGCGAGATCAGAATGTTTAGCGTGTCTAGCTTCCTTATAAACCATTATTCTTTTCTAGCACACAAAAATAGAGGAAGCTAGGAAATATGTATATTAAGCAAATAGTCGACAAAGCAGGACTAATTAACGCGACGCCGACAGTAGCGTGTATGATGTCTTATACACAGAGCAGTTTCTCAGCGTATGAGCAAAATAACTACTTAACGATCTAGCAGCCTGCCTATGAGGCCAAGCACGATGGAAAAGTTAGGTACCTCAGTGAAAACGAGGCGCTTCTGTCGTAAAGCCGCCTTAACAAATGCCACGTACAAAACTTTTCCTCCCTCGTTGCGAGCTCCGTGTACACGGCCATTTTCCGAGAGGAAACTTCATGTTATCTTGACTTCACCGCTGACCCCGATACACACTGCCTGCCTGCCCGGAATCGACGCTCTCGTAAAGAATACAATTAAACTTGTAAAATTTGCTTTGGAACTATTTAACGAGTGCTCGTAACGTTAAACATCGAAACCGACAATGGATTTCTGACCATTTGTGACTCGAAACTCCTGATTTTATCGAGAAACTAGTTCCTGATTGATGACAATAGAGAGAATTACACCGATCGCGCACAAGTCGAAAATTTAATTTATTTTCTTTATTTCCTTTATTTCGTCACAAACTCTAGTAATTCCTTTCAACAATTAATTTTTTCAAAGTATTCTTTTGCACATTAAATTAATTTGTTTGTTTTGTCAAAATAAAAATATATAAAGCTTTTCTACATTTCTGTATAAAAAAAACATAAATTTTTTTGTTAAGCATTATTTCAACAATTTAATACCATTTGTTGGATATAGTAATAATGCAGTATTAAAAGCAAAATATTGCATAGTATGGAGTGTTATTCTATAAAATATTTAAAAAAAAAACTACAGATTAATAAAGTTAACATTTTTGGAAAATTGTTACAATACAAAACCAAAAAATATAGCCAATGTGAGTACAAAATTAATCAACTTTATATTTTGTATTAAACATAAGCGGAAATCTTTATTTATTTACTTTAGAAAAAGATTCATAAATTAAAGTGCACTTTGATAAATAATTGCAATAAAAATCGCGTTTACTGTGCAATGTGCACAGCATTGCAAACATTTGCGAACATACTAGCTAAATAAATGAGCGCTGTCAATAAGCAAAAGAATACCGAGCTATACATCAAACGCGCCTAATACCGCATCTATCGTATAAGAAGCATAAACAAAGATGATTATGAGATGATGTGAACTCCAGACACTGACGACGAACGCACTGCCAGAGCACATCGCGGTGATTGATATTGCAAACATTTGCCAGCATTCTTCAACAGTTACGCCGTAGCGGCTTGCTCGGTTAGAATGTGTCGGATTAATCTTGCCTCGTAAGATTAATGGATATTTAACATTTAGCCCGAGTTTCCCGTGAATTTCCACGGCGCCGGTGATATATTCGACTTTACGCTGGAGCTGCGTGTGGGAGAGCCCTCTCATCCAACATCAAACTTTTTTAACGAGGCGCGATGCAGTGGCCAACCATGGATGACGGCGAGTTTAGCGGAAGTTGTCCTTAAGCAGGCCGTGGCACGAACAAAATTTGCAAGCACGACAGCGGATGAAAACTGCGGCATCAATTACCCGTTGTTGAAAATGTCCGCGACGCGCGAAACGAAATTTCGCGGACAGCGACGGGCAGCGCCGGGACGCCCTGCGGTATCAATTACGCACCGTTAAAAGTGTCACGCTGTGACGAGTGACCGGCTAATTGAAAAGTTTGTCCCTTAAAACGCTAAAGCGCGGCCCCGGCCGGTGAAATATCGTTGCCGGACTCGTTCGAATCACGTTCACGTCTGCGATTCGTCAAAATGTTAACACGCCTATGCGTGTTTCATTGCCGATAAAAATGTGATTAAAAGCCAGCTGCCAGTCCGGTCGTGTCGATCGACTTTATTCAGATTACGATCGGGATATTGCGAGGCGAAACATATTAAAAGGACGCAATGACACGTCCCCGATTAATACCACTATGAATTACCAGTTAAACCGCGAACAATGAGCAACTGCTATGTTACACGAATAAAAAGGATTATTCACTATTTTCCGAGTGACACGACAATGCAGTAAAGCGCGAATGAAAATAACTCGGCATTTCAATTCTATGCTTCATTGGGCATAATTATGTAGGATAAATGCATCAGCCGTTATCGAATATTGTTCAAGAAATCATTCTTTTTCAACAAAACATCATATAAAAACATTATATCTTGTCGCAATCTTGTTTTTAAAATATCAAATATGGTTGAAATTTCCTGTTAAATTTAAATGCATAGAATTAATAGTGCATTTGCACGATCCGTTCTTTTATGTAAATTTCTACACGTCGCGATTGCGATTGCGAGTGAACAGCGAGAGCCCAGCGGGCGACCAATCTAGTCATTCATAAAAACGAATAACTTTAGTGCTCATTGTGGCGAACGCTAAAAACGGATGAAGAAACGCAAGAGCATAGAACGCGCGGTCGATAAATTTTAACGGAGGATGTAAAACACGTCGCAGTGCAAAATATAATGACCGCCAAGTATAAAACGCCAAGTGTGGAACGCATCAGACCGCCATAAAATGCGACGAACTCGCGATCAGATTGTTAATGACAAAAAGTTCAGCAACGCGCACCAGCAAAATTCGCTATCCACCGCCACGCCGCACATATTCCGTGTCCAAGCTGCGTTTATTGCTAACCCTGAGGTTTATCGATGCAATTCCGCGCGGCTATCGCTACGCGCGGTATTTCGCTCGAGATAGGCAAACGGGCAGATTACGACGTTGAATGGCGAGACAAGCATTACGTACTTTCACGACCGGTTCGATTGCCGAATAGAAGAATCGTACAAACTGTGCTATTTTTTGACGTATTACATTTTATTCCCAATCATAATCAAATTTTTTTCCGCAAGATCAAGAATAATATAATCATTACAATGTATAGAACGCGCTTTAATCGTAATTAAATCAAATAAACGTATTTTTATATGAATTTTATACGCACTCTAAATTAATTATTAAACAAGAATAATCCTCCGCACTTTTGTTAATTAAAAAGAAGATTATTTGCTTCCATATATTTTAATAAACTACTTTATAAAACTTATTTTTATTTGATATTAAAATAAATAAAGTGGAAAAAACGGAGATATATAAATCTTTGTTAATAAGAAACTCTAAGGTCGTTGAAACGCGAATGAAAAGAATGCTGGCTGAAAGGACCTATTCCAGTACGATCGGAATTGGAACTTCATCCTTCGGGGATGATAAATAAGTTACCTCTTGGGAATCTTTCGGTACATATAAACCTCATATTTATCGCCAATCCTGAGTTTATCGCTCGACGCGATTTCGTGCCGAGCTTCCAATGACGCGCGTATCGCCCTCTGCGGTTTCAGCTGAGACGGGGAGGTGCGGGACAGATAGATTAGGAGGTTAAATTAGTTCAATCAGGAGACCCGCCGGCGCAACGATGTGTAATTATGCGCCGGTGCAATCACGCGTTCGCGGATTCTATGCACATGCTCCCGGATCATTGATGCTGGAGCGCAATTGTATCAACCGCAACTAAGCGAGGCAAAATATGCGTAATTCATTTTTAATGTAAGAGACATCAAAACTGAACAAATGTTAAATAATTTGTGTCAATTTGCCGTTCACGTCGATATAAAATTTAATGGCGTCTAAAAATAGAGATTAATCAATATTCGATATAAATAAAGTATAATTTCTTGTTATACTCGTATCGAGTTATATCAAGAGAAGTTACAACTATAAATAATTTGTTTTCTAAAACATTGATTTGTCTTTTATAATCGGAAAAACTATGTAAAAACTACACATACAATACGATACACATATAAGGTGTTTTCGCCTTAGATAGTATTATTTAGAAATCATAAATCAAATGTCCTGGAAAAATTAGCCGATAAACTACTACCACTACTATTACTGCTCGCTATTAACCCAGTTCGCCGAGTTCATCGACACGCTCTCCGATAGATTATCGGCGTCGTGTGTACTTCTTCTCACGGTGCTCCGCCATCGATAGACAGACGGCGACGGAGACGCAGCCGTATTAAGGAATCGATATATAAGGAATTTCAGCATGTCTAAAGCGACAAGTTCCGACCAACATTGATCACGTATAATACCTAAAGACTTTCTGCTCGAAAAATTCGGTAAATATTAAAGCACTGCCTACTACAAAACCGCATGTTTAAAAAAAAAAAGATGTAACCTAATCTGCATAGATCGAGAAGTTGGAATAATAGAAGTCTTCCACTCGAATAATATTTTATCCTTATTGCAATTATCCTGCGTCTACTATTTATACAGCTCTATTTTGAAATCACGAATTTAATACATTTCATTTTGAATTCCACTTCATTATTGCTTTAATTATCATGCCGTTACTAAAAATATTTAATCCCATCTATTAAAGTGTGTGTGTGTGTGTGTGTGTGTGTGTGTGTGTGTGTGTGTGTGTGTGTGTGTGCGAGTGAGAGAGAGAGAGAAAGAGAGAGGAATTGTAAGTAAATAACTAAGCATTCTCATTCGTCTTCGGCTATTGTTAGTCTGCGGGGCCACTGCTATTTTTATATGTGCATTTCACTCGACGTATCCAATTTCGTTTGCGATTTATTTAATGCTATCCTTTTTAGAAAGCAACGTACGATACTATTATATCTTTACATCATTACTCTCAATACCATAAATACGAAAGCTTAATAAAACTAAATTAGTTCTATTCTGAGAAAATAATGAGAGGATTACCGCTGTTTATTGAGAACGATTCTTGATATACATCATCTATCATCAATCTTCCGCTTGTGGAACTATTGTTAGTCGAATTGTCACGATCTCTCCAATAATATTCAATGGAACGGTATCCGATATTGTTCATTGTTATATCTTTCAAATGTCACTAAAACCAATTATTTCGATACCAAGAATCACCCTTGTCGCTGCACATCGAGCCGTTTTTGACGTATACATACTTGGTTCGTACAACTATTGTTCGTCGAACTGATCGTACTCTGTCGATTCAACTCCGATTACATGTTTAACAATGCCTGTGGTTTCTTCAACAGTATCTTGATGTAAAGTGCACGGAGGCGCGTACGTTGCCGGTGCATCGAATGAAAAGGGACTCAGGATTTCAGGATTTCAGAATACCGAGGACAATAAGGGACCGACGTTATGAGATCCGACAAACATTTATCCTACATACGATGTGGTCCGTAGGTGCTTCATTGCCCGAAACTGGTTGCCGCCCTATAATGCACGTCTACCTCCTGCCTAGCGCTCGCTGCTACGCTAACAGCTCCGGCGAGCGCAAATGTTTGCCGAGTGTGTTGCGCTTTATGAACACGGATTTCGTCGGTAACCCGTTGCCGCTGTAACGCATTCGCCCCGAATTCGAGCGTCGAGCATCGAGTGTGGCAGTGCGACGTGGCACGATGCGATCGCTATTGCCGAGACATTACCGTTCTAAATGGGAATACATACGAATTTAATTCGCGATGAGCAATCCGAAATTGCGGTAATCAAAATTTCGTTGCTCCGTATCT
This sequence comes from Linepithema humile, assembly GCF_040581485.1. Taxonomy (NCBI): domain Eukaryota; kingdom Metazoa; phylum Arthropoda; class Insecta; order Hymenoptera; family Formicidae; genus Linepithema; species Linepithema humile. The sequence continues at coordinate 20,180,726 of NC_090132.1, read as the reverse complement.
GTGCCGCTGCAGTGCGCGAGTGCGCGCGCGCGCGCGCACGTAGACACGCCCGATATAATCGGTAGAAACTGAGATCCAGCAATGTATGTCGATTCACCGCCCGCCTGTAATTGCATTGATACAGCGATGCGTGGATTATAACTTATCGATCGCGCGGTATGCGTAATACGCCGTAGCAAAATAATGAACGTTGTTTACAACTAATGGCTAAACACAACACTACCCATTCGGAGGTCCTGATCTGCTGTATGTATTGACGTAACTATTTCGAGTATTGATCTTTCGCGCAACTGACCTCAATCTCTTCGTTAAAATGCTTCCATTCGTACTGAAATGATATGTTTTATTTGAAATATTTACATAAGTATCACTTTGATATAAATGAGGATGAGCGCATGCACTGTTTATCTTGTTCTCTTCCGTCTGTTTGTAATACTTTGCTTTTGAAAATGTGGCTAAAATAAGAAGAGTGGAAGCACCGAAAATGAAGAAGAGTGCATCCCTCAGACAGGTCTATTGATCAAAGGACTGTAATGAACAGAATGATTTCAGATACTTCCAGAAGCTTTAGCACACAGTATAATAAACAGTAATGATATCGTTTATGCTCCTTATATTAATTAACGTGAAAGTTAATTAAGTCGAGGTAACAGTATATAATAGAAGAAAACGTAATTTTTCCGATAAAAATAATTAACTGAAAAATATCTATTACCGTTTGCGAGAATATTCATTACATGGCTTCCACGTGCGGCACTCAAACGTGACGTAAAGTAACGATCTTATCTACGTTTGTTTTAATTCATCTACTAACGAACGTCAATCTTGGAACCTGATCTGCCGTATGTCGTCGTCGCTAGTTTCATCGAAACGACACGTCTGTTCGAGCATTTGCGTCATTCGTCGCTTTGTTGGTGCCATTTGTTTCAGACGGTGAATAATTCCGATTTTGCACCGGCAGTGAGCAGTAAATGCACCTGCTTCCGATATGCATCTCGTCGCTGCAGTTCGCGCTGACCGCATGTCGGCAAGACATTGTCCGGAATTGCGCTCGCGGATCTAATATGTATAACAGGATGCTCCGAAGCATAATGCACAAACGTAAACAAGATCAGTCAGTCGGAATAAGGATATCGCGTTAATATACCAGCTATTGTTCAAAAATACTTGATAAATTGTAGTGATAAAACTGTATAAATGCTTGAAGATTAAGAGATAGAGCGAACTTTTTTATAGATATACATGCTTTAGCATAATAACAAAGAATAATTTTCAAATATGGATATAATAAATATATGACGGTACAACGATATAAAGGATTTTTAGAATGATTTGTCCTTTGAATTCCCTGTGTCTTTTCGAATACGTTAGATTACGGAATATTCCTTACTCTGACTGCGCCTAACGTATACCGTTGACGTCCACGGATTAGTCTTGGGATCACATGTACATGCGGCGGCGGTACATGCTCGTAACGGATTTGCCGTGCGGAGAAGCAGCCCACCTTCCTCTTCCGCTGGAGAAGAGATGGATATGGGAATGGGCGTAGAAGGACGCGCTAGAAGGAGGAGAAAAGGAATGGGAATCTCGGGGTAATGGCGGCATAGAAATCAGTGGCAGAAATGGCCCGGCTTATTTCTCCGGAGGATATACGCCGCCAATATACGTTATCAGTGTGAGAGGCTGGAGATACGAAGGGTATTTGAGCGAGAGCGACGGGGACGAGGAAGGCGTTGCCGGCTGCCGAAAACAAATTGGGAGGCTTTAAAAATTTCACAGCGTCGGCCTCGTCCGATCCTCCATCGCTGCTGCTTTTTTCCCATTTCTCTCGAGCGCGCCGTCTTTACCGTTCTATCTCTGTCTCGCTGGCACTTCCCCCTCGCTCTGCCACCCGCGGCGCATTTGTTGCTATCTCGTTTATTTCACAATAATACCGCCCCGGCAATTAGTTGCGTATCCGGCGCCTGTCTCGAGACGTGTCTCGTGGTCATATTTTATTTCGATAGTAAGTTCGCCGAGACTTTGCCCATTTCTTCCGCTCCCGTTGCGTTCCCGTTCTTTATCTCGCACGATCTAATGGCATCACCTACGTCTACCCCGTTCCCTTTATTATCACACCTGATTGATATTAATACTTCGAGTAATTAATCGTTCAAGTTTGCCTCGTCTCAATCCGCTGACGTTGTTTTCTTCCCAAGACAATAGCCGGATATGATAAATAGTTCGGAGAACTAATTAAATTGTCACAAATTCAATTTGGCAGATAAATCTAATTTATTAGCCACTTTTCTGTACTAAAATCGTATTCTCCCACATACTAGTTGTTATTAATCAAATAATTTATAATTGCTGTCAAAATTTATCTCTCCATATTATACAAAAAAAGATAATATTAATAAAAAATGAAGTTAATATAGTTAACGTTTTTAATACGTAATGTTATATCACATCTTTTATAATCGCGTTTTTTATACTAGACAATTCTTTTTCTTTGTAAAATTAAAAGAATTCGATTAATCTCTTTTCCGTTTTTTTTATTTCTTTTTTCAGACAACTTATTTAAATTCCCACATCAATAATCCCATGTCAAATGTATTACTTCGTTCTAGAATCGATCGTAAATCAATTCTTGAAAATAATAAATAGTTCGAATTTCTCGGAAGCTTTCGCAAAAATCCAACGTTATTTTTTCTCGGTTGTCTTCGGTGCAGAGCAGTTCAAGCGTCGACACTCGTTGCAAACTACCTCGTCGCTGCAGATGAATCAGCAGCTCAGCATACAGATTGAAGAGAAGCCGAGGTTTCCTTCTAGCTTTTCACCGATGTTATATCCACACAATTTTCAGTTGTGTTTTTCGTGTTTGTTTATTTAATAAAAAATAAGTAAAAAAAAAAACAAAACAATATCGTTCAAAATAACAGAATATCAAAAACAATTCTTAGAGCATTAGAAATATGATGATGATGGACCGTGATTAAATTTCTCAAGATATGGGGCTTGTATGAAAGAAAGTTAAAAAGTAAAAGAACTCTTTTGATTAAAAAAGTCCTTTCAAATAACTTACATTTCAGTGCAGGTTATTTTGACCTACATTTCATTCCTTAAATGTCCCTTCACTTTTTACTTGCTCACGTATTAAAGTTTAACCCTCGTCCAACGAATGCCAGAGCGGTTCGAATTCATCTTTGCTTTTTGTCACTGTCGCAATCGATTTGTTTATATTGCTCAAAATAAAACTATCACTATCCTATCTTTCGTCCACCCGCATCTCCTATTTTTAGAGTGCAAAAGCGAAATTCAACCGTAAATCCGAATGAGCCTTTTCGTATATGCCATGCGGTTTTCAGTCAGACAAATTCTATTTGAAATATTTTCGAAAATCTTTCGTATTGATTCAATAATTTGCTATTGATTGATCGAACCGCGAGTATCGCTCGACTGAATTTAAAAATATTAATTAATCCTTTGTGAGATCGTTCGTCAAGTGGCTTTTAAAAGTTTCAACCACTATCGTGTGCTACGTTATATAGGCCCAATCGTTTCACGTTCGAACAAAATTTAATGCTTCGTTCGTTCGGCAACGATCGGCCGTACCAATTGAACCGCTTCCGAATTTACACCAGGGTTTTATGTCGAACTTTAACGATTGGTACATTAAAAGCGATCAAGCGAGCGTGCACTTTTAAGAAAGCAAAAAATAAAAATACTATCCATGTTCAATTTTTCAAATAGGTCACATCTATAATTAATTAATAGAATATGTCGAAAAACGTTTTGAAATTTAAATTGAACGTCACATAATATTTGATAATTTGAATATTTCTTTCCGTACTACTTAAATATTCAATATTAAAATATTTTATACGCTTAAAAATATTAAATATTTTATGTTCAGGTAATAATAAACGACGAAGATTGATACTTCGTTTTAATATTGCAATTTTTGAGGAATTTTTTATAACGTCATATTTCTAATTAAATTACACAAAGGTCCAAGATTTAATTCTAAATTTATTATCAATATACTCTTGCAAATTATAGAAAATACTTTTTTAAGAAGCAAAAAATATATAGACAATTAATTTATTGAATTAATACATATACCATTTATTGAATTAATATATATACCAAACGTAGTTGTGCTTTAAGAGAAACTCGTATTATGAAAAAATCGTGATAGTCAATTTCCTATCTTTAAGATAGGAAGAAACCGTTTAAGAGAACATCGCACCGCATTAAAACTAGACTTCCGAGAATCAAAATTACTTTAACCCTTTAGTAGACCATGGTAAGCTTTCTTTCCACGAACTTTTGCAATTTATTAAGGTTACGGAAAGGACGAGCACACATATCGGAGGTTGGCAATCGGCCAAAACTGAGGGACTAAAAAGATTGCTAGTGGTGGATTAGAACTTTGACTACACAGAATGTTTAAATATTCTTCTAAATGCCTTCTAGACGTTAATCGGGCGAAATTGCACTGAGAATTTACTCGCAAAAATCCGTGAGTAATCTTAAACAAGTTGTCTTAAACTGTGACAGCCGTATACAGAGTGTTTCTTAATTTTTGCATCTAATTTTATTAGTAGATTTTGTAACTAATTTAATTTTTTATAAAAAGAATTACACTATCTATAGTTTCTGAATTATAAGCGATTAAAAATATAAAGATTTCTACGCGCGCGCGCGCGCGCGCGCGGATTAAGTTTGAAAAAAAGTTAATCACGTAGCTAACTATGAATGAATATTTTTATATTAATTTGCGAATGACATGATCGCGTAATTTTCTCGTTACAAATTGATGAGACTTAATTGAATAAAATTCACGTGAAATTTAATACAATAAAAAGTAAATCGATTTTCCGCGGGTTGTAGCACAAATAGATAATGAAACAAATTATGCACTATTTAATTTCAGTTGGATTTTCAACAAAATTATATTTCAAGCATTAATTAAAGAAATATTTATAAATAAATTATTAAGTTAAACTCAATGTTCTGATAAAAAATGACACAGATTTTAGTAAAGTGAATATTAAGTATTGTTAAATTTCTGAATATAACATGTATGTTTTCGAAAAAAATAATTGTTATTGTCACTAAAATATTTTTAATTCTCGAACTCATGTTGTATTTAAAATAATTTATTCAGTTGTGCTTCGATGTGTAAAAGGATTAATTAAACAATTATTTCATCATTTAAACGCGATTAATTAAAAGTGTAAACAGTGATGTGTGAACAGTGATGTGTAAACAAGACGTAAAAGATGTCTTGCATTGCAATAATCCCAACAATCCCATGGGTTAAACACGTGAATGATTTAACGCGAGATATTGATAATTTTCAGTATGCCAGTGAGCGAAGCGCCAAGTTTCTTCGTGGTGGACTCTCGACGTGCACCGGGATGCAGCAAGTATATCCACCCCAGAATAGGTCGGAGAGAATACCATAGCAGGAAGTAGAATGGGGATTACGAAGAGCTGAATATTTCATTACGGAGCCTGCATGGAAACTTGCGGAATGATAATACTTTATCAGGACAAGCCCGCCTGCGGTCTTTCTACCCTACTATCCTGCCTCTTCCTTTCCCCTTCCTTCGACCGGCAAGGGAAGAAGGATTATTCTTAACGGGAGAGAGAATATTTTGCACTTTCTAGCGCGACCACTCTCGTGACCGCAATAATGAGCAAGTATAATGAAAATGGCGTATTTAATAGCCCCACCTATTTCCATACGTTACTAAAGCGGAATATTTATTGTTATTATCATCAGCATGAGATCGGAAATTAAATTAATTCTTTGTCAATATCACAAAGAATTGGAAATGTATGTACGAGTATAACTGATACGCACAACATTCCCTCGCTATTGGAATAAACTTTCATTCTCCCTTTATTATCAAAACAGAATTTCTAACTGACAATTTGCATTGTAAACATCTTAATAAGGTTTACAGAAATTGATTTCTCTTTCATTTTCGCTTTGACATAAATTTAATATGTCTAGGAGAAAATTGGAAAATTGGAACGTTAAAATTTAATATTCTTTAATTTAAACGAAGAAGATTGTTGATGATGAATTTAATTAACTCGAGTCACATACCGATATTTTTACTCAGAGAAAATTGAACCACAAGCCTTAATTAGATAAATACGTTGAAAAATGTTGCGTAATTTCCTTGTACCGACGTTATCTCGTAAATTTACTCTTCAATCCATCGAGTCTTGTAAAATGATAATATTTATGCTAAAAATGAATACTTTAACGCTAATCTCCAGTTGGTTCAACTTATCGGGACGAACTCGTGCAAAATTCATGCAGAATTTTCCGCGTTTTCTTCATCCCATACAACCGCGCACAGGCTTCCACGGTAGTGCAAACATGAGATTTTCCCATTCTTCGTTAGCATAGAAAATACTTCCGACCAATACAGGAATGGCGCGCGCGACCGAATCTTGAATTAATGACGCGACCCCGCGGGAACGATACTCGGCCATACGCTACCCTTACCTCGGCGACATTGCGGTCTAAAAGCAAAAGAAAAAAAAGCAGAGAGAAAAAAAGATACCCTAGAAAGAGCGTCTCTCGATGCGAGGCGGATTGCTCTCCGAGATGGAATTGGTCGACGGAGACCCTTCGCAATAACTGGTGGCTCCGTCTTTTTTGCTCCGTCCGGTCAGACGGCCGCACTTCGCTCGTTGCTTTTGATAACTTTATCCGACACGGTTGGCCGTACGTACGTACCATCCTACAACGGTGGCACGTATCGTTCTGTCACGATTTATCATTGATCCACGTATATAGCAATACCCCGACAAGTCTCTGCCGCCAATACGAGAGACACGTGCGCGCAGAACGAACTTTCTCTACCGTGAACTGCCGCGCAAACTTGCCGAAACCGATCGTAACTCGAACGTTCGAATTGCTCGGAAATTATTTTCGTAGCGTACAAGACGGCACATAGATTGTGTGCACGAAATTGAAATCAATCAGAACGGCAATGCGGGCATGTCTCTTTCATGCGCACTTCTATTCTGACATATCCTTTCCATGTAGTGCAATACAAGATATTTGTCGCGTGCTTCTATACACAAGAGACAAGAGAAAAAGAAATAAATATAAAACAAAGTTTAACTACATACTTGTAAATAACACTAACTTCTTACAAGTCTCGAAAGAAACTTGGAAAAAACTAAAAAAAAAATCCCCCCCGTTTTATCGTGAGCAGCACAAATACGCTGAATATATTAAATATTCAGCAATGCGTTTGTCTTCAAGTATGCGCGTCCATTTTGTCGCGAGTGACTTCAACAAAACGAGTACCCAAGCGACATGAAGCTTTGAAGAAGTCGGATTTGCATTTCTTGCGATTTGCAAACTTGAATGGAAGTGCTCGATCCTCACCCGCGTCTCGTGTTCAAGAAATACACTAAGAGGCGGCTCTCGGTGCACGTTAGTTGGATATTATTCGTCGAGCGAGCGACAAAGTGGAAGTTTCGACATCCCACAGGTTGGTTTCGCGCGGGAATACAGAAAAGGTCTTAAGGTCGGATTAAAGGATTGCGTCGCTGCCGCAGCGGCCGTGGCGGATTGGCGGGCTCTTGAACGGAGATGAATGAAGGTGCGGACCGCTTGGGTTGTATGTCTTTGCCAGGTATAGCGGCGAGTCATTTGAAACACGGAATGCCACTTACTCCTGTAGTAGCTTCCATCTTGTAAAATGTATGTACCGGCTGCGGTCGAAATAGCAGTGCAACTTCGCTCGCAGGATGACTCCCCGCGGAAAAACAGATCGGGAAACCAAAGCCTCAGAAGCGAGTGTTTCGGAGAGCACTTTCGTAGAGTATATTGCTTAACTGATTAGTTATATACTTCACATGCGAAGCACTTGATCGCGTACATATAAAAGATTACAAAAATATTCTTGTGGATCTCTATTTAATTTTCCTCTAGTCACGAGCGATCCCTCAGACATGATAAGTCAAAAGATAATTTCACTGAAATTTTTCTGACTCTTTTTTGTGTAAAAGAATCTTAATTACGAAATGATTAAACTTTGCACATAATTTTTTACAAAGATTTTTTCATTTACTTATTTGCTGAGAGCCGCACATACGCTTTGTATATGATCATATCATATGCAGCTGACGCTGTTGCACATATGCGTGAATCTGATTATGATAGTCGGTATGTAACATTCTTTATATTTATTCGCGTTGCGATTATAGCTGTACGAAACAGCGCTCGCTAGTGCGGATTAGAAAAAGAGAGTAACCACGCAAAAGCAATTCGCAAGCCTCGAAAGAGGCGAACACTGGCACTGCGCCAGAAAAAGAGTATTCTGATGCCGAAACCGCTCAGCTAATATCTTTTTTTTCTCTGTGAAATCGACTTGCTACTAATTGGAAGGTGACCTAATTGCACGTCATTTGTTATTATGTAATACGCAGACAAGATAATCAAATAAATCGAATATATCAAGCGACGATAAGAGGTAATTTTGTAAAAAATAGTTATAAAAATAATCTTGCAACTAAAATTTATTTTTATATATGTCACAAAAGTATATCACATGTCGCCCTCAATATACCAAAATCAATGAATGTGCAAATTTTCCTTTAACCTCGTTTTTCTTTGTAAATTTTATTTTGTTACTTGATTTTGTATTTACAAAGCTTCAGAGGGAAGAGAGTGTCTAGGATACTTTAAATCTAAAGTATCTAAAGTATCCTAGACTCTGAAGCTTTGTAAATACAAAATCAAGTAGTCACAAAATAAATTTCGCAAAAAAAAACGAGGTTAAAGAATATTTGCACATTTATGGTTTTGACATACGAGAGACGATATAATATATTCCATGTCATCAAAATTGGAGAGTGTAAACTTTTGAACTTTTCGTATAAATTTTTGAAATTGACTGTTTCTCAACAAAAATTTTAATATCTTATATTTTTATATTAAAAAAATGTCAAACAAAAAAGATAAAAGTGTCCAATCGTTTGGTTTCGTTGTCTCGTCATGTTTATTGTACAATACGAGCTTGTAAATAAAAAAGGTAACCTAAAATAATTTCGGTTTTTTATTTTGACAGATTATAATTCTCGCGAGTTTGTATGCTAGATTTGTTTGTCATGTTTATAAAATATTGCGGTTATTGCTGACACAAGTTTTGACATTTCACACAAAAAGGACCTGTCATCTATCTATTCGTTTTTTTAGTAAAATCAAATGCGAACATATCGACTTATCAAACTTTTATCCATTGTCTGTTGTTGGCAGTTGAAAATTGCACATAACTTTGAAGATTCGCTTAATCACACGATGGCGTGAGCACAGTGATAAGTCACTTTTGACGCAAACATGATTAAGAGCAGATGTATCATTAATATTGCCAGGAAAAGTTTATACGTTTGAGCTTTGTTAATTATCCATGTAAATATGATATACTAATAGCAAGCAACGGTTGCTCATAAATCAGAATTGTGATTAACGATAGACATTAATTTGATATACTTTCACAGCATGCAAATAAACACAAAGACAGATTATATAAGGAAAAAAAAAATAATTTTGCTATTTAATATGTACAAGTGGAGACGAATACGAAGCGCCGCGGGGTCTGTGCAAATATTTTCATTATACATTGCTGTATTAAGATATTCATAATTAGAACTAAGATGCCGTAAGAAAATTTCAAGACATAAACTTGTGGTAACGTAGTAAAAGCATAATGTGGGCTTCAAGATATTACCCTTCCTCAAACTTACTTTAAAATAAGATGGCATATTTACTTTCACGACACATAAGTGCTGTTTTAGGATGATAGTGTAAAAACAAGTCTTGCACCTTTCATCAACTAAGCGTAAAACCATGAATTAGAAATGATTATAAATAAGCTTCAAAAATGAGGAGAACTTCATAGATCATTTTCAAGCTTGTACTAAACGTCGACTATGAATAACATAGTCTTCAATCAGATCTAACGAGAATTTTTTACGAGCTTAACCATACCCGTAAAACAAGCTTGTAGTTACATACTGAAAGCTTAATATGTCTTTTCAAAGTACTTAACAGCAACAATAAGTCTGCAAGCTCGACTTAAGAGAAAAGAATAGAGCGAGAAGTTTACATATTTTACGATAAAAAAATAAGGTTTTCCGATTTCTAATAAAAATAGTACAAATAAATTAAGCAAGCTTAAATGTCAAAGCTCTAATCGAACGCTGTATAAATCTGTATAAAAACCTAAAAATTATTTTAAAAGATGGAAATCATAAGGTTGCCATCGCAGATTTTATTTTTAGTCTTTCCTAAATCCTTATATAGCTTTAAAAATAAGTTTTACTGGAAATTAAAAATACGTCATCGTTTCATGCGTCACATGATCGCGAAGTGAACCGTAGTAAGATATCCGATGTCATTTCAGTCCCGATAGAAAGCTGATAAACGCGAAGGTTCGATCGGGTGAAGCAAGCGAATAATTTCAATCTTTCGGCGCGCCAAATATTTTTTTCGATCTTGTACGAACGGTGGCAGTCTCGTACAACGCGCCAGCATCCGACTACGCAATCTGTCTTCGGTCGTCTTATGCCCTCAGGACGTACGACGCATTACCCTCAACCGTGATAGGGCAACCAACCCTTGCGAGAAGACGGACGTCGGGATACGGATAGGTTGGCGCGACGCGCAATTTAGCCCATCGTGAATGCACTCCCGCAGCAATGTACACTTTCCATTTCACTTCCTCATACAAACTTTGATTACCCTCCTCGAGGTTAAACAGAACTCGCAAATGAGATTCTTTCGCGGACATCGAGAAAAAGAAAAGCAGGCAGCGGCTATGGTGCACTGTCTACGGCAACATGCGTAGCGACTTTCAAGTTCATGCCGCGGAAAGAAGTCAGGCGACCTTCGTTTTACACTCTCTGTGAAATCATTTTTCTAGCCACCGACAGAGAAAGCGGCAAAGTTTCATTTTAAAAAGAGGAATTACACGGCAATGTTTAAGACAATAAAACTAGAAAATGTTACGCGTACAACAGCAGTGTTTTGATAAACTTTAGTATAAACAATATCTTTTCTTTTAAGGATAACTTGAGCTTACTCTGAATATTTTAATCTCGAAATAGATCAGTCGCATTTCAGTCTTATATTTTAACAAATTGGATCTTTTTATTAATTAAATAATTAAAATATTGCGATATGATGAAGTCAAGTTTATATATATCACATCGTTGATACGATTGCTACTTTAGCTATGAAAAAATCTTTTCGTTATCAATTTCGTTTACTCTCATAATACACAAATAAAAAAAGAAGTGTTTTTTTTGCTGTTGCTTGCACTGCAACTTGATAAATTGAGTTCTATTTTTATTAATACTGGCACAGTAACTCATAACATTTGCGCATTAGCAACGATATAAGATATAATCCCACAGCTCAACGAAACTTCTCCAATGATGTACGGAACAAGAGCGGGCTATCCTTTAACTTGGAGAAGTAACATTTCTCAACCCGCCCTCGAACGAACGGAGTAGGCGCGCACGCCAGGCTCGTATCCTTCCCGCTTCTTGGTCACTACTTGAGATGATGAACGGCGTCGACCATAAAAAACCAATTTCAGGATCAGCTGCGTCTAGGACAAGTGATTACCGGGTCCGGTTGCAATTCGTCGAAAAGATTTGAAAAAGAGTGTGTGGGAAAGTGCCGCGATCTATCGATGTTCCATTATTCCCGAGGGGTACACGAACCTCGCATAGATCTCTCCCTTTGCCCTTTCCATCTACTCGTTTTCGCTCGTTTTCCTCCTACTTTTCCCTTTGCGATACGTGACCAGAGAGAAAGAAGCCACATCTCCGAAGCGAATAAGGTGAAGTGACTCTGCTGAAATCAGTCCCACCACCTTACAAACCCTTCGATGTGACACACTTAAGATGGTTTATCATTAAATTTATTCACTATAACAAAATGCGAAAACGTGCAAGCGATACATTCGATCGCGCTCTGTAAGTAATGCTGCAACAAATATTTTGTTTCAGTTTCCACATCTCTAAGAAGATAGAAAATTCTCTCTTCTTCAAGAAAAAAAAATCGATTGTTATCTGTTCCCTGCAATCGATGAAGTTATCGCGTTCCAAAATTGATCGGATCAGAAAAGACTCAAACGTGAGTTGCGAAGCAGAAAATGCTATCCTAACAAAATCATTACATTCTTGAACAGCTTGAAACGTGAGAAAATCTCGTTCCTCATGAGATATACAGACATAACTTGCAACAAACAAGCTTGTTCGTCTATTTCTTTAACTACAATCAAGTTTACAAATCATAAAAATAAAGGTTTTTATAGTACTAAAAACAATCTGAACTAAAATATATATTAAGATAGAATTTTTGTAAATTTCAGAAGAACTCGGTATTGCAAAAAATTATTGAATTACTTATTAAATATTTATGATAAAATAATGAGGTTTTAACAGCTAGCATTTATATAAATAATTCATTATTCTTTCAAATCGCATTAATATTCAAATCTAACAAAATCTCAGAAGAAAAAGTATAACTAGTAGGAATATACTTTAAAAATTTATGTGAAAATAATATACAAATTTTGCAATTCACATATGTTACGTACAAGCAAAATTGTTTTGGATAGTCACAATAATCATCAAGTAAGCGTGGTTTGCTTCCTCTTATTTGTCTTACTTTCGCCTTGAAAAGTACGTGACCAGAATACAAAGCTTCCAATTTCGTTTGAATAGCAAACGGGGGAGATTTTGTTCTGAGTTATATCATAAGATTACAGGGCTAGATGCGGGTCTGTATACCGTGCAAGTGTGTTAAACATGTTCTGTAATTACAAATAATTATAATCCCTACACAATAATGTAATAAAATTTTTCTTCTCTTCTCTCATTATACTGTAGCGTAGTTACGCCTTATGTTTCTATAATATTTTGTTTCCTAAAGTGCACCATGCACACGCCGTTTAATACACTTGCATATTTAAAATTCACAATATAGAGAATAATAACGATATGAGAAATTGTGACGTATGATAATATAAAATAGCAATTTTTAAGCAATAAAATTCTCCATACAATTCTGTTCTATTAACCGGTTATGTTCGGAAATAAAAGGATGTCCGACAATCAAGTGGTCAAAATCAGGAGACCGCGCTGAAAATCAGTTCGGCCCATTGATCTGCCAATGGGTTATCCGCGTACCCGTTTACTGCTATTAACCCTCGCGTATACGCGCGATTTGGAGTGTATGCATCCGAGACCCAGGGCCGAATCTACCTATCCTACGTGGCCGGATATACGCGTTCGGCTAGAACCGTGCTCTCCGGTTTATGAGCAGCTCGCGCCCGTCGCTCCGTAGTTAACGTTCCAGCGAACGGACGTTATACGTTATACACAACTATACTGAGCAGAAATAGAGAGAGAGAGAGAGAGAGAGAGAGAGAGAGAGAGAGAGAGAAACTCTCGTCTGCACGAGGGTATAGCGCGTATAGGTATAGGATTGTTCAGGGACGGTGGTCGCGCGACGAAATATGACGTTGTGCAAAACGGAGCGTGCACGGAGCGGAGAGCGCGCCGTGTTACGTTCCGCGACACGACGGCGGCTGACAGCAAAAACGGACAGCGAGGGAATTTACAAGGGCCGAATAATGTCGAGAGAATAGATAAACGCGGGAGATAAGGTTACGGCGAGGGTGTCACCATATGTAATAAATGTTTCGGCACAAAAACGTTGTAATATCTCCCTGCTAATTTTCTCGTCGCTAATTGTTCGAATATTAAATGTGTAATAGATAATAATCAGTGACGAAATAGTACGTAGTGAAATATTGTAATAAATATGTATCAGAAATGACAAATATTGAAAATATATAGTATTACTGTTAAAAACAAATTTTTTTGTTTAAAAATATAAATAGCTGATCAATGAAATGCTAATACTTGACTTATTTTGCTCGATATTGCATTGTGCGTACTGCAATTTATCTCGCAATTAATAATAATTTCAAACAAAGTGTTTGAAATTTGCTGTCTGCCAATAGCACAAGTTTGCAACAATAGAAATTTTGTTAAAATGTCAGTTATTTTTCTGAAAAACATAGTGTAAATTCTAAAAAATGTAGTATAAATTATTAACTGGAGCGACTAAACGTAACAAACTTTTAGACGTATAAAACTTTTTAAATCTACAGCGAATGTGAATAGCGTTAGGCGTGCGAGGAACATGTCAGTAATCTGTAACCGTGAAAGCTCGATTCTCGATAATGGCAATAATCGCGGCCGGTCGTTTTAAAAGAAGACAATACCTGTCATGTTGGCGTTCGCACTCGCCGACATTCACGTGAAAGCTGCGTAAATGCAATGCGCTCGTTTCTCGCCTCGAAAGCTTCCCGTATGCATATATACGGCCGAAGCTTCCGCTGAGTACGATTGATCCGTCAAGTGGATCCGTGCCGAGCGGCGATAGCAAAAATTCCTCATTGACTCCCATCGGGAACGAGTCCTGAAAACTCGGCTAAAATTGGATTCCGTCGACTTCGCGAAATCTTCGGGAAACGTATCAATTCGAAGTCGTACGAAGGAATATCACGCGCAAGCCTCATTCTGAATTTCTTCTCCGCGAACTTACTGAAACTATCGATTGCGAATAGTTGACGCAAACCGGAGATCTCGACTAGCATTATTCAGTTGTTGAAAACTTTATGTAAATTGACAAGATTAAAAAACCGATCAATACAGTTTACTTTGAAAATATGAACTCAATTGTAGAAGAGTGAGTTGCTCGAGTACGAGCCATTGTTTTGAAATCTTTAAGTTTTTCGTAGATTTGTTCTTCGCGAACAAAAAGTACTTGGATCTTTAGTTGCCTTGTTAGAAATTGGTATCGATGTGTCATGGTTCGACGGTAGCTTGGCATCCAGTTTGCGCGGAAGGAGTTTGGGGGCTCTTCAATTTACGGAAGTGGCGTCGTCGTAATACGTCGCCGGGCTAAAAGTGGAACAGGGCGTGATGCTGTCGCACCAATGCCAGCCAAGGTAAGGATAGACAACAGTTGGAAGAAAGGTAGAAGAACGGGTCACCGAGATACTTCATCCGTTTTTATGATCAAACTGTTGCCCAATGTCTCACTACCATCGTTGTGGAGCTTTATCTCCAACGGTTTAAGTAATAAAGAAAATTTGGAACAGAAATCGCAGTTATTGCTCGCGATTCTACTTTGCTTACGCGCAAGTAAAATTGGCCAGATTAATTGTGAAAAATTCATGTCTATGAAATATTCATCTCAATAAATTTGTTTTAATTATTAACTAAGCTATTTGTTTAATTACCAACTAATAAGTTTAGTTATTAATTAACAAATAGTTTAATTAATAATTTCTAGCTTTCAAAGTGTGTTTAATATACATATAATATAATAATTGGTTGTTGCAAAAGCTCCGTGAAACAAACTCAAAAACAATTTTTGATTTAATACCACTATTCATATGCCATAATTCGTAAATGTCTATTTACGCAAGGATTTGCATGTAATCTTAATGTGTCTTATCTTAATTTACAAGTCTTGGATAATTCCGAGCTACCGATACTTTATTAGGATATTGGCTAGTAAAGAGCCATTCTCTTGCGCGTTATCGTACAGTAATACGATAACAGTATATTACGTAGATAAGGTGGCTATTGTTGTAGAATTAAATTATTGATAGTCAATTGCGTTACGCAATTACTTGTGACCTTGTATGTTTTATTATTAATTATAAATTTGTGATTTGCATTGCTTCACTGTGGATAATAATGCATATAAAAAATAGAACAATTATGTGTTTGCATTCTTTTCACCAATTTAAGCGTATATGCATGCTATTTGTTTGTTATTTTGCAGCCAAAAAATGAGATTATATATATATATATATATGATGATGATAAATGAGATTATATATATATATATATATATATATATATAATTGTATTAATTATGTAGTATATGTTTCCTATGATAAAATAATAAGAAAAATAAGTGCAATAATTACCTACAATAGCAATTAACGTAACAAATAACATTCTATATCAAGTATTAGATCCAATAATAATTATTTGTGTATAATAAGCATAAACAATCAGCTATACTGCGGGCAATCATGGAAAATACGGCAGTTAATCGTTATATGCATATTACTAATTACTTCAATAATGGCATAAATATATCGTGTAATTCGGGAAACGTGTAATAGACTTAAAATTCGATAATATGCATAACATTGCATTTCATGATAAAGTTGCATAGTAAACAATAACTTGCATAAAGTTGTATAGTGTAATAAAGAACAACATATAAAAAAATATGACAAATTATATTTTAAAGTTGTTTTTCGAAAAGAAATATATCTTTTCACGAAAACGCACAAAAGAAGTGTAAAATAATTTTTCTCAATTCTGACAAATAAATACTAGTGTGATATAATAAAATTAGTTATTAATAACCTTATGAAATATAGCTAATGATTCAATAATTCGTTTCCAGTCGTTCTTGAGCAATCTTATAGCGAAGTATCAAATAATCTACTTACGCTATTTATATGGATTTATCATATTTTATCATGTTTTTTCTGTTAACACAATATCTGTCAAAATACCTGATTACATATGGTCTTCAGAATATATATGGCTTGTTTAATTTAATTGCACCTTCGACTGCACTCCGTTTTTCCCGGAGTACTTGAGGAAAATTGGACATTAATAATTCCAAAGTGGAAGACAAGAAAAATTATTATCATCATGTCGTCGCGCGAAGAAATGCCACAAGCAGCAATTATCTAAATATAGGATACAGCATCGACCTCGATAGAGAATGAGGTGATAACGACGAGCGAGGGAAAACGTTTGTGCACTTCTCCTAGGTGTCATCACTAGTGAGGCGCGCCCATTCCCGACCAGGTGGCTGCATTGCACATGCCGTCGACACATCGAGGGCTGTTACAGTCATTAGAAGATAAGTGTCTCGTTCTGTAGGTATCGATCGTCGCCGTCCAACGGCGCATTTCTCGTTATGGGAAGTGAGGAACAAATAAGAAGCCATTAGAATGGCTTTCCCTCGCTCGTGTACTAGCGCGCGCCAAGCTTTCCAGTCATATTATTCTCCTTAACGCAGGCGACGTCGCCTGCAATTACGCATCAATCCTGCACGTAAGACCGATAGATTCGACCGATACAAACTTATCACAACAATAGCAAAATCTCGCACTTGACAAAGCGATAATTTTACGCAATCATAGATTTACGATAACTTTGAGCTTTAATCAAAGCTTCACGATAACTTTAAATTTTGTTCAAGCCGCGGCGCCGTAGTTTTAACACCTGGAATAATTTTTGCCAAATAAATAAATAAAAGTATATTCTTACGAATATTTACATACACCTACATAATTTCGATATCTTTATAAATTATTTTACATTCGATTAAAATAGAATAGAAATTTTTAAAAAAGTTAAAAAATAAGTTTTTAAGGATATTTGCTTCAAATGTAATTATATATTATATTAATATATTCTAACTTTCTCCTAGCTCATTAGATACGGGTTGCATAACTTTGACATCTTGCGGATAGCTCTATGACAACTTGCGGACGTATACGCGAATGAGATTACTTCCCTTCCGTTCTCGTCGTAGTTTCGTAGTCCCCTTATCACTGGTGACCAGAGCGCGCCGTTGGACGGCTCTGAAAATGGTTACCCGCAAACTTTCCACTTAAAGCAATATTCTGAAGATCGCAAAAATCTCAGCCATTACAGAGTTTCGTGAGTCGAGTTTTTCGAAGTCGTCAACTTTCGGAGCACAGTGGAAAACGAGACGTGCGAGAAGTGCTCCATGGAAATCTTTTGTCTAAGACAACGTCGGTGAATACGGATGCGCATAAAGAGGGATATGTCGTTAATGTCGGAGGTAGAAAAGTGGTTTTGGTCCCGTTGAGATGGAGCATTATGCAAGCTGCAAATAGCTCCTCATAGATCGGAGTGTTTCCTTCTCGAGCATCTTCGACGTTTCTCTCGGCACTATTGCGTTTATTTTCCAATTTAGGTCAATTTGCGGCAGGCATCGATGTCTGCCTTGGCGTACCGATATAACGTGCCTTGACGCATATATTATGTTAGTAACCAGCGCGATCTAACGACGTTGCAGTTCTGAAAAATTGCCGTTGGAAGCTGGTGCGACGTGTAACTTCTCAATTTAACGCATGAAGTCGCCGCGGTTGACTCTCGTTTATAATGAAATAAAATTCTATCTCGCCGGTATAGAATTTTATCTCGGCATTTTGACACGCATCGTGTTAATGGAGCACACGACGTGATAAATCCATGTGAAAAACGTAATAAAATAATAATGACTACAAATGCTCAAGAACGGTTAAAGGTTAGATTATTACATCATTATTTCTATTTTGCAATAAGATTCTTACTAACCGATTTTATAAGATTACATTAAGATTAAATGATTATAATCGAAAAGTGATATTTTGCGCGTTTATCTATTGCATCTTAAAAGAAAATAAACAGATATTGTTCACAGTGTTTGAGCAAATTAATATAATGTATTATTGATATTTAAATTCTGATTTTACACACAATTTAACACAATAATCATTGCAGATAATATTTCAATATAGTAATTAATGCGCAATACTAATCAATATAATTAACATTACTTCGTTATCACTTTATCAATTAATGCAGCACTGACCAACATTGTCGTTTTAATCATTTCAGCTTGAGTTAAAATTGTTTTACAACTTAATAATAATTAGTTACGCGAACACAGAGATCTGACAAACGAATATTTTTCAATTTATTGCGCGAGGAATTCGTTATATGACCGCAGCGTTTCGCGCTTAATTAAATTTCGGAAACGAGCAAGCGTGACGAGGGTGCGCACAAAAAATTTGTACGCTTTCGGGCGGGCGATTAGAACTCGATGAAGAGAACATTTCGAAAGTGCGCTTTCAAATTATAACACCAAGTTTTCTCGTGAGTTTTTCGCGTCGAGCTTTCTCATTCACGCTCTGCGTGAGAAGCGGGATGCGGCATGTCGACAAGCATCCGCACAGAACATGTCATCTTATGTGAAAGCTTCGTGTATGCACGCGCATATGTATATACACGGGAATACATAAACGAAGACGCACATACATCGCTAGCTATTCACCAAGACCGTCTTCTCGTCGTAAATCTTGCCGTGAAATCATAATGCAGAAAATGCACCGGGAGGATTACGATCTTATTTGTCGCGCGCGAAAGCAGTTCGTAAGTTTAAAAGACGAGTTCCTCGTAAACCTTCGAAATTACCGTCTGCCACGCGACTGCGTTTGCGCTCAGTGTTTTATCATCCGAAATAAGAATAAAATAATAGAAAAAAAGCGGCAAGAAAGAAAGACGTGTATTCTTCAGTTGGATGCACGAACGCGAGAAATTTCTACATATATACGATTAAAATTCGGAAATTGTATAAATGTGAACCGGTAGAATTCGAAATTTTTCAGGTCGATAACGCGCCATCTTATCGTTGCGAACAGGCAGCACTTTGCGCTGTTTCTATATTGAATAGCCTTTAATTACCGCGAGCAGTGTGAATTCGATATGAAACTTAATCCACTAGCGTTTAATCCTCTAATTTAAGAATTCATTTTTTAGAATCTTACGCTAAAAGCTCAACATTTTTTTTGGTGTTCTAAATGTTAATATTTAAAATAGTTCACCAAGATTTTCTTTAGTAGCAAGTTTTTACAGTATATTAAAATTTTTTTAAATGAAAGATTTATCTATCAATTCATATATTTAATTATGTAATAAATCCCGATGTTTTAAATTAATTTTGTTGCTAAATTAAAACATCCCCGGCGGTCTATATATTAATTTCATATTTCATTGTATTAGAACGCGTTATCGCGTTTTTAGATTTTAAAATGTCTAATTTGATATATTCAAACATTTTTTCTTTCCGGAAATATAAAATCTACGTGACGCTGTCGCAGCCGTCAGAAAGTCAACGTGCTTTCATTTAATACAGAAACGAAAACGAAGGCGCCGGCAATATCGCTCCTAAGGGCACCGTCTAGATCGGGGGTTTATTGCCGCACGAAAATCTCGAGGCGGCAATCTCGAGATCGGCGTTCTTTATCACGTGAGTTTTTTGACAAGCTCTCGCAGAAAGGCACTTCGTTCTAGCTGGTGGCGTGGCTCGCGGTGGAAACGTGACGTGAATTTGCGACCGAGCGTCGTACGGAACGCTCGTTCGTTCCGCTCATGTTTGCCAATTAAGACGGAAACCGGTAATTGGCGGGTCATCGATTGATTACGCGGCGACCGAATTAAACAAAGGGTCGCGTCCCTTTGCACGACCATATATGTGCAGGCGTGTTTGCGCCGCTAGTCATCGACGTAAATCTGCGCCACACAGATTACCAGCTGACGGCATATTGACGAGATAAAAGACGTGATAAGAGAGGATTTGCAATGAGTTATTATCCAGAGCGCGTCTATCGTTCAAAACATGGCGAATATTTTTTCATAACTAATTGCCGTCTTTTTTGAATGTATATAATTGACTTCATCCGTCACTGCAGAAAAGGAGCTTTAATATTCTACATTGATAAAATTATTTTCAGCAATAGAAGCATATCGCATATAAAATATAAAAATACAATTTTTTAAAGTCATAAATCATCGGCCCTTTAGCATCCAAGTCCGTATAAATTCTGGGCTTTAAACCGCGGTCTCATGGGCTTACGTTATAAAACAACTTTCTTGAAAAGAGGCAAGATGCCATTCAATTATATTGCGTCCCGAATTGACTATATAATCATGCAGATAAATTTTTACCAAAAGTTAATATAATTAACAGCTGAGTTATTTATTTAATCAATTTAATGATTGTTTTGCGAAATATTTAATAATTTCATAAATTATGAAAAAGATAGCTTTTCTATATATGTTATATAGGTTTGAAACTGTTATCCGACTGATGATGAACGATAAAAATGTAGTGTAATCGTGATTTATGAATGCTATAATAAAGCGAAAACTAGTCACGTATATGATACTAACGCTAGACAGGAATTCAAATCTATGTGGGATCATTTTTCTGCCTGTCATTCCTTATTAGCTCATAAATTTATGGTGAGAGATTTATGAGCTACGCGCTCGTTAAACAAAAATAAAAGCAATTTGTGTTACAATCATAACAAAGAAATAATAAAAAAGTTCCATATTTGTGTACTAATTTGTAAAAATCTAAAATTCATATTCTTCCAAATTGATGGAATCGATCCGCAATAAAATGAAACAGAAATTATCATTAAAATTAGATAAACGAATATAAAATTACTTTCATCCAATTAATCTGTTTACCGTCTGAAGCTTTTTATAATCTGTTTGATTATTATCAGTTATATATTACGCAGTACATTAAAATTGACACTGTTGACATAATGTCATATGTTAATAACATTAAACACAGGAATAAAATTTCCCGCTGTAACCCAATAAATATCGTGATGCGAAAGCGCAGATATAAGCAATTCTATAATATACTGCTACTTCCGGCTTCATAATTCGGCCATACTTTCTTCAATTCCCGTTGATATCCCGAAAAAAAAGGTACATTGCGCACCTGCATTTGGCACACCGACAATAACTTCCACGCCCGCAATGCACGCGAGTGAGGAAAACAATTGTCCTAATGCCAAGCGCAGGTGCGACAGAACTCTTGCGTTTCCACGTATGACACGTATCTCCCGGCTATTGCGATGATGAGGCATAATCGACCCGATAGCACCGTACATCGCGGTCTCGCGTTTTCGTCAACGCTTAAGAGTCGAGTTATTCATTCGCATTTAATAGGAAATAGAACAGCTGAAACGGCGCGCACACGTTCCGCGATTACCGTGTACTCGTCCAGAATTGTTGCGGACTGGTTTAACATGTTTAACTGTCGGTACATGCAACTCACTTGTTTCCATTTAACATGCCTTGAGATGCAACGCGTAACGTCACACAAAGCTCGTTGCAAGCATCACCCTGAGGTTATAGACCACATATCACGTGTACTGCGCGATGAAAGATCATTTATTTTTGTAAAAATATGATGTGCTGAAGATTTATTTCTATGCGCCATCGCGAACATCTATTCATTTACATGATAAGCAAAGTTTATACATATACATGTAGCGAGCGTATAAAAAACTCTGATAATATTAAATAACTTTTGGGTTTGTCTGGTTTAAAATTTCTGACTACAAATAACAAATTATTTTTTAACGTGTTATTTTTTATGAAATTAGCTGCACAGAGCAGATTCGAGAAAAGTAATTAAAATATTTAGGAAACAGATTTTTCAAGATTTCAAGAATTATATTTTTTTTAAATGATAAAATGCATTTGTTCAAACGGAGTTGTGCCATTACCAAACTGATAGTATATGTAATACTACAAGAAATAATATGTAGTTTAAAAATATAAAGATAGATCAACAATGTCAAAACAATACAATAAACTTTCTTCACGTGTTTCGATTAAATGCTCCTTATTATATTTTTGTCGGTACACAATTACTTTATTATTTTATAGACATTAATAAATCTTGCGGTAACATATATATTTATATAGTTACCAAATTACCAAGCGTTTGGGCCATTAAGAGGTTACTCTTCTCAATCGGCTTTTGTGAATGTTCGTGAACCTAGCATATCATTTTCCAGCAGATCAAAAATAAAAGAGAGTTCTTGTCGCATGCAGTCGAGTTCTATAGTTCCTTATAGTTTTTAGTAATAGTTCTGGTGATTTTATCCAAAAAAACACCAATCGAAAAAATGATCTGCTAACTTCCCGTAGCAGATCATTTTCTAGCAGATCAAAAATAAAAGAGAGTTCTTGTCGCATGCAGTCGAGTTCTATAGTTCCTGATAGTTTTTAATGATAGTTCTGGTGATTTTATAAAAAAAAACACCGATCGAAAAAAATGATCTGCTACGGAAAGTTAGCAGATAAAAAATAGAGGACACTGAACATATATGTGATATGCTGGCCGTATATTGATAGTTCTGTTGATAATTAAAGAGTTTTCGTGTAGTTCTGAGCCAGTACATTGCTTTTCCAAAGAGTTCTGACGACTAAAATAATTAGAAAATTTTTTAACAATTATTTTACCCGAAAAACACGCATTTTTGTACATATATGTGATATGCTGGCCGCATATTGATAGTTCTGCTAAAAATTAGACAGTTCTCTTCTAGTTCTGGGCGAGTACATTGCTTTTCCAAAAAGTTCTGACGACTAAAATAATTAGAAAATTTTTTAAACAATTATTTTACCCGAAAAACACGCATTTTTTAGTATATGTGTGATATGCTGGCCGCATATTGATAGTTCTGCTAAAAATTAGACAGTTCTCTTCCAGTTCTGGGCGAGTACATTGCTTTTCCAAAGAGTTCTGACGACTAAAATAATTAGAAAATTTTTTAAACAATTAATTTACCCGAAAAACGCGCATTTTTGAGCATATGTGTGATATGCTGGCCGCATATAGATAGTTCTGCTAAAAATTAGACAGTTCTCTTCTAGTTCTGGGCGAGTACATTGCTTTTCAAAAGAGTTCTGACGACTAAAATAATTAGAAAATTTTTTAAACAATTAATTTACCCGAAAAACACGCATTTTTGAGCATATGTGTGATATGCTGGCCGTATATTGATAGTTCTGTTAATAATTAAAGAGTTTTCGTGTAGTTCTAAGAACTAGAAGAGAACTGTCTAATTTTTAGCAGAACTATCAATATGCGGCCAGCATATCACACATATGCTCAAAAATGCGTGTTTTTCGGGTAAAATAATTGTTTAAAAAATTTTCTAATTATTTTAGTCATCAGAACTCTTTGGAAAAGCAATGTACTTGCCCAGAACTGCACGAAAACTCTTTAATTATTAACAGAACTATCAATATACGGCCAGCATATCACACATATACTCAAAAATGCGTGTTTTTCGGGTAAAATAATTGTTTAAAAAATTTTCTAATTATTTTAGTCGTCAGAACTCTTTGGAAAAGCAATGTACTCGCCCAGAACTAGAAGAGAACTGTCTAATTTTTAGCAGAACTATCAATATGCGGCCAGCATATCACACATATGCTCAAAAATGCGCGTTTTTCGGGTAAATTAATTGTTTAAAAAATTTTCTAATTATTTTAGTCGTCAGAACTCTTTGGAAAAGCAATGTACTTGCCCAGAACTACACGAAAACTCTTTAATTATTAACAGAACTATTAATATACGGCCAGCATATCACACATATACTCAAAAATGCGTGTTTTTCGGGTAAAATAATTGTTTAAAAAATTTTCTAATTATTTTAGTCGTCAGAACTCTTTGGAAAAGCAATGTACTTGCCCAGAACTGCACGAAAACGCTTTAATTATTAACAGAACTATCAATATACGGCCAGCATATCACACATATACTCAAAAATGCGTGTTTTTCGGGTAAAATAATTGTTTAAAAAATTTTCTAATTATTTTAGTCGTCAGAACTCTTTGGATAAGCAATGTACTCGCCCAGAACTAGAAGAGAACTGTCTAATTTTTAGCAGAACTATCAATATGCGGCCAGCATATCACACATATGCTCAAAAATGCGCGTTTTTCGGGTAAATTAATTGTTTAAAAAATTTTCTAATTATTTTAGTCGTCAGAACTCTTTGGAAAAGCAATGTACTTGCCCAGAACTACACGAAAACTCTTTAATTATTAACAGAACTATTAATATACGGCCAGCATATCACACATATACTCAAAAATGCGTGTTTTTCGGGTAAAATAATTGTTTAAAAAATTTTCTAATTATTTTAGTCGTCAGAACTCTTTGGAAAAGCAATGTACTTGCCCAGAACTGCACGAAAACGCTTTAATTATTAACAGAACTATTAATATACGGCCAGCATATCACACATATACTCAAAAATGCGTGTTTTTCGGGTAAAATAATTGTTTAAAAAATTTTCTAATTATTTTAGTCGTCAGAACTCTTTGGATAAGCAATGTACTCGCCCAGAACTAGAAGAGAACTGTCTAATTTTTAGCAGAACTATCAATATGCGGCCAGCATATCACACATATGCTCAAAAATGCGCGTTTTTCGGGTAAATTAATTGTTTAAAAAATTTTCTAATTATTTTAGTCGTCAGAACTCTTTGGAAAAGCAATGTACTTGCCCAGAACTGCACGAAAACTCTTTAATTATTAACAGAACTATCAATATACGGCCAGCATATCACATATATATTCAAAAATGCGTGTTTTTCGGGTAAAATAATTGTTTAAAAAATTTTCTAATTATTTTAGTCGTCAGAACTCTTTGGAAAAGCAATGTACTTGCCCAGAACTGCACGAAAACGCTTTAATTATTAACAGAACTATCAATATACGGCCAGCATATCACACATATACTCAAAAATGCGTGTTTTTCGAGTAAAATAATTGTTTAAAAAATTTTCTAATTATTTTAGTCGTCAGAACTCTTTGGAAAAGCAATGTACTCGCCCAGAACTAGAAGAGAACTGTCTAATTTTTAGCAGAACTATCAATATGCGGCCAGCATATCACATATATGTACAAAAATGCGTGTTTTTCGGGTAAAATAATTGTTAAAAAATTTTCTAATTATTTTAGTCGTCAGAACTCTTTGGAAAAGCAATGTACTGGCTCAGAACTACACGAAAACTCTTTAATTATCAACAGAACTATCAATATACGGCCAGCATATCACATATATGTTCAGTGTCCTCTATTTTTTATCTGCTAACTTTCCGTAGCAGATCATTTTTTTCGATCGGTGTTTTTTTTTATAAAATCACCAGAACTATCATTAAAAACTATCAGGAACTATAGAACTCGACTGCATGCGACAAGAACTCTCTTTTATTTTTGATCTGCTAGAAAATGATCTGCTACGGGAAGTTAGCAGATCATTTTTTCGATTGGTGTTTTTTTGGATAAAATCACCAGAACTATTACTAAAAACTATAAGGAACTATAGAACTCGACTGCATGCGACAAGAACTCTCTTTTATTTTTGATCTGCTGGAAAATGATATGCTAGGTTCACGAACATCTTTTGTGAGATATGAGCTTACTAAAATATATCAGATTCACTTACACACTCTTCCTATGCTTAATTGCATCTATAAATTGCTCATAAATTTAAGTTTGGCTTAATTTTTCAATGACAAAAATTAATCACAAATTATCTTAAAAATAATACTTTTCTTTTACTTTTTTCAGCATATTCTTTTTGTTTCGTTTATCAAAAAATTCTGGTGACTTATTATTAATTTTGATTATGAATCATCAATGATTTTTATATCATTAATTCGTAATATTTGTTGAAATAAACTTTCAACTTGCATTTTACTTAGGAATACGATACTGTTTTCGCCTAAAAGGAAGCTCTTGAATAGAGAGGACAAAAGAATGCAAGAAGTAAAATACGCTTGAGAAGGAGAAGTTCGGGTTTCTAAGACTTTAGCGAAATCGGAACACGATGCGCTCGTACGATGAGGATGGAGAAAATAGGATAATGCACGGCGAAGTTCCGGAGGAATAAAAAGACAGGTAAGTATCGCGCCTCCTTTAGAGAGAGATGGAGAGCGAGAGAAACTTTCAACGCGTCGATAGTCGACAGATAAGGATGGAACATCGAAATTTATGGCGCGACAAGAGAGCAACATCACGTCGCTCGTCCGCCGAATCCGCCGGCGTATGATGCCGTTCGGGAAGACGGAGGAGCCGGTGGGAAACCGGGACGACCCTGTTTACGAAAACATTACGCATTCTTTCTTCACCGGTAAGACGCATGCGAGTTTACACTCGATGTCCGGGATTTATTACTCCGACCATTCCGCGCGCGTAGTACTCTCACGTTTCCCGTTATTTTCTCAAATTGCGAAATACAGATACGTCGATTGATCTCACAGGCTCATCGGAGGTGGCTCAGTAGACCCGCGATTGCGTCGTTAAGATACATTGTTGTTTCGGGCAGTCGCGCTCAAATACTGCGATCTATCGCGGACACGTAGTGCGGAGTGCAACGAGCTGTCTGAACGTCCCAGCCGGCCGGAATATAAAGCAGCTCCGACCGCCACTGCCGCCGCACCGCTGTAAATGGTGCCGCGACGGTTATTGCTACTTTCCTGCTATCACGACGCTATGATTTGTTTGGGTATAGTACCCTTACACTAGAAGCGAATGAAAGTTTTCTGGCACGCTACGCGATCGACGGCTACGTCACGTGAATTAAATTTAACGCGCAATTATAACAGAATGATATTTATAATTGGAATAATGATGATTATATTACTTGTCATCTTCTGATAGATGAAGAGTAGAAATAGAGTATCAAATGCCAGAAATTCGTTGCTTCTGGATATCTTGTTATAAAATATATTTCATTCAATATCAATTTAGTCATATATATGCGATGTGTCACTTAAAAAATAACATTTGAGATATCAAGATTAGAATGAGATAAAAATGCACAATCTTAAATATATTTTCAATGCAGTACACATTCCTAATATATAGGATATTTGGGTACAAATTATTCATGGGAAATAACGGATATTTAATTATCCTGTGTCTATAATTGTTTTAATAAAATAAACGGTTATTTTTAATCGACCATTTATATTTGACATAAATTTATACGAAGTTGACCGCGTAGTAGAAAATATCTATTGAAATATTTGTTATCATGTAATCGCGATTTTGACATTTTATGCTTTTCGTGCGATGTATGTCGAATGCTGCTATTTGAATTATAAAACATGTTAAACGACTAACGATTATTGCCACCAACAACTAACATTGTTATAATTCGCCTGGCATATTGTACCGCGAAAATTCTTGGCGAAAAATGTATCGCCTCGATTTTCGCGCACAACACCGTGAAAAGAATCGCGAGTGTAAGCGCGTGTACTAAACCGCAGATGCGAAGAATATCGGGAAACGTATTACACTTTTGTGCCGGGAGTGCCTGAACCAGTCTTGCGCAATGACGTACACCGAAGCGGAACTTATCCGCGATCGATCGCATCATCGAAACTAGAGTTCAAACTATAATAGGTTGCATTGGCGACAAAAACTGATTATCAAGATAACAGTCAACGCTTACGTCGCCGTATAAAATTTCGTATGACGATAAAGCGTCAAACGAATTCTGCAATAATAATGTGTGATATTAATGCTTGCGCGATGAAAAAAGTGTAAAAATCATATTTAACTCATTCACATTATTTGTTCAATCATATTATTAAAATTATGGCTCTAATTACATTCTATTACGAGATATTTATGCAAATTTATATATAAAACAGTATTTATGTTATTGCAGAGAGAATGGCTAATTATCGATCAGATAAATTTTGAAAAGATTTATTAATACATTATCAAAATTATAGTAATGTCAGTTTAAATTACCCACGTTTATACATTATTGAAATTGAATCTCATGGTTTCAATTTGCTCGTTACGGAAAATTCACACATTTTGAGAAGAATTGTAGAACTTAACTTAATACGTATATCAAACCGGACAGTTGGTTGTATAATTATATACAATATCGAATTACGTTATGAATTCTACCGAACAACTTGCATCTGCATTGTGTTACGATTACCATTTCGAATGCAAAACATGTTACTCTAGCGCACTCTTTTGCGGCACACATATAGTGCCGAAGTGTATTTTCTATGTTGAACAAGAGGATACGCATCCACGGCTGGAATGTCATTTGCAAATTCATACGCGACGTGACCATAAAGAAAACGCAAAGCGCAAGCGGTACCAGAGCGAGACAAAATTGCAATATCGGAAAAATAGCGGCATTAAGGAAAAAATATGACGATTGCACACTACACAAATAGCGAAAACAGTTTTTGCTTAATACCAATTGATAATATTCCGATATTTATAAGCAGGAAGCGCAAAACTTTTATGCAAAAAATATTTTAATATATTCTGCAATGACTTGTACGTTATATAGGCCATTTTATTTTTATATACGGTTTACTTTTCCTCCGAATCTCTATATTAAAACACTTTTTCTAAGGATTTATAACTTAATTAAGGTTATCACATAAAAGTCGATGCTTGACAATATTTGAGCGCACTGACAATATTTTTCATATTATTTTGTAATACGAAATATTCTCCGGTCAAGAAAATTAATCCGGGATTGTGATAGAATGAAAAATATTTAAGCCAGTAAGATTGAATTCATAAAATAACAAATTAAATTTGGCATAATGTTCTCTAGATATAACATTTAACACATTTATCCATATACAGGTACATGTCATACTTTATAAATTTAACCTTTTTATAAAAAATTTAAGCTTTTTATAAAACATTCTACAAATTTTTGATGCTTTATAAAATTGCTAGTGTTTTTATAAAACAAGTTTAAATTTATGAAAAGTGTGCAATAAGTATATGTAAATAGTATTTATCAATTTCTAAATAAAAATTTTTAAATTATGTCGTGTTTCACCGAATAAATTCTGTATTAAATAAAAGTGCCATAATATCAGAATTCTTTTATTAGCTTGATATAAAATATGCAATATTTAATTCTAAATGTGGATAGCAAAATAATAAATAAATGTAAATATAAATCTAGAGTACGAAAATATTAAACGTCTGTGTCTAACATTGTCCATATAAACTGATTATTTAAAATCATAAAATTAAATCAAAATGTTATCATTTTGAACATCAATTTCATATAACGGATATTGTATTTATTTTAGCTGTGATTCATATAAAGTATTCTAAAATTGTTAGAATTTCTATTATCTATAAAAAATTATTTAATTAGTTTGCAGAATTTAAAAAAAACTGTGACCGAATTTCTTTTTTTAATCTTATTAAGTTATATATAGCAAATTGTCCGGTCACCGTCGTTGTCAATAATAACCTGATCATCTCCGTGTGATACTACAATAGATAGTGCATCCTAGAGATACAAAGTTATTATTGATAATATATGGCGACTGGACGACTTATTGACGTGATTGCATATTACATTTTTGCCTGTAATATATATGTAATTTTTTGAGATTTATTAAAATAAATGTTTGATAAAAGAAAAACCATTCTTTTTAGATATAAATTATTTTGAGACATGAGGTCAGATTAGTCTTCCTTAAACCAATTTAAATTCCTTAAATTAATTTCCCAAATTAATTAATCGCTCATTTTATGCAATTTATATATAAATATATTTAGAGTAACTAAATTTAAAACAAAAATTATGTTAAAAAATTATTAAAAAAGTTACGTTATAAATATTTCTGCATATATTAGCATTTCTAAAATGTAACTCGGCGCAACTTTATCAATTTAAAATAATTATAATAAAAAAAAAACTATCAAGATGTTAATATCTTTTTTAACAAAAGTTGGACTCCAAACTGCAGGAAGAATCCCTAGCGTGATCATTTTAAAACAACTCTCTATTTCGTATGTTTGTACATATGTACATACATACGTATGTATATATCTATGCGCGGTACTTTGTACGCGTCGTGGCTCAAATGGCCGTTAGCCGTCATCTGTTAAGAGCGCGTAAAGGAGCCACAGGAACGAGCGATTTATCACTGCAGTCATCCGTAACGAGGCTAACCGATATGCTAATAGAATGATAAGTTAAGAGAACATATCCACCACCACCCAACCTCCATCCTCCCACTGCCCTCTTTACCGCCGAAAGAGATACGTCGCGTGGCGAATGGTAATTCGCTAATGTCCGAGCAATGTGTACCGTGTGCATAGATAATTCACACGCGCGAACACACTGCCACGCATGATCGTGCACGGGGACCGGTAATGGCATCAATCACTTGTTACAACCAATCAGCCGTACGTTTCGTTATCCCGAACCGAATGCGACGCGATGGATTCCCGCCCATTTCCAGTAAATCGCGCTTAATACGCGCTATATGCGCCTGCCGCGTCGCTCGAGATTGCACCGACAGGAAATTACATCGAGGCGTTCCTCGCGCGTTCGTTCGCGAAGAAAGGGATGCGGCGGATTCTATCCCGCGCGAGCTTTTCTCTTCAATACTCATCAGTCCGAACCGTTATTTCCGCACTCGGCGCCGCTCAAGCTGCTTACGCTGAGTTCCTGCTACGCTCTCGCGGAGCAAGACGAATTTTTGGTACTATGTTTAGCATGAGCTTAATTCTCCATTGTTCTCTATCAAGATACGCCGCACTGTCGAACAGGTGAATTTCGTTCACCGAAACGCCGCGCCGCGTTTCCCCTTTCGACCGCGTAATTTCTGGATAAACAAAGAATAGTTGTCGGCAAAAGCGATCAGTAAATACGAGAGAATGTGTTTTTTCATGCTTCGCAGAACCATCGCTGTCGAAACAGTTTAATGAAAGACACTTTCATTGTTCGATCGACACGATGATGTGTGGAAGAGATGTGTGTATATATGTGAACGTTTCGATTTATCCAGATTGATTTCCCCTACGGTTAAGCTCGAAGTTTTTTCTATTAGCTTCGCTAAAAATTCCGCGCAGTCACGCGGCCGTTTGTCAGCGTGCATGATGATCAGCGTTTTCGATAGCTGCCGAGCCGCCAGTGATTTTTCATTTAGTTTTCGTTGAATGTGTATATATACTCTGGTATATGGTACATATAGAGTAAGAACAACGACAAGAAATAATAGCGGAAAAAGAATACCGACTCGGAGACGAGGAATATCACGGAAAGATAAAGAAACGCGCTGTTTCTCCCGTGAAAGCGGATAAAAGCGCGACGGATTGGAAAATATGGTCCGACGGATACAAGAGAGAAAGAAACGTTAATATCACTGGAGTTCCGCCCGGTATTTGTATCACTTACTATTTGCATCGGACACCCAGTATAAAGGGCGCTTGTATTCCGCCGGAACATTCCGAGCGATCCGACGTGATTAAAAAGACTCCCCCTGCACCGGCTCGCATCGACGACGAATCCTGAATAATTCAATAAACGCGCGTTAATTCGCATATACACGCCATGCCATGACCGCCCCTACGGACGCGCAAATCTCACAGAGGAGACCGAAACTTTAAATTGTTAATCGTACCACGTTGGCTGACTTCGAGTATTCGTAAAATACGTCAGAGCGTACGAACGAACATTCAAATATATTTTATTACGTGTTATGCACTACGTGTCATGCATTTGGTATCAAAGTTATTTAGAACGGATAACTTTTTATTTTAACAGTATTGATCTAAAGATATAATTTGTGCAAATTTGTTAAAATTAAGCTGTAATATAATATTATACGAACTTAATGATCTATTATGCATAAATTAATTAAATATAGTGTAACAATAATAGACATTAATGATTATTACAATATTTCTATAAAATTATAAAATTTTAATTGGATAATGAATTTAATAATCTTATTAAGAGTTTTTGTTGTACACCTATATAGGTACTCATGAAAAATTATATAATATATTTTTTAATCATTTATGTCTACATAAAATAATTTCAACGAATAAATGATAAATTAACAAGCACATAGAAAGTCGCAATGCAAATAAATATTACTGACTGATGAGTTCTGTCGATACGGAATATGAATAATTATACGTAATCATTCATAAGCAATTACGATCCACCCTGTCCGACCAGATACTGAATTTGTTTCAATTAATTTATATTCGTGGAAGAGAACTTTGGAGCGAGACGAGCTTTCAGTGACTAACTGGCGTTACAAGTGATGCGCGTTAATTCGCGCACAATGAATCATTTACGTCAAACTATAGAGGCGACCGTACCGTCGAAACGTAGAGATTTGAATATGTTAATACCATTGCTTGGTTGCAAATTATATCGCCGTCCCGAGACGTCGTGCGAACCGATGACGTCGACGTCCTCGTTTATGTCGACAGTCTTAACGTCAGAAATTCGACCGAAACGCCAACATTAATATCCATTCACTGTTCGTAATGATTTGCATGGTATAGTGCGAGCGACGCTCCGCGCGCCGCTGTACCAGTCGTTTGACTGATTCGTATTCGTGTCATTCTGCGTGGAATTCCAGGTGAAATGAGTTTCCACGAAACTCACAATTGTCCCACGTTAACTCACGCATATCGATCCGTTAATAGCTGACATGGTTGAAATTACTGAAACTCTTAATTGTTAGTCGTGTCTCATTGTGCAATTTCAATTTAATTCATTATTCATGCTGTCGTGCCTAAATTAATGCTTAATTTGATTGGACGTATCCGTTTTGGATTGCGAGTTAAGTAAAACATACAGCGAAAGACGCGCTATATGTTATTACAATTATAAAGTAATATTTTACGATTATAAGGTTGCATGGTTTTTTATTCGTGTTATTATTCATTTTTATTATTATTTATATGCTAAGTAAATATATTATTTTATTTAAATTACAAATTCAAAATTAATATAATGTTCTTTTTTTTAGTGGAAAACCCTTTTATGGACGTAGTAGATTCAAAAGCAGTACAATTTTTGTAATGCTTATGAGAAAACCTATTTTGAATCATCGCGCAACATTGCATGTAGTGCAAACATAAAAGTAGATATTAGGACATTACCGTATTCGCGTTCTAGAAAGTTTGGATGCCGTACTCACGAAAAACACGACACCAGACATCGTTTTAATATCTCTACGGTGCGCATAATTACTCGTAATATTCGTCGTTCAACTGATTCACACTCGTCGCATTCAGCTTACGAATTTGTAGTAGAACAAACTGCGATAAAGTTCGCGATTACCGGACATTAATTTGCGCACAATCGTATTGCGCATCACGAATTTACTATGAAATTGCAGAAAACTTTTAATTGTTAATCGCGTCCTGTTCCTATCTCATAAGAACTTCGTGGAAACGGTGCGATATAATTGGAGATATATCTATTGTTCAAACTTGTGCAGCACTATCAAATATTAATATTCAAAAAGTTTCATGTCTCGCATCGATAAAATAACGCATTTTTTTTAAATATACTCGATACTGTAATACGCACGTGTACGTATGTAAAGTGTAATAATTATATAAAATAAAATATTGAAAACTATTAAATCTCGTGTAGCTTTCATAGTGATATAAAGATACTTAGATACAAATGTTGTAATTATGATGAACATTGTACCGTAGAATGGATTGTAAATTTCATGGTGCAAAACTATAATATTTTGATAAATTCGTGTAATAAAATTATAATATTTATGTAAATAATTCTTTCAAATAAAATAAAATTTTTTTAAATATTAAATTGATTACATTTGATATATTTGACTTGTGTTTATGTCATTAAAAAATAAATACATACATATAGTAGGATAAACTTAATATCAGGATTATCATGTGTTTCTAGATTCGCACAATTTGCATAAATGATAAATGAGCAAATAGGAATATTTAAGAATATCAAATTATTTAACAATTTTATATTTTAATCCAATTGTATTTTTAAATTTTTTTAATAAAAAAATTTGATTATAGAGATACTTATTTATTGCAGCACATTACAATTTCTTTGTTCTATCGTCTTTTTCCAATATTTAAGTTCAACTCTCACTTTAAAACTTTAAAAGATTGTCAATAATAATCAATAATAAATGGTATTTTATATCATCATATTTTCAGTTATACTACTACTGATATACCGAAAGTTCACGACTTCAATGGTTCTTTAAAGTTCTATATTGGAATAAAGGAAAATTTGGGACACTCAGTCAGCGCGTGTTAATTTGTACACAACGGCTCGTTACGCTAAAACAGAGTAGTGGGTGTTGCAGGAGTGGTAAAACTTTGAATTGTTAATTAGACTTGTACTGCCTTGAGTTTTGACTCTGCCGTTCTCGGAAAGGACCCGTAATTCGTGTTTAACGTACTCTATACATCTTTTATATCCTCGTTAAAATGCATCCGTATTGTATACGCGCTATCTTGCGACGCAAATTGTTACCTTTATTCCACTTTATGTTGATCACTTCTTACTTTATATAACATGAGTTTGTTACAGAAAAAGTCTTATGGAATAATGCATGTTATTTATATAACGCTTTGAAAAAAACGCGGTAACATAATATAACATAAACGAAAATTTGTTAAATACTTTATTAAAAAATTTTATTACTGAATCACATATGATAAATATAGGATCATAAAATATGAGCGTATGAGAGAAGGACCAAGAAAGTTAGAAAATAAGCGAGAGAATGAAAGAGAATGTCGGACCGTTTGATGTATGATTATTTGTGCGGTATGATTCTTTTGAGTGAATGCAGCGTATGAAACCAAGTGTGGCATATGAGAAAAGCGAGTGCAGATGAAGCGTGTGATTGGAATTTTGGGAAATAACGAGAATGTGTACATACGTGATTGAGAATTGAAAATGTATAATAGAGAATATAAAGACAAACGTTTGAAAACGAGAGGTCAGAGTGTTTCGAGCGAACAAAGTGCATCGAGCATTTTTAAGTTCAGGATGAGTTTTAAAAGTAAAAAGTCTTCTTGAGTATTGTGAGATACGAGAGACAGTATAGAGCGATGTGTGAAGACGAGAATGAATTAGAATATAAGTTTATGCGAGTTTGTTACATTAAATAATTATTCAATACTTTCTTCATCATAATATAACAATATATATTTTGCGAACCTAAACATCAAGTTATTAATATATATTTTTATAAATTATTAGTTGTAAGAAAGTAAAAACAGAAAAAAATTTAATTCTATAGCATTTTCTCGGTATATGCAATAAATAAAAATACGTATCAGTGTAACTAATTGTAAGATTTGAGATATAAAAAGACTTTTTATATCTAGATTAATCACTTAAAATACGATTTTCAAGACAGTAGTATTGACTGATCGAACTGATAGAAATTTGATTGCAAAAGTTGAAAGTTCAGCACGCTGCACTTCTTGAAAAATTAAATGGCTTTGAATTTATATTCGGCCATTGTTTAAAGTTTAAGCAGTGCTCGCAATTCGCTTAGCCGATAATCGTCTACGATCGTGTTCGTTGTCCTCGTTCCAAATATAGTTCTAAATTTTATCGAAACATGCTGAACGCGCGGCAGAATGTCGTGTAAATTTCGGCATTCGCACGGAGCGATAGCTAAAATTTTTCTCATGCGACTCGATGAAAATCAAATCTGCGTTAATACCGCTTCGCGTGCTGCGCGAAGCCATCCCGAAGAATAAAACGAGACCGATCGAACAAGTGACCGCGTTTTTCAACGACCGCTCAGTGAATCGACGAGATATATCCGTCGTCGATGGCCCTGACACCCCCGAACCGTCGATCAAACTTTCAATCTACATCGGACGGAACATTGCCGAGACAGTCCTCGTCGTTTAACTCGGTTATGACTTTCACGACTAATAAGCCAATTAAGAAAGACCACCATGGCGGAACGTAAAGTCATTCATTTTACTCAAGCGAATCATTAATCAATTACGTTTGCTATGTATTAAACTAAATTCTATAAAAACGTAGAATTTTTTGAAATATTATTGTATATTAAAATATAACAGCAATACCACTTACACGTTTTCCATATTTTATAACACTATGTAGAAGAGAATTAACGTAAAATACAATAGAAAAAATTAAACTGTAGTTTACTAATAATATTCACAAAAAAAGAAAGTTGACCATATATTTTTACTTTTCTATTCTCTGCGTCGCAAACATAAGTGTTATATTTTATTACACGTTGATGTAAAGTATGTAATTTTCAACTTTAAAAAGACAAAGCACACAATTTCACTCCAACCTATATTTATGTCATAAGCACAAGCAAGTTTAAGAACAGCGAAATCAAAATATTACAAGAAATCAGGTTTTACTCTTCAATAAACAGAAATAATTATTTAATTATTTGCGATGTATGATTGTGTATCGAAAAGTAACGATATTTCGTGATTTGTTTGCCCGCAGCGTTACGAAGCAAAATTGGGAGGCTGAGTTTTATTAACGAGCAGCGATATACGATCGCAACGACCTCGAGATACATCATCTCTCGTCGGCCATGGTTGTTGTACCCAATCGTTTATCAAGCTGTAAACCGCATAGAGGATTTCATGATGGAAAGTCGTATTAAGAGAAAATATCGCGCGATGAATGATGATCAATATCGCGCGAGAAACAATGCGAAATGATCGACAGATCGACGCGATGGGACATTTGTTTAATTTATCAGTTGCAGTTTTGAAAGCAAATCATTATCGCGATTTGTTCCCACAAATTATTCCCAAATTACCGTCTGGACGCCATTTCTCTTTTTATCATGGCAGCAGTTAATGCCAACGATTGCAAATGCGTAACGTTTATGTAACAACCAGCGGACAACCAAACGTTAATTTGTTCGCTTGTTAATTTGATCAAGTTTTGAGAAAGCGATAGAGCGATTAATCGAAAGTAATGCCATTTGCAAGTGTAATTTATTACTCTGACAATGAATAGTCATTCGTGCGTAATGCTCTTTCGCGTTTCGTGTCGCAATGATCACGCATTTGTATTATTATATGACAAGCAATCGATTGCTGATTAAATTTTATGCACTACAAGCTAAATTAATTCTCTCAGAAGGAAATCATTTGCTGATTAGCAATATATTCACTAAATAATTTTAATGGATTTTTGATTCGTTTATATTTTAAAAGTTTATAAAGTTTAGACAACATGTGTATGTCAGTAAAATATGTCATATATTTATAAATAAATTATTCCCTCCCAAAAAACAAACATTATTTTTCATAATGTCATACTTTTCATTGATAAATAATTTATCCGTAATAAGTAACTTGTCTAATCTGGAATTCAATTTCCAAATCAATATGAATAATCCTACGATATGATAAGTCATAAATAGAATCAATAAGAAATAAAATTAAAAAATTAAACATAATATTATTATAAATATAAGTTACCAATATATATAAATATAAATTATCACACTATATTGATATTATTGTAAAATCATAGGAGCGAAAATAACGAAAATAAAAATCCACGAGCAAATAAAACATTTTTACATTCATTCGATAACATACAATATTCAAAGTTAAATCGTTTATCATTCATTGAAATATATGTTTTTTTTATAACTTAGTTTCACAGTTTTAACTCTGCTATGGTAGGATCTTATTGATCAAGCGGTATGCAGGTCACGCCGAAACGAATCACCACATCATAACGATGCGTGATGCATCGTTGATGAAATATTGCAATGCGGATATTAATTTACACATTTCATGAAATAGAAAAGTAAAAATAGAGTATTTTTAACATGTTCCAATTTTTATAATAATTGCATAGATATTTATGACATTGTACAGCATCACGATTTTTCTTTTCTTTTCATTTGCATATCATGGTGCCAAATATTGTGGCATAATTATTATTTATACATGACGCTGTTGGTTATTAATTATATTTGATATATCAGAATACAAGAATTAAAGCATCATCAATAATATAGTAATTGCATTGCATAATATTTAAAAATCACGCTTATTTCAAAGCAAAAGAAAAAAAATGACTCACCAGCTGATTCACCGGCTTCTCGTCGGTTGCTTCATTCTCCCGAAATATTTGTTTATTGCAAGTTAATTTACTGCTCTCCTGTCGACCGCTCCATTTCTACGATTTTGCGTGAATGCAAGTTGATCGATTGCCGCTTTACGTCTTCAGTCTATTATTTATATATGACTCTGTTAATTAGTAATTTTATATTTGATATATCAGAATACAAGTATTAAATTATATCATTGATAATATAGTAATTGCATGTAACATTTGGAAATTATACTTATTTTGAATCAAAATAACAAAAAAAGCTCACCAGCCAGTTTCTCGTTGCTTGCTTCATTCTCCCGAAATATTCGTTACCGCAAGCTAATTCACGGTTCTCCCAT
Source organism: Linepithema humile (assembly GCF_040581485.1). Classification (NCBI taxonomy): domain Eukaryota; kingdom Metazoa; phylum Arthropoda; class Insecta; order Hymenoptera; family Formicidae; genus Linepithema; species Linepithema humile. Next base: position 20,141,690 of record NC_090132.1, on the reverse strand, counting down.
CGATCACTTTATTTCTACGATTTTGCGTCAATGCAAATTGATCAAATGCCTCTTTACATGAGTGTCTTCAGTCTTATTGCAGATACGACACATTATATTCTCGGCATAGACGAATAAGTAACGCAAAACATAACGATTGTCCATTGTTTCACTCGATACTCTCGATAAACTATGATTTGTGAAATATGGTGTCTGAAATATTCAAACGAAACAGCAACAATTTCACACCGTTACGCGAACTACACCTCTGCGATGCTAGAGATGTCAATTGCATATTCTTAGATAATTAATACTTCACGACGATCGTATATCGATACGATAGACACTCCCGATACTATATCGCGCCCGAAATTCACTCCCGACAGGAAAAATACATGCAAAACGCGAAACAAACCCAACACTCACCTAACGGTCGCCGCACACCGCACGCCATTACGAGATGAACTGGAGATAGCTGTAGACCAATGATAGCCTAGAATACAGACGCCGCTCTGCGCGTAAGCCGCGTGTACATTGGTCTACATTCCAGGCACTAACTAGCAATGACTACGCGAGTCAAAAAACATCATAAACGCGGTTGGTTAGCTGCGTAGTCAAACGAGAGAGAGAGAGAAAGGTTTGGACAATCACTTATTTGTAATAGAATATTTTTGGCATACTTTCATTAAAGATTAAATTGAGATTAAATTTATATTAAATTAATGTATGATAATTTATGATTATTAATGTTAAATCTGCGATAGTAATGCATAACGGCACAAAATTATTGCTATGTAATATTATCATTGTCATTATAATAATAAAAATTGTGAAGAGTAGTGAAATGTAGAATCGATTAAGCAATAAGAGATCGTCATATATCGCGTTGTTTACAGGCTAAGTGCATCATACGTGCATCAACATAACCACTACACACTCGATTGTGAGAGGCGAGGAGAGGCGATTATCGTATTACGCTAATTAGTGCGAAGTATCATCATAGCTGTGCCTTCTCGATTGGTAATTGTCTAGAGAGTGTCTAGAATAAAATAAATAATCGGTCAGGAAGCAACGGTAATACATTGAGTGGTGAGTGAATTCACTTATTTTTACATTTATTGTACTGATGAAATTAACCTCAAATCCGAAACATCAATTTTTGAGATTTAATAGTAATTTATGAAAGCTATTTGTAAAATATATATAGTTTATTTATCTTATACGTTAAACAAGAATAATTTTTCTCATATATTTAAAATAAATAAAAGAATATATAGGAAAATTAGAAAAAATGTATATATTTATAATAGAAAATGTTTAATTTAAGAATTAAATTATAATTGAACTTAGATGAAATAAATGTATAATTATTTGCGATTACTGAAATTGACGGTTATTCTGGCCGTGATTTGTAATCAATGTTTGTACATATTAATTTTTTGTTTTGACTAGTATAGTCATCTTGCAGTAGTGGCTAGTGACGTCACAGTGACGTATCAACAAGGATCGTTGTGAAAACGCGGGAAGATTACTTTGCATTTTTTGCACTTGTTTTACATCGAAAATGAATCTTGCGTTCTGTAAGTATCTGTAAGTATCGAAAATATCAAATCAAATAACGAGTTAATAAAGATTTTTAATTGAGATCAATTAAAAATCAAGATACATGATACTGAAATTAGCGAACTATTACTTATCCTGTGTTGCAGCTATGATTGAGGTTGAGGTTATAGCGCGATTCGGTACCAGCGTTCGTGAAATTGTCGTCGCGTAATTTCGTCTAACAAGAATCGGGAGTGTGAAATGTCAGATGGATTGAATGATGGGCAATCATCATGTCTCACATTGTTTACACGTTCTAAGTGCTCCGTGTGTGCAATAAGCGTGAGGACTGCATACACGATTACATGACAGGTAATTATCGTATCACGTTAATTAGCGCGAAGGATCATAATTCATTGTGCTTTCTTGATTGACTAGTGTTCATATGGGATAACAGCTGGAACAAAAGAGAAAGCTGGCTAGGAGGCGACGACGGTACATCGATTGGTGAGTGAATCCACTTATTAATCCATTGTTATTATATTTGAATGAATAATTACATAAATAGCGTGAGGTCAACACGCTAGCCTTAGTAAATTAGAGAAGGTTAGTTCGATCCCGTTCGCTTTCTCATAAGGCAAAAACCTGCACAGGAGTTTATACACCGCACAAAATCGTCTTGCCAGAATGTGTCATTTAAAATTTAATAAGATCAAAACATTACCTTACACTGTATACTCGACTTTGTACAACGTTGTTACAAAGCTTACGACTTAGTGCATTGCGACACGAACAAACCTTTTATATATTATTTGATTATTTTATGTGTTATAATTTTAATGGCGTCATAAACATTGCATAAATGAGCATATTTCTTACTTTTACAAAGATTTATACGAAAGGAAACGAATAAATTTTCAAATAATAAACTGCCGCGTTGATTTTTAGCCGTAAATCCTTGTCAGTTTGATGAGCAGAACACGGCAACGTAATCTAACTATGCAACTCGTTGCACCAACACATAAATCGCTGCGTTTTTTTAGTGATTACACGATATTTTCGTAATGCGTAAGCTTTGTAACAATGTTGTACAAAACGTTGACCGTTAATCACACTTAATCCGCATAAAAAATCACGAGTAAGCGAGTTTACTTAATAGAACTATATGAGTTTATATTTCATTTTTTTAAATAAGGAATTATTATTAGTTAGAAGAAGATTTTGACGCTATTTCTTAAATACAAAGCAGAGCCTGTCAGTTTTTCTTAATGTAAGATCCTTGATCTTCTTATATTGATGTCATATAGTATTTTATATAAAAAATTTAATTTAATCTTATTATACGAAAGATTTATAGAATAAAAACGGTAATAAATTATATTGCCAACATTTTAAAGAAACAAATATTTTTATTTGTTTAAATTCCGTGAAATAATTGCTTTTCTGGCTAATAAAACTTACATATTTACAAAATGTTATATATATATATACTTACTAAATATATAAGTAAGAACCGAAAAAGTCGAGTATAAAGTGTGAAGTAATGTTTTGGTCCCTATTAAATTTTAATGATGCGTTTTAGAAAGACGATTTTGTGTGGTGTATAACCTGTGCACTCACGCAGTGGAAAGCGGGTTCTGGGTGAAACTCGTTTACAAAATTTGTTAAATCCAATCAGTTATCTCGGCGCCGAATGCATCGCGAATGTTGCATCCTCGTCGTCGTCGTCGACGGCGCCGTGATGCGCCGTCGAGCTCGTTTTCGCGTTTCACGCGAAATCGCGGAGAAAGCCGGCAACCACCAACGAGGTACGAAACGAAATATTGGATTAGATAGATAAAGGTGGCACGAACCGCAATAAGTCCCGCGGATCGCGCACACGCGATGTGGGGCGCGGGAGACCGTCGCGGCGGCAGGAAGACCGAAATGCGATACACGGAGAACGATAAGACTGAAATTGCGTTATGGCCGGCAGCCTGGCTTACGAGTTGATGCGTTTTATCGCCTTCCGAGTAGCGTTGCACTCGAATTTGTCACTTTCCCGCGTATGCGATGATTGATTAGATAGCTTGTTAGGTTGAATGAGTTCCATGGACGTATTCGTGATTTACCATATATAAATTTATATTAAATCCGCAGTATAATGAAGGTCTGACAAAGATCTGTAATGGAAAAATACTTGTGTGATATAAAGTTTTGCGTCACTCAATTCTTTTATTCTTGCCACATTGCGCGCAGTCATAGAAACACAATCAACGATTTAATTATAAATTTCGCAGTTGAATTCAAAATCCTGGAGTTTCATATATCTATCTATATGCATGCTTGAAATTCCTATGAAATTGGTAAATTAATTTCGTACTAGATACAAGTCTCGAAACTAGCATCAATGTAAAATTACGCGCATACTCATCTTTTAGAATTTCCAATATTTGTTCATAATTTACGGAATAATTTTGTGCCAAGTATAGATAAATTTTTATCCATTCAAACGCTATTGAAGTTAGCTTTGAAGTTAGGTTAAACATCCTGTACGCGCAAACATCACAAAGCTCCACGCGGCTGATGCGTCAATTTTTAACAACACGAAATCACGACGCACTTTATCCCAGTTGGGCGTAAAAGCGTTTTTTTCCGCAAAATCTGACAGGAGCGCGCGCGTCCATAAAAAGCGAAAAATTCGATGGCAGTTTTTACAGAAAGCCGAAACAGATGCATACACACGTATATAGAGAGAGAAAGAGAGAAAGCAATGTTTTTGTGACTGGTTGTCGGTGCGCGAAACGATCAAAGGCCGCCGCGGATTACACGTAATTATTCCTACTAGCTTCTCTCTTATCGCCTACGCGTCTATTGTCGACACTCCCGACAACTCTCCGTCAATGTCACGACGAACAAGCGGCGGTGTCGCGTCACATCGAATTATCCTCCAGAATATCGTTTCTCGCGCTCTCGGCGTTTACCGAAACGAGGAATCACGATTTCCACGCAATCCTTGCCGCTTTTCACGCCGGCGCTTCCCCGGTTAGGGTGTCGTTCACGGAATCATGATCGACGTCCCCACTTTCTCGGTCCCGCTCTTCCGTACCATCGATCACCGTGATTCCGGGTTAAAAGGAGTGTCTCGTTAAAAAGGCATATACCGTCGAACGCGCCGAAGTCGCTATCGGGGAATTTGTTGAGAGAGCCAGTGCGAGTGGCGTGTCGGAAGTTTGATCGACGTTCCCCATCGCGAGCCCCTGAGGGCCCCCCTCCGTGGAACGAAAGCTTTCAGGAGTGAGGGGTCCGCTGGTTTGTTAAAAGTGTATTCTGTTCGTCGACTCTTCGAAGGTAATTGCGCTTGAATTGCGTGGCCTTCTTCCGTCAGTAAAAAATATCGTCATTCTGCCAACATTCCGCAAGATTTATATGGAACTCTACCATGGGGATACACGTGCCGGTGTGATCACACGTGCGTGTGAAGTTATCCTTCCTGGGAGAATCGTATCTCCCCAACTCGCTTTCTGACTTTAGGCTCGTGTCCTTCGTGACTGATAGCCTTCAGTTCAAGCGAAAATCGTTACTTTGCAAGCGGTATCGAAATTTTTCTTCATAGCCACGTTTCATGGAAATATGTCTGGCGGGAGAATATGCATGGAATTTTGCGCGCGTATTAAAGGCCGGTGATGGTGGTTGTCGGATGGTTGCACAGTGGTGGCTGCGGGGTTAGCGTTCTCCGCGGAATTCTAAGCAAAAACCAAATGAAAGAGACGCATTTAAAAGAGGGCGAGTGCTGCCCTGTAGATATTTACCATATTATCGTACGCGTGGTTTCGCGAGTGTTATTTTACAGTTCGCGTGGTTTGTTATTTTCCCTTTTACTTCATTTAATAAATGGGTCGTTGTTATAATAATTTTGTAGTGGCTGAATAATTGTTGAAAATGAACAATTTTAATATATTTATTTTATGATATTTTTTGTAAACTATTTTTGGTCAAGGTAACATATTCTTTTATTAAATATAACTTTAATTACAATTATGAAAAAATGTTTGTAATTAAAAGAGAGAAAATTATAGATAAAACTATAATTGTACCAAAAATAATGGCAATTAGAATTGCATGATGAATTAAAATGATTCATCTTCTTCATAATCTTAAAATAACTATAAATAACATTGAGAACGTTTATTTTTAAGCTGCTGAATTTGGTTTTTTGAAAGTTATCGTGAAATATTTGTAATTCATGAACGCATAATGATATTGGAAAAATGCGTCGTATGATAGATGACAAAATGCCTGACAGTAAATGCATGGCAAGTAATTTTTTAGCAAAACCATGATATCGTCGTCGTGCGTTAGTTCAATAACGATTTCCCGTTATGTTATGTTACGTGTTGAGTATCAATATCGCGTCAAACGTGACACGATAACAGGTACGTAATGCTCCGTGAAAGTGGAAAAAAATGATGATTTCCCTATATTCAGACGAAAGAAGTTTTGCAAATTCATCCCTTTCGTAGTGATTTATCATTTGTTCTACCGTCATATTTCATTGAGACTACGTGTGCGTGTTGTTATGTTTTTTCTTCCGCGTGTTTTTATGTACCACACATAGCATTTGTTTTCGAAAAATTGCACTCTTGGCAGTTAGCTGGAATGATGGAATTGATAGATGACGTCACGTAGTATTTTATGAGTTTTGCGAGCGAGTTGATTAAATTCATTTGAAAATTTTGACAATGTTTCGTTGATTTATATGCTGTACTAAGCCGATAATTTATTCTTGTGTGAGTCAAACGGGGATCAACTTTTGTTGTCTGTAAAAATGGAAATTGCACGGAATGGTTGAGCACTTGGTTTAAATTAACGATTCATGCACTTACATTCCGCTTTTCGATAGTAATCTCTCTATTCAAGACCCTAACAATAAGAAACGCTTCCTCAAGGAACCGCTATTTCTGAAGGAGCGGAAATGAATGCCGCGATAAGTTAAAAAGTAAGCAATGCATTATTCAGTTTTATTAAATCCTAGCGGAAGAAAGAAGTTTCGTATAATTCGGCTCTCTATCTTTAATTGGATACCTTTCTCTTCTTTCCTTAATATTAATAACGTGACGTAAAAGAAATTGGAAAACGAGAGAGAGAGAAAAAGCTTTCGAATCGTACCTGTATTACGTAAAGCTCTCAATATAATTTCCAATACCTATATGCATTCGTGCGGAGTTAACACGTATCGTGTTACGTACATATGTACATCCCAATTTAAACTAGCTATGGACCGTTTTATAACAGCGAATGAATAGGACCGAAAGAGTCGATCGGTTTAATGTTACGAAGTAACAGCCAATACAAAATAGTGATTAAACATAGGATTTACTTTTTGACGATTAAGATAATTAATCGAGTGCTATGAAAAAGAAAATAAAAAAATTTTTAATTTAAAATCCACTTCTATCATTCAATTAAGAGTATTTCTTTTTGATTTTTCACAGATTGAGAATATAGCAAGGTTTGATTATTTATGAAAAGAAATTTATAAAAAAAAGAGAAAGGAAAAAGAAAAGAAATTTATGAAAATTAATAGATAAAATTAACGAATATTTCGTTTCTGAAAGTCTGCTTTAGACAACCGCTTACTTCTGCTTTATATAAGAATATTTCTCCGCTTGACGTTCCCATATCTGTAATGAAAATCAGTCGCGAACGTAGACTCCCGTCGGCAATGCTTTTCAACGGTGCTACTTAGAACCGTCGGACGGATGGTGAAAAAGAGAAACACTTGCGTGCGACCGCGGTATTGATCTCACGCAACGGGACATGCAAGTCTCGTGACTTTGTGCCCCTTCGAGTGGCTCGACACGCGGATTACGTACATTTCGTTTCCCCGACATGACATTTCACTGACACGTGTTTTCCGCGGTCTGTTTTCGAGGGTCTTGGTCGAATTCAGCCGATGACGGTATACGGCGAATTTAATTAAAATAAGTAACGACGAGACTGGCGTGTGGTAAATGGAGAGTAGGGGCTGCAATGTAACCCTATGACATATAATATTTTGTTTGGAACGTTTCAGTTGTGGCATTCTCGGTCATTTATTTCTATTCTTGTAATTGTGAAACTAAATCTCACATGAAACTGTAAAGTAATCCAAAAAAATTTGTAATAACTCTTTATATTAATTTGCACAGGAGGAAAAATTTTAAAACATCTTGTATAAGAAAAACAAAAATTATTTTGCATCCATATTTATTTCAGTTATTTATTTAAAATTTGATTAGACATTATTTTATGACAAAATTTTTTATTTCATTAAACTCTATTTAAAATACAAACATATATGTAGCATTAAATTAATATTAAAATGTCACTTTATATTAACAGAGCTAAAATTGATATCGAAGTTTATAAATACTGGAATATTATATTTATATGTGAACGGATGTTGCGTTATACGTGTACACTATTTGTATAACATTTTGTAAACAATTCTAAAATTATATTTGTTTTTTATAATTTACAAGAATAATCTAGATTCTATTTATAAAAGGTCAGCAACATTTTATAAAGGGAGTTAATACATATTCTAAGTAACGACACAGTTTTTGACAAATTTTACAATCTTCTACAAGTTTGTGCATTTTTTAATTTAAAAGTAAAATTAAATTTTGCATTTTAACTGTTAATTTGGAAATTGAAATACAATATAAATTAATTTTGACGACTAATTAATTAATTTTTTTATTTAAATTTTAGAATTTCTTAAATATTATTAAGAGTCGTGCATATTATCACTTTTTTTCTTATTTATTTGTTACTAAAATCATGCTATTGGCATGCAAAGTGGCACTTATGTATCTTTCGACGTTCTAAATCAAACTAAGCTCCTAGATGTATTACATAATTGTAATGCACAAAACATACGACCAAGATTTTTCACCAGAGTTACACCAACGTTATAAATAATGTATAGCAGAGAGTGAGGGAGCAAGAGAAGGAAGTATAACCGGAACTTTTATGGCTGAGTTAACTTCTGAAGGATTTTGCATTGCAAATGAAGCAAGTTTCGGTATAATGCATGGTAAAAATTTATAGAATAATTTCAATGATGTTCGGTTAAAAATCTGTAACTGAACATGGTTTTGGAATACTAAAATGTATCTCTGTATAATATTTGGTTTAATTGTTCGTAAATGAACTGCAACTCATGTATATTTGGAAGCAAGTTTTGTGAAAAAAGGAATGGTTTTCCATTAGTTAGTAAATCATTGATTATACTCGCGGTATTTCCAAAGTATAGAAACGGATATAATGAAGCTCAATCTGAAATTATTTTCATAATGAAACGCGCATTCACATTTGTATAAATCGAACGTAATACTGATATTCGAAGGTTTATAGAATAAAATATCATAATAATTCGTCGAATTGCGTTTATTATCTTTACAGTATTTGACCAGAACAAATTGTATACATTTGTGGACGTTTATTCGATTATATATCTATAACGATATATCCCCCATAAACGCGTCTGGCATCGTCACGTGAGAGCTTTAACATTGCAAAATGTATTAAGGTGTGAGCGTTATTGAATAGGTTGTTAAATTTCAGGCACAAAGGTGCGTTATGTGTTTGATAGAGAATGTGTACGTCATTTTACACAAAATCCACTGAGTGTACACAAAGCGTACAAGAAATTAATCAATGCACAACGTTCGGCTCTTGATTCTCGAAATTTGAAAATTGCTTGCGGCGCAACGTAGTTTTAGACGATGGAATCACACGCTCGGAAAAATACAACGTGTTCGAATTTCGTATATTTATTCAGGGAATTGGTTAATCAAACTGGCCAAAAGGTTCTCAACCTTTTTACATACACGCAGTACACGTTTCTTATTCATAAACATTAATGTTTTCAAATTTTCTAGTGTTTATTTCAATATATTTCAAAACATAAAGGGTGGATAACGTAGTTAGAACGAATATTTATGAGTGTTAGTCTATTTTGATATCGTCTAAATGAAGCAGATATATATGACATATTCAAGAAGGTAACATTGATACTTATTTCTTCAGCTTGAAGCAACGATAAAAAAACAATCATAATCAATTATTTCTGCATTTTTATTTTATGTATATAATGTAATGTAAATATAATAGATTCTTTTAGAGAGACAGTTCTCTTTGAAAGCCATTTTTAATTTATAACACGACTGCAACTATATGAAGAAATAAATTATTTATTTGACAAATTCATTTTAGAATAAATATGATCTCTTAATTATTGAGAGAAGAAATATAGATAAAACGTATTGGGAATAAGAACGGAAACAATTTCGCGATAATAATTTATATTGTTTATACGTAAGCAGTTGATGCAATGAATTCCTTTGGGAATGGCGTCGATAGACCGGATACGTGGGCGCAGTTGGCACGTTAATAATCGAGCAATATTTGCATTACAGTTACACGCATGACCGCAATAGGACCGCTCTTCACAAACTCATGCTCATTTAACTAATTTCCGGTTATCAAGAAATCATTATTACAATTTGCTTGCGCTCAAGTAAATTACTCGGAAATATTCCTCGTAAATGAACGTGTTGAGAACGAGAGAAAATTTAACTGCAACAATTTTGATCTGCCAGGGAAGGCGATTGCTCGCAATAATTATCTTTCACAACCACCTTTACGACACTTGTTCGCTCGTTCTCACTTTTTCCCGCTGTCTCCGACATCTGACTCTCTTCTTCCCTCATCTCTTTTGCTCCCTTTTGCGTTTACTCTTTCTCTCTCATTACGCCGATCGAAATCGCTGCAGCGGAAGCTGCAGGCTATACGCGTCGTTTAGGCGATATGCACCGACTGTTTCGTTTGTGCCGTGGAATCGACGTTTCTCGTTGCAACTGCCAGATCCATGGCTGCTGGTGGAAAACTCGATGTCGCTTATAACCGATTCTGCCTATCGGAATATCAATGTCATAATTTGCAACGACGCGACGCGTCGTTCTAGGTCGTCCAGAAATATCTCCCGCGATAAACAGCGTTTTGCTCTTGCGAGAAACAGCGTCCGGCGCGTTACTTTGCGGTTTCATTGCGAGATGCATTGCAGTCGGCAAGAATTTATCATTTGGACCGCCGGTGAAATCGATCACTCCGTTACACACGGAAAAACCGTGGTGGAAGCGGCGAAGGGACGTAACGCGCGCGAAACCATATATCCGCGTACTGCGAAAGCCAAACATCGTACAGTTGTTCCGAAGGAACAAATAAACTTTTTTTTCGAAGATCGATTGCTCCGAAGCATTTCTCAAGACATAAAACAACACGCAGTAACAATCACTCTCATGAATGAAGGATAACATATATTCTAAGGAGATTATTTTTATTCTTAAGACGATAAATGCGAAAATAAGACGCATTTTATCACCATTTTCTCTCCGATTATAATAGCATTTGTAAACATTGCATAATTTATATAAAAATAAAATCACGATTAAATCATGCAAATGTCTATAAGCGTTTATTATTACATTTTTTAAAAGCTGAATAATATCGTTTTTTTTAAATAAATAGTAAATTAATGTGTGAGATTATCCGCAAGCATCGAATGCAAACTAAATTTTTATTACAATTTATAACTCACACACACGCATGTTATTGAAATTTTTTAAACAATTTATGATAGTGGATTGTTGAATTTAAGCAAACGTCCAGTGCGTAATACGTAATTACAACGCAGCGAGCGGCTTTGCCGCGCACTTTACCGGAAGCACATCACATCTGGTGGAGCTTTACAATCAGTTTTGACGATCAGCAAATGCGCCGTTATGTAACTGCAGCCGCGCGGATTCATTCGTTTGATGGAACAATGTCGTTGCAGGCAGGTCTATTAACGCCGTTGGCTAGCGCGGCATCAGTGCGCGACTCTCGTTTAAAATGGCTCGGCTCGGCTCGGCTCGGCTCGGCTCGGCTCAGCTCAGCTCGGTATAGCGCATTCGGCCGACCATTAGGTTAATTACGGGCAAACGGGTAATGCTGACGAGCGTCGAGCTCTGCAGTCGACACGGTGGCGATGTCAACGAGATACTTATTGTCGGCAACGCACCCGCGCGCCGCAACGATCGCTCTCTCCGCCTCTCGTGAAAGCGAAGAAATTACCGGCTAACGACGCGAATTTGCCGTCGCTAAACTTGTTGCTCGCCGTTTGAGAGTCAGTTTCAAGGGAGACAGAGGGAAAGAGAAACGTGCTGAATATAAAATACGATTATAAAAACCGTCGACGCGGACATCGGATACCCGTGTGCGCTCGGAAAAATTTGTCTCTCGTTAGGTTTGGACTTAAAAGCGTTGAGAGAGTACGAAAAAATAGGGGTTTTTCTGAGTTATACATAGTTGCGATAATTATACATTTTTGCCCACAATTATGTGGTTGTGCTTTCATACACAATGATATTGTATCAAATTCGACTTGATAATCAAATGCCTGGCATTGTATTATCTATATTCAATAGTTTTCGAACTATAAAACAAAATATTGTTTTTTGTCAGTGGAGAAAATCATATATTTTAAATTTGCACATATGTAATACGATTTCTGTTCTTCAAAATCTAGTTCATATCTTTTGGAATAAAATCGCAGCTACTGGCTAGACATAAGGTATCTTCAATACTTCTGCATGCTCCAAGCTGCTAAGATTTTATAGCTGCAATCTACCTCGGGCGCGATGATAAGTGGCCGACGAAATTGTAGCGACTAGTGATTGTCGACAATTTATATGTGTCAGCCGGCAAGATCTTTTGGCTAGGTATCTTCCGGTAAATAGCTCGAGAGCCTAACATCTCGAGTAATGATGGAGAATTAGAAACTCAATTATACGTCCCCGAGGTATACCTTTAAGTGCAATAGCTTCGCAATTTTCCCTTCGGAATAATCCGCCGCATTCTGTTTGCTCTACCAGTCACGACATTGCCTCGTTATGTACTTGCATCACATTGTTGGCTTCTTTGCAATTTCACTAAGTATATATAATAACTTTTCTCTTAAATTACGTAACAATATTTTATATTGGTCTTTTATATGTAATTAGTAATACATTGCAGAAATTTATTATTGAAAGAGATGCATATGCTATGGCAAATATCTTTTACTATTTTTCTCTGTATTTGTGATTTTTGCTGTTTTTATTTGCCGTTTCTACAACTATCTCACAATGAGAAATACTTTTTGATACCAATGTAAAACAAATAATTCAAGTGTAATGTCATCAACTTTTCTCAATAAGTTACAAGAATTATTAATTTTTCAGAAATAATTAGGATCGCAAATGTTATTGTTATGCGATATGATTATGAGAGATCAAAGAGCAAGACAAAGCAAGATAAATGCGATTTGCATATCGCTTTGGGTGAATACAAACAAAACCGAAACTCGATACAGTTGCCAATCGATAAAGTCGAACGAAGTAATTTTACAATTCCGTGTATATAAAAATTGTAAAATTGCGTTTATGAATTTAATTATATCAAAAGACAGTAAATCAAACTTGTTGTAGAAACAATATTTATGTGGTTTTATAACTTTGAAAAGTGTAGAAACTGTTTCTAAAATATCATCTAATTATACAGACTTGATAATCTGCAATGTATTACGAGCTTCGTGTATAATTCATTGAAAAATCGTAGTTGTTGATTCAGTAAGAAAATATTAAGCGACTATCGCAGCAATTTATTACTTTGTTTAAGCAAAGAAGCAACTGGAGAAACTATCGTAACTTCCTTCCTTGCCAAAGGAACTTGTTACATGACAGTTACATAATAATTTCTGTAGTACTGTACATTTGTTACAGTTTAGCTAAAGCATAGGATGCATTGTTTAAATGTAAAGGGAGGTACTTAGACGTGCATCTGATAGACGCATGGAACTAGCATGCGTGTGTGAATGTGATAATACGAACGTTACAATTGCATATACATATATTCAGAGTATGTACAAAGTTTGCTCGAATAGAGATGTATAAATGCAAACGGATAACGAGCAGTAATCGACGATGTGCCTCGATTGCTCATGCAACAAATATAATATTAATTACTAGAGCTTTTCCTGGAATAAAAGAGTATACGTAATCAAATAAAATCGAATCTCTATCTTCCGTTATTGCGCAGTGTTTTCCGTTATTTAATCTTGACTGACCTATACATACATACATACATATCTATATGCGCGCACCATTTATAGGAATTTAATTTATATTTAACTATAGACTCTGTAGCTCCAAAATGTCTTTAGATGTACTTTGTAAAATGGAATATTTAATGAAATTTCCGAATTTCATCGCGTCAAAGCGAAATCGCATGTAGGTTACGCGAATATCGACGTATAATTTCTTAGAGAATTGTTAAACGACTGATTAATCAGTAACATAACTTTTAAGCAAAATCTTTTCGTAAAGAACATTATTTATTTCTATATTGATTAAACTTTCACGAGACGTTCATACCAATAAAGTAAGCAGCTATGTATCTATTATGAGTGGAACTATTGGATAATTTAACATAGTTTTAATCAAGCAAAGTTAACATTTTAAAACACCTAAATTCTGCGGTTGTTGAAAATAACAATTACAAAATTCTTTATGGAGATTTGATATAAATGATTCTTTATAGAATTTCGAGAAACTTTCAATGACTACAATAACACACGAAATAACATATCTCAAGAGCAATGGAAATAGAGGTTCGCAGTATTGAAAACTATTGTTGACTCCATTTCATGAAAAATATAAATTATATCTTTTTCAAAACCATTCTATCGATTGATACAATAGAACGATTTTTGCATCATTTGGAGTCGCGTATTGCTATTGTTGATATCAAAATTGTCCAGAGACAATGAAAAATCCAAAACTGACAATTACATACTCTTGTAAATTGTTTTATGTGTAAATCGTTTGTTCTCTATGTGTTCTTTTTGCTTTCCACACTTTATGCGCTAGTAAGTACACTTTGTGCGATATTGCAAAGTGGGAGATGCTACTGATAAAAGTGCTCAATGATGAAAACATAGATGCGCCATTGCGCATAGAACTATAATTTTATTTTATTTTTAATTTACGATACATATGCATTGTTAAATAAAATTTAACTAAAACAACTACGATTGAACAAATTCAACTTTGCAACAAAGCTGCTGCAATATGCAATATCAAATTATTGTTTGATTCACGTTCAGTTGTCTGTACTCTAAAATAGTCGCGTTATTTCTGAGCTGTCTGTGCTAATCCGCAGATCGAAACGAATTATATTTGTCGTCTTACCTGCCTCGTCGAGGACGCGGTACGATCAATAATTGAATAAAGAGGCGCGCGAAATTGTGTCGTTACAACGAAAGAAGCGAAAGTGGTAATTCACTCGTTTGCGCGGCAAACTAGTTGCTCTATATGTAAATTGCTTGTTCTATATGGAAATGCCCGCCTTTCCGCGTAAATGCCGCGATGTTGCAACGTGCTCGCAATACCCGCCAAAATCGCGGAAGTTCGTTTGAGAGTCGCCGCGCGGGTGACTGAACGTGAAATCGCGATTTACGAATTATTTAGGCTGTAGGGTCGCGTCAACCGCCGCGATTGTTCCGTGAATAATTCGGCGCGGCAGGGCACGCCGGATTGACGGATATTAATTGTTTTCCATATCGATACGAGACGCCTGCCTCCCTACCCGAGTACCTCCCTCTCACGTCCCTCGGCCGACTGTGCCGCGCTGGCCTCGTCGACCAAGTGATGTCGCGCGTTGTTCCCCAACAATAATAGGAGTAATTAACGCGGATCGTAAAAACCCGATGTGTGCTCGAGCTAAAAGAGTGACAAGACTTCAAAAGCGGTCGGAGCGCGCGAGTCGGTGGGAGTGGGATACGAATACAGAGCGTTAATCGGATGCGGGGAGTGGGAAAGCGCGTTATTTCGAGAGGTCGTCGATCTATTTCCATTATTCCTCGTCCGGCGACGAAATCGAGTGCACCGGGTATATCGGGGAGACGTGATTTACGACGAGCATTGTGCGCGGACGTTTATCTGATTCCATAAGTCGTTCTTACGTGAAACGAGTTCCTTGATTGGAGTTTACCTTCATACGGCTAAGAAAGGTATCTGGATATGTCGGGTTTGAAGCTGCGTTAAAAACTCGTCCCGACAGCGCAATATAGATTATTAAAAAGATTATTAAAACCATTAAAAGAGGAGAAAAACAAGTAATGTAAAATTTGTCGGAATTTTAAACGAACTTTGTACGTGTGGGTAGGATGCATAACTCTTTGATCGTGTGACAGATGTATGTTTGGAACGTTCGATGAATATGCCAGTTATACGAAAACTTTCAGATAGAGTTCAGCATTCGAATAATTAATCTCATAAATAAATTGTTTTCAGGTTTTAGCGATTTATTGACTCGTTTCACGTATGGATACTTACACATTAATGCGATTTTAGGAGAGATTAATGAGTGAAGAGTTAATAAATGATTTATTTGTGTAATATTGATCTTCCACTTTACTTTTACACCAAGTCGTCCCGCGAAATTAGATCAATGAAGAAGCAATTTAATGTACGTCAGTCAGAATCAACGCAATCTTGCGCTTGCATCCTGACGAGCCCGTAGAACGCAAATCAGGCCGCTTAAGAAGGCAGATTTCTCTCTGACGAGAAATTTGTTCGGCATAGCTTACTCGAGTACAAGGTGGGCAATAAAATTCTAAATGAGACCGTGTACGACAGGACGTCGCGTTTAACCTCCGGAGCCCCTTGGCGCTCCGTGCATAACCGTTCCTCCGACAGATGGAAAGCGAGTTCTAATCCGATCAGACTTTCTTTCTGGCCGCCGACGAATTGAATGCAATCACCGGGAACTAGCTTCCTCCTCCTTCGGCGTTATAAGAGCATTTTACCTGCGCAAATACGCGCGTGCAAGATCCACCGAGAACTTTGCCAACTTGGCAGCGAACTTATGCGCGGCATTCGATCTCCGGTGCCGAAGGAGATGTGCAAAGATAGGCGGTGAGCGGAAGCTAAGGTGGAGCCGAGAAAACGAGCGTACCATCGAGGACGCCCAGGGAGGATGAAAATAAAGAGATAGGAGGGTGATTTCAACAAATGACGGTGCTTTCGTTTCGCGTAAATAATAACCATTCTGGGGAAGAGAAGGTGGCACGAACGACAACGACGGCGGCAGCGACGACAGCAGCAGTGACGGCGGGTCGGGAGAACCAAATCCCCAGTGAATAAGCGCGGACGTACGTAATCTCGTCACTGCCGCATTAACGATATGAAAAGAATATTGACTTACTGTTTCTGGAGTACGCGGCTCGCGTAATGGAGATTTACTAGCGGAGGATTTGGTTGACGACAACGACGACGAGAACGACGGCAACGAAGGCGATGAGAACGATGTCGACATCGCCGGCGTTCTCGTTCTTTAATATCGCGGATAATATATTTTATGCTTGTAAAAAGAAGACGTCGACTGTGCTTGTCGAGGGGAAACTTCGTTAATCGAGTCTACCCTTTGCCTTTGGTCCAACGCGCAGACTCGGCTTTACTCAGAAATACTAGCAGCTGAAAGCTGGCGGGGGGACGTACTTCCCATACTTTTTCATTATTCATGCAATTCGTAAATATTAAACGGAAGACGAATGCGTTTTGCTCGTTATTAATATCCGTCTCCGTTTCGTGCGGACAATTTTCAGACGACGGAACAGAAATGTGGTGAAAAAACGCGAATCGCGGGTAATGGCGAGGATGTTGTAGAAATTTAAATTACCGCATTCTGATGTGCGAAGCGTGCCGCAAATTTACATGAGCCACACGAGGTTTTATGACTCTCGAAAAGTACGAGTATAAATTAAAAAAAGGAAACAATGGTATGTGTGTTAAGCAAAGTTTATTTTTGAAATAAACGGATAATATCCGCGGATAGTGTATCTACCCGAATCAGAGTAAAATATTTAATTATAAAAATATAATTAACTGCTCTTAAAAAATTATAAATTCAGAAGATAAATTTCGACCCTCGATGTCAAGCTCATTGATTTAAATATATGATGTATTCAAATTTCTAATAATGACTCATGACTCTGTCTCAGAAGTGATGAATATTACACACCACAGGGTATTGCATAATACATAAAAGTCAAGCATGCTGTAACTAATCCGTGAATGTTTATCAGTTAGTTGGCGATAGCTGTTTAAGCAGTTATCTGTATTCAGACGCGATGTCGATGAAATATATAGGAGATTGCTCCATCATGATCTCGTATCTGCATCCACCTGTTCGCAGCTTTAAAGTGTACACACACACACACGCGCGTCTGATATTTCGGCCGACGATCGGCAATCACACTCCTCCCAAGTATTTGTACCACGTGCTGGAGAGCGCACGTCAGCATTTGGCACTGACTCGACGTTCCATAGACATTGGAGCGCGTCAGAAACGATTGGAAACTAAAAATTGGACTTTTTTGTGTCCTGCGTCCTGAAATAAAGGCGTGATTACATCTTCGATCGAGACTTGGTTACGTAACACTGTCAGATAACGCGTTCGCGAACATATTCAAAAGGATGACGAGACTCTGTAAAATTGAAAATCTTTCGAATCGAACAGCCTGTTGCCTGTTGCTTTAAATCACTACTTTTTCATATATTTTAAATCATAAATTAGCATCTGTGTGCCATTTGTTGCATCAAAGTCACAGATAGTGGCATATTTTATTTTATAACATTTAATAATATAGTTTGCGTTAATATTTAAAGTGATTTATATGTATATGCATATTACGCTTCTCTGAATAAAATATATTTTTAATATTTTAAACCGTACAAGAAAAAGAGAGAAAAGAAGCATCCTTAACATTAATTAAAAAAATATTGATTTTGGAACAAGTATTTTTAATTATAATGAAATTACTTAATTCTGTATCTTTCTTTACTTTCTATATTAGATATAAAAAAATGATCTTTATATAAAAATATAAATAGCCTATATATATAATGTAGGCTACAATATAATAAATTTATTTCAATTTTCTGATAAAATTATCTCGTTATTGCAAATCAGGTTTAGATATATATATATATTAATGTAATATTATTACGGATTATTATTAATTAATTTTATCTAGAATGTGATATTACGCTGGATGCTTAATACAAAAAACTCTTGTATGCTATTTTGAATTATATATAAATAGCGCGCATATAACTTTTTACTACATTTATTATTAAAACACAGCAATGTTCGTACTATTCAAGTCAGAGAAATGCGCGATGTAATATAGCGTGAAAAAGCAGCCTATAATAGTAGACATTAAAATATTACGCAGAATAAATATGAGCCGCGAAGATGAGAAATTTTACGTAAATACGCCGAGTTTGTGCGACAAACTCGTTTTCTGGCGAGAAAACAAACTGCCAACGGTTACTTTAGCCTGTTGAACAAGCACCTATTTAAGAAACGAGTCTCGATGCAAATCCGCAGAATGTTTCTAGAGCAGCAGCATCCGTCTCAAAGCGTACGCGCGTATCTGTCGCCGCATTTGGCACGAACTTCGCATTCCTAGACGACGGGGGTATAGGGAGAGCACCGCAGACTGGATCCGTCCCTTTGTTCCCACGACAGAAACTTCATTATCTCGAGTTGTTACGACGCACTGCGTCAACACAGCGACTACCCGACCATAATTACCTACTAAATATTCCGCATGCGAAAAGTTTCGAACTTTGTTCGCCGCGCCGATGAGAATCGCAACGGGAGGCTAGTTAAATGTTCTTATCCACGCGGGCGCATTGTTATCGCGCACGATCCAAAGGCCATGAATATCGACGTGACCTCATCGTTATTACATTCATTACGACAACTTGCGATCGTCGTCGGATGTCTTTGCGCGGCACGATTATCCGCGCGGAAGTTACGCGCGCTGGCAATTACGTTTAATTTCAACGTGTCTACAAGACGATTATGATCATCCCACAGGACCTGGCACGTGCTTTACATTCCTGAAGGATATAACGCGCGAGACTTGTCACGAACCGGTACTTGTCTCTCTGTGTGCAACCATGAGATAAACCTGATTACGTCGTGGCAGCGGTAGAGTGGACCGGAGTACTATGTCGGCCCATAGACACGTGGGCACATTCTCTCGTTTGTGGCCGGGTTACACACACGTCGGCAGCGCAAGCTCGTTTACACCCTACTAATGAAGGATACAACCATCTCTGGAGCAAGTCGCTAACGACTTATCCCGCGACGATTGCGCTCATTCGTATGCGACAATTGTGCCGTCTAACTCTCTATGGGCAAGATGATGCGACATATCGTAATTGGTAGTTTCTGCTTTTCCTCAAATCCATTCTCCATTAACGAGAATCGCTCGCGTTAACGTGCAGACGCGCTAGTGTCGTTAGCTATAAAAAATTCGTCACACTGCTCCACTGATATTGTTGACACTCATCGATAATAAAGATTAATTCATTTGGGTTATATTAAAAATGTAGAATATTTTTGTACTTTTGGGGCGTCGATAATTGTTATCCGAGTTATTTATACCGCGATTTATCTCGAATGCTTGAAGATTCTTACGGATTTACGAAATTTCATAAAATCTTTAGGAGATGTGATACTTGAGAGTGGAATTTCAGTCCTCGCTGTTATTAACTCGTCTTAATTAACTCACCCGGGGATGAGGAAGTGGACTGCATACCAACGTCTCATAAGCATGTGCCAGGTATTCGGCCGCTCAGGGGCGGGATGTGCGTAAGACAACGGGGAACTGTTTTCACTGTACTAATAGATTTGGAAGTGTATCTTGCAAGTAATTAACTGCGAAGTTTATCTTACTATATGAACCTCCTAGGTTAATAGGTAAGATCCCCTATCAATATTTGGATTATGTATATGATGAACTGAAGTTGAGGGCTGCTATGAATCACTTGCAATATGCACGAACAGATCAATCGAATGCTATAAATTTTATGAAATTCGAAATATCATAGATAACAAACGACACAATTAAATAATTGAACAATTGAAATTATTATTTAGTAATTACTGATATTAAAATAATGCTTATATTTATTAATTAATATCAATGTAGAGAGATAATACATTCGTAACGCAAGTCACAGGGTGTAATTCGCTAAAACATATTGTAATATGTTTATGCAAAGCACTTCAAACTATGTCATAACAAGGCAAACTAACGGTAAAAGTAAGATTGTATATGCGCGAAACATACAATACGCCTGCACTCCGACATTAACCTTTGCTATACTCCACACGTATGTCTCTCGTCTTGTCAAAATTATGTGACACAATTTCTATAATATTCTAAGATCTAAGGTGATTTCGGGTAATTTTCAAGCGTGCTATATTGAGCTCATATGACGCATATTCTTCGCTGCGCTGATGCATTTTTTATTAATTTGACATATTTTTGGAGCGTACTATAATAAATATTTTTCGATAGATTTTCTAGATAATATGTAACTAGAAACAAAGTAAATTTGTCTCTCTTTACAAATCTCTTTACAAATCACGAATATCGACAGATGTGTTGGATACTCCAATGAACCATTCTTTTTTCGCGTGAGACATTCTTCTAATTTGTAAATAGGTTTCCACGTGGTAAATGTGCGATCGTTTGTATCGGATTAATAGATCTGGTCATTCGTTTCGCAAGTAGTAAATGAGTCGTAACGACTACGGGTGTTTCCTTCCGTATACGTAAACATTTCCAATCGTATAGGAGAAATAAATTCGCCTATCGCCGATACTAATACGGAACCGTTTCTTTCTGCTTTGTTGCAATTTACGTGCGTTCTATTTACTCATGATATGTAGCATGTTACTTTATTGAAGATGTATCAAGCTGTGATAAGCACAGTGATGATCACATCATCAGTACTTGTCATAATGATGAATTGTAAATGAGCTACTCAAGGTGACTAAATTATCTTTCATTTTTCCTCCTATATTCGATATTCAGAAACTAATCTAATCGTTCAATTACTCAATTGTGCACATTTAGTGATATTGAGGTTACATTTTCCTGATAAAAATTTTTTATTATTTTAGAATTGGAACTGTAATTGATATTTCAATCAAAATACAGTTTTATTCTGGGATCAATATCACGTGTCGAGATGTTGTGACAAGACCGTAAAAACTACAGCCACGAGCAACAGATCGCAATAGATCAGAAACCAAATTTAAAACATGGCAAAATAGATAAAAAACCGGAAAACTTTACTGCAGCAACTTGTGTGCAAGTGCCTATAAATTATATTAGTTTATCGAAATAGAAATTGGTCAGATACGATTTATCTAACAATCCGCGGTTTTGTGGAATTTTTAATTTAATTTTTGAAATGCAGATAAAACGTATTGTACACGTATAACAATAGCTTTATAAATCGTTCATCGAATTGATATATACATAGTAGGCTTTTCGTGAAATGCACTATTTTATGAAGATCCCGATTACTTTGTGAAAAGCCAGCAAATGCGAGTAGGATTTTCGTGAAATGCCGCGTCAGTGAAATCTCCGTGAAACGTCGTATTTTATAATAAATTCTTAATAGACAGATATATATATATATATTATTACATCCGATTGTTTTATAATATGCCGTATTTATGCCTAAGTCTAAATACATTTACAGTTTATTGAAAAATAAATTTACTATAAAAATAATTTATAAATGCTCACTTTAAAGATAAATTAACTCTAAAAAGTAAGAGCTATTTACATGGTTATCGTTCGCTTTACAATCCACAACTTGCCAATTTCTTTGATTGCTAATCCGTATAATAAGCATTGGAAATTGGTAATTAGACGATAGCTAATAGACTTGATCCCTCATGAAGATGGATTATCGGCAAAATTACGATTGTTACGGTGTGTGCTTGTCTTCAATAATTTGAAAGCAGAATGATGGAACGTTAATGGTAATTACGCAAAATCGTTGCTAACGAGAAATATAGAAAAATATATTTTTCCATTGCAAGAAAATATAATAAAACTTTATGCTTTATGCTTTTTATAAAATTTTACTAAAAATTTGCAAGTTTAGAGATACTAAAATTAAAAAAAAATTTTTACGAGAGAATATCACTTATGTTTGAGTGAAAATCTATGATGACACTTAATATTTTATTGATACAGTAACAATAGATGCCGCGAACAACAGCAGAAAATCAGAATGAAAACCAGTAGTAGTTTATCAAATAAAAATTGATTATTTGCTAGAGCGCTTTTGGTATTGAATTCTTCAATTTAAATTAATCGCGCTAAATGGTGTACACACAATCGAGTGCATTACATTTTCAAATTAAACCGAGGCAAATAAAAGGGCTACGCTGTTTCTCTCTAACGCGGAGCATAAATATCGACGTAATTATCGCTACGGTTTCTTTCGCGTCGAATCAGCAATACCATTACAACGCGGAATTGGCGCAACGGCATCGGTGGCGGCGGTGGGGGGGGGGGGGTGGCGGCTATCGCAAAGGGAAAATCGGAAAATTTCACGGCGCGCACCAGCGGTGCTGGGGGTAACCCTGATTAACCCGAGGTAGCAGAAATTCCCGGGCTCGTGTGAGCGCTAGGCGGCTTATGGGCCGCCGATCTCTCCAACTCGTGACTTGGGTTGTACGGGCGGCAGCGCCCAACGAGTGCCCCGTTTACACGAACTAATGGATTTCACCGGCTACACGCGAGTAGGTAACGACGCGTCGTGTAACGATCCCGTCGGTTTCTTTCGTACAACGGCGAATGATCGACCTAGATCGAAATAAAGGAGCAGCTAACGAGGGAGTGCTTTTCCCGCGCGTTTTCTCTCGTCCCGTCCACATTACTTTATACACCACCTGAAACGTGACGGGTATTCTTAACAATGTCTTCCTTTTTTTCCTGCTCCTCAGTTCGATATTCGTTGGTAAACCGCTCTCTTCCTGTTTCTAGCTGGCGGAAGCAACAGATCTTTTAAACGAGCGAGTTTTCTCGAAGTGGAGGGTGCGGTAAGTCGAGGTTAGTTTCGAGGGTAAACTGGGTTGTCTTTTGCGTGTCTCGAATCAATTTCGTTACTTTCTAATAAAACGCCTCGAACACAGGCAAGATTCACAATTTGTGCCAGTTTCATAATCGCATTGAAAGTGCTTTAAGACATTTTATTGCTTGATAAAATGCAAGTGAAATCATTTCGCGCTGGAATGTTCTATAATTTCGTAATGATCTTGATAGGATTAGGGTTAAAAATTTTTCTTTTGAATCGGGAAAAATAATTTTTCGAATACATGCAAATACGCAATTGCATAATTTAACACAGAACGTAATTTAATTTGCATGTTTAATAAAAATATCAAAATTTGTTATTTTTTAAATGCGTCAATTGCAAACATCAAAAATTTGTGACAAACAATGAACTTTTATCAAATTTCCGTTCGAATTCATCGACAAATTTGTTATTAAAAATTTATGTCTTTATATTATGACATAAATTTGTACATTTGTACATTTAATATGAATATTGATAAAAAGTTGAAAGAGATGATCACAAGATAACTTTCAACGCAGATGCATACTGAGAATATTCGAACTCGCAAAGTTCGATGAACATATTTTATTTCTACGTCTTGCATTCCAAGTCTTCGGTCCCGGTGGGTTTTATCGTCTTGAGAATTTTCATGAGATGTGCTGTGACGCGAAACACGAAGTAGCATGATCAGCGCGAAATACCAATTTTACGGCCGACCGCACCATATTAGCACACACACAATCATAACGCGAAACCGAAGCGCTATTCTCGCGTTCGAAGCTAAAATGTTCCATCGGTCCCCGAGGATTTCTTCTGGGATTATTGTACATGTGCGAGATTCCGCAGAAATTCTTCAAAAATCCGATCTTTACTCAGCACATAGCGCGCGGTGCGATGATGTGGGAAATGACGTGTGTAATTTGCACTTTATAAATCGAATGAATTATTTGATTTGCTATTGAATAAATAAAACAGTCAAGCTTTTTTTGATGTTTACAATTTTGGTGATTGTTTCATTTACAATACAGTTCAGTTATTGTTTCACTTGGTACGGTTTTTGTTTTATTCAGTCGGTTATTGTTTTACTGCTAGCAACATCGTAGTTCAAAAGCTTTTGCATAATACAAAATTTTTTATGCATCAGAAGAAAGACGTATGGTGCAAAGTAAATGCCGCATTAGCATGGTTAACCGATTACTAAAGTCGGTCAATAAAGCCAATATATTTTGTATATTACCTATTAAATAAATTATCAACCTATTTGTATATACCATATTTGATCAATTAAATTTATTCACGTTAAATGAATTCCTAGGAAAATTATCACTGATAATGACTTTATGGTCTCGACGTGTTTGTAGGCATCTATTTTAATAATGCAATATTATCAAAGCACAGTGAACAAAATACGAAGGAAAATGAGCTTCAGTATCCAAATGAAAGATCACACTAACAAATTTTAAGCTTTCTAGCAATACACATAAATTAACCACAGAATTATTAACACTTTCGATATTTTTATTATTAAAAAATCCATCTCAAATAAGCAAATCATATGCAAAGGGGAATATGATGACCCTGAAACATTGTGTACAACTTTCTACAGCAAAGTTGTGCGTGGATGCGCGTATGTTTATTCTGTCTGTCAACTCGACCGTCCCAGTTACGGCCAGATGTAAGGCGCGAGTTAAAAAAAAAAAGGAGCAAAGCTGAGGTATCATCGGCTGTTCGAATATAATGTCTATTGTTGCTTAATCACATGCAGCGATCGTGCGGACAACTGCGCGTATATAGACACGTACATGCATCCGTGCATGTACTACGGCCGTGGTCGGTGTATCATCGCGACGTCACACAATCGCGTACGCGGCGGGCACGGTGCGGTGCGGACGATCCCGCGGCGTTTTCAATTGCATTTGCAGCGGGCGTGACGGGCCGTACGGCAAAGTTGGCGGACTAAACGCGCGTCGAGCCGCAGCACGAACTGGGGCAAACCCGGGGCAAGCCGCCGTGAACGGGAATATGAACGCCGACGGTGGGCTCGTAGGCGGGGCTCGTGGTATCGCCATGTGTGACGTTTTGCAAAATCCGCTCGATTCCATGCGAACGCAGCGTACGCGGCAGGAGCTTTCGATGCCACTGAGCTATCCGCCGGCGATTTATGCTGCGCGTGGGCGCCCCGAAAGCTATCTGCGATCGGTTAACCGCTTGCCTTTCTCTTTCCATATGCACATAGCCTGCTGCTGATTGCTAGTACGTACGTACGTATGTAGGTATGCGAACTCGCCGATATTTAATGTGCGACCCAGAGTGTATTTGCGTGCTCGATTACGCAAGTTGATTCGAGCGCCGATAACAAATGTTTAGCGAAATTTTAGCCAATTAACGTTACGCACGCTCGCTAACTTACGCTCACGCTGCGATAGACCGCGTACTTGCGTGACTAAAGTTGCACGCGGCATTAGTATCTCATCGTATCGGTTGAAAGGTAAAATTGTACACTTGGACGAAATATACGGTGCACTACGTTTAAAATGCACACGATATCTTTCTATTTGGCAAATGAGTTTCATTATGTTGTAAGATCTTCTATTATTTATTTGAAAAAAGTTGATGGCATTGCAGCATTGTTAAATTTATTAGAAAAATAGAAAAGTATTAAATGCTTTTGCTGTATATATGCACTTATTTTCATTAACATTATATTCCTTTTAGAACAATTATTTCATTTTAATTAATTTACATGACGAATTTTCAGGAGTTAACGTCTTTCTTCACGTGTAATTAATGCGCGTTACGGAGGTTTGTGCGAAATTTATAAGCAAGTTTCAGTAAAAGTCTGTGTTGCTTTATCGATTTATCATTTCGTACGTATTATATATTGTATGATAAATAGAGATGTTATATACACAGCTTCAGCTTTTGCAAAATAGATGGAACAATCAATATCGCAGTCGAATTATTCTTAAGTAAGAGTGAATAGAATATACAAAGCATTGTAATCGTATCTTCTTTGTCAAGTTTCTATTATTGAGAAACTTTTCTATGTAAAAATATACCGTTTCTAATTGGAAACTACTCTGAAATATTCAGTTTAAATTACATTATCTATATGGTCTGACAATAAAAGCTTAAGAGTGGATATTAGAAAAGTATGCATTGAATTATTTAATCACTTTCTGTTAGAGATTGCTGTTTTGCCATAATAATGATATTTTCCATTAAATCTAAATTTATTTTTTTCAGAAATAAATAATTCTAAAACAGAATAATTAGTTGTAGTTGTGAGAATATATGTTACAAATTCCATGGTAATTAGCGTGCTATTCACTTTTTTCGTTTTGCGAATTGCGGCAAAAAGTTTAAATATTAATTTGTTTTTGCTCAGTTTATCACATTTCACACATACGCATTCACGAGCTTGTCACTCTGTATATTCCAATCTCTTCATTTAGCTAAATTATTACACTTCGCGATAAACCCGAATACTAGCCGGTTAGCGTCTGAGATTAAATCGAATCTTATCGCTTACGATATCACCCTTCGTGAAACTTATCTGTAATGAACGGGCGCGCATCCTCCTACTCGCATATCCGTGCGCCAAAGCAAACCGCGCATTCCAACTACTACGTTGTACATTCGCATGCGCTTTCGCGAAAATTAACACGAGCCAATAGTGCGACCGCCACAAGTTTCACATTTCGTAACGCACTGGAAATGCTGGAGAGATGAGCGACGTGAAACGCCGCGTATGCAAATCGCGACGGGTTCATCGTCTTCAGACTCGTCGGCTAAGATGGCATCTCGCGATCGATCGGTGCAGGTCGTTACAGCCGCGCAGTAGTAGACGCATTCTGACAGTGCAGCTCGAACGATCTTCTCTACGAGCGGCATATTGCACCCTTACCCGCATTCACACCGAATACTGTCTGCCGGAATTCCATGAAGTGCTCGGGACTCGTCAGTCCTGGTCTACTACTCATTCTACTTCCCTGCAGTCTCAACCTTAAGTGTTTACCCACAAGCATCGTTTATACGACTCGCTCGTTCCTGACGATCCCTGTCCCTCGTCCCTTTCTATTCTCGCATTTTCTCGAACCATTTTCAGCGACCGCACGATTGTGATTCGCTATTATCGCTCTTTCTATGCGATATTATTCTTTCTTTCCTAACTAAAGATTCCGGGATTCTATTATGATGTCGTTTTTTGTTTCGTTTCTTACTTCTTTTTTAAACTTATAATTTTTAAAGTAAATCATGTTATTTCTAATAGGTTTAATTAGTAGAACAATTTTACAAAGTTTATCGTAATCAATGTTGCATTTTAGTTGTGTGACGAGTAATATTTTTTTATACACGTTTATGCCTCCATTCAGTCGGCTTAGAAATTGTTTTATTAATACGGCGAAGAATTTTTTATCATAGTTATTGTACACTTGTCGAAATATCGGATTGGATGTATGAAAAATTTGATGGAGTTATGTTCACGGATAAAATAACATTCAATGTCGGATTAATCGTTTGCTTTTTCACTTCTAGCCTGCCTTGCATATTTCAAGTCGAATTGGAAACTCGAAAAATAAAAGTACACTTTGTAATTCTTTTTGCATGTGTGTAACAGCGTGGTCCATTGAGTGTATCAGTGTTAGGTAGAAGCCACGTGTGCAATAAAAAGTACGATCGGACGCATCAGTGCAACATTCAAAACACTTCCGTTTTTCTCTCGTTCAACGTCGCAAATATTTTCTCTCTTATCCTACACCACTCGTGTAGGTATTCTCGTCAACAAGCGGAAACCGTCGCAACGTCGCTACATTCGAATCTTTGATAAAACAATAGGCACATAAAGATTTAACCGCGATAAAGAAAACACCTTTGCAGTTCATAAATCTCATTGAGATATTAATTCCTGACATATCCTCGAATCAAATGAATAATTTTAGATGTTTTAAAAATAGTTTTTAATATTATAATTGAACGTGTTAAATTGAGATTCTATTTAGGTAAAAATTGGTATTTCAACCTTTACATTATTGATAAAGACTATAATTTCCAGACACGGCTATCATTGAATCTTCCGTTATTTTATTAAATTTATGTTTCTTAGATTGAAACAGCAAAGATACATACAAGTATACGATGTTTCATTAAGATTTGCCGGGAAAAATTCTAAGTTAGATTATATTTAGCACGCAAGCAATAACGTGAGCAAGGATAATGCGCACGCTAATGAGAAAGGGTTAAAGTCAATAGCCAAGATATATACGGTGGTGATATCTAGACACAACATGCACAAGGTGGATTAACTTTTATTTAAATTGCTAATGTAATCAACATTATCTTGAATATTTTATATTCTTCAGTGGATAAAGAATATAAATCTTTCAGATGAAAAAATATTAGAGTATCATAAGAATGTTGCAATCTAAGAAGAAAAGTGTTTAAGTTGGAAAAATTTTATTTAGCAACGAAAGCCTGGATTAAACAAATCGATTCAACGATATTCGAGAGGAAAATGTGACTTAACAAATGATCACGAGTTATTTCATTGTTTGAAATGCGCAAGAATCAGAGAAAGGAATGTTTGGAATCAAGAATGAGAGCACGGGCTAGAAACATTAATGCCACTTGCCTATCTAGAGTCCTTCAGCGCGCTCGCAGAATGGCGGTAAGCAGAAAGACAACGGTAGATACGGAGAAACAGGATCGCAGCGCGGCGGATAGCACTGAAGCCTGAAGTAGTCCTATCGCGGAAGTGGCATCTAGAGATAGAGGATGCCGGAAGGCGTACACCCTTCTGCAGGAAGTGCCACCTAAAACTTTGAATCTCACATCTCGCGCCTACGCGACCGCGCTCTTAAATCCCAGGACCCGTCTCTTCGCGTTTGTACCTCTCTCCGTTCTTCCTCGTTTCCATCTTTTCAGTAGCGGTCTTCAAAGTTACATTTACCCGCGAATTCATACTTTCTCGTGTTACTCGGCGGAAACTTGCGATCGTAAAACAAGGGAGGCTTTACAACGAAAATGTTCACAAAATAAAGAGAAATTTACGGTAATTGAGCACTATTCGGCGGAGAGCCCAGTGAAAGAACTATATTTAGCCAAGAACAAGCTGTCTTCCATATCACGTTTGCTAACGTCATTGTAATATGTTTATTCGCAAGAGAACTATTTTTACGAATCGCCGTTAATGCGATTATAGATGCGCAGCAATATTTAAGACAGATAAACGTTTATATTTTTGAAGAAAAATTTTGACGGCAATAGTTTTTCGATTTATCTGTTTTTTTCACAAACAGCAGCTTACTTTTACTCTAGGTTTTTTTTATCAGAAAGACTTTTGAAGTGTAGCTCGATTTGGATTTGTGATCTTGTTGATATTTCGCTAGCACCAATCAAATTTGCCGAGAGAAAGGAATCGCGCCGTCGCGCGATGGATGAATACGATCGCAAACTAAAAAGGGTTGGCTTTTCCTTGGCCGCTTTCCAGGATTTCTCGCGGATATGTTTCTACCTCGCGATCTACGTGAACTCCACCGTGCTCTTCCACGCTATGGATTGTTGTAGGGCGGACCGTTTGTTTCCGCGTTTATGGAACCTGCTTACTCTGTCGGGTTTCGCTTTACTGCTTCATGCCGGGCCATTAGCCACCGCTTGGAGAACGTGGAATCCTCGTGGTGGCTGAATGAATTTGCGATGCTCTTGCCTAATACTTCGTAATAATTATTCCGGAAGTCGGGCAATGTCCGACACGACTTCTCTACGTTAAAATTATTCTACCTTGCCGCAGTAAGCAGCGAAGAATCGTTTTAGGAAATTGGGGCATGTTTCTTACGGATATTTAGATAAGAAGTGCGAAAAATAAATATGCTGAATTAAAAATCTATATGTAATTATACTAGAGGGTAATATTTTTATGCACATTTCATGATTTATTAATCCTAAAATTTTTATAATTTGTACATATATGTATATGTATAACTTATTTTATTTTTGGCAAATCGCATTATTTATAATGAAATATGCGATAAATGAAAATGCAAAGATAAGAAAAAGATGATATTTCTGGAGAAGTAAGAAAGTTATTTGCAAATGAAACATGCACTTTTTGACGTAGCAAACGTTGCGTTTCAATTAATTTTGACGCGGGGATTATACGCGATTGCAATGCGAAAATATGCACGATGGGATCACAGGAAATTATATTCTACAGTCGTTGGCACCTCAGGACTCAGCAGAGCCCTTTCCATCATTAAACCCATCAGACGACTCGCACGAACGCTCGCGTGAAGCCGGTCGAAAATGCGGCGCGTTGGGGCTGCTAAATGTACTTGCGCGCAAACGTTACCCTCCCTGTGTACGGCCGAGTGCGCTAGCTCTGTGTCCCGTCATAACCGCGTCGAAATTACGCGGTCCTTTTAATGAACATGGAGGTATTACCCCGCAGCCCCTTTACCAGTCCGTCCCTAAGCGACGGGCAGGCTATTTACAAGCGTTTCCATGCTCTCATGCCTCGCGATATTTCCGCTGTAAAGGGAGGACTGATATAAATTTCTGTAAATTTGTCAGAACCGTGAGCGTCCGCAAAATTTTTCTCGACGAAGCGTATGAACATTTCGGCGGAAATTTTTCTAGAGATGGAGATGGAGATTGATAATCTTATTGTGAGATTTACGCTTGATATGTACTATTATTGAATAACGTGATGCATCTCGTAATAATCGACTCATCTTAGAATCTTTTACGTGAGATTAACTCAACAGTACTTTCCCTACTTTTCATGTATCATTAATGAAAGAAGTTTCTGTTTTATTTTATAACAATGCTTTCAAAGTTTTAGCTGCATTATAATACGAAAATATTTTAAAATAGTCTTCATTTTCCCGGAGCATAAAAATTTTTTTACGTATTATTACATACAAGAGAAATTTTACAAATATATTATAATATAATTAAATTTTTAGTAATACGCGTACAGTGTATTATTATATTATTTGTCACTATATTTCGAGGAAACTTTTAATGCGCAATAAAAACTTTGAGAGTCACTGATCTCCACGGGTCTATGAAATTTTACTTGAGGAAGTATTCGAGCATTTTTTTCCCTTGTTCGAAAATCCGAGATATGTTTTCTATCTTCTCGAACTTATCACGATACCCCTGAGACACTACGTATCAATATGTACATACGTGCGTTATCAGGCCTGTTGAAAAACCCATTTGCAAGAGGCAACGATTCTTTTGCTCTAAGTAGATAATACCTTACATTCTGGAAGCGCGATTACTCGTTGCAGGCGGAGATCGAGCGAGGGGGAACGGAGGGTAGTCGGGACTGGTTGGGAGTAAAGAGGAAAAGAAAGGCGCGCTATGGAACGACGGCTGTGTTAGTTCGAGCGATAAACTCTGGCGGAGCGATCCTCGGGGAAATAAAGTTCCGGAATGGTAGCGGAGAGGCGCCTCAGCGGCTCCACCTTTGCCGTCGCGGCCGGTCCTCCCTTGCTTGACCTCCGGCAAATCGCGCAAGGAGCGTCAGTCTCGTTGGTTTTCTCTTACATCGCGATTACAATCGACGTTCATCCAGGTGTAAGCACGACGGGACTTGATTTTCGTTAGAATTCAGAGAAAAATGGAATTTTGTTACTTATGGAGAATTGGTTATAAAAAAATAAATAACGAAAACATGTACGGGTCATCGTAAAATACGAAAATGACGCAGCTCAATTTTAGATTGAAATATTTTATTATGTTATGCAAAATAAGATATTTATTCGGGGGAATATTTTTACTATTTATATCTCGAGTTTGAAATTGCAACGATATTATATTTCCAATTCAAAATTTTTAAAAAGATATGTGACACTCTAAAGTGACGTATGTTTGTTAAAAAGTCAGAGATTCCTTTGTCTTACTTATTTAAAATCAAGTTTATTCT
The DNA here is from genome assembly GCF_040581485.1 of Linepithema humile. Taxonomy (NCBI): domain Eukaryota; kingdom Metazoa; phylum Arthropoda; class Insecta; order Hymenoptera; family Formicidae; genus Linepithema; species Linepithema humile. The sequence goes on along the minus strand of NC_090132.1, from coordinate 20,109,185 downwards.
TCTGCAATATAAACTCATAAACTTCTTATAATTAGCGCGTTACAAAAAAAAGAGAAATAATTCTCTCTTGTGCGAATAAAAGAACACAGATTTATTTCCAACTGCAGTGAACTCGTTTTACGACGAAGAGTTTAAAGAGACTCGAGGAAACAATTGTGTAAATTTTAATTAAGCCTTGCCGGAGTATCTCAATGAAAATTTGTCACGATTAAAAGCAACTTTCAGATCTCCGTTTCAGATCGAGTAATCTTTATATCTGTCAAGAGAAAAGTTAATAAGTAAAGGAAAGTTAATAATATCCCATATAATTATAATTTTACGTTTTATTTATTTTCCCGATTGTCAAAGTAATTTCTAAATGATTCTTAAAATCCTTTTCTAAGTGCCTAAATTCAACGCTGTATTAAACAAAGTTTACAATTAAAGTTTGAAAATTAGACGCGGTTCATTTTGAGTGTGAATAAAACGAATACAGTCAAACTTTTGAATCGAGTCAATTTCAAACGATCTTAAATGTCATAGTCGAGCTCATAAAATCGACTTCACCGAACGCCCAAGTGCGAAGGTTTAATAAATTTTCGATATCTTCATAATTGGGGAAGATTACGACCCGAAGGGTCAATCGCGATCAATCCAAGGGAGATTTCCGGGCTCATTGGCGTTATTCCTTTAAAGCTTCATCTTCGTCGTGTTCGTCGAGGTGGAAAGGGTCTTGAGGAACCAATGCTCTGTCTTAGAGACAAGAGGTTTATATTCGTCCTTTTCGTCCATTTCGATTTTCTGTGATGCAAAATAGAACTCGGATGAAAAGTCACAGAGCCGGAGAAAACGCGATTCGCCGGGAAGATTGATCGCGCTGATTTCTAGATGCGGAGATACCTGTAGCAACGAATGAAGCTTAATGCGAGAATTAGATGAATACACTCTTTTAAATGTCACAGAAAAGCTGAATAATTTCGAAAAATGTTTCTAATAATTTTATGAATATTTTACTTCCATTAGAATTCCATTAGAAACGTAAATAATAAAAACGGGATAAAAGTCCGAAAACGAATTTATATACCAAGTCACGATAGACTATAATTCATACCCAGTAATAATATAAACTAACATGTTATCAAATTAGTAATGACAATTTACTGGCTGATTTAAAGTAAATTTTTGTGGCGTGTGTCCAGTCCATATTTCTATGAAAATTTAAAAAAATATTTGAACTTGTTCGTTTTTATTCATATTTCTCTGAAAATTAGAAAAATATTTGAACTTGTTCGTTATCCCTATACTTCTTTCATCATGTGATAAATTAAACGACACTGTTTAAATGATACTGGCATACTAGCGGGCTGTTTAGAACTCAATGAATTCTCTGGTTTAGTTGTGGTACGAAAATTACAGTAGTACGTCGTTATATACCATAAAGTTGCGCTGTTTATTATCTCCGTCGCTTATCCAGACACGATGATGTACTCCGTAGCCACTGTCGCCTAATGAATATCTCGCACCAAAGCGGACACAGTACGCCACGTTAATTACCACGCATCGAATTAATATTTCGCATTTATGGCGCCGCGCGAGAAATCGGCGACTTCCTTTCCTGCGCGCACGCTCGCGCGCGCACGTGCGATACAGTTAAAACGCGACTCATTATGACTGCGATTCTGGCAACACTAAGCTCGTATATCAAACCGAGGAGCCACTTGTATATAATTCATCCAAAGCGCGCGCGGCTCACGCGGTGTTGCTCGGTCGCTACGCTTTTACGGCATGCAATAAAAACAAAATGACCTGCAGTTGCACGGGTCACGATACACCCGGCATTTGCATAAGGCGCCGAGAGGCCAAACGAGAGCCACGCCAAATAAATCCTCGTGATTTATGCGTCCCTGACGATATGTCCTTGAACGGACGGACGCGAAAGAGGGACATTCGCGAAAGGTGGATCCACTCAGAAAGATTCCCACTGCTTATCGGCGCACTTTCCCAGGGGTACCTCATGCTGTATCCTTATCAATCACTGTCCCCCATTGCGCAATGCTAGGACGTGGTCGCATTATCCTTACTTATATATCCCGTGATTCGACGTTCCGCAATCGGATGGACGTAAAAATTCGGACGGAATGAAAAGGAAGATAAGAAAGCGAGGAAGGCCGAGAGAGCCAAAAAAAGAAATCACGAGAGCACGAGAAAATTTATCTGTAATTACGACTTTTGCAGACGGAAGCTAAGAGCGTTAGTTTTCTCAGAAATATTGAAAACACGGATAGCAAAGTTGTAGTTAAAGTTTGTGATACCGTTTTCTTGTCCAACTTAAGAGAAATCTTACGACAAACTTTTCTCGAAAGTTTGTGTATTTAAATATATATATATATATGTGTCCAAAGAGATTTTATGTAAATTTTATTACAATTAGTATGCTGGTCTAACATATTCGATGGTGTAACTTTAAGCAGCCACGTCTCTTAGTACGACGCGATCGTTAACTATTTATATAATCTCAAAAATTTCTATCATCCAGAATGACTGTTCGCAAGAGAAAACTGCCGATATATTCAAAGTATGCGAGAGCAGATAGCGCTGTCCTCGGTGGGCCATTGAGCAGCCCTTGTTTAGATTCGAGGTGGGACTGGATTTGAAGTCAGAGAAGTGTGAAAGAATAGATAGAGGGGAGACGAGGGAATTCATACGTATTATACTTCATCTGGGGAGGGAGTGTGTCAGACGGAAAGATATGTGCGATAAGGAAGACAAACGACGAGCGATAAAACGGCTGATGGCTCCCAGGGAGTCACGGCCGTGCACGGAGTGCGATCGTTATTAATGAGCAAAGTGCGTCGTTACAGGCTTATTATCCAGTCGTTTTAATTAAACCGGATTAGTGCAATGAAGCGTACTGCGAAATTCTCGGTAAACGGTCCCATATCGACCCCACCTCGCGTCATTCGCCCCGGTCGACGATATCACCGGCGACACGCGACGTCGGCGACCGCGATAATATCTTTTGACGAATTCAATTGATATGTATCTACTATATAATGTAATGCGCGATCATTACGTTGCAGCTCTTCCACTTAGTCGCGCTCGACTGATTTCGTCGTGCGCAAATCATTAGCCGTTATTAGGGAAAACATTATTACTCATGCTATTAGCATCACTGCTGACGCAAGACGTACGTAGATGTATATAAACGTACTCGCACATATAAACGTACATAGTCGAAGGGTTTATGGCTCGCCTACAATGCTGAGAATTACCCTCAATTATGGAATCCTGTCACCATCTTCGAATTGCTACTCTCTTCTTCGCTTCCCGGAAGCCCTAATCGCACCCTTGGAGTTTCCATAACTTTCACGATCGACCGGTTCAAATCGGCGTCACGCGCCAGCTGTTCGGTCGATTCACTTATTAATCTGACATCGAACGAGGGGAAGTGAGACTGACTAATGTTCTGCAGAGAGCTCCTGAAACGCGTTAATGGAATTCTCAATCCGACACATACACATGTATATCGCTTCAAATTAACGCAAAACCAATTGGGTCAAGCTTCTTCTTTTTTTCTTTTTTTAAATAAATTAAATGTATCTGGTGCAACGCGATGCGACAGAAGGACGAGCGTCGATCAAGAAAAGCGGGCTTTGAGATTTAATTAGAATGTCGTCGTCGTCGTCGTCGTCGTCGTCATCTCTCGTTGACAAGTCGGCAAATCGCTGCTTCCGTCATCCGGCAAACTCCCATCCGGCCTTAATTATTCGGGCCAGATATAATTCACGTTTTAAACGTGGTAATTGACGCGAAACTAATATTAAGTTCGAATCGTCGTCATTGGCTTTGTGTTTGAGTCGCTATGCGTTATCTATGCAATGAGCGATTGAGCGATAGTGCAGCGACAGCTGTAAGAGAGGTATTTTCTTGTTAAGGTCGTGACAATGACCGCGAGAAATGCCGGGGATTAAATCTTGGGAGAAGCAACGCGCCGCGCGGCGCCACGTTTATCCGTGTAACTTTTGCTTTTAATTAAGCTCAGGAAGTTATCTGGCGTTTTGCACACCGCTGTACTAACGCCTGGGTATTAACATTTCTATGCTTTTCGAGACGATGAGTTGCGGCGAGCAGTTAATTAATATCCGCGATTTTAGGTGGCGGGCGTAATACGCCGCGTTACTTGGCAATTTTCGAAATGCGATTAAACGCCATTGTTTCCGCGGCAGTCGGAAGAACGATCGAAAAACAAGGAAAACACTCTGGTACTTTCGGCCGGATCGTGCATTAGCTGCGAATCTAATCAATATAGATTGCTATAATATGATTATTTGTAGTGACAACAAATGTTAAGCGAGTACTGCCCGTCGTGCTGAGAGAGCTGCTGTATATTTGGCGCTGAATTCGTACAATGACTATAATAGCCCAGCAATGTCATTAAGCGATTCGTTGGTGCATCGGTCGTTAACACCGCGTGAACGGATCAGCGTGACCAATTTATCTCTATTTAGCTGCGACAGCAACGTTCCATTTTTACACACAAAACGGTTCATTTGATCCTACATGGTCCGTTCTATCCATCACCACGGTAGCATTAGTCAATGTAATGAAAGTTATATTAAGCACAGGAATTGCAAAATGCTCTGCTCATTACGTTCCTCATAAATGCTGTAATGAGTGTCGAACTATTAAGTGTTATTAAGTATACACACACGATTGCATTGCGATTAATATTGACAATATTCATGTAACATTCTTGTTAAATTTTGAACGAAATTACTTGAGCAAATCGCCACAATTATTAAGTATTCCGGAATTCATTATTTCAATAACAATGAAAAATATTTATTTTTATATATTTTTGTATTTTTTCATATTATTCTTATTTTATTTTTTATATTTTTAATAATTTTTAATTGTAATTTACTGATGATAATGAATCATATCAAATTACACAACAAAATTTTATTTCACGGTTTTGCATGTAAGAAGTTGAACAAATAGGAGAACGTTGTACACACGACAACGTAGAGAAATATTCATATTTTGTGTTGTGAAACTGCAATGTACATCATTTTCTTACCATGTCCAGATTAACACGAGAGAATTTAGAATTACCGTTACAATTGCAAAAACATCTTCAACATACATGCGATATTTCCTCGGCTTCTCTCCTACTTGTTTTCGCCGTGATAACGCGCCAGCATCATCAATTTCAATCTCAGAGCTCATCTTTCGACGTTCTTAACTCATAACTTCTCGTGACGGTGTTTTCACGTTCGCCACACAGACCGTACCGCGATGAAAGACCCTACCCTAAGGATTATCCATACCATTTTCCCTCTCTCTTTAACAATCCCGCTTCACCAGCGGAAAACACTCTGGTGTAACACACGATGAACCCCTTGTTGTTCGGATAAAACGCGTATTAGTCGCGCTCGTGAGCAAACAGCCGTAGGGTTGACTGCAATTAAGACTTCGAACTCGCCAGTCGACGTTAATGGATATCTAATTTGCTCTCGTTCGACTTGTGGGCCAAAGACGGAGAAGGGTCGCGCAGCGAGGACAAAGGGTCCTGGGAAAGGTGCAGAGAACCGGAGGAGAAGCGGGAAAGGACGAGGGACGCGACGCAAGCAATGATGTTCATTGTCCTGTCGCGAGAGTCAAGTTTGGCAGGAATGACAAGTCGATATCGCGAGCAAAAACGTAAGATACGCGACGGCGGGAGGTATGGTGTAGACAGGAGGTTCTTGTCTACGTTCCGTGGAGTAGCTTGCGCAACTACATAAAGTATACGTATTATGTAAAGGCGAAGTAGAAACAGCGTGTAAATATCGGCAACGGAAATTGGAAACTCGTAAGTGCATGACGCGGAGATTATGCAACGGGAGGATTCGATAGATAATTGATTCCAGTGACAGTGACTGTGTAAACAATTTCCGTCGACATATCGGTCGAAATTATATGTACGCGTATACCGCTTGTAATGCGCGCGCGCGTGCAAGTGCATACACGATACGATTATTTTCATATATTAAATCACTACCGCGCATACGTTTGCCTTCGTAATACACTGCTAACTCTGTAATATATCAATATCAAAAATACATATTAAAATATAATAGCGGAAATATGATACATGTGAAATAAACGCTTAATTTAAAGAGTAAATATTTTGTCAGTCGATATATTTAGTACGCCACAAAAGCGTACACTTTGAAAAGATTATCTTTTTTTATAATCCATAACTTTTCGTTTTTTATGATACTTTGATGTAATAATAGAAAATAATGAATGATACGTAATGCAAACGATGTAATATCTTCCGTGTCACACATGTATATGTATAACATAATTAATGTTCATAAATTACAGAAAGATTGTCACTTTTGGAGTGTAATAATCTGAAAAGGGGGGAGGAAGATGTGATTAAAATTGTAAAACAACTTGAAATAATCCAAAAGAAGTACACAAAAGAAACACTCTTAAGGATATCGTATAACGAAAAGTTACGGATTACAAAAAGAGATAATCTTCTCAAGTGTACGCTTCTGTGGCGTACTACATCGACTGACATGGACCGAGTCGAGAGACAGGAAACATCCGGTTCGAGAACAAAGAGGAAGACAGGAAGAGGGAAAGAGAGAGATGTAGAAGAAGAGAGGAGATCACTTGTCGGCACACCACCGCACGTAATTTCCTGACGGCGTTGTCATGCCTAGAAGAGCAAAACGCCGAGGGGGTGGAAAACTGGGGCGGCTCGTAAAATTAACGTAACTACATCTAAACCTCAAACCCTTAGTTACGCGAGAGCTACGTGTCTGCGCTATGATCAATGGCACATCACACAACGGTACGAAAGCTTACTCCGCTCGTAGGTTGAAATTTATAGTGACCTGACTCACAGGACACCACACCCGGAAACTCTACAATTGCGACCAATAGTATAATAAATTAAATTAAGAACACAGGTCGCGCATCAAAGGACGCGGTTAAGTTGAACAGCCGAAGCAAGACGCTTTTGTGGTGAGCGTCTTCTATCGTTCGTGTGATCGGATTTTCGACGAAGACTTCGAGTTTAGACACTCTCCGAAGATGCACTGACTTGTACAAGACAGTGCGAAATACAGCAAAGCAGATATTTAAACTAAAATCTGCTGAGAAAGATATTTTATATAGTTTTCGTGATTTTTCGTAAAATTTGCAGAAAGGTGTGACATAGTCTTACATTGATTAACATATTTTCCAAAAATCGATTTTTGAATAATTGAATAAATTGAATTATTTTGAATAAATTGAATTTTGTAGATATAACATGTTTACAATAATACAGCATTTTGAATTTATATTTCAATTTTAATTACAATATATTTTATAGAATTAGAGAAGAAAAAAAATAATTTACATTTTTACATTTTTACAGCGTTACATTTTTAATTGATAAAAATGTCATGTCAGTTGACATTTAATTTATTATATTATCCAATTATTTCAAGATCAAGCGACAGATTATTAAAGATTATTAAATTAAAATATGAACGATTTTTGCAACGGAAAAGTATGTATCGTAGTAAGTATTTTGTGAAAAGTATAAGCTTGTATTGAAGATAACGTATACATTATACTCTCACGCGAATTGTTTCCGATAAAACTTTCTATTGTAGAAATAACAATCAGTAATAATCGGCTAGAAATGAATAACTGCATCGCTTATCTCAACGCGTTGTGCGCGCGTATCGGGTTAATAACAGTAAAATCAGCGTAGCGCCAGGGAAACATTAAGACCTTAACTACGTGAACGATGCCTGTATGATGATCAATGGCACGTCACGCGCCGTATTAAAGGCTTATCCATTCGCACATAGTCGGGATTTATAGCGATCTAAGCGGCCTTATGTTCTGAGAAATACGATCTTTTCACACTCGCAACGCGTATCATATATAATACAATTTCTATAACACGCATTTAAGCTAATTGAAAATACGTCGTATCCGAAATAATATGCAACCTAATTGCGTACACGTCAGAAAAGATAATCTGAGATAGTAAAACATTTGACATGAAAACTGTGAAAAATTGCTGGAGTAAAGATACTCGTCTATACAAAGTAGGATTTCCATCATCGATAATACAAAAAAATTAATGACTGTGATTTCCGATGAATTTCACGATAAAACAACAAATGGATTGATCGCAAAAACCTTAATGATATGATGCACGACACGCATTGGCAGAAAGCTTTGTAATTCACCAATACCCGAGATCTGTAAGAGAGTCTAGGGTTTCATTTTGTTGATCGGGTTTGTAGTGACCCGAATTGGACACGATGGAAATTCCTTTCAAGATTTTAATCGTGACAAATCGTCCTGCAAAGCGGATGAGGGCGTTGAGGACTTTTCAACTGAGAGTAGACGAGTGGTAAAAATCTATTGCTTCCTATTGAATAACCGCAAATTCTCTGGAAACACTCTACGTGATTACGGATTGGATGTAGAATGTGCCATGGCACTGTATGGATGTCCCCTGAGGCCTAATAGTTTTACGATGAAATCGCGAGCGATAAAATTTCTTACGGGTTAACGACGTTAAAACGTTGCTGCGGCTAAAGTAGAACTGAAATTGATGGCTCTCAATTTTATACAGATTAGATATTAACATTTAACGGAAATAATCTTTATCATTTCCTTATGCTTTTGATCTATTCACTAATTCAGAGAATTTGTACATGCGTGTTAAATATATAAATATATATAATTTTACTTTAGAAATGATTTTAATTTTATTTTATTACTTTATGTATATTATCTTATAAACTTTTTTATAAAATTGATATATTTGCATTGCAACAATTAACAATTTAATTATATTTAAACAACCGAAGTTACATTTAAGCTTTGATATTAATAATCGAAATTGCAATTTGAGAGAAAACAATATTGCAAAAGTGACAATATACAGTTTTAAAATTATCATTATCGTACATATATAAATTTTTTATTAAATTAAAGTTGATTTTTCCATAAAAGAAAATTCATAAAAACTGTTTTAATTTTAATTGCGAATTCTAAAGAACGATTCTAAAATTATCAATATGTTAATATTTATTTTTCAAAGAAGAAAACGATTCCAACGTGATTTCGTTGACTCTTTAATCAAAGAAATCGGAAAAAAAAGAACAATAATATTTATGATACTTTGTTGAGATCTTGTAAAAAATTTAACAAAAATTTTTTTTTAAAGTAAAATCTGTTCTATATACGTATCTCACGTAAGTGACAGCATTATTAGAAATTGCTCGATATGAGAAAACGGTCTTATGTAAATCTATCTGAGCATGACAGCTCGCCAGATAGTTTTCCATCAATTTCAACCCTCTTCAGCGTGATGTCGACATGGTAATCCGTAATCACGTAATCCGAATAGAGAGTCATGGCAAACTATACACAGTTATTGTCGAGAATCATGAAATTGCAGTGATTTAGGACTCACTTGTAGCGCGGGAATGTGGTACACGGCTGACCCTCGCGTCACTGTAAAGATGTCTTCGTGCAGACAATCGCCGACGAGCTCGTCGCGCACAACACTCGCGAATCCGTGTCGGCCGATCGCGCGACACCGAAGCGACAATTTAACCCTCAAAGGAGGGCTGCAATTGGGGACACATGATCTCTTTCGTAACGGGAGCGGCTCGATCCTCTCTGATCGCGCACCACAGCGGCGGGACCGCTTGGAGGCCAGTCACTCCGCACTCTCGCGAACTGCTAATTAATGCAGCATGCGATGAAGAAAGAAAACTAACGTGTTATCGGGCGCGAGTCACTGATAAAACTTGTTACGGCTGGTCACTGCGCCCGACGACGACGCACTGGCATGTCGCACTTGCAAATTCCCACCTGCCCTCGCGGATCGTCGCGTGCACTCGAGGGCAATCACACTATCCAACACAGTCCTCCTTCTGCAATCACCGTAAGTTCGCCGTAAGAGAGTTTCTCTTCTCTTGCGGACGAAAGTGTGTCACTTGAGGAAGTAGCCGCGCGATGAAAGGAACCACGACTGTCGCGTATCCTTGACGAAGCGTAAGCGCTTACAGTTTCGCGCGTCACGGGTGCTCTTTCCGGATTCAACTGCGGGTCGCGAGGGGGGGTCGCAACGGCGGAAGGCCCGATATCCCGAGGCAGTGAAAATATTGGCGATACGTCACGAATCCCACGCACGTATGCACGCGTATCCCGCGATGGGCGCGAACACGCACGCGTGTATATATTACGCGCGGGTGTATATACGTCTGTATGTGTGTTGCACGTAACGCGCGCGCGTATATCAATTTTTCGCGCTCGTAGGACGCACACGCGAGGGGGTACGGCCGACACGCATCAGCCCTAGGAGAGACCCTTAGGCCGGATCCGCGGAGTTTCCTTTCACCTCGATTTTCGGTCCCTCGCCACCCCCGCGTTGCACAGGCGCGAACCGCTTTCAGAATTTCCGAGGGTTGGGCGACGCGCACGCGGGAGGGAGCGACAGTGAGGGGGAGCGTCGCTGCCGGAGTGGGAGCACCGGGGGAGAATATCGGTCGTGGAAGGGACGAGTACCGGGTGTGAGTGGATCGCTGAGCGTAAGGTGGCGGACCCTGCCTATGCTCAAAGAGGGTAGATTCTCGACACACAACCGGTTACACCGGCACAGCCGGACTACCACTGGGCTAGCGCCGCGGCACCGGCGTGGAAAATAGGGTGTTTCGTAGCTCGTACTGATTATAATATCGTGTTTGTGCTGCTATGCCGCTGCCGCTGCCGCTGCCGCTGCCGCCGCCGCTGCTGCTGCTGCTGCTGCCGCCGCTGCTGCTGCTGCTGCTGCCGCCGCTGCTGCTGCTGCTGCTGCTGCTGCTGCTGCTGCTGCTGCTGGGTGGTACGGGCGTGGAGGGGATGATAGGAAGGGATGGAGGGATATGAAAGAGGGGGTAGCGCAGGCGTTTTGGTGCACCAACGCATTGATCCCTGGAATTCGTGGGGACGACGACGAGGGCCGAGCATGTGTCCACCCTTCGCGAGGGAAAGAGAGAAAAAGAGCGAGCGACAGGATGGGTGGTGGAGAATGTCGACCGTTCTACTCGTAGCCAATGTCCACACCTGCAGACCGTGGAGACCAGGATTCGGTAGTGGTGGCGAGGTGTCATTGATCGGCGGCAATCGTAGATCACGCGGTCCGCTCGTAGATCGATTGATGCGAGAAAAAATTGGCAGTGCTGACGTCTGAACCGGTATTCATAAATCCAAGAAACTTTCGAACAGCGTATGTGGCTAGAAGTGTGTTGAAAACTTTAAATAAGTAGTCGGACTATGTTATTATTTCACATTATCTTTTCTATATTATATTAAAACCAGAAGTCTTTTTATATAAATATTTTTGGTATAAGTTATCTGTGTGGGAAATATTTCACTGAACAGTATAAGATTGTTAACTTAACTTCAAAAAAATATAAATAATATTATATGATTTAAATTATAGAGAATATTTATCTGAATCTAACATTTGCTTTACGGAATGTATTTGCGAGACAAACGACACAATATGACATATATTTCAAATTTTAATATTACGTATTTTATACATCACTTAAATAACTTTCTAAATAATTTTGTGAAATAAATGCGTCCGATTTCCAAATATCGAGTTTATCTCGTGGAGTATGAGATATTATGTGGCGGGCCAAAGCTCTCTCAATGAATGTTTCAAACATGAGATATATAAACTCTGTCAATGTTGCTGACAAAACAAAGCAAAAATGAAGTGACGCATGGGAAAGTCACTTTGAGAAATTTGACATAAAATTATTGCTGGATATAAAATTTTCTTAAAACATTAACATTTATGTAAAATATTTTAAAATAATGCTAAAAGAATTTGATGCATTTACTGCAATTCATAAAATATTGCAGTAGTATTTCTATTATTATTATCTAAAATATATGAAAATTGTGACGCATTTAATATTACAGAGTTATAAATATTTTATTTAATTTATTAAATATATTTAAAACATTTTGATATAATTTATATTATTTATAAAGCAGTCCGTAACAGAAAATGTTAGCGCTGCAATTTCTAATTAATTAATAAATCTTTTTGAAATCAAAAGATCAAAAAACTTGAAAATTATGAATTTTCATAATTTAATTAGTTACTCTAGAATTCAAAAACTTGATTTTATTGTGTAATTGTTATTATTAGATTTTTTTATCCTACATTGTTTAAATTAGTTTTTCAGTGTTTTGTGTTTGAATTGAGAGATAGTTCTAAAGGCAACAAATAACGTTAATCCACAAAGAAATAACAGACGATGCATGACATACTATTGTGCACAATGCACAATATATGCCATATATGTACATTTATCTGTGAATACTCATACATTCGTAGGCAATTAAAAAAGATAGCTCATCTCGACTGGCCGCGATTACTCGTTAATAAAAGAACAGGGGAAAAGATGGAATAAGAAAATGGCGAGAGTCGCTCTGTAAGAAAAGGGAGTTAAAACTGCGCGAGTGGGCCGCCACTGAGATTCTATTGATTTTATAATTTCCCTCTTGTATCTGAAGATTCTTTTGTTCCATCTCATTGTAAAAATCGTTCGTTAATTAGACTGCGCGAGCTAAATCATCAAAATCTATTTAATGATTGGAACACTTATCTTTAGATTTTGTGTCGTTAAATTCTCGGAGATCGAGAATACATACATATATGCTAAAACATTTATTCGATCTATGATTAATTGACTTTTAAAATGGATGAAATACATGTCAACAGTTTGAAATTAAGTCAATCGATTTTATGTTTGTTGTGTTGCACGAAGATCGTAAGACCCGACAAGACGAAATTAAGTTGGACAGCTAGTTCTCTCTCCGGGCTCGATCCAACGTTCGTCATACAGTTTTAAGTGGATGTGAAAGCTCTGTGACAAGGGACTTCCTACGAGCGGAACTTCGATACACTCTCGACAATTTTTACGATCAAGACGATCGTCAAACGCGAATCGTGATATCTGAAGCGCCGACACACACGTACTATAGCTCTCATAAAATATTCAAACCCTGGCTGCGTGCGGATATGTAGCGTCGTTGAATAAATAACGAAGGAGGTAGGGAATTCCGATCGGTTCATAACTCCCTTTCATCCCAGATTCTTTTGGTAGTCCCGTAACGAGAGCCATGTACTGAAGGAACGTAAGGTCAGACGATTTACTTCTTTAAAAATTTATAGGCCGAAGAATTATGAATGGATACGTAAGAAGCTATCACAAGTCTTATTATTGTTAATTCATATAGACGTGTGAAACTTATACCATTAGTAAATTTATTCGCCGTGTATTATTTGTTAGCAAACAAAATTCAGAATTATGTTCGAATCTCGTATATAATTATACATTACGCTGAAATAACAAGGTTTATATTTCAAGCAAAATTTCAAGCTAATCACATTATATTACAGTATATATGTCAGTGTATATATATATATCACAGTATATATGTACAGGATAATATATTTAATAAATATCATCTCTATAATGCTGAGTAACAATATGCGAATACGCGAAATGTGATTTATAAATTAATATTTTATGAGCAACATGCAATATGTATCTCCAATAATAAATTGAAAGAAACGCGTAGATAATTCTTGTTATAGATAGAAAAAGTAATAGAGAAAGATGAAAGGATAAACTATTTTATTTCAACGAAGTTTGCTACACTAAACAGACTGATACCCTTTATACACGCAACTGCTCTCGAATCATACTCGTGTTCTATTGATTTAGAGAGAGGCGATAAAGAAAGATCTGGAATCTGAAGATACAAACGGGTAAATAAGATCTCGGTAAGCGACGACTTTGAGAGCTACGAGCTTTCGAACCGTATTGTTTCTTTCAAGAAAAACGGAGTAATAATTTTAACATTTCTCAAAACAAAGTCGTTCTCTTATTCTATCGCATCCCATCCAAGAAAGACGATAAAATACGCAATACAAAAGTAGAATGTTAAGTAAAGAGCAAGCGATAGATACCTATCCACTGCCGACTTGCTTTGTTTTATTCAAGCGGAAAAGCGATGTGTACTAACTGCACAAGGAAGTCGTTTCTAACGATACTTCGAACGCAATTGATATTCAATTATGTTTTCTGTTTTGTTGATTTTACAGAGCGTTTATGTAAGTGTTAACGTAAGTAAAATATGAAACAAGAGCAAGAATAAAATATATGATGTATTTATATCAGTCTTTTTGTGTGTGCAGAAATAAATTTACTATAAAGTCATTTATTATAAAGTCACTTTTTTATATTTGTTTCAAATTTAAAAATTATTATTTTTTCACTAGTAAATAATCTGTTTATGAATTAGTTTGCTTTACATTTGTAATGAACAATTTTATCGCGGTTTTTTAAAAAATCATTAGACATACATATATGCTGAACTATTTAAGCTCACGATAATCCCAAGAGCGTATAGTTGAAATCCTATCATGGGACACTTCGTATTGCTTTATTCGTCAATATTTCAATATTGGAAATAGACGTAAAATGCAGGATGCATGTAAATGCAAACCCGACTTCGGGAACTGCGCTTTCGAGTCGCGTTGTTTTCTTCGGACTGCCGGGGGAACCTTATGATATATGTGAGAGGGACTCGGAAAAGTAGCGGGATAAAACGAGCGCACAGGATCTATCGCGGTGGTGGTCGCTTTAAGAAATATCGGGGAAACTCCGCGGACCCTCCAAAGAATGGAATACTCGGCTGCGCTTAAACGGGTAGAACGGTACAAACGGATACTCGATATCGTTCCTTTGGATAAACCGAGCTTGAGTGCTGTGAATGCTTGCTGACTTTCCCACGACAGTCGTCCTTTCCCGCGTTTCCCTCGCGACGCGCTTACTGTTCCTGCGAACGCTCGTTTAGTATTGAAAACCAAATTTCGCCCGTCGACGCCGTCGTCGTCGATGACGTTAAATCCGATATAAAACTTTCCACTCCGATGTAGTCGCAATGACATCAAGCAGAAGAGAGGTGAAATACATGTGATCGATGCGGCAGGATGAAATTTCGTTTTTGCACATCCATTTTTAATAATGGTCTGAAGCTAAGCTAAAACATTCGTGAGTTAAGAGAGAGAAAGAGAGAGAAAATAGGAAAATTTTTAAAAATGTTGCATAGAAATAAAAGAGTGAATGATACCAAGCAATGACATTTACGTTAAACCAAATCCTAATTTTTATTAATCGGTAATATAATTGATACATTGAATGATTTGTGTGTGTGTGTGTGTGTGTGTGTGTGTACTGTACGCAGAAATTTTTAAAAAGTTCTAAGATTCATATTTCTACAAAAAAATATTATTACGTGATCTTTTATGTAAAATAAATCTGCTTGTAAATTTTACAAAGCGCTAGTGTGATAAAAAAGAATACTGCAAAGAATGTTTTTGTCTGTTACAACTTTAGCATATCGAGTGGTTTTGTGTGAATTTCTGTGCTCTTACAAAAATGGTGTCGACGTCTCTTTGTTTCCACGTTTCGTCTGCTTAAAATATTTATATCGGATATCACTAAAGGTGGATAAGCGTTTGGACGTAAAACTGTCAATATGTAACAAAGTATGTGTTTGATGTTCAAGCAAACAGGACTCAAGCAGGTCCCTCGGCGTAATTCAGTAATGGTCTTAGGGTGAGGTTCATAATAACTGCGTAAATGAGAGGGGTCCTGTAATTAATTCCATCCCACGAATGGAAAGAGAGGTGGGGAGGGAGGGGTAGAGAGAGAATACACTTCGCGTCGAGTGTGCGCAACTCTATATACGAAGTAGATTCTATCTTGAAAGCCTCCTGCAAAACCACTGAATCAGTTCCGTTAATTTGTTAAGTATAAAGCGAATCGCACGTTTCCTCCTACGTATATATGTAATACAAAATAATCCATGCAAAACAGATTTATTCTCCATGTAATAGGAACTCACAATTCGTTGCACTATCTGAAACGCGTGATATGCGTATTTTTAATAATATACTGCAATTATTTTTATTACAAACATTTTTATAAATATATTTTTAGCTTTGTCGCTGGAAAAATTAGTAAAGTGTATGGAAATGTTTTTATTTTTGCTTTTTTTACATTGTATCTACCTTTTACTTGTAAAATATTAAAATATAAATGGATTTTTTAATATTACATATCAAAATGTGCCAAATATGCATAATTACTGTTTTACGAAATATTAAATTCTGCTTAATAACGTCTATTTAATGTGGGAGGATAATGATGATTTAATTATTTAAACAAGTGGGCTTTTTGTATAATCGATGTAAAATACATATGTATGTTGTACTTAAAACTCGTAATGACCGCATACATCCATAAACAATATTTTTATTAAACTCGTTCCAATTTTTTTTTAACTATGAAAAAAGATGCAAGACATCAAGGATTGCATACTCTTGCGCGCACATACATAATACTATCGCAGCAATATTATTCATGTGTTATTATACGCGGAGAAGCCACGAACCAGAAATGGCTCGTAAGGGAAATGCGGGAACACGGTCCATGGGTAGTATGATGATAACTAATACGTAATTTCGCACTATTGAAATCATGCACACCATTTCGAACATTCAAGCGGTAACACTAATGAAAGAAATTGAAAGCCGGAATAACAGATTGGTTATTCGAAGCAAATAGCAAATTTTCATTAAATTTCTGCTAAATTCAATACAAAAGCTGATACTGATAACATCTAAATGAAAATGTAAATAAACAAAAAACAAAATATAAATATACAAACAAATTGCTATAAATTTCATTAGATTTTCTTCACATGTTACGCATATCATATAATATAGATTGTGTTCATTATTTTCTCTCAATTGGATTTATTAAATTTAACGAAATTTTTTATTTAAGATAAACTAAAAAACAAATATTTTTTTTCAAAATTTCTATAAATAAGTACTATAAATAATTATTATATAAAGCCGTATAGTATGATAATCAATTTGAAATGTAACGATTATTATTACCGTGCGAGGAAAATTGTTTTTAATTTAAGGCGATTTGTATGAAATTTAATCATTGACGAATTTATACTGCAAATATATGCACGTACCAATTGAAAACTATCACTATATTTATTACTATTATAATTTGATATTTAATGCACATCACTCGTGATTAAAAGGTCGAATTAATATACATTGACTTTATTTGTTGCAGAATGCACTATGCCCTTTAAGGTGATCAGCAATATGCAGAGTGAGTATGATTAAAGTACGAAAAATTTAATCCCTCTTTAAACAATCAATAATTTGCGGTACACACAGAATTCAAGACAGAAATCTGTTTATAATTTTATATAACAGAAAATAATTAAAGAATCAAAACACATACATATAAAATGAATGTATATTTTGATATATACAATATTTTGTACATATATGTATTTTGATTTTTAAATATTTTCTGTATCACACAGCATATAATATTACAGATAGCTTTCCGTCGTGAATTATAAATCTTTCAAAGCAAAGTTTATATTATAAATTGGTTATTTCTGCAAAATATATGACGTAGAAAACATGATTTTTGGTAGATGCGTTATGTGTATATATTGTATGATTAATATACACTCACCCGAAAAAAAAGCGGTACACTGAAAATGTGGGAAAAATTCATCAAATTTCAACTGACGATAACTTCGTAAATAATAAAGATAGAAAGTTCTATAAAATATGGAAATGAAGCTAAAAATCTCTACTTTAAGAATCAATTTATTTCAATGTTGCAAAATAAATTTATTGAAAATGGCGGATGACAAAGCGCGAGCATGCAAAATTGAAAAATAATGGTTCGAGTTTGCGACGGTGCACGGTATAAACAAAAAATTGTAGCTTATTGGGATCAAAAGCGTACGAAAGTACAGAGTCTCCTCTTTAAAATGCTTTTGCTCAAGTTGTAGCGTTAATTGAAGATGGGAGAAGTCGAAGGTACGTTGCTGAGGCACTTGATTTATCAGTGTCAACCGTGCAACGTGCTTATGCTAGGTACTTGGAGACTAATTCTGTCCAAAGAAGACCTGGTTCGGGACGTCCTCGTTGTACGAATGAAAACGATGACCGATTTATTGTTTTAAATTCATTAAGAGACAGACATCGAACGGCTGTTCAAATTCGAAACAATTTAAGAGATGTCCGCGAATGTAATGTATCCGTTGACACTATTCGAAACAGATTAGCGGAACACGGTCTTTTTCCGCGCAGGCTAGCAAATGTACCTTCGCTTATGCGTCGCCATCGCGTAACTCGATTCAATTTTGCTGTCGAGCATGCAGGCTGGACATATGCAGAATGGAGTACCGTTCTTTTTAGCGACGAATCTCGTTTTTGTCTGTATTCTTCAGACGGACGAGAACGAGTATACCGTCGCGTTGGAGAACGATTTGCAGACTGTACTGTAAGTGAGAGGCCTAGAAGTAAGAATCTGCCTTTTTCTTCAAATGCGAATCTCTCGGCGAAAAATCATCGTATCGAGATGCATAAAAAAGCATTTTAAAGAGGAGACTCTGTACTTTCGTACGCTTTTGATCCCAATAAGCTACAATTTTTTGTTTATACCGTGCACCGTCGCAAACTCGAACCATTATTTTTCAATTTTGCATGCTCGCGCTTTGTCATCCGCCATTTTCAATAAATTTATTTTGCAACATTGAAATAAATTGATTCTTAAAGTAGAGATTTTTAGCTTCATTTCCATATTTTATAGAACTTTCTATCTTTATTATTTACGAAGTTATCGTCAGTTGAAATTTGATGAATTTTTCCCACATTTTCAGTGTACCGCTTTTTTTTCGGGTGAGTGTATATTAATTGATATATTTTATAAATATGTATATATAGTTTCCTCAAAGTATACAATTTATCATTCTTATTACATATTGTTTCATGTTAACTATTTTTATTACTTATTATCAAATTCTCTACTCACTTATTTGTAATTATGCATACATAAAACTTTGTAATAGGACTCATATTTTTTATAATTTATTTTATAATAATTCTTATTTGCTTTAAAAAGATAAATGTTTTTAATTTAATGATATAAATATTGAGAAGGCTGTGTGAAAATAAAAACAAATTTCCATAAGTTTTTCAAAAAATCTTATACAAGTTGTATACTTAAAGAAAAAGTATTTTCCATTTGGAAAAAGCATGTAATTTAGTTAAAAATATTGCAGTTACAAATATTTTGCAGCATAATGTCTAGATATTATACAAAACTTGTTTTTAGCTTACTTTAACAAAGTTTGCTATTTTGCAATTCACAAAGTATTATTACATTATTATATTATACATATTACAAATTACAAATGTAACTTTTAGGTAATGAATAGTTGCACATGTATAAATTATAAACGTTGTAACTCATTATTAGATGTACTGATACTTATATATGTACATATTCTAATACATATTTTAATAATATAAATTAAAAATTAATGTAGATATAACAATTGGAGCAAAATATTTTCTGGGTTTATTAATTCATAAATTGTATTAAATTAATATAATTTGAATCAAAAAGTCTTAATATAAGTATTATATAACAATATCAAATAAGAATAATTAAAAAGTAAAAGCATCTACTTCAACGCAAATCGATTATTAGATTAAAAAAATGCAAATATACCAACAATTAAACTTAAAATTCAAAAACGGCGACTATTCTATCGAACAATTAGATTTTATGCGGTAAGTTACCAGTAATTGATAAATTTGCTTTTTATTTATCATACTATGATGTATTTTCTTCATTTTAATGTGGCAAGGACCACAGAGATGGCAATAGTATAGCGACACCATCGCCATTGTTTACTACAGCTGTGTGCTCTGTTTATTCACACTGCACTAACGATATTTTTTATGTATTATTGAGATATTTAGTGAAATAATCGAAATGATTAAATCTGTTTTGCGTTTAATTAAATTTCCTGCATTAACGGAATGTGCATTAGCCGATAGTGCTTCATTATCCGCCCGTTTAAATACTATAACCTTAAAGAACATTTGCACTACCTCGCTGTGCAACAAGGAAATTCGATTGAGAAGTGAAAAAATAAAGGTTGGCAAGAACAAATATGATGGAGTAGCAATAGAAGGAGAAGACACATCAATGTTCGATGCATCAAATGCTCATCAACAGTAAGTACAAGTTGCAACCATGCTTGTATAGCTAATCCAACTATCTTAGCTGAGATTAATTACATTTTATTGGTTTGTTTTATTACTGATTAAAGAATAACTTTTGTGCCTAATATGTTTCAGGCAAAATTTGTTTCCTGATGCAAACACACCCAATAGGCTCTTCAATGGTGTACCGTTTAAGGAATTGTATATCGTCAATATAAAATCAACGCCAAATAACACAATTATGTCTCTTTCTGAACATGATGGCAAAGTAGTATTATTACACTCAGCTGGTGTAGAAGGCTTTAAGAATGCAAGAAAAGGGACAAACATTGCTGCTCAACAAGCGGCTATAACATTTGCTAATGTAAGTATAGATTAGATGTGTTCTGTAAAAGTTTTGTATAGTAAGTATGTGTAAAATACAATATACCACGTTTGTCATATGTGTATTAGACATGAAATATATTCTCAATATATACATTTGTTTTTCATTTACAGCGTGTTCTTGAATATGGTGTCAACACAGTGCGAATACGTGTACAAGGTATTGGACCAGGTAGAATGGTGGGTATTTAAAAAGAAAATTGTTTCTTATTTTGTCCTGTGAAATTATGTTATATTGATTTAATGATACATAATGTTCTGAAAATTTTATGATTTTCAGTCTTCTATAAAAGGTTTACATATGACTGGAGTGAATATTGTATCAATTACGGATGACACTAGAGTAAGTTACAATCCTCCAAGACCAAGAAAGCAAAGAAGAATTTGAATATTAGATGTTATAATTTATTGTTAATATTGTAAACATATTATTGGATATATTAAAATATATCTTGTAAAAGTTCTATATTGTGTATCTTTTTAGGTTTCCAAAGTATTGAACTATGTATGTTTATTGCGTTATTTTATTGATTGAATTTGAAAGAATGTGTTTCCGAAAATTTTTTATTACAATTTGACTTTTACATATACATGGAATATTAAAGTAATTTATTTTAAACTCAGATGTTAGCAATGTGTTAGCAGATAGACAGCAAATTTGATCAAATTTACTGTCAATTCACCAGTATTGTTAACACTTTATTTACTGAAAAAATTAATCTTGTGCTCTTTATTTTTATTTATAACGAGTAATTGTTACTTATAAAATTCTTTTTATTAATATATATGTATTTTTGAAAATTATTAACATATATATAAATTGTAATTGTGTACCTATGTATTATCACAATTATGTTTATATACACATTTACATAATGAATAATTAATTATACTTACTTGCTAGGATATTTTCATTTCGATATATCGATATTTTCGACTCAACACGCGCTATACTTCAGTTGACAAAACAGTCGTCGCTGGTTTAGAATTTAGAGCGCAAACACTCCGTGATTAATCGCGTTTATTAGTTGTTGAAAGTGCATAATGAGCGCAAAGTATCAATTAAAGTGAATGATTGTGGAAACGTATTATGTAGTGTGTATATATTTCGAGATTAATTGATATTCCGTCCATAGCAATACCGTGCATTGAAATAGGTTATAATGTCAATGAATACAGATTTTAATACTAGTAAACATGCAAAAGTAATCTTTATATTTATTAAGGAATGCGTTGTTTCAAAGCGCGGTGCACTTTTTATTAGATGTAGTTAAAAATTCAACTTGGAGTTAAATCGGGCAAAATTTACATTTATTGCGTACTTTACAATCATCACGTGACCATCAAGATAGCCATCGCTTGTCTTGAATTGTGTGTACGATCTCGAAATAATGTATAAAATAATCGAATACAATTTTATGCGTCGACGCGTTGTAACACAAAGTGCGTTCTATCTTGCATTTGCGTTTTATTTGCTGCAGTATGCAACGTGATTCTGTTGCGGATACTTTCGAAAGTGAAATGTGCGTAAATATTATAATTTCCGTCTAGTAGGCGTACAGATCTCTGATATTCATTGATTTTTCAATGGAGCTGAGGTAAAGCTGTTTAAGGCGCTTTTCACAGCGGATGTAACGAATAGCTGGTGAATAAAATTATTTGTTCATTATTTAAATATGTACATAATTGTGATAGTGCACATACATACACAATTACAATTCGTGTGTACTTATTACATATTTATTAAGATATTTCGAAATATTTATTAAATCGTTCACTGAATATTCATTAAAATTTCTCAATAATCCACACAATTTGTTGCATATAGCTTTAATCAAAATGGAAATAATTGAATGATATGTAACAATCAACATACATACATGGTATAATGTGTGCATACAATTTATAATAAAACTAAAATATATGTATTAATTTTTCCAGGTACAGTTATCATGTTTATTGTTACAACGACCGGTGTGAGGGTGCAACGACTGGTACGAGAGTACAACGACCGGTGAGTGAGATTTCTTATGACTTTTTACTATTTAACTAATAAAATAAATATGAAACATATCTTAGGAATATAGCAGAATATTGTCATACGACAGATCTTATAATTAGAATTTAGCATCCTATAAACAATAACAGCCTGTTTATCGACTAGTCAGCATTATACTTAAAAATATTGACTTGGTTTTTTTTACTTATATTAATATAACATCATCAGGAAAAACATCATTAATTTAAATTAATTATTTACATCATCAATGCAACGATGCAACGATGCGTATTGCGTTCGTTGTTAAATGGAATGGAACTATTAAACTATCGAGACAGAGGCTCTTGTACTCTTTCTTCTTCTTTTCTTCTTATGTTTCCTCTTCCGCGTCATAAATTTAACGGCGTGTTCACTGCGTCTCTTGCGTGATCCACGAAATATAATCCGAAATCCTAGTGTAAATGCCAGGAAGTCGTGGTCTGCTACAGCCTACGCCGGTTGAAACCACTCCGACGACCATCAAGGGCTCGGCAGGGCGACTTCCGACCATCAAGGGTCCGCCGCTGTCAGCCTAGAATAAAGTGCAGGATGTGCAATCGTCTTTGCACATTCGTAAGCTTCCGCGGTTATAGTAAACGACGCGGTGTAAATTCCACTTGCTCTAATATGGATTGTAGGGTTGAAGGAGTATCCATTATGGTAGGTCTCGTATCGTTCCGTGCGGATTCGGATCATAAATCTCGCTGCTGGAAATTCTCAAGATGGGAACGGTCTTTTACCGGCACGACATTTATTGACACGTTTATTTCACATAGTGCACTAATATCGCCTGAGTGACTTAGAGAACTTATAAATTGCATTTTTTATTATTAAAAATTATTAATAAATCTTTGTTATTTGCAATTTAATTACCTATTAATGTTTCAAAATTTTAGTTACAAAGAACTGCAAAATAATTTTACTTTTGGACAACAAAATTTTGTTCTGTTTATTAAAAAATGTACCCGCTATCGACCGATCAATATAATATCAATTTTGATTCATAATTTAAAAAAAATATGATTAGTATAAAAATAATTAGAATCGTAAATATTAAATAAATATCTACAAATATTAGAAAATAACAAAAAAATGTATTATATAATGCTTTAACTCCGATCGTGCTATATCCAATATATCTTGAAATCAATTTTTATGGTTGCCAGTCCTAGTTTTCGCGCAAACGAGGCAAACAAGAAATCTAGCACATCTCAATTCCCATCGGAACTTTCAGCGATATTGTACTTTCTGTACTCCCTTCTTCCTTGATATATTTCGAAGCAATACGTCCGTTCTCGATTGTTTTCTCGGGAATATCTTCGTCTAGGGGAAATAGAAATCGTTGATAAGGGCACAGCAGAGATGCGAAGGAGACTTATCGGGGACAAGATCGTGGGTGGTATTCTCATTTTTGTTCCGATGGACGACTTGGTAATGTCGCGATAGGGTTCCCATGAGAGTTGCTTTCGCAGAAACTATTGTTAGTCTTAATTGACGACGTGAATTTAGTGCTTGTCTAGTAAGGAAAGCACATTGCCTATTCTCAGATAAGTGCGAAATAAGGAAATAGAAACATATATAATAGTATTACTGATACTTAACATTAATTTTATCAAAGAAAAGCCCAATAACGTTATTTTTCGTGAGACACTTACCAATCTCTCTTATCATTATTTGCATTTATTTTAGAGTTGAACTTTAGTGTTATCTTATAGAATTAAAATTGTATTTCTGAAGCATATTCCTAAATTTATAGATGCATTATTGTATTGACTTATCGACACAATGCTTAACAGTAAAGTTGTTCAAGTTGATCTGTAACATATAAAATACATTTAGATTATAGCAATAAATTATTTAAAATAATTATTTAAAAAATAATTCTTACGCATAGTAAACTTTTTTACTCCTCTGTCATGCAAATATCTAATAAAAGAACTATATATTTATATCTCTAATAAGTATAAATATTAAAAATTGCAAATTTTTTATTTTGAAAGATTTTGTTTTAAAATTTCTGTACGCGTTATATTGCATTTACGTGCAATATTTTGCAAATAATAGATAACAAATAAATTATTACTTACCCTAAAGTTGCTCCGCCGATGCCTGATGCTCTTTCTGACCCTTTTTCTTTCCTCGCACTTTCTTGCAGTTTTTAAAGGCACTCACATGCGTTCGCGACGCGAATACAAATTTTATACGGCACTAACGACGCATATTTTGTCATATTTGGACAAATAAAATTTGTACGGAATATTCTCGCACGAATTACACGTTCAACATTCTGCCGTTGAACTATGGAAAATAATAAGAATAGTATTATTGGAGAGAATAACACGTCGATACGGAACGATCTGCTTTCTACGAGATGTTGTGCGAATAATAAGGGTGCAATAAATATATCAGGAACAAAATCGCGTCGATTCCGGTTTGAGAAAATGCGGGGAGTAGGATGTAACGTGTGTCCTGATACATATATGTATATATATATATATATATATATATATATATAGAGAGAGAGAGAGAGAGAGAGAGAGAGAGAGAGAGAGAAAGAATCACACGGACTAAGAGCGACGAAAACAACCCCATCAAATGCCGTGAGTCATTCTCGAAACTTTTTTAACATCAGTGTATTTATCAAACATTTATTAAAGTTGAGTTGAAATCGAATTTAAACTCGATTTCGATAAATGTTTGATAATTACTCTAATGTTTCAAGACTGACTCGCGGTGTGTGGTGGGGTTGTTTTCGTCGTCGTGTTTATTATTGGTATGCGCGCTCCATATATTCTCTCTCTCTCTCTTTCTATCTCTCTCTTACTATGTATCGGCATAAACATTGTCCCCTACTCCTCGCATTCCTTCAAGTCGAAATCGGCACGACCTTGTGCTTGCTGTTGTCCTGTTATTATTCGCACGGCGGCACTCGTATGGGGTACATTATTCCGTAGCAGCGAATTATCCCTATTCAATAATATCCTTATTATCTCCCATAGTTTTTTATCTCATTCTTTCTCGTCGTTACCTATTGCAGAGAGTGTCGAACGTGTATTCCGTGCAATAATATTCGAGTTACATCTTTATTCCAACATGGCGAAGTACGCGTCGGGAGTGTCGTTTAAAATATCGGGCGATTTTTGTATTTGCGACGCGAACGCGAGTGAGTGATCTTGGACTGCGAGGACTGAGAGGAGGAGGAGGCTTGGAAAGGGCATCGGGCGCCGGCGGAGCAACTTTAGGGTAAGTAATCATTTGCTTGTTATCTATTATTTGTAAAATATTGCGCGTGAAGTATCGTGCAATGTAATGCGCATAGAAATTTTGAAACAAAATCTTTCAATAAAAGATTTGCAATTTTTAATATTTATGGTTATTAAAGATATAAATATGTAATTTTTTTTTTAATATTTGCATAATAGAGTAAAAGTTTAATGTGCGTAATAACTATATTTTTTGAATAATTATTTTAAATAATTTTCTGCTATAATTTGAATGTATTCTATATGTTACAGATCAACTTGTGAACAACTCCGCTGCTGCGCATCGTACCGGTAAGTCAATCCAATTTTTTTTTATATTATTAAGAGAATAGATTTAAAAATACTGTAAAATATACCGAGTATACAGGATTGTAAACTATTCATATCACTTGTTAATAGCAGATTTCTAGTGTTTCTCATATGGCAGAGATATAAAAATTAATATGCGACGTGTCTGATTGTGAGCGGGTAAATTTTTGACAATCTGATCAACTTTAAATACTTTGCATTTAAAAATTATTATAGTCTTGACATTTTGGGGTAAAGATTTTCTACAAAAAAAATTTATTATTAACAGGTGATACGGTTGGTCTGGAATATCCTGTACGTATATTTCCATTTCTAAAATAAATGCGTACAAAATAAATTTAAAAAAAAAAAATTAATATTGAAGTTGATAAGCAAAAAACACCGCTAAAAACTAAATAGCAGCTCTCGGACTTCTCTGTAGCAATATCAAAAGCATAACTGATTCCATTCATATATTAATTTTTTTATTAAAAATTTTTATAAGTTTGTTTTCGTGTGTATTCAGCTAAATATGAATATCGCTAATCCTTAAAAAAATTGATTTGATGTAAAACATACCGTTTTTAATATTGACGTAAACATTAAAAAAATTGATTGTGCATTTGAGGCGATAGCGTAGAAAGTTCGAATATTACTTTTTGTTCTTTAGTAAACGTTATCGGTCTTTTCCCAATCTCTGTCACAATTTTGCATAAATATCGCACCACATTAGAGATCCGCGGTGCGAGGCCGATGCAATTATATACGATCCAATTACCGAGGATCGGTATCATCCAGCATAGTTCGGGCTATCATGCTCGAACAGCATTGTATGCACATTACTACGGTACCGTGAGTATTTATTGAAATTCGCGTCGTGCCCGCTCGACGAACCATGAATTCCGTGATCGGGCGATTGACAAACGCCGTCGAGTGAGCAACGATGCGCAAATGCAAAAATGTGAATGTGCCCACCCAAAGGTGAATCTGCAATAGTCTCTTTTTGCTTACCCAGCATGAATCCCTCATTCCTTGTTCCCAACCGGCACACATTTGTGTTGATTCTACGAGGATCGACTTGCCCTGGCTCGCGTACCATTCCCTACATACTGTATTTGCTACCACGCGAACTTCCACTTTCTGCAACACGTCTGCTCTTTTGTCTGGAACATAATGGCGAGACATCTCGATATACGCCACAACTTTACTTTTAATAAATCGTACTCGTGTCCTAAGTCGAGATAGGGCTCTTGTTTCTAAAAGCTTACAGTTTAAACTTTAAATTTAATTGCGACATCAAATCTGGATATTATCGATTGTGCAAATAAGGGTTGTTCGCCCCGACGTTTAATAGATTGATCAATATTACATAGAATTAGGCAATTTTTCAATATAATATACATATTTTATTCATTGAAGTAGGTATTGCTCCATCAATCAAACTCTTTTTCTCTCTCTCTTTTTGTTGTAATTGATTACGTATCATATATAAAATCTTTATATAACTCCACGTAATGTCGTATTATCTTAAGATCTTCTAAGATTAGAATAACTTTCCCCCGGCAATAACGCTTGATGACTTCTGTTTTATAGCTGAGATGACCTTGGCTATTTTATTGATTTCATGCGAATCAGTATATCGAACTTCTATCGGGCATGCGGAAACTTCGGTGATTACGGAAACTTCTGCGCGTGTTTCGTCGTTCCGATCGTTATCGTGATAAGATTTATCGAAACTTCTTGGACTTCAGGCTTACCGATGTATCTCAAGTATTTATGAAGACCCAGCTATTCGCAACTTGGTCGACGACCGAGTAGAATCTTCGCGCACCCACTATATTCTAGCAGGAATTTATTCATTGCTCGTGCATTATGATACAATCTCATACGCATAAATATGAACGCAAAATATGAACACAATATCCCAAAGTATGCCAATTACTAGTAATTGACAGAAGTCGGAAGTGCACAAAAGCGCTTCATTGATATTCGATTCTGATAGGAAGTTTCGCGGAAATCAGAATATCCGGAAGCAAACTCCTTTAATTAATAAGTTAGTAAAAACTGGTGCGTCGTGTTGTAAAATAGAATACAATTGAATACATACTCATATATCACGATATTCGTTACATCGTTAGGCACTTATTACATATGTAATATAACAGACTAAACTTTATTATCTAGCTTTTTAGAATATTTCGTTCAAATTAACATTTTTTAAAATTT
Source organism: Linepithema humile (assembly GCF_040581485.1). Classification (NCBI taxonomy): domain Eukaryota; kingdom Metazoa; phylum Arthropoda; class Insecta; order Hymenoptera; family Formicidae; genus Linepithema; species Linepithema humile. The sequence goes on along the minus strand of NC_090132.1, from coordinate 20,080,786 downwards.
AATCTGACAAATACGTAAACGTTAAATCTCAAAAGGTATATTTGCATATATCTTGTATTAAATAATATGACAGAAATTGCAGTTTCTGAATATGCCGTCACGATAGCTTTAAATAGCGACATTATATTTGCCGAAGCATCAAAGCCCGAGAGTAATTGACGCAATGAGTTAATCCCAAAGCGCCATCATCTCATACATAACAGTATTGAAAAGAAGGGCAATTATTTACTCACATCTGCTTCTATCCTCCCCAAGCCAACCCCATCCAGCGACTACGCCTTGCACGTCGCCGAAGGCGCTATACCCTGGTTTTCCTGTGGCCACAGGTAAACATGCGGGTTTCACGCTTTCCGACCAACTGATTGCTCTGGCAAGTTCCAGCAGGGCAATATCGTCTACATATTTGCCGCACCTGTGACCGGGATGCAACACCGCGTTTATGACGCTCTCGTGTCTTGCGGCCGGCACTTCTTGAGCCTTTAAATTGTGCTCGCCTAATGTGACACGTAATTGTCCTACCGGAATCGTGTTCGTGCCGCTGAAATGAGAACAAACTTAATTTGATTATTATTTGCAAATCACATGATTAACGTAATATTATTGGTTTCTCGTTTTCTAGATCTAAATAGTAGCAAATAACAGCAGCGTGTGTCGTATAACTTGTATAAAATCATTGTTAATCGTTCGCGATATTATTCGAAATTTAACAAGGAAACTTTGAAGATAAAAATATGTGTAGATTGCTGCAAGAGCGAAGTATAAAAATCTAGCCAAAAGGTTCGTACATTAGAGAAATGTGTACGTATCTTTTTTTTACGAGAGACCTCGAAACATTTAACTTACGTCTTCTGTAAAAAAAACTTTTATGTCCGCGTTGCAAAAACAGCGAGTAAAAAGCAAGATAGTACTCAATCTTTCTTTCTTACATTATGGATTATGGACACACATATACACATACGCGTTGACGGATTTTTCTGTTCCTCTTTTACCCTTTTTAACCTGTAAGGAGTCCAAGCCCGACATCGGAACGACACCGGCGAGTAATCATCGCGAGAGTTAAGTGCGCCGAGAGTGCAGCGCGTGTTATGCATTCGGCAAAAAGTATCCCGACGTCGATATATCTCGCTACTGTTCCCCTTTCCGCCCGGCGGCGATGGCGCGCCCTCAACTACGTCGACGAATTCCAGTTCTTTCGCAATTTCTTTCCCTGGGACGTCGGTAATTATTTAACCGGGATTTTTGTCCCGCCCAAGCGACGAGCTCGCGTCTGCAGAGCTCCCTTGAATACCTGACCCGACCGGAGTGGCTTCAGTTAATTAATCGGTCTACGGTGCCTCTGAATAATTAACAAAATTACGACACCCCCTCCACCAGAGCTATCCGCTTCATTCGTGCCCGCTCCTTCCATCTTACCCTCCGCGTCCTGCCACTGTTTCGCGAGCCCCGTCCCACTTTCGTCAGCAACCCCTTGCACATCCCTTCTCGCTCTTCTGGAGTTTATCGCGGAGCGTTTTCTAAGTTTCCAGGCCCTGTTTCGCCGCCGCTCCTTACAAAGCCGCCTTAATGGACCTTTCCATCGTCGCCGAGTCCCCGCTATTGTTCCGCGGCTCGCGGATTATACGGTTTACTTTCAATGCATCTCCGGCACTCCTTCCTCCTCGACGTCGCGCCCTTCCAATTAAAATGCGCGAGCACTCAGGTGTTGCAGCGAGGAGCTCGCTTGTTGCGACGAGATACACGGCCGTTGCAGCAATTCGATTTGCTTAGGCAAACCAGGGTTGATTGTATTAAATGTTTGCTTTAACTCTTACGTGGCGTATATATTTTTAAACTTTAATAGCTCACATAGGTCATTCACATCTAGGTCAATTTTCGACAACGTTCAAGTATTCAAAGAATTCCGAAGAAATTTGCACTAGTTTAAGAAAAATTTTTAGAATTTAATTACATGCTCTCTTATCATGTTACAAAAAGATTAAATATATAATTTTAGTCAATTGAAAAGTTTGAAATAGCACGAATTCAAATGACCCACATATGCCTTTTCAAAATTGAATAAATTAATATTTTCATTCATGAAAAAGATAATTTTAATTAAATTGAGTTTGTCAGATTTTGACGTAAAAACAATAGCGCCTTGTTATTTTTTGTATGCATGATATGTGATATATGCATGGAATATCTTTATTATCATTATAAGTATAATACGTAACTCATTTATAAAGTGATGCACACATATGCAAATTGCAAAACACAACTTTAGTTCAAACGGAGAGAGTTCAAATGAGATATTAATATAAGTTAATTAATTATTAAATAATATATAGCGTACAAATAGAGATGTATATAAATTACCTCGCTTTAATCTTTGACGATAAGATTTATTTGGTTTAACTTAATAATAACCAAATATATATTGTCCGAAACAATATATAATATGATTTCAATTTATTTTTTTTAAGCAAATGTGATTTATCGAATAAATATCTATGTTTTTGCGTTATTCGAGATAAAATGAATACATTCCTCTCGGAATGCAAGCAAAAAGGCTTGGTGAAATATGAAAAAAAAAGATAATTACTGCGTTGCTTTGGAATTTGTCATTAGTTTAGTGCATTCATATTTCTGTACTTTGCTGTGCAGTCTATAATTAATTTGCTATATTTTTTTTTAATAAACTAAAAAATTTTCGTAAATTATGCATAAATATTATGTATCAGTAAATAAGTATAATAATTTATAACTGTGAGATAAAGCCTTTTATATTTTAGTCATTGTTTTGTATTTGGCGCAAATTTTAATATATAATATTACAGAAATAAGGTATGAACTGGATAGCTACATAAGCGTTTTACAGAATGTGAAGTACAAAAGATCTATTTTGGTCAGACTATATCAATTTTTCAAGTTATAATGTTTGAAATTCCGGCACATATCATTTAATCAAAAAATATGACGTGTGTGTTGCTTGTAGTGTACACGTAACATACGTGTAACCTACTATCACATAATCATTGCATTATTATCCTACCTATGATTATCTGATTAGCTGATTAGCAGCAGCAGATCGAGCGGTCATGTATTGCTTCATTGACCGATTTTGCTTTAGACCGAGATCTCTTGGGATACTGATCACACGTAGTTCGATATAATAGTTAATATTCTCGGACCGAAAAGTAATAATGAATTAAAATAGGTTTTATTTGAAAAACTAAGATTTTCGCATTCTTGATAAGTTCAGATTTACTTATCTCGATTTATGAGATATATCATTAATTAATAACTAAAATATGTATAATTAATTTATTCGGTACAGATGCGAAACAGTCGCTATCGGCGCGCTGAATTCACAAATGTTTTTAACAGTGTGATGAGTATTTTCGGGAGGGTTAATATCTGTATAATTTCGTCCGTGTCTTTTTTTTTATTTATCAGATAAAAATAAAATAACGAAAACACGACAGAGTTAGTGTTGTTTTTCAATTTATCAAAATTAATTAAAGCAAAAATTAATTAATTTGTTCAACATACATTGTTGCAATTAAATTGCACGTATGTATCCTTTTATCATTGTGTGCGCAGTGTTTGCCATCTGGAATTACGACAGCATTCATTTTTTCTACATACTGATGGCCTCGTTAAAAATTAATTGGATGCCGAATCGGTAAATCGATTGGAATTAATTTCGGTCCGGCTCGTTAAATCGTGCGGCTCTCCTGGCACCACTATATCGGCATCGGGACGTGCCTGTGAATTACGCAACGTTACACGGAGAATGACGTTAGCAATAAGGCACTGCTGAACATTAATTTACCGTGCGATATCGTCGAACGGGAAATATCGACGTTGCGTCGCTAGGCTGCCAGTTCTTGTATCACTATGCGGATATAACTCATATTTGCTCGTGTGTGCACGTGTGACGATTAATCAACCATATTATTCACGGCGCGCATTCTATTAATAGTAATTGACCGCCGCGCCATCAGTCTGATAGAACAGCGTGTTATATAATTTGTTTAATCATTCGCTAATCCAGCAAATTACATTTTGTACGAGTTCAGCTAGTTTGCGTTGCACGCAAGATGTGTATACGCACTTACTAAGTTCTTTGAAACTCTTTAGGTATTATTCGATAAGTTTAAATTTATACATCTTCGCGTAATTTAGACAAAAAGATTTTTTGCATTTAGTGGTCATTTTGAATTCTAAATAACAATGAAAGAAATTGCGCGACAAAAATTATATTTTTATTTATTAAAGAAACTAATTATTTATTACACAAATTTCAGTTATATATTTAATATATTATTATTATATATAATATTTAATATCTTTAAATATCTGATATAACTGATTATTCACGGCTGCATTTATATTCCAATTAAATTAAAATCTTTGATTAAAATCCCCAAAAAGAAATAAATTTTATTATAATTTTTTCTTCTCAATATAAGAAATCATAAGAGAGAGAGAGAGAGAGAGAGAGAGATTACCGGAAATTTAATCGCTATACATTTAACGCAGCGAGACGTTAGATACCACTACTGAACGTGTCGGGTTTATCTCTTTCAGCGTAAATGATACTAAACTATGTAGTAAACGAGGGAGAAAGAGAAAGCTAGAGGGTACGGCAGAATGAAATAAACTGAGACGATAGAGACACACAGCCGCCTTCATTTTCACGCTCTCAGCCTTGCGCCTTGTTGTAACGTTTTCCATGCGTTTTGCATGGCTGCTAGCAATTACCGAGTGGTCTGTAATCTACACGCAATCATGGTTTACAACGCCAAAGCTCGGCGCTGAATTCTCTCTACGGCCGCTCGCCGACCCCGAACGGCCCCTATCATCCTCCCCATTCCGTCCCTCTGTAATCTGTCCAGTGACCGAAAGGGATACGCAATATCTGCACGTTTTGTTGCCCATCCAGCTATGGGTCCGCTCGCCCGTTTAATTATATCTACACGAAAGCTGTCCCGCATACATCGCTGCGGCCGTGCAAACTCGTCTGCTACGTAGTGATAGTGATTGTTATCCGCTTAATGCGCGACATAACCATTCGTATTTATTATTTGATTTCTTCACTTTGACAAGATGCTGTCTAAAGAGCTTTAAATCTATGCAGATTTTAAATGACTATCAACATTTTTTTTCCGATAATACAATATCAATATATTGACAGTGAAACATTTAATTCTATTTTTTTTTAAACAAAAACAAAGAAGCATAGTATATATGTGAAAATAAGACATTTATTTTTCCGTAGATGATAGAATATGCATTGTTTTATGTTGCAAATATATGCATATGCACGATAAATAATATTGGTATATTCCGATTTTATAAAGAAGAAAATATATATAAATATAGAATATTTTTTATTTATGCTGATATTTTATAACTGTGTATTCAGTTTTTATAAATGAAACAGTAAATTAAAAAATATGTATTTCGATGAAAATTCTTTCTCTATCATCAATTAACATCTTCAGGAATCTAAAACTAATATTGCTGGATTCTTTTCTGAAATAAAATTTGTTTAGAAAGAAATACATGGCATATTTTAGATATCTTTGAAAAAATATCAATTACGTGCATCACCGAGCAAAAGTAAAATCATGCACTTCACTTTCGTAAATCGCAAATTCACGTCGCGAATTTACATACGTTTATTCAAGTAAAAAAATCTGACGGAACTAAAATATAATAAAATATTCTTGATAAAGTTAAACGAAATTCTTTGTACATAGATAAGTTATAAGATAATAATCAGGCTTCACCAGCTTATTTAACAAGATTTAATATGCAAGCATCCTATTAAAAGTTATTAAGAAATTGTAAGTTTTAGTTCGACTGTTGAATTTAAAGCCTACTTTGTGAAAGACTTAGTGTTTCATAGACTCTGAGTTACATTAATAAAAATGCACCTTTTGAAAATCTATTAAAATATAAGCAAAATGTAATGTATTGTAATTTGAATTCATCAATATTCATCAATATTCACTCTGCTCATGTATATAATTTCAACTTTTCTTTTGGCACGCGGTTCCGCCCGAGAGATTTAGTCAAAAATCAAATACGTGAAATTGTATTGTGCTCTCTCTTTCTCTCTTCTCTCTCTCTCTCTCTCTCTCTCTTCTGTAACAATATTTAATCTTACTTTGACAAATATTCAATCTAATAAATTTAAAAAAAGTATTGATTTAAGTATGAAGATTGATTTTCCTGAAATTAGTTTAATTGGCATTTACGAGTTGTTCGAATAAAGATTAGTTAAAAAATTTAGAATTTGTGACTTTTATATAATAAAAACAATTATAAAATAAAGAGCCAAAAGTCTATGCTGGATGGACGTGCGTATGTATTTAAACCAGAATATAAACAACAAACTGGTTCAAATACAAACACGTCCATCCAGCATAGGCTTTTGGCTCTTTATTTTATGATTCTTTTAATTTATGAAACCTCTTTAATATAATTTATTTTTATATAATAAACCATGCAAATGTAGTATAGCTTGTATAAGTTTGTATAATGTAGATCACTTACGAGCATAAACAATGTCCTGCTGTTAACGTCCACCTGTTATTCAGGATAGCACCGCCGCAAAAGTGTCCACCTTTCCTTGTTATGCTTACAAGCCATGGAAATTCACGTGGCATTGCGTTCTGACCTCCGACAATTCTCGCTTCTCGTATCTCACTTCTGCCGCACGGAACATCTGCCACTAGTATCAAATACGGATTTCCTCGTTAATGCTCAGGAACGATTAATTGCCTCGGCGATTTCGTTGCGAGACTTGGCGTAATCGCTCCACTCGCCCGATATTCGAAACAATAACAACATGATCTTAGCTATCAGCTTGATCTTATTTTTTTCTTTTTATTCGGGCAAACAAAATAAAGCCAAGTATCGTCACTAATTGTAAGAATATTTACAAAGTCGCCAAATTGGGCGCAGAATAATCTGTTTAACAATACTCTCGGTGAATGTCACCCGTTGCATCCCTTTTCTTTTAATAAGCCAGAAAAATATTCATTTTTCACGAGATTAATGTATCGTTTGCTCGCAGTTAGTATTTTTCTTCTACAATAGTTTCGATTTTTTTATATTTTTATGTGACAATATCTTTTTATCTCGTTATTAGTTTTTGGGAAAAACTTTACAAAATTTATAAGATGTTGTATTATGTTCTATTTTGAAGTGTTCTATTTTGCGGTTTCTACCTCACGTCTTCTGTTTATTATTTTATGCAATTATTATCAAATTCTAATCGTCTAAATGTAATGAGCACTGTCGTTTACTCATGTTTCGATTATTCGGAATTACCATGTGCGCCCTTGTTGACGAGAGCATACTGTCAGATTATCGATCGTCCTTAACATTTGATGATTAATGTTCGTGACGTGTCCTCAATGGATAGCGACTTTTGCATGTAATAGGAAGATGACATTATGACCAATTTTAAAGTGATGATAATAGATTTTACAAAACATAACATTTATATAAGATATATTATGCAAATTAATTCGATAAAGAAATTTTTTAAACTGTGCTTTAAAAAACTTTAATGTAACGTTTATGTTTAGTAAAGCTGTCGCTATTATCGCAATTATATAGAGATTATCGAAGATTAAACTTGCATTTACTTATGAAAATAATCGATTATAGAAAGCCAATAATTCACGGCTGTTGTAAATGTTAAATCAAAAGGAAAATCTAGAGATATTATCAATTAAAAAAATTTTAAAGAATTTACTTTTCAATACGATATATGAAGATGAAAAGTTTAAATCCGTTTTGCTTATCGTTGACCATTGTTGTTATTAAAACACTTAGAATAATTAAAACTGCAACATGAAAAGAGGCATCAATAAATCGACTGAAAAGATTCAAAGAAGCGATAACAATACAATTTTATATTAATATTGATTAAAAGTAATATTCAATTATTGATGATTAAATCTAAACAACAAATGTCATCTTAAAATAAAGCGAAAATACGCTCGACTGTAATTGGCGATTATAAATCGTTATACCGCAGGCAATATTCATGAATTATTATTATTATTATTATTTAGCAATAATTAATTGGCATCAAATACACCGTATTATAATTGATTCGATGATTTCAGGAGAAACATACAAAAATCTTTGTAATAGAATTATTATATTATTAGATGTTTTGCTTCACATAAATTATTACAAAAGAAAATCATTAATATTCGCTTCAACATTTTTGACCGCTGTGCAATTTTAAATTTTGGTAAAATATTTGTGAGAAAAAGTAATTAATTTTTTTTAAACCGATGGAGTAGCAAGAGGGTCTCAAGCCAAAGAAGATTGTAATTCTTAAAATCTTTTATTTTAACAAATGTTTCTCATAAGCCGCAAACGTTTCGGCTGATCATTCAGCTATCTTCAGTGCTAACACATCTGTTTAGTAGAAAGATTGTAGTTTCAATTCGTCATTATTAAAAATTTTTGGACGTAAAATCACATATGTGATTGCGAGATGGTCTTGTTTATATAAGTGTTAATAGAATGTCACCATGTACTCGACTGATCGTTATGGACTGAGAAAGATTGTAGTTTCAGTTCGTCATTATTAAAAATTTTTGGATGTAAAGTCACACATGTGATTGCGAGATGGTCTTGTTTATATAAGTATTAACAGAATGTCACCATGTACTCAGTCCATGACGATCAGTCGAGTACATGGTGACATTCTGTTAACACTTATATAAACAAGACCATCTCGCAATCACATGTGTGACTTTACATCTAAAAATTTTTAATAATGACGAATTGAAACTACAATCTTTCTACTAAACAGATGTGTTAACACTGAAGATGGCTAAATGATCAGCCGTTTGCGGCTTATGAGAAACATTTGTTAAAATAAAAGATTCTAAGAACTACAATCTTCTTTGGCTTGAGATCCTCCTGCTAACTCCATCGGTTTAATTTTTGCGAGTCTAAACTCTAAGTTTTTAATTTTGTTTATTTGTCTGTGATTGATTTGAAAAATTGATTTGTATTTTTATGATTGAGTCACATGTGCTCGCAAAAAGCGAGCTTCTGAAATAAGTAATCGATTTGATTAATCGAAGATGTCAGACACAAAAAGCACGCTTTTGCTAAATGTAACACCTTCATTCTCGAATAAACTCGTAGAGATTTTACATTCGGAGGGATTGCATTCTTAAAATCCGTCTCGCGGCGTGGTTTGACCGGCGTGGCGCGGCGCGGCGCCGCGCGGCGCCGCGCGACGACGTCTGTTAGCGGCGTTGCGTTTAATTGAAACCCGAATCGCCGCGCTACCGGAATGTTAACCGATTCGAGTGGATCCCTCTCTCTGGTGGCGGCACGGCGTTGGCGTCGCGCGAATTTAATGCCCCGAGCAGATAGGGACAGATACGGCGGATCTGTCACCACAATCCCTGCGACACCCCTGCCCTGCCCGCCGGATTCCCTCTCCTCTGCGCCGCACCCTCCCTCTCAAACCACCCACGGGTCGGACTCCCTCTCGTTTCACGCCCCGACTGATTAATTGGACCTCTACGCCTGCACTACCGCGTTTCCCGTCCCCGTCGCTCTTCCACAACGGGCGAGGAAAGGACGTCGAAGCGGCCGCGAGAGGGAGGAGAGTGGTATAGAATTCGAAGTCGCCTCTATTCCGAAACGCGTAATAGATATGTCAAAACCAGCCCGGGGACGCGATCATGATAATACGCCCGATGCCTCGGTGTGGTGGCCGGGTTTGGCGCGGAGTCACCCCGTTTATCCTTCCAACCGGGTCGGGGTTGTGTGCTCGGCGAAATGTCGAAAAAAGAGCTCTCTCTCTTTGCGTGTTTTTGCGAAAGCCTGGCTGTAAATCGGCGATATCTTGGCAGCCAAAGCTGCAATGCGCTTGTGTTGGCAAAGTGGATCCAATGCGGATCTATGAGGATATAATGCGCGAAATACGATGTCGACGATATCGTTGTCAAATGACAGGTACGGCGCAATTTTGCATTTATAACTGATTAATATCAATTGATATTTAATTTTAATTAAGTTAGGGACGTCAATTAAATATATGAAGTTGAAAGCCAGTAAAAAGTTTCGTCAATTTAAATCAGTTATAAAGATAACCAGAGATTGATAACTAAAGGTAAAGATTTCTTTCCGACTTTTAGAGAAAAGATTTTATAAACTTAATCTGAAAAATATATTATTTTGCATAACAGCATGAAATAATGAATTATGATTAAAATGGCGAACTTTACATATAAAGGAAAAAAAATTCAAACTATTCCAATTTATTTTATAACTTAAAATCTCTTTAAAGTTTGTTTTATGTAATATATTTTTTTAAATCTTGTATACGCTAGATATATAAATGAGATCAAGTTTTATTTAATATTGATTCTCTGCTAACGATAAGATAAATCTGGGGACAATCACGGACGTCTGTCCGAACAATTTTAGACCCAATATCTCACCAGGAAAACCAAGGAGATAAAAAGTGTTATACAGATTAGTACTCGTGGAGTAATTATAGCAAGTGTTCTCTCTGGGTCAACTCAAACAGTTATAAATCCAAAATATCTACTGCAATTTATTTAACGCGACATCATTAAACACTTTAAAAAAGACGTATTTCAATTTGATCACTCCGAATTAAAAGAACAATGTACTTATATCTTCTCTGACCGACAATTCGCTATCCGTTAAATCTCATAAATTCTATGCTGTTTCAATATGCATGACATATAAATTTTCCTGTCAAATGCATAGCACTCGAAACCGGCGTATCAATTGCGTATATGATATATTCGAAAGTCATTGAGAAAACGATAAAAATATTAATTGGAATAAAAATTTGAAACATTGTGATATTATATCTTCGAAACAGTGCGATAATTTCAGATACTGGTCTCTGTAATCTGTGTTTATATCACTGAAGCGTATGAATAATGAATATTTCGTGTTACTACTTTCTCTTCTATTAATGAGCCGTCACTGTAGAAGTTTGCGGAGCCTTCTCATGACCTCGAGCGGGTTAAAAACCTTCCTGATACTACCATCATTGATTTTGACATTGATCGGTCGTTGACAAAGTTGGAATGTTGGAGCTACGACGAGGTCACGTCTCCAACATTTGACCTCGCGGCAAGGCTTATCTGACTAGTCTGCTATTCCGCACTTATCTTCCGCCTACGTAAGAATCGCGCTCAGTGCTAAAAATGCCAGTTGTCTTTTAAATTGACATTTTTAACTTACAATTAGCTTCAGTGATATAAACACAAATTATAGAAATCAGCATATTCGCGAATGTCACACTATTTCGAAAAGATTCAAAATGATATCTCGACATTTCAAATGTTTACTCTAGTTAATATTTAACCAAATGCATTTCTTTAATTTCGAACTGCGTGCTATCATAAAAGATGCGATTTTTTGTTAACGGTAAACTACACATTTTTCGATTTTCGATATATTTGTATAGTGGCCCATACATCTAAACGATTACAACTGCGACGTAACAGTACGTAATTTGCGTAGTATCGTAATTTGTGTATCGACCGAATAACTGTAACATCCGAACTAAATACTTCATGCGAGAAATATTTTTCCATGTAATACCGATTATCTTTTATTTACAAATGGCTGGATTTATAAAACGAGTCAACTGAAATTTGAGAAAATATTTTAATAACATTCGAGATATGTATTTGCGCGCATAAATAATACGTGCGAAATTTCGGGCATAGAGTTTCGAATAATATAATTTGTTGAACGGATATCAGGTGCTGATTATGACCTATCGAGTAATAATCATCAAAATTTTATTCAGTCAGCGACAATATAAAAGGTTAATTATCTTTAATGCGTTGGCTCTCGTTGTATCGCACTACTTCGCGGTTGATTATCAAGTCACGAGGCGTAAAATTCATATGCATAATCAATTGTAATTGTTCAACAAAAGAATGATTGGTAGGCAGCTGTCAATCTGATGAATAAACCACTTTGCCTCGCTTTCACATAATATAGGGCCTAAATATTTGATGGAAATGACCGTTTTATTGCAGGTAAAACAAATAATTATTATTTATTAAATCCGCCCAGCCGGCGCTGTCTGATGTTTCGTACCAAAGAGTGAATTGTAAATGAGATAATGACACTTTATACAATCTGCATTATGCATCGCGCTGTACAAATAATCTATCAACGCGCTGTCTCTGGCACGAGAGCTTTTTGGGACGTAAATCAACATGGGAGACAATTTTTTGCGGCGCGTTAATTTCATCATTTTTTCCAAGCGCATGCATTTTATCCCGATCGTTCGGTCGGTTGGCTGACGAATTTCGACATGCGGAATGAAATATTCACTCATCTCTATACTTACTTGTTTGAATAAGTGGAAATTTTGTCAATATTAAAAGACACGTTTTAAACGATGTCAAATCTACAGGAAAATATGTTTCAGTAAGAAAATTGAAATTTGTCTCTAAAATATAATTCTGATTTATGCAATACAGTTTTTAATGTTTTGCCGGATTTTGCATTATCGATAGAACGCACGAAAAATCTAAATAAATATAATTTTATCGCAGTACAATTTAGATAAACAGCAACGGATATAATTTATCTACACTGAAGTATGTATTACAAACCGGATTACAATTAAGTGATTAACAAGCTCTATTAGCCATATTAGTTCAATCTATGCAGCACGCTCGGTATATTAGCCGCTTAACTGTTGTCTACTGTATCAAATATTTACCGCGATAAAAGCATTATCTTATTTCAAAACATTCTCTATAGTGTAATCTCACCGATTAAAGATAAACACTGAGTAATTATCTCAATTTTATTCAACTGGACTATGCTTTATTAGCGTTATTGACATTATTGCAAACGACATTTAAATGGTTTTATAGTATGTTAATTAAAAATTAATTTGAATACATACAAATATATACAACTATTCAACGAAAGGGAAATAATGAATATTAGATTTTAAAAAATGTGTTTTAAAAATACGTTAAAAATATTAATCTATTCTGTGCGTTGTATTTAATTTATTATTATTATTATTATACATATATTTTCCCCTCATATTATCTCGTTTCATATTCTCTCGTTTATTCTCTCGCTAAATCACTCTAGGTATTGGTTGGAAGGCGACGGTGGTAGGGAGCGAATGTTCCCTGCTCTAATAGCGAACACTAAATTCGGTTTATTAACTTCCGGTGTTCCAGCGTAATCCGCAAGCTTCTATTCCGAATTCTCCATTGACTTCCGCTTACCGTCTACTGCCTCCACTTTGGTTAAATGGATGCCACCCCACAGAAAAGCTCGAGAGCGATCGTTGTCGACCGACCCCGTCGTCAACGGCGGCAACGAGCCGCTGCATAAAATGCATCTAATATTATGCGCCCTCTGTTCCAAACTGTTTGGAAAATACATTTCGGTATTTCCTGCGCCGATTTTTTGCAACGGGAAACATCGATTTACAGTAGTGCATTTTTTTATTATCCTTCCACTTGTGCCAGCTACCATAACCACTATTTAATTCTCCCTTTTACGGTAACTACATTGATATTTACGTACGGATGTACTCGTTGAATGGCACGCGCGCACGCTAAAGTTGTAGCATTATCTCGCAACTTTATCCCGGTGTCTCTTTGTGATAATTTTATCAGATTAGATAAGTAAAAATAATCAAGGTTTATGAAAGAATTATCTTAAGTTATGAATTATCACTAATGTGATAAAATTATCAGAAGATTATAAAAAGAGTTATCTTGTTTCAAAGAAAGTATTTTTTACTACTTTTGTGACGGGTAAATATAAGTTGAACATAACCTGTTTAAAGCTAAAAACATAATTATTCGAACTTTTCGGAATAATAACAAAGTGAAGTATACTGCGTAAAATATAGTACGCAGTAAATAAGTTTTCGAAAAATTAATTGCAACACGAATAGTTGGCGAGCTTCTCAGAGTTTCGAGCGAACTGACTAATACAGAGTTTACTATAGATGTGTAGTTTGATAAAGTAAGTTTACTACCTAAACTTTGCGCGAACCACAGAAGGGGCTTTAGGTTCCCACTTTACAGATAACTACGAAAATAAGTACACAGGAGTATCTTCTGCGTGGGTGGTGCTTTATGAACATTTTGTTATTACTATTACAACGCGTAATAAGATACTGTCAGTACCATATCACATTTCCGGTTGCACGTGGCGACGTGAAATAACACTCACGTAATTGAAAAATAAAAAAATATAATATATACAGAGAACGTGAAATTGTAATGCTAAACGCTGTTATGTATATTACAACGGCATATTACTTTAAAGATATTACACTTTTTAACAAAACTGACAATAAGATGATAGTTTTATGCGTTTAGTTGTAATATAAAAATATTTATAAATTAGAAGATTTAAAATGACTACAGAGTTCTCAGTTTAATTACAGGAGTAATTGTACTATTCGTCTTCGTCACTCTCCCTCTTCAGCGTTACCTCAAAACCGCCCTGAGATTATTTTGCTTCTTAAAAGTATTTAAAAAATGTTTTTAAATTCAGTATTTAAGAAAAAAGGCAATTTTCTGTGGAATTTTTTCAAAATTAAATTTTTTAATTACTTTTATATACTTTTATATATCACGCGACCGTGTTTCTATATTTTTTCACTATTACACGAAACTCTTTGCAGAGACACAGTAACCTCATCTGATGATATAACAAAAATAAATTAGTGTACACTCGGAGTTTGTATACTCACAGTTAGTGTATTCAGGCTGAACACGCGTGAAAACATCAAAAAACAGAATGAATGTCAACGCGGCGACTCTCGAATGCACTGGACCGACCATTTCGCTTTGAAACCACTGAGCCTTTGTCGGAGGGTGATCAAAAAGTGTTGCAGTCTCGTCGAAACCGGCGGTTCTTTATACGTCGCAACCACGCGATCGCATCTTTCTCGTTTCGATTTCTTTCTTTGTCGCCGCCCATCGCGGCCGCCCTTGCCGGCACTCCTGTCGTCGTGGTTGCTTTTCGCGGTGCGTCGTGTCACCGTGAACTTCACATCCGACGATGACTCGTGGCCATCGATATGCGCGGTACGCCCGCGTGTTTGTTCACGGCGGAAATTCGATAAGTCCCGACGCGACCCTGATGTATTTTTCAAGGCGAGCGTTAATGAGAGTCCACGAGAAGCACCGCGGATTGATCAAGGGCCGAATAGTAGTATTTCGACACGAGGTGTGTCGATGTAGCGAGTACTCGATTGCACGTGTGCGTTGAAAACAAAAGCTTGATATAGCTTCCACCTGTTTTTAAGGCTACCGTCAAAATTCTACAAATTTTGTCTCGATTACATGCATGCTCACGACGTGCGACGCAAGGCTGAATATTGTTTTGTGCCTCGTCAAACGATGTATTTTGCATATCAAACATGTAGCGTCACATAATTACTACGCTTATTCATGATTAACAAAACATATTAGTTATTTTTACTTTAGAGAAAAAAATTATGCACAACATAAACAAGAAAACAATTTGGAATATTTTTATTTACGAAATATTTATACCTATTATGTTCATAGACATTACGTATAATACGCGAGAAACATGCCTGACGGATTCAGTTCCAACATATGCACGCTGGTTTAATATGCTTCCTGCATTCATAATTTTGCGTGATGAGCTTGATGATGCTTTTAGGCATCGAGGCGATTTGGGTACGAGATATATGCTGCGCGTCACAGTGTTCAGCAACGTCGGAGATCGTGATTGCAATCGTGAACTTGTATATATTGCCATTACGGATGAAATGCACGTACGTGCATCGCGGTTCCAAATCTTCGGGATGATCCGGCGCCGGTTACAGAGGCGAATAAACATGGTCATCGTGTGCAATCACAGCTTGCACGTGCATACGTTCCGTACGACGACGCCTGTCATCGGCAAACGGCAATCGGATTATGTATCTACGAGTAATCGCTGTGACAGGTGGGCAGGATAATCAGGGAACGGGCGCTGTCGTCCACGAGAGTTTCGTAATAGGCCGCAGTAACATCGGTAGAATAGCGGCGTAATTATACCCGTCGGAATTCCGAATTTCGATTTCTATTTCTGCCTTCGCGGCTACGTGCGGCCGCAATTTTGGAGCTCCATAATTTAGGTGTCATCTATGCTTGTCGTACTTTGCACAGGGAATACCGCGGTATACCGATATAATTGCGGATAAAAGGTTTGCATTTGAGTTGTGATTTATTCGTAATTTATAATGCGTACTATATATACGTTTTCTTTTCGTATGCGGTAATGTTACAACTTTGGGATCGTGAAGAATAATATATTGTTAGTTTGTGCTAACAGCGTTCAAACTAATCGTTGCATTATATAATGATACATAGATTTTGTAGGTATAATAAATTTTGCCGTATATGTTCTGCAAGTAATTTCGATAATAATAATTTCTATGAATTTCAATCAAGTGTAACGGTACACATTGCAATTGCAATTACCGCAATTTGCAATTTATTGTATAATTCTCATTGTGACTTGTTTCGCCTATCTTGGATCATTTTCGGAGGCTACTCTTTTATTAACGTACCGCTTGGATAAAAGTAGGAGAATATTGTATTGTTGAAAGGAATTGAGCACAGTCGATGCATATGTACAAAGGGATCAATTCGCGTCTCGGCAGCTTAAAATTTATCTCACACTAATCTTGGCGCTGAAAAACCTTCGATTTCTTGTCTCGGAGCCGTTCACCTAGTTACCGTGACTTCCAAGGACAAAAATAGAGTCCGTGATCTTGCGAAAATTGATTCAGTGTCAGGAGGAATTATCTTTATTTGTCGCGTTGTGCAATGAACATTGATAAAACAGAATTTGTCGGGAGATCAATTAGGAAAATGTGAAATGTCGCGAACTTGAATAACTAATGATCCTATGCGTATCTTTTTTACTTCGTCAAGATATTTCTGAATTTTATCCTTCCGGCTCTCTTTTCTGACGAGAGGGAAAACGATTTATCTGTCAGCTGTAAAGATAACGACGGAATAAAGATGCTTTAAATATGCGGCGTAAAATATAAAAGAGGAATGGAGGACTGAACACTTTTTTGTATTATTACATACGAGATGAACTTAGGAGAATTCGATAATTCTGAGAAATTAGAGACATTTAACATTTCGATAATTACTTTTACATTGATTTTACATTGATGGATGAAAGATAAAAACTTCTTAATGATTCGATAATATAGAATTATCTTCTCAATTCTCTTCGCGTATTTAACGTCTGAACGATGACAACTCTTCTATTATTATTTAATTCTTTCCATAAATTCTCGAAAAGGACTCCCTGCAAGTCTTAAATATCGTCATTTGAGCACAGATAACTGTGCCAAAGTACTTTTTCTATTTTGCGCATAAATTGACGAAAGCGCGTGAAAGGGATGTATCTCACGGGAGAATGAATCGAGTATGCACGTCAGCCGCAAGTGTTTGTTCGTTCAGATACATGTGCGGGGATATGAAAGTGAGAGTGACTGCGCTGTTACTCCATCCACGTGTCGCTGAACTTGACCCACTCTTTGTCCCGTCATACGATATGGCTTTCGCATCTATAGCGCCGCGCACCTTCGCGTCACCTTCTTCGTTTTCCCCTCTTTCATCGCGATTCACCTACGGCGACAGGCCGTCGTTCGAGTTACCTGCACTCAGCAGGTACCGTGAAATATTCCTGCAGCTTAGTAACCGGGTCAAGTTCGCCCGGAGACCCGTAGATAGTGCGGTAGACGCGGAAGTTTCATTTCGTCACACTCGCACGATCACGTTGAAGGTATCTTTACATGATGTTTTTGTTAAATTTACGAGGGCTTAACAGTATTTGCGACGATAAATTTCTCACTAACGTAATATACTTGTCATTAAAGTGTCGAGTTATGATAAAGCTGTAATATGCGCGAAAATTATCGTAAATTATCTGCTATAGAACACGCTAACATGTTAATAGATATAATAATAGACACAGGCACAAAGCAATTGATACATTATCGTTCAAGAGAAGCAATTAACAGTTATTAATGAAGAAGGTATTGTGATGTGAAGTATTGTTATATCTTAAGAAAAAGAGAAATCAAACTCAAGAAATAAGTGTAAAGTTTAAGTGTTTAAAAACAAAAGAAAAAGAAAATGCCAAAAAAAAATTGTTTAGAAAAATCGTTCATCAAGAATTTTAAAAGAACAATTGTAAAGTATTCGCGGTTCAATGTCTTTTTAGTTTCCTTGTTAATCGGAATGACTTTTTTCATATGTTGCGGGCATGTTTCAAGGTTGCGATTGGGGGAATTTTTCTTTTTGACAGCGTGGCATTGCCCGCTCACGAGCACGACCTGGTGAGGTCGTGAACGCTATATGTCACAAGATACTAGGGTGTCACTGACACCGCGAGGTCAGGCAGACAAAAGTTTAGTTCGGTGCACTTGAGGTGGGCGAACCTTGACAGCCCACGGCTCCGAAAAATGATTACCGCATATTTGTCCCTGAGCTATTCCATTCGAACAGTACATTCGAGCATTTTTATTGTTCCGCGCACGTAATTGCGCGTTGTTTTGCAAACAGCGAAGGAACAAAAGTGCGAGTTTATTTATTTGTTGCTCTTTTAATGTTATTGTGTGCATTCTATTGCAATATTGTGCATTGTATTGCAATATTGTTTTTATTTGACAACCACATAGGAAAATCTGACTAGATTATTGATTTTCTCGACTTAAAGTGCAATGACAATAACTTGCAATTTATTGTATTTTTTTGCAATCAGTCATTCTTGCTTTCTAGGCTTTTGAAATACTTTTTTTATATTATTGTTCTAATTTTGGTTTTTTATTTATTTATTTTCGGAGAAATTTAACTTGCAGTTATCTGTATATTTATTTATATTTTTATGTTCTACGCTTTATTCTATTTTTGCAAAAAATAAATGGAATGTTATTTTGCATGCACCACTAAATTCTATTTTTGTTTAATTAGTATGCGAATGAACAGGTGATTCAAGCATATGTCCATGTTCTAAGGTCAGTAACGTACGGGCTTACGGAAAATAACTACTCGTTTGAATGATACAACTTTATAACTGAGCAAGTGGATATCTGCGTTTTATCCGTGTAGGAAGGTTACTCTTATTAACAGATATTTATGTAATGGACATATTCAATAATCAATAAATAATTCATTTTTGACAAATTTATTTTCTTGGTAATTTTAAATAAAGTTTCAAGCGTTTTATTGAAAAATATTATGATGCACATATATTCTTATTGAAATAGAAAAGCTATTACGCATTTTTGACCAACAATTTTTTATTTTTTGTTAAACAATAACACAAAGTTGGCGTTTAATATTTATAAATTTCTATTTTTTCTATTTTTTTATATTATATTTTATTGCCAAAAATTTCTTTGAAATTTCTTTAACTTCTGAAATGCATCGGGAACTCTAGAACTCTTTGGAAAAAAATAAAACTCTATTAATTATTACATATCGAAATTCTGGGGTGTCAACTTTACAAAAGTAACGTAGAGGTTCTTGCGAAAATTAAATTGCAAAAGTCGAGAGTATGGAAGTCCAATAGAGATATCAATAGATTGCATAGGTTGTCACGAATCGGGTTATGACCGGAAGCGAGCGAAGTGGTGAGCAAAACTTGGCCGGCGCGCGGCTATTGAAGAGGAGTAGCCAATCACAGTCCAATTCATGAAAAGGAAAATTAAATTTCGTTGAAGCGAGCTCGCAGAATGACATCGTAATGTTGGCTACGTACGCGATATACATGTGAGCCGTGGCTTTTTTTTTTTTTTTTGAAACTGATCCGATACTTCCGAAATCAAGCAGTTTCTCGAATGAGAACGGCGTTGTAATATCCCCGTTCGAATCGGAATTAGTAGAATTTCGATATTCTTGCGTTTTGGCAATCAAGAGAGATAGCATTTCCAGCGTAAAAAATTGTGCAATATAATAAACGATAGATATATATAATTAAAAGTATATTTACAGTAATTGTGATTTTTATCGCATTTTCTGCAGAATATCGAACATTCTTGTGTAAAGTTTCAATACTAATAGTATTTGCATCTGAATGGAATAAAAAGATAAAATCAAGTGAAATTATTTGTACTGTGTTAAACTATTTCAATAAGCAACTAGGTTGGACGGAAATTGAGATTGTTATCGTTTCTTGCATAAATCGATTCCGTAGTAGTTGACTTGTCATGCCGATAGGAACCTACAAACGCAATAATTTCAAATTATATTTATGCACATATGAAAGTATTCGTTAATATTGATCTATTTTTGGGTTGAAAATTGTTTAAACCACGTTCGCAATAGACTGCGTAGTTTGTTCACGCTTGTTTATGAAATGCTATCTTATACAATGCACCGGTTTATTCGCGTTTAATTCACGTGTCATTAAACCCACTGCCGATAATTAATATGTTTCAAAACTTTAATGTCATTAGGGCATTTTCAGTGTCCCGGCATAATCGATATATCGAGGTGCAATCACCATAGCGTCGCTATGCAGAGCGGTGCTATGCTTTACATAAATATAAAACTTGTTAAGAGATAATCACAAGCCTCCATTAACTTCAATAAAGTATTTAAGTGAACGTTAATGGAACTCACCACTGGTGCACCACACCAACGAAATAATAAGTCGTGGATAGTGTCGGTTGGCAATAATGCCCCAACGAAATTCGTTTAACAATTTAAGCGACGCCCGGGGAGCGGTTCATTGAGCGCATTCAATTGCATTTATACACACAAAAAGCTTTGATTAAACGCCTATATGTATGTCTGGCCTACATACACGCTTCGGTTCTCGTAAATGCATCCGTTGTGCATATCAGCGTGATATACTCATTGATTTCGATCGCGCGGAGCTGCGCTGGAGCTTTCGATCGACCAAGAGAACTTTCTGCATCAACGGTATTGGAATTTATGAAAGTCCGACAGTATTGCATTTTATGAAAGGTCATATAGAAAGCTGCATGGGTGAATACAAAGCAGGCTCGAAGAAATGCATTGGTTGATACTATTTGTTATGGTATATGTTATGTAGGAATATCACTTTGAATATATTTCATGATTAATTAATAATATCAAAATACAAGAAATGATCTATTAATCCCTCATTTTTCTTGAGAGATACATCTGAATGCATATAGGAATGATGATTTTATTAATAGATACCAAATCACAAATGTTTGTAATATGATCACAAGTGTGTTATACATCGCACAAGCATAGTGCAGTGTGCAATTGTATTACATATATGTATCTCGGATTTAGTTTCGATTAAGCTATACACATTGTGCGCATACGGAACGAATTATATCGGCATTTTTCAGAATTTATGATTCTTTCCGTACAGTTTTTGCACAGGCAATTGGACTCGTAACATTATTTACTGCAATGACGATTTACACGATACTTATAAAGAATGTATCATTAATTTCAGATATTTGATAAAAATATAGTTGGATTGTTTAAAATTTAGCACACAATAATTATTTTAACAATTACACTTTAAATTAAAATGTATATGTTTAAAATAAATTCTTTTAAAATTAAATGCAAAAGTTTTGCTATAGCTATTTTTCTCGTTAATTTTTACTTTTATTTTTTATCTCTTATCAATTTTAAATTTTTAGTCACTGTGAGTATGAATGTTTGAATATCTTGTAGGCGCCCGATACACCAAGAAAAAGAATCAATGCATAGAAATAATACTATGACATTGGTATGACAGTGCGATTATAACTTCAGTGTCACAAAGATAAGCTGCAAACCCGGTTTGACATCGACCTAGTCCCCCTGGCCTGGAAAAGTGATCGCGTAATCGGCGACCTTATCTGTATGACAAACGATTTGTTGAGAGGTGAAGAAAGCCGATCGCATAACCAAATATTTACATGGGCCACATAATATTTGATTATTTAACAAGGTTAAATTATGCTCTACAAGGTTGTTGATAAATATAGACAAAAGAAAAGGGATAAAAAGCAGTTACTCGAATCAAATTCCACTTCGAGAATATTCGCGGACGCTGGATAAAATAGCGTATTTCCGATAAATTGTAGCTCATTAATAAAAATATTAAACGTATATTTTTTTAGTTGATAAAGGAATTTCCGGTCGTGCCTTACTGATTGTATTCATCGGAAACTCTAATCGAACAAATATCCGCACAGTGCATTGGTGAAAATAATTAGCTTTAATATCGACAATATTGACCGCGGTTTAACCGCATTCAAGGATCGCTTAATGCAAACAACGATATTCTACATTAAGCAAATTAATATAAAATATGATTATGATGCAGCTGATCATGCTATGCGGCTGAAAATATTTGCACGCCAAATTAATTAGTGTTTTACACGTTTGTTGGTGAAAATATAGCAAAGAATATAGAAAGGATCAAAAGCAGACCGCTTGCTCGCGAGCGCTCTGCCGCCGTATTATCGCGGCTTTCTGAAATCGCGTCGAAATCGCGAAATTGCAGTTTGCCGCCGGCAGGTTATTCGAGACGCTTTACAGTTACAGAAGTATGAGTGAGATTACACGGAAAGGTACTTCGAGAGTGTTTCAAGTGCAAACGAAACTACGAAAAAGCGCACGTGATAGGGGGCAAAAGAAGGGTGGAGGGGGTGGGAGTCTTGCAGCGTACTCGTATCCAGGCCAACGCGTAAGGAACACAGTGTGCAGAATGGATTATGCCTCCGCAAAGTCAAATAAGCTTATATCGCTGGAATGGTGCTACGAAGGCAGCGGCGACCTCGCGAGCGAGCTTTATCCCGGGAGCTTTCATCTCCCGGCGTGCACGCGCATCCACTCGGATGCTGCGCGCCCGCGCGTACCTATCCACGCACGTGTACGCGCATATACGCCGCGCGACCCGAATCACGGACGAATAGATTAAAGAAACGTGCCAGGATTGCCACGCGCTGCCATTATTACGTCGCGCTCACTCGCCTTGGGCGGGGTTGAAATGCATGGACTGCACAAACACATTCCTTCGATATTGAGCAATGCGCAGCGCGATTCGCGATTGAAACACAATTCTAATTCACATTGCAGGATATCGTGGCTTCCGATATTGCGGAATTATTGTAGAGATAATTATCCTGATTCACTACGATCCGATGTACGATTTTCCTTGATCATGGGTCAATTTTCATCAATAATGTTTCCCAATACGGACAATTCTCAATTTGCAACTAAAAAACAATTTAATTCATTGGTTTCATATTTATTTCCATCTGACACTCACACACACACACACATATACATATGCAATTTTATTATTTATTTAATTAAAATTAAACAAGAGTTAACTTTCGAAATTTAACTCCCGAAAGCCATTTAATCCCAAAACTTTTACATAACAACTATCTATGTCAAAAAATAATTTGTTTAATTTTGCTTTTTAATATCTATAGATAAGATTAAATACACGATTCTTGATATACTTTGAGAAAGAGAGAGAGAGAGAGAGAGAGAGAGTGGGACAGATATTGTACAATTGAGTCAAGCAACTGTCTCGATAACGTTTCAGAAACCGCGCTGCACATTTCCACACGTGGGATTTGTGCGCGCTTGCACACGTTCGCTAATTAGACATGCATGCAAATGTAAAATACAATTTGCCGATGCAGCTGCGAGTGCAGAGAGACGAGAGTAGTTCCAAACGGCAAGTCGGGGCGTTATGTGCGCGCGCGCTCGTTCAATAGACGTTCATACCTCTCGATTTCCATCGAGCGATGGAAGCTACTAGCACGGAGTTTCTCTTTGTATATTCGCGCATTGTTCGCTCGTCGAGGCGTCGAAGTATCCAAGGCGTGCTCGCCGTTGAGCGGCTTTCCGACAAAAGGAGTCGCGAAACTTTGCGAACGGATAACTTTAACGAGAGACAAATAAATAAATCATGCGAGCCAGCCGGCCGCGCTTTGAGGGGTACTCGTCGCTGGCCCTTCCGTCGTAAAGATTTATGTTATCTCCCTTTATCTGTACTCTCGAGACGGCACAGTATCGCGTCCTACTGTGTACTACGTGCGGGTCCGTGGACCATAAATCCGCGAACGCGTCAACTCGAATCGGACGCTTCGAAGCCTTGCGCCCCTCATCGCTTAACGATACGAAAGCTTATCTCGTGGAATTATGGGGCCTGCGGGATATTGCTTCCGATTAGAATATCATCGGAACCGGGCGCCCAAAGACAGATTTACCGCAACTTATTTTCGACTTCGTCGAATGGAGCGAGAGGCGTCGATGATAAATGAGATTCGCAGATGAGAATCGCGCGAGTTCGATATTCAAGTCCGTGATACGATATCTCCAGTTCTCGGTTTCAGCAACACATAAATTTCCCTCGTCGATCATCTTTTCTCGTTTATCTCTCTAATTGCGCGCGATTATCAAAATGCAGTTACGAATCGCGTGAAGTGAAAAAATACGGATGACTGATTGAAAGGAATATTCCGATAAATGATCGTGATCTAACGTATCGCATTCGTGTTTTCGACTCGCACTTTTTATTGTCGCTACCGCAGAGGCCGTAGTTTTGTTTTAAACTAACTGCAAAATCAATAGCAAAATGCGGTTATCATCTTTTATACATGGTATACCGAGCGCCATCCCGTACAGCCAGTGGATCGCAATCTTGCGAACGGTCTCGGGGAAAAAAAAAAAAAAAAACGAGACGCGAAACATATACATATTGTACATACGGGTGAAATTTGCTTGTATGAGTCGAAAAAATAACAGGCAGGCACGTAGTTTAGTTACCGCCATGGGAGAGCTATAGCATTTATTGCAAACGAATAAAGCACACCGCGCGCGACGTACGTGTTATTCACTGACGATGGTTCGTTCGAGTCCGAGCTTTTTTTTCGACGCCGAGATAGCGCCCACGCCCGCGTTTACCCTCCGCGCGTCGAATCGAAATTAAACGGACTCACTCCTGTACGAACGGTGCAGCGAATAAGTGCAGCGACGCGCTTTCCGCGTGCGTTCCATTACGATCGTTTCCACCAATTTTGTCCGGCGCGTCGGTTCGCGTGTGTGCACGAGTAATAGCGGGTTGTTGGTTTTATAGAACGCCACCGCCGAGTTACCGATGCGTTAAGGCAGTGGTCACTGATTTTCATAAAGAATTTTTAATACTACTGTAATCCTTGGATCTTAACGGTATTCTGGTTTTGTGTAGCGAGCTGTTTCGATGGTTCCGTTACTTTTTGAATAATATAATGCACAAAATATCGCTAGATGAGCAAAAACATTGCGAAAATATGGGATATCTTTTGTGCATTAAAACCGGAAATCATATTTTAATTATAATATAAATTCAGATTATCAAACTATCGATTTTCATCGGATTACATCACGTTATTTAATAACGAATTTTACACTCCATTTATAAATTATTTTATTATTTAGCGCATAACGCGTGTATACAGCGAGAGAATATTTTCTCTCGCGAGCGTCAGGGAGATATAATATATATATTTGTTTATTTAATTGGAAAACATACTAAACATATAATTCTGATAAATTCAAACGGAATGACGAAAATATCTTTTCGATTTCGAGCTGTTGAGGTGTGAAATTTTGTCCCGCGTGTCAATATTTAGATTAATTCTAACATTTAACTAATTGGGCGCGAAAGAAATTCATACAATATATCAACTTTCCATTAACATATGTTACATATGATGCATTTCTCTCATTATCTATATACTTATATGCTCATTTAGCTATCTTCGCTAAAAGGAATTATTTCGCTTGTACTGTTATGGCAAATTGGTAAAGTTCTCGCGTTTTAACGCTAGCGAGTTACCATTACCAATGTTACCACGTATAATTTGATATTCTGAGCGACACGGTTGAGCCACCCTTTATATCCCTCTCTTGCACCTGAAGCCTGACACCAAGGGGCGAATTTTCAGCGGGTGGTCTTACGACACGAAGGTTCTTCACGGATTTCACGAGACGAGCCAAGAAAATAGACGAATTAGCATTTAGAGCGCGATTTTACCCGACCGCGTGCTCTCACACAGACGCTGCTTCTATCGTCTTATAGAGACGCGAATTTAAAGAGATACGGATATCTCCAGGAATGAGTGAACCAGGAGTTTCGTTTGGATATTTTGAAGCATGATAAAGATTCTGTTATTAAAGATATCTAGTTTAAAGTAAAGATAAAAATAAAATTCTTCGCAGACACTATGATAATAATAAAATGGATAATAAGACTAGATCAAATTTATTTATGCAATTTAAAAAAAAAATTCTAACTACTTGACCTATTTGGATTATTATTATATTGGAATTATATTTTGTTAATAATTTGCGTTATTATTTATTATTAATTTGTTATTGTTATTACATTTCTTACAAATTTGCAATGCTCTTGATTTTAAAATCTGTCCCAGTGTGACACTTATTTTAGCTCGTCTTTAGGTCGCTTTTTATCACACTCTGTTTTTTCAATTGATCGTCTTGAGAATATTAGGTGGAACGCACTGCTGCATTTCGCGTGGGCGGATAGTGGCGCGTGTATTCTCGATCACGTGTGTCCCCGGGTATATCTTTCGCGCTTTCTGACGTGCGCGTCCCTGTGGGAAGCGGGAAAATAAATAAATGACGAGCGATTCCCGTGGGTGGCTGGTAGCCCGGACGAGGCAAGGAGCAATTTCTGTGTAGATAGCGCGAGAATTATGGCCCCTCGCGAGGCGACGGAGGTTTAAGCCCTCCCTGGGTGTTCCTAGCCTTACAACTCCGTAATTTTTACCCTCCGAGAAGTTAAGAGTAATTTACTGGCTCCACGTAGGCGTTATTCGGTTGCTCCTGGAGAACGAAGGCGTCGCTGCCGAGCGTTTCGGTAGCTTCGCCCTTGTTAATTGTCTCCCCTTGATGAACTTGATTTTCAGCGGAGAACAAGGACACTATAGTAAGATAAATGCCGGCAATATCACAACAAAGATAGCTATTTCACCTTGAGTTCTTAACGAGGGCGTGTTTCGCTGTGAATGGCAGTCGGTGAACTTCTGAAGAAATTAATACAATAACCGAGTACAGTTTGACAACGGCGGCATAGAATAGTGAATAATATAATGATGTTTAAATGAGCAGAGGGATTTAATTGATGCGCAATGTAATGCGTAGTAATTTGATATTAAACAGTAATTCCCTTAAAACGGGCAGTCCACATAATGCCTGCGGGGAATATAATAAGATTAGCCAATGGACGACCTCCCTGTGTATGCCGCAGATCTCTAATCAAATATACTTATATTTACTGCAAAATGACATTTCCTATTTTACAACAGTGGATAAAATTTGGGAATTTATGGAACAAGTTCAGCACACGTTCTCGCACTTTCTATCAAACTTTATACCGTCCATATTTCTCTTGGTTCTCTTTATTACATAACGTTCAGGAATAATGATGCAATGTATTGCCGTTTCAGAGTTTATTGTTAAAACTACGTTAACATACGCGGGTGAGAGAAGCCAACACGGGACTTTAAACTGCATATTCTTGAAGTTGCTCTTTATGGAGCTCCGCGGAAACTGAGAGATAACGCAAAAGAAGGGAAACATAACTTGTATCCAACTTCCCTCGTATTTAAGATTAAGCAGTTGAAGATATAAATAATGACAATAAAACTTCAACAAATACTTTGCGGATTTTATAGAAAATATTAGCATTATATACGCTACTTACAAAACTATACCGTTCCAAAGATGGGCAACTTAATTGCTAATAAGTTTTAGAAGTTTCCAGTAGAATTACCTTTACCAAACATTTTCGTGTTACTAAAACAAATACGCAATATACGAAACTTTAATAAATCGACAAAAGTTTGTAATTTAAATTATCCTACGGGACCACTTGACAGTTGTAAGAGTAAATCTTAATTTTTGTACCGTAATATGACTTTTATTATTTAGAGGACTGACGCGTTAATTTTTTACTTGTTTGCTTATATAGAAACACAAATTTTTGTTGTTTTTACAATTCTTTATTCCACTCTTAAAAAAGGCATGAAAGATCGATACTCGAATATATCGAAAGTCTCGAAGTTTATTGTTGACACTTTTCCACTGATTGGTTATCGCGATTATTCTGACAGTTTGATACTTTGAGAGCGAAGGTTATTTTGACGGTTATTTAAAATAAAAAAAATTTTATTAAAATATTTAGATTTCATAATTATTAAATTACTATAATAAATGCTCGCGCGTGGCACGCGCCTGTATTGTTTTAGTCCACTCTTAAAAAAGGCATGAAAGATCGATACTCGAATGTATCGAAAGTATTGTTGACACTTTTCCGCGACGCTGATTGGTTATCGCGATTATTCTGATATTTTGATAGATTGAGAGCGAAGGTTATTTTGACGGTTATTTAAAATAAAAAAAATTTATCAAAATATTTAGATTTTATAATTATTAAATCACTATAATAAGTGCGCGCGCCTGTATTGTTCTAGTCTTTTTAAATATACATGATAAATATTTTTGAACGAGACTTATTTATCGAAAGTATTTTTAATATAAAATGCATTTTTTGCGTTAATTGTTCAGTGGTTTGGCCAATTTTGCTTCAGTAGTTTTTATACTGAATTATCTCTGGAAGATGAATCTCTATCTTGGAATTTCGATATACAGAATGGATCTACGCATTAAATCCCCGTGATATTAATCTAGCGAAAGAGAATGGAGGGGGAGCAGGAAGCCGAAAAGAGAAAAAAAAGTGCTGTCGACGCCATTAATTCGATTGGACGAGCTTCGGACGGTAGGCCTCGGGGATCCATTATGTATTAGAATCGACTCGGTCCCAGGCCGGTAAGATTAAAGTCAGAGCGATCACGAGAAGCCGCCGACTCAGCCACGAAAATCCCGAACATAATTTTCTCCATACAAGTTTCAAATCTCCCGAGATAATACGATGTTGCGGCTCGGTGCACGAATACGGATTGTAGGGACATAACTTACGGGGAAGTTTACGAGCGTTTCTCTCCGTCATTATTTCGAGCCAAAGATTATCGGGAAAATTGACGATATTGATTGAAGTCTGAGTATTCAAATTGTAAGCTGAAGAAGAACTACGTGTTGAAAATAAATTATCGAATAAGAAAAAAAAAAAAGAGAGGTGATATTATGAATATATCATGTTGCAATAAGATGCTAAATTAAATGTGCAAAATTTAATAACAAATTAATGTTTGGTTTCATATATTTCAAACGGCTTGTTTCTGTTTTCTATTACTTTTGCTTCCGGCTATGTTCCGCTATTCCGAGCGATTTATACTTCTTCCTATACAGCGGAAATGTATGACATTGCAAAAAAATGCTTCTTTATTGCATTGATGCTAAGCGTGTGTCGCTATTATGACCATTCAGTTATGAATTGTCATAGCGCGTCATTTGTACTCGTCAAGCGAAATAGAGATCACATAAGAAATATTACAGAAGTTTATGAAATATTCAACGAAACGTGATAGAGCGATGAATGGACGAATGTCTGACGGTTATTCCGTGGAAGTCGGACTGCGACTGTCGAGATTAATCGGATCTTTCGCGAGTGACGTAATTATTATTAATGATAGGCCGGCTGAACGTGAGAATCTCATTCGCGTTAAAGCGCAAAACGACCTGGCGGCTATTCGCTTTTACCCTTTTTTTTCTTTTCTTATTCTCGCAGCCTCTTCAATCTGCCGGTAACGTCTGAAAAGCTGAAATTGCGGCCAAGTGGTAGTGGTAGTATAGGAAACGCGCGGTGGAAGCGCGCTTCCACGAGACAAAGCCGGATTGTTCCGCCGCGCGCGGAGGAAGAGGCGGAACGCGATCCCCGGGTTTCATGCAAACGGAAACCCACCACTGCTTCCTCCTTCTTCTCCTTCTCCACCTCATCCTGCTGCCTCCACCGCGACGTTCGTAGCGAAAGCTCGTTATATTTAAGCCGAGAAATATATACACATGTACGCGCCAGTTAACGCGGCTGTTACACGTGACTTGGTTAGCGCATTCGCCACGGTACACTGCGTGTTGGTATTGCGAATTAAATTATTTTCATCATGTCGTATATACACGCGGCGGGGCATAACGCGGCCAATTCTCATGCCGCCGAATTCCGACGTGGTGCAATTTAGCGAGAAACGTTCCCAGACGTGGTGCGCGATATGACGCGCTGCGGCTTGACGCATGCAATTTGAAGGAGAAATCATTTCCTAATGTTAAATGATATTGTTAAGTGGCAGCGGCATGCTAATTAATTGTCATTGGAGATTTCTTGTTACGTTTCTTTCAGTTGGCGCAGTTTAATTATTTAGAAACTCATTAAAAAATATTAATGTGAAATAAATGAGCGCAAATAAATTACTAGTTTATCACAGAATTTCGAAAATAATCTAATAACTTAAGATAATTTTCCTATTTCTGTATTAATTTTACTTATTTTTTCCTAGTTTTTGTATCAATTGATATAATTTAGCAACGCAGGTGTTTATAAAAAATCGTTGATTAAGAAATCGAAGATATCTTACTGAAACTCAATATAAATAGTTTTTGATAGTGTTTTGAAACGTATCTTCATAACCAGCGCAAAGAATGTACGCGATACATTTGCCGTATATTGGAACGGATATAAATCTCTCGGAATAACAGGAAACGGCCGGGATAAGAAGTAATAGAGAACAGACTAGGTCTCAAATGTCGTAGTTCAAATCGCGGGTAAAAACTATTTGGAAGGAAATGGCTGTAAAGTCGGCCACGTTGGCTGAAAGGATTCTTCGCGTGATTTCTTTGTGAAAGTAATTCGTCTATATCCAACGGCCCCGTTCTCTCTACTTAGGGCTTACCCCGAAGCTTTAAGATTCACGTTATTTTATTGGAAAGACCCAATTCGTGTTCCTCTCGCGAACATTCCGGCGGGAAAATCCTTCAAAGTTTCGTAATCTTTATATCCGTCGGAACCTCTCTTTCGTCGGATCGAAGGATCTTACGATGTAGTTTTGACCATTTAAAGTTGTCAAACAAATGTAATTGAAACCTGTTGAAAAGCTTGCCCGATAATGGCGAGTAATGTTAAGCGCTGATTATCGATAATACTTACCATTATTTTTTATTCTAAATTACAAGTTTTTAAAATTCTTTAACAAAATGAATATAATAAACACAATTTAAAAGTGTTATAATGCGTTAGAATGTGTTAATAATATATAAACAATGTTAAATTTTTATAATAATATAAAAGCTAAAAAGGTTGATGAAAAAGAAACAGTGGGAAGGGGTTGATTGCAGTAAAGAATTTTAAATGTACACTGCGTTTATTGTAAATATCATTTATTGGACTCTTAGGCGTCATTGGGTACAACGATTACATCACGTTGCTTACTTATAACACCTTAGCGATTTGAAAACAAAAGTCGGGTTCGTCGAGTAGACTAAATCAACGTGAAGACATCAGGTATGTTATTTCGTATCTATAGCTAGTACCGACTGCGATCGCGCGCGTTGGTAGAACGAACCGGCGATACAAGGATTATCATTAGTCGTCGGTAAGCCGAGTACAAATTCTATCTTTACGAAATTAGGAACCACCAAATTTACGAAAAAGTCACGTTAAAGAGATGCTCTTGAAAGAAGCGGAATCGATCGGGACGAGAGGACAGCTGCGTCGCGCCGTCACGCCCGATCCGATAGATCAAAGTATCGTAAAGACAACAACTGTCCATGTTTCTCGCGATGAGCTACAGCTAGATTCAATTTAGGACGTTTATAGGACACAGTGTACTTTATTGTAACAGTTCTCGTTGAAAAGTTCGTAACTCAAAGCGCCACCGCCGCTTTGCTCTCTCTCTCTCTCTCTCTGTCTTTCTCTTTCTCTCTTTTTCTTAACGAAACGAGCGCGTTATGATCGTGCGAACGCATATTCTGGGGGAGGAAGGCGAACGAGAACTTATGGCTAAATAAAACTTTATAAAAATATATCAACGAATAATAAATATATCTCTAACAGCGTCACCTGTATAATTCGTCGAGTACGGGCGTACGATAGCCTACGCATTTACAGTCACTATATACACGCTATCAAACTCTACTTACCTAAATAATATACAACAATTTATTTTAGTCGCCCTATCTTCGGGAATATTTGACGTTGCACAATTAAATTTTTCTCATTCGGCAGCACACACCCATGCGTTGTCGTTCTGGCCGTATGTTCTTCGTTAAAATCTGCAACTTTTTTTTGTTGCGCATCATCCCCGCTCACTCAATCATTATTACTTCATTATTTTTATTATTATTATTTTTATTATTATTATAATTATTATTAGTATCGCCCATCGCGTTCGTTATGAGCTCGCTTTTACAATGTTATACGATTACAACTCGACAAGAAGTCGATCTATTCGAGCGCATCCGCCACAAGTTGACAACTGTATCTCATCCCGTTCAATCGCGAAAAATTCGCGAGTCGCAAGAAAAAAAAGAAAAAAAGAATTGGTCTCCGTTTCGTTCTGATCCCTATATGCGGGTATACCACGTTCCACAATTCGCAAAACATCGGCTTATCATTATTACCTATACAAATATATACACATGTCGTATGGCGACATTATCGCGCGACTGTCAACGCGCGTGGATATTCGTAGTTTACAAATTTTCTCTCTATATAAGTATGTATTTTTCAAGTATACGCCCGCGCGATCTCTTCCTTCCTTCGCTATTCTCGTATAAGGCCAGAGAGAAATCGAATTTTAACTGTATCTCGATCGCATAGGGGGGATTTGTTCGCGCGGACACAAGCTTGCCTAAGGTTTCGCACAATGGTGACAGGGACCCACGCCCTTTCTCGCGATCGTGCATTCGTAAACGTGTCTTTCGGAGTTGTCGGAGGGCAAGAGAACTCGCTATAAGATCCAAGGAATAGCAAGACGGTGGTAGACCGCGCCTAGGGCGCGTCAACCGTACCTCCATCGAATTTCATTGTGCTTGCAACGCTGGGGATATACAAATATTTCGACGTAGCACGTTGGACGAATGTGCGTCTCGTCGACGCGAGAGTCGCGCGTGGAAAATTCCTCGGGAAAAGATTTCGATATTATGTACAGAGAAGCCTCCCTTTTCCCTTGGAAAAGTTGACATCCGAGCTTTCCGCATCGCCAGGAGTTTCGCCGAGATTCCTTCCGCCTGGATCCCCATGGGACTATCTCAGCGACGGCGCTCCTGCAGGATCGCCTGCAAGATCAGACAGAGCAGAAGGTACGTGATACTCGCCGACCGGACGTGGGCATGGCTGTATCCGGAAGCGCGCGTCACATTGAGCAGAACGGAAGCGTCGGCGATCCCTTCCGGCGAACGGACCAGCAGCAGCCACTCTCCCGCGTGGGACCACTGAATCGTCTCGAAGTGCAAAGTCGTCCTGTAACATGATTTCGTGCCGCCGTCCTGCAAAAGTGCAAACCGACATATGAGTAATTGCTTTTTATCATGCCTCTGGGTTTTACTTCTGAAGAAAATCACGATTGCAAGAAATGTTAGTGCATCTTTCAATTATAATCAATATGTTGAAAAATATAAAGATCGTCTAAAATGCTCATTTTTATTCGAGAATCAGTCTATAATTTTTTGACGATACGAAATTTATTCGATTTTGCATTTAATTGTACGTAAAATACTAATATCAAAATTAATATACATATTTAACATTTTGTCATGTGTATCATTACATAGTTAATTTGGTTAAAATGTTATATGCATTTTTTTAAAATGCGCATCTCTCTCCCATAAAATTATAGAGAAATTGATCAAATAATTATTACTAAAAAACAGTGGCTGTGTATTAAAATTTAAAAAATTTGAATAAAAATTTGCAACAAATTTGTCACAAACGGGCGGCAGTTAGTGTTAAATAATTATATTGAGTATCACGGTTGAAACTGACCGAATTTCCATTGCTGCATTTTTCACATTCATTATTTGCTAGTGTGACATTTTTACGGTCGTATACATTTCTAAAAACGGCTCTCTAAGGGTTAAGTGAAATTCTTATAACTACACTCTGCAGGGTGCGAACTCACTCGAGGTTGACCTATATCGAGCCCTTTTTTTTTTTTCTTTCTGATAAGATGTCAGATGAGACGCTTTAGAGGGAATTCCGAAAGTTTTCTTTAACAAGCTGAGAGCTGAGGTAACGACGGCATCTATAGTTCACGATGGAATGAAGCTCGCGGAGATCTTTATGAAGAGCGTTTTCATGGCGCTTTCATAGCGTTCTAAACCATCGAGATCTGATTGCCGCGGGTCACGCTCCAAACCGAGATGTTTTTATCGCATAATGCTCATTAACTTGCGATTCGATAACGTCCAGCCCGTCCGGAGACGTCCTCTTATCGGGCAGGCTCCTTCCTTAGGTCTTTACGATTAAAGTTTCACGTAAAACTTCCGGCCGGAGGAAACTGGGAACTTCCGGCGTCGTTCTACGTTCTCGCTTCAATTATCCATCTTACCCTTCGACCGCTTCTTCTTAAAGCCCCATCCTCCCGATCTTCTCCGCTTTTCATCCCCTTGAAATACGTTTTATTACTTTCCGCATTAGTATCTATAATGACTCCTCTTTCTTCGACTTCTTCTCTTTGTTCAGAGAAAGATCAATCGTATTAAGTCCGTTGTACGTCCAACGAACTTCCGGTTTATGGGATAATTGACCCTAATGGGAGAGCAATACTGATGGTTCGTACGGGATAAAAAAAAAAGGAAAGTTTCCTCGCGATCAGTGCTGGTGCGACTTGAAATTTCTCAATGTTTTTATCTGCTTTATACAATTAATCGACTATCGTTTTCAAGACTTTATTGCACAGATTTATTATTAAGAACAAATTTCATAAAAAAATACTTCAAAATTTTTGTTCAACAATTAGAAAAAAAGGCAAATAATTTTTAGATTGCTTTTTATTTTAATATTTCTTGCTATATTTTGCATAAGTATGAAAATTATATATTGTGTTCTGATATTTATATAGTAAATATTCACTAAAATGCATGTGTATATAAATTTATAGTGAAAACACGATACATATTATATATATCATTTATTATCTAATTAATATCTGCGAATCGAGATTCTACATCATTTTTCAATAATATAGCAAGAGAAAATATTATGTATGAAAATATGGAATATTTATATCTCAATTTTCAAATTACAGGATGACATAAAATGTCGCTATTATCTATATTGTATATCTACATATGTTTTGTTGTTGTGAGATTGAAGCGTCGTCTATATTGTTATGCTTCTGCCTTCAATCTTATTCAAGAGCGTCACCAACGCAGCGCGATACCATAAAAGACTTTATTGTTCCGGTCACACAGAACGTGCTGGTCGAATATGTAACGACGTCATTGTGCTATTTTAATATTGAGGCAACGATGTTTTCCTCGCATCCATTTTATTGGTAACGCGGTCGCGTGGATCGAAGGGAAATACGTTTGCGTAATTGAATCGGGCCGGCAAGACTGGTATCGTCGCTCGGCGATATTTCGTCGCCGCGATTCGGAGCAGACGTTGTCGTCGCGAAGGTCTCGCGAGTTTTTCGCATGCAAGGAGTCGCAGTTTCTTGCTCCATTTAACCCCACGTTTCTTCTCCCATCCTCCGATTTCCATCCCTTTTCAGCGTGACGGAGGCCCGCGCCTCTTTCCCCATCCATCGACCCGTTCTTTTTGTGTTCTCTATTCACGAGCTTTGCCCGCATCCTCTCCCTCCCTCCTCACCTCTCCCTTTCTTGTATCCTTCTTTGCGAATCATCTCCCGTCTCTCTCTCGTTACGTTTCCGACGATCCTTCCTGGCGCTTCTCGTCTTCCCTTTCTTGTTGCTTTCATTCTATCTCTCCATACCTTTCCATTTCTACTTTCTTTTTTTTATTATACTATCATCTTGGCTTTGCTTTCGCCCACCCTTTTTTCCTTTCCTCCCCGTCGTCGTCCTCTCTTCAGTTTGTTCGAACTTTCTCCACTAACGCATTCTAACTTTCTGACTTTCGTTTTTCCTTCTGCCTGTCGTGCTATCTCATCGTTCGTTACCCTCCGCTTTGCTCAGTATTCCTTTGCTAACGTATTCCATCTCGCTCGCTCGAGTTTTTTCTACCGAGATTTCCCCGTAGTTTCTCTATCTTCTATTAACCTATTCCCTTCGTAAGCTTTTGGTCGTATTCTTTTTACCATTTGTTGCTTTTACTTTTTTTTTTGCTTTTCGCTATCCCAATCTGCTAACATATTTGAGATTCCTCTTGTTTTATTTCATCGTTATTCCTTCTGATTTTTTTTATTTTTCCACTTTTATAATGGCTTAAAATTTTTTAATCTACTTCCGTTTTTAATCCATTTATGAACAGACAACATATTTTTACTTTCAACTTTTATCTTTAAATTTCTTCTATGTAATCGCGATTCACCTTCGCAATTAACTTACTTAGAAAAAAAAATGCAATCAATACAATAAGCACATATTATCGGCATTACTCCCTTTTTTTTGTTTTTGTTTTGTTATATGCAGAATTTGCAACCATAGATTTCTCGCGAGACAGTTGCAGTTATAAAAAATAGAGTAAATATATTTATGACTCTGCGTAAAATAATACAATCATATAAATAATTCATATTAAATATTTCAAAAAAATGTAAATGTATCGATTTTACTCTGCATCCACAGTTTCGTATTTCATGATTCAGCAATACATCAGATACCTTTCAATATAGTTATGCAGAAGTTTTGAAGACGACCAGGCCCCCCATACGATATATATATATAGCTTTCAACCGAGTACTTTCGCGAAAAGAAGATCGATATGTAAACGGCGCTGTGAAAATATTTTGCGTATAAAGTGTATCTTGGAAAGCGCCTTAATAATATTAGATAATATTTTTGTAACATTCGACGTTTAGAAAAAAAAGCCATGATATGACTGCATTATCATTCCTTTATACGATACAGGATTTACTTTTCACATATAGCCGCTGCAATATCGATGCTTGTTTCACCGCATGTTTAAATTGCAAACGTTGCAAAAAGTAACGCCCGTGAAACGTTATAATCTGTAAGATATATTTTCCAAATATTATTTGCGAGCGGTGCGCTACGTAGTAATTTGCTACACATCGACGTGCTTGCGTCTCGTCGCGCATCCCAATAAAGTTCGCAATTTTTAATGGAACCGAGCCGATCGTTACTTGCACCACGAAATCGAACTGTGCGTTTTCGTTCGCGCGCGCGGAGAGCGAAGAGGATCAAACGTTAATAAAAACAAACGCAACACCGGGTGCATCGGCAAATCCCTCGCAAAGCTCCGTCGCATTGTCTGCGCCCACCCGATTCTGCCGGCACTCCTGGAAAAAATGGTTAATCCGTCCTTTATGACGCAGCAGCTACCTCCACGCGTGCGGATTCCGTCTCCACTCGGGCGAAAAAAGAAGCGCGCCGACTGTGGAAATGAAATAAGCGCGTATATGGATACGGGCGTGTCGGCCTGCATACATTTCCGTAGTATCCCGTCACCGTCCTCTTGCCGCCGCTCTTATCCCTTTCATCTCGTTTCCTCCGCCAGCGCATTTTCGCATTGCAAGGTGGCCATTCCAGTTCTCATAGTTTCTCCTCCTTTCTATCCGCCGAGTCGCGTCGCAATATCTCGGATATCCGCGCGAACGTCCGCGCCGGGATGGCGGCATAATTTTCGCGTCGAAGGACCAAGCACGCCTCTAGGCGAGCGTGTAATCTCCGTGCGGACGTAGGAACGTCGTCTCCGTGTTACAAAAGACGACGGATTTTCACGGACGCGAATTGCATTTTCACGTGGCACTTTTGCAGCGCGCGAGAGCACGAAATTGCCAGAAAAAAAATTTTTCAAGCAGGTATTCAAAATAGTGGGTGAAAATGTGGATTTTTTTTTTTTTTTAATTTTCCTCTAGCTTTATAATAAAAAATCTTCATATCTACCGGCATATAAACTAAAAAAGAAAATAAAATATGTAATTTATATTATATCCACGACGAATGGTACAGATTAATTAGTCAGTTGAAATAGCACGACTGATATTTGAAGGAAAGATACATATCTTACGTGCATAAAGAATATTCGAGTTAAACATTTTATCACGTTGAATCGTTAAACATTGCTACAATATAGGGGATGACAAATATTTACAAACAAACGATACGTGATCAACGTATTTCTTGTGCAATTTTGTTGCACAGTGTTTGCTGTTTGCCGTGCAGAATTCGCAATTTCGCTATTTGTAATTACTTCCTTTCTGTAAAAAGGAAATGTAACTGGCGAAGCGTGCGTGGAAAGCACAATAAATTAACTTATTCTTGTACGTCCACGAGAATAAAAATATTTTTTACGGAGGAAAAAACAAACCGATCATATTATGATGCTATAATTATTTCGAAAAGTAACGAGAAACTTTCTTTTACGTTTGCAATTTAACAAGAAATAAAAAGTGACATGTATAAAATCGCCTAATCGTGAAATCGATAGTTTCGAATTGAATCGTCAAAACCAGTAAATGAATTTGATTCCAGATTAAGCACTTGTATGTAGTTTAAGTTTTGCATCGTTAGGAGAGCGAGCAGCGAAATCCAATTGAAGTATATGGACACGCGAGCACGCGAGATTCGATGCAACAAAGCGTGCAAATTTACCTCTATTGCGAAGGCTCGAACTCCATCATGAGAGGGCGCGTCCGGTGTGTACACGCGCTCTTTCGACATCCAGAGCACCTTTGTGTATCTTGGCTCGGTGCAGAACTCAATGACGATATCCAGAGGTTCGCCCTCGTTCGCAGTCACCGTTTGACTCGATGGAAGAAGCATGGGCCTTCCTGCAACGAAAATAGACGGGAAAATTGGTTAAGCTTTGTCGAATGAACGCACAGCCACCCCTATTCTTGCCGCGGCCATAAATCTACCCTTCGTCGGCACGATAGGCGCTTTTTGCGTTTGCTAAAAGCTTGTACCTTATTAACGACGTAAATTTCCATCCAAATGGCACCCCGTTAACGGGCGACCCTCCGCGATTTTATTTCAATCGCGGAAGCGCACACGATTATTAAAGTCGTCAAGCGGGCGCGTGTCTTTTATAGCGAGTGTTTTTTTTTGGCGCATGCATCACTGTTATCGGTGTTTCTGGCATGTAAAAATTCGGGAATAGCAAGTCACGCTGATAGATGTTAGTATGTTGTCAATGGAAGACGTATAGCAAAACATACATCGATAACATACCACAGTGATCGATTTCACTATTGTCATATTTCCACTTTCGATCGATCTTTAGTTTTTCTTAAATTATTTTTGACGGATATTTTTTGACCGATGAGGAGAATACACGAAATGTAAGTTGGTGGAAAAGTAATACTTGTTCTGCTTTCTGCATTTAAAGTGAGTGTCGTTCAAAGCTTCAAAAAAAGAAAGAAAAGAATGGAAAAGTACACGATAAGATAAACTTATAATCTTCGGACGACTTTTTGAAATATTAAAGATCTCTTGAGATTACGACTTTGTCATCATTTCCATTTTTAATTTAGCGCGCATCCAGCCGAGATTATGTGCCAACATTTAATTATAAAATAATGCCCTCGCGTATCACAGTTTTGTTCCGTCGCATTTAAACATTTCCAGTAAATATTTGCTAATCACATTTCTATCGCAGGTTCAATGATTTAATGCGATTAAATATGATTAAAGAAATCGTATTAATAAATATATGTAAATCCGTCCCCTCTTTTTTCTTGGCACGGGCGCGTTAGGGAGGTGATAGATATAACTGTTACGCGATAAATTTCTAAAAAGTTCTGGAACCGAGATGTAGAGAGGGAGCCCGGTGACCTCTGCTGAACCCGTTCCCGGCCGTAAATTCGATCTTCGGTGACACTTCCGGTGCAAGGGATAAACGGAGGGGGAGGGCGGGAATCGCCGATTAGTACTACTGTCACCCCCCGACATCTGCCGCCCTCTTCTGTTTACCGGCGTCTCGTTAACGGTGAAAGATTGTCTGGTAGTTGGTGAGCGTATTAATGGGACACGGCAAAACAAAAGGAGCGCATTGATTGCACGATATAAGTTGTGACCCTCTGCGAGAGTCATTAGCGAACATTAATGCGGTCGGCAATGGCGATCGCAAATTATTTCTTGAATCCTCGTGTTTTTTTTTTTTTCTTTTTAATTGTCGCCAGTTATGACTCGTACACGCATCCATATTGAATACTATGCAAATCACGATATATATTTAGAGTTGTAATTACGTACAACGGCTTATTCACACTTTAATATATGGATTATTCACCAATTTGAGAGGAGTTGATTTTGCTTAACAAAGTGATATTACTAGCTCTTCAATTGTAAGGAAAAATTCCGAGTTCGAACAAAGCAATTTTTTTACAAATCTCACATTTTATATATGCAAATCATTGTGTTCATTTTATTCATTTTATTCATTTTAACGAGTATAACACTACAATATTTTTTAAAATTATTTTCTAGAAATCTGGCATAAATATAATGGAATGATTATGATCTTGCAACGGTAGTATCGATTACATCTGCTAATCAAAATACGCCCAACCACGAATTATAGCAAGGTTAAACAATTCGTACGAAAGACTGTATCAATGGGTAATAGGAGATGAACGCGGTGAAACGATACATGTGCGATAATACGCACCACCGAAATTGACGTTCCGATAGAGGAGTTTCAATTCTGTAATAGCCGAGTATATTGCGTTTCGAACTTTTTTTTCCAATATGCACCGTTGAACCGGTATAGAAATAGTGTGACGATTTTTTCACATCGACGCGTATAGATTACCGCGTTTTTCTCTATTTACACGTACCAGAGATAACCAAGTGTAGTCGAATCTGTTATTCATTATCTGCGTCACATCCTAAGTCAAATCTTTCGCAATAAGCAAAGTGAAATCTTTTTTTTTTTATTAAATATTCAGAGTTTCAATATCCGTTATGTACTTTAAAATATTGTTAAACTACTGTATACGATCGACCCCAATCTTTTTTAGAAAGCTTATTTTCGTAAACACGATTGTTTTCTAAAATTAATATAATAGAATAACGAATTGAGGGAACAACGCGATTCAACAACGCTGATTTACGCGAAGCCTCGAGACATCCAACGAGATGTCCAACGGAACAAGATGTCGAGTAATATAGCGATTGAAGCGCGGAAACTTGGCGTCGTGCGACAAAGCAGCCCGCAGCTATGTTGTAACGCGTTTGCGCGCGCAAATTGCAATCATGGGTTTTCGATTTCCCAACCTCAAGGCGATCGCGATTTCACAAATTGTCTTGCGCGCGCTACTGTGCGAATTTCCTCTCGTCGTCAACTACGGAGTTTGTCGATCGAGAGTTTTGGCGAGTTAGCGTTTGCGGGTCAGAAAATCGTGTACGAGGCCATGGAGTCTCGAGATAGGATTTTCTTGATTTTCTTCCTTTTTGTTTCGACAAGAAAATTCTCGTCCGAACGAGGCGCTTCACATTGCGAAGAAAATTACGCAAGAACAAGGTTTAGAGCTTGAGGCGGCATTTTGCGGATATCATTGAGTTTTTCTTTATGTTTACGTCTACGTAGTCTACGTAGTCCATGATTGAAATAACCGATTGAAAGAAGGTAGCAGAAAAACGCATAATCTCATGTATTTGATACTGCTCTCACCTTCTCTTCTTTTCGGTGTAAAAAATGAAAATAATTATATATATTTTATTCTGAATTTAGATATTCAGCAATCGAGTAGCAAGTATGTTTATTGAAGCGAGTTGAAATTTTTTACATACAGAATATCTCGAAACTCGAGCACTTCTTGCGTTGCAATTAAAACTTTTGTTAAAGAAAAGCAGATTGTTATTATCCCTTTGTCCATGTTTGAATGTCGGTCAGTTCAACCGAGCGTTCAGAACGGTCGGTCAAGAGGCCATTGCTATGATATACTGCACAGTATCATCAGCTCTGTCCACGCACTTTAGCTAATTGAAGCATGGATGTTGTCCATTAAGTCCAGTGATTATCTCTCCTTTGGCTCGTTTTCCACTCCACGCCGTTCACTCCCTTTCTCTCTAGACGACCTCTCATCCAAACGGATTTCCTGCTTCGCAAAGCAAGCTTTCTGACCCGTGTCGGGTCATCTGTAGAGTGAATAGAAGCGAAACAGTATAGTTAGCAACCGCGGCATCGTTCATGAATATTCGTACGGCTGAAATTGCTCGAATATCTTGGATGCGGTTCTTGTCCCTGCGGCGAAGGGCAAGTCTTTTCGTCATCCTCGCGTCAACCTCACTTCGTCGCGATGTACAACGACGACAGGGACCATCTTTTAGCTTATGCATGCTCGCAATGGGCTTTCATTAGCAGGCTTTTTCAACATTCTTATATACCTTTGATGACGTGTGAATTATACAGGTGCGTGCCGGCTGCGTCGCATACCACGCATGACACAAATGCCAGGCTTGCGCATGCAAAAGTGAATGAAAGCCTCATAGAAGCAAAGCAGGTCGTCAAAATTTTTAATCTTGAAAATTTATTTATTAATTATAAGTATTTGCAATCTAAAAATTGATTAGATTGCAAAAATTGAAATTAAATGAATTAATGTCAACAAGATATGAA
Organism: Linepithema humile; assembly: GCF_040581485.1. Classification (NCBI taxonomy): domain Eukaryota; kingdom Metazoa; phylum Arthropoda; class Insecta; order Hymenoptera; family Formicidae; genus Linepithema; species Linepithema humile. The sequence goes on along the minus strand of NC_090132.1, from coordinate 20,038,033 downwards.
TTTTTTATAAGTTATAACACATTTGCATAAGAAAAATATTGACATAATTCTAATTATGGATTTAAGTAGCACGGTGCATTACGTTTTTATTTCTAGATATTCTGTGCACTCGTTTTTCGTCACGTTCTCATTGTATTATTAGATTTTGACGCTTAAATTCTATTTTGGATTATTTTTCTTTATAGTTGGCAAGAATATGTGACAGTTATATGATCTGGAAATTATTTTAACTTACATGGCGACACCTCTGCATGATTGCACCATAGAACTAAGTGGATAATATTAGCGCGCGAAACTCTCGTGCGAATTGTGCATTCGAAGTAGAACGGAGTTGAGGAGAAATGTCATAAACAAAATGTTCGAGTGGCCCGATGTGCGCGCCATTTGGTTTCACGGTGCGTACGCGCGACAACGATTACGAGGGTGTTAACGATTGTTAGCCGACAAGCTCGAGCGGGCAGAATGCGATGAGAATCTTCGAGTTGTGCTACGATATGTCTCTCTTTCGAAAATGGGTCTTCTTCAAGAAAATTCCTTTTCCTGAATGGTGACTTTAAACGCGCCGCGGCGCTTCTGGAAAGAATCTCTTAGCGAGTTAAATGAATCGCGAACGATTACCTACAACGGCAGGGGTGATTCATTTCATTGTGCGCTGTTGGAAAGAGCTTGGATGGAAACGATCGTCAGAGTAACGAATTTCCTCGTGACGACTCGACGTCGTATCGTTCACTTTGAAACCGAGGGGTTGTACTTTGTCCGCCGCGAAGTTTAGATCGATAGCGACACGGATTTGAATCTTCTCGCCGAACATTGTCCGTCGTTTAAGGAAATCACGAAGCAATGGTGCGTATTTCCCGCTATTGGCAATTTTCATTGATACTTTTCACGCGCAACGTGTTCGTGCAGAAGAACTTGAACAAGTGATAGTTTTATGGACAGTTTTAGACAGATTCTACTCTTAAAAAATGTTCAAATAATTTGTTGCCTTCATTTTTTGCTTAAAAATAGGATTGGTTTTATTTTGAAATTTAATCTTTTGTGGAGTTTAATGATTATCACAGTTAGAATTTTTTTTTTCTAACGATAAATTATTAAATATTTCCAGTAAAGTATGAACAAAAAGCAAAATTTTTTATGCAATAAGTTATTTTATAAAAATTAGAGCTAATATCCTTTTTACAAGCAGAAAAGGCAATCAATATTTTGTTACGATCAAATTTTATGTGATGGCATTTTATATGATGTTTTATCGATATATCAAGAGATAAGCCAGGCTTCCAATGGTCGTCAGTTTACATTCACAATTTAAAAGCAATGCGAAGAAATGATCAGATCGGATATCTACCATGAGTTAAACGAGTTCCAATTGCGAAAAAGCTGTGCAATTTAAACATAATCTGTGCGTGAAATTGCCATTATGCGTAACTATGACGTAACTATATCGTAAAATTGTTCTCTTACACATCTGTGCGCGAACGTAACAATCCATTAATTAATTTATCAGTTTCCAATCCCGAAATCGGAGACGCCGCATATTGGTTGACAACGCTATGTTCAACGTATATGTTTCGATTACCGTAAGATTGCAGACATGCCTCGGCATGCTTACACCGACGTGCAATGAACTCCCTAAGGGATTTCTCCGAGGGATCTAAGGGTGTAATATTCGGTGACGTTCGAAGCGAAGCTATCCTCGGTTTAATACGCTTTCCGTTTAATACGTCCCGTGTCATTTCGCGCCAAAAACGGTTTATGGTTCGCTGCTCAACTACCTCTAACACTTTACGACATTCATTGTACCTGGCAGAAGGATGTTCTATATTTTTTACTACAACAATGCATTACCCTAGAAAGATACAGGTCGTGATATATTAAAATTACGTTGCATTTTCCGCAAATCGCCATGAAGTTATTATGCATGAAGCCACTTGTTGTACTGGCTGGGTCTGATATAACCGACGACCTGGCGAAAATATTTTTCGACGATCTCTCACGTCGGGCTGGAATTTCTGGGAAAACAGAAGAGGAAAACCGGCGCGGGATCGTACCTTTGGGGGGTACGATACATCCCGGAAAGTTCTGACGCTATCCGTGCGAGGATTCACTCGGTTACTCGTACTTCAAGGCGATAAGCATCAACGCCCATTCAGAGTGCACGATAACGTCCGCGAAACGGTACCATTGTTTCAAGGCGTTGGTAAGCGGCAGCAGTTATCTGCGCGTTCATTGTTCTCCGTGCTTATTAAAATGATCAAAGCGGTCCTCGGACCCCTTAGCCGTTGGAATCGGATTAACAATACTTTGTCATGCACGGTTTCTACTATCTCGATTTTCTGTAGAAGTATCTTTCATGAAGTGATTTTTTTTCTTGCCAAAATTGCAACCAGAACCCAATTAGATATTGAATATTTAATTGAAAATAACGTATTGTAGCGAATTAAGATTCAGAAGTACAAATAAATAATAGTTTTTGTTCTTAATTTGTCGTAAATATTATATTAATAAAATATTAATTTGTACTTTAATTATTAAAACGGATTAAGATTAATGCTGGAAAAAGAAACACCTATATATTGCCAATAAAGTAGAATGTAGTCAAATTTTTGCTAAAAGAATATCACCTCAAAATTCAAGAAAGAATATTGCATCGTTATCAAGGTTTTCTGCAATATCATGCATATTTTTTATCTAGTCATCGATATCGTCGAGAGTCGGGGATGTAATCAAAAGCTTAAATAATATTTTTTTTCATAGAATGTCATGGAATGGCTCTCGAAAGAGATCATGCGGATATTTGAAAAGTCGGCGCACCATTTCGATTATTCGACGGTTCCCTTCTCCCAGCCTTAAAATTCCTTTTACGAGTCCGTTCACATGTGACGCAATAGACGACCGATTATGCTTTGGGTAAAAGCGAACAGAGCACAGAATCCCTAGCGGGATCTCGAATTGAAAGTTAGCCGTCTGCCCCTCGAGCTTTCAATTTGTCCTAAGTTAACACTGGCGCGGTTCGGCGATCGTGTGTTGCCTCTTCAGCTTTCGGGACTTTCGTTTTTTCATCTCCGGAAACGCCGAGCGATACGCATTGCTCTCCAGAGAGGCAAAGGCACTTTCGTCCCCTTCCAAAAAAATGAGTTTTTCTCGGAAAACGATAAGGGGCTCGAGTTCGTAATTGTGTCAAAAGAATGAGATTCGTAAACTATGTTCCCCCCGCGACTTATATCCTCGCAATAAACCTTGGAAAGCGTCGTCGGATACGGCCAACCCACCCCCGAAGGGTGATAGACTCGATATTACTGCATACACGATGAAAAACGTTCAATTTTCTCTCTTGATCCAGATTTTGGCGACGTTCTCGACCCGTACGTCGCATTTTATCGACGGAATGTTGTGATTTTCCATATTTTATATGACACACTTTTAGAATAATTTTGCGCGAAATTGTTCACGGCGATGACTGCTGCGAAACTGTTTTGTTACTTATTGTCGAATCTAAAGCGACACATTGAATTTAATTCGTTATTTTTACATCACTGAAAATGCTACCGAAAAACCTTGCTTTATTGCTAATATTCAAAGAATATCATGGAATTACAAAATTTTATTCATTAAACTCGTTTAATCTTTCTGTTGTGATTTGCTACAATGAAATCTGTCTTTTTCATTTGCATTTCTTCTGATATCTTTAATATCTTTAATAAGAATGATCATCAGTCAGCATTCTTTCATTGTATATTTCTTATATTATGCTTCTCATAAGAGTATCTATCTCGGTCATCTTCTTCAAGTACTATCATTACCGCCGCCGCAGTAACCGTGCATACCACGTGTTCATCGTTACTTCCCTCGGTTCCTCAGGGCGTCGTGTGAACTCCCTGCAGAATCTCTACTTCCCCTCTAATAAGTTTATGCATTGTTCTCCCTCTCAAGTTGGTGCTTCCTTTTTACAGCTTTGCCGCAAGCATACGCAAGGTATTTTTACAGGAAAATACTTCTGCTTCCTGTGACGCGAATAAAACATTTTCATTCTGTTTGTGCATATTTCTGAAGAATTTAGACACACATATTAATACAAACTTATATTTGTATTGTCCTTGAAACATTTTTCAAGCGACTTTTATTGTACATATCAGATTAATTTCTAAATTTTTTCAAAAGAAAAATTGTAGTTGAGTATTTTTTAAATGTTAAATTGAAAAATATGCTTAACATAATATTTATAGCCAGTCTGTGTATTATAATTTAGTAACTAATTTTAGTGAACATTTTTCTTTTATTAATGACTTTTAAAAAATTATTCATATTACATGTTTCGTATTTCTAAGATAAATAGTTTTGTTGTGTTTACGTGTTATATATATGCGTGTATGCGTGCTGTTTGGACATTTGTCGTCGTGATTCGCGCCACGATTATCGGCGCCTCGTTTCTTCCGCGGCGCGGATAATTGCTGCATCGCGCGAACGACGCGTTTATCAGGCGAAGTAGACCATCCGGCAAGAGTTTTACGAGAAACTTTTCTCAGCCGCGAGGTTTCACTCTCATAGCGGCAATAATTTTATTTACAGCCGGCTGCACCGACGTTTACGCGGCTCCGCACAGGCTCGGAACTTATGCGTCCGCGTAGTTAAAGTTACGAGTGTCACGAGACGAAATTTACGCGCCATGGCGGCGGCGAGCATTACATGTATCGCGCAAATGGTGACCAAGTTTTAAAACTCCACCGCGACAATGTTGCGGACTGCATTGTTGTAACCGAATGACCAATTAACCACTCGTTCGAGAAGGTGCTGGCATGAAAATGCAATTAAACTGGCAGCGTTCACGCTATTGCTGCTTCGAAAAACATCGGCATTGAAAGTTGATACGATAGGATAAAGCGCAGTCGCATTTATAAACGGCAGAAAAATAGGCTGTCATACAATACGCTGTAATCGCGGAATCGACCAACAGGAGCTTTCTCGCAAAAATGCATCGTTATTTCTCGGCCAGCCAATTTTGTTGCTCGTATTGTCTAGTGATAACTTTCGGGCATATCATGACATATGACACTGTGCGGCATTGTTCGAAGTACTAGAATCTTGACAGTGAGTCTAATAGATACGCGACAAATAACGAAGCACAGAATTGTTGTGTAAAAAAAATCTCAAAATATTTTAAAACTAACTATATTAAATGTCAATTACTAATATCGTTATCTTGTAATAAACTTTTGTGTTATTAAAAATGAAAATTATGACGAGTAAAACTGATAAAAGATGAAAACTTTCTGTGCGTTTTCTTTTAAAACTTAAATAAAAAATAATTATACACGTTATATACATATAATGTAGTAAAGTAGCTTATATGTAGTCAGATTTCTGTTTTATCTTGAAAGACAATCTCAAGTATTTCTGATTTGTCTTCTCTTTTATTTAAAATTTGAACATGTACTTGCATGAGAAATTAAATATTAAAAATTGAATATGTTGCACTACTGATTTTATTCTCGAGCTATAATTCAAAAATAAAATTAGCAGATATATATATAAAGCAGCACGTGTTCTTTTAGCTCGCGAGAGATAAAAGGTGAAGAAACGTGCAGGCGGAAAGCACGGTAGAGTTCTGCAGCGCTTTAACCGCATTTCCTGTTTCATTTTTGGCGATGGTCAGCATCGCTGCGTCGGAGAGTTATAAAAGCCGATTTTGCGGAAATAAACAGTCAAAACGCTGAACAAGTCGACAGGTAGGTGACACGCAAGCAAAAACTCTTTAACTTCCACCGTCGTCGTAAAAGTCCGACTTACAGCTCGATCTTCCGCTTGCGGTCTTCGCGCAGAGAAAATCTGCGAGAAGAAATCAATCGCGAGGAGAGTGTAGAGTACCTCGCGATCCGCATTGATAAATGTTACTGCTCAGAGAAAGATTTCGGAAGCGGGGGAAAAGAACGAAGGACGGAAAGATCTTTGCGGAGCGCGAGATTGCGAAGCGCGGAATTTCCAGAGGCGGAACGACATCGCCGTACGAACTTGTCGGATAATGTAGGTTAATCCTTTAATCGTGGTTATTAGATGAAATTTTATCCCGCAGGCTTTGGCCGGTACTTTCGCTGACTATCCTGTGTGTCCGCGCAGATATTAACGTACCCTTATTAAATACCTAATAACGCTTATGAGTTAATTCACTTTTCGAGAAGCATTAAAAAGTCGTCTGGCCAGGAAGTTGGAAAATGGAGAGCTGAAAGGGCAATTGTCCCGTGTTACTGTAATAGCTTATTATCTTATACTTATTATAGTGAAAGCGCGGACAGCAGAATTATAATTATCTTTTTATTACATATTTGTGATTTTATTAAAAACCCGTAACGTTAATTAATGTAATTGCTATATTTACAGTAAAGTACGTAAATATAGCAGTAAGTTATTATTGCAATGTTAAAAAATGTTAAAAATATTACGGTAAACTTTAAACTAATTAGTTTTTATATAATATAATTAAGCGAAAAGTTTTATATTTTATACTCAACATTGCTGACATTTACACATTATGAAATCATAATGTTGACAATATCGTCATTTAATAGAGTATTCATTTTATGTGATTTATTAAAAGTCTCATCTTATTCCGAGATTATATTTCGCGCTTTTGATCGATGATAGATAACTTTCGTTTTGGCGAACACATTCAGTCGCTATCATTCAAACTGACTTTTATATCATCGATATGCTCGGTCAGCTTCGCTTCGGTGAGAAATACATGTGCGGTACGCTTGAAGGAAAGGGAAGCGCGCGATACGACGCAGCTGGGCAGTTTCTCGATTCGATATATTATCAAGAAATAGGAAAAGAGAACGGCGAACGTATATATAACGCGTACATTTGTACACGTTCGAACTCATTCCGGATGTATAAGTTTCTACGTGTGCATATGTATATTTTAAGAATGGCTCTTCTTAACAGTGAAGAAGGTATTTGAATCCAATCATAAATGATATATCATAAACTATTAAATACATTTATGTACCCATATATTCATCCATTTACCTCACATTTTACGCGGTTTTTGTTCGCAACATCGATGTATAATTATGAAAAATATTTTTTTTTTCCAACATTCCTAATATAATAGTCCGGTCTCACTTTTTTATGATATTAAATTCGTGTTTTTCTTTCTATTGCATTTTGTTTTAAATATCAGTATTTGAAATACCTATCAATATTTTTGTTGAACATTATTTACTAAGCGCGATAATCTTTTCGGTAAAATAACAATGCTATTTTTGGCTAAATAAATGATTTGCGTAAATGAAAATGGAGAAAAAGGAATTAATTTACAATGAGATCAAATGATAACGCAATAACGTAACATCGACGGTAATACCAACAGGCAATTATACAGCGAAGTTTTAATATTCCAACTACAATTTGTGTGAATTCGAGGGAGCACTGTAATTACGTGTTCTAATTTAGAGATTAAAATACGGGAAGACGCAAAAACTCCTGCCGCGCTTGGAGCGCGTGATCGCGCGCGTAATACCAAGGACGATAATTGAAATTGGATACGAAGGGAGGACTCGGTTAATAAAGCCAATTACGGTGATTCCAAAGAGATAGGAACGAGCCTCAACGTCGATCCGGCGGGAGGTAAGAAAGCATTTCTTCTCTTTGCCAACACAGACGCCCTTACGCCCGAGAATGGATCGTACTAAATTGCATAACGGCGGAATCCTCGAACTCTATTCCGGAGAATGAAAAATCTACACCGACGAGACGCGCGCGAAGCACGCGGCGAAACATAATACGCAATTATTCGTCAATTAATCGGATGATCGCACAATTTTGCCTTCTAGCGCGGCGGAATGAAATTCAATACAGTGTGTATGATAAAGAAGTCCGTGATAATTCGTAGCGAAAGACGAAGCACGCACACCCCTTTATTGATTAATTAATTCGGTCTGATTTTATGCTATGCGGGAAATGGATTTGCCGCTTGAGAATATTATGAATTCCTTGATATAAAATAGAGATGAAAAGGTTGAAATAATTGATATCGAAATGATGTACTCGTGCGTATCTTTAAATATGCTAAATCTATTTTATTGTAAAATTTAATAACCTAATTTAAAGAGACACGTTTTAATTAGATTTATATACTCTCTCTCTCTCTCTCTATTTAAATTGCAATTACAAAATTATCTTTAAAAATAAATATAAACTTGATGAAAATTTTGGCAATTTTTAAATATAATTTCATGTTTATTTAATTTTATTCACACGACACGCAAAAACTAGAGGAACAGATCGATTTTTCGGGTGCAGTATTTGTTGACGCGGTGATAAAGATTCCTTATCAGCTTTTCGCTTCTCTTAAAACCGGCAGTAACAACCGAGATTTCACGGAGAAACGCGAACGCGGGGAGGACGCGAGACAAGTCCCGCGGGGCGATACGTCGTTTTCCCGACTATCGGTTCACATCCAACTTTTCCTACCTTTTTCCAAAGGCCGGCAGATGTGGGTGGGTGGCAACAAGACAAATTATCGGGGGGTCGTGGATATTCGCCCCTTTCGCTCCCGCTGTCGTGGCGTTATCGTCCCATAAAAACTCGTGCAATGTCGGGGAAGTATGTGGGAATGAGAGTACGGATGGCGTATAAATATATAGGATGGCCGAAACGATAGATTCAAAAGTACTCCAATTTTATTGCTATGCTTTTATATGAAAGTTGCGCATAGCTCTGGACACACACAATCGGCATGGGCACACAATCAACGAATCCTTGTCATTCAAACGTCCAAGCGCTTTGATGTAAAATTACAGAATATCTGTCGATAAAATCTATGACTTTTATAATAAATATTTCACGGTATCTCTCTGTAATATTTTATTGCAGTTCATTTAATACGCTTCGCAATTTTATTTTGCTTTATATTAAATTCATGATATTTTATATTATACATTTTTAGATTTAATCTTGTATGATTAAAACAAAAATGTCACTATTATATTGAGATACTGCAATATAACATTTTTTTTTGATCAATTATGACTCTTCGATCATTTAATTTCAATTACCATCTATGTGAAATATTTAGCTATTTTGCTAACTAAGATTAGTTGAGAAACAGTTTCCCACGTTTCAGAAGTGTATAGAGTAGCCTGTATTGATGCTTTGCATACTAACTCTCTCGGGAACCCTCGAATACGTCATGTTCCGCCAACGAAACAAGAGTTCGCACATTATTCGCGAGAAATTTACCGATAAAAACATTTTCATTTATTCGAGGAGCTTTATATAAAAATAAATAGAAATATTAAACGTAGCTGATTATAAACTGTTACGTAGAACATGTCAAATAAATTACAATCTGAAAATGGAGAGACATTGACATGGTAAATAATGATTTTTTGCAATATTTATTATCAAAAATTGCCGCAAATTGTTCGAAGAACTCTCACAGACATAATTTCAAAATTTAATAATGCCTTCCATAAATTAAGAAGAGCAAAAAGCCCCTGAAACGCTGAATAAGAAACTAGATTTTACTTATAATACCTAAGTGCTAGAACTTTTGCTTCTCATTAATTATTGCGGACGTAGCGATTTTTCATACGTTGCAGAATATCGTGCGTGTCAATATGCTGATATTAATTATTCCATACTGGCCTCTCATACTGCAGATGGCGCGTGAGCTTGTACGCCGTTGCAACAGGAGTGAAAGCAGGCAATTTGTTGCCGAAAACAGTTTTGCTGGGCTTGACATCAAACGAGTTAAAAGAGTAACGAGGGTATACTCATTTTTTTTTATTATTTAACAGAGCCGTAGAGTGAGCAATTAAGCTAGCAGCTTAATACAGCAGAAACTCGTACGTTACGACAGTATTGATTAATTCGCAAAATAATGATGTAATTAAATTTTCACTAAGGCTGTTCGTAATTTACGGACGTATCTGAATTACTTTAATACGGAATTTGTAAGAAAGAAAGAAAAAAGTCTCAAATGCAACAACGCATTTGCGATGTTCTTAAAGAAACTCACGGCATCATCTTGTATATTTCTATTTGTAAGCCAAAGAAGCCGCATTACTGGCGCGTTGCAGGAGAGAAAACTGTAGTGGCAGAATCGCAAAGTTTTAATGAAAGGCAACACGGGGTTATAAGGGATAGCAAGCCTGGCAATGTTATATGGAGCACGTAGGAAAGTTTGACGATACCGAAGTGACAGCGTTATCACACGTAACACACGCCGTACCTCGTGTGTACGCCACGGAACTTTAAATCGAAAGGGTCGGTTATATGAAGGAAAGATATGCACCAGACTGCGCATATGCTGTCCGAACGAGTTTCCGGCTCGTCAGGATGCGACGGGGGAATCTATATAGAGAGACCATTGCTATCGTGACTCCCCGAGCGTGATGTTCACGACTCTTACGGATTCAGATTACTTTGCTTGCATCGGATGCGAAATCCGAGAAGCTCAAATGCATCTCAGGATTGTCAGTAATTTTGTCGATCCGGTTACAAGTGCGCGTAGCGAAAGGAATGCGCATTGTTACTGCTTACGTAAGCTTTTCAAAGAGATATTATTTCGTTCTTCGTAGCATTAACTCGATCGTCGTCGGTGTAATGATCTTCAGATGAGTTTTAACCACACAGCAATTAGTGCCGATTTATTCAATGATACCTTTTTTTATGTGTATTTGCCTAAATCTTCTAATATTTTGCAAATATTTCTTCTAATAATCTTCTAATATTTTGCATCGGAAAGCTATCGAAATATTTGTACACCATCGCAATATAATATTGTGCAACTAAATATCCTGGAAAGAAATACCAAGCCATTACGATTCATGTAACATGCAAAATATATTTATTTAATTTATACACATACCATATAAAAATATTATTTAATATATAAATTTTAGAATTTTGAATCACAAATAATCAGCCTGCAGTATGTCACGTAGTCGTATGTATGCATTCATCCTCACGTTTCGTTTATATTTTTATCAAATAGAATGTTTAAACAGTACGGGCGTCCGTTTACTGTACTTTATTTGTTTTATGTAAAAATATCATGCCATGGAAACTCTGTTTTTATTAATGAATTGGAATGCTCTGGTGATACACAACCTCTTGCAGTGCACATAAAGTACACCCGAGAGAATTAACATTCGAAGACTGTTACGCGCCTCAGCGACATCAGCCTTTTTGAAATCTCCAGAGAATCGAGATAATTTATGAGTCGAGCAATTTGCCTACAATGATGCACAATTTTCTTCCTTTCGCGACAGCAATCAGATTGCTTGTGAATAATCAAAGCTGTTGTATACTTTATAATCAGAATACTTAACGTCAAAGTAACAACAAAATTACTGTGATAAAAAAACTTGTACACGAACATACATGTAGTAATGTGTGTAAACAGAAGTGCGCTGAACATTGCAGTAACTGCATTATTTATATTAATTTACATTAATAACACGCTATATTTATTTATCAACGATTTATTTTCAAAGTATTTAAAAATTCTCTAAGGAATTTGCGTCGAAAGTTTTGTACACTGTCACATATATAAAAAAATTCTCTTTAAAAAATTATGCCCTATGATAACTAATTGATCTATTATCGAGTCTAATTTGATATCAGGAAATGCCTAATAAAAACTCCAAGATTGGTAGATTTAAATATTGTTCTGTAAGCGGCAGTTTAATGAACATGAAAGTGAATACGAATACGGCATTCATCACAGTAATATTGAGACTATCGATTTATTCGGAACGGTGAGAAACTGGGAAAGTTTACCGCCAATAACCCGACATCCGAGTGGAAATTGATCGACGCGTGACGGCGATAACTTTGCGTATTACGTGTCGGCAAAGTTTATGGAAAAAGTACGTGTCGCGGCTATCATTTCGCACGCGAAAAATGCTATCTAATACGGTCAGAATAGTACGTGCGAACGTAATATGGTTAAATATCACGTTTGCAGTCTCGCTGATGACAGACAACAAACTCGCCTCATCACTATTCTTTAATGTGGTCAATATTTGCCCGTAAAACGAGGTTACGCGGAAGTTTGCCGTATCATTTGCACGCGTTTTATATAGAAAGAATGCAGATCGCATCGCTCTAAAATGGTGTGCAATCTAAAATTAATAGTCCGTCATTGTCTATAAACAATCGTGTGAAAATAGCTATATGAAAACGAAATCTGATTGAGCGTCTTGCAAACAGCATCTATTAAAAGATTTTATAAAAAGATAACACGCGGATATAACTATATAAATTTTTACGTTTATATTTACGTCACTCAATTATTGGATAAGTTAAATATATCGTCAAACATATCAACACGTATGAAATAAATTTTAACATGATACAAATATAGGAAGCAAAATTGCAATTCGTGTAGCCGTATATTATTACGGATGGTTATTATTAAAATGCATTATCAAAAATAATCTTAAAGTAGCGTTTAATTATCAATTAAAAACATCTTTTTATAATTTTGCTGGCAATTTGTGAGAATAAATATCTCCCGCAATACGGAAATGCAAGTCGTGATTCCGCATGCCAACATCCATTTTTGAAATCTCGACTCGGTGACGCGCCTCTGTACTTTTCCCTTCATCTTTCCGCAATCCAGTACTCCGCAAGATGTGACGAGCCGTGGAAAAAAATTCTTGGCACTACTTTCCCGGGATAGTATTATTTTGTATTCCCCCGTGGAATACCTGACGTGGTCGTGGTTTTTGCGAGCGTCGTCAGATTCAAGCCGATAGCTTACTACAGCCGGTGCACTTGAATTGCATGCATAATCAACATGACAAGGGGCAAAGGTCACGCGCGGTTATGCGCGACTTCACGCGATGGGGTTTGACTAATATTTCGCGGTTCCGTAGACTTGCCGTACCATTGTGCGACCATTCATCGTTGGAACGCAAAGCGCGTATCGAGCATTCACGGGCAATGAGCAATTATTGTGCATCCCTCGAGGGATATTGTGCGACCTTTCTTCATGATGTTGAAACTACATCAATGTCACTAGGTCCGGAAGACCCCTGCATTGCTGAAGTTTCAATACACAACAGTTTGGAGCAATGCGCGAAGATGCATGTATCGAGATATTTTGTCGCAAAGCAATTTGTATTCATATTTCTCTACATCAACTAAATTTGCACTGTCTTAAATTTAAAAACATTTTTTAATTTTAATCTTAATAAAATAGTTCGGAGAAAATAGTCACGTATAAATTGCGTAACGTAATCACTTAATATATATAATAGCTTATAATTAGTAACTAACAATTAATATCATATTTGAAATAATCATTGAGATCAGTGCGACAAAAATGATTGAATCTGTGCGAGTTTGGTTTGTTCGCTTAATGGTTTCTCCTAGAAAAGAATCGCAAGTGGGCATATTGAAAAAATATTTTTTCAACTTGGCGTGTTTTGGTTTTTCGTAATTTTACGTTTAATGGCAATATATGGCGAGGACTCGCCCGACACTATTCCAGTCATTTTTCTGGGCGCCTCTCCATCCGATCGCGAAGCGGAATCGAATATCGGACGAAAGTTATCTTGGGAGGGATGGGAAAAATACAATTTGAATGCAGCGTGAAACGGCGAGTCCAAACTCCATATACGAAATGCCCGTTCATCGACCCCGCTCTGCGCTTCGAAATCATTCCGCGCTAACCCCTTTTTGCATCCTCACACCGTTCCCCTTCATCGCGCGCCACTCTAGCAGCGTAGCACAGCACATGCATACGAAATATATAAAACGACCTGCGCCAGTGCCAAAATATGGCGTCGTATATTCGAGAGTCGTATGAGGGCGAGAAAGAAGAATGTTGTGATTGGATCGCCTTCGCGATGCGAATCTCGGATGTTTTTCTTATTTCTTTCCTTGACACGTCGTTGACGTCGCAGCTTTATGCTCGCCGATCGCAAAACGATCAAACCGTAAACACATAACTGCGATAGTTAAAATGGAAAACAAGTCACAAGCAAAGCTCGTGGCCGTTCTCTCGATACTTTCGAAGAGACATCGAAGGAACGATGGGGATTCTCAAGCAGCGCAATATTCCGCTTACGAGCGGACTGGTTACGTAACGGGACAGATAAATCATAAATAGCGGATATACCGAACATCTCAGAAATTTTATATTCCAGGCTCGAATATCGAATAATATCGAGCAAATAGTTTCCAATTAAAAATTTAAGGTTCTCGGTCGATAAATTAAGATCGAAAAATAGATATATGAAAAATTTAATCTTTAATGAAGAAAAAGCACGATTTCTGATCGTATTCCATGCATTTACTCAACTGTATAAAGCGGCCTTTGTAAAATTACGATACTACAACGTTGCTCCAATTTGCAACTTCAAGCGATTTCCGTTAAAAGCAGGAACACGGAAGTACGCGCGGCCGTATCCGGCAGCTACCGTCGTTTTTACACCGGCCGCGATGTAATGGTGGCAAAAATCGCCGATATCGATCGACAGTTTCAATAAACCTAGCAAACATCCCTGGAAGAGAGAATGGCTACGCCGCCCTTGGTGCGATTCGGTTACGTCGCTCTCGGTTCGGCAACGTACTGCAGCTCGGTAGCTGGTCAGCGTGCGTCGGGCCGAGTAATGGTCAGGCATTTTCTCCGCTCGTGCCGGCCGTTTCGGCAACGCCCGAGTATAAATGGAGTTGTCGATATTATTCGCAGCGGCGGACGAGGTATTGTTCGCGAGTTACGTGCGGCCGAGCGTCACAGGCGGAACTAGACTCGCAGCGGGAAGCGGAAACCAGAGGCAAACCCCCCGCTCTTTCGTCTGCTCGGCCTCTATCCGTCGAAGCGAGTGCAACCGTTTATGAGATTAACACTTTAGAGCCGGCAATGGCGCTACGTCACAATAGCGTGGCGCGGCGGAGACGGTTATAATGCGCCGTCAATAATACGCCGAAAGAAACGACTCGGCAATTCATGAAGAGCTCGGGGCGCGACCGCGTAATTTTCCTGCGATGCGAAGCAAATTACGGGTTTTTACGATGCACGAAAACTTCCCAGACAACGATGTTCGGAAGCTCCCGTAATGATGAGACGGATCTCTAGTTGAGGAGAGGTTTTGCCTTGATCGGTCGGCGAACATGGGCGCTGCAAATTGCATTCGAGTCACAATGCACTTGCTTCATGGAAACAAGAGAAAGGGATCTCGCTATTGTCGTATAAAAGCAATTTGGTCACAAAAAGAGATCATCTTGTTCTCTCGGCGGCTTTTTTTGGTCATTATTGCCAAATCGTATATACGTTTCTATCTATCTTATGATTCTGATTCTTTTTTTTGCGAGACGCGACGACGTAGCAACAAGATTTTGTCAGTCACAGTTTGTAACAATTCTTTTGAATTGTTAGTACAGTTGTAATAGTACAAAAATAATTAAAATAATTAAAATTAATCATTGAAATTGATAAGATATCGCTACAGCACCATTTGCCGTACCATTTGAAAATAAAAGGCGGAAGATCTTGTTAGATAATAGACGACAGGAAAAAGGTTCATTGTCATAATCGTGTCGAGATCACACGAGCATTTCGGAATTGGTGTTTTTATCGGCGGACAATGGTGAACCAAATTCTTCGGGACAACTGCCATGATCGGCAGAATTTTTCAACGGAAAACGCGATTTCATTGTGATTGGCCACTTCGTTCGTAGGAAGAGTTTGAAGGGACGGGAAACAAGAGGTGGACCATCTACCCCGCGGAGCTGGCTGAGATTACTGTCGAACATGTCGACCGGTTTGGACGTGGAGAAATTGTCCCTGGAAGATTCTGACGTTTCATTTTCAGAGCTGGCAACGCGCTGCTGGAACGACCATTTGTATTCTGTTGGCCGCTCGGCACTGTTTCGATTTTAGTTTCGTATTATTGCGGTGTAAATTGGTTAATGGCGCATTTGCCGTGTACAAAATTTTAGAATTTTGTGAAAAAAGCTTCCAAATAATACATTTTTGGCGTAACATATTATAAAAGATGTAAATAGGAGATGACGTGCGAATAATTTCGGCGAATTTAAATTTCGATATGATACACACACGAGATACAAGCTTTTTGTAAATTCAAATTTTATTTTACCATAAAAAGCCTATTAGGCTTTTCTTTTATTTATCCTTGTATATTGTAAAAATATATAAATTTAATATTGTATTATGTTATACAACGAATAACATTGCTTGTATTAAAATTAATAATTTAATCTATTTACCAATAAGCTTATGTTAAACACATGGCGTAAATGCACAAAACGAACATAGCGCCATGTATTTACGTACAGTCCAATTATTCGATTATGCTACGTGAAATATTAATATGACTGATGAATCGCTAATACTGCGCGCCGTTAACGTCAATGGATTAGCGCCCATAGTCAAATTAATTCCTGCTTGAAATTACTTGCAAGGACCGAACATTTCTGATCAAATTAAAAAATGCCATCGATATGCATGACTTCCATTTTGTCAGTGATATTAATTTCCCTCGAATATCGTAGTCCTTCCGAGTCTAATTAGTATGCGTTTTATATTTACGGAGTATCTGTCATCCCTCAGACTAGATTATAATCACGAATTCATGAGAATCGTACATTGCGTAACATTTCGAAAAAACGCAACCCGCTGACGAGAGTGCGAATGACAGAAATACGGAAATGGGAGGACAGCGAACGAGTCGCCGCTGCGAATATAATAATTCAAGGGACAATACCGGTGGAACAGCAGGAGAGAAAGCGGGAGAAAGGTGAGGCTGTCACTATTATTACCGGGATGGAGGTTTGCCGGTATCGGCAAATGAAAATCTCCACTCGATTTCCCGAGCTAAATGAGAAGAAAGGCGAAACATAATAAATTGCATGAACGGCCGATTGCCGAGTCGAGAAAGACAGAGAGAGAGAGAGAGAGCGACCGACGCGACAGTCTCAGTCTGCGATTACGCTTCGTTGAATGTGTCGGCCTGTCATCAAATGGTTTCCATCTGACAACAATGAGCAAAGACAGACTTTTAAAATTCCTTTTTCCTTCCATGGTATTCATATTTTATGCACGAATCTTTCTCCGATCGAGTAACGTCATACGCATGTACGACAATGAGCTATTTTATTTACTTTCGTTGAATTGATCGATTACGCAAATCGATGAAGAACTGAATGAAATTTATGTTTAATGATCATATTATATAATGCGCTATTTGTGATAA
The DNA here is from genome assembly GCF_040581485.1 of Linepithema humile. NCBI lineage: Eukaryota > Metazoa > Arthropoda > Insecta > Hymenoptera > Formicidae > Linepithema > Linepithema humile. Next base: position 20,020,808 of record NC_090132.1, on the reverse strand, counting down.
GCATATATGATTTTTGCCATTAATGTGTGATACATCTTTTGCTATAAATGTTTCATACGTTTTGATAATAATCGAATTTGAGCATACATCATCATTATCTTAATTAAAAACATGAAAATAGTGAATTATATCGATAAGATAAATGGTAGGAAGAATAAAAATATTGGAAAAAGTTATGCATTCTTTACATTTGCACTAATAGCTTTGGAAAGTAAAGATATTTATATTACAAAATTTTATCAATTATACTATATTTTTACTTTGAAATGAATATATTTCCTTTTGTCTTTTTTAATTTTTTAAATAATTTTCCAGATATATTCGCAATTTAAATTCATCATAATTTATAACTATTATATATTAATTATATAATTACACTGTTTATATATCTTTTCAAGAATTTATATCACAGATTTGAATAAAATCCTTCATCTCTACCTGTCTACATTTTCCGCAGAATAAACATTTAATGCCGCGTGAATTGAAACAGAATTTTGCTGCATGTCCCAGTGTAATATCTTTTAAGAGCATTAGATGCGTATTAGAAGGTATTATTATGATGCGCAGTACATGCAATAATGAGATGCGCGCAGGTTGAATTTATCCGTAGGAAATAATTGACAGAACGAACTGAGCGTGACGTTTTCCCTTGAAGCGCAAAAATGCAAACATTGATAAAATTAGCGTTGCAGCAATAAATACAGCAATAAAGTGAGCTATCCAACATACATACGAAGTCAAACAATTTACTAGGGTAATAATGTAGGGAGGAAAATTAAACTGCATTACAACTCGTTACAGTCATTCTCCAACAGCGCCGTGTAATAATTATCATTTTGCAAACTTCAACAAGTGTGCGAAATATGCAATTAAACGAATGTTGCACGCGACCGCATAATTATGCCTTAATTTCGTCAGATCAGCTGTAATACAAGAGTTCTCGGGATGCGCGCAACGGGCGAAACTAAAATTACATCGCACAATGTTCGAGGGCGCGAATGGAAAAACCCCGAAGCCAATGTAATTTGCGCGTAGAGCTCTATGCAAGTGTCACCGGCAGGCGGGAAATGCTTTTCTCAAAGTCGCACCAAGTTTCCGCTGGAGTCGGCCGCGTCACTTTGCGTAAAACCGGCGCCCGGGCAAGTTGCTTACTTCACCGTGACTTCTTTCAGGTCCGTCGCGATACCTCGCCTTCCCTCCCAGAGGCAACGGATTTCGAGGAGAAAATAGTTTCGCAGAGGAAATCTTTCTTACCTCTCTCTTTCTCTCTCGTTTCTCGTTTTCTCTATTTTCCATATACTTTCTTCCTCCATCTCGTTGCAGAGAGAGAGAGAGAGAGTCATGTCGTAATTTCGGTCCTAATGACTTCGTCCGAGGTTGTATTCGAAAGCGAGCGGCAACGTAATAACGTCCGGCCACCGATAACCGGTTGCAATTACGAGTCGGATGTAAGTCTGTTTCCGCGCGGAATATATGTATAAACGAGCGGCAGATAAAATCAGCTTATAGTACGGAGCAGCGCCGGTTGATTCATGGAGGCGTATTTTTCGGCGCGCTGCGGGCGTCGGTCGTGGTAATCGCGATGGCCACTGTGTAATAGAGTAATAGAGTTCTGAAATCAATGGGCTGTATAACGAGTATCCTGGGATCTATAAACTGTAGTGAATCAACATCGGGCGCTCGCGCGCGCGCGCACATTCTATATATTGCTCCGGCTTTTCTAATCAACGCCAGCCGCACCGGCTGCACCGCGTTAACATCACAATGTACCGCAAGAAATAAAGAGGCGGCCCACGTGAGATAATGCGTGTGCACAATGCGAGCGACGATATATCTGGCTGGGAATGATGTTGACAGGTGCGCTAATTATTCGCGCTCACACCGCTGATCTGGACTTGATTACAATGACAAAGACTGCTTTTATCCTCGCCGTCTATACTCTCTTATCGCATTATTTGATTATAGCCGTTGCGGCTACGTATCGAATAAAGTTACGATATGGGGACTAGATATCGGGACTATGTCTGATCATCGATCGACCTACATCCCTCAATTCATAATAACGCGTTAAATACTTAAACATCAGATTGTATGCCCGACAAAAACCGTTAAAAATTGTGAACCGCAAAATCTGTAAATAGACAAATACTTAATAATTATTAAAGCGCAACTCTGTAGGTCAGTATAGCCTGACGATCGATTTACTTATATCCCTTAAATTGGTATTTTTAAATCATTAATCACAAACACAAATTACATTTTCCGATTGTTGAAGAAACTTCGTGCGATGCGTATACTTCTTTTTCAAGATGTAATACCAATTGAAATTGCGCAATGCACTTTTACAAACATCTGACAAATGCAGTTGCACTGATCGTCAAATACAAGGAGTCCGTGACTGAAACGTACTGCGCGCTCACAATCATGTTCTGCGAATACGACGGGGTAGTGTGTTTGACACCTCCAGCGTGTTCATCTCTATCGTGATGGTCGTGCCTCAGGCTGGGGAGACAAGCAAGCAAACAACATATATAGACGTGTTCAACATGCGTATTAAGCAACGGGATACGTCGGTTATTAAGCAGAGCTTTGCGGTAGGGAAGCAATCTCGATTCGGTCTTACGTAATGAAGGTAGTTTAGATCGAACATATCTGTGGCGGACAATATAGAGATATCAGTTATAAAAATAAATAAATGTTTATTGTTAATCAAATCAATTGTAGAAATTCTTCTAAAGCGAGTATAGAACTTTTAAATAAGAAATTGCATGTATATATATAAATATAATCCGTAAAAAAGAATAATTATTTTTAAAATTACGGTGAAATTATATTTGACAATCCAAAAGTATAAATTGTTTAATATAACATAGAATGATATGAAATCAAATTTGCGAATCTATATAATTCATAATTTATTCATATATAAGATTATCTATCTATTGATTAAAAAGGATCCTTCCACACACATTGTTAAGATAACATCGGTGAAATTTAAATGTTTAGAAAATATTACATTCACGATGCGTATAATATATATTATGAGTATTAAAGTGGTTTTGAAGTTAAATACCTGAAAGCTATGTTTCGGTGTTTGCTTAATCTTTCCACGCGTATAGATGCAAAGATATGCATGAAGTACTCAACGAAAGCGCTGGTGTAACCGCAGTCACACTGAAAGCTGTGAAAGCGTTATTTTTCATATTACATCATGGAAAAGAATTCCATCAGTGAACATAAGTTTCGCTTAATGCGTTTCTGCTGGCGCGATACGCCGACAATTCATTCTGACCCACTTTGTAGATCGGCCGCAGGAATGGGGCTTCGATGTCGTCCTTCTAACCGGATATAGAAAATCGAAGTTGCATAATCTGACGAATCGAGAGCAACCATGTAGGCTTATCTGGTATCTGCTGTTTCAACAATGTCGGCCTTTGCGCCAGCGATCCCCTCTTCGATATAAAAATACTGCACTATTTTTTCCGTGCGGATATAACGATATTGCAGAAACTGATGTTTATAAATTCCATTAGAAGCGATGCAACAAACTGCACTCTTCTTCAAGTTTATATGTGTGTGTGAATTATATTGTTCAAGTGTTATTATAAAAAATTGCCAGCAAAATTAAATTTTCAGTATTGAATATTTTTGCGATATTAATACTCCAATAGCAATTTAATTAAAGTTTATATAAAATTAAATGGTGAATAAGAGGTTTGCTATGTGCACATTTAAAGCTTCATTTATAAAATACTATTAAATATTTAATCGCTTAAACTCGAAAGTTATGTGTCCATAGTGAAGCAAATAAATATGTGCGTATGTGTGTATATATATATATATATATATACACACACACACACATATAATATCATAAATCGAGCGAAGAATTAAATCATAATATTTATTAATCACAAAATTCCGATACGATGTGTTTGACAAAAAGAAAAAATACATGATAGATGATCTACTACGCTGTGTACCGTCAGAGACAATTTCAACGCAATATGATTTGATCTATATAATTTTGAATTTGCGGAAGGGTAAGCGAGGTTTCAGATTATTGGTCACGTAATGTCAAGTACGCCTTGGGTTTATCGTAAGCAGCGTTTGACTCGAGTACATCGATCGATATTGAAACACTGGTCAGCCTCGAACTAGCCCGAGGCCAGTAGCACTCTGGCCGGTGGTACGGAAAACGGCCCAATTATAGATGACGCCTTTGATCGAGCTTGCGTGTTTAACTAAATGATAAAGAAGATACGGTTTGCTGAAGATCGTCGTTAAATATTATTGCCGCGTGTTACGGAAGCCATTTTCTAACAGTACGCAGTTGTATATGGCAATTATTGCAACATCGGAGTGTTTCTGCTTTTACTATCAATTGCAATAATCTGAAAATAAAGTAGCTTCTTCTGGCAACTTTTGAGAAATTTTGATAAACTTTGATACTCGTTGTACAACTGTACTTGTAAGATAAAATTACGTAATCTAAATTAATATAATAACTTTAATCTATTATCTGTAATATAGCAAAAATAAAAATGATTCAATCGATGTTCAATATCATCAAGTCTATAGAAGTTCAATATACAAAAATGTAAAACAGTATTAATAATTCTTACAATAATTCTTCTCTTTTATTGCACTCATTAGTTGAAAAATGGTATCTATCTTCCGCTCTGTTTTTGACGGAACACATCTTCAGCATAAAACTGAAAATATATGTTATACTCACGTAGCAGGTCGCTTCTGTCGCTGAAAAATGGAAGAGCGATAAAACGTGCAGATAGAAAGATTGAGAAACTGGAACAAAATGCTAACGTCACGCGTTTTCGATAAAAGAAGGCGCATCGCTGATGCAACCGCAAAGAAACACGCGGATTGCGACTGGAGAAAAAATTTCAGAGGAACTCGGTCTCGCCGACAAGAGCAGGCAATTCTGTGGTGAAAAACACACTGCGGACGTTCTTTCTATCTTGAGATTCCGCCGGGGCCACTTGTACGCTCTTGCCCTCGTCAGATAAACAGACGTCGGTCCGACTACAATATAAACAGGTTGCGAACGAATTACCTCACACGCGTATCGTATAGCGAGTGACGTACATTCTCATCGCGGAACACATACGTCTTCCACTTATGTACCGCGTTTATGGCAAATTGTATGACGAGTATAAAATGCTCTCTCTCTCTCTCTCTCTCTCTCTCTCAATTTCTTTATTAAATATTTTATTATATCACACGTAAACATTTTAAAATTGTTTGACATTTAATTTGTATTTTTATAATACGATTTAGTTATCTTGGCACTTCAAATGTTAACGCTGTTTAATTTATAAATTTATAAATATTTATTTACATAAGTATATTGTAAAATCAATTACACGCGCAATTGCTATCTTGAGTTTAATTTCCTCAAAGTAACACGTGACTTCGTGGCGAGGAAAGCAATTTTAAGCCAAAGGATATTGTGTTGCACAACAACGAGAAAGGCTCGTTTAACTAGTTGAGAAGGTAGCCTTTCAAATGCAAGTCCTTTAAGACGCATAACAAGGTGGCAAGGATGCACTATAAGTGTCAACGTCCTCTGCATAGAAGCCACTCGCAAGTAGAAACAGTATCTTTCGCTCGAGCAGCGAGCTCGTGATGTAATGCAGCGTTTTAACATGGCTTGACGTCTTGAAAAGCGTCTTGACAAAGAAGAAAACGTGACGTTTCTATTGGCTCCTTTCACCTTCGCGAAATAGATCGAAGAGTCCGAATCGCCTTGCAGAAGGTGAACGATAAGAGAAATACCTACGTCCACATTTTTCACTTACAACATTTGTCTCTCTATGAAAGCGAGGTTTGCGGTATTTCTCTTGAGTATTGACTATCGATATTCCGAGCTGTCATTAAAAGTCTCATTATGGCCGCGCAATCTGTGCAATTGGTTGTAAAACTTGATTTATCATCAGGATGAATAATTCGAATATTACAAATATACAGTAAGTAGCAGAGTACACCGTGATAGAAGAGAGAAACAAAAAACTAATCTGCTTTTAATATTAAGAGTTATTGCATTATGTAGTTTTAGTGCTTTTGATTTCCTAGAATTTAATATCTATATCTCTATGATGTCTAAATATAATAAATAATCAAAGCGTGTATAACGGCATCAAAGCGCCCGGGCTACCTTTCTCGAGATATTAAATTTATTTTACATGCTCGTATCTTTTTGAAAATGCATTTAATATTTATATTAAAACAGCGAGTAGCGTCACTTTAACAGGGATTTCCGCGTATCTCTCGCTCGCATATTCGCCGTCTATAGCAATAATAAAGCAGGCGGATGGTGCGCGTGGCTGATCGATTCTGCAACTCATACGTTCACTCGCGCGACAGGTTACGACGCTTAAGTGCACGATCTTTGCACACTTGGTTGCTCTTACGGATCACGACTGCAGCGCGCAATCGGGACGACGACGGTCGGCGCAAAAAAAAAAAAAAAAAGAGTTCAATATCCCACAATGGCGTATCCGGATCGATTCCTCCGCACACGTCGACCGGCCGGCGGAAGTCGTCGGGGGCTCGTCGGATTTCCCTCGTACACGTCGATAGCGCGCCGGTTTGTCGCCCGCACCGAAAAAGTACGGCCGGAAGCTGAAAATCACGATTTTCGCGTCCGCCCGCCGTCGCCGCCGCCGCCGCCGCCGACATTTGTCCGCACACTCGCCGTACCGAGCCGAATCGGCTTTTGTTCCGTCGACAATGAAGCACAAAACCGATCGGACGGACGTTGGCAATCGCACCGCGATCGATAGCAATCAGCCGAGTCCGAATCAGAGAATCCGAACTATAATGGCCGCGCAAAGGGCAGACACTGAAATTGAGTCTTCCCGGACGACGACGTTTTTCTCCGCGGTAATCGTCCGCATGATTTTGCGCCTTTCCACCTGATACGTCTCCATCAAACAGAGGCGTTTAACGTCACTGAGGCTATTAGGTTGCTGCTGAGTAGGTGTAAAAAGAATTACGAAAGTAGTATTGCGATTGAGCTTCGGCTTATTAATTTCCTCTGTGGTGTTGTATTTATAAAATACAAGCCTTATATAAGATTTTATTCGAAATGACATACAAGGTCTGGCAAGTAAATTTGCGCAAATTACTCATTTTTTTCTCAGTGGCGGTTTTGCGGAAAAAATACCTATATGTGTCTCGTTTTTAATAAAGCTGAAATTACTGGCGAAGAAAAGACTGAATCCAAAATTTATGCAACAGGTCAAAATAAAAATATGCAAATATATACAAGTATATAAATGCATTTGCCACATGTGTATAATGATGCGTATCGAGTGCTTTGCGAGATCGAAACGCAGTCGTAATTTTCGATGGGATAGAAAGTTCTGGCGGTGGCAATCCAGCAATTAAAATCTCATCCGAAGTAGTCGGAATCATCATCAAGCCGGTGAACTTCTCCGGTCACCGGAGACAATGAAAGCGAATTTTGATAAGTTCCAAACTCCCCAGAGCCGTCGTTCAGTACCGAGCTTATTAAGGGAGAAGTTGAAACTCGTTCGCGATCTCGTTGTTTACTCGCGACCCGTGCGACGCCGTTTTATTTCGCAAGCTCTTTTCTCAGCTTAATGAGAGAGATGCGATGTTTGCGATGCGGAAGCGGCAAAACTTCACTGCCGTGACGCTTTCAGAAAGATTCATATCCCAAGGAATACTGTCGTGCCGTTTGTATACGTTTCCCGTAGAGGGGAGATTAACATCTCGCGAGACCGAAACGCGCATTCGCTAAACCGAGCAACCTCATTTGAGATAAAAGTGTTAAAGCAGCATTTCAAAGATTTGTGAGATTTCGCAATAAGTGCGTCAAAACAACATTTTGCTTTTTTCTGTAAACATTTTAATAATTTTTACATAATCCACGCGTTCGCAAAGTCGATGCAATTTCGCTAAAAATCTTCTTTGAATTTCGTATCCCATCATTTTATCTATTCCTCCATTATTCCCGTTCTATTCCCAAAAATGAACTGACGCAAGAAGTAATTTTCGCTAACTGCCAGGATACTCAAATACACTCTCGGGAAAACGATTCGTTCGCGTTTTCGTAAAATCTTTGGCAACTTTTCGCCGCCATGTATCGCGATCGTAGTCATAAATGCGCCGTATGGTTCGAGATAATCCGGAAACGCGCGCGTTGATCGCGCTCACGATATCTCCCTTTACTTTTATTACCTATTTCGCCAATAAGAATGGAGCCCGAAAGAAATGCTTTCTTCTTAGAGACGACCCCATGAGAAGTCCGCGTGCACGGCACGTAGGGGAAATAAAGGGTGAGAGCGCCGATAATAAAAGCAACCCCTGAAGGGTTCCCACAACCGCGCTAAATAAATACATCTATCGCGTCACTTTCTGACGGCTCATCCCGTCCGTTTCTCATCTGATGAGGAAACCTCCAAAGTGCGCCCGTTTCAGACAGATATTTGGATGAGCTTCGTCACAATTGCTCCTGAAGTGTTATCGTTCGCCGACGTTTATTAAACGATAGAGTTAATTTACGGTTGCCCTAGATTCGACCTAACGTGATAATTGATATCCTTAGAAAATATTTTCTGAAAAAATGCGAAGATTAGGATTTCGATGCATATTTGTCAGTGGTCAACTAAATAGTGGCTGGCGAACAAGTTTGGAGCGATCATTGGAGAAACGGTGAAGCGAGTAGAAACCGAAGGACGGTAGTGATTCGTTCGAATAAAACGATTCTGGTGCCATGAGTTTTCGATTACGAAGGACTCGCCGTGTAATCCCGAAAGGCGTGAAACTCTCGCCAAAGCGTCGTTCGAACCGAGAGTAAGCTCGCCGACGCAAAACTTTCTCTATAAAAGTTGTTATTACAAAGGAGAGACGGTTTATACGTGTAAGCCGTCGCGATGACGACGAGATACCGCGGTATCGTCGTCATAATCGCGATTAATATCAAACGTGAGAAACTCTCTGGAATTCTCCGGTATTCTTGTCTCGAGTTTTACACGCCGTAATAAAGACAGGTAAATTTCAATTTGTTACATTTTAATTATTATAATTATATTATAATTATAATATAATCTAATTCCATTAAATTAGAGGATAAGAAAAATAAAAGGGACAAAGACGGCGATCTGAAAGATTACTGCATGTTAAAGATAAAAATACGCGTAGGTTATTTCTTCGAGATGTTTTAGAGATTCAATTCGATCCTAGACAAATTTTTCTGCAATTGTAATGCAAAGTTATCTGTGTAAGAATTGGTAAGAATAATACCAATGCCTTGTAAAGTTTTCGATATAAAGTCAAGATTTACAGCATTGCTGTTCTTGTTGTGACGCAACATGAACGGGTATTCATTGAAATATGTTGACGCAAAGGAGTACTTACGATTCTCCAGTGGTATCACCGGAATTCGAACGACCGACATTGGAAAGCAAGAGAATACCTCCTCGATTTTCCCGTACGGCGCGATAAGACTGCTCGAACGGAGATTGCGATCAACGCGATATCATAGCTTGGCGGAAATCTTTCGGGAATCGTTGACCTTTGTTAGAGGCAAAATCTAACGGTCGAAATCAAATCGGGACGAGAGAGTGGAATTTTTATCTATCTTGGGGAATTGTCTTCACGGACGAAATGATTGTACAAGTTGTGGAAGATACGTGCCGCCAATTTGTTGCCTTGTCGATGGTGACGATTTCTCGCTTCACTAAGATAAGAGGCATAAAAAATTTCTACAAATTGCATTACGATTATAATTATTGTTAGATTTGAAGGAGATATTACAGAGAAAATAATTTCTTAATCGCATATCAAATAAATTTTAACTTGATTTAACATAATTTGATGTAAAATTATTTTTTAAGATATTTTTGTAATACGGAAAAATTACCACATATGCGTTATTAATTATAATTTATAGGTATTTTTATAATCATAATAATATAATTATACCTTTTTAACGAGAATATATGAAATATTATTTTTGAATTATTATAGATAGCAAAGTAAAATATTTTATTTTTATTAAAACTAATATTCATTCACTAATGCATTTAATTCCAGCTTATAAATATAAGATATTAATATTCACATCATATAAAATTTCATATTCTCTAATACGTTTTCGATATTTCAATCTTGTTTTCGTGTAAACTCATCTTTCGTAACTTCCACAGACGCCAAATGAAATCTCGGACATATGTAATGATTGCTCGTAAAATGCTATGTACGAACAGGACGTTCGTACACGCGTAGACAAAAATTGCGATGTTCTTTATTCTCATCGAGATATTTTCAGCCGGAGTCTTGCAAAGAGCAATCTCTATTTTCGATAGAAGTCTTTCAATTTTACCATCTTTGTAGCTGAACTGGAGCAGCTCTCAGATTACCGTTATCTCAATGGCGCCGCAGAAACTCAACACCCGCGCAATATATCTAACTGGTTAGTTCCTGACTTTTAACCTTGTAGTCGTATATAACGGATAAGACCCGCCTAGCACAAACACTCGCGGTGGACGAAAAAAGACAGTAGAAAATGAGAAGAAAGAATCTAGAAAGAAAGAGAAGTGCATGGAGAACGGCGGCAGGACGCCGCAAGATCTTTTACATTAAATTCGGGGGTTGAATGTCTCGTCGCCGATCCTCTTACCTGACTCGCATAGAAAATAGGCAACTCTTTGTCCTTACTCTGTCACATATAAAAATATACACATTTAAGCGTCGTCGTTGTCTTCAACCTCTGTTTTTCTCGGATACAGATATGATTTCCGAGATTGTCTAACTTTGAAGATATGAATGATGTGTTACAGGCGCGCGCGCGTGTGCATTGGCTCGCTGATTCTTGAATATTCAACGGAATAAAAGCTTTGGGGGAAATACTTCGTCGGTTTCGCGCACTTCCGCCGGAAATAACGTGGGAAAACACGGCATCCCCGATTGTGCTGCATTTCGACCCGAGCAAGTATTCATGTTTATCGAGCTTTAATGTAGAATTTTTTAAATTCCTACGTGAACTTTACCGAATAAAATATTTCCTTTATTTTTATTAACTTTCAATATGACAATTAAATAGCTAAGCGAATTGTCATAGCCGATAAGAAAAAAGGATATTTTTTACGGAACTAATTATTTTTGCAGTTCAAAGATGATATATTTTCTGTTGCCAATTTCTTTTTGCAAATTAGCAAAAAAGAAAAGACTGTGGAAATCCGTTTCAATCATGTTTTTGTGTTTTTTTTGCACAGTTGCATATCGTAACTGTCTTTTTATATTGCGCTATTGTTCTATTCACTTTCGTGAATTTATAAAACGCTCCGTCCGCTTCTGAGAGAAATGAATATCGTACTCTTGACTACTGGCGCAATGCAGACTGCGAAATCCGATGGATGTCCGAATTGGTCCCTGCGACTGATTATTCTGCCAAGCGTATCAACGTGCGTGACGGAAATCGCGTGCAATCGCCTCTACGCGTCCCGGTACGTGCTTTTTGTACAAGCCGAGAGCTTTAGTCGAGATTGAAAGGATGAGAGGTTGCGTAAAGATCGAAAATAATTGCAACTTTGCGTGATGCTGAATACACGGCGAAACGTTAAAACAATGCAGAATTCAGCCAAGTTCTCGTTTATGAAATATACGTATGAGCTTACGATTGGATACATGAATAAATAAAAAGAACAATTTTTAATGCAATATGTGATTTACTTTAGGATTAAAAGTATATTTTTAACAAAGTTGCTTCTGTGCGTGCGCACGTGTGTGTGTACGCGTATCATTATATTTCATGTACTTTAATTTGATCAAGTAACTTCGAGTATTCAGTGCACATTACGTCAAATTGTTCTTTCCATTGTATTTATTTAAGTATAAAAGAAAAAGACGTCGGCAAAAATCAATCTTTTTACACTGAAATACGTATAATCCGCCAATCGGTTTATTAATACGTTTCCATTGGAACGAATATATAGAGACAGTATAGCACACGAGATAATTTTGGTTGCATTTATCCGATAATGTGCCGAATATGTGCTAATACTCAGCCTAAACGTCAAAATTGAAACTCATGAAATTGAAATGACTGCAATGCAATTTCTTATTCCATTTTCGTTCATCGTTCTTAGCGTATCCCTTCTCTTTCGCCTGCACACCTCCTTCGGGAAATTCATATGAAAACGTACGCTCGATACACCGGGGAAGAGTATCGTCCGGTGCCAGCTGCGTTCCTAGCGTATCGAGCTAGTCGACGAGTTCGACTTGCCGAGTAAGCAAACATTTGCATCGTGACATACGCGGATCACCTTGCTACGGGGTTTACCTTCCAGATGCGCGTGTATACGCCAACAGGCAGCTTACTGCGGCGAAATCGGATTATAGGCGAATTCGTGGAACCGATACGAGTCGACTCGCTTCGGATTTCCGTGCAAATCAATTAAGAACGTACCGCCGGATTCCACTAACGGCGATTGATTTATTTCTAATGTAAAATATATATTATTCGCGAACGGACGGGGATAATATAATTCCGATACCGACGCGCGTGATACTCCTACATTTATTGAATTCGAAGGAACCAAATTGGAAGGTGGGGCTGATTTTGTGATTGATTTGTACTACTGGCGCGTTGCCTTAAAACAAGACTAATCTCACTTCTGCAATATATAATGCAAACATTTTATACAATTTGCCAAAGTTTTCGAACTTGAATTTTGTTTTTGGATTATAAAATTAGATAAATGTAAATATATTGTTTACTCAATGAAACAAAAAGATGAAAAAATGATAACAATATCACAGTAAAAAAATTTATTTTAAAACATTTGTGCCTTGAATGTTACAGACTAATATTTTATAAAAATACCAAATATTACGAATTTATTATTGTTTTATCGGGATGATTTTTTAAATAAATAATATATATTTCTTTAATCGAAGAATTTAATAAATGCAACGAATATGTTATTTATTATCTATCTACAGCACAATTAACCAAAAGAAACTAAATGAAATTTACTTTTCCCACAAATAGCGTAAATCAGCAGCGCACTATATTTTCCGATCGAACATGATCTTTCTCTGGTGCCAGATCACGTGGCTCCAACGAACGTAACGACGAACTTACCGGCGAGCTATTAATGCGAGCCAGCGGAAACTGCAAGGAAGTTCTTGTCGGCGATGGAAAAAAGACGAAGCAGAATAACACGACGCGCGGAACTGGAAACGCGATTGCGGACCGAGGGCGGGTGTGAAACGCGAGTAATGGAATTGTACCTCCGACTGCGACATTTTACTCGACCTCGACGCTCGTGCGGGCGTGTCGTGTGTGCGGCGAGAGCGTGTACGCGATCCCGAGGAGGCGACGTGCGGTGGGCGGCCACGACAAGCGGCCGGTACTGCGTATTATCGATCAATTTCGGGCTGACAGCCAACCGTAGAGATCGTATTCTCTCCGTCGTGGAAGCTGTAGCCCGCGACTAAGGATTTAGGTGTTAGCGTAGAAATCAATGGCCGGGAATTCGCGACGCTATTGTTGCGCCCCGGGAAAAAGGATTTCCGTCGCAACGCGCGTCGATCAAATATTGACTGGCGTAATGACGTTTCCACGGCGATCGTTCCGTATCATTAATCCTTCATGTGCGCGGATGATTTCTGCTGCGTCTGCGTGATTGTTTAGACTGCTCGATCGCAGCTGCCACGGCGCCGTGTCGCACACGCGAACGCTCACAAAACTCGTTAACAATGACAAAATGAGACTTTAGTTTCCGTTGATCTTTCTAAATCATTTTGCTAATATATCAGTAATGATCGATAAATATACGTGAACTTATGATCCACTTTTCGATTCATTTGCTTTATCTACCGCATCTCGCTGCGTTCCATCAATAAGATAGGTGTTAACGTGACGTGGTTTTGAAAATGGAAGAGCGTTTGCATTTCGAAAGTCGTGTCTTTCTGTAAGTTATGCAAATGCATGCGAGATTCCTGCGGCTTTTCAGCGAACGGTCGTGCTCTTTGATTAAAAAGAAATCGTGGTCGTAAATCGGAAAAAATCACGAGCTTGAAAATGACGAATGTGATTAAAAATCAATGTTTCACGATTGATGCTACTCGGAACATTCATTCCGATGGCGTGTGCTTTAATCGTGATGGTGTACACACAATACAGCCTGATACGACTTATTAGTCGTAAAGTCCGAGACAACGTTCGTGGAAGATTCGAAGTTGCCGATGCAAAATACTCCGGGAATTGCAGCGCTGCGAGAATTGTCGCGATAATAACTTTCTGCTTCGGCCGTGTTACACAATTACTCCGCGCGTAACGGTGAACTAAATACAAGAGCATTTAATTTCTACTCGATCTATATTTTGCTCGCACCTAGGCAGACGATCGTCGTTAAAATGCTCTTTCAGCTCAACCTTGATAGAAATATACCATTTCCATGCAATCAAGGATGTTTATTGCGTTTCATGCTTACACAGAATTTCATATCAAAATAGTAGATTTCAATGCAATTTACGAGCGTGCATTATAAAATGCGAGCACGGCGCAGTTAAAATTTCCTCGCAGTCTGGCGGCTCATGCCTCATGCAACTCCTCCTTGCACTGTCTCATCTACATTCAACCGAAAATTCAATTCTGACATATTGCGTTAAAAAATGGTTATTTTAAAAATCTCGCCGCTTTTCTGTGCAGAATATGTGTTGGTGTGGTAGACATAAATTGTAAACGTTTTATTTCGCGCAACTTTTTTATGTATAACGATAAATCACCGCAACAATTTTCTGCACAAGGTCTCCCAGGGCAGTTCTTACGTGTCTACCTTTGTCAAACGTATTCGTTATCTGAATAATTTTTAGTTACGAGCGCGTCAAGATTTCTCCGCGCCAACGCGGTCAGATTCCAGCTACTAATCAGAGACATTTTCAGCAGAGAGGGAGATTTTACAAATGAGAATCTACTCACGGAGACGCGTCAAAGAACTCTGCGTTACAGTCGTATCAAATTTGCATGAAATTTGGGAACACAAGGTAGATCCTCTGCGGCTTTCTTCGCTCCGCTCGTCCCACCGCCAGGATTCTGCTCCTCGACTACACGACCATTACGGTATCTACATACGCATGATGGCACATGCATATGCGCATAATATCTCAGAATATCTGCTTACGCACGTATATAGGTACGAGTATGCACGAAAATTCCACCATTTTTTCGTATAATATATGTATTCTGCATAAGAAACTAGCAGTCTTACACAGAATCACATTAACACATACACATCTTATATCTAAAATCCCATATATCGTCATATTCGTATATCTTGCGGAGCTAAAATCTCAGCATTGATGTTTTTTATCGACAAATAATAATCTCTTTTTTCTCCTAAAATTTACTATAAAAATGATGATGCGATTTCGGTCAGTGTTGTGAATAAATGATTTTCTAATTTCTAGCTTATAAAGTTTTTGTTTGTAAATTACAATAATACACAAAAACACGTTTAAATGAATTCTCTATTTCTCGAATTTACTAGGTGAGCAACAGATAAATTAGTATTCGACAAATTGGTCGTAAATATACGAATTATTGAACTGCGAAAATTCATATTTGTTATTCCAATATCAAAATTATAAAATATGATTGTATAAAGACTGTGTAAAGGAAAGATTTATCGCGTTTATCGGAAATGCTTCTAAATTTCACACCATATTAGATTATTTCAAAATTGTATTTATCTGGGCCACTGGTGAACTACTATTAAAGACGGTCGATCTTATGGGGGTCGCGTGACTCGAAAAATTCACTGCGTGATGAATATTGCGGTCAGAGTAAGAAATAGTAAGCCAAGCTAAACACAGATAATAGCGACAGAAGTGCGGTTACTCAGAACAGCATCGATACATGCATTATACTCGTGGTATATTTTCAGCGCGGGGCATGTATAAAATTATACATTGCAGATTAAAAATTGCAAGTTGAAGATTAAAATTCGATTATTCAGATAATTTTAATCTCGAACCAATTTACAATCTTCAAAATCATAAAGTTAAAAAAATTGTTTTATGTGTACTTAAAATTTTCTACTCAACTTTGCACACCACGATCAACTTGTAAGTGGCGCTAAAGTACTTGGGGTAAAAATATCGTCGAAAAAGCTCTACAAGGTTTGAAAATTGAGTCTTTAAACTTTAAAATGCTTTTTTGAAAATCGTTCTACAACTATTTCTCGTAAAATTAAATTCGTACTCAGTCATTATTACGATCAATTTTTATATCGTATAGTCGAAACATTCAGTAATGTCCTTAATTATTTTCTGAGATCTTTTTGATAGTCACGAAAATTTAACAAGGTCTATTGCGTAAATAATATTTACTAAAACTGTCGATCTTTATTAGGGCTTTAATGCACTTTATTAATACTTTGGTATCCATGCTAATCAAGCAATATTTTCGATATGTTTGTCAAATGTAATGCTATCTAAATTGGCAACTTTCCGAAAGAAAATTGTGTACTTGGAATAAATTAACGCGGTGCACGAGCGAACGAGAAATTTCCTATCTCGATAAGTCACGCAATGTGTATCGCGTTATAAAACTAATTAGGAAGTTATGATACTGATGAAATTGCTTGATGTGCGAATATGGGAAAATAACATGAAACGTAATATTGCGAAAATTATGAAAAATGTATATTTATTATGCATTATTCTCTTCAATGTTCTGTAGATACAGAGCTGAATGCGCGTACACGAACAAAATATTTTTCACGGAACGGCGAAATGCAACAAGGAAGCATTTTTAGAAATAGCGGAAACGTGCGTACGCGCGCTTGACATTTCCTAAAACACAAGCGAATTGTGAAAAAAAGCGCACGTGAGAGAAAGCGGGGAAAACGCATAGCGCACAGGACGTATATGCAGATATAATATATATGGACATCTATATACCTATATATTTACATATAGACGCGCGCGCCATCCATTTCGAGAGGAAGATTAATGGCGCTTTCGGCGAAAATGCAATTTACCGAGCAATCGACACGCTACGATGATTCACCCGGAACGCAAAAACGGTCGGCGGGGTTTCTCGTTCGAAAGGAGAGAAAAAAAAAATGGTCAATCCACGTTACGGCGGCAAGACGGAAGAGTGATCGCGCCCAAACGCGCCCATAAATACGAGACGGTCGATCGGCCGATAAACCGAATTATCGTAGTATCAGGCGGTCATCGGCATCGCACGTTACCGTGAAAAATAAAAGAGCGTGCACGCGGAAACGTAGGGACGCATGTCGCGCATACGTGACAACTATACGGCACGGACGTTACGCTATTACGTGGAATCGCGCGTAACTCCGCGCAATTCCCACCGGTACATCGCAGTGGCTCGTTTCACGCTCTCGAAACAACCCTGAATTAACCGTGTTCACTGTTGCACAAGCGGATAATAACGTTGCCGTTGCCGCTGCTCTGCGCGCACCCACCGCGATTCGAATGAATGAACTTATCTGTATGTTGATTCGTCGCGGATATGTGCGCGGAGTTGTTATTGAATAAGCGGCTGCAGACATCGTGAGCGCGATCATAGACAGTATATATTATGCACCGTACACTATTGTGCCTGCTGCTTATTTGCAATGCTGTTGATGCAGACTCTTGCATTTGTCAAAGGACGCAAAATTTGCAAAATTTATGATAAAATCAACGGGGATAACTGTGACAATGGAACAGATATACTCGTATTGTGCGTCGTAATTTAATACTGAAATTAATATAATTATGCGTATTATGTCAATGCATATTATGTTATTACATATATAAAATTATTATAAAACGATGATTTTATAAATATATTAATAGAATATAAGATTGCGCGAGGTACACGCGCAGCGTGTCAATATCAATCGATTTTCAATATTAGTTGATTAAAATTTATTTAAAATATAAGATTTTATCGCAGTAAAGTTCTACGTCCAAATATATTATAATGTAAAATTCTAAGGTATAGAAATGATAATAAAATCAGTAAAAATCAATATTACATGCATATCCACATAATGTCTATCACGATATAATAATATAAAAATGTGAAACAGAAGTTCTCACTTATTGGTCACATATATTTTATAAAATAAAAAAGTCGGATATGAAACTGCGTGAATGAGAGAAGAAAAAAATTACCGCTAATGAAATGCAAGATAAATGTATGCGCGATGAAAACGCACGGGCATAAATTTCTGCATTGACTTCTGACGGCAAATATGTACATTAATTATTAATAATGTTTAATTATGGTGATATATTTTTATTATCATCGGTGCGTTCTTTGTTCAGCAGGAATGTGTAATTAACGAGGTTGTTTTCAGCGAGATAACAAATTCGAAGATGCTGATATTCGAGCAGCAATCGGAACAATGGCTGGGCGGAAACGGGGCGGAATAATACCGGCCATTTTCGCTGCATTAATTTTTCAACACCCACCTATAGAGCTGTGTTAGGCTAAGCATGAATTATGAACACATTACGGCCGGGATACAAATTGATTTATGGTCGCGGCGTCTCGCCGTGCATATCTAATATCCCCTGGCGATATTCTTCAGCCAAGGCGCGGGTCAGGGAATACGATTAATCTGCATAGCGGATCGCGTCAGATTCTCTAATAGCGCCTTTATAATGCTTCTGTCTCCGTTTTATTGACGGACTGTTAAAAGCTTTGCGGATTATAAACAATTACTTATACAATACGAGTTTTTATGCATCTCAAGAATTTTTTCACGAAAAAACGTAACATCAAATTTTCAATTAACTTGTGCATCACAGGCAAATACTGACAAAATAAAAAATGCGATTTTAAAAGATAAAAAAAGTGTGCGACTAAATTATATTTCTATTGATTGAATTTCAATGGATAATTTTTCATTTAATAAAAATTTATTGATATTATAATTATTTTTTACTTTTAGAAAATTTATATGCGGAATAAAGTATTGCACTAACTTTGCTCGAGTCATTATCATTCTATTGTATGATAAAGGAAGTCTATTCTAAGTGGTGAACTTTATGAAGTCTGCAGAGAGAGAGATTCTCTCGATTAGTATGGCAAAGAGATTTTGTTTGAATGAAGAGGTTTTGTTTAACCTTCCTCAATTCCGCTCGTTAATGGCGGAGCGCATTCTGGATGCATTCGGCATGTTAATTACAGAACTATTAAATTGTCGCCGCGATTGTTAAATTGCCGCCGAGTGAAATGACTGCCAATACAGTTTTATCATAAGTATAGTATTATTAATGGCTGTCGCGCGACTATCTTCCAATATAAAGCTATAAATTAGGTTACACGCCGTCGACGGGGGGGAGAGTGGGGGCAGGCGGGATTATCATCCTATTAACTATCCAATTCACGCAGTAAAATATGTTTATTCGCTTCGGCTTGTAATTAGATTCATTAACTCCCTTGCACTCGCCGGGAAGATAATTATGCCGCCTGATTAAAACGGTTGACGTAGTTCGATTTAAATTCGAACGAGTTTCCTTTCTCCATTAATTAAATTTTCTGCGAACGACATTCCATAGTGCGACATTAACACTGGCTACTAAACAGCAGTCGCTTCGCTCGCCGTCGTCGCGAAATTGAGAGCGAGCCTTGTGATATCCTCCTTAGATGCTATAAATGTTCCGTCATTTGTCTCCTGTCGCGATGATGGCAAGTAGTTGTCTGGATATAAATGCGCGAGGACGAAAGAGATACAAGGGAGAGAGCGAAATATTTAGCACTATTCTATGGTTATATGCCATAGTAGCGCAACTGTACATGATTAAAAAAAGATCGTATTAAAAGTCATGATCATTAAACTTTTACGTCGTGTAAAGCGCAATTTAAATCCAAGAATGAGCGTAAATATATAATCCGGAATTCGTAGAATGTGTAACTGTAACATGAATAAAAAATGTAAGAGAAATTCTATAAGATGGCTATTCTTTATACGCAAGACGGAAAAAAACATTAGCAAAAGTTGGATTAAAATATTTGATGAAATAGCGATAAAACTTCTTTTAACATCTACAAAAGGCAGTTTTCACATCTCAAATAAAAATATAATCAACATTGTTAAGAGATAATTCAAAGTAAGATAAATTGTATAGTTATTCGTCAGCAAATAGTTTTTTGCTTGTGCCAAATGTGCAAACTGTGATAAATTACAATTACAATATGCAAATATGTATTATTTTTAATGAAGTAAACAATAATTTTACAAAAAAATTCCTTAAGTGTAACTGGCTTGCTTTATGCATTTATCTGGCTTTTTGCACAACGTAGATTGCATGAAGCATTTACGTATATTATAGTAGTTTTTTTATTTAATCGAGCGCATTAAACTCTATTGCGTGCAAATAAAAAGGTAATTGAGAGAGAAAAACATCAAGAATTTAAATAAAGTAGACGTTTACTATCTGCGAATACGTTCGCAGCGTAAAGTCATAGCGCTAGTCGATAAAATAAAATTTAATTCTCGGTGCAGACGCGTCTCGAATGTGGGATTGTTCGCAATCTCCGCATTCCGGAGATGAAATTAATCAAATATTCATCAGTGAGAAGACTACGAAGAGAAAGTTTTCGATGAAGGATAATCAAAGAGGACGTAGGATTTTATCTCGATTTCATTCATTTCGCGAATTCGCGTCAAAATATGTTCACAGTTTAATATTAGAAAGATTGATAATATTTATATAATAAAACTCAGATCTAACAGAATTTATACTTACAAGAATAATAATAGTTACACAAGTTATGCAACTTTGTAATATATGGTACGGTTCATTACAAGCGGAATCCTCAGATATCTTTCCGAGCGGCTAAAGAAATGCACAGGACGAATTATACATTCATAAATCTGCATTCTTAACAAAAAAAAAAAAAAAAAAAAAAAATAAAGCCACGTGTTCTTGTCGGATATGCTCGTTGAATCGGGACCGTTATTGCGACGCCGCAATCTTCAAAATAATATTCACCCTCTGTATGACGCGACTCCCCCATAAATGATTATACGCGATCTCTATATTCAGAAGACGGAATTAATCAAGTATTGATCCGCTTGAATAAGAGAACGGCGAGAAGGAAGTTTTTCCGGCGTGACTGCGTGAGGGTGAAAGAGAAAGAGACGCGGGGACCGCCCAGTTGGGAGGATGGGTCAGGAGAGAGATACACGTGACAGGAATGACAAAAAAGGTAATCCCGTCTGACGGGGACCCGGTCGCAAGGGAGAACGAAGACGCGACAGAGAGCCATTGACTTCGAAGACCCCGTTTTCCTTGCACCATCCTCCCGGGGCGTCCGATGATTACATCCACCCTTCTCTGCGGCATCTCTAAAGGCTTTCTGGGCAGAGAGAGAGAGAGGGGGGGGGGAGGGGAAGGCCCCATATTCCCACGTGTCACTGACAATACCAAATAATTTGTTCCAGTGGTATTTCATAAGTCGATCAACACGTCGGATTTCTCCAGAGTTTGTGTAGCGGAGGGAAGGTCTGATAAAATTAGAAATCACATCACGACATGATTCCACGACTATCGCGACGTAATTGAGCAAAGAAATGTTGCTTCACTGTTATTAATGTTGCTTTGTCATTTGTCATTACGTCCTGTACTCTCTAGTGATAAAAAGAAAAAGTCTAAAAAGAAAGATATCTTGTTGTTTAAAATGATATATCTATATAGCATACGAAAATGTGACACATTTAGAAATATGGAAATGCAAGAAGCTTACACAGTATGATAACATTTCTGAGAATAAGTACGATGAAATTTATTTGCATATCACAAAGAAAATATGAAGAATATGAAAAATATTCTTAGTACTTCCACATTGTTTTTATTTTCTGTTCTACAAGCTTTATGTTTATGAATATTTTCTGCAGTACGTTACATTTATTTTATTAAAATACGAAATCATAATTTGAAAATAAAAGAACTCTCTATTTCAAAAACTATGTATATTTATTAAAATTATTAAAAGTATAGGATTATATTAAAATTTTAATTTAAAGGTTTAATTACGCAAGGTATAATTAAAATTTGTTATTTTACAAATTTTACTAAAAAAATATTAGCTTATATGAAAATAATATTCTCCACTTCCAAAATAGATTTCGTGCAATTTGAAAGCAGTTATCTTTGTGAAAAGGGAATAACTAAAGTATTGTTCAGACAAGAGATTTTTCACATTGCGCTTTATATAGTGCAGCAACGTCGTAGCGCATTCACGATAAAGCAATGGCGTAAAAATAACGCAGCTACATCGTTCATCATCTGATCACCGAGCAGACGTACGCGTGTATACGTGACGCCGTGGCAAAGGAAAGTTTCGCCAGCAAGTACTCAATCATGTCTCTATTGGTGACCTTATTCGATTACCTTTTTCACAAAGTATTTAATCGAAGTTATTTTAATGCTAACTTGGCAAAATCAGAAAAGTGAAAGAGTATGTGAATACAAAATTTGTAAATATAAAGAAAATGATTTAAATAATTTTCAATGTAATATTTTTCCACAGAAGGGAGAAATACGTCATTTATAAGAAATAAAAGATTCTGCGAAATAAGAAAGAATTTCTTCGGAAAGACATTAAACTGTAAACGAAAAACTACAAATCTAGACGACTAAAAATAGAAGTGTGTTTTACGAAACACATTGCCAGATTTAGAAAGCTAAGAGGAGTAATATGGAAGAAACGTAAAAACGTATCCAAGTGCCTGATGTAAACGCAATGCAACTGAAGAGAAGTGTGTATGCGCGCGCGCGTGGAAAACCGTATTGCGTATATTGGATCAAATGTATAGCGCCATTCAGAAATACGAATCAGTTTTAGATACAGAAATGAGTAGAGCAACAAAATTTTTATTGATTTTTATTGCATTATGTATCTTAAAATAAAAAGACGAAAAAAATACTAATTATCTCACAGTCGAATAATATATAAATGTTATAATAAAATTCAAGTCAGATAACATTCCAGCGTGAAAAATTAAAGGATAAAATTAAGTGGATTGCAATATTTATCGCCCATATTCGTTTTCTTCGTTCAAATTTGGAAGCAAACTTTATCGGTACTTTGAGACAACTATAGCCATGAACAGCGTAATTTTCTTCTTTGCTGAGTAATTCCACAGCTATTTCCGAGCGCAATATTTACAAAGTAAACTATGGTTAAGCGCAGAACCTAGTACCTCCGTTAGTTTCTATCAGAAATATGTTTCCTATCTATATAATCGCTCTTTGTGATGGAATGGATAAGTGTTACGGCTTGCGGGCTGTGCACACAGGTCACATTTAAAGATACTGTGGCGACGAGAAGAAATTATTTTGCATAATATAAGAATATAATTACAAATTGAAAATATTCAAGAAGCCTACAATGCAAATAAATCAAATAAAGATATTTCTTTTATTCCAGATTTGGCATTTCTCATTGCGCTTCTTACGTTACGTTATTAAATTATCTTAAATCTTAAATATCTTAAACGTAGAAAAGAAATAGTTGTAAAGTGGCATTTTTGTTGAAGTAACGTTTCTTTTTGAACGGCGCTATACATAAGTGGAAACAAGCTTTGGCGCAAGCGAAAAAGTATTTCCCCGGGTGTTCGAGAGCTCATTCGTGTTTTTTGGGCTTGGCTTCGTTAGAAGGCAATTTTTATCGACAACGCGGGATTTTTACAGCTGCGGTCAGGCGCTTTCACGTTCCGGGGTTGCGATCGTGTGTCGTTCGATTCGTTTGAATGCTGCACAGCTCCCTCGGGAAACCCATGTACACCATCGTTTTCGGGGTTACGTTTTGTTACGCGGCATCCCAGCCCTTCTCTATACACGTTAAGCTCGATATGCAGCGTGGCTACGCCTCTCGGGTCGTTATTTCCCATCGTTTGAATGTCGTTCGAATAACGGTGATCATAGCGATGTGAATTTAAATCTAATCGACCATGCTCTATATTGTACCTGAATACACACTGGCAATGAACATAAATTCAAGGGATATCGTTATTTTTATTTGAAACATCGCTGTAACGCCGTTTTTGTAACTCACTAGAATGATCAGTAGCTGTTTATATATCATAATTATAAAATCGTCGCGTCTCTCGTCCATTTTTAAAGAAACTTTCGCATTATTCTATTGCGCATACGATTAATTATGCGGAAGTTTAAAATTATTTTGCAGATTTTGAATTTTGCCGAAATAGCATTGAATCATTCTTTTAGAAGATCTTTTTTTTAACTTTCCTTCGACAATAAAATTATATCGGCTTAAAAGCCTAAAAGCGGCGAGTAATCTGCGTTACGTATATATCGATAGTTTCGTATACTTCATTGTACGAGATCAGTTTTTGCTTTATCCAATGTGATTTATCGTTAATGAACCGTGAAGTTTGGCGCTCGTTAGTACGAAGTACGAGGCCGCTCTCGTTCGTGTCTATCCGCATCGGCGTATAATAAAAAGAGTTAATTTCCGCGCGAGATCGTTTGAAACTGGATAGATCTTTCACAGGCGTATCCATCTGTACGTGGGTTCGACGCTTTAAAAAATTCAGAACACGCCGCGAGCTATTGGCGGCCGTGATGAGACTGGCTTCTGGCCCGAGGCGGCTCATTTTTCCTTCCCCGCGCTTTGATCGTATAATCAAGTCTTTGTTCCGTAAAACCGTTATGCGCTCAACTCCCGCAAATGACTTGGAGATTCGACCGCTTCTTTTATCAAGCATGCAAATATAAAGTTGCACGGTACGGTACGAGATACACATCCAACCGCCGTTCCTATCAGTACGGCGAAGAGGCTCGTTGTGCGCGGGATACGATGAAATTAACTCTCTTGCGGTTAACCATGGAAAGCTCTTAGAGAGCTTGCCGAGGAGAAGGAAGGCAGTCATCTGCGCCGCGGCGGAAAGTTGTGTTGATCTACCCAAAATATACTCGATTCCGGCGCCTGTTTTATGGATCAACGAAAGTTTCTCGACGCGACAACAGATACGGTAGCACAAATTTGTTCGGTGCTTTCTCGCTAACTCTAATTAAAGCATCGTAAGCATCGAAAACTCGTTGATAGGAGCGACCGGCGGACATGATAATTACCGTAATTTTCGGTGCATTCCGTAACGATTTAATTATCGCTTCCCTGCGATTTAAATATCGCCGTGATAACCGGCAACAGTTAAGATTATAAGAATCTATTGAGTAAGTATAATTAGGAAATGGCAAGCGCAAATATATCGAGATAAGAAGACAAAATGCAAAATTTAAAAAAACGAAAAATGTTTTTAATAAGTGTGATAACTTTGGAAACTTGGTTGCTCAATTATCGAAGACTTAAGCTCGGTTACCTACACTTTATTTTGCATGAAAATTGTTTGTATTCATTAGAAACTTGTCCGAGTTATAAAATATTTATCCGGTTATACATTATTCAAACAGCATCGTTTAGTTTGTTAATGAAGCTTGAATTTTCCGCAACGGAATAGCTGCACGTGGTATTCGCCCTGTAAACTTGAACGGTGATTTAACGAGAACACACGAAAGTTTTATTATGTAAGTTTTACCGTTAGTTCAAACGCATCTTATGGATCAGTCGAGGAAAAAAAAACCGCGTCTTAGTTTGTGAAGGCGTGAAGATTTAACAAACGCTTAACGAGGTGGGAAAGACCAGAGAGATAAGCTGAACGACAGACTCCAGAAGTTTATGTTATCGTTTTTTTTTTTTTTTTTTTACGTTAAGCTAGAAATAATTGCACAGCAAACAAGTTTCAACGGCTCACTTATGTTATCAAGAAGGGATTATCTTTAGATTCTTTAAATAACGCACATATACGTATTTAGACAATGTTCTACAGACTGAATGCTTGAATAGCTTGAATAAGTTTCATTATATGTTCGATGGAGAAAAAAGCAATCCATTCCACGAAATATTTGAGATATTAAATACAATGATATTTGTAATACGCTTGTCTGATACGTCAATTTGGTAATTCTAGATATTTTATGTAACGAATGAAAATGAACTTATAAAAATATAATATCACTCTCGACTCATGAATGAACCACACATCCATAATTCAAGAAAAATATTTTTAATTTACACACACAGACGCGCTTTAAAAATATACAAAATATAAAATACAGAGTTTTTGATCCGTTCTAATTAAACATGTTATTAACTTGTTCCCAAGTAAGCTCCATAAAATCCGTCAATCAAAATTTCCAGCAAAAGTCAAAGCGTGTTCCGTGACAATAATCAAAGGTTACTTTATTTTTCTGCTTAGAACAGAGAAATCACTAAATATAAAATTGCTAATTGCAAAAAGTATCGTGGCAGCAATAAAAATAAATATATCGAGCAAGAATAGCAAAAGAATTTATTATATTTTCTAGTGGTATATTTTTAATCTCCAAAATTAGGAATTGATTATAAAATGTGGAAACCTCTTTTTTTTATTTGTCTTTTTATTTTTTATGAAAGATCTGCATAAAATCAAAGATTGAAAGTAACTTAAAAAGAAAGAAAAATATTTAGAAAATTGTTATTTCGTGAAATAAATTACCATTAATTCTTTTCGATTCATCCGTTTCTTGCAGAAGCGTCACGTGCGCGTACAAGGGTATATAACGAACGTGTATATTGCGGTTTCAAACGTTTAAGTACGGTCGAGAAATTATGGCAAACATGCCGCGTGTTCTATAGCTCGAATATCATACAAACCGCACGTACGGCGTTTCCATAATAAATTCAGCAGATGGTTGCTTTGAAGTTGCACGATACACGTTTCCACTCCACACTCCTCTCGTATCACTACAACGTTCGGTCAATTCGGAGACAACGTATGAAAAAAACAAAAGATTCCTGCAAGGAATTATTATTGCTATAATATCAACCCTAGAATTTAATCATATTATATTGCATTTTCTGCTATAGAATATTTAGTTTTTTCTTTATTACGAACGAACTGAAAAATATATAAACAATAATATAATATCTACTTAAAATAATATAAAAAATCTTATACATCGCGGTAAAAACTATTTATTAAAATTTGTCCCATTAGAAAAAGAATTCACACGGTTCAATTTTGATCTCGATGCATCTAGAAACTATGCATAGTATATTCTTAATTAAATGAAGGCAACTTGATATTGCTAGAGAGGCAAGTTGATCGCATTTTCCGTGTGCTTTGTTGATGTACAAACTTGACGATTCGAGAGTATAAAAACTTGAGATATTTTATTTTATATTTTAAATCATATTAATAATGTAACTTCAATATTGACAAATGTCAACGATAAACACAGTGTATCTTCGATGAAATCGTGCGAAAATTATAATTGGCGAATTGGGCGCGCCCTGTTCAATAACTCCTAATCTCTTATTCCACGCGGAAGACACGCCGGGAAATTTGGAGGTGGCGTCCCTCCGAGAAACGACGAGAACGAGCGGGTCGAGTGAATTATGGAAGAATCAGGGAAGTGCGAGAAGCTGGGAAAGAGGATCGACAAGCTAGAGAAATACATTAGGATCGCAGCGAAATATTTTGATATCGGGACCAGTCGGCGCGAGCGAGAACTTATATCTCGCACGATGTATGGCCCCCGAGGGAGGTGTTACGCCAAGTGATAAAGTGAGGTGGAAAAATTATTGGCAGCGCGCGGGACGACGATCGAGGACGGCGAAATAATTTCGGTCTGTGCCTTCTGTGTCTTTTCATTTCCATGGAAACGACGTAGAAAGCGCTCGCCGAGATAGCGAATGTTCGACCGAAGGGCTGAGCGTCTTACACGCACGAGTTCCCCGAGCCGCAATCAATAAGAAGTCGGGATTGCTCCAGCGATTGCTTCGGGCTGAATAGTGGTAGAAGGAAGGAAGCGGATGGAGAACGCGCGCGGCTATACGACCGTGAGGGATACGCCGTGCGGATAAAAGAGAAAGGAGAACATTCTACATCTATCATCGCCGCGTAAATAGGGCGAGGAAAAATAACCGAGCACATACGATATTCCTGCAGTCGCGGTTGAAAGCGAGAGACGAAACTGTCCGACGTCTTTCGCAATCGCGAGCGTATAACGTCGTCGTATTTCAATGGATGAGTGTCTTTTTCTGGTCTATGGATTCATCGGAGCACCCGCGATTCTTTATCGGGCGAATGATACGTCTGCAAGTTATCGAGTGAGAACTATTTGTGACGATAGAGAGAACGAGACGTTGACATACATAAATTAATAATGAATATACATTGAGATATTAATAACTTTTTGCTATAATTTCTCTGATAATCGATGATGCTCGTTTTTCTTCTCTTCACCGAATTAACTTTAATTGAAATGAGATTATTCTCATCGTGAGACGAGTATATTTTTAATTACATTACTTGTGCTTTGATAGGAATGAATTTCCGCGAAATTGATAAAATCCAAAGATCTTAATTGCTTCACTTCTTCCTATTGTAAGTTTTTCGATTTCTCGCTATCTACTGTATTATTTCAGCAGCATGCCTTCGGTCGTATATTCTCTCAGACACCGATTCTTTACTTAAATATCATTAACATTAACTGTGCGTTTTAGCCTCAACTTTTACACGGAATTAACAAGGGACCTATTCGTGCACGCGATCCGAGCTTTCAGTAAAAATCCGGGTCAAAGTTACGAGCCATTCGGGAGCCACATAAACTCATTAAGAGCTAAACGAAACGAGATATCGCGGCGTGTATTGCTACATGCTTCGCGCACCCTTTCGGCTGATCGACACGAGCTCTGGTAAGCAAGGACGGGCGAGCGGACGAGCCGACCGAGAACCATTTTACGAGGACAAGACTCTAGAAGGAGGAATAGAAAAGTTAAACGTCCGCAAACTTTCCACCGCGCCCAGTTTCTGATCTTCCGTTTCCTTAGCGCAAGATTCCTCGCGTCGTTCTCATTCACGCTCTTCGCCGAATGTTTCGTTCCGTCGCCGACACTGCGAAGTCGCGACAATGACGAGCGTTTCGGACGAGGCAAAGGTACTTTTTTGCCAAACAAAGAATCGAAAACAAACAGGAAGGATTCCGCGACAGTAAAATCGCGGGATGGTAGTGTGTTTCTGAATTTCCGATACATAGCCTGCCTTGTAATCCCTGGTTGGATACTCTATCGGCCTTTTATCGAAGGCCGGAGTTGGGATCATTTTGATATCGTGTGTCAGGTTTCTAGTCTCTTTTACGAGGCGACAATTCCCATTTCGTCGTAAAACTGCTTTTCTTCACTGCGATATGGATGTAAGCTCTAGGGTTGTAGCTGCTATAGCGCGATTTAGAAACAGTAACATTGTTAATGTTTTGTCGACACGGGATATGAGCCTGAATTTTATTAATAGATTCTAAAGTGCTGAGAATAGCAGAATATTCCTCTGAATATTTCTATAATAGAATAATATTCTTATAAGCATTAAATATTTAAATTTGATTTTTATTTAATAACATATTTACGTGAAACTAAAATGATGTGACAAAATTATTATTATGTTAATTCAGCTTGCACATGTTATTTTATGCATGTGTTTGTCGATGTTAATTGTCATGGCTGCTCGCAACAACGTAAACACTAACAAATCTAATTACGCTGCTGCGTGTGTCGATGCATTTATTTTATATCACACAATGTAACATCTAGTGCTCATTAAAATCATCAAGAGAGAAACAACGAAAATGTTTCTTTGTGAATCGCTGTTATAATATTATAGATCGCGTAATTACAAACATGATAAATATGTTTATATACGTGTATATAAACATAGCATCAAAACGTACATATATATAGCACGATATTATTTGTTTCGCACATGTTATTTCCAAATATTTTGCACAAGAGATATTCTATTGCTCAATATTATTTTCGCGGTATTATTGATTAATATCGTAGAGTCAAAATATTCTATACGCAATTTTATTATTATCCAGACATTAAAATACGTCACGAAAAAGTGTTCAATCTCACTAAAGCACAGTTGATATTCCGTATTTCGCCTTATATGACATCACGTTTCGATGACCACTATCCTTGAAGAGTATACGTGCCCATCTAAACGACTAGCAGCTGTGTTGCACTCACTATACCTATGTACCCTCAACTTTTACCAGCGATTGCTTCCGTTTTGGTCTCTCGAGATTCCCGTCAAGTAAAAACCCGCAGATTCGAAACAGTATTCGAACTTCAGCTTCAATTCGTATGTGACGTTCCGAAACTCACGTACCTTAAGTAAACACGGGGCTACTCTCTAGTGATAAAACTAATATTTCAAAGCAAAGTACGTAGTTTCTGAAAGAAAAAAAGAAATGTCTTGACTAAAAAAGTCGAGCAGAGATCTAATGAACTAAATGGTAAATCGTAGTAATCAGCAGAGAATATAAGATAAGACAAGCTAGTGAGATCTTATTTTAAATCACTTAAAAAATCGTGATATAGGCAAAACTTGATAACTTACAACAATTATTTAATTTATGCGGTAATCAAACTGTGCTTTGCCTGACAAAAGAGTAGACAGATTTATTGGGAAAACCCGAAAAATTAACTTAAGTATATCACAACTCAATAATCTCCTCAATTTCCTGCCTATCGTATATTTATACACGTTTGAATGAGTGTACGATGTATCAAATCAGGTAATTTGCGGAAAACAGGGGAAAATAGTAGTATACGTATATTTTTATAATATTACGGCGCGATGTACATAGCAAAGGATACTGAGAGCTATTACGATGCTTTAATAATGAATGAAAATGCTTCACATTCTCATCGTTTAATTAATTCTTTCCGGCCGCAATGTGACGGCAGAAAAGTATTTAATTACTCTACACGTGGCGCGTAACTTTTATGTAATCGTTAGCCGTATGGTTTCACGCGGTAACATTAAAACATTACGACGGTTATTATTCGGCTATATCCATTAAAAAATATTATCATAATCACGATGTAATGTTAGCCGGCTTTTATCTGTGAGAGAACGAATTAATGTAACGAACTAAAAATTTTCGTTTTCATATTTTAGAGAATTTTTGTGACTAAAACGTGGCGTGTTTATGTGTGACTAAAACGAAGATAAATTTGTAATATACGAGTTTACTCACACGAACAACGTATGCATTAGTTATTACAAACAATTTTTATTGGGAGTTGAATTTTTGCACAAGTGTGGAAATATATGCAGACTACTATTTTATGCAATCCTTGATGCTTAAAATACATTACGGAAATATTTTTTACGTACATAACGAAATATCGTTAGCTACAAATTTTTATGTTGATGTTTAGAGTACTACTTCAAATATGCCTGATATACCTGAACACATATTATTCATGCGGACTTAGCTTTGCTGCATGATTGCTTATCTAAACTTAAATCGCACATTTTTTAATTAAAAATATTTTATCGCAGAGTTTAGTTTCTTCGGTGCAATGTATTTATGTTCCCGTAATATTTTCTAACGAATACGTAAATCTTTCTCAGTCAAATCTTCTCTTTAATTCTTCGTATATGTGATTCACCTACTTCATAATATAGTATCTTATTTAACTCGCTGAATCGCGCGTGAGCGGTTGACAACAAACTTCGCGCGCGCAAGTGTACTCGAAATGTAAATATACGAATTAAACCATTTGAATATAGCTACAGTTTATTTGTTTTACCGAAATGTAACCACATTAAACAGATTAAAGGAATGCATCAACTCAGCACGGCGCTCTGCCGCCGCGCTCCGCCATTTCTCAGCAGGTCGTCAAAAGTTTAAGCCGATAATTAATATGTTGCTACCGTAACACGGTTAGGTTACACGTTATGCCGGCACGCAGTCTTGACTGTTATAATTAAATTTAGAAGCAGATAGCGCAAGGTAGTTAGCCGCAACCTACAATGCGGCTGAATACAATGCGACACGCCGCACAATGTCATGTTCGTTAGACACCAATCGCGACACAATGTATCCTCGCATATTACTGACGTCATGTGAAATCACAATTCAATTTGTAACTCACGAACATACATCGCGGGGCATCTATAGTTGCGTTTCGAATAATTTTTATCGTTCGGCTCGCGTCAGCGAACGGGAAAAATTGTTCCCCCGCGTGTTGCACGCGCCTGCCGTTGATATACGCGAACGCAGCCCGAGTGTGCGGGCAAAAATATGAGATCGCGCAACGCGAACGTCGAATAACGTCAACGGTCTACTCTGATAAGAGATTTTATCGGACTCACCGGTAACCTTGATGTAATAGGGTAACTGAGCTCGCCACGTGTCCTGCATTTTCCGATCGGGTGCGACGCATCGATACTCTCCAGCTTCTTGGTACACCACGTTGCTCAGAATAAGATGTCCGGGCCCACCAACCGGATCCATTCCGGACCCGTGGCCCCAGCAGCCGCCGTCGCACTCGAGGGTCACCGCGCCGCCGATCTGCACTTCCATCTTCCGCGAATCGGTCGCCTCGCCGTTCAGCGCTTCCGCCTCGGTCTCCATATCTGGATCATCTAAACGCCATTGATTTAAATCTCTCAACGAACAACGAACCTGTGAGTCGAATTTAAACGCCGCGTGATGCCGCTCTCGCGCGCATTACCGGACGAAAGGGTGAGGCAATATGCGCAAAAAGTAATCCGCAATGTGGATACAGCGCTCGCCGCGAAACGGCGCTTTTAAACTTTTTTTCTCCGATCTGCAGTCCATCTTTCTGTACTTTGCGAATGTAGCGAGGAACGTGGGTGAGATATGCGATTCCGTAATACAAGTACCGTAAAATGCTTTAAAATGAGAATTCTAAATTTTATACGCTCGCGTTTAGAAAGGCAGCATCCTCGATCATCCGTCGGTACATACGTCGTACTTAAATTCCGCAAATATAAATTTTCCGTTAGAAGGAAAATGCTTCCTTCAAATGTGTCGCGCAATCGATAGCTTCTCGACACGAGCCATAATATAATTTTCAAACACATTTACTTTTTGCCGTTACTTTCGAATTGCCGCTATAATATTACTCGCTCGCTGTTATCGATATCGAGGAGTTGTCCTGATATCAGAATCAGTGGCACGTACGAGAAATAAAGTTGGAACAAAATCTCCACCCTCACGTGCCGGGCTACAACAAAATCTTTTCCCCACCGTGACGTTACGTCGCGACGTACTGTCGGTACGAACTTCTTCCTCCCGTTTCTCCCGTCCTTTTCCGATTCCACCTATGGAATTATACGGCTACGATCGTTTGCTCTCCCGCTAGCGCTGTGTCCACAGTTGCAGAGGAACGGTGCGCGACGGGAAACGCGCGGAGCAAGGAGACGGAAAGTGTGCGGGGGGGGGGGGGGGTTTCTCGTGTCTCTGTTCGAGAATTAGAGCCGGACCGGTACGGCGGAATTCGCCTGAGAAGGAGAAAGAAGCGACCCCCGAGAGAGGGCGGGAGGGGGAGAACGTAACAGTCCTTTGAGTTAGCAAGCTGATCCTCCCGGCTCATCCTATAGCAAAACAAAGGGATCAAAGCGGTGTGGATGCGATAGGAGGCTTTCACTTCCTCTCACGCTCGCTCGACTCTCAACTATACCTCGTTTGTCTTGTAGTTTGTTCGGAATTTTACAGCAAACACCGTTGCTGTGGCGCTTTAACAAACACGTGAAAGGAAGGGCGAGAGGCAAAAGGTGGCTCGATAATTTGACGTTTTTCGTCAAGCCGGCGTTACTCCTTTTTTTTCGACGGAGCCTCCTCGTTACCTCCGAATTTGATCTACGTCTGTTCTTCTGCGGCGAGCATCCTTGTGATCGTCCTAAATCTTAATCCGATTCGCGTGCGCCAACGTGATTAGGGACCTCATACACTCGTCCGTCTGTGATCACGTTATCTCTAATTACTTTGATATGCCTTTCGTGTCCCTACTAATTGAATTACGCGCGTCTAAGATGCTTTGTTGAATCGAACGTTTTATGCATATATGCGATATAATATACGGAGCAACTTTCTGGAGACCAATTAATATATAATGATATTTTTCCAAACTTACGAGAGTATTTAAATGCGCAAATATCGAAGTAGCGAATGAAGGATAATTTTAGCAGTTTTGATAGGAATCGCAAAAAAAATCTATTTGCGTGCCAGTAGCATCGATCCTCTCAACTTGTCCCGTCTCTTTAAACTACGTCCTATCTGCGACTGTCTGGCAAGCCGGTGAAATTAGCGCGACGGTTTAAATCCGCCATGACGTTATCCGGCAGATAAGTAATCCAGGAGGAGATTCGAACAGGACGTGGTAGCAGTGTAATCGATAATTCCCACGAAGGAGGACGGTTGGTTTATAGGTGCTCTCGAGCCATCTAAATTGCGTAGAGATTAGGTGCTCGGAAGCCCGTATCCAGCGTCGTCGGTCGAAGGAGCACACGAGAGCGCGAGTGAGAAGGAGGGAGGGAGGGAGGGAGAGAGAACAGCAGAGGGTTAGATAGAAGACGAGAGAAGGGGAGAAGAGAGAAGGGGATTCGCGGGTTTGAGATGCAGGGAGCGCATCGCCCTCTGGTTATAATGGCAAGATGGAAGGAATGGGGCTAGGTAGGAAATTTGCAAATTTTCACGATGGGGCACGGATAATTTCCGGTTGGCTCGGCGGTTTCCGCCCTTGACAAATGACTGTGGTTTCCGGTTATTGGCTGCAGCGACGACCCCCTTCGCATTCCAAATCAGGGAGAATGTCTCTTCGAGTGCTATCAAATGCACAAGGGATAGACAATACATCAGTCGAAAGATGCACTGCGATGTAATTATCTTAAGTTGATATTTGAATATTCCATTACTTTATGTGTGTATTTTTTTAACGCTAGGTGATTCTTTAATTTACTAAAATATAGCTTTAAAAAAGAAATTTATACTCGAAGTAATGATCTGATAAAAAATGTAATTAATATAGACAAATTTATTTCTATAGGAAATATAAATGCGCTAATAATAATTTAAATTCTGCAAAGAAAATTCTGTTTTTACGCTCTATTTTGTATTATGTGGAATATCGTAAAATGCGATAAGGTTAATGTTCTAACAGCTGAACATTTAAAAAATGTGCTTATCTATTTCTGATTAAATTATTTTTATATTTTGGCGCATTTTCTATTTCCTATGTTAATTGCGATAATCTCCGTATTCTTAACAAAGACCCATTATTTTCGATGACATTATTATAGAAATTAATAATCACAAGCATCATAAAAATCTCGATTTAGCAAGCTAATTTATGAAAAGTTTCTTTGGAGCCTCCTTTCAAAAGAAATGATTTTTCTCTTTTCCTTTCCACTGAAAGAAATGCATTTATTAACTCGATTTCCCTGTCTGAATGCACGAGAAATCCTTCCTGGGCTATTGAAAATGACAAAGTGGCGCGACAACGATTTACTCACAGCGAACGTTGAGAAAATATCCGATGCTGGTGAAAATGCCGAGCATATGCCGCGTATAGCACTTGTACCAGCCGCTCTCGGCCCGAGTGATTTTTGTGAAGTTTAACCATCCGTCATCGCTCTGCTCCACGGGGGGCGGACCATTGTCTGAAACACAAGCGGAAAGCTGGTGGATATATGAATTAACGCGCTGGAAACAGCACGCACGGTCCGCGGATTTGCGTTAACGTCGTCGCGCAGTTCGCGTCAGCCGTGCGAGCCGACTGCGAGCGGCTCCTCTCGTGTGACGATTTTTCACAGAGATGCCGCTCACACAATTTGACAATTAACTGCTTAGAATTGACCATTATTATTCGAGAAAAAAGAAAACCTGTTAAAAACCAAAGTTTCTGTTCTGAAAATCTCCATGCGTTTATTTACATCAGATTCGCCACTTTGCGAATATATAAACATATTTTTTTACACAATTGTATAATAATGTCAACATATGTGTGTGTGACATATGTTCATATATATTCTTATTTACACCTGATTCTTTATAAAAATAAAAAGTCACTTTTTTTCTATAATGATAGATAATTATCATCTCACAAAGTGATATCAGTAGTATAAACATAAGAATAATCAGACCGTAAGATGTTATTTCTAAATTGGATCACATCACACGGTTTTAACAATTCTCTCTCGCTCAAATTGTTACCGAATTGTTGTAAATTGATGTCTGAGACATCATTTACTCCATTAGATGTAATTATGCTGATTATAGAATGTATCATTTCCGCGATTAAAAGCTCTCCAATGGTGGAATTAATATTGCATCGGCAGACTGTCTGTCTGCTTC
The DNA here is from genome assembly GCF_040581485.1 of Linepithema humile. Classification (NCBI taxonomy): domain Eukaryota; kingdom Metazoa; phylum Arthropoda; class Insecta; order Hymenoptera; family Formicidae; genus Linepithema; species Linepithema humile. Next base: position 19,984,541 of record NC_090132.1, on the reverse strand, counting down.
CGATGGTTTCGAAACAAAAAGAGAGAAACAGAGACGGCAAGTCACTCGTTTAAATTGTCCGCAAGATAATTAGGATAATTACGCAATACGTCAGTCTCGAGCGCGAGCGAATTAAAAATTTATCGCTGCGATAGAATTAAAAATTTATCGTCGACCAAGCGCCATTGCCGTCGAGTCGCGACAAGAGAATGATTGAAGCGGGACGGAACAGTGAGTGCGGCTGAAAAGGAGTATCCGAAAGGACACTCGTTCAACTTATTCATAAGTGCGGAAGTGGCTCGGAGAGTGCCGGTATCACTGGAAATTACGCTGGCCTTCCTTTTGCCGCTTACCACCAAACTTTCATCCAGCCGTAACCCATTTCTTTCCTCACTGCGTCCTCACCGCTCGTTCCCCTTTCCCTCTCTTCCTCTTTCTCTCGTCCTCGTTACAGCCAAGCCTGCGAGGATTCGACGCAGCTGTCGGATTCGCTTGTTGAAAGTATATCGCTCTCGCGAATGTGAAACTACCGTGGTTCGGGGAACAAAGGAGAAGCGTAGCCGGAAGACACGCTCATGAAAGGTGGAGGATTACACAAGGGGTGATGCGGGAAAGTATCGGTAAAAGCATCGAAGAAGAGAACGAAAAGAGGAACGAAAAGAGGAGAAGATAGAGAAAGGGAGAGAGAGAGAGAGAGAGAGAGAGAGAGAGAGAGAGAGAGAAAGAGGGGGAGAAAGGATTGCACACGTATCACCACCAGACGGAGTTTCGTGGTGAAACTTTTATATGGGCCGGTCATAATCGCGGGGCGGGATGGCGGTGGGCAATTCTGCTGCTTAAGGAGGCTGCTCGCCTCTAACGGTGCCAAAGCATACACGATTGTGTTAACGGTATCTATACAGCTTCCGACGAACTCTCGGCGAGACGCGCCTTGCCGTTTCGCATGAAATAAAGCTGGGCCGTGACTTGGTCCAAAAAGCACGACATTTCTGGTAAGCTCGGCTGGGATTCGAGCAATTTGGCTGGCAAGCAAACAAAACCGATTCAAAGTGGATTGAGACGGTCGTGGTGTGTGTAGAGTAAAGAATTTTGTATCTTCAAGTTGTGAACAAAAGAAAACTATTGTATTGTGCAGAAATGATGACGCAACTTTTTTTTTTTGGCTGTATTGATTCGTCATTAACATACGAGATCTGACAAGTTTGCAAAATATCTCTTCTTTTTTTTCCTCAGCGTGTGGTAGTTTTACAGAAAAGATATATATTTTGCATCATAACATCGAACTTTAAAAGCAATCACTTGTAAAAGAAATAAGTTTGCGAACTTTCCTGATATCGATATTCACATTATACGTATATAATATATATGTATTTTTCTCTGCCTCTTTTCCAGATGCTCTGACATCTGCATTTTTGGTTTGCTTCCTGTCGTGTTTTTATGGGTTTATTTTATAAATAATCTTGAATCTCTTAATAATTCTTTTCGTTTATTTGGAAAAATCCGAAATTGTTTACTCAAACAAAAGCTTCCGACAGTTGGTGAAATTACGAGCACGGAACAGCATCCTCAAAAATATTCTGTATATATCATGCGAATCCTGATATCCTTGCGTTGTATACCACTCCCGAATGAACATGATCGTATAGAGATCGACTTCCCCTCAAACGATTTTACACAGCTGACGCTCCCGTTTCTTCTAGCAAAATGTTTCTGCGTGCAACGTATCGGCGTGATAGATCGTCCGACACGATATCGTGATAAATTATTTTCCCGTTTCTACTTTGCTCTTTGTTTGAAAGTTACGCCGTGCTGCGAGATGTCCAGCGCATATACATTGATTGTCAGATAATCGCGAGTTGCGCGTTCAAGAATGCAGGTTGGCGCGCTTCGTTCCGGCTTAAGCGCTTAAACATTCGTTAATCTCAAAGCAACCCGCGGCTTTGTGAAACTATATTGTAAATTCGCGTGCGACTATTCGTTGCAATACGGCGAATCGGGGGAGTCCGAATTTGCTTTCCCCATAAAGGAAACGCTTTGAGGGAGAAGCGAACGTGCTTTCTCCAGGCATGCGGATTGGGACGTTTAATAAGAGCGAGCGTACCGAAAAGAAATTGGGAATGAACGGCAGCGGCGAGTTTGGGGGAAAAGGTTGGCGGGCAGTGAAGGCATAGCCCGGAGCGGATACGTGCTCTAAAGGATATTAAAGTATTTTAATTGCAGCGGATCTCGCGGAACGCTGGAAGGATTTATTCGAAATCACTCGATTGAGTCTATGAATAGGGATTAAGCTCGGCCTCACGCCGGGGCGCGGCGCGTCGCGCCTCGGTGCAGCGCACGCCGTCGCGTCGAGCAAATTCCAGACGTCAGGAGTGGAAGGCAAAAATAATTGAATATTTAATAGGATAACTCACATATAGCCGCTTTCCCATCGCAGCCGCACGGCGTCATCCGTCACGACGACGGAACGTCGATTTTTCTGTCACGTCCCGTGGCTGCCGATTAATTATACAGTCTGCCCGGGCGTAATACGAAGACGGGGACGACTTTAATAAATCTAGTTATTTCGTAGCCCGTGCGCAAAAAATTATTTCACCGATCCGCGGTACATCCTCGCATAAAAGGTTGCGATTCCACCACTCATGGAGGGAATATTGATACGAGGAAGCCGCTGTCTTTTTGCAACGGAATTGGAGGATTATGCATCAAACGAAATTTGCATGAGTGGTAATCTCCGCCGGAATATTATTGTTGTCGTACAAGCGATTATAATGAGTGTATCAAAATTTAATTAATTTAACAACGAGATGCGGCCAGGATTATTCTCGAAGAGACCCACAATTAAATTCAACAAATAATTAATAACGTAAACACAACACGGCAAAATGTTTCGTAATCGCCGTTCTAAAAAATGATTCCACTGCGGGGATTGTTATTATGTAAACAGCTACGTGAGCGTAATATTCGAGTCTGAAAGTTTTAATTTTATCTTGCCCATTACAAAATATGATTTACATAACTGAAAGAAATACGAAAGAAAGTTACAGCATCGCGAAACTTGCTTCGCTTCAGCCAACTTACATCAAAGATTAACAAATTTACCTATTTCTCACGTATAAAGTTATATAAGAAACTCGGAATGCGAACGAACTTAATCCTTGCTGTAAATAGCTCATTCTTCTAGCATGATGTAAAATGTAAGAAATAAGAGAGAATCCATGTTGGACAAAAAAATCGCAGTATGTCAGTCGTACAGCCAAATCGTTACTTTAGAGCAGTATTTGGCAATAATTCTTGTTGAAATCGCAGTGCCTTCTGACGTTTGGTAATAACAGGTCGTCCATCATAGTTCTTATCACTCGTACCGCGGCTGATCGCAGCGGAAAGTGACGGCTGCAGCTGTTCTCAGCATTTTGTGCAACTCAATAACGAGATAAACGAAACTACACAATCAGTCCAATTTTTCGAATTTTTAGATTTCCAAATCTCCAGCCTTCTCCTTATCAATGTAGAGAATATAATAATTCGACCAGAAAAATTTCTACATTTATGTGTTATTTAATGCATTCTGTAATTCAAACGTGATATTTGCGACAAAAAGGTGTGCAATGTTTCGTACTTTGATTTATTCCTTAAATATAATGCAAAATTATATTATAAATAATAAAATTTTTAACAGTTATATAATAAATAAAATAAGACAGAAAGACATGCAAGAATTCAATAATGCAATCCATAATTCATGATTACGCGATTTAAAGATGAACGGAGAGTGCAATAACATTCAACTATAAATCTTTATGTCCTTCCAATATTCCAGTAATCATTTTTATACGTCTTTCGACTCCTCGAATGTATCAAATAGTGTAGAAATGCAGTTTATTTTCAAGACATTTCTCTCGTACGACTTCAGCGCGTCAAGGGAAGTATAGTTTTGCACCAAGTTTTAACGGACAATAAATAACTCAAGACACAGAGACGGAAAGACGATCGTGATTCACTCGAGATGTGAATGGTGCGCCGCGCAAGACTATCGAAACTCGAAATTGTTATTCGCGATTGTGATTTACGCCAGCGAGCCCGATACTTCATCGTAGCGGCGGCAGGCTGTGTCGCGAGCTAGTTTCTCATTTGAGTGCTTTCCTGATTAATTAAAAAGAAATTGTAATTTCAACTACCATCGTATAAAGTTGATCGAAAAGGCAATCTTGCGTAAATACGTGGATTGATGCGGATCAGACTAAATAAAAAGGATTAAAAAGGTGTTTCTTAACGAGCTGAATGCGGATGTGGAAGGGCGGATTAAAAAAGTTAGCGAAAAACCGATTTAATCGGCCACGTTAAACTCGAGATACTTTTTCGAAGGAGCATTTTCGACGTGCGCACAGCGCTAATCTTATTAAAATTATTAGTAAAATAAATTCTCAACAATTGATCTTCCGCATTAATTATACTCTGTGCAATAATGGGAAAAAATTAATATTATCCATAATTTTTTTCTACGCAATATCGGCCAAAAGTAAGCATCGTGATAGAAATATATTTTACGCTATAATATAAATTAATGCTGAATGACTACCATTGTATGTTCTAGATTAATATTATATTTATATAAGAGCTACTTAATGCGAAATTACTAATTAAAAACAAAATCGATTTAAAATCATCTTCTCATTTTCCATTGAAAAATGCGCGGGAAAAATACATCCTTTAACACGTTTCAAGAAATCATCCATTTTCCATTGTAGTCGAAGTGCAACGTGGCTCGCATTACCGGAATGCAGAGCGGTGCGTCTTTAAATATTTATCGAACATACCGTGATTCGTTTTGCAGGAAGAAATCGCGATTCCGATTTTCACTCGCGAAAGTGAGCATGGCAAAAGCGTGGCTGATTCGCGAAGTGTAATGCACCGACGCGGCGGCGTGGCGCGGCGAGACGCGCCTAGGCGAAAAGTTCACCGGCGCAGCGAGCACGTTTAACGAATGTAATGGGTTCACCCGCTTAAACGCTACGGTCTAATCAAGAAAGTGGTCTCTCCTCGGCGAGCTCCACGCGGAAATCCCTCTCGTTCTCTTCGTTTCGCCCGGGCCCGTGTACCCTCCATCCTACCCGGCTCAAGCCGCGCTGATTGACGATGAATAAAGGAAATTATGCTGCGGTGAGCTTTTATTCGCCGCACCAGCTAAAAAGCAACGTCGTTACCGATCCGCGAATGACGCCGTGTATACGCCGTAAATCCAGTTCCAGAATCGCAATCGTGCAAGAGGGATCCTTAATTCCGAAAGAGGGTTTAGAAATCGCTACGGCCGGATAGAAATATATGACTCGGTAACGCAGGGCGGATTCAATTTAGCTTAATAAAAATATAGCGATTGGCTAGAGGCGAACCGGCTCGCCTCGTAATAACGTCTCGTAATGTGCGACGCTTTATGCGATTTCATTATGCTAATGACCGACGATAACGAAACGCAGAATATGCGGAATTTAATGGATAAACAGATTTTTGTTAGTACATATGTGTATCGAGAACCGTATCTCTAACGCGCGGGTATAACGCGACCGAAATTTAATACCATGACTACAACGGCGCATTGCAAAATTTATAGTCCTGAATTTCATGCGTTCCCATATTTTTGCCGTGTATAGCAAAACGTTTTCAACGAAGCGTGCATCGTTACTCGGTCGTCTTTATAAAATGCGTATAAAATGTGTACGCTTGAAATGTACGTTTTAAAATTTCCATTTTTGCAAATGCTTTTTACAAAAATGGCATTTTTTTATAATCTCGTTATAACTAAATTTTTTTAAACGGTTGATTTTTTTACAATGAGTGTTAAATGTGAAGTGCACTTCACATGTGCATTAAGAAATACAATTGTTTACATCTTAAAGTGAGCCCATTCAATGAAACTTTGTTAATTCTTTTCGGCTCTACAAATATTTTATTTCTTCTTAATCGTAACAAAGGTAACTTACACAGAAAACAGATTTATATCGCTTATTTCGAAGAATACGTCGACTGGGAAGATAAAGCAGATTAAGCTTGAAACATGAAATAACGGCGAGATTAAAAGCCGTGAAACGTTCAGGCAGGAACTGCTCAGGAAGGAATTATAGACAGTTTTAAATATTTATCAGGCTGCTGTATAGAAACGGCCGCGGCGTGAGCGAGTTCTCCCACGACAAAGAACAGCCAAATGGTAATGAATCTATGCGTCTGAATACTTCTCTCTCGTTCGTCTTTTTTGCAGATTTTAATGCAATTTAACTATAATGCGATTCTCTTTCGATACACTGTACTGCAAATCGAGATCATTTCAGAGTTACTTTACATTTTAAACGAAACGATATGTAGCAATTTAGTGCACTAATATATTCTTATTCATATATATATATATATGTATATATTATATTTGAATCAACTGTTATTACCATCATTGAACCATTAATGATTAAATAAATAATTATAAAAATTGAGAAAAATTGTTGCAGTTGTTCCAAGGAATAATTAAAAATTTTTTACTACTAAATTTATTAAAAGTATCGCATTTCTTTAAACAATTTTACTGGAAAAATCCGTATAAATTATTATGAACATTTTCGTCTCAATTCTAGTTTCAATAACAATTTTTTCGAACAATAAGATTCCTCGCAATGTTGACATAATTTATATATACAATATAATTTCTTGAAATACATATATTCCAATTTAATATCACAGAGTAAAACTGTAAATCATTATTGCAGTTGTTAATCAGCAGCTGCATAATTTTCTTGTTCTCATTCCGTGAAACACCGGGAATACGCAGTCACGTTGCAGCTGATATACATAATCATTGCCATTGCCTTATCTCTTTCTCTCCAACGGGTGTCGGCCAATAGGGCAGATTAGATGGAGCAACGCGCTGCTCTGATAACGCTCGCTGTGTAACAGCTTTCTCAACATCGCTCGCCGTAACCATACGTCGCACGCGCGCGCGCTCGAATCCTCTTTGGTGTCGATGCGAAATTTACAATGCGGAAATAGGCGCGGTCGAACCGTGCCGTAGTAGTGCATCGAGACGAGGATAATATCGAGCGCGTACACCTGTCTATCGGAGCCGAATGAAAGCGCGCCGGCGAGAATTGCCGGGTTGAAAGGGACCGGCGGCGGTGTGGGTTGTCCATTGTCCCGATTCCCGCTTGCGTCTGTGTGGTAGACTTGTCGCACCCATTGCGGCACGTAATAATGTGATTACGGGATGTACCACCTTACCCCATCCGCCTGATCCTCGACCAAGATCCCCGAAATTCCGGAGGGAGAGACGTCGGAACGACAAGGTTGACGAAAATCGCGTGAATGCCGAATTTCGAATCCGCCCCGGCGCGCTGTGAAGACGACGTCATTGTGTCGCGAGCGAGACGGCGCGGCGTGCGCTTGACTCGCCTAAGCATATCGTTGTCATTGGCTTAATTGCGCGAAAATTATTGTACAATCGCGCGAGAGATGACGCGAGCTCGTGACATTGTAACACATAACGGATTCTGCGTGAAAACAACGGGAAGTTTGCGGCTTCGTAAGCACGAATTATTATTTTGCAAGATCCAACAGGAAATTCGATATGATATTATTACGCTGGACAATTATTTGTGCGGCGTGTAATGATTATTGCATTATATTAACTAAATAACTAGTAATTTGCGTATTATTGCCGGCTCTTCTCTATTATTTATGCGATTAATCCTTCAGTTTCAATACCGCAATTGCATTGTTGATTTATACGAATTTATTCATTTTATATGAGAGAGGAGCAAATTCCTCCGTGACGATACCAATTTCGTCAAATAAATCATTTTCACAATTCCATTATGAATTTTCCGTAACAGCGCATTGTCACGTTTTATAAGCCGCGTTTTTACAACAATTTGAACAACAATTTTTTGTGCCGGCGCGACGAGATATTGTGATAATTTCATTACAAGCGTGTTATGCTCATCAATGCATCGATGCACGCGTTTGCAGATAAGTTATATCTCCTTTAGAGTTATTACGAAGCCGTTATTACGCCGGGACGGGTCATGTGCAGCAGATTCTCAACCCTGTCTCCAAGTGCCTGTTTACAGTGATTAAATTATGCTCACGTTGCCGTTACACGTGCCCGCGCTAACGTGTCTACAACGTGACGCGTTTCCTAGCTGCAGAGATCAGGGGAGTCGCACGAAATAATGCACGTGTGCTCCGTAGCTCGCTATTTGTTACATTACCGTTTGCAAATGTATACATAGGACATGTATATCAAAAATCTACCCTTCCAAAATGATAAATATTGTAATAAAATAGTGTTGGAAGTAAATAATAATTGTATCAATTGCCGCGATAGTAAAATATATTCAGTCGTTTACGAAAGTAAAACTGTAAAAGATTAAACTAAGCGTTTCGGTGATGGAAGTTATTCTTCAATTAATTTCAAGTCCTCTTTATAAAAAGAAATAAAAGCATGCGGACTGAATACAATTTAATTAAGAATTAAATTACTAAAATATTTTATGTTGCCAGTGAATTTTATATTATAAAATTAAAAAAGGGGGTAGAAGGCAATCAAATTTTTGCTGCAAAACTGTCGATTTTAAATTAGCAAAAAAATTGTAATAAGAACGCTGTGCATGATTTTTTCTGGGAACTGTGTGTATGATATTGAACATTCACAAGTGAAGAGATGGTGGAGATCATCAAGCAACTTGTGTTGTTTGATAATCACGGAAAACGTTGCCCATTGAAATTTGAGTCAACAGACGTCAACATTTGCGAACATAGTCTGCATAACTGCAATTATTCTATTAAGTTAGAATGAAATTTTGCAAATTGTACGAATTAGCGAGATGGAGAAATACCGACTAACGAATCTCTTTCTGTCAATAAATGTCGTGTCGTCAAAATTCGCGCTGCTTTCAAAAATTAAAGGTAAAACATAAGCTTTTAACTTCATAATACTTTATTACTTTTTAACAATGTTGGATTTGCAATCAAATCGCAATTGCATCTTCAATTTTAAGTTATATTAAAATAAAATTTGCTTAAAAAGATTAAATAAAGAAATAAAATTTATTTTTATCTAAAAGTAATTTGTAGCCGTCGTTAAATCTATAATCGCTTATAAAAAATATTGTTGCTTTCACTTTTTTAAGTAGAAATATATTTCACATTAGTCGATAGTTTGCTTTCGTAAAACGCATGTTTACATTTTATGTAAAAGTTAATTTGTAACCGTTATTGAATCTTTAATCTCATAAAAAATATTGTTGCTTTCACATTTTTGAAGTAAAAATCTATTTCACATTAGTCGATAGTTTGCTTTGGTAAAACGCGTGTTTACGTGCGATGTAAATTAGTAGGTTGAAATTTGCTTTAAAAATACTTGGAGTGTAGAGGCTATTTGCAGCGACAGTAACTCATTAAAAATCTCATTACCGAACCGTATTTAAATCGCCCAAAATTACAGGCCGTAAAAAATACGGATAACATTACTGCCGAGAAAAGTTAATCGCCACGCCATTCAAATGGCGGACATTAAAATGAAAGATAAAATAGAACATGATACAAAATGTAATGTGATTATCAGCTTTGAGCTGACGGAAATTTCGTGCGAGGAACCGAGTAACATTGGTGTCAAAAATTAGAATATCAACATAATGGCGTTAATTTAATATTTATTTTTACGAAATTATTAACTGCTTCATCGCTCGAAATATTCTTCTACTAAAGCACACGAAGAATTTGTGAATTGGGAATTGATGACTTTTATTTCAATTCATTTCAAGTGATATCTATAGTTTTTTTGCTCAAATGTGCAATCAATATTTTTGTGAATAATGCAACGTGAAAAACGAATCTTATTAATGGCAGTGTTGTTTGAAAAATAGACTGTTTTTCAGGACCTTAATATAACAAAGGTTCAAAAAACAGCTAGAAAAGCAAATGTTAAAAAAAATACACTAAAAATAAGTACAATAAAGGTTGTACATAATATGTGTATATTTTTCAAAAATTAATAACTTTAACAAATTTTACATTTTGGAGCAATATGTGTTTTTTTTTCGAAATTAGTAACTTGATGTTTCATTAATTTGTATACAGATCCAGACCTGGCGAGAAACACAAAATTCTTTTTTTTTTTTGGTCCACCACTTACCGCGCTGCCAAATTGGAGCACTGGCTGGATTGCTGTCGACCTCGCATTTCAGGCTGACGGACATCCCCTCGACGATCGGAATTCCAAAACCAGGTAAACGCGTTATCGCAAACGACGGAGTATCTGAAACAGGTATTAAGCAATTATTGTCAACGCCAGAATGTCAATGCATTTTGCATATCTGTGGTCTCACAGAAACATCAAAAAGAGCGACGGATATGGTTCGACTATTATTATATCGTGAGAAGATTAAATTAGAGTGATGTTTCGTATAATTCTACCGTATTCTCTTGCACACGATGAAAACGTTTGATACATGGATGAAGATGGACTTCATGATGAACAGCTCAAGATTTGTGTTATACTTTCTCTCTCTTTCTCTCTCTCTCTCTCTCTCTCTCTCTCTCTCTCTCTCTCTCTCTCTCTCTCTCCCTCTTTAGCTTATTTTATTTCCATAAATTTTTTTACACCGTTCATCTAACTGAATTTTCTAACAAAATTCAGAACGAGAGTAACGTCGTTTAATAAGTAATTCAAAAGATTGTAGTGATTGCGAATCGCAATCTTATTTCGCAGGCAATAGCAACTTCGCGAGCTCGGTAGATCGCAATTTTCGAATAAAATCTTCGCGTGGTAATCCTGAAATGTATTGGCCAGCGTAATCTGGTTTCTAGGCATTCGAAAGTCATTCTTTGTACGAAGAAATTTCTCCGCGCGGAGATATCAACTACTATAGATTGAATTCTCTGCGCACGAAAATAGCTATTCTCTTTGAACAAAAATAGTACGCTATATCTTAAGAAAATAGCGAGTGCTGAAGATATAATTCAATAACGAGAAGTCTTTTAATCGCAGCTGGTTTCTTTCTTTATCACTTTCTATCATTGCTCAGCGAATGAATGGAATATTTGTAAAACCAAAATAAAAAGCGTATAATATTCGTGAGAAATGTATATTTAATGTGTGTTCCGTAGATCGTAATATCTTAATAGTCCATAATTAGATTTTGCCAGAAATATTAAATTATAAAAATTTTATAATTTATAATTTAAGTAAAAATAACTTTTCGCTAACTTAATACAATGTGATATTAAAACAAAGCACAGTATTTTATTACTGTATTATCATATTCATTTTAATTAAGAGATTTTGTTGGAGAAAAAATCTAGAAATGTAAAGCATTATTAATGCATAAAGTATATACACTTAGATACTCACTCACAATTAGATATGTCTTCTTTTCAATGATTAAGTAACAATATATACCATTATATATGACCAGTGTTTTATTTAGCATTTCAATAGTACAACAATATTTTCCATTATAAATAATTGCATAAATCCTTTGTCTTATGTAACTCGTAGAATGCTTATTTCCACCATAAAAGCTTATTGTGACCTGCTTTCGCAGAGTTCACTTCTCGAATATAAACCAGCTTTCCGCCTGGAGCGACATTATGCGCAGCGACATAACTTCACATCATCATCAAATAGATATAACGAGAGAGAGTGAGAGAGAGAGAGAGAAGGGGGGGGGGAGAGAAAGAGAGAAAATAAAGCAGGGGAAAGTGTTGGCCATCGAATGCTCGTTATAATGAAGATGCAAACCTCGAGAGGAAATAATTGAACACGTCAAGTGCCTCTACAAATTCAACGTAATCATCACAGGTGACGCGCTTCTCCCGTTACCTCCAGCAATCATATCTCTCGTCTTCCCTTTCTGCATTCAGTATAAGCTTCCCTTCCACGTCATTAACGACTAACGCGAAAGCGGATGACTGAATTCAGGCGTATCCCGCTGCCGGTGTGTATGCGAGACGACGGCCGGTCACGGCCGTTAGAGGAGTTGGCGGAGAACGAGGAGGACAGCGAAAGAGAGAAGATCAAAATCGCCGTCGAACAAACGAGGCATAGGTACGATGAGGTTGTGGCGCGTAATTAACGAACGGAACAGTCAAGATTTTACGGGCGCCGCGGGCGTATTCGTTAAAAGGCCGCGCCGGCACCGTCACACCGACGACGCCACCACGTATCCACGTAACGAACAAACGGCTGATGGCGTCCCGGCGCGTGGTGTACGTGCGGGACGCCACGCTCGATGCCGCCCCGGCGCCGCTCGAGCGATTTGCCGTTACCGTTATACCGTTGTTCGGCTCGTTAATATCACGCCGTCGCTAACAGGACGACCGCCGCCGCCGCCGCCGCCGCCGCCGAGGTCGCCGAGGAATAAATTGGAGATGCGTCAAATTGCGCGAGGGAAGGAAGAGACGAGCCACTGGAAAATGTGATGCGAGCAGCGAGGGAAGAGTCGCAGCACGCGGGAGAATATCGGAAGTGGGACGCGGAGGAAGGGAATAGCGCGAGGGAGGAATAGAAGGCAAAAAATAAATGAAAAAAAGGATAAAGCGGAAGATAGAGAGAGAGAGAGAGAGAGAGAGAGAGAGAGAGAGAGTGAGAGAAAAAGAGAGGAAGAGCAGAGAAAGGAAGAGAGAAAGAGCGACAGAGACAAGGGCGGCATGACTATCCAGGATGGCTCGAAGTTATTCACTCGGCTATAATAGCGCGGTGCTGGGACAATGCAAGCTTAATGAAAGCTTCTCTCCCCGGCGACCTCACCCTTTCATTCCCCCGTGCCTCCGCGGGTTTCCCGCATTTCCCCGCCTCGTCGCCGGTGCCGTCGCAGTCCCCGACGCCGACGCCACCGACGCCGAGGATCGCCGCCAGGCACGCCGCGCTTGTAGTTGCCGGTGCAGCAGCGTAAACACCAAACAAAGGGAACAATGAGACACAGGAGTGTCCCACAGACCTCGATCGCTTGATGAGAACTTTAAAGCGCACCCGCAAACTATCGGTCCAGCCTTTATTTCAGGATCGACACAGTACAACCGGGCGCCGCTGGAACCTTTTTATCAGGACATCGCGGAACTGTTTTCAGGAATCTGTTAACATCTGCACAGCGACTACTTCTCTTCCTTCGAATATTCTATCATAAAAATTGTGTGTAACGTACAAACAACATTCAATTCTTCACCCATCAGAAAATTGCATTTTTAATTAATTATATCACAATATGTAGTTTTATTATCTCATAGTCCTTGAACATTTTTTTTAAATTTGTACTACTTTTTTTACATTTTCTTTAATGATGTTTTTATCAGCAACGTTACTCCATTAAATTTAACAAAAGTAAGTATTCGATTACGCAATCGTGTGTCGTATCGTGCGTCGGTTTGTACGAACTTCAAGACAGCACAAAATCTCGTCTTTCGCTTAGAACGAATCTCTTTGAAAGAAATTTCTCCCGCCGTTTCAGCCGGAACGCTCGTAAACTTTATACGGGCCGTTAAGCAAACCTGTATACGACCCGCGGGACGAGATTTTGTGAACGCGTAGATAGAAAAGCGCGAATATACGCTGACGTCAAATAACCGAAACTTTTAATGTAAAATCTATATTGTCATGTAGTTTAATAACAATTGAAATAAACGCATTTTAATTAAATATCCTAAAGTATAGTTTTTAGTTCAATAAGTTTCTGCGGCAATTCGAACTTTAAAATGACAAGTTACATATAATTTTATGAAACATACAGGTTTGAACATAATCTTATTACAAAATTGCAACTCGAGTAAAAATAATTTTATGGATACCTGTGAATAAAACGTGTTTTTTTTTTCAAGCGTAACATGAATATAATGTATATATTTGATGAAAAATGAAATGAAAAGCTTAGCCAGTATGTCCAGTACAGAAAAATGTTCCTGTTCAACAAAATCGCTTTTTTTTCGTGAATTATAATAAAATAAATCAAACAATACAACGTGCTTTAGCCAACTGATTTTTCGTTTATTCGTTTTAAATCGACGTAAATCAATATTGAATCAAAGAGGCATAAAGAGCCGCGAATATAGGCAATGGTACTCGACAACGAGATAACGGTAGGAGAGAAAAAAGAAACGCGATTCACGATGCCGACCAATTGTAAATCATTAAACAACCATCATCGGTATAACTGCGCCATTATTGCGGCGACAAACCGCCGAACGGTTCTCGCTGCGACACGGACGCGCCGCGATAATGTCCGCCGTACATATTTGTTGAACGACAAAATAGCGGAGATCGTGTGCAGCGCGAATACAAGCCACGGGATAACAACGGATGCACGCAAAAATTGATTGGTCGTATCATGATGCCATCTGTATTCTCTCCAGCGTGGTATAAATACATCGGCACTTGAATGAAATGCTTTACTTAATACTCTCTCGCTAATACTGTTTTTAGGAATCATGCAAAAAAATTTTCTTTATATATATAAACAATATAATAATAATAAATCGTATATTAGAAAAAAACATGATACTCAATTATTTTGCCAATGCATTAAATTTTAGATTTTTTTATTTCGAATTTTTATTTTTATAAAAAAAAATTATTATAGAACAATTGAATCTAATATTGAAGCAGAGCAATTAATATGTAATTTTTACGATTTCGGTCGAAAACTCGAGTTTCCAATCTATGTTTTTCGGCTATTATAAATCTCGAAATCGAAAACAAAATCGGAATTTATTTTCAGTAAAATAAAAACGTATGATAATATGTATATAAATGCAATTAAAAAATTAAAAATATTTAATATTTACTCTTATAACAATATAATTAAAATCTCAGAGTTATGAAATATTTTTAAAAATCATTTTTCACAAAATATTAAAAATATATAAAAGTAACTTGAAGTTCCCGCTTGGACGAGAATGTCAATATTCATTTTGATCATCAACGTTTCATTTATTCACGAGGTGTCAAAATCGTTCCGATCGTTTTGAAATCTATGTTTGAATGTCCATAATAAGACAATTGATAAAAAACGGAATTATTCCCATCGGAAATGTTTCCGAGTGGATGTAGTAATGGTTCTAGTATTGTTTCTCTCGCGATGATTATATGGATAATCCAACATAGTCCAGCATAGTTCATGCGAGATCATCCGGACGACACGAATGGATTCCTATCGATTTCACGTTTCGTGACTATCAGCCGCCACGCTAAACCGCAACCGCGCGTATAGCAGCCGACGAACAACAGGATACATTGAACAATCACGGTTTACGATGGCAGCCGTTAAAGTTTAAGTCCGGCTTTATTGGGTCAATGGGCGACGCGCACTATGCGCGAAAATTAAACCCTCGTAACGTGTCGGCTACACAAAGGGCTCGCACACCGGCGATCGCAGTCAAAGAGCTGTGTAGACATTGAATAACGCCAGGCACATGGTTTTCGCATTCGGCCGTGGCACGTACGCTGCGTGACTTTATTAAACACAGCCCGAAGGGAGAGATAGAAGCTCGACAAACAGACTGGAAAGACGTGAGGGATGAAAAAGAGAGATGTGAAAAACGCGTCGCTGCCGCGTCGTTCGTGCAATACTAATATGAAAAGGATGGGGATAAAAATATATAAGATAGTTTTCGAAATAGATAGCAGCCGCGTACAATGCATCAAATCGTGAACTTAATTAAGGTACTTAACGAACAGTCGTACATTTTACAAAGAGGCGGATCTTTTACATGAATGAATTTATAAGACAAAGCAAGTTCGACATAGGATAACCGGCATAGTCAGCGCTCCTCGCTGTTGCCTTCTAACACAAAAGGGAATACAAGAGGGTGATAAGAGAAACTTGGGCATCTGATCTTGTAAACTCTAACGACTTTGCGCCGAATCATAATCGCAAGCTTCCTCGCTCTTAAGCCGGCAGTTATTCTCTGAGGAATTACCGCGCGAACTGCGCTAGTCCCTGTTACCTGCCTAAGCATTATCGTGTTTCTACATAATTACCAAGTACCATGGAGCCGCCATCATTAAGCCACTATTAATCTAGCTGATGCACGTATGCGACACTGCATACCAGATTGCGCTTAGATAGTCCGTAGATACATTATCGTAATTTAAAAACCTCAACGAGGCCCGCTTAGCACGGAACTCGGCGTAATTGTTTGCGATTGAAAATTAACCGCGGGTGTAAAATTTTAAAATGAACGATAATGATGGAGGGAAAGCGAGATGGCGAGCGCGGACCGCAGCACAAAGAGTTAACGAGAGACATCCTCGTTACACACGTGTATTATCGTGGACGGTGATAATACAGTACTTAAACCTAGCCAGTTGGCTATCCGCGGAGCCGTGTAAACAGACGATGGCACACGCGCGCTGCGATAAGCGGGATACAAATTGCAACGTGGAATAATGGAAACACACTTGATCGCGTGTGTACGTGCATTAGGGATACGAAACAACCGGTACAATTTTCATCAAGGGACTTTCGCGGCCCCAGACATACGCTTTAATGTGATGCTCGTCTGAGCGCAACTACGTTATCGTCGTGGGGTTTGGTGGGAGAAGGGAAGGGAGGGGGAGCGGCAGACGGTTGTAATACCGCAGTGATATTATCGCGGTCTCTAGCACCGTATTATTTCATAAATTTACAAGTTATTTTCGGATTAGTCGACACCGCGTCAGTGGAGCCGCACACAGCCGGCACACTGGTGCAATTTCGCATGGAGTTTTGCATGTAACTGCGTTATTCAAGCCGGACGCACCCGCAAAGCTCGGGGGCGCGTGAATTAAAGCGAGTCCAGCTCGCGTGCACTTTTGTAATCGAGAAAGTGTGCAACCTGTGCTGGTCGTGCCCCAGCGCGAACAACGCGTTCATCGCGCGGCGTCGCGATGCAAATCGGATTTCGGCCGAAACACAGTGTCGCTTAAAGTTCGATACTTTACTTGCGAATACTGTGTACCAGTGTGTTAGCGTTAGAACAATAAAATTAACGGTGGGATGTTCGTGATCGATTCAAATGAAAGGCGAAGCTATAGAAATATAATAATAAAATAAGAAGCAAAGAAATAAATAATTGAATTATATTGGAAGAAAAAAAGTAAAACACATACATTAAAATTTAAAACAATTAGATGAACATATAGTTTCTATTTGTATTGTAAAAAAGAACCAGTGTTGATATTATTAGTGTGAAATTGACTAATAATCGCGCACGAACTTTATCAGCAGATGTTCTTTAAAGAAAATAGAAAAAAAACATGGAATTAATTTATTTTCAGGCACTTTTTCACGTCACGTATAGAATGTTTTCGAATACTTTGTTTATAAATTGTGCAAAATAATCCGTACGAAAGAGAATCTGTTGCCGTTATAATATGTCACAAGTGCAAAGATATGACACTATCGAAAAACCATCAACTCTCGAGGACCGCAATTTGGAAGGCAATATTGCTCCGGGGATCCCTAATTCAGCCTAATTGCACGCTTATGTGAATCCCTGAAATATTTATGAAGTTTTATGAGAATTTTTCATCTTGCAAGCGGTGCTCCTTTGAAGAGTATCCCCAGGGGTTATGAAGACTTCAACTTCGAACGATTATGTCGATATCAAAGGTATTCGCATCGCTGCTCGGGGCTACATACGAGCCAAATTTATTCGGCCCGTTGTCGAACTTTGATTAACTACTCACAAGCTGCTTCCCTCTAACGCTGCTCTGTCTCTCCTCTCTCTCCCTCTCTCTCTCTTTCCTATGAATGGTTATTAGACAAGCGAATTTATTTTGCACAGAACAAGTTATTTCACTTTTCGTAAAGCCAAATACCTCTGTCTTATATAAAATTAGAAAATAAGGCTTTACAAAGTTGTGTGAGGAAAAAATATTTTTCTCCAAATATTAAATTACATATTTTTTATTTTCATTTCTCGCGTATACGTATTTCTATCGTGATAACAATGGGCCAATGCATGCTGAACGATCGATCCGACGAGCTATCGACTTGAACACTTCCACAGATGTGTAATTGCGTAATTAATACGCTCTTGGTCTATATATATAACTTCTTACAGCAAATCTTGTTGCTGTGATAATCACATATCACGTGTTGTATAATTATACGTAACTAGAATCTGATTTTACACACACACATACATAGCGGTATATTCTCTGTAGAATACTCGGTGGAGGGTATATTCTCTGCATTCTCTGAAGTATAAGATATCCTATATCCTCCATATCCTCAACAGGGAATACACCACTTTAGACGTCGACGTGAGACGCCCACGAAGGCGTCCGAGCGAGAAGCGCCGTCGACTCTTGCGATATAAGAAGAAATAGAGCGGAAACTGGACGGCTCGGACCAAAGCAATTGAATAACCGTTGCTTACTACAGTTTCATCAGAATTTAATTTTCATATAACCGAATCGGCCAATGCGGTGAGAGTACTAGGGAGGAAAACCTTTCAGAAATGTGAAAAAAAAAAAAAACTATATTTTCGTTCAAATTTTGTTCAAATACAAATATTTTTTATCAAATTATCTGTTTAATGAAGATTATTGGATCACGTTTAATGCAGTCCGATCGCCGTGCATTTTCAAACTTAGATTATGGCTTTCAATTTGATGAAAATAATGGATTTTGTGTATACATTTGAAAGTTTATTATCTAAATTGATGTTAAAATAATTGTGGCACCACTGTAATATCACAGCAATATCGATCCTCTTGCGTTTTTTGAGACTGCGCAACAGTCGCTATCGCGAACGAACCGCGCGTCCATTATAATTTCATTCTTCCTCTCTCAATTAGAAAGCATGTCGTTTAAATCAACGTCGACGCAATCACCGTCGACCCGCCATCACATTTTCCGCGACATTACCGACAATTTAGCGTCTTCAGACCGCACGCGTCGTCGTTTTAAGAGTACACAAAACCTCTCACCGCTCTCCTCCGTTTCCGCTTCGAGGTTTTACCACTCTGTGGGACAAACCCGCGATAAAAGGTCTCTAACGACGCGGTATATGTCGTTTTAATTCCCGAACACGGACGAGGGGCGCGACGTGCAACGGCCGGCGCAGTCGGCGACCGGGCGACAGAGAGAAAATCGTCAGCTCGTCGCTTTAATGAAGTGTCGTCCGCCACCAACGACCAACGTTCATTTTGCACGTACCTATGTAGGTACAACGTGGAAATCTCTCGTCCTGGCCGACCCTGGGAATTATATACGACGGTGGAGGTTGGATGAGCGACGGGAAGGAAGGTGAGACGAGACAGTTCGCCGCGAAAGCTGAAAAAAGTGAGAAACGGCGACGGGAACTTGGTGTAACTCGTAGCAAAAGAAAAAAACAACGAAAGAAAGAAAAAGAGAGAGAGAGGGAGGGAGAGAGAGAGGGAAAGAGAGAGGAGAGTCGGAGAAACAGTCGCGCGGAGAGCTGTCCGCGTGTAGACGTTAACAGTGATATTAATGCGGCTCGGCAACGGGATACACGCGAGAAAAGTCGGCCGGGATGGCACATTATACGTCACACTTCGCTGGAGACCGACTTCGACCGCAAAGAAAGGGTGGTTTTGTCAGTCGTACGCACGAGACTGGTTTGCGTTTGACGAAGGGATTTTATTTGCGAGAACCATTTCGCACGGTCGCAATTCCGCAAAGAGACAGGCGGGCGTGACAGTAATGAGGAGGTGTACTAATTAGGAAGATACCGTAGAAAAAAAATAATTGTGTACATTATTATTTTCAGGGGAGAAATTCTGTAATTGTAGATTGAACATTTTTAATTATATCGGCCCTCTCTCTCTTTTCAATATGAATTCGGATGTGCGATGTATTATTTTCGATTCAAATTTTATTTTCGACGTTGTAAATGCGGAAGTACGCGCTTCATGCCAATCACGTTTTTGCTATCGCGTATAGACATTCAGATCATTTTCATGTCTGCAGCGTTAAGATCCGAATTCATTGAGAATTTATCGCTTTCAATTCCTGTTGGAAGCCCATACGTTTGCCAAGCCGCAGTTTAGTGCCGTCTGCACAAACGAGGGCATAAAATTTTTCAACAGTCTCAAACTTCCGTCCACTGAACGGGAGAGGATTCTTGCGAACTGGCGGCTAGTCGATCTCGCGCACAAAAGCCGGGGCAGGGTGTTATGGCACCCGGCCCAGACGCGATTGTGCTTTAGAGCTTGGGCGCGACCTGTCTCATTTTGCGCGAACATTTTCACGCTGCTGCCGCGGGGCTCGTAATCCAGGACTTAGACAGACCACGGCAAAACGGCCCGACGTAAACTCGTTGACGTTAGTCAGCGTGTTATGCGGAACGCGACGTTGGCACTTAAATGCAACGTCAACGGCGTAAACGACGACGTCTGTAAATAATGACGACGCGGACAATACGGCAGATTTGTTGGAAAATAGTCTGTATTATAATTCGAACTGTGGACCTTGCGAGGATAGCGGTTTCTCTCGTACATGTTCATAAGGATTAGATATATAGATTGTGTAAAATAACATTTTACGAATTTTTTGGTGCGCATTACGCTGACGAGAAATATTTCATTAGAATCATCCGAATTGATTTTATTAGTGATTCTTTAGCGACTTAAAATTTATTATCTATGCGTAGTATACGAAATGTATTCCTTTTGCGCTCAATTTTTTTGGAAAAAATAATAGAAGCCTTGCAAGAAAAAAATAGAAACCTTGTAAAATCATAAAATTGAAAGATAAATTTTACATTTTTTGTTATCGTGATCATTAGTCTATCAAAGCGTTCTTTAGAAGAACGATAATATCTACATTCATTTAATGAATCGCAATAATCGACAATGAATCGTTATAAATCGACAAATTAGTTTAAGTTACTTAAGTGATTGTGTTGTTCAATTATTTATCAAATTACAGAGAATTCGTTGAAAGATAATTTTTTGAGAATAGTGTTGTTTCTTACAGTATATACGAAAATTTACATCACAATCAACTGGAACAGAATTAAAGTCTCAACCGGAAAAAAAAATCTGAGTGACAGAAAGAAAACAGGCGCCTGGCTACAATATGGGCGTGTTCAATTACAGATAAGATAATGGTACAGGAAGACCAACCAGTAATCCCTTTAATGTCTTTCTTATCAAAGCTTAAAAACCTAGCACTTGATGTAAGTAGAATCAAATTACAGTCGACTGCGCTTCTACTATATTAACGTGGCGCAACTTGTAATTTTTTAGCGTTATATTTCCTTTCTTAATATATTATTATGTTCAATTATTTAATCTTTTTTTATTTATATAATATTTTTGATAAAATATAACAGCAAAATTGTTTTATTATTGATGTGATATGAGACATAATTAAATAAAACAGCGATGCTAACATCACACGCGGGAAAAAAAATTCATTAATTCAGATATCACACAAGCATATTTAATAAAATAATCTGAAAAACTCAGTTATGGAAAAATATCGAATTTTTTTCGATAATTTGAATTAATTTTGAAATATTATTTTGAAAAATGTAACGTTACAATTTAATTTTACCAATTTAAAATCATTCACTTCAGATTTCTCTACGCAGAGTCAAGAAAATCCGAGTATTAACACTCACCGTAAAATAACCATATTTTATTATGCAGCTCATGCGCGTATCTCATTCGTACTAATCTAGGAACATTCCTTCCTTACGCTCAAAAGGCGAGGGAATATGTCCAATTCAGAATCACAGGCCCATTGAAAGCGTAGACGGCGGTGTCTACTTTCCGGTAGAATCAACGCCGATTGAAAGCCACGCGGCTTCTGCGAGCCGACTCAGCCAACAAGAAGGGTAAATACCGCATGTGAATAATATACGTGCGACTCAGAGCTTTCGTCCGCGAGGCATCGTGGATACACATATCCGGATGCGTGAGACAGCGTGTATATGGTAATGCAAGGCAGCTCTCCGTCGAGCGTTAACGATTCCGCGTTCCGTAGCATTAATCTAAATTTCAAATTTCCACGCTGTGGCACCTTCGCTCGCGCGGAGTCGCGGTGGCACATTCAAACTTACGCACTGGTCCGGAACTCGTTCGACCTTCCACCTACCGCGAGTCCGGTCTACCGTAAAAACGTTATTGACCTCACCTTAACGAGGGAGTTAAACTGCCGTGCATCTTGCAAGCCGAGGTTTGCGAGCGGAGTTCGCTGGTGCGCGCCAGTTACCGGTATGCTCCCGGTGTGCAAGTTTGTTTGTAAAGTGCGCGGGAGATGTGCAATCGTCGAATATATATATATATATACGTATATACAAGTGCTTATTCTCATCCCGTTGGTTTCACGATCTCCGCTCCGCCGCTCGCGTTCCCTTCGGAGAGATAATAATGGTCGTAAGATGTCGAATGGCGGAATACGTCTTTAAGCACTGTAATTTACGACAGTGTCAAATTCGTCGGAATAATACGACGGTAGTGGATCCTGTTGTAACATCGCAAGTGCTGCTTGCACAAGTGAAATTACTTGTATAATGAGTGACGCCCGCACAGCGAAGAAGCTCGGCTACTCTTCGGAGTGAAATATAAATACTCTCTGCAGAGCAGAGCTGATGGAGCGGCTGGTTGGATGGGCTAGGCGTCAAGGCTCCGGCAAGGATAGCAAAAAAAAACCGTTCAAAAGAAACTCTGTGAGAGCTGAACCGTGAAGACGCATAAAGATGAGCGTTAACCTAACGTCATTCGTGGTAGGCCATGAGTTTTAAACTCATTAGCGAAACTAATGGAGATACGAGAAATTTTTATCTCCATAATTGTCATTATGCTCGTTTTTTGCACTAAATACAGCAAGAATGTCTTAATTAGCGTAATTTTTGTACAATAGCCATATGCTCCAAAATCTTTGCTTTCCGCTTCTAATCACAATAAGAGTTTTATTAAAGAAATTTTCCAATGTTTTTCCTTGAAATAAATTTGAAGCAAAGTTTAAGATTTGCAATATCTCAAAAGTTTAGTTTGTAGCGTTTAAACTTTGATGTATAAAATTACGTTCCAGAATCAACTTCAACGAGTATTGCTCCACAATGATCAGAGTTTTGTCTCTTGTGACAAGTTTGGAATACTAATAAAGCGAGCGGTCGTTAGTGATGTCAAAGACTTTTTGCGCAGGAACAGTTACGTGAGTTCAATAAGAAAGCAGTCTTTTGCACGTAAGAAAGAACAGACATATGTATTCACTTCTGAAATTGCAAATGTTTTATGCATACTATTGTGCACGCAATGCAACTCTCGCGATATATTCTGCTTCTCGAATTTTGCATATCTTCGGAACTTTTTCGATATAATTACGTATATATGTATAATTATAAATGTTGTGCGATTAATATACTTGGGTTTAAACTATAAAGATAAAATTTTAATTTTGCAATCATAAATGAAAGAGAATAATTATTATATGTTGAGATAAATATAATATCAACAATAATACAAATATAATATTTTTCAATGTTATAAGTTATTTTCACCTTTTAATAACTTTAGAATATCTATTTCTTCTCTAAATACGTGATAACGATATTTTTACTGATTTTTTAATAATCTTTTTATTACAACCACTTTGAGTAAACTTAAATTTTAATGTTTTATTTATTACATTTTAATAACTTTTATTAAGTAGAATAGTCTTAAAATCGGAATAAATTCATGCATACATTCCAAGATATGTCATTTGCATTTATCATTTCGAATACTTGCTGAAGAATGTAATATCTTTCGGATAATAATAAAGTTTTTCATGTCTCAAGAACGTCTATAAAAAAATTTTATGCCAAGAATAATCATAAAATTTCTTCACGTGCATTTATAAAAGCGCTCTGTCTTGAAAAAAAAAAGAAAAAAAAGAAGAATGCCAAAGCTTCTCGCGCGAAGCATTTTATTGCGGTGTTAAGACTTTGTAACGAGTATTTTTGTAAGTAGCGATGCGAGATGCACGGTTTAGTACTATTAATGTAAAGTAAGGACGATTCCCCTTTAAGGATGGGAAAATCACGGGGCGGGTTTATAACCGTAGTATAGTAGACAATATTACTTCATATTAAGCAAAGCTTACGGCCCATAAGGCAGTCTTCGCTAAATTGACGGAGCTCATTAGCACAGTTACTTCTTCCTGAGCGTCTTGTTCTACCACTGCCAAGCAAATCCTTTTTCCGTGTACGCTTGTATACACGTATGTAGTCAGGTTTTTTTTTTTTTCTTTTTTAAGGGCAACTTAACCCCATCCTCTCGAGGTCGCCCGTAGCTATGGACAAAAAAGCGGAAGCTGAGCTCTGCTGAGCAAAGCTGATGAGCTTAAGTTTGCTTTACAAAGAGAAAAGTTGAAGAGTCCAACGCCGCTGGATAGCCGATGTTACATTGAACTAGATAGAGGTATGCAAATGATTATTAAGCCACGATGCTCGAACGCTGCCAGGGCTCACAAATGACGTTGCCAATTATCCTTTACATCTTGTCGCCAGGATCGTCGCTTTCACATCATCATAATGTAAGTATTTATCTTTACTGCCTTTATCTTCTCGCAATGCCATTTTTTCGATGCGTTTGTCAATAATGTGTCCAAATGTTAAAAATAAGCAAATATTATATGGTATTCTATATATCTATTTCTCTGTAATATATTCTCTATAAATCCGATTAAAAAATAGCAAAAATCCATTTTCCATCTCGCAATCTCTGTTTGTTCGTAGTATGCATTCGTTAATTTCAGATGTTTGTTAAATGCGGAAAAAAAATACACGCACGCAAAATTCAGTTTAAAAAAAATCATATATAAATAATGTGTTATGAACGATGAAAGTTCACCGGGAAATTTTCATTGGAAATTATTCGTATCGTGTGTTTTAAACAAAAACGGTGCATTTTACAATTCGAAGAATTTGCCAATGAGCAGAACTTCAAGTGCAAGCTCCACATTGCGAGCTCGGTAGAAGAAGGTTAACTGCGAAAGATAGCAAGATGCAAATGAACTCGCCGCGGTACTTGAAGAACTCTATACACAACTTCGCGTACATTCTCGCGGAGCTTTCGCAGAAAGCTTCTTCTTCGTCGCGATTTTCGTGCGCTCGTTCGACAAGTACTCCCAACGAATATGAATGCCGCCGCTTGGTCGCAAAACAGCGTAAAACAAGCGGGAGAACTCGCGGTCGGATTTCATAAAAATCACATCAGCCGTAAGATTAAAGACATATACAAGTTCGAAAAGGAGATGAGAAGCGCGCCGGCGGATGAGGAGAGTTTCGCGGATTATTAAGTCACGACGTCGGCGAAGTCTGCCGCATCGCGATGAGAGCGACGCAGTCAATTATGTTTTATGCATTCCGCGTTGAGACAGCATCTTTGACTTTCTGTTGAGTAGCATCTTCCGCGGGGAAACCTTCTTACGCATTACTTTTCTATTAGCCGGTCTGCGGCGGAAAGCTTTAAATTATCGAATTCCGATAACGTGATGTCCGACGGTGGAAAGAGACGGCGGCCCCGCTAAGACCCGATGTAAGTTTAAAGCAGCAGGGCGTTATTTCACCCTCGATTTCGAAGAAATTGAAAATAAGAATGAAGATTGCAGATACTGCGCGACGCGATGCGGATGATAAGACGCGAAGGCGCACGTAGTAGACAAGAAGTACGTATCGTCTCTCGCGCGTTGAAGAGATTGTGGAGGGGTTGGGGAGGGGGCGGAGGGTTAAGGGCGCGCGAGGCAAGCGGTGAAGAAGGAAGATGGAAGCAAAGATGGGTACGAAAGCAAAAGATGTTTATGTAACCCAATTTTCCGATCGATTGGCACCGGGTGGCCGATTTCCCTTCCCCGCCGCTCCTCGTTATAGTTCCTTTATCTCTCTATGTGAGCTAGCAGTGTGCTTCGCAGAGACGCCATACAAATCTCCGTTCGCCCTATTCCTTCAATGAGAACTTTGTCCCGATTTAACGAATCGCTTTTTTATTTTTTCATCAGTAATTCTCGTAATTAAATAGATACGAATGCACTAAATCGCTGATTATAAACTTTTCCTGGATCAAAAACGTGAAGAGAGTAAGAAGGAAAGAATGCGAAAATAAATGCGCAGATGAGAAGCGAGAAAAATGAAGGATAAAATTGTGTGAAAGGAGAAGAGAAGAGGAAAATATTCCTCAAAGAAAAGTACAGAAGAAAAGAGCTCGCTGCAGGTTAAGGAACGTTGTTGTTTCATCGCAGTGCAAAACTGCCAACAACAACGACATTATACGATGACTAATGCTAAGTCCTGTTATGAGATCCTCGCGTTCTAGTTTCTTACTGCTACAAGTAAGCTCTTCTTCTTTTCTGCGCTCTTTCTCCGTTTTCGTTTACTCGTTTATGGGATCCGTCGTAATCGTGTCAATAGAAATCAGTGCGAACGACTGCGAGATTATTATAAACAAATTTATCGGTTTCTCTTATGAATACGAGATATAAGCAATCATTTTTATGGCGATAATCATCTGTAACATTTGTATTGCATGTATTGTGAATATATCAGTGGAAAAATAAATTAAATAAATTTTTACATTTAAATTCAATCAAACTTTTAACTTTATTAATAAAAAATATATTTTATTATCTACGTTTTTCGAATTAATATTATAATATTGAAAACGGTTTCTACTTTTAACGTTGTGATTTCCTTTCTTATCTTACACCACAAAATTCTACGTTAAAATCAGTACACATCGTTGAACGCTCTGTTGTAAGCTCTCTTCGTGCTTTATCGCGACGATTCTATGCAGTTTATATAAGATGAGAGTTTATTGTTTTGAGAAGCACGTACATTGTCAGATCGGGGATCAACGAAGAAGAAATCACCCATCGACGTACACTGGCACACTTAACCAAAGTAATGCAGTCAGCTGCCACTTCTGCTTCCCCTTTCCCGGACAAGTCAACTTCCGCCTGCGAGCGATCTTCCTGATCTTCACTTTGATTATCGGCAAAGAGGATCTCGCAGTCGGCATCTTAGGATTAAATGGAAAGGAAGATTGGCCATGGGATCCGACAGATGAAATGAATTTTCAATGGAAGCTGAGATCGAGGATCCGAAGTGTAAGAGTAGGAGAGCCGTACAGAAGGGGAAGAGAAATAGAGAAAGAGAAAGACAGTTTCTCTCTTACAGCGTTGCCATTCGACTCTTCGGTCTTTTCTCTTGCCTCTGCTCGACTTTCCCCCTCGTGTCTCGTCGCTGTTTCGCTCGTGCGAGTTTCGGCAACTACTGGTATTTTCTACGAAACTTGGGGAGATCGAAGGACAAGACCGATGTGGCCGAAGGGAGGAGTTGGAGAAAGCGAATGGGGGATCACGCTCCTCCACGACGCAACGGCATTGGCCTCTTTTGGCTCGAAGACAACCCTCGCTAATCCCTTTTTATCCGGGCTAACGTAACTTTACGTTATATTCGAGAATACCTTATGGCCGTGCAACGTTGTGGTAACCGCCTAAACCACCGTCCTTCTTCCCGCTCGGAACATTTTCACCTGATCCTAAACTAAGACAGCAGACTGCAACCGCACGTGTCGGTAGAACATTCTACAACTTTTAAGAAGGAATCGCAGCAAAGTTGGAAATTGGATGATGATTTGATAATGCCACGAGAAGACAGTAATAACTTACAGCAACTTGATACCGTTCTAGTATCTGTTCTAAAAGAATTAAGTCCGAGAATATGTAATAAACTCTGTCTATATTTGCGACTCGCGATACGATTTTTTCAATTAATAAATAGAATTTCCAATATCGCGATTTATATTGTCATATCTTTGATTGTCTATTTTCAAGTACAAAGAATATTAGATCGCATTGGACAATCACAGTTATACTATGTTGTACAAATACTTCTGTATAAGACAAACTATTAATAAATTAGAATTGTATTTAAAACATGTAAACACCGTCCAGTAAAAGAGAAAATTAATACCATTGAAAGCGCGAGCTTGTATGAAATAATATGCGAATAATCAATATTTCAAATAATGTATACACGTGCAAACCCGTAAATTTCTTCAATAAATGACCACTGCTATAATATAAGTAAATTGATTATCTATGATATACTTTTAGAATGATATATATAGCATGCGGCTTTCCCAACTTCATTGTTGGATAATGTATTAATTGATTCACATTTACATGCAAATGTGCACATGACGAATGTATTATTGTTATTTTTATTACAAATGCGTTTATAAATCTACATTATATCTCGTATTTATTACAGCGACGACCTCTGCGAAAATAGCTATATCCATAAAATCACAATTTGACGTGGATAGTAGCGCGCTCAAATCGAAGATCGAACTTCGATTCTATTCAGGAAGTTAAAAAAGAATGCCACAATGAACTACGCCCGACTGAATCCTTTCTTGGCTTAATGATTGATGAGATTTCTTTCTGTACTGCTACGGCGTCCTCTGATAACAATGATTTCCTAAGATATAAATGAAGTTGCTACTGCTGAGGCAAGTAAAATACAATGGATAAAGTATCTTGGAGGTATTGTTCTAGACTTTTTTAATTTTACGGATGCTTCATTGTTATCAAGGATAACTTTTCCATTTTAAATCGGCAATCCAACTCAATGTCATAAATTTCTTTTATGCGAACTTCTATGCGATTCAAAATTATATATACTCCGCTTTATTTCAATGATTGCAATATACTTCCCTGCAGGAATTTACAATATAACATTCGCATAGAGAGAGAGAGAGAAAGAGATTTTATCTTCAAACGAGCAGGTGCATCTGCTGAATCGGATGTTGAAGTCCATTTTCAAAAGCAAAGCGTACATAGCATACAATCCGATTCATTTTGAATGCCGCGTTTGTATCCTCTTCCTACAGATGAATAGACATTAAATATATATTTTGGAAAGTACACACCAACCAAAACTTTAAAGACCCAATTTGCAGTAATTTATCATTACGACGGCTGATTTTGTGTAATGGAATATATTGTAATATCATACTTTGATCGTAAATTTACTTGACGTAAATGCACTCGATTAGCCCGATAATTCGATTAGTTATTTAAACGCAAGAGCAAAATGTAGCGATAAAAATTCTCTTTTTTTCTTGTTATCATATTTTCTAATATTTTTTGCTTTTCTGAGAAAAGAAGATAATGGAAAAATTATCAACAGTCAGTATAAATGCAGTAATTTGATCTCTCGTTCGCCATGTGCTCTTCGCTGTCTGAAACCTTATTCGTGAAACGTTAGTTGAGGTTCCAAAGGACACCTTCTAACTAATTCCTCATGATCGAGCGCGAAAGCCGCCCGAAGGGGGATCTTCCCGTGAGATTCTCGCAGTAGGGATCGACCCTTTAACAGGATAGCGGAAGACATCCTCGCGGTCCGCCCCGGCAACTCCGGCTCCTCCACCTCCTCCGCCATTCGCGGAGCGAGCCTTGTAAATCAATTACAAGTCCCACCACGCAGGTACCTCGGAGAAATGGCACGTACTAAACCCTACCAAGTTTTGGGCGCTGACGTGATCGGCAAACTCATGGCGCGCGCGCGCGCGCGCGCACAGGGAGTCTACCTTCGAGAAATGGAGAGAAACTATCGGCACAGGTACCCGTCGTTGATAATAGAAGCTACGCCACACTTCGTCTTCCGGTCCGTCTCTCTTTGCCCGATGAGTTCGGACAGATCACGTTCGCCGCTCGCACCAGATTGGCGATCGTCAATGAAAGCCGGTCGTTAGCACCGGCAACACGGCTCATTTCGCAATACGCCGATGATCCAAGTTGGTAAATATATGATAAGTCTGCGTTATGAATACGTTTGTTTAATCATTCTGTTGAATGTCCAACGACTAAGATAAGTAGCTTCAGTATTTATTATTTCTCAAACATTACCAACATTTCTCTTTCATTCGAGTATAATTATTTAAATTGCATCTCTCGCTTGAAATATTATTCGAATCCAAAATGTAAAATACGTTTCAAAGGAGCGCGATGGTCATTCGATTCCTATCAATCTATGCAGCATTCTCAATCGATCGTTTATCAAGAATTGATCGATGCTGCATGCTTCCTTAGTGAATGACTTCCGGTGAATGACGTTTATGAGGCGTCCATAACCCGCGGTTCTTCGATGAAAGCGGGTTGTTAACGGCTCTAATGCTGTTCATTCCGTAATCCATCGTTGAACAGCGGTCGCGGTTCGCTACCTACGCCGGCGAAAGGTGGACGACAACATAGAGGAAGCTGTCGATGCAGAGGAAATTATTTAACCGCTAATTTCAATGCGCTTACACTGCTTCTATCCACGTCATCCAAGAAGATTTTCAGTCACTCTCTTGCTATTCCAATATTCAGAAATTCAAAACGTGTGAAATATTCAACATTTCTCGTAATATTTTTATATGTTTAACTTTCAATTTTTCAAATATACTGAATATAAAGGAAACGAAATATAGATACTTAGCATATATTAAACGAAATTATAGTAAGTAATGACATGTTAAAAATTCGTTTAAAAAGAGGACTAATTGTCGATTTATCTAAAAATTCTTATTTTGTATGATTTATATAATTGATTAGATAAAAGATGTATCAATCTCCTTAACAATTTTATTAAATTTGCCTCCGATCAATATTGCGGTATCTTAATTGCCAGATTTTGATTATGCAAATGCATATGCCCATGTTGGGCGAGCGCTCATTAATACATGGAAGCAGACTGTTAGCATCACTAACGGCTTTTGCTTTGTAAACTAACAATAGTCCATACTGGTTTTAGTGGTTTGTAATCCTAGTCCAACGTAGTGGAAGATTAGTTGATTGCCAATTTTGGCGTATGCACTGACAGAACTTCGAAATGCTCATCAATGAAAATCTACGGTCACTCTAAATGTCTTATAATAATACCAAAAAAGTTACGTTGTTAAAATCGTTCCAAATTAGTTTACTACAATTATTTTACTTACATTTCTCATAAAAATAATTGCAAACCACTCAATTGCATCTTTTTTTAAATATTTTTTACAACTAATAAATTTACTCAAAAAGCACCTAATATAATTCAATCAATATAATAAGAAATAATTAAATTAATTATTATTATTATTATTATTATCATCCGTTTTTTATACTACAATAATTTACTAACCCAGTGTCTCATAATTCAAAAACGAAGTAAATTTGCAAATTCTAACGGTCTTTAGTACGGTTTGCACGAGCATATCTAACGTTTATTAACGCATGAACGCAGAGAATGCAAGATCGAGTACATTTCCGAACGTGCAAAAGCACCTGTTATTCCTCGTTCCATTATTCTCTGGTCCATTGTTAAGCGGAACCGGTCAGATCTCTGTGGAAAACAGTCTTTAATGGCTATGGCAGTAGTAATCCGAACTCGCTATCTCTGTCGATCGCTCTATACTCCAGCGAAACTAACGCTTCGCTTCGCGATCGAAGCCATCCTGCATCAACGAAATGATCAGGATTTACCCGGGGGTATCTGAATTACGTTACGATGTAACTTCGTACATAGCAATGTGAATTTTCGTCGAAAATCAGATAGACAGAGTTCGCATACGTTCCGACATGCTTCGAGACATCGTCAAGATCGAGCCGGTCGCGTCGTTATCGCGTCACGCGCTGATCGGCTTTCATTAATCTACATCGTGTCGTTTAAACAGCCCATTACTTGGCTGGACTACCGGATGCGCAATAATCGAGCATTCGGTTACTTCCAGCCAATCAGCTGTTTAACCAGCTGGAAAACACGTAACGATTCTATGTCTTATAAGGCGCGCATAACGATCCATGCCTTAAAGAAATCAATCTTTTATTCATTCTAAAAGTTTTACATATTTTTCAACTCATGTTTCAGAAAGGCAATTTGTATGATCATTGATAATAAGATTCTTACAAAAGATTGCAAATTAAAAAAAAATCTCAAAGTTGCATGTCTCCCAATTACCTAAATATAATTATTGGTAATTATATAAACTAACAAAAAATATTGTTCAAAATTATTATTAAATATTACTAAAAAGACACAATTTTATTGTACAATCAATTATAGATTAATGTTCTTAATTCCTGCGTTTTCTGGCATCAACAACTATGATTGAATATACATCTTTAATAATTAAAAAATATAAGTATTGTGATGTTATGCAGAAAATTAAGCGCAAAAATATCATTATTAGTTTGTAAATGTGAATATGAATTACGCATATGTAAGTATACGTGCTGTGCATATAAGGATCTACGCAATCGCGTAATGTTCGCGAGAGAGTCCACATAAATGAATGCGAAGCACGGGATGTGCCGGATCTAAATATGATTGATCGAGAGCATCTATAAGTATGATGTGGACGGAGTAAGTTGAGGGAACCTTACTTCGGATAAGCAGCTGACGACGGTTAAGGGGAAAAGCGGGAGAAAAAAACGGGAGAAACTTAAGAAGATCGAGTGCGACATTGACGCGCCTGGCATTGCCATTGCACAGTAGGAATGGTAGATTTGCCAATGAATACGCAAATGCCGTGCCATTGTTGTAAGCACTTTATCCAGACACGGTCGATGGGAGCGCTATCGATTGTCGGAGAAATTTTTTCATTATCTGACCCTACATAGATGCAAAACACGCTTCTCTGATGGAGATAGAATTTCGTTTGCTGATTTTTGTACAGCTGCACTCAGCTAACGCATTGCAAAAATGTGATACCTAAACCATGATATGAGAAATGTAATGTAATTGTTAACGCGGAGAGAAGAGCCAATCAAATTAAGTTGTATTGTCTTGCATAGATTGGAAAAAGTGTATCTTTGGTCCCATTCTAAATTTTATTATACGTTCTATTAAACTATTTATATTAATAATAATATAAAACTAACAAATACGTAAAATTTACCACATAACTATATTCCCGCATTAATTAAAAGCAAAAAAAATATTTTGTTACAGAATCTTTTATTAAGTTATCAGATGGACCTATATATAAATCTATAATTTTTTTCTAAATATTTGAAACAGAATTTTAGTAATATAACAGTCGATGGTATGCTACGCATACCTCAATTGCATTTGCAGAGCAGTCATGACGGTGGAAAATAACTTGCCGCACGCGCAGAAACGAGCAAAACTAATAGTAGGTGCAAAATAGACACAGGGGAGACTCGCAAAGACTCGCGGAGTTTATTAGAGATCTGGAGAGCGTGGAGAAAAGTAACTCCTTCGTTACTCGCATACTTCGCAACGTTACAAGGGAAGGAGATCTTCCGTAAAGTTCTGCCTTCGAAACTAAATTGCCGCGCGCGCGGCAAAGAGAAGCTCGTGAAAAACCCGCCTTGGCCGTGTTCGCGTTTTCACATCGCGGCAAAGAGCAGCACGGAGGGAGAAAAAAATTCTCTAATTTGCTGTACCCCGCATCTGCTGTAATATTACGGTAATCGGGGGTGTAAGGGATGGACCGTGAAAAAGTTTTCTCCACGCTCATCAGATTCAGCCGTTGAAAAAGTACTACTATCCTTCCATCTTTTTTCTATGTAACGCAGTGAATTCGATACGAGTGTGTACGTACGTACCAAACTGTACGTATGCATTACACGCAATGAAATTTTAGAATATATACACGATGTTTGCCGACTAACCACGGAACGCTTTAACGGTAAATAAATAACTGAAAGTAACGAAGTTTGAAAAACGAGGTAAAGTTGCTGCTTTTGAATAAAATAAATTATCCGAGATGTATCAATTTAGCACGTTTACGCAGCAAGATATTTAATTAACGCAATAATAATACATCGCGCCTAGAGCAGTTCGAGCTCTTTAATCAGAATTAAAAAACAACTATATTATAATAGCAAGCATACTTGCGTGCTTCAAAGAGAAAACGTATTAATTTGATAGCTCGCATAGAAACAGCTGATTTCAACATTTCCATCAAAAGCTATTAAAAACTCACAGCATAATTTTCTTGATGCAATACAGCTTACTGTATTTAGTATTGTGTCGCTAATGAAAAGTGCGATGTGTGTTGCACACGAATGCACATTTCATATGTGTATACTTGAAAATCGCACGGAAAAGAGAACGCACACGACGCGTTCTCCAATTTCGCCCCTTTTGAAAAAGGGATATCGGCATCATTCACGCCAAGGCTTTTCGCGCCCTCTCACCGTAAGGGGGAACGTAATTATAGGTGTCCCTTTCACGCGTCCGGAGAGCGGTTGGATTCAGCGTGCCAACTAATCCAGCTGATCCCTTCACGGCTTCGATCCTGGCCGACGGCTCTTTCGATCTCGCGCACGACGAGTTTTATTAAACACGTGTTCCCGTCCGATCCAATCGCGTCATTTTCACGGGCCACGTATCATCCCGCGGAAATGACGTCGACGGACGTGTGGCGTGTTCGGTAGAGAGTCGCCTGGGGCTCGTTTGTTAATAAGATTCACCAACCGTGACCGCAATCGAATTTTTGGCTTACCGGTTTGTCGGCAAAGCAACTCTGATCGAGAATCCACTGAAAAGATTTTCTGCGCGAAATTGCCGTCACACGTGATCGCAATGAGTAATCGGATCGAGAAGTCAAGCAAACAGACATTTGGAATTTTTGTCGACGAACATTGAAAAGAATTAATGTCCTTTCTCACAAATAGTATAGTGTTGTTAAACTATTATAATATAATAATTCTCTAATGACATAAAAATCTACATGCTCTGAAAAAGTTTTTTTTTCTCTTGTAAAAATGCATTTTAGCTCAATGTATTAAATAATCGTATTGTAATTTAATAGTTTTGTAAGCAATTTCTTTTTGCGTATAACAGTGTTAAACAGAAAGGAAATATTTTTCGTTTCTAAAACTGTAGTGATGAAATTGTAAACGTAATAAACTGACTGTTTTATAAAACAAAGTTTTTACAATGTATCATATTTCGTTAATAACGTTTGCATATTTATTATAATGAATATTATTATAATGAAATTAATATTGTAACGTAATTTATTAAAAATACAAGGGAGACTAAGCATGTTATGTAAATAACTGAGAGAAAATAATAATTTGCCGCATTTTTTACTTTCTAAACAAAGTAAAAAATGTAACTTTATTGAAATATTATTTATTACGCACAAGATTTAAGTAATATTCAATAATATGTAAAAGTAACACTTCAACGAAATTTCGGACGAAAAAATTATTTAGCATGCTGCGTCCGTTTATATATTATTTCCTTTTTCATCAAAATGCAAAACATTCATCATTGAATTGCGTATTGTCGACGACGAGCTAACTTGTGCACTCTTGAAAAACAATATCGCGCGAGTAAAATTCGGTATGACAGCGCTACAAAACACATCGCAAAATTGAATTTTTACGACGCGCTCTGCAAAGTACGGCCGTGCAAAAAGCGCTCGTAAAAAAAAAAAAAAAAGCAAGAGCCATTAAGTGACAGCCGCGCATTAGAAAACGTTGCGCCTATCGATACTAATGGTATCGAAAACGCACGATCGCGCAACATTGTAGTTTCAAATATCAACGAGTACAATATACGAAAAATTTTCATGACTTTTAATTTCATGTCTTTCGTCGTAATTTCCTTTTTTTCGTTATTTCACTGGCAATAAGTTACCGTTGTCAAAATTCATTAAAATAGATGAAGTTATTGTGCTCCTGTTATAATCGCATTTGATATTCATCATTGATGCCTTCACAATTACGCCATCCAGTCCATGGATGGCGAATTACGCGAAATGAATTAGTCAGGAGTATACGATCATACGGCGTCGCGAGCAAAACATGCAGTAATAATAATTCGTAACAAGCTGTCAAATCAATGGAGCGCCATTCGCGTTCGCACAAATTGCAAATGATATTGGCAGGCTAAATGTCACATAAAATATTGATGACCCTTAAACATCCGTAATCATATCCGTCCATATCTGAAATAATACGCGTTTAAGCATACGCAATGGGATTGTATTTTATCTCGTAAATCGCATTACGTAAACGCTAATCACGATGTGTATCATACCGTGCGCGCACGTCGGACAAATGTACGAGTTTTGCGGGTGCGCGGCAGTCCATATAGCTTCGAATGCGTAATTGATTGTCCGCAAGCTTGAATGACCAATAACGCGGCGTGATGAGACGTGTACCGCGAGTTGCAAAACGGTGACGATTTCAGCTGGTTGCGCGCGAGCAAGGAATAATTAAAAACCTACGCGACAGGTAACAGCTTGATGTTGGCGTATAACGAAATACGTGTGCCTCTGTGTCCATGTATTTGCGCAAATATATATATATATATATATGAATGAGTATCGAAAGCAGTCACGCACAAGGTGTATTCATGTTCAGGTACCTACGGGCGTTCACATTCGCACACAGCTACCTGTGTCCGAAGCTGAACTAAATAACCGGGGAACATGGTCAGCCAAATCAACAACCTGTTGATATTTGGCGTATTTAAGAAGCGCCGTATGAGAGAACTGTCGGCTATATCGCATTATTTTTTCATTAAATTATCCCGATCGATCGGTGCACCCAAATCGCCGCGCAACGAAACAAATCTTTCCTGCCAAAACCGATAACAGCTTGTGGCGCTGAATTCCATAACAGTTATTTCGACCGCTATACACGCGGAATTAATGAAAAAAAAGTTGACAAGCATTGGAATTTCAAATAAAACATTTCCTCACTGTTTGTTAGTAAATATTGTTGGCAGATACGATAAAACAGTTGTTACATTGAAAAAAAACAACAGTTGAAAATCCCTTGTAACTTTTATTACTCAATTTTATGATTTATTTATTTAAACTTTCTTTGCAATATGAAAGAAGTCGAAGTGCAAATTGTGGTGAAACGAAATTTACGGAATGGAATTCATGGAAAGAAAGCTTGTGAAAGTTAATTTGATCACAGCAATAAAATTAATGAAATAATATTAGTTATAGATGAAATATTTTCTATATTAATAAAACTATATTTTTCAAACATTATTTTTTACTTCTACTTGCATTAATTAACTTGCACGAGGGTTTTTCATTTGACGATATTAGAAGTATATTTTAATTACGCGTGATAAAAAAAATTACAAGTTCATAAAACGCGTTATTAATTTTAAAAAATCAAGATTTGTTTGCAACATTTCACGCGACTCGTAATTTAAATTTAAATAAATTTAAGCGGAAATTTAAGTTGACATACGTTCTGAGACTATAATCTCCACACGTATGTCGTTTTGACGCGTTAAGCGCATCGTGTTATACGAGATCGCATTTCACGACTGGAACGCATATTGATCCGCGCACGCTTGTCGTCTTCGTCGACGGCTAGTTCCCAAGTGTTTTGCATCTTATTAACCGACGTACATGCCAATATCGTGAACTTTCGCGCAAACTTGAATGAATGTTGGTCCGCAGCTTTCTTTGAGCATTACGCGCGTCAAATACGTTGCATCTGATAGTGATCAAAAAAGTTTGGGAACTCGAACACGATAAGCATGATGATCGCGTCATTTGCATATTTCCTGCATGAGAAAACGTGCTTCAACGAAAAAAAAAATCAAAAAACGTTCTCTATGCGTTCAGGAAAATAAATATGGTTAGATAAATATGATCAAAAACTCCCAAAATTATCTTTCGATTTGCAATGTTAGACAGATAAATATCATCAATATTCTTTTCTACTATTATTTTTATTTTATATTTTTCTATTATTCAATAGTTAGAAAATTTGCAATTTGGTTAAGCTCAGCAGCTTTATCGCTCAAAATTGAATTTACTTTTATGATAAATAGGAAGTTAAGAAGTTAAACTTACAATAAGTTAAAAAAAGTATTCTGGTCATTCAATTTCTGACATATTGACTCAATTGACTCAACAAATCTGCAAAAATTGCTTCTTTAAAACTGAAATCGGATTACAAGTTGCGACTACATAAATAGCACTTTGTCGCAATAACTTATGTAGGATAGTAGTGCACTTGTGTGCTCTTTCAGAGCGATTAAATTCTCATTGTGACTAACGAGAGCGACTCAGTATATTTCAGTACGACAACAGCTGCAGGATTTAGAGATCTCTGAAGTGCCAATTAGTACTTTAGTATTTCAAGTGCAAATACCTACAAGTGCTATTATTTGTTATTATAACTGACACGACTTAATACGAGGCTTAGCGAGACTCTGCGAGAATATTGCTCTTGTTTTAGAAATCTTCGCTCAATGGTAAAATTGAAACAGTACTATAAAGTGTGTTTTAACACACAAAAACAATCTACGCAAAACTCCTTTCAATTTTGCCAATAATATTAATAAGAACAAAATAATTTTGTCGCTCGACTGTATTATAAAACAAATCTGTTGAATTCTTTCGATGACTGTCAAATAATAAATATTACTCTAACAGCTAAATTTAATCAATTTTCATAATTTGCGCGTAAATATTCAAAGCTTCGATGACATCTTTACAGAGCAAAGAAATTAAGATGAGCAAAGCTAATATAAGAAGTAAAATGTACGACGATTTCTCGGTAATTGCTGGATAAAGCAATAAGTTTTTACTCAAGTCACGCTTTCATAATTCACAACGCGAACAGTCGGGTTAACGAAGCGAGTGCGCGCCCCGTAGATCGATTAGAATGTACACCGAGATGAAGCCCGCCTCGCTCAGTATCCAGCGGTTAGAATTTTACGGCTACGCGCGCTACATATTCATAGCGCGCCATCGGAACAGGGAGATCGCCCCGGAGGTTGCCGTTGCGCATATTCGGGTCAGCTGCAAATAACGACTGTCGTCAAAAATCATAGTGATTTATGGGGAATCCGATCGCGTTTTCCGGCCGTCGCCGGCAAGTTACAAATCGAAAATTCTACCGGAAAATAAGAGGGGAGAGAGTCAAACTTATGTAAAATAGCAGTCGAGCGCGCGAGAGGGCGAGCGACTCGGCGTGCGAGTCGACGAGCGCCACACGATGATTAATCGCGTTGTCGGCGGCGGGGCGATTTAAAAGTAAAATCATTTATTCGATATGGGGTGCCCGGACGATGACAACCGGTAATAGCCTGCATTACGCGTAATGACAAACGGCGATGCGCCGCGACGATATGGAAAGTGGGTCACCGCGGGGGTTTCCCTCTCACCCCGGTGTCATAAGGGCGTCCCGGGATATCGTCCAGGAGCCTTTGGTGTTCGTCCCACCGGAAAATTTGCTCGCTCAGGTGCCGACAAATGTACCTACTCAATCCTGCCTCTCCGCGCGACAGCCCGGGGATGTAAGTACGGCTGGAATAAATTCACGACAAAAAGTACGGGAGAAAGGAAGAGGAAGGACGCACGGCCGACCCGTACGTTGTCACTATCACCCGTAAGACACCCGCATCCGCTCTTCCTTCTGAGACATTGAGCGTGCAAGCTGTTCGCCTAGAAAATTTGCATCTTCGAGGCGTTTCAGCTCAGTTGCTCACGCCCGTATCGCCTTTGGAATTAAGTACCCGTTTCGCCGCAAATTCGATGAAAAACACGAAAGATTCTCGCAAATCACGGTAGAAAAAAATGACGGTGAGGAAAAAAATCTCCGGTGAATATTAAATAAATTAAAAATACATCGTCGATCGTCATCTATTTTCTGTTAAATATTTATGTCTATAATCACGTATGCCTGTGTCTTAAAAGAGATGTTTTATATTTAAGCATAAAATGTACTTCATTTATTTATCGTTTAAGAAACATCCGAGCATTAAAGTTAATTACTGGAAGGCCACATTAATCACATCAATCGATCTACGGTGTCCTTGAAAATCCTGGCTAGAAATCCACGTGTCTCAATATATCTCGTCGCTTTTTTCCCCGGCGGTTAAACGACTCGCAGCAAACTTTCTCCTTCGTGGAGTAAGTTCTCGAGGAACTCGTTCAGCCTCGAGCAGCCGGACGACGTGGCGCTCGGACAGGCGTGAAGGGATTAAAAGAGCGAAATAATGTCGGCGCACAATGGGCTCCCCTTGCACGAAGAAGAACTGTCCACGACGACGAGGCTCAAGGCTGGTTCCGTTAAGCGTGTAATCTAAAGCAGGGTTTCCCAAACTAAGGTCCGCGACGCGACACTGTTCTTCGAAGAATAATACAGACGTTCGCACACAGTTCCATTAAACTCGGCAAAGATAATGTTTCTCGTTGTAAGAGCGGAGTTAAAGCGTAACAGCATTTCAATAGCCATGTATATTCAAAATTGATAAAATAAGCTCATATATTCAAAAATAATAAAAACTTTGCAATCTTTCATGCATGATTATATTCTATCACTGCTACAAGTATTTAAAAGAATCAGAGTTCTCTATCTCCAATTTGTAAAATTCTAATCGAAAGCGAGAGTTGCGAATACACGCATTATTCTACAACGAAGACGAAAGCGGGAGGACCGGCAAGTTCACCGACTGAAGGGGAAGAGGCGGGAACCAGTTTCGGATGATATATCTTTGCGGTCTCGGCTCGACGAGCCTCCCCGCTTCACCCAAAAACGCCCGAAGAGGCGACGCGCGGTAAAAAGGGCGCAAGGGCGACGGCGAGCGCGCACTCGCACGCTTCCACCGGTTTTTGTTCGCGTCGCGGAGTTAATCCCTCGGAGTTTGCCTCGGAGTCGGCCGGAGGGGCTTCTTTCGGAGACTCGGGGCCACCCCTAGCACAGCGACGGGAACACTTTCCGACTAACCTCGGTCGCCTGGATGCCG
This sequence comes from Linepithema humile, assembly GCF_040581485.1. Classification (NCBI taxonomy): domain Eukaryota; kingdom Metazoa; phylum Arthropoda; class Insecta; order Hymenoptera; family Formicidae; genus Linepithema; species Linepithema humile. Next base: position 19,943,858 of record NC_090132.1, on the reverse strand, counting down.
GAGTGGCGAAAGAGGCGCTACGGCGCAAATAAACTACCTCCACGTCGCATAATACACGGTATTATCCCGGGAACTACCCGGGATCTCTTCAACGCCGCCCACGCGTTCTTCTCCCAGACCGCTCTTGTAACACGATCGTCGCGCCTCAACTGCAACGCAAAGCCGCTCCTTCTCGCTTTGCAGGCCCTCGCTTTAAACGAGTCGCGGGCGCCGCTGGATTCTGACTTAATTAAGTTTGTATTTCAGTTTCGATGGGCACACGGCTCGTCCGCCTGCCGCGACGCGGCACACCGTTACTCGTAATTCGTTTCCGGCATGTTGGCGCGAGGTCTAATATCGCGGAAATCCCACAGGCTCGCGCCCGCCGACTGACTTCTGAGTAAAAACCAGCGGAATTATTTCACGCTCGCTCTATCTCAAAAAGCAATTTAAGCTCATGCATATGTATGATAATCTCTGATTATTTCTTGTTATTTTTATGTTACGACGTACTGGTACGCCGTTGTATGTTCATAACAAGTTTCCAGGAAAGTCTAATTACAGAGATATTTCAAAACTAAAGATAAACCCTTCAGAGGAGTAAGTAGATGATAAAGCTTTCCGATTAATTTTTCGTCAACCTTACTCTAACATGGAGGGAGAGAGAGTGTGCGTATGTGTGTGCGGCATGAGTGTTTCGCTTGAAGTTTATGTACCCAGAAATTTAATATTAAAAATTGAAGAGTAATCTGACAACTTCTCTTTTTCCGCAATATTCATTACGGAAAAAATATAGACTTTATACTTATTAAAGAATTTTTCTTTCAGAAAAAGGTGAATAAATAGAGAAACTGCATTCGTTATCTTTTCGCATTTAAAACACGATTATTGGTGATCGATATATCTGATATTCGATGTACTCACATTGAACGTCGAGCAGGATGCTGGCATTCATCGGTATTATCAGCGTGATATGACGCGCAACGCAAACGATAGTGGCATTATGATGTCCTCTCAGGACCTTGAGGTGAGCCCCGCTGCGCCTGCCGGATGTTGAGGGCAATACGGTGAGGTTGTCCGGCGGTTGTTCTGGGCCGTCTAAAGTGGCTTGAGACAAGGTCATGCCCCACGCCAAGATGGGCGGCGGGTTTCCACCCTCGGCTGCGCACTCGAGAGTGAGTTCCGAGCCCTCCTTTACCGGCACGAACTGGTTTCCGGGATCCAGCCGGCGGCCATCTATCAGCAGATACGTCCCACGAGGTGCCTCTGTAACAAGGAAGCACCCGGTAACCGCTTCAATTAGTGACCTCGTAGCGTTGAAAAATCTGGTCGAACGCGAGCTATTATTACGGCGAAAAAAGAAAACAGAGTATAATAATATTTATGGTTCATGCAGTATTTTTTTGACATAAAAAATGTTTGTTCAACAAAATAGTGCAAGCGTATGCAAAATATTCCAGTTTAAAGGTGTATTATATTTTGTGTCAATCTATTTGTAGATTTAAAGTTCGACGATAATTGCGCACTACCACAGTTAATCCTGTAATCATTTTAGAATCAACTAAAATTGGTGTTAATTCCTCGGAGACGCTATTACAAACTGTAATAATAAATTACAAACATGCAGCAGTGTTAACGTCTCAGGCGAGCAATTTAGAAGCGGGAGCAATGTCGCATTTAATCAGATTTATCAAACACACGCGCGCGCGCGCGTGCGGAATAGTTTTTTAGTCTCAGACGTGTTATCGTTGCCGGTGGACGACGTAAATTAAAGTCGTCCGTACGGCAGAGTTTTTACACAACGCAGCGGGGAGAAAGCACGACATATGAGAGCCGCAATTTACAGAGCGGCGTTGCCCGTCGCAAACTGGCTGGTTTTACGACGACGCCATACGAGAGCGTAACTTCCAATCCCTTTTCTTATTTTGCGACGCGGTTTAACCACTCGTGCGAGAGACGCGGATTTCTCGGGAGATCAGCAACCAAGTGCGTCTCTTCAAGAAGCTCCCTTTAATTTTTGCCAACTTTCAATTGGCCAGACTGGATTAACAACTGATTAAGCCCCAGTCGGTTGGGCTCAACTTTGAAAACAAAAAAAAAAAAAAAAAAAAAAAAAGAAGAAGAGGGTAAGTTGGCCGTTCTACCCGGCCGCGCTTTTCGCTTCGCGAGAGAAGTAATCCGACCGTTTGTCTATGTCGAATCTCCTAGGAAACCCGCGAGATGCTTTAATGTACTTGAAACTCGGGTTTTTATCCCGCTTTTTTCCCTTCTTTTTTCGCTCAACTCCCCGACTCGTAATACGGCCGGAACTTATACGTAATTAAAATCTAACGATGCAAATCGCCCGGTATCCAAGGTATTCTCGTGAGAGGCGTAAATGTTCTAAAGTAGACGTCGGCAAATTCGGTTATAACTTAACGCTCCCAGTCTGCGCCGCCGCTCATCTGGGACTCGTTGTATCGGCGCGCTTTTATTTTTCTGCAAGCTTTCGCAGAACCGCAGATTGCCGGTTTACCATTCATTAAGATTCATTCATTCATTAAGATATCGGTAGTAAATTGTAAAACGCGGGGAAAGGAAAGGCTGTTTAAAATTACGATGGAGAGCTGCAAGTTGAAATAGCGCGCTTCGAAGAAAGTTCGCTCAAACAACAATTTACATATTCCGAGAGTTAAATTACAAGGGTGACGTAGCAGTAAGTAATTGTTATTCAACGAAAGAAACGCGAAAGGATGTGCCAAACTGCAGCAGATTACTTGTCGGCGCGAGCATCGTAAAATTCGTAAAAGTCACTTTCGCAGATTCCGCCTTATATAAACCAGTGACGATGCGGTGCCAATCTTTCCCATTTCCAAGTTGACTTCTCCGCCATACTCTCGCCGTGCTTCGATAAGATCTAGTCACGTTCATTAAATTTTCTCGTACTGTCGGCCTTGCCAAGACGGATGGTAGGGACGTTCTCGAAATAGGTCGCTGAATAAGAGGAAACGTGCAAAGCTTTCTAAAGACAGAAATTGTAATTGTATCTCCAGTATGATTTAATGTAATAAAATATAGCGCAGGCAGCACCTGCAGCACCAAGTAAAACGGCGCGCACACACACACAGATATGACGGAAAATTTAATAATACCACGAGATTTAATAACACGGTCGAGGCTGTGTCCTTTTTCAGTTTGCTAACTAAATATATAAAATTAGTAGCAAGCATTGAGGCGTACCATATCTTTTTATGCCTCATTTTGCTTCATATTTTTTTATATATAACTCTGTTTATATTACAATATTTTTCTCATATTTCACGTGATCAAATATGAGAAGTTAATACAAAAGTAAGAGCACAGAGAACTTCTTTATCCGTGTTAATACAATATTAACGAGTCAGAAACATCGGGAGAATAACAATGAAAATTTAATAGATTTGAAACTGGTTAATCTTACTACAGTATTATTGAAAACTCGGTACATTTATCATAATGTACCAAGTATCTCTTATTAATAAATAATATATATGTGAAATCGCGTGAATTAATAAGAATTATAGAATTATATTCTATTTTTATCTTATTATTTTATTCGCGATACTATTCTAATTCATTGCAAAATCATAAAATTCATAACATTAGTGATTTCGTAACGATTGTAAAATGTAATCGAAATTGTTTCTAGTAAGCACATTCCTTTTCGTATTATCGTAAATTTTCTTGAAAAATACCATCGAGAAAATTTTCTTTTTAATATTTCGCGATGAAATCTCTTCTGTGTTATTATCACGCTTTATTCAAAGCACTTTACGTCAGCGTGATAATAAACACTGTAAGCTTCCTTACAGAAAATCATACGATTCTTGAAAAATGCGCCGTGTAACAACGGGAAGACTCTGTCAAGTCGATATTACTTAGATAGTAACACGAAGCCCGAAAACGTACCAAGAATCTCGGAAAATTCAGAGGTACTTTGCATACACTTTTCGCTTCAATCTTCGCTCTAAAAATCACGAAGCTGGCTCCTTGGAAAGATTCCAGAACCATGTAACGCGATCGCGAATTGGCAAGAGAAAAAGGTTTGGGAGAAAGAAAGGTCCTCGTGCCGTTCTATGAGCGCAGTTATATGTTCTCATATGAACGTATGTTGCACCATGAGCGTTGGAACACTGTAAGGTCAAATCTTGCCGGAAATATGAAATTCTCTCGTAACACTGAATACAGCATTTCGTTCTTCATGCATCCGCATAAATTTCTGTTTTAATGTATGCGGTATTAGGTATCTCGATTATCATATTAACGTGTCGAGATTTAACGTGGCGTCTCGAAATGTGAAATACGTTGTTAAATATATACGTGAATATATTTTCTTCTTTAGAAGACGAAAAACAAGTTGCGTTTATACACTCTCTCTCTCTCTCTATTAATCTTTAAATAATGTTATAATATAATATTTTTGTTGGTATACTTGTCCTTAACGTCAAACATTTCTGTCAAGTGCTATTGATATTTTGCTAATAAAATCAGTTATCCTATAAAAAGAAACGGTTAAACTTTCTGAAATAGATTGAACACGTACATTCGAGGTTTTAGTGAAACGGAGAGTCGCATCGTATTCGTGTTTGTGTCGTATAAGTTAGTAGATAAGTCTCTTTGCTGCATTTTACTTATTTCTACGATAAAGACTAAAGGTTTAGACGGTAACGGGCAAAATATCGTGCAAGCGGGTATTAGCGTGGCCGGAGATATTTTTTGTTCGCCTCGAAACGAGGTGAAAAGGATTTAATCCTTTCCCACCACGTCTGAAGTTTGAACGTATGCACCGTTTAAAGTGGAAAGATGAGATAAAAAACGCTTAAGCCGCACTTGACCCAACAGCATTTGCCTCGATACGAATCGCGTAATTAAACCTTTTTTACGGCAACGATAATAAAATCTGTCGCACCGTATGTGGGTCGTTAGTGACATTTTCCCTTCAAGGATTATAATTTATATGGTTACAACTTATGCATTAAAAAAGAAAAAAAAATTTATGAATCACGATAAGATGAGAGAAAATCAAATTCATTAAAATCCGACGTTTAAAGTCGACTCAAGCTCTAAGCGATGTTCAAGATAAAAATTTTGCAATATGAATATTCAAATTGTCGCAACAGAAAATGAATTTATCCAAATAAATAATCTTCAAAAATAATCTTCAAAAATTTTCTAATCGACGCGCTGTGATTCAATTTTCAAGAAATGCTTCAAGAAAGTTCCCGAAGATCCACATCGCACTTGATCGTCGCTGCAAAAGCGACGCCTGAATAGGATCTCAGAAAGAAATTTTCCTTGGGTCGTCGGGGCTGTACGCCCACCATCACCACGGTGGATTTGGAAAATGTACGATTCGCGTTGAAAGTTAGATCCATATTCTGAGAGCGTCTGGATGCGCGCGGACGAAGGGGGCGCAGCAGGTCCACAGCAGGTGTTAATACGAAAACATAACGCCAGAAACATTCCCAAGGCGCGGACGGGAACGCATTCGCAGCATATGGCGTCGTATCTGCCCCAAGAGGATCTCCGTTCGTCTGTACTTCGTAAAATTTCATAATATCGCAAGCGCGCCCTTCATTCTGCTCTGATATCGGAAAGAGCGTCATAATAAGTAAGGAAAGCAAACGAACCGTTTGATACGATACAGCATTCGCCGCTTTTCATGAATGCTTATCCATATATAAAGATTGTATAGATAGTATTATAATGTCGTGTAGTGAAGATATTTGCGTTCTTATATTTAAAGCAGCAAGTAGACGAATAAAACACGTTATATTTTTACGAAAGTTATCCTGATCTAGTTACATGTACGGACATATTTATATTGTGCATTGAATTGCTATAATGCACAAATACTGTTACATTACAATACTGCGGCCATCAAATAAATCTTAAAATTAATAAACTTTAAATATTATAAACAAAACGTATTTGCATTTATTAAATTCTTTTGAATATAAATAATAAAAAAACACGGTTGTAAGATATAAGATATTAAAATAATAATGTAATAGTTAAATTTTTATAATCTATAACTTCATAGTTATTTGTATATCATTATAATAAAAAAATAAGAAACTTGAATTAATTTAAGTAAACTATTTACTCTTTCTATAAGCAAACTCTTGGAAACTCTTTGCATAATGCGAAGACAATGCAAGCTCATAAAATATTTTGAAAAAAAATAACTTTAAAAGCACACGTAAATATTTGCCATAAATGTTTGTGACATGTAACAAGCGTTGGAAATTCAAAAACATTTTAAACTTATATCAATGTGTAGTAGAAGAATTGTGAACGTAAATTCTCTCTCGAAATGTGAATTAATTACTGAAGCGACGATGCGCCCTTTAGAGAAAATAACTTCGAGACTAAGGAAGGAAGACTTCACTTTCTGGTAATGAAGGAATCAACGTGAGACAAGGGAGTTCTTAAATGCGTATAGCAATACTAGTGCATGCCGAGACGGAAGGTATGTCTGTCTCGAGACGCCACCTCTCTCCGGTATCCAAGAAACTCGAAGGAAACGTTAAATATTCAGAGCAAGTCTTGGTAATTCCGCCTCTGCGAGAGGAGTGGAATGTTTTTGAAAGTCGTTTAAACACCGCAACGTTTACGCCTTAACGACCCGTCTTCTTTCTCGAATACTTTCCAACCTAATAACGAACAATTATTAAATACGATATTTTATTCCGCAGATTTCACCCGCAACCGCGATGTCGTAACAGCTCGTATGAATAATAAAACACCGTATCAACGCTGCTTACAAATTAGTTCAGTTTAACGTCTCACGTACTGCACTGACAATAAAACATGGCAAATATTGAAACGTGTGGAAAATGAAGTGCCAGTTTACATGTTTATAATATCAGGAATATTTTATTTAACGGTGTTAATCTCTCGTGGCGAACTTTCCAAACTATATTGATTTCATATTGACTTTTATAACTTCATCATAAACGTAATCGTATCATTAGAGTCTATTAAGTTCAAGTAGATCGTAAAATTACAGTAAAACCGGTGCCGGTGAATCCGTCGGGCGTTGCAATTCGCAAACTTCTCTTGAGAGGGCAAATTCAAATGGAATAAATCAATGCAGGCAATCCAATCAAGTGCGAGAGACTATCCTCGACAATCGATCCTGCGTCTAGCTCGTGTCTCCGCCGATAACTATCCGGATTACTGGAAACTGTCAATAAGCCGAGGAATCATCGACGGTCTTGGAGCAGCCGTCGGAGATCGTAAAACTTTGCGCAAGTTTTTATTTAGGAAAATGTCAGGTCAGAGATCGCACTTTGCGTTGTCGTTGTCAAATTATGACTGCTGAAACAAACATAAAGCAGCGCGTTCTCACGCGCGACTAAACGTCATGCAGTCTTACGTTTAAAGCAAATGTGTGTTGATATTTCGTAGCGCAGTGTAATTTCAAATAATTTGTTCGAAGAATAATTTATATCTACACAATAATAAGATTTATATTTCAGGTATTTCTATGTTTTTTTTATTCTGTGTAATTCTGTCGGAACATTTTTGCCATTTGGGCAAAATACTAAATCATGAAAGAAATAAATAACTAAAATTTTTCATAATAAAGTGACTTAAATTTATTTTTAATTTTTAAAGTTATTGTTCCAATTTTATTGAAATTTAATTGGTTTTGATAAATGGAAACAGTATCGGGTCGGAGCAACTAGAACTGCTTTTCACATGAAAATAATAGATCATATTTGATTTTTTTCTTTCAATACGGAAGGAGTATACGCGCTGTCTAAAAAAAACTTACTGTGGCTACAGATCATATATGCACTATATAACAAATGTTTACTGCAGCTGCGGTTATATACTCATACTGACCTACGTTAGGCGATTTAACGCACCGACTGTTTTGCATTCATACATTGCTGTGCTGGAAGCGTGAATCTTTATTTCACAATTCGACGATATTTCATAAATTATAAATGATCAATAGCTTACCAGAAGCACTAGAATTTCAACTTTCTAATAAAATCTGTTTTAATTTGGTGTTGTCTTTTTTGAGAGTTGACGCTTATATTGATTCGTGCAGATTGCACTCCGAGTAATTTAAAACGGAACTGATTAACAAAATAGTCGCCTGATTCTCAATCGACCTTGGCCTATTATTGCCGCTCAGCTGATCAGCTGATCGTAGTGTAAAAGTTTAGTACTAACGTAACAGTTTACGCATACTCGGTTACGCGCCTATAAGCTCGTGTTTATTCAAAATACTGCGCCGGATTTTCAAAATGCTACAGCTTAGTGAAAAATTAACGTAGTTAAATGCGGCAGAACAAATCTTCTGTACTTCTACAAATGTTTACATCCAGTGCATATGCTTTTGACACATATGTATGCGTATACTTTTGTTAAGTACAAAACGATAAATTTACAAAATATAAAAAGTTTTATCTAGCAATAAAATATTTATCCTTGTAAATAATATTCACGTCAAACTCGCAGCAATTGAGTTATTCTGTAAAAAGGAATAATTAATTTATGAAGTTGCTGGCTACATAGAAAAGCGTGGAAATATGAACATGTAAAATTTAATAAAAGCGTTGTCTTTTAATCTTCGCTCATATGAAAGATATGGCCGCTTTATCTCGAATAACGCGCAAAATACGTCCATTCGGCAAACTGCATTTTGCCTAATCGGGTGTGTAAGTTTAGCCGATATAACCGCATTCTCTTACAATAACCATTCGAATGACGAAAAACGGCCGATAAATACGTAAGATTTGGTGTCGTCCCTTCCGAGAAGAGTTATTCGCAGAATCAAGACCGTACGCATCACTGCGTTCAATCGATTTCATCGTCCACGTGATTCTCCTCGACGCTGTATTTGGTGCGGAAAGATTAGCTCCTTCGTCCGCTCGCTCGCTTTTTGCAGGGGGATATCGGATCACAGACTACTACCCTCGCTTCGCCTTCCCGTGCGTATTCGACGTATTCCCCAGTCTAGAACGCGTTCGCTCACGCCATCGAAAACATTTAGGACCCGCCATTAATCTGTGCTGACGGTACACTTTCCGTATATTACGCCATCACATAGAGGGAAGGTACAGACTGCAAATGATCGCTCGTTCTCAAATCGCCTTACCGTTGATGGCTTGTTTTAGAAAGTTAAGATTTAACAAACTAGTGTCGCAGCGAAATGGCTTTAATATTACTGAATAATATTCACATTCAATGAAAATAATATTAAAGGAAACAATACTTTTTGACAATATTCTAATATAAAAGTCGACTATGGTTATAGATAACTGATGTGAGATATTTGTTACGCCAAAGTTGGCACATCAATATTGGAAAACACAACACGCATTTCACGCAAATTCACGTAACTTGTCCTATTCAATAAAATTTATCATTTTGATTTTCTAAAAAAAAATATGATATTTTAAAACAGGTGTTACATTCATAGTACTAAATATTTAAAATTTTCAAAATGATATTATAACCAATATTAAATTTATGTTTCCTCGTATGTTTTTATTTCAATAAGCTTCATGATTTATGCCGTATATGTTTATTGTGTTTGTTGAAATATAAAATATGCGGTTATATGGTTTACATTTGGCTATATTTAATATGCGTGTTCAATTTCTCGGATAAAATGTACGGCAACATGATACAGATAACACATATGTTCTACTAAAGCAAGACTGTTACGACATCGATTTTTGTGAAATACATTTATTTAGCATAATAAACATTGGAAAATATTGACGATAAACTACAACTTTTTTTTATATCCAAATCCAATAAAGCATAGTAAACTGGTTTATCTGAATCATATTCTTTGATGTAAATTAATTAATTAAATCTCTTTTTTATCTTATTTTGAAAAATAAAATATATAAAATCTATCAATTATATTATAAGAAAAAAACTCCATTGTGTGAAATTATTACTAAATAATTGATCTCAAATAGTTTTCGCTTTTTACACAACAGTTACAGATGCATTTATCAGAGAAAGGAATTTGTAGGGAAGGTGAGAAGGAAAAAAGCGCAATGGGTAACCAGAAACGCAAACGACTATAAGTATCGCAAGTTTAATGCGAAATCTCGGAGCAGCGCATGGGTACTTAGGAGTCGTTGCACGCGACTGAAGTACGTTTGCATACGAATGCTTGATGTTTGACGCGGCGATACGCGCCGTCAAAAAGAATAATCCGCTGCGTTTCGTCGTGCGCAACAAATGCGCAACAGGTGCACATACTCGAACAGTGAATGTGCGAAAGAAAACGAGTTTCCGTAACAAAGATTTCGCTCTTTTTGTATGCATTAATCGGACGTCACGTGTTCAATTGTGCTCGGTATATTAAATATGTCGGCTGATCCCTCACGTATGAAAAATCGAGTAATAAATCTTGGTTAACGTCTATAGTTCCTTTTCGTTGGAGACAAGAAACGTCCATTCCGCAATCCGTCATTAGAATTTGACCTATTTTCACTCTGACACATGTACATAATAGAATATTCTTTTGTCAACAACTAGCCACGCAAAAATTTTAATTTGATCAAATCGATTGTTATACGTCAACAAAATTTGTGTAACAAAAATGACACATTTATAAATTGTTTTATGCATAATGCAGACTAATTAGATATTTTGCGAGATGTTTTACGGTTCGTATCGTGATTAAATTTAATATTTTACAATATTAAATTACAGGTCGCGGATACGGATCACGGATTAAAACAACAGTAAATTGAATCAAACTGACGCTGATTAACGAGGCTCAAGAGTATGCCGATGGACGATATTTCATTGCAATATTGCAATTTTAAGCAACTTATTTACATAATCGATACAAAATTCCATGTGTATCTGAAGGAATACACTATGAGAGCTCAGTATATTTCTGTAACATTGACGGAACGCGTAAATAAGCTTATTCGTAATAAGTTTTCATTTTAAGTACCATGCACGCCATAGTGGAGTTCTGAGAGTTTAGAAAAAAAAAATGATTTCGAAAAGAAGTTCTAATTTTACTTTTTCCAAAAAGATGCAGCAATTCGAGTTATTGCTAAAGTTACAATCGCGAAACGGAAAATGATATAGATTAAATTATCAATTTGTTTGCGACATAGTTTTCCCAATCCTCTTACCGGCAATCTATTCATTTCTTCGTTCGTCGGTGTAACGGGATCAAAAAACGCGGGATAGATATTTTTTTCGGAATTCAATGTTCGTGTTGCAAGTAAGCTCCGTCGCTAATACGATATTCCTGGATTCTGCTGGCTCTTCAGCTGCCATTTCCACGCACGTCTCTTCCGTATATCCGTCGCATCGTCTCGTCGAAATACATTTCCTCTCTTCGAGAATTCACCGATCCTCCGATCCGACACGGTAGAAGCGCCGAGGATAACGACGCTCGCACACACAATGGCGAGCGGTAACGTCCAAACTCGGATTTCGTCGCGCGCAGCGATAATGCTCTCGTATGTAATTGGAGCCCCTGAGTGCCACTCAAGACTTATTCGCAATAATTTCCAAGGCAAATTCGCCATATTTCATTTTGCCGCACCACGCTCTTTGAGCATCTCTTCGGCCCGAGACGGTCTGAAATTCCTCTTACAACGGGCGGCTTCCGACCGTGAGCTATGAAACGCAAAGCCCTACCCGTTATTGGGCTATTTAGTCACCCTTTTCCCGTCTTCCGCCCGCGGCCACGAACATCAGACTTTTGTATAAATGGCGGCGTAAATGGGCAGTCGAAAAAATTATTCCTCCCTTGAAACGCCAATTAACTTTTATGCGATCCGCTAATTGGTGTAAAACTAATGGAAGCACAGGTACAAAAGGATCGTCTGATGTTTCATTACGAACTTGGGGAATCCGCAAGTGATCGAGCGGTTGTATGTAAAATTGGTACGGTGCCTACGTTCCTTTGATATGGTAAACGGCCGCTTGCAAATTCTTTGGATGGCCGAGACAGTTTATGCGAGTCCGGTGAATACATTGTATTTCCCCCGCGATCAATGTGTCCTCTAAAATTCATATCTCTGTTTGGAAATTGTTCGAAATAAATACACAAAGTTCGAAATTACCATGCATTGCTTTCAGCAAACGCTAACACATAATTGCATTTTTAAAATATCGCTGTTTATTTTGCTTAATATCATTGCATAGGTATATCGTCGACATTTCAGTAAAAAAAATGATTTATTTATACGGATGTAAAAATTGAAAAAACAAACAATAAATTTGAATCACACACACACAACACACTATACAAAAGATCGAAATAATTCAATTACAGCTAAAAGAAAAATATCGTCACGTTAAATCTAGTACAAATACAATTATGTGAACTTTTTAACTATTTGTGTTTTGTTTAAATTCAATTCAGTTCTTTGAGAGAAAATCATTGCTAAAATTATTTAAACTTTTTGAATTGTGTAAAATTGGAAGCTAAAATTTTGCTCTTGCCGTCCACTAATTGGACATTAATCACACTATTTTTTCACGACACGGTTGACGATAGAACGTGTCCGATGTAAGTCTCGCTAGTAGACACGTCGAGATTTTATCGTGGACGCCACAAATTACAGCGAACTGACATGAGGGGTAGTCTGACACCTAGCTCGACAGTTTCGAATTTTTCAAGGGGTCTATCCAGCACGGTGGTTGAATGGAACAGGGAAGGATTCTTTTAACATGCAAATACCTCGGCGAGAAAGGCATACGAAAGAAATGTTGCTTCTTATAAAGCAGAGATTGCTGGCTATATGGCTCCAGGCTAACTTTGTCGCTTTAACGCGCGCGCGATAAAAGTCCAACGTAGAGTTCCCTATTATACCCAAGGAAAATGTTCATCGTATCATGACTTAAAACAAGTACTAAATTATCCTTCGCTCCGACGCGGATTACTTTGCAAGGATACTTTCCGCGAAGTACATCGAAGGAGTCGTGAATAAATTCCGGATTTATGTATCGAAGGATAAGTTTTCCAACGACCTCTTGACTATGAAACATCGCTGTACACGTTTTAAATCTTAAGGACATTGGAGGTGATTTTGCTGCATGAAAGATATTGATGGCGTCATTAATGGAAATCGTTTTTCAAGTAAAATTTATTTTTGTCAAGATGTATGCATGTGCTTTAATTAGAAAGAAGATTGAAGATGCACGAAATAACTTGGCAAAATATGTAACAATTGTGATTATATATTTCTGTAATTGTTCAAAAATGATGCGTGTTAATCAAAGTTTCACGCCGTAAAACGCTGATTTGCTATATTAGTTTGCGATATCTCGCTGGAGCGTATTCGCATGTTGAAAGAGATGAGAGAAATTTCGCAGAGTTCCTGAATAAATGCAAACATGCGCACATCGGCAACGTTATTCAAAGAGACTTATTCGCACGTATGCGGCAATGGAAAAGTCGAATTTGAAGAGCGAACGACATCATTCCCATCGACATTCGCCGACGAAGAGGCCCACTATTTCACCATTGTCGCGTTCGCGGCCGAAGCGCTTTTTATTTGTCGCGAAACATCTCGTCGCGCTAGTTTCGCACGCATTTCCTCGGAGGAAATCTCGGATTCTCCCGATAGATCGTGGATGGATGAGAGCGGGAGAAGAGGCGGCGGAGGAGCGCGCCCGAGGGAACGGAACGGCACGGCACTGCGAAATTTCACCCGCCGGCGGCCGACAGCCAGGCAGACACGGGCGATGGATGAGATGCTAACGAGACGCGAAACGATCGACTACTCCCGCCAGAACAGGAGCCGCCAAGTCGGGCGTGAAATGGTTTTCCTTTACCAGTTCGGGCTACGACGCCGCTTTTGAACGACGCTCACCAAGATATACGAAACGCATTTATTCCCGGTATTAAGGTTCGTAGAGGGAAAGAAAAGTCAAGAGAGGTCCGCGGAAGTAATCTTCCTCGAGCGTTAATGAGATCAGTATTTTAATTTTGTGAAATAATTGTGTGTGTGTGTATGTGTGTGTTTGTGCGTGTACAGACATTAACAAAACTAAAAGTGAAAGATATATTTTTATTCCGCTAATATTTGATTATATAGATGTGGAGTGTTCAAAAATGTGTGATACATTTTTTTAGAAGTAATTTTTATGAAGAAATATTTTTTGGAAATACTTCTTGTGGAAATATTTCTTTAATTATATATTCATTTTTCATAATTTATTATTCACCATTGCGTTGTGATATATGTATTAAGAGTTGCGAGAAGTTTATCAAAATTTATAACACACGGAGTATTAGAAAATGTATCGTTCCACAGTTATGATAAACTGCTATACATAGTAGTAAAATATTTCCGCAAAGGACAGGATGCTAACGAGACGCGAAACGATCTATCCTTAGCAAGGCAGAAAGCAGCGAGACAAGTGGGGCGTGAAATGGTTTTCCTTTACTACTGAGACTCCAGTGGCAATCACATCCGCCTTTGCCTGTAACTCGAGATACACGGGACTTTATCCTCAGTATTAAAGGAAAATTGAAAGTGGTTTTATCCCATCTTGAAGTTTTATCTTATCCATGCAACGCGGCAGATAAGAAAAATAGTTTGCAAGTCGATCCAATTGGAAAGTTAATAAAATCCCATCTAAATATCGAGTCTTATTATAAAGAACCAAGACAATTTCTCGCTGTCAAGAACGATCATGTGAACAAACACATTCTTCTTTAGAAACGTCCACTTTTATCCTGATAAAGTATTAAGAATACCAACCTAATAATTGTTTCGTTCAATCGGACAGTCATCGATCTCAATTCTTCAAATTATAACATTAATTTCTTTATTCAGTTCGACGGATCTTGACAGATTGCTTGAAGTTATTTTTACGTTCAACGATACACGTATAATTAGCGGTTATCATTCAATATTCTAAATACTTTTCGAATATCTATTCTTTATTGCAGAATAAAAAGATATTTATGGTTCTTTATTTATATATTTATCTTAAATTTGTTAATGTGTTCATTATCAACTCTATTATTATCACATTAATGATTAATGCGTAACACAGATTTTCTCTCTCTCTCTCTCTCTCTCTCTCTCTCTCTCTCTCTCTCTCTCTCTCTCTCTCTTTCTACACATACACAATTAATATATGTATGTTAGCAGTGAGATAGTAGCCTCCCGAGAGGAAGTCGATGACGTCCCTACATCTGAAGATGCTGCTTTGATCAGCAATGCTTTACACGCGGCTAATTCGCTAATCCCTCACGTACTCGTAATAAAACGAAGAGGGTGCGAAGCATGCGCGACTAAGAGAGATGTTACGAGAGACGGTAAGGAGAGCCGAGGGGTCGACAGAAGGACGTGCGAGGACGGAGCGCGGTACAGGGCGGAAAGACGAAATCTCCTAACGACCAACGTTATATACCTCACAGAGATCGCTCGTTACCTCGGTTGGGTGGTGTCAATTTTTCAGTGCTTTATACGCGTTCCCACCTCCCGGCCCCATATTTATCATCGGCGCTCTATCCATCGCTCGCCGCTGGCAAATCTCTTTGAGATTTTATTGATGGGGCGCGAGCTCTAGAACGGTGAAAAAAAAATTGACAATTTGCCGCGTAATAATGGGGGAAAGATGAGGAGTTTGGAGATGGAAGGATATGTGATTTATGTTATAATGTCTGTTGGACTACAGATATATCGCGCACAAGTGTAGTCCTCAACAACAGATTGTGACAGATGTCTCGAAATTAACACTTAAAGCTTCGGGACTAGCTCGATCAATAGCTTTCTCTCAATTTGTCAGAAATGAATTATGTACGCGAATAGCAGAATGTATCTATTTATATTCGATTTTGAAACTTTATTCATATGCGGAAATTGAATCAATGAACTTAATCGTAGAGAAAAAGTAAATACGTTTCTTTTTACAATGTAAGATAACGTGACTATTTCTGTTTTAATGAAATTGCTATAAAAAGAACTGAGACTATCGGTAGAGCTAAAATAGCGTCTAGCACATATCATATTTATATCAATCAATTCTCTAATAATATTGATGTACATACGAGAATAATCCAGGATTTTCGCTGTATAATTTACCTAATAAAAACAATTTCAAAAACGTCGACTACACATCGTCCAAGAGTCGCTATCGAATTATTTCTGTCAATGAGCTTGGATACTACTTTTAGTATCAAGGCATGAGACAATTTCATTGGTTCGACGTAATAATTGAATAGCAATGTACGATTCTTGTCAATTTCTCGAATCGAAACGAAACCAGCGACACGTTCGTTTTGTACTTCGCTCACACACTGTGCAAATGATTGAGGGTTTTCGACGGAACTGCCGTCACGGATATGCATCGATGGAATTCCGCTCCTCTCCGCCAGTGCGCAATGCATCAGTCTTATCTATTCACGAAAATTCACGTGCAAAAGACATTTTTTCGAAACTGCGACATATTACTCAAGCGACATAATTTTTCCGAGTATTTGTGTAAAGTTTATTATTCATTCTCTTATATAAAAAAAATCAAAAATACAACCAATGCTTATTCCATAACATTGTCTCACTTGTCTACATTGTTACTATTTAATTGTCAAGTAAATATTATGTAAGTAGTAAGCTTTAAGAAAAAACTCAATTTATCGGATGCTTGTACGTGAAAATTATACAAGATATAGATATTTAAAAAGAAGAATGACAAACTAACTTGAAAATAAATTCGTTTGCCGTATTGCGAATTAATATATTAATACATATACGTGCATCGGATTTTCAAATGAAACGTAATCGTGAAATTGTTTTTAATAATACTTTTATATCCACTTCAATTTTTCGCTTAACTGAGAATGTGAGTCTGCTCGAGCAATGTGGTAATAAACGGAAATCAGATCCGCGGGGACCGATTGAATAGATACTCAATATCAGCGGTAGCTTGGATCTACGTCGCTTGAATTGGTTTCTCGACTTTCAATACGCTCTCACCTATATGGCTACCTTCTTTAAACTCCGCTCCAATTCTACGAAGCAAAAATCTTTAAAGAGCATTACACGTAAATACGCGCCATTAAATGATAACACTCCATACTCCATTCATGCGAAAAATATTAAATTGGTTAAAAAAAATTATTGTTAATCAATAAATAATAAACATATTTCTAAGATTCTACACTTTGGTTGTAAAATTTCACATAAATATTCTTCAATTAGCATAGATTGATATTTTAATAAGTTATTTCCCGATACGAAGAAACCAGTAAAGCTTTTTCAATAAAATTCTTATCGCATAAAATTTAATTAAAATATCTAAAGAAAAAATTCCAACCTAATTTTTGCACAGTAAAAATTGATATGGTTTTATTGATGTATTTAATATCGCTAATTAAACGCTATTCATTTTCAATTCTAACTTATTTGGTGAAAATTTTATTTCAACAAAACTTCACATAAGATTCATCAATAATTAGTGTGAAATATATTTTGTGTATATATAGCACAAAAGCTAAGCTAATATAAAGAATATGTATATATTTGATACAATACCCCATATATTTTAAACAAAAATACATCGCAACAGATTAATTTTGTTACAAAATTTATAAATTTAAAAAAAGAAACTCTCTAGCAACATTATGTCCATCCATCGTATAAAACGGACATCACCGTTGAGCTCCGCTATCAACGCTTATAATATAAAATGTTCACATAGAGATGAGTCGTATAAGTACGAATTCCGAGTGTCGCAAAAGGGTCAGGATTTCTTCCTGTTTAAAATTAAACTTCAGGCAATAACGGAGATATAATTTGATGGCGTTTCTTTTTCTTCAATTCTTCAGCATGAAATATTTACCGAGCGTCGAACACGAGAATACACAAAAATTAAAGCGCTTATTTAGTTTGTCTTTTTAGAGACAAGTATGCCGAGAATGAACAATGTTTTATAAACAATATTTCCCACCGTTGATCTTAAAAATGTACAAGATATTCTAAGTTCTATAAATTTTTCTACCCGAGTTACTTCATTTTAAGTCTCCTTTCAGCATAACTTTTGAATTTAAATGAAAAAAAAAAATGTTTTTAATACCAAGAAAAATGTTACATTACAGAAAAAAATATGTAGAACGATCGTAAAGAACGATACAAATTATTTTATGTATATAATTTATATAATTGTTATATTTATTTGGAATAAAATTTTGAAAACTTATTTCAATATCCTACTTAAATAGTAGTTTTCGTTCGTTGAACGAAAAAAGAATAATAACGAGACAAGAAATTAACTTGGACGCGTTACCATCACATCGTGCAACAAATATGCACCTATACAGTCGAGGGATCACGAATGGGATTGCGGTCTTGCTTCATCATTAAATCCCATCGAACACCAGAGATTGTTCCGCAACTGTTTGCGCGGCAACTGAACAAGCAGCCGAACGACCGGTCCGATCTAACTAATTATCGCGTTCCTAGCAGGCCAGAAAACAGAACAATGGTATGTGTATTGCGGCGCAAGTCCGGCTGCAGAATCGCCATGAGAGCGAACGCACAGTGCACAAGCAATTAATTAAGTACTGTCGGATGAAGCGAGTCAACGAAGCCAATATAAACCATTTATTTCCAAGGAGCTGCAGTAAACTAAGCTCAAAAGATCAAGAGGCATTATCCCACGTCTTGATAAATCTCGTTATCGATGTCGACTTTGGCAGACTTACAGCATCGCAAGATATTAAATAACGATCCTATAGGACTTTAGCCGTATTGGATTTTAGTATAATCTAATCAATGAGAAATAAAATTACTTAGAGCACAACACAAACATTTTTACTACCAAATTTAAGAATATAGATAATAAAGCAAAATCTGGAAAAGACAAAGAATAGATTCACTTATAAAATTCAAGTGAATCGACAAGAATCATTTTCAATGTCCAAGTAGGGGCAAATCGGCAGAAACACGGCTGACTATAAATATAAAAATAATATGATCCGACGGAAAGATTTAACAGTGCGCTAGGAGGAAAAGCGCTTGCTCAACAAGCGTTTCCCCGGGCACAGAGGCGCTTTTCATCGCAGATCGTTAATCGCGTCGCACTCGTGGCAACTAGCGCGTAGCACGGGCCAAAGTGCACTTTCTTTAACACCGGAAACAGTGGCCGTCGCATATCGCTGACCGACGCTAAATGCACACGGACGATAACGTCGTAAAGCCAGGAGAGCTTTCGGTTCGACTGACAGCCCTTCGAGTGCACCGCCGCTCGGAAGCTCGGGGTTATTGACTCGCCACTCCACTTCAATACGAGCTACCGACACATCTACGTCACGCACACACTCGCATATGTTCGATGAGACGGAGAGAGAACGAAAGAGGAGATGAAAGAGAGCAAAGCAGAGAGAAGGAAAGCGAGAAATGAATGAGGACCAGCTCGAAAAAGAACATTGCTATCGGCTGATACGAAAGGCAGCTTTATAAGACGTTTCTTTTGTCCATGATTGTGTGCATTTGTGTTGTACCGATCGTCTGCACGATTTGATTTGATATTTTATTAATTTCGTCCGATATTCAAAATAAGTTCGCATTATAATAAATAGATAACAATGATAAAAAGAAGATTAACGCAACGATAAAATTGAAAACTACAAATTCAAGAGTAATTCAAGAGAAATAAAATTTTGTATTAAAAAATATATGTAACATGATGATCTTTTCATCTTACATCCGTTTCATCCGTTTATTAATAATTATTAAATATTGATAATTAATTTTTATTTCAACGTTGCCACAACCAATGCACGAAAGAAGCCGATTGCGTACAAATGTTAAAATTTGGAATTACACGGAATCACGCTATAAAATGAACGAAGGGATTAACACGGGATTTAATTCGGCATTAATTGCATTTAAAATTTAAACTTTGGAACGCTGTCGTCGAAAATGCGAAACGTCGCGAGAATCGGGAGAGGGGGAGACAAATCAGTGGCCAACTTAATTATACAAATACACGGCTGCTCTTTTGCACTACATAAATCACAAGACACATAGCGCTGGTCTTTGGATACGTTATCTACCTATATACATGCACCGCGATACGATTGCCAACCAGCCGTTC
Organism: Linepithema humile; assembly: GCF_040581485.1. Classification (NCBI taxonomy): domain Eukaryota; kingdom Metazoa; phylum Arthropoda; class Insecta; order Hymenoptera; family Formicidae; genus Linepithema; species Linepithema humile. Next base: position 19,923,791 of record NC_090132.1, on the reverse strand, counting down.
GAGATAAATGGCCAATTACTCGGTGCATAATGCGTATGCAATTTACATCGATCAATCTGTTACTTGGAAAGACACTCACACAATATAAATAAACAGCAATGCACTCACATGCGGCTTCAATGTTTTCGAAAATCTCGTTATTAAAATTCATAGTTGCATAACATAATAAAACGCATAGCATAAAAATATTTTGCTCATCCACTCATATTGCCACAAGAGCTGCGATAGAGAGTGGTGAGCAAATCCCAATAATTAATATTATTAATAAAGTATAATATATATTATTATTAATAATATTATTAATAATATATTATCAATTTTATTATGTTTTTTCTTCTCATCAATAATGTATGTCATAATCATAACTAATACCGCAGAAGAATTAATTATGAAATGTAATGAGTTGCAAATATAATGTAGCACGATGCGAGGATTTCAATACAATTTTCGTAATTGGGCCACATCGCTTTCAAAACGGTTCAAATAATGTGTGATTGCAGGTAGAGCAAAAGCTCGCGTTTTGCGCAGAAATTGGCGCGCGGGCGTCGGGAAGTAACGTAAAAGCTATAACACGATGGGACGACAACCCAGGCATGCCCCATTGACTGTTCCATTAATTACGAGGCAACCTTCAGCTACTCAATGGGTAGTTAGTGGCCAATACTCGGCTCGCGTCAATAATCACTGGACAGTGTAGCAGCATGGTGTTGGGCTTTGATGCGCTAATTTACTCCACCTGCGTTAATGCCCCGACCCCGCTGTTCTCTTGTTCTACTGGTCCGGAACAACGATTGTCTAAGTGCGTATACGATTCACGTGTCGCGCACTAACTCTGCCGACTCCCACGTACAAGAGGACACATTAACGTTGCATTTGAACATAAAGGCGTTGATACTAGAGCACGCGACACGATCCAGCGAATTATTCGCATTAAATTTTGCGAATCAGGCTTGCAGCTCGCTGCTAAATTTACTCCATTAAATCATAAACCCGACACGCTGTATAAATGGAATAATTCGTGACTGTTATTAAAATATTAGCGGTATTTGCAGCGTATTACACAATTTAATTTTACACAAGAATGACGATTTCGTCACAAAAATAATTACAAGTGGAAACTAAATATGAAAATTTTCCATCATGCACAGAAAATAATTCAAAATAGAAAATATGGATGCGTGATTAAAATACACACTGACGAGCAGATAATGTTTATGGAAACAAAATAAATCATAGATGTAATGTGATGTTACAACATAAATAATGAATTATTAAAGCATATCGTCACGCGTAACGTTATATAAAAATAAGAGCTTTAGATAATAAAAAAGTTCTTTTCATGAATAAAAATTTTGTTATGACAGATGATATTTTATCGGCATCATTCAAACTCCATTGAGATAACAGCACTGTGACATAACAACTATGACAACATATTTACTGTGATTCCACTTCATCATTTATACGTGAAGTGAAAACAGAATCATAAAACGGATTTTAACACATTTTCCGAACGCATTGTCGTCGATTACTTCTAATCAATCATAAATAACATGTAATAAATCACAAACAGTATGATGAATTTAATGAGAGTACTTTAGCAGCATGTAGCATCAGTCAATTCAATCGTATTTTCGCTCGTTACAGTACATTACTGATTTTATTTAACAGCCTTTGAGTACTTCCGCGTGCGACAATTACATTTGAATTACCGAAAATTAATTAATCGCTCAGACCTGCTGACAAAGTCACGAATGAATCGCGTCAACGTTACGCGCTCGCGGCAAATTGTTGAGTGACAAAAAGACCTCATGACAGTTCTCATTTGCGTGTACGAAGCGAGAACAAAGCGACAATATATAATCGCTGCGTTAGCGCAACGTCGTTTTTTAATCGAAAAGAGATAATCCCGGCGTTTCAAATTTACACGCGTATGCCTTGCTATTATGCCTTCTGTGCCGTTATGAACACCCGGTGTAAACGTTCTGCGTTCTTCCACAACACTCGGTTTGTGTGTATTCGCTGCATTCGGGCAGCGTGTTGTTTCCGCTCTTTTGAGCGATGTCAAGATAGAGAGACAATGAGCAACGCCAGTCGCCTCGGTATACTCTTCCTTTTATCATAGCGCACGACAGCAAAGCGTACACCACGCGCAAAAAGACAATCCCGACACGGTTTACGAGTCAACTGCACTTTCGACTTTCAAACGCTATCTCGCACGCGAGAAAATAATGAGCATGATAATTGCCTTCGCGGAAGCAGCGAATAACAAATTGCTAGAGCAACGCGTAAATGTAAATTTTATTAGAAATATTTAGATTGCGCCTGAAGTGCTTCATAATTCCTTTTATATTTGTGATTCTTTCAACAACGTGCAATAAATTGTTTTTCAACAAAAACATCAAGCTAGCAATATTTTTTTTTTTTTTTTTTTTTTTAGATAAAACAAAATGTATTAAAATGCAAAAGTCTTTACGTTATAAGCTGCATAGTGTTGATAACAAATTAAAAAGCACGTAAATTTACAAAATAATTAGTTTGTTGTTATAACTTGCATATTTATCAATTTTATCATATTTATTTAAAACCATAATGTAATCATATTTGTTTAAAATAATAATAATTCATGCATGTAATGTGTGTAATATGATAAAAATTTTCGAATAAACTTCAGCATTCTATCGATACTTAAAAACATTTTCTTGAAGAAAGAATCGTAAAACATTGTGACAAGGATCTCAATTTCCTCGAAATCGTATCGAGGTCGAACATGCTCGAAGCAGCAACTGCACCGATATGTACATGAATCAAAAAGCGCCGCGACGTCGAGCGCAATCGAAAGACGATACGAACGAGCGGAATGCCACGAATTTCGTTGACGTAGCTCTATATACCGATGGAGTTCCGCCATTGGCCGGCACTAGGAGAGGGACACGTGTATAGTCAGCCAACAGGGGAGTAGTTCGATATTGGTCAGATAGTGGAATGCCCTCTGTTCGCGCGAGACAACAAGATTTCTCTGTACCTTATACCGATCTTGTCAGCTTTATAGAGTGGTAGCTCGCAGAAAAAAGAAAAGATAAAAGGCAAAAGGGAAGGGGAGATAGATCGAAAGGGAGGGACAGAAAATAAAGCAAGGAGAGACCATGAGCGCGGAAAGGGGCAGGAAGGAACGATGGGGAATTAAATGAAAAATCGAAGGGATCGAGTGATAACGATTGCAAGTACCAGTAAGCTGTTAAATGTGGATGTCAGATCTTTCCACAACACGCACGAGCACGTGAAAAGATGGCGGTAAATTGAATTTTCTCCAGAAGAGAAAGAGAGACAAGAGAAATAAGAAAGAAAGTAGAAGAGATATAGAGAGAAATCTATATTTATTATTCTGGTGTTTCGCGTGCACTGGATATAAATAAATATCAAAAGTTACACAAAATGTATATACCTACACGTAAATAATATACGTAAACATTCGGTTTGGTGGAGTAGAGAAGGAAATAGAAAAAGAATTGCAGAGAGAGACACTGGAGAGAAATAGGATAATAATAAATTTCAAAAAAAGAAAGCAAGATACATGAAATAACTGGCACCGCGATAAAAAATAATAACAGTAAATCTGAGAAAAAAATCGTTTGTTATATATTTGTAGTACAAATTGTGACTTAGTGTCTCAATGTCGACACCAAAGCACGGGATAAAAGGACATAGAGATAATTATAGAAGGGTGAATGATTCGAGGATGAACTCGAGGAGGAAAAGAAGCACTAACTCGTGCTTAACGTGACTTAACGACAACCGCCTTAACATTCTTGTCTATTTGCCGGATAAAATACGAGAAACCTGACACGCAACCGCATAAAACGTACATTATTCTCAACTTTTTCTCGCTCACGAACCCGGCGTAGTGCATCCGGGAAGCGCTAGGCAAATCTATTCCTATCAACCGCAGGACCGACGTTATTCCCATATACGAAAGCCTTTCGCCGTGCGCTTTTCCTGCCGAAGGATGAGACTGCTGAATTTTCGATGATCGGTAAAACGTGGAAGCGATGATCTCGGGGGGCATGCATTATGGTGTTATCAATAAAAAATGTTTTTACACATATTATCCCCTTTCAAATGCGCCCCGCTGTACTAACACGAGTTTTCGGAGTGTGTTCTTTCGAATTATGCAACAATATTGAGAGCCGCGGCGGGATATGCGGGCCATTAAAATGCGCTCCGTTTCGTAAAATATAATGATGTTTCGTGCGTAATAACAAAAATCTATTGAATTTAGCGAAGTGTTTTAACCTGCTTGTTGAAATTCCTGTAAATATAATCTCCTTTCTGACTTCTGTTCATATTTCATATTACCTGCACCGTTTATTATTTATTATTCTACTACAACGCTTTCCACGATCATATATTTTAGTTAAAGCTCTTCGATGTTCATGTTACGCATGTTAGATCAGCCATAATTATAATTTGCAAAATTATAACTCTGCCAATATGTGTTTGACAGTTTTAATTCTAAAATATGCAATGCAAAATCGATGCAAATAAAGCATGCATTTATAATTGAATACAATGCAAATCAAAAATATTGCATGCTAACTAAAATTTCTATGTTACAAAATGAGTTTGTATATTTTCTCATCATAACTTCACGTTACAACTACGGACAATAACTGCGATACACATTGCACAGCTAAAACTAAGTTCGATAACCGGAGAAGCATAATAATCATAAACGCATATCGTGTACATTATGCAATTATTAGCAAAAGACGACATATTGTTCCGACGCTATAACCGCCATTAAATTTATCGCAAATTGACCCAAATTTTCTGATATTCAACAGTTCCCTTAAAAGCCGAAACGATATACACTATATACACTAACCAATAATAATTCTGGCATTATTGTAACGGTATAAAACTAAAACATATCGTTAATTATTATTTATTATTCAAATGTATATCGTATCTTCAAATTATGAATTATAATTGTATCATTAACCTCTTTGGAATAATGCTGGATGATTGTTTCCGAATTAATAATTATAATATAGAAAATGAGATTTAAAATTGGTATTAGATAGTACTTCAAAATTTTAATTAAATACAATCCACGACGCGCGGACTCGCAACAGTCGGATATTAATATTATACACAATTGCGACCCTATATCTTTCATAATATCTCGTGATTCACAGAACAGTATGGCATGCACAGTGTGCAAAACAAAGTAGGAAGGAAATACAAGCCATTGCATTTCAATGAAAGCTTACTTTACCCACACTAGCGTGCTGGACGCGCGCTTCCGGGTTGGAACACCCCGGGTTGATTTGTTTTTCTCGACTTCGCCAAGGTAGACGTTAAGTGTACTCAACGTCTTATCGTGCGCCGCGGATTTCGGTGCCATATTTCATGCGGCAGGCAACTTTTAGCGTTCTTCTTTCGTATTTACTCGACCGGTTTGCGAAAGGCACAATAGAGAAGATATATCCGGAGATTTATGAAGTCGGTGCAGTTCATTGAGATACGCGAAATAACTTGGAGTGGCGAATTCGGAAAGCGAACGAAAGTAATTGGTTACGTTTCAAGAATTTATTTCGAAGCAGCTGAAATTTATTTTTCGATATTACGTAAACGACGACGTTTATTTGCAATTCAATTGTATGCGAGTGGAGCTTTCTGAGATTTCGATGAACAAAATATATTTAGTTACTGATTAATATTAAATAATTTTCACTTGTGGAAAAAAACTTTCCGCATATATCTATCCAAGATGTAAATTTATATTTTTGGAATCCTAGAAATAAATGTTGAAAAATCAGCCTTTTCGATTTAAATAATTAACTTAGAGTATTCTGCTTCGAAAGATTATATTAAAATTACAAATTCTTCCTTTTAAACATAATAAAAAAAATCTCCGTCTACATTAACGTTCAAAAGTAGCGCGCTAAGCAAAGCCGCAAGCACAGTGTCGGCCACTGTTGGTGCAAAGCGCTCGTGCGGGAACCGAAAAATAAACATCGCCGTGAACCAGCAATAACCAGACGAGATACACAGAAGAGAACGCACAACCACACCCCGTTCTCGTACGTATGCATATACGCACATCGCGTTTCAAGCGGACGTGCTACAAGAGATAAATGCTGGCAATGTCCTTCATTCTACTCGACGGTTGGATATTAAAAAGCAGGGGACCAGAGAAGCAAGGGTTCATTTGGCAGGAGGTTTCGAGCTCTCGAACGATGCTGAAGTGCGTCACGCGCGCGTCAACGGATAGCGCGATTGTTTCGACCTCGCGGTACGATAGTTGTTTTGCGCACATGTACGCATTTCGTCGCGAGAGACGAGTGCAGCCGGTCTAAAACGAGTGACGTGTCTGTCTAGCAAAAGATAAAAAAAAAACGGAAAATGCGAATTTTTAGGGCAAATGCATATTCATGTCACAGCGATGCGACCGCGGAGTCCAAGTGGCGCGTATTAATATGCATAAATCCCCTGCCATTACCGCAGACTCAGGCAGCTCGGAACGTATTTTCCCGCGATTTATCCGCGATCCGACCCACTTGCTAGAAATTCTTAAGAATAGCACCTCTACGCTTTATAGTGCTTAACCTTAATTGCAAGAATGAAAAATGCCAAAAAATTTTTAATTGCAGCAAATTACTGAACGCATATGTATAATATAACAATTTTCAACGTTAATTGATTTCTGCTCAAAACTAAGATAAAAAGTAAGTAAACTAAAGTGTAAACTTATAGAAAGGACAAACAATATATGAGGATAAAAATGGAAAAAATATCTAGAGTGTAATATTTAAAATTTCGTATTTCAAAAAAAGTCTCTAAAAGCATACATGCTGTGAAATCAACTTCGATTATCAGCAAATTTTATTTTTTCTTGTATTCCGGCATATTTAAAATTAAAATAATAAATGTTTCCGATATACGATCATGGTTTTCAGAACAAAATTGTACTGTAAAAAGCAAAGTAGAAAAAGTTAGAAACAGTAAAAGTTTGATCTTCCGACTACACGTTGTGGAAAAATTTTTCTCTCGTAAGTTACCGCTCCTAAATCTAGCACATTCCTAAAAAATTTCATCAGTAGGAATTTTACGAGAATTTAATCATTCGCGCAAAATTGAACGGCTTTACAAAAGGTACGTTAACGTTTTCAAAAAAAAAATTTATAAACATCTCGTTTTTTTGGAAAAAACTATGTATAAAAATACGTTATAATTAAAAAAAATCTGCTGCTTTTAATAGCCGAAGGTAAAGCGAAATTTCTCATATTATATATAAAAATCATATAAATTTCTAAATAGCGCAACCATTTCGGTTGCAAAATGTCAAATAATATTCGAGTAATATTGGTCGCACAAATTAGTGAACCAATGTTTCAATGTAATGGAGAATCAATCATTCCATGTCTATTAGATAAATAAATATGTTTCAGACCGTTTTGATGATTTTAAAAATCAAATATTTAATACAAAAACATGTTATTTTAAATTCTTTCTTCAATAATATGTAACTCAAATGGAACATTCACAAATATAAAATATATAAAATGATCAATGATTTTACCGATTGCATTTTTTATTAATTTAATAATTTATCAAAATATAAGTATGCAGTGAGAAAAACAAGTGGTACTAAACTTTTCGAAATACTGTAAGATATTAATTAATTCTTCATTTTTCGCACCAACGAAGGAAATTTATCGTTAAATAATTATCGTCAAATATCGGAGAAATTAATAATATATAACGTCATTTATAACTAAAATAGTACGAAAATGCAATTGTAAAGTGATTAATAATCACATCGATTATACAATTTAATAAGTCTGTGATAATTACAAATGAAATTAACAAAAAAGAAAACGAAAAACTAGATAGATGTACGTGCTAAATTTGTATTTTGTACACAAATAATACACAATAATACACAAATGCGGCACATACATTTGTTTGCCACTCTTCCGCTTACTTTCTTATTAATTTCATATTGAGCATTATATTTTTTGCTGTATGTAGAATAATGTTCGTTAAAACATAGATATGTAAATAAATGCAGTATGAAAAAAAAATAAACAGCACTAAGCTTCCCAGCACATACTTCGCGGAACGGCGCAAATTTAATTTTTCACGTCGATAAGAAATCCGACTTCAAAGCATTAAATAGCGAGAAGAAGATTGCAAGGTACTCACCGAGCACGACCAGCTTCACCGGTCTACCGAAGAGGATCTTCCCCTGGTCGTCCTCGAGCGTGCAGCTCCACACACCGTCGTCCTCCAATCTGACGTTGTCTATGTGCAACGCCGCGGTGGTGGAATCGCCGATGTACCGGTGCCCGGTTCCGCTCATTTCCGTTCTCGTGTCTATCGTGATCATATCCACCGGACTACCCTCGTGCAGCCATGTCGCCGGTCGTATTCTGTAACTTCTGACAAGAACGGTCGCGTCCGCATTATTAGTTCCCCTAACAAACTTCGTCACACCCGATCTTCGGGCGACGAAGAGACTTTAACTACCCTCGCGTTACTATACAGAGAGAGAGACTTGTTTCCATAGAGGAAATCATTTCATCGTGAGCATTCGACGCGAAAAGTTATTGCTGAACGAAAACTGCATATTAATATGAATAACGGAACGTCATTATATCGCACACAGGTATGCGATAAAAATGTGAAGAATCTCAAAATACGAGAAGTTATGAAAGGGAAAAGCAAAATTAGTGGATGCATTATTTTACGCTTTTTAATTTAAGATTGAAACGCGATAGATTATTCTATTTCAGAAAAATTATTTCAAATACTTACATAAGTTTTAATTAATATGCTTGATAATTTGATATTACATAATTTGATATTACATAAAATATTCATTTAATTGAAATTATTCCTCGAATTTTGTCAATTTCTGTTAATTAATCTACTAAAGTGTGAGTAGTTAATTGTAGATAAAAGTAATTAATGTTAATCATCGAATTTCTCGCGAGAAATCGACTGATTATATGCACACGTCTTACCTGGCACCCGGCAACAATAATCTCGAATAATTTCCGTCCAGTTCGCAAGGTAAGATGACTTTACTGTGCGGCTTCACCACGAGCTCCATAGGCGGATTGGACGACGCGTCCGCCGTGTCTGAGGATAACGCAACATTGGTCGTAGTGGAAGAACTAGTGGACCATGATTCCTCCTCGGGAGCCAAAAGAGCCGCGGGCTGCGCCACTTCGTCGGGCAGCGGTATGAACGTCGAGCTGGACGTCGTTGTGCTTGTTGTGGTAGTCCTCCTAATCCGCCGACTACCCTCCTGCCTACCTCGCAGCGCAAAAACACCAGCCTCGTTCACGGAGCCTGTAACAACGACGCGGTATAATGGCATCGGCCCCTCTGACGTGTAGCGAAGGAAAGTTACCGTGATTTCGTTTTTCGCGTTAGTGCCTTGCGCTTTTTATAGCGCGTGGGTCTTATCGCACTTTTGTTATTATCGGCGTTTTCAGCGCGTCCTGGTTTTTAAGTATTTCTGGATAAACCGTCGCGTGACTCGTCGCAAGAAATCGCTTTAACCACGAGTTCAACTATCGATATTCACCGCGTACTGCTATGACGCTTTATGTCAAGCCGCGATTGATTAACTGAACGGACGGGGAGATTAATTAGAGTATAATTTACTTGTATGTATTGAATTATGTGATCAAATGGTTAGACAAATTCTTCACCCATTGCAGTTTAGCGCCCTTTCCGAAACATAAGTGTCTCTTGAAACTTAAGTCTGATAAAAAACGCAGATATGCATCTAAAGAACAGAAACGTATTGTTTTCCGCATTTTTAGTTCAGAACGTGTTATTATACATTCACCCGCATTTAAAGTACTAAATCTTCCGGCCGCCCTTCACGACGGAACAACAGATAAAATTAGTCATCCGCCTTCACGCCTTTCCACACTTTATCGAGAGGTAAATATTCTGAAGGCTGTAGCTTGATCGAGTTAGCGCGGCCCTGGAATTCGATAAAGCCATGGCAAGAACGTCGATGCGCGAAGGGCACTTTCCATCCGGCGGATGGACGCCGGTTCCGCACGCTCGGTCGCTCTCACCTAAAACTGCCTGCCTATCGGGCTTGGTCGACCGAGACTTCACGAGGAAAACTAATTATGGTTCCGATGAGCCGCAAATAGCTGCAACTACCTAACCCCGACACAACTAAGAGCTCTCTTCCCGGGACCCGCCTTCTCATCCTGCAGCCGCGAGTTCCGCAATCCCTCTGTAGCAAGCTAGCAGTTGAGGGTGACCGACAGCCCAACTTGTTTGCATGCCACGAGGCAGTTCTATGGTGGCTATTTCACTAATACCCTCTCTTGACTAACGGCTAACGTGCACTCTTTATTCTTTCAAACATTTGTTAGCACTGCGATGAAAATTTTTATATTCCTTTCGATTTGTATATTATAACTTAATAAATATCTTTGTAATATTACGGAGAAAATTTAACTTTTTCTTACTAAATTATATTACTCTTGCCTTAATGTAAAAATAAAGCAATAAATGTCGAAAAGCAATGAAAAATAAGAAACTTGAAAGTTAGAAAAGTGCATGATATAAATCAAAATATAAATATATGCTAATGTATGCAATATGTTACGTGACTGCGAGCGTACAGAGTTGATTATAGTTTATAGCAGTCGTTATTCTAGCTTATTATTATCGCAGTTAATAAGCTAAACAATTTCAGGAATATTATAAATAAGTATTCCGAGTGATGAAATAATTCTGTTAAATAACTCTTTGCGAATAATTTGTTTAAAATTAAATGTAATAAAAGTATGCAAGTTGGAAGAAAATTATGAATATAAAAAATGTGTAAATGTTTAACTGAAATAACAAAAATTCACTTTTGCTTCTGCGAAAATGCGGATTCCGCAAAAGACTAACAACCAAAATTTTTTATATTTTTGGAAAAACCCACTATAGAATTAAAAATCATGCAATTAAAATTTCATGTGATAACGAAAAAACATAGATATGTAACAGTATTTTAGTTATTTTTGTTGCGATTAAACGACTGTTAATTTATTATTGTGACAACTGTAATCCAATATTCATGATAAAATACACTTCTCCGATAAGCACGGACACTGAAATAATTAAAAGATTTAATGATAATTAAACTTTAATAATCGCGACATATAACGGCAACAATTTTGAAAGCTTTTATTCCATTTTCAAATGCAATTTATTAAAAAAAGCAAACGTACTTCTAAATATTATATATATTATCATTATTCACATCTCGTTGATCCTTATATAAATATATATATATATACACGTTATATTATACATTTAAATTATTTATAAATTCAGTAAGATTAAACTTTGCATTTTTTATTAAAAAAAAGACTATATTGGCAGAAAGATGCTATTAAGCTTGCTAATTCGCTGCTTAACGGGACAATAAAGACAAATATACATTTTCAAGGCTTTACACAAGATGTAATTTAATTTGTCAAGAACGCTTCTCATGCAGAAGTGTTATGCATGTCAATGAAGAACAGTTCTAAATCAATAATTAAGATGTTTGCTTTTGAAAACAAGCACAAAAATAACTCAATTTTAGCTTTAATCGTGCCAGACGCGAAGGAAAATGTATCGATCTGCAGTCACGTAGCGATATCATGGCGTCCGCCAATAGCGACTGGCCTCTGTTCATCAACGTTCCCAATAGTATACCCGACTAGTTATACACCGCTATCGAGTGGATGTTGTTCGACGTTGATGCATGCATTATTCAGGTGGTGTATCCATTCATTATTCATGTCATGATCAATGGATGTCAACAGACCGCGATCTGTATCTGAGCACGTCGCTATGGCAGAAAGTGAAAGTGGCTGCTAAGCGAAATATACGTCCAGGCTCAAAGGAACGTTGCAAACAACGTTATGTAACGAATTTACGGCACCACGTATTACCCTAGTCGGCGACCCAATGTGATAAACCTTTGATTACAATAAAATTGACACGCGCTTAGGAAACTTGTTATCATAGTGTAATCATGTTGCTCGAGAGCAACTTGCTGTTTTCGAGATAAACTTGCATTTAACAGGCAAATGATGCGCAGTGTTCTTGGCCATTGGCGCGTCCATTTATATTTAATATTTGGTAGTAAGTAATATCTTCTTATATGCTTATGACAAAAGGCTAAGGAATTTTTTCTGACCGTGTCACAATCAATGCTTTCTCATTCTCGTCTATTGGAATTAATGACGCTTCGTAATTGCGTGCGAGAAAGTCGAACTGCCTGAATCCGCGCTTTCCTGCAGCGTACAATGTATGCGGCTCACAACAATGCAAGATGGTAAAGCGGTTAAGAGGATTTGTCGTGTCATCGGATAAACTCCTTTTCCTCTATGCGCGAAGCTCTCCTCACTGCGAGATGGTGAATTTCCACCCACATCCGCCGTCACCGTGCACTCTCCGTTATTCTCTCGGCGTGAATCGCGCATCAAAGGTGAAACACGCGCGAGCTCGCCATGGGAATTCCGATAATTTGGAAAGAGGAGCAGGCAAGCACCGAGCAGACAACGCCTTGAATTTCCGAAGCACTAGATTTGCCGAACGTTACGGAAAGGGGCAGCTTCGCAACTTCGTGTCGCGAAATACTACGTGCCGTATGAAGCAAGTTCTGCAAAGTTGCGCTCTTCTCTTCGGCTATTACCTGTCTTACGTTATCACTGCTAATTTTACTCTCTCGACTCGGCTCCATCGCGACTGGAATTTTAAACGGTTCCTCTCTTGAGGAATACCTCGAGAGAACGCGAGAACGTCCTCTCTTGAACGAGCGTCGTCACAACTTTATAAAAGACGCATATACATAAATTTTTAATGTTTACATCTATCTTGTATGTGCGTAAAGCACACGTGAAACATAAAACAAGTGTGAAATAGTATTCGCGTGCATTTTAAATGTAGTCCGTATGCACGATGTGACAGTTGCAGTTCCCATAATATTCATCTGCAGTCATTGGCCATTTTTATTGCAAAAAATATGGTCGATAAAAAATGATGGATCGCGAGTTAATTCAACCGGTGCTTGCGCAATTTTGTAATCAGGTCAGCCAGAAACATCGCATCGCACATTTCACTGTGATATCGAAGCGGAAGCGAAACGAAAATTAATCCAAGCGCGATCAAAGCGCGTAACCGGAGGCAATAAATGAAAATGACATGTATCCGGCGGACCAAAAAAAAAGAAAGAAAGAAAGCGTGAAATCGCATTTCGCACTATTACGCATCTTTCGTTATGTCGCGGCCGCGCACACGCCACACTCTATGTTTATTCGATTATAGCCGCCTCTCTCGCGTCGCTCGGAGACCCCTGGTCCCAGAACGTATCAACGAAACCGTCCTCCACATTCAGATCCAAGGGGGGCGGGTCAGTGTCCATCGTTCGGTGATGAAAAGTTTCGAGGGTCCACGGAGAATTTTGCATACCGCCGAGCACACGGAAAACAGTCGTGACGCGCAGAAAAGAGCACTAGCGAATAGTACGAAAGGGAAAAAATGTGCGGATGTAATATAGGTTGGTGCGCGAGGGTGTGCTGCAATACGGATGTACACGCGGGTATATCTTGTTGGTGGATGCTAAGGCGACCTTGCTCTGTGTACACAAAGCGGCAAAGATCAGAGACGTCCCCGGAGCACGTAGAGGCCGGCGAGACGAGAGCGGGACGGAAATAGAGCAAGTGAGTAGCGAGCGCGAAGCCCGAGCAAGGGAAGATTCGGTATCGCCGGATGTATATCGCCGGGGGAATCTATCTTTCGCGTGGAATTCGCAGCACGATCGTCTCTGACGGCAACGGGAGTGATTCTCGGCCAGCGCTCGCTTCCACTTCCTACTCTCCACCCGTCGGACTGCCCACCGCTCTCCGCGCCGTTCTCCATGCCACCGATTCTCGCCGATACCGCTTTGCCCTTTACTCCCAGCCTCGTCGATGCCGTCCCGCACTAAGCTCCCGGTAATACGCTCACAGTGTGGCGGCAGTTATAGACCGGTTGTCACTCTGATCCGCGTGTAGTAATTTCGGCAGGCTGCAACGCCTGCATTAATTTAGATCGACAAAATCGTCTTTAGATAAGCCAAAACACGAGCCACTACTGCTCAATGCCTAAACAAGGTAACAGTGATAGAGATACGCATAATTGCATTGATCCTATCTTTTCAGTTCGTCAATCGTAAATCACCGAGGATTATCGATATATACGTTTCTTTGTAATCGTAAAAATTCTTGGACTACAGTAAATTGGAGAAAAAAATTTGCCAAGTTCGAATTTAGAATATCGTCTTTATTACGATGCTGGAAAAAGATATACATAAAATCGCAATGCTACGCGATAAGAATCAAATCATTTGTTGGTTTTTGCACAAGCCCGCAGTACTGCCGAACACGGAATGAGAAAGGGTGGGGGAGGTTCGTTAAAGCAAATCGAGTAAAGCAGGTATCGACTAAGTGGGAAAAACAAGGGGCGACTCTTCTTGCGCGTAAAGGACTGCCTCTCGGGCGCGAGACCGCCCGCACGTGTTGAGCCAGGTGCAAGTAACTAGAAATCGTTACGATCAATACGACGATAACGGTTACCGTCGGCGACCATAAACATTCCGGGGCTCTCGGGAATCCATTTGTTTTTAAGCACCACCGATACGTTATAAACTGTGCGTTCCCTCTTACTGCTGCTGGCTCGCACCACCATGCCGACACCGACGACTTTTGTTTTTATATTATCCCGCAGCGACTAACGCAATTCCGCTCATTCGCGATCGCAAACAGCGCGCGAGCGTAATTGCATTGTTCCTAGTTAAACCCGGTATCCATATCCCGCAGGATAAATAACCGTCCGCGAAGAGCGCGCGCGATAACGCCGAAGATGTCGTAGTCGTAACGACGTGCTTTCGCAGACGTCGATATAGAACTCGCTCAAAGCCCGGCGGTATCTGCGTCGGCCATTCGACACCGCGGCGTCAAAAGCGAGAAAATTTGCACGAGCAATTATTTCGTTATTTCCGTTCACGTAAATTAAAAAAAATCGATAACAAGAACCAACGTAAATTTTTATTTGCAAATTTATCTTACCCTTGCTTTATGTAATTTTAGAAAGAAAATAATCGCATTTATAAATAAGTTATTCGATAAATTTTGTATGATACCAATGAGCTCCTTCAAGCTTGTAAAATAGCGGCTGTTATAAAGCTGAAATATTTTTATAAACTTGCAAAAAAAGTTCGGTTGTCGGATGCAATCTTGCTTCTTTTTTTTTTTTTACTTTTTTTTTGTGCGAGTAGCACATTGTTTGCAATGCTCCTTGCATTTTCGTGTTTGCCCTGCCGTGTTCGTGTTTACTTCCTCAGTAAATATCCCGCATTTTCTCCGTTGAGCGCAGATGTCAGGCGTACACGACAAACCTCATAAAAATCTGAAATTATAAAGTCGAGGCTGGCATCTCCCGCCGCTGTTACGATATCTGCCCGGAGTAGTGCAGGCAGCGCGACCACAGTCACACGTGTTAAAAATTTAGTAGTTTTTGTTTTGCACCTGGAAGGCAGCAAAAAAGAGGCCATACTTCTTGCCGACGACCGTATCTGCTTTTGCGTCAAATGTTTTTAATCCCTCTAAGCGACAATCTTCTCAGACATAACTCTAAGCAGCCGCTCTATTCATAACACGTTTCGTTTTAATTAAACTTAAATTACAATATAATCTGCGGAATGAAATATATCGCTTCGCTAAATTCTGCACAGATGCATTTCGTATGAGTAAGCCGCGCGCGGGAGGAAGTGTATTTCGAGGAAAGGGAATGAATAATGAAACCAATTATCCACCCAATCACCGCGAAAACATAAATTATTCTCGCTGATACGTGCGCTTTGGGCAAGCAGATTTACGCCGCTGAACGAGAACGCATAAGCTATAAGCTTCCAGCGCAATAAAGCCATCAGCAGAGAGTGAGCTTCTCGAGATTATTTGCTGTCTCGCGATTACCGAATCCCCCCCCCCATCCCCTCCCCCCCGTGTGGCAAATTAGCGACAATCGCGGATCGGTACGCAGTGCGCGACCGTCGATCGAGCTCCATTAACGGGCACCGCTATCCGTCCACGTAACGGATCCGTCGGGATTCTAATCTGACCGCAGGGCATGCCTTCTAATATAGATAGAGACTGATTAATTCCGCGGTAACGCGCCGGGCGCGCGCGTTCCACTAGGCACGTGCGATCCCGATGATTACGAGGGCGTAACGTTGTTACACACAAGGACCTCAAGTCGGCACTCGATCCGAGATCCGAGAACGGCAGAAGAGACGTGGACTATGTAAATGAAATGGGACAGCGCTCACGTCCGGATGTTATCCCCGCCGGCCGGCCGTAAAAATGCGTACGACAATGACAGGAGGGAAGGACTTGATCGCGTCAGGTCCTCTCGTACGATCGAGTGGATCTGCGGCGAATGTTGGGAGAGGAGGATTCGCACTGATTGGAGGGTTTCCGCTGGCAAACACTGCCGACGGCGCTACTGCCCATCCGACAGCGATATGGATATTATTCCAAGAGATCGATAGTGCCGAAGTACGAATGTATTCGGAAGCAGGCAATCCTCTCAGACAGTTCGAAATGCGCGAATCGGCATAGCGAATAACCGAGCCGTTCAAGTTCGATGGAATAATGGTAATGTGTAAGCCATAAAAATAAAAATCCGGTATAGATGAATATTATACAATAATTGTTATATTTCGAATTGATGATTGATCAAACCTAGGATTCTTCTTTCATAAAATCATAATAAAGTGCTGCGATAAAATAATAGAACAACATTCATGTAAAATCTTCTTTATAGAATAATTTATAATAAACTCGTATTCATGGCAATGATAAAAAAAGCTTATAAAAAAAGAGATTGTAAATAATCATAAAACAACATAACAGTAACAGAATCGGCGACTAGGCGATAATGGATAGCCGTGTGCAAATAAAGAGCAGTAAACAATTGGCCACCAAAAGTGCTAAGGCTGTTGTTCGTCGTGCTCTTAACGGCTGATATATCTTCCGCGTGCCAAGCGTAGGACCATCAGAAAAGGTCCATTCTGGCGGCGGGCCACGTCACAGATTCGGAAGGAATCTCCGCAGCGAACAAATCGTTTGGAACGCGCGCGCGTAGGCACGGCGTTCGAGAGATACCGAGTGATTGATTCACTTGCCAAGTGGAGCTTACGGTTTCCGCGAGTTTTCTGAAGCCCGGCCAAGAAAGCGGCAGTCCGGACTCCGCGCCGAATGCGCCCGCACAGTGCCAAACCGGAAATCACCCCCCGCGGCGTCTAAAGGTTCCCCGAGAAAAGAGGGATGCGAATACTATCCTTGCGCTCGCGAGCCAGCTAGCACCCCCGAGCGCTTCCTAATTGTTATCGTTACGTTCGATCGTTTTGCATAATCGGTGCGCGGGCTTCCGGCCGCCCGTGCCAAGTGTGGGAATCCGTTTTCGCGAACTGAGGAGGGCACAATTGCCGAGCAGACGCAAGCTTTTCGTCGTAAATTTACGACCGCGGAAGGGAGAGACTTCAGGATCGATTCTGCTGACTGTGATTTTTAAGCTTTGGGAGATTACTGAATAATACAGTAAAGCTATCTTTCCAGTAAGTACAAGTGTCTATATGATGGAACTAAAATATCACTGTAATAACAATTTCTTTTCAAAATCATTCGTGAGATATAATTGTATTCGTTACGTATGAATAATATAACTGAATATGCAAATACGCGTTAAAGCTGCATGTCTTTCTTGCGTAATTTAACGATAATTTAATCTTGATTTAATTTACGAAGTACATGCTGTCTTAGAAATAACTCGGAAATACAATTTCAGTTGTAATGCAATTTTGAAAAGAGCGTAGTTTACTCTCAGTGACGTATCTTTCATGATCTATTATACAAAAGTAGATGTAGCTGATCGATTCTTCTTCTAATATAATTCTTCCGGGATTTGATGTCCATAAGAAAAAGGTATGCCGGCCTTGCCCTGATCAGCGCCAGCCATCGGTAACCATTTTACTTATTTACGAGCGGCAGCGGATACTTTCAGCTTTAGTTGCAAGTTTCCGATAGTAGTGAAAGATTAATTAAAGCACAGGCCACTATGTAATGGGAGAGCATTGCTTTCCACTTAAGATTACAACTGCGGGCATGCTTCTGTCTTGCACTTACCCATGCTGGGCGGAAATTTCATTTCAAAAACAGCTGGTGCTTAATAACGGACATTCTGGCTGTTACCGTCAATTGTGGCGCATAAATAAGCGTCGAGCTTAATTTTGCCGCTATCGTAGGCGGGTCGCTGTGAGAGAGAGAGAGAGAGAGAGAGAGAGAGAGAGAGAGAGAGAGAGAGAGAGAGAGCATGAAAAAAAAGAGAAAGGAGGGAAGCAAAGAAAGCGTCTTCGTTAATTGCAATTTCGCGAACCGGTGGATTCGGCTTGAAATCGACGTCGGTCGTCATTATTCTCTCTTTCGCGAAAGCCCGTTGATCTACGAGGGGAGAAAGCAGAGGTTTGTCGTGTGCCTGTGCGATCTCGCTAAATCACCGGTACCACAAGTGACTGACGTTATTAATGAGGGACTGATGGCGGCTGCACGGGACCGTGTTTCGTATTCCCGTTCGAGCGCTCATCGTCCGCCGTTTAGCGGTAATTGTTATCGCACCGACACTCGATTTTCCATAGAACCATGTGACACGAAAATCGATACCTAGCATGTCCTTTGCCAAACTAAATTCGTTTGTAGCGCAAAAGGGTAGAATAATCGAAGTGTCGATTAAAAATCCACGTGTTTAACGTTTTATGTCGCTTTTCATATTATTCTTTCGCCATGTAGCAAATAAATTCTACTATGCATTTAGACAGTGATATAAAAATAAATGCAGTTCAGCATTCTGTTATACGATTGATCGCGTAAACTCAAACATCACAATTTGATACGATGAGACACGTTCGCTGCCGCGTCTTAAAAATTTTGCGATTGGCTTTCCCTGTGCTTCTAAACGTTGTCGTCGAATGGGGAACGCAAAGACATTTCTCTCCTCGAGCGGAGAGGTCTTCCTTGAAAACGTTTCACGAATTTACGGGTATCCAGTCGGACCTTAAGGAAATGCAGAAGGTACATAAAACGACGCGTTTTCCTCCCGACAGAGATACTTTTATCGCTTGCACATTTAGCGCCGCAGAGGGAATTGCACCGGCGGTGAACGACTCGCCGCGTCGTGGTGAAGAAAAAGCGAGAACGGAGCGTAAGGACGCAAAGGGAAGTAAAAAGATGGCGTAGAGCGTAACGCACGAGCGAAGCTGTGGGATAATACGGCCACACACGTCGTAAAGAGAAACGAAATAAAAAATTTTGTATACCTACTCGTGGCTAATAGAATTGCCGCGCTATGCGAGAGATCACTCGCGTTTCATTTTTTCAAACGTCAACTCACTAAGATCGATGTTCGAAAAATACCGATAGTTTATTTAACAGTGAAAAAAATCTGTAATTTTTTAACTACCATTAACGTAATTATTGTTAACAATCTCTTGTAACAATAATGTCACTAATATTTATCTCATTTAAAAATTTTAACCATATTAAAAAATACTAAAATATGTTAGAGATCTCAAGCATTTTACAATATATTTAATACAACAATAATTTAGTAATAAAAAGTGAATTGTTTACTATGTAATGTTCTTATATCTGTGCTTAAGAATTTTGAAGCTTTATCGTCGAACTTTATCGTGATAATCTGTGCAAATATTTTACAAAAAAATTTACATTTCTGTAACTTTTCGCACAATATGTGCTAAATTTTCGTGATTATCGAAAATAATCTAGAAATGCGTTAGCATTGCAGTTTATTCATTCGCTAACTTTTACTATTTCTATATAAATTAGCATAAAATAATCCTAACTAAATGAAGATTAAGAGAGAAAGCAATTTTTTACTGTTAATTGAATTACTTTATTTATAATTTTGCAGTTTTCATTAACGTAATGTTTCCACTTTTAGTGCTAGAAAATGCTGAGACAACAATGTGGAATTTTGAAAATATGATTTCACGTTTTTATGATTCGCATTTTGGACATATAAAATTTGTTAACGTAACTCTGGAAAATCCGAACTAATTAAAAAGTCAAGTATTTTATTTCCTGTGACTTTACTATTATTAGAAAATGTCTAGCATAGACGATACTCAACGTTAGTCGTCGTTGCGGAAGTTATATCGTGCGCGTCATTTGCTCGTACGAGTGCGGGCAACTATCTCTGCGCTCGAAAACGTCGATAGAGCGACGCACGGAAATGAGGCCTCTGCCGCGAACGAGGCGTCTCTGACGGCGTCTTCCGTTCTTGACATTGTGCTGCGCCACGGCGTTCGACGTCGAGCTTTCGTAACGTGGAACACTTCGCGGAGCGTCTAAACAAGTCGTAAGCGTCGTGAACGAGGTTTCCGGCGTACGTTTATAAAGTTCGGCTGATGAGAACGCGACATAGAGAAACGAGGCTATTAATAGATACGTCGTCAACCTCCCAGAGGGAGCGAGACTTCTGTCGTGTCTTTCCGGGTGAGGGAATTCAAGGAGTTCGAGTCGCAAATTGGAGAGCAGTATCACGACCGTTGGCCGTTGTTCGAGCCCGTTGCGCAAGCCCCGTACACGAAGTCCGCACCGTAGATCCTGCGAGACGAAAGCGCCGGGAAATAACGAGGCGAAGTCGCGCGAACACATCGTTATGGGCGTAATGGAACCAAGCCAAGTCCCATCCGATAGTTACTCCTCGAAGAAAAGCTTGTTTCCGATGAAACGTACGACACAGCCGCTCTGCGCAACGGCAATATCGGCCGGACCTCAAGATTTTCCCGTCGCGCTTTTGTGTAGCAGCATCGTTTGCTTATTATATGATACTGGCGGATGTCTCAAAGCTATACTTCAGTTACAAATATATTAGAAAATGTTATAAAAGAAATTAAAATTGTTATGTCATATATTATTGTTATTAATCATTTTTCCATCGACTGATAATTTTTCACATTTACCCATTATTCTGCGCATGTTTAAATAATAAGGATTAAAATTTTTAGCCCAAATGATTGAAAATTCATAATAAATACATCATAGAGCGATAATTCTTTTGCAGTTTCATATACCTTTAATGTTACCTAACGATTAATTAAAAATAAACTAAAAATGGAAAATACCTGATAAAAGAATAATAGTTTTAAGCGTACCGTATTAAAATAATTGAATTTTGAAGCAGCTAAGTGCTCAATTTTAGAATTTCGTCGCTCGTTTCTGTCTGTCGCGATTTGTTGTCGCGGTTTATTTTAAGTCGCTGACACATCCATTATATGATTATCTCGGACGCTATTGTGGACGACACACTCTAGACAATTCGGATTTTATAAATTATTAACTGTCCACCGAAGCAAATAGCGATATTCAGGAATATACTATTGTAGTATTTTTTTATGTCTAAAGTAGTTTAAAAATAATCACAAGAATGCTACGATAATACGAAAACACAATATCTCATTAACTTGTTGCTGTCCCACTTGTTGGTCATTGCACGCGATGTTTCTTAATGAACACGCAGATAAATATTACTAAAATACCATTATAGATAATATTCCGTCTTTCTGGAATGCACAAATTGACGGAAAAGCGCCCGTGATGACTTTCTACTTTCTCAAGTTCTTGCATTCATCCCAAATGCAAATTCAAAGAAGTTATTTGCGACGGAGCGAAGAAAGATCGAAGAGAAGTCAAACATAGAAGAAAGAACAAAAAAAAAGAAGCCTGAGAAAAAATTACAATTCGCGTAAAAAAACACGTATATTAATTTCAGAAGCCAATAACATCTAATTAAAAAATTTTCTTAATTAAGATGAAATTTCTTTAAAAAGATGATAATTAATAAATAGAGAAATTGAGGTGTAGTATTGAATTGCGAAATTAGCGTAAAAGCGACAGTTTCAATAATTTATTTAAAAAGTTTACTTGTACGAGCAGTCGGTTTATAATTTTCCTCGAAGGCGCTCTAGCTACGATCCTTACATCATTTTATGGTGTAACGCTTACGCGTTTCACTCGCGACACACATTTATGGGTAACGCTATTAAGCGGTTCATTAAAAAGCTGAATATGATATCAAAGTTAAGGCGGTATTAACTAGCAGTTTGTTGACGCTGTGACATAAGGCACTTCGTTGCTGAAGTAAAATTCATTTACGCGGCTTTAGTTAACGCGTAGAAGACGTCGAAAATGTATTTTATATGCTCATTTATATTGTATTTTTTATTCGAATCCTCTGCTATGCTTCGCATGCAAATGCAAGAATGCAAATTTTAATGTAAATGAAAGTTATCTCTGACTGTCTGAAATAACAAAGAAGCTTTAATAAAAGCCCTATAACAAAATACAAAAAGTGTAAAAAAAACTGTGCTATTGCAGAAAAAAAAACGGATGTGCAAATCTTTCCGACAACATTTCTACATTTTGTATTCTATATTCACTTTTATGCTAAACAGTCTGCATCCACAATTTGTGGCTTTATCCTTGCGGACTCAATCCATTTCCGCTTTGATTGTTAAGAAAATTATTAAATTATTAAATTATTTTATTATCGTTTTAAATTTCAGAACTAATGCGGAAAAATATTATGTTGCAATAAAAATATTAGAAAATTTATCGGTTGTTAAACATATACTTTTAATAAATTAAAACTATAATATTGGCTCAAATTATTCAAATAAATTATTAACAACAAGCTACAGAGCCCAAGCTGGATTTTCGTGCTTAATTTATTGATATATTATAACAAATGTTTAGGTCAATCTAGACGTTTCGACCATCTGGTTGTGGTCATCTTCAGTAGTTAGTTATTATAAAATTCGGAACATATTAATAAACAATCGTTACTTATAAAACTAATTCGGATATTACAATCTTCTTATATTCGTTACATTTAAAAATTGTTTAGAAGGACAACACATCTTGAAAGTCATGCCTCTTCTAATAACACCAATCTTAAGATCATCAGGAAGGAAATCATGTTTTACATTAAACATACACGATGTCCTTTTTAAGACTTGAATTGTGGTTGATTGCAATTATTCTCAATGCATAGCAGTACCGTCATGTTGTGTTTTCGTGTAAACTTTCTTATTTTAAAAAAACTAAGAACCAAAACTAAATTCGGTGTAACGAGTCAGTTTGCTAAAAATGATATTGGAGGTCCGTGTCGTTTGAGTGGACATGGCAAACTTATAATTTTAACATTTTCTTTCAATTCTTTCTTGTACAGTGTGTTTCCGCTGGTCACTGTCTATAATGCAAATTCGCAAAGGCTATCTCCGATAAGTTAATCGATCGAAAGTGGATTAACTCGCGGCAAAAAGGGAACACGACGGCGAAAGAAAAAATGAAGGAATAAGCAAAGATCGGACTAGCGACTGCAGTTAACAATAAGTAGAGGAAGAGTCGAGTAATTGCCGCGAACTTTTTCGTAGATATTATCGACGTAGAGTTTTTACAATTAACCCGTCTCGGATGGAAATTCGACTGATCGGTATAAAAATAAAAGAGCGGGCGCACGCTTTGCGAAGATATATACATAATAAAATAAAGTAGTCAACTTCTTCGAATTCTTTAAGTGCGCATCGCTGACTTCTGCCTTCAAGAATTTTACTTTTCTTCCCTTTTCACGGAGTAATGGAAATTGTTATGAGAACGAGAACGGCGTTTCTCGACAGAATAAAAGCGAGGTAAAATGGAATTATGTGTCGCATGTTAATTCGATGCTGAAAGACAGAACATCTATTGCGCTTTATCCTATTATAATTAATTTATAACAGACAATATAATTTGCTTCTTTGCTGATATATGTAATTGCGTTAATATACATATAAATATATTTGCGACTTTTTCTATGTAAGAAAGAAATAAAATGTTTTTCCACTAATACTTTCTTCTTAGAGTTTAGAATAATAAAAATGCATAGGGAGATATATTATTCTTCGCCCGTAGAAATATCAAAATTTGCCTTCCGTCAATACGTCAGCTTTCGCTTTGATAACTCGCTTTTCTCATTTAACGTACTATCGCAAAAGTGAAAAGTTTTCAGCGAGAAGGCGAGGAAAGAGTTTTTAAAGGCGCCTTTCGGCTATGACCTATAAAATCGCCATTCAACGCCGGTCTAGATCCATCGGAAGGCAATAAGCGCACGACGCGCGCGTGTTACGGTTCGCGACTTTTTCCTAACAGAACGCGTCCGATCTGTTCGCCGTCTCTCCTAAGTAAGTAAGAAGATATTCCCGCGTCCCCGAGAAACCGCTTATAAGTTCCGCCCGGCGTGCCACGTGACGACGTCGTAAATAAACACCAATAAAGTAGGTCACTGCGCACAAAGGTCGGCGAAGATGTGCTGGCAAAATTATGAATCTGTTCTCGACGTATGCGAGTGCGGTTAAATTCCGTGGAAAGTATATCGCTCGCCCGCGCGCGGAAAACTGACAGAAGTTTCACGGCAAAACGAAGCCGCTCCATCCAGCTCTCGTCGCTTTTCTGTCCGCATCATCTCTTCTGCGGTTCACGGTCTTTCCTTTTCTCCATGAACAACGCCGACGTCTTATCGCGTGCGCGCTCTCTCTCTTTCTCTCTCTCTTTCTCTTCCCCTCTCTCTTTCTCGTAACGCGATTCTATTGTCCGCGCTATTTTCACGCTTCAAAGAACGGATATCCCGTGTGACAACGGTTCGCCAAGTTCGGCAGCAAACTTCAGCAGCTTCTGACTAAACGGGACAGGTCCTGTGCTACCGCAGCCGGTACGCCGCGATTGACCGAATCTCTGGGTACAAGCCCAATGAAAAAACATGAAGCCAAAGGCATTTGCGGTGTTCCCACAATTGTCATGAAGCTTACGATTTTTTTTTTTTTTTTTTTTTTATTTTACCTAAATACACTAAAACATTTTTTGGAAGTATAATACATTGTATTAATGCTTGTATTCCACAAAAAAAGATAATAAATCTTATTTTACTTCTAATTATTCTGATACCGCGGTTATACATAGCGGCTCAAAATATCATGTAAATGAAGTGAACTTTACTAAAATATAATTATTTCGTACAAAAAGCTCGTCAATACAAGATTCCTTTCTTCGTCGAATCATAAATTCGACGAGAATAAAGTCGTGAAATAGAAAAGAGGACCCCTTTAAAAAAGTTCAGGGCTCAATAGCTTTCTTCTTGTCGGATAGAAAGCGTCTTCTACCGTAAACGCGAGCCGACTACTTTCCATCCGAGAATAGCAACGCGCGCGACGCGCCAGTTTTCCGGCGCGGCAGCTCCACTTTTCCCATTCTTCGCAAATAATCCCGGTTCTGCCGGGCACACCTTGCCCGTTTTGAGCGCTGACAAAGAGGCGATAGTAAATCCTGAATATAATGTAATAGTCCCGGTAGGGTATACCCCAGTGGTATCTCGCATAACGATCCGGCTCTGCAGCGAACACTTCGGAAGACAGTGAAGGATTACTATGGCTCAGCGCATGCAGGAGGACCAATACCTACTTACACGAGCTTCGATCGTGAAACGCCGCACTTCCCGAGTTTGAAAAAGAATGGTCAATTCATTCTGCGCGCGTCACATGTAATGTTGCGCGAGAAAAAGCGTGAATTATAAAATACGTGAATTATAAAGAAGCTGACGAAAAAGCAACTGGCAAAATGGAAGTGATATAAAAACTCGCAACTACGTACTGCTGCATTATTAATAATTAAAAGAAAAAGGTGCACGGGTACGTGCATTGATATCGGCGAAATCAGTTGTAAATGGCATATTTCGACAGCAGTTAGTTGCACTATGACATATTTTATATTTTAGTATTGTGTATTTGTCAGTTTTATACTGGTGTACATACACCGGCATTGATTTATTTGAAATACGTCATATTCGTACAAGCTCACTCGATTTTTAGAATGACGTTACATAAAATGTGCTTTTCACAGATGAATCAGTCATCGTATAAACAACGGTCACTCCGACAGCTTTTAACGTTAAGAATATCCGACGCGTCAAGTGCGTTCTATCCGACGGCCGATATTTGAAAAATACGATCACAGGTCATTAAACGCGCCGCAACACGTGGGATACGTGTGTGCATAGGCACATGCGCTACAAAGATTTATGCGATCGCGCGGAGATTGATTTATATGCTGTCGAAGGCTCTCCCGCACGCGAACGGGCAAATAAACGCCCTGACGCGATGTCGACGAGGCAAACGAAAATAACATCCGCGATTAACGACGTAATAGACTTTGCAGATTGCTGTATTTCCATCTGAAATCGTACGCCGCGGACAATTATAATGCGTTCACTGTATGCGTACATTGTTAACGGTTATTTACTGCAAGTTCGCATAAAACATAGAGAGAAAAAACAGCCGAGAACGTAAATATGCGGGAATCGAGTGGAATTTGGTTAACAAATATTGCCGTATAATGCCTATAATATATTTACGTGGCGCGGAATATCGGCGCGCTGTCCGATTACTATTCATAGCGGCGAATATTTTAACTGGCACGCGCGTACGAGAGAGAGCAGAGCGAATGATATCGTAGAGACGCTGCATCAAAATCCAATTGAACGAGACAAATAGAAATAACGAGGGTGAAAAAAGAAGGATAAAAAAAAATGAACGTAAATGAGCATCGAGATTTTCCCACCCTCGTTTTAACGAACGCCGTCATTTAAATCGCGCAAAATCAGCTGTTTAAAGCGCGCATGAATATTTCATCGGCAATTTCTACTTCGCGGCGAGGAAAAACAGGATTTTCTGGGGCGTGATTAATCAGGCCCTGGGTTTCCGATAACGGTAATGCCGCAGTGATTTACCGTCCGAGGGAATTATAGAAAACGATATCGCGCGGATGGCCGATGGCGGCGATGGCGGCAATGGCACGCGGGGTGTATACACCCTTCAGAAATTACGGGTATTGAAAAATATCGTAGTCGCGGCAGTGATGTCAGCCTTCCCCCCCTCTCCTCGGCCCCGTTTTGCCCGATGATGCCCGATTGCCATCGATCGCGCTTAATTTCCTATTCCGTAACGACGTAACGATTAATGCGCGCGGATTTATCGCTTCATGCAATTTCTCACGGGGGCAATTTCTTCGCAAAGCCAGCGTGTGCGCGTCGCTCGTTACCGCTCCTTCCTCCTTTCATTGCGCATTCTCGTGCAGTCTGCATCGACAGGAAGTTATGAGTCGCGATAGAATTGCAAACGGAATATCGAAACGATGGCGATGAATGATAGGTGGGATCGCGACTGGGACGAGTTAAATCTTTGATTTCCACCGTTTATATCCGCATCGGTCTCGGAGTTATGCGATAAATAATCATTCAATTCATCCCGTGAAACTGTGTGCACTGTAATCAGTGCCGCAATTTTCCTCTCGTATCTGCATAACTCCCAAAAGTTCTATCCATATTTTCAATATAACGGCAAAATGTGTCAATGAATATCTCCGCGTTGTTACAATTATCTTGACGTTGCCATTATTCATCGCTGCGAATGGAATTCGCTCCATTTTCAATCCTGCGTTCCTATCGGACTTCTCTTCGCTTTTGATAAATTCGTACATTTATTGCGATATATAGCGCTGCCCATTTAACTCTTAGCTATTTAAACACAGTTTGCGATAATAAATATTCGACGTCAACGCAAATATTTGATGCTATCTAAATATAACCAGGCGATACTTCGTCTCGTTCTTTTGTCACTCGAAAAAGTAAAAAAAAAATAGAAATTAATTAGTCAATCAATAAGAAAGCGCCGCGCTGAATTTATTGCTTCGTGCGCCAGTATCTGTCTGTTTATTAATAAAGGCATAATTAATGCATATAAATTCATCGGGAAAGATAGCGAAGCCCAATTTCATCGCGAAACTCGACTCCGCCCGGATGCATCCGCGATTTTTCCGTGTCCGCTGGTTACCGCGGCTGCATCCGCTCTCGCGCTTCGCGCTCAGTATCAAATAAAATGAATGACACGGAACGGAGCTACGGGAACGCGAATGATATTTAGCGTTTTCCGATACCCGCAGTTCGATTCACCCGTCCACCCGACAGGGGCGCTGTTATTGCTACGCGAGAAACTCTGGTGCGGCGAACAAGCGCTTTTGTTTTTCCCTTAAAAATTATTTCGATTTCAAACGTTGGTCGCGGCGCGAGGGCACCTCACTTTTTCTCTTGCACGGCGTACAACGAAGTTTATTATTGCTATACGAGTGTGCTTTTTCTCATTCGAAGTGTACGTTCATATCTCGCTTAACGTGCGTAACAACAATTTGCTTGCGCGAACTCGATACGGCTATTATCGGTTTACAAGAAAAATAATGTTCTTCCCGCTGCGATAATTTGTAAGCGAGACCGTATTTCTTGCTCGTTAATGTATGGATAGGTCGATTTTCGAAGATTGATGCGACAGGACTCGATTTACACGATGATGATATATTAAAGATGAGTCGTGTAAATTATCAGATTTGCAGGATATTTGACCGCTTCATATCACATCAATAAGAATATCAATAATAATCAATAATTAATATAGCAATATATCACATTAATATTTTCCTATCAGTTTTATATAGAAAAAAAAAATATAAAATATTTATAATAATTTGAATATATCTATACCGTATTCGGTAATATAACATTATCTTCTTTTGAATAAAAGTATTTAAATATTTATTGCTTGCTTTAATTAGTCCAAAGTTTCTATCTTCCCCCCAAAAAAACGACCGTACAATGAACTGGCGAGCTAACAAAATTACGAATGGAGCAAACTATATTGGAAACCGGACCGTATTTGGGTCAAGTGCTTTATATATAGATCTTAGAAGTTATGTAATTTAATTTGAACCTAATTAAAATTAATTAAATTCCGTTATTGGAAAAGAGATTTGTGCTAATCGCATAGCTCTGCTCGCGCTTTATTTACGCATGGTTAATGCAAATCGTACGCGATACGGCGATTGGTTCTCAACTTGGACGCAATAATTTAGCATACGCGCATCGTTTTAAGGATGCGTTTCATGGGGAGCGTATTGTTATTCCCCGCAGGCGTTATCAGGGGAGATATACGAATGTCACACCCGCTATTTTTGGAATGTCGTAAAGACGCCGGCGTCGGTTACGTGCTCGGTAAACAGCGGCGGCGGAGAGGCGGTGCCGGTGCGCGAAACTCGTTCCCCGTCCCACCCCCGTGCGTACTCTTAGCCCCAGAGCTTTCTTCGGTCTTCCAGCAACTTAGCGAGCACCTTGCTCGCGTACGTGACGAAGGTAACAAGAAGCAAATCGCTTTGTCAACGCATCTAGCACCTAAAGCGCCATAAGTCGCGCGACGTGACGCTATGCGATTCGATCTGACTCCGTCCTGTACCGATAACTTTACTTAAAGAAGAAAAGTAAACCTGCATCGAAAAACGCTTTGAGACTATTCGTTGAAAATGGTGTTGTTCCTCGGACTTTTAATAACCCAAATACCGACCGAATAACTGATATCTGATAAAAAGATATCGGACTTATATAAGTGAACTTAAATCTCAGAACAGTGGTGGATAACTGCGAAACAATGAATTTACACGTCACAATGGAAAGGAAAGATGTATCTGTGATTGAGTAACAGCAAAAAAAGGTTAACGCACGAAAAATTTCCTCGAATATTCGAACGAATATCAGCGAGAAATGTCATCTATAGAACGAAATATCGGGCGAACACACGCTATCCCGGCGACGAACGCGATAAAGAGCGCACCATCTGTTGACAGAAAATTCAATGGTTCATATTCGCACCTCACATTCGGCAATGAACAAAATCCTTTGTAAAAGAGGCTTTGTTTACAGTTATGTTCACGTTTGCAATTCTGTGCCATCGATATTGAATCAACCCGACTGCATTAGTGACTGAACTCATAGTCAGAATGACGATGCGACATATTTCGCAGATGTGCGCTGCGTTTTCCCTGCATGCCATAATTGGAAAAATTATACACAAGTTATTCCATTCGTTTATGCCGTTTGCATGCCATATTTCAATATCGAGATAAATCGAGGATATTCTAATTGCGTTCAACATGCAATTTCTCTTGCAAAATAAATGAAACACATTAAAAACATGGAAAAAAAAAGAAAAAGAAACGTATAAAAGATTTGAAAAAGAACATACAAACTACCGCACTAATCCGTGTTGGAAAGTTCGGAAATTGAGCTGTTCGCGAGTTTAAAACTCGCGAGAGTAACGTGCATACGGTAAATCGGTCAGGAACGAAAATTGACGGCCGTCACGCGCCGCAATCGTAGTCGCGTGTTAAATTGCGGAGAACGGTGACGAGAAATGGCGCCGCACTCATGTGTAACGTAGGGTGTCCCTTTGTCCGTGGAATCGATTTCCGGAAAAGCGTGTGTGTCCGCGTGATGTGTCAATATCGAAATCTCATATATGTTTAAAGATCTCTAATAGAACAAGTGTAATGGCACATATCGCGGAGAACGTTTCGTCGTTTTTCTTTACTTTTCCACTTGCCCCATTATTATGAAATGCTTCAAGCTATCGACACATCTCTTGAAGAAATAGTAGCTTTCAATATCTTAATAAAAATGCATGTATATATAAATATATATCAACTATAAGAGACTTTAAGATTTTAATAATACTAAAAAACTCTCTCTTATTCTTGAATTTTTTTCTAACTGAATCTTATTTCAATATTATTTTAAATTAAAATCTATTTGTTAAAATATTTAATGTCAAAATTTATCACAATATTATAATTTAATTCGTTGGCACAAATAATTGCTCTCAATTTATTGTAGCAAAAGTTGTGTAAAATAACCGTCATCGATAGATTTGAAGTGTGTCGCGTATGTTGCAGGAGCTTTTTAGATGAAAATAGTCAAACAAGCATATAACTTATACTTCCGTAACATTATTCATTTTTTTTTCATGTGTTTATCGATTTTTGGATTTGCCGCATGCAGAACCGTAGAGTCATCCATCGCAGTGCGACTAGTGACAAAGATATGGTAAGTTGACTATAAAATTAGAATAAACGACGTGCAGTCTAGTCATAATAGATACGCGCAATGTAATGTATCACAGCAATTTTATCGGAAACCGATAATTGAACGACCATCCGTAGACGACTTTGAAAACCGATACCCGCGCATGAGACAACTTTCGTTACTCGGCGAGAGATGCGCTAAACGATCATGGCTGCAATAAGCGGGAATAGTAATTGCATTCTTCGGCTGTGGTAAAGTTGCCCTCGGTCAAGGATATAACGCGGTTTTCTCCCTTCGTATCTATTTCTACGATACTACAGCTGCTGCGCACGAATCGCTGAGGAATTCGCTTATCACGTTGCACCACCGCAGGGTGTTTTCCGAAAATGAATGTCATGCCAGCGCTTGGCTGTTACACATGCGGAGCTTCCTTCGCGACACATAAGCCACTACATTGCAATGCGTACGCGCTGGAAAAGATAAAAAGAATACGCGACGAAGCTCTCACGTTTCGCAAACTGTATCGCAAATGTATCTCCTTCAACCCGCGTTACGTGGAAATTTAAATGTCGGGAAATAACTTTGTTAATTGTTATATAAAATTAATCATTTAAATGTATATTGTTAGTGTAACGTTAAAACGATGCAATAAATTGTGAAGCGTAAGACATTTACTTTGTATTCAATAGAAATCAACACCGCAAGATCCAACTAATCTAAGTGCTTCGATGTGCTTAAGATGAAGGATTCCGGAGATGTTTGTACTGTGGGACACGAACAGCCAGAATATATAGACACGTATACCCGTTATCATTATTCATGTCTATAGAATATAATAAAAGCCGTTTATTTTCTCTCTCTCTCTCTCAGTTGTAAACTTTCTGGCATTTTTGAAAAGTTAATTTTTATATTAAAAAAAAAGTTATCGCATATTGCTCTAAATTATTTACCATTAAAAATCAAAGTTTTTAGCGGTAAATTTTTGAAGCACGTAAATTTTTAACTATACATATAAACAGACATTGTTTTTGCATTAATAGTCGCTCAGATATTTTTCAATATGTTCTACGATACCTGCGGAAATGATGGCTAAACTATATCAAACATTCGATGAAGAGTGATCGAGACGTCAAATTTGTCAATGAATTTGTAACTCGGCGGAAACAATACAGTACTGTAGATACAACCCTATACATTATGATATCCGTTATAGCTTCCGTCAGCTCGCACGCATCCTAATCTACGGGCACGTGCGAGTGTTGCAAAAGCGTGTATCGACGCGCAGCGGCGATAAATCGCGCACGTTGCACACGTCACAACTGCAACCGACAGCCGAGCCGGGCGTTTTCCTGCAGCCACGAGAAGATCGATTCGCGGCAGAACGGAGAACACGTTACACGAACGAAGTCGACCGCGGCGGATGGGCATTAGTTCGCGTCTACTTTCGTTTGGTCCCTCCATTCGGCGCGCCGAGTCATGTCCGTGTTGCTTTTGTTTCTCGAGCGCGCTGAAAGGTGAGACTCCACCGCGGCACCAAGGCGCCTAATCTTATTTGCACTTTTCTGAGGCTTCACGTCTGACTTCCCCGTCCCAGGCCGACGACCACCTATGTACTACTGTCTGAGAAATTCCGCCGACATTGCCGCCGCTGCTGTTGGTTTATCGCGAGTCCATTGCATTGCGGCGGTGAGCATTAGCAACTAGAATTCGCACGCGCGCGCGCGCGCGCTCTCCATCTCTTTTTTTTTTTTATACGTGTTAATTTAAAAGCATATGCACACGTGTTACGATGGTCATAATAAAAAATTGCATTTCAAGTTTTTTCAAAGAAATAATTTAAATAACGAATAAAACATATATAGAGCAGATGTGTGTAAAAAATGATAACAAAGTATTATAAATTGTTTGCTAAATCAAATATTACTTTCGATCTAAATATATTGATTTCTTGGAATATTTATTAAAGTCTAATTTATGTTTGATATCACCACTAATTAGATAAATGAATGAGCTCTCAATTACTAACAAGGAATATTGAAGTATCTCCACTTAAATGTAAGTTGCATCTTATTCTGATTACTCTGTAGAAAGTTAGATATCGTATTTTCGCGTGCGCTCGCCAACAGAATTTCGCATCATCATCCGGGAGATCCTACCTGACGAAACCGAACAAACATCCGCCTTTAGCGATTAAGTTACAAGCCGCTTACACGCGCGATTTACATCGCCGCCGTGCACTGCGGGTTCTATCGCTATACACTCCTGCCCTTATGATCCGCCATCAAAAACGCACGGGTCGTCGTGCAGTTTTACCGTGCAACGATTCGACGACGGGGCGGAAAGTTGGCCGTTAAATTAAAGTCCAACTTGATTAACCTTACATTAAGCTCTAAGTAAGCGCGGTGCATAGGCTAGCGAGGGATTCGCCACCGAACGAAATTCCGAAAGCTTTTAGTGGCCATCAAATTATTTTACTTGAGAATTATTCAGCGGCGAGATATTTTCGAAAGTAGTCCAGCGGACGCAACAGTGTCGCTTGTATCGCGCGCGCACAAGCAAGCAAAGGGAAGACCCGAACTGCTATAAGTATTCCGTAATTCATTTCCGCCGTAATAAACGGCTCGGTGTAGTGGCGAAGTTTGTGCCCGGGCGAGTAGCTTGGAGAATTTACGTGGATAACTTTTATGAGCTCAAATAATTACGTTCCCGTTGTTATATGACGTGCACGTGTAAGCGCGCTCTCGACGCCGAAACGACTGGACTCGCGCACCGTCCTCCGAGAGGAGGCGCGGAACTTATTGACACAGATAACATTCCGACAACGGGAAAATGTCTCTCCGCGTATGACCGTTAAAACAAGTACCTACTTTTGTGCTGTGGCTACCGTCCTCCCATTGCCAGATGTCGTATTTTAAATAGTTTGTCGTGTCATATCGTCCAAATATAATATCCACGGATAGCAGGAATTTTAATATTCAGAATTCGCTGCATAACGATGAGATAAAATTTTATTCTGAGTTCTGCGCGTATCACGGTGTCGTCCCCAAAAGGATGCCAAAAGAATTAAACAGATTTTCTCCGAGTCATCCCACCGCGGTGGAAAATTATATAATTACGCATAGCGTGGAGTCATCCTCGCGAAAGAATGGAAAGTGGGACAGCGGCTCGTCAAAATTATAGCATGCAATCGCGTGCGGACCGAGAAAAGCTTGTTAAAGTGAACGAAAAGATGCTTGCGAAGTAGCGAGGAGGAGAGACAAACGCTTGATGCGTCGGAAAGAAGAAGGAAGGCTGGAAACGATGAGCAAAAAATAAGGACAGACAGAGGCTGACGCCCGAGGCAGTGCGGCAGAATTTAATAATAATTTCTCAAATGAAAATTACCCGCTTTCAAGCGTTGCACCGCGCAAAGCCATGTTGACGACTCACTCTACTCCCTCCTTCCTTCCTTCCTGTCCTTTCTTCTTCTCCTTCTCTTTCGCATAATAAAATTTTGCCCGCCCTTTCCTCCTTTTCTCTCGTTCTTTATCCCTCCACTCGCTAGTTTTCCTCCCCTCTGTTTCCCTCGCGGCTCGACCTGCATTTTGTTTAATATTAGCCCGGTTACCCGATTAAATTGTCGGGCGGAGACCCAACCCCGAATTTACATCTTAATCGGACCCTATTACGGTAACGTCGTTGCAACATTCACCCGCAGAGCCTGCCTGTATCGCGTCGCGTATAGCCTAGGCTGCACCAAAACGGGCGCGACGCGCCGCGGCTGGCTGCCTCTGCGGATGCAAAAGCGATTTCGGTGCAGCCGTGACACGGGCGCGCCGCACGGCCGATCGCCTCTGTACTGGATAATCGAACCGATTCACTCACGCGCGAACACGCCCATCTGATTGACTCCCATTGTCCCCGCTCGCGTTTATCGTTTCCGCCACGAAACTCCTTCCACTTATTCCGAAATTTTGAAGCTCTTGTTTTACTACCTCCTTAGATTTCTCCTTTCTATTATTCTCTTTCTCTTACGAACTAACTGCATCTTTAGAATAATCAACTGTTACAAGTAAACATTTTATTTGTATTGTGAGATAAAATTTAAAAAATTTCTCTAAAGCAATTGGTTAGAGTTATGCTATTTAATATATGTATCTTCAGTTCATTTTGTGTAAAATATATATATTAATATATACACGGAGAAAATTTTATATCAAAAATTACTACATGCGGCAGTAACCACAGAAATTATAAAATGTTTTACTATGTTTTTCACATAATGGCCATAGTATTTAAACTTATAATTTCTCTTATGGTTCGCCGCTACTGCCATATCATAGTCACTTTTGATATAAAATTTTCTCCACGTAGTATATGTATATTATAATAGTAGTAGTGTTAAAATATTATTTCACTATTTCACGTGTGTGAATGTATTTTATATTCTTATTATTCGAACATTTTTAACATATTTTATGAGTTAAATATTAAAAGGACTTACGTTCCGCAAATGCCTAAAAAGAACTTTACGATAAAAAATGTATAATGCTTTTACATGCATTTACAGTAAATATTTTATATAAAATCTAAAAAAATTTTACATTTTTTACTGAGTTTTTTGATCATTATGTTTTTTCTTACTGAATTATCAACTGGAATTCATAAAAGTTTTTATGGAGAATCCCATGAAAAAATTCATATATTATCCTGCGTAAACTGTGTTGCGTAAATGGAAAGGTTCTTTATAGCAGCAAGCAGACGACATCGTCGTAAATAGTAACGGCAAATCGAAGTTTACTACACTTGTACGGAAATCTAGCTTTTTTTTATGAAAAAGCAATTTTTATATCAAACACACGTACTATCTTTTTGTATTTGGAGCGAATATGTGATAAGAGGTAGTCGAAACTAGGTCAAGCAAGGTTGCAAATGCATGTTTAAAATCGATATAAGCGCAAAAGAATGAGGCCTAACGTAAAAGAATATTTGCTGTTATTTCTCTATCTCACAAAATTATTGTAATCAATTCGTCTTAGAAAGCGTGAGAGAACAAACGTGCCATCGATATCATGTTTTCACTAAAAATTATATCATCAACTGCATCTAAACGCCATTTGTTATAAAGATTTTACTAGCCATTTCAATTCGAGAAAACAATTAAATTGTACATAGTGTACTTAGCGCATTTGAGATAAAGTAACAGCATTTTTCGAAGCGAACAAGAAGTGAGTAGTAAAATAAAGAAATTACCGCGTTGCTTCAGAGTTTGTTATTATGTTTAATGCATTTACACATCCGCTGTGCTATAAAAAAATGGTTAAATTTATTATTTCTTTTAATAAATAAACTAACTTAAGGCGAGCTAAGTATAAAAATGTTATTTACGATTAAATAAATATTCTATAATGATGTCACGTAATAATATCCTTTTTCTCATAATTTACCGTTTTATTACATGTATAAAATACGCAACATATATATACCTGTCATGATAAAAGCATATATACTGAATATAAATGTGTGCGGGACGTAAAACAGAGAAGATCCCATTTTGTCGCACGTCGCTACGTCAATTTTTCGCCAAGTTATAACGTTTTAAAAATCCGTCACGCGCGAGTATATGTGCGCGCGTACGTGTGACCAGTGGTATCAGCTGGCCATTTAAATTACCACCTGTAGTATGGCTATTTAAACTAACGGTACCAAGGCCGAATGATTATATACGTGTTATTCATGTCAACTAACTCCATCTTATTATTCGATCGAGATCACTCAGGGTGTAATCGATACGGGTGCAAATGACATTACCATCAATTTCTTTCCGCAAAAAAAAAAAAAAAAACGCAGCGAATTGAAGGGAGTAAATTCACTACGCGCCGCGGTACACGAAACGCGAATGCGAAATAAAATATTGTGTTGCGACAATTATCATTGACGCAATTATTGTCAAATAGCTTACACATTCGATAACAAAGCACGCTCTAAACAAGCGAGACGAGCAACGACTAGGTTAGCGATCATACGAAGGCTAAGTCATGTGGTACGTTTTACTCGAATTAATTCTAACAAACTAAATTTGTAAAAGACTACATCTAATAAGAAATGTGCCACGTTTCGATCCACATAGCCATCATTTTCATGCGTGTGTGTGACGTATACTCACCGGAATTGTACGGATTTCAATTTACGATGCAGTGCCCCGACGAAAACCTCGTAATCGTAAGCATCCGCGCTAAATAATATTATACATTCGGACAATCTCCCGTCAGTTTATTCGGCACTCCCAACGAAAACTCGCACTTGTTATTTGTTCTTGTTACATAAACAAATAAAACACAACAAAAAACGAATAAAATACACGATTAATTGCGCAGTGTTTGCACTCTACGATCCGTAGCAGAGTGAAAACTATCATGACAGTTCCAAGATGGCGCACGTAGCATATATCGATGATATATGATATATCGATATATCGATATTAGCACTACTGATATTTCGCCAAGATACAATAATCGCTAAATAAATTTATTATTACATAAATTGCATAATTGAACAAAACACTAATATTATCCATTGTTTTCTCATTCAATATTTACTATATAATTGTTAGCAAATATTTATTTATAATTTGCATGTTTAGAAATAAATAATAAAATATAAAATTAAAATTAATTTATTCTTAGCAGTAGAAATATTAAACTTTGCACAAATGTATTCATTTTATTTTACTTTTAAATCATTAATTGTATGTACAAATTTTAATCCAATTTCACTATTGTTTGCTTTTTAATTTTTTTTGTTTTGTTTCACATTTATTTAACCACGTGATAACATAGAATTCAAAAGCAAGTAAAAAACAAAATGTATCATTTTAAAATAATCCATTATGATAGAGATTGTGTCTTTTTTGTTTGATGTTATCAATATCAAATTTCAATGCAAAACTAGAAAACAAAAAAAAAATCAGAAAAAATAGAACAAATTGGCCGTGTTTTTGAAAACAGATTTTGCTTTTATCAATTTAATTTAGTGATATAGATGTAAACAGAATTAATTTTAAAATAACTCAGCTCTCAGTTATAATTCGAGTGCTTCAAATAATTAATCGAAATTCTCCAGAATTTAGCTAATGACTCAATGATGGCTTTTCGCTACCACGAGAGTGCGTCATGTTGTCCCGACGACGTCCAAAATTGGTCGCCGAGGTGCAACGCGTCGCGTCGAGTTCGCGGTGCGCAGCAAGGAGACAAGAGACAAATTAACGTGTCGGTCCTTCGGGCAACTCCGTCCGTACACACAGTAATACGTGACGGTATTACCCGCGCACGAACGCGCGCTCGCTCGCGCGGGCATACGTGCGCGCGAGGCTGCGGCCGGAATTACTCTCGATGCACCGGATATAATTGGCGTGCGAGTCGACGCGACGCAAACGCGGGGCTGAATTCTAAAAAGTGCACGCGCTGCGCGACGCGACGCGACGCTCGTCGCCAGCGAGAAATAAGAGCACGATGCGTTTATCTCCGCTAAATACATATGCTGTCAGACAAGCTCAGCCGAGCATAAATAGTGGCTTTAGGGTTCCGAGAAACGCTTGAGCAAAACAATATTTGGAAGCTATAATTGGCTTCTCTCGCAAAAAGTAAATTTGTGAAGCAAAATAAATTATATTGTTTAGTGAACAAAACAAAGAAAATATTTTATTTATGAATTACTATTTTAACTGATTAAAATAACTTTCTATCCATTAAAGATTTTTCCATATTTATTTTATGCCAAATACCTATTATGTATCACTGCTATTTACTATAAACCTACTGATTATTAATAATTAAATATATTGACCTTATCTCTGCGGTAAATATTACAGATCAAAATCTGATCTATCTAGATTAATTAATTGGACGCACTAAAAACATAAAACTAGACGAGAGCATTTCTCTTCACACCGATTATCAATAAATGTATCAATACACTAAACTTATTTCGCTTTCAAAATAAATATTTTTAAATATCTAACTATTTTACATTGCTCTCTAGTATTTTATTTATCGTAGTTTATTTTGTGTCAAATGAGAATGACTCGTATAAATATATATGTTTATTAAAGTTATTTTAAATTTGAGCCAGATTTCTCTAAAAATTTCTGGATAAATATCATAAAACCAAGTAAACTTATCCCATAAATTCCGATCCACTTTCGTTATACTTGTCAAAGAATTTTGTTAAAAACAGCGTGTATCGCCGTTCCATCAAACACAACACCAAGCGTAATGGATTAACGGAAATCCTGTCGGAGTTTGACATCTATGGAAGAAGGGAAGGAGGGAAGGAAGAAAGGAAGGAAGATGTCGAGAGAAATATCGGCCAGTTACATCGACGTAAACAATGTTACATCGTTCGGATTCATCGCGAATCAATCTCGCTGGTCACAGATCTCTCTTTCTCCCGCGCGAGAAATTAACGAATTTATCTGTTCGTCAGTACGCGGCCGACGGAGCACCTCTCTCGACGTGCTCTCTTTGGACCTCTCTCTAACAGGTTGCCTTCCTAGCATGTTCTCGCTGAACAATTCACGCACACCAACACTGCCGACTGCGAATTAAACGACGCTCCATGCGCTTCTCTACCCCCCTTTTCTCCCGCAGGCATTCGTATCGGAGAATTCTCCTGCGGAAAGCTCCTCTTTTACCATTCCCCGATATTCCCAGCTAGGGATCCAGTTGGATCTTGAGAAGGGAAGGAGGGTGGTAAATTCCAAAGCAGCTCTTGCCTAGTCTTTCTAGGACGTTTTTCGAAATCACGCCCGAACCTCTGTGCACAATAAAAAAAAATCTGCATTGCAGCTTACGCGCTTTGAAGAGTTTAATGAGAAAAACTTCAATTTACGTGTAAATGTAAAAAATATTTTCCAGTCATAATTTTGTAATTTTTTTATATTAATTTTTAATCCTTTGAGCGCTATAATACATATATGTGTTTGGCGAATGCTATTGACATAGACACATATGTGTGTTCGATAAGTATCGGCACGGACTATGGACATATATAGGTGTTTAACACATTTTTTCGATTTATGTTTTCGACATAAATAAAAATTATCAATGTAAAAAAATAAAAATTGAAAAAAATAATAAAAATTACTAAAAATTATCCATCCCCAGGCAATTCAACGCGGATTGTGTGTCACGCGTAGCGCTTAGATCAAGAGCTCAAAAGATTAATAGTAATAGTTTGCGTTGCGATCACCGCGCTTCTGATTCTCTCTCTTATCATTTTTTAATTATTATTTGATTTAACTAAAACTCAATTTTTTGTCGATTGTTAAATTCAACTACAATTACAAATGTATTTACTTTCACATACGTATTGATTATATATTTAAGATTGAACGTTGTCCTACATTATTCCATGCTTCGTCCCTTAGTAATCAAAACAATTTTGCCGATTGGCTGCAAAACGCCGAAGAGTGGGTCTTTCATTTACGCAACGTTATCCTACATTTAAACATAAAGGCAATTTATTTCGCTTTACCTCTCTTTGTTTGAACCGGGTCATAAAAAACAAGCAGCTAGGATTAAACGTATGTGTAACTCGGCCATATTTCAAAATCGAGAAATCGAGTCGTATATAATGGGTCTCTATTATTTCTGCGCTATTTGTTGAAACAACGATTAGTTATTATTGATACACCGCAGATTTCGACGAGCATCCGCTTGTTACATAAATCATTCGATCATCATATTTGCGGGCGGGTAATTATTTACAAATTGACATTACTAATGGTAAACCATATTGATCATTCATTATCGAAGTGATTCTTCTTAGTCTAATTCTCAAATAT
Organism: Linepithema humile; assembly: GCF_040581485.1. NCBI lineage: Eukaryota > Metazoa > Arthropoda > Insecta > Hymenoptera > Formicidae > Linepithema > Linepithema humile. Next base: position 19,882,837 of record NC_090132.1, on the reverse strand, counting down.
TGACTTTTCCGGATAGTCATGTATGTTCCTACTGTGAAATGCGATTGTGTTATGATTACATTATTATTCGATACCATCAGCAGTGAATAAAATGTAGCTTGTTATAAAATCTAACGGGTTCGCTCAAGTTTCACAATCCGAATAAAATTCCAAGCCACGTCGTGTCAGATTATTGCAATAAAATTGCAAACGCTGCATAAAATGCATGCGTTTATTGAACACATATATGTTTTCGAAAGAGTCCAATCGTACAATGCGAATATAATAATTTCGTCCATAACGTTCGAACAAACTCGTTGCAAATCACGTTTTTCGCTTCAAGTGACACGCGTGATAACATTGCAAACCATTTTCCTTTGTGTAGCAGCATCGAAGCAATGATATATCGACATTCCGTTTTATCTTACCGATACTTGTGATCCAGTATCGGTGGCTAAAATGCAGAGCGTTACATCGACTCGAGTTTCACGAGATGAAAATGAAATTCCGGTTTATGTTATATCAAATTGTTGCAATATGTGCAATTGTTGTATGTGTTTATCATACATATACAGGCATCAAAGAAGTCATACATTGCATATAAAGCAGTCATATGTCATATAAATCTATGCAACGTGCATAAAACAAAAATAATTTTTTTCTATTTAAAAGTCAAATTTTTTAATGAAAATAATTATTTTGCAAATTATATTGGTTTTATCAATATATTAATTTCTTTTCCCCAAAAGGTTTTTCGAATTTTTCGCTCGAGTATGATGCACAAATAATTAAAATGTGAAAATTAAAAATAAAAATAAAAGCAGAAAATCAAACAAAAAAGGTTTAATTAATTTAATATTTATAAATGTTTCCATATTATAATATATGTGTTTTGATCAATTATGCATAAATGCAAACAAAGGGCAGTTTTTGTTAGCTGGAAAAAAATGGAGTATTTTAAAATTGTTTATAGCAAACCTGAATTTGCGTTCTGAACTTTCTTTACCGCTTTAATTGTGACGTTTCAACAACTGCATCTTGCAGAAGATCTTAGCGCGCGGTATGTGGATCGATCTCAAGGGTATTCGAGCTTTGCGGCCGTGTCTTCTCGCACACTTTCACGGTGCACACGCAGTCACCGCATGCGGTACCAAACAACATCTCCGGAAGCCATATCGTCTCATTAATCAGGGCAATCCCCCGGCACAATATTGAAAATTCCAGTGTACCCTGCAGTGGCGTAGCGCATTCCCGACTCGTGGCCGCGACGCGACACGATTTCAAGTATTCGCGAAAGGAGCAAAACCGGCACTATTATCCGTCTCACGCTCTCTTATCGACCTCTCAGATGTACATACGATATGTGTGTATGTGTGTGTATATACAGGATATTTCACATCCACGATCCCGCGTATCTAAAGCGAAAATTGCAGAAAAACTACACGTTTCAAGTTTGGTTTAACAATAAATTACACGACGGACAATATACTCGCAAAATTATTGCACTTTAACTGCAGCAAAAATGAGAGATTATTTAGAAGAATTTTACGATGAGTTAAAAGAAATCTTAGATCTCGGGAAGAGTGAGACATGGGACTGAGAGACTAATCTTACGTGAAACATCCTATACGCAGCCACACATATGCATAGAATTGCGCGTCATCATGGTACGCGCTAGGCGCCGTTCTCTGTACTTTCGTTCTCGTCTCTTTTCACGAGGTCCTTTATTTACCGTCCTTTGTGTCCCGTAAGGCGGCGAGAGAAAGCGTCCATTCTCTTCAGCCTCACCCACACCCCCCGTCTTTTTCACGGCAACTTTCTTCTTGTCCGTATTGCCGCCGTCTAATGGCCTACTTCAAACGACGTAATTGCTCTCAATTTATATCGGGAATGCAAAGCGCGACACGGCGGTGCGCACGGCACCCGCAATCGCCTAACACGATTTCCAGCCCGATTAAACAGCGCCGGCCCTCCAAAGCCACGCCACGCTGGGAATTTCTCTGGTCCTCGAGGCTTCTGATTTCCACTTTGTGGCACAAACTTGTCGCGTTTCGATTGCTTCATTTGTGGTGTCTGTCTGCAGTATTATAGTATAAATCCCTTATCTAAGCAATCGAGACAGATATATGAACAGATTTGTAAAATAAACTCACAATAGATAATTTGTAACTCGCCATAGACTACGCGACAGAATAATATTAAGAAATTTTTTTATTTTACACTAATCATAAATTTGAACCAGAAATTGTGAATTATTTAAACTCGACAAACTTTACTATGCTAATACGTTTATATTGCTTTCCTATACATATCTATAATGCAAGTCTTCGTTCAAGAAAAAAAAATGTATCTACATACTTTTTCATTCACATAATTCTGACTTTGAAAAGATATTTTCTCTATTACACAATTACATTCAACAATTAAACAAAAATTAAACAAAAGTATATTAACCACATTAAAACGTGATATTAAGAGCTTTAATAAAAACAATTAGCATTATACAAATATGTTAATTTGTGAAAACTCAATTACAAATTTAATATATCAAACCGTAGAGACAGCTAGCAAGTCTACAGTGTTACATTATTTATAGCACTATTCATTTGTGGACCGTGAAATGTTACTGTTAGATCGTGCACATTTATATATCGCATTCGACGTGCACATTAAAACATGCCAATACAAATATGTCAAAATGAAAAGTAGTGACAATTATATGTATATTTGTGCGCGACTCTCGACAGGCAGCTGCACGCATAAATTCGCTGTCGACCGAAATGCCCAGCGGACATTTAATCTATAAAATACACATAGACGCATTATGCGGATAGTTCTATCCATTAGATTATCCGTTCTTTCATGGACGACGGGCGCTTTCGGACATTTCGTATTTTCATCGGCAGTTTACCGGCGAGCGTCGGTAAATACGGCCAATAATATGCACCGTATTTCCATAATATTTCCCCGTGCATTACCGCGGCTTTCGTGCGCGTTCGCTCGCGCACTGATTATTATCTCGGCTGCCTCTGCACTGGCCGATATTACGGTATTATTTTATATTCGAAAATAAAAGCCGCGTGTGTCTTTTCGCGTGCGCGCTAGGATTACGATTTCTGTAACAAGCCGATATCGATCGGCCGGCACAATGGCTGTTCAACGCGCTCTCCGCGCCGTAGAATTTCAACGTTACGCTATATGCGGAAAAAGGCGCTTCCCTCGCTCTTTTCTCCTTTTTTTTTTGCCCGCGCCCGAGCGCGAGTAAAACCGTTCGGCGAATTTGCAAACGGAGCAGGAAGAAATGATCATTGCACCCGATCCTCCCTGTATCTCTGCCTGCCTGTCTGCCCTCGGGTCTTCGGACTCGGTGGCGGCCACCCGGCGGCGGGTTCGCTCGCTCGCTTGAAACAATTGAACCTCTCTTAATTTATCACCCCGTTAGAATGCAACGAATTCCACGGGAAATAAATTATTGCAGGTAGGTAGATACCCACCGCCGGGAATTCAGGAAGGCAAGTAATTCACGAACGAATTTGTTCCTGCTTTTCTGCCCGTCCCGAAAGCACGCCCGCCCGCCCGCCCGCCGTGGATGCGCCCATCCACGTTCCGCTGGAGAAAGGATAACGGGACTCGCGTTACGTTCGGGGATTTATGTCGTTGGGTGTACATCATTTCACGTATCGACGTAGCGTCACACGCCGGTGAAATTATGCGCGGAGTAACGTCAATCGTGCGGCTTAACGACGAGCGACGACGCTTCGGTGGTTACAAAAAGCTATCGATGGCAAACGGAGCGCGCGCGCGCGCGTGTATTGCAATATGCGATAATGATAAGGAAATCAGAGAAGTCGCGAGGAATCGACAGACAGATAAGATGGAGAAGCAAAATAATTTTGCGCGATACATCAATGAACGGTTCTCACATCCCTAGATTATCCTATAAATAGCCAGCTTAGACGTGGGAACATTAATATTATGACAAGTTAGTAGGATGGAAGGCAGGTTCTTCACCCGCGGCAGGTTCTCTATACGATCTGACAGGCTCCATGATGGATAATCTGCTTATCGCTCCCCGACCCCGAGACACTTCACCAAGCACTCCTTCTTCGTGCTTGCTTCCTTCCTTCCTTCCTTCCTTCCTTCCGTCCTCTTAGCCTTTGTGCCTCTCCCTTTCCGCCGCTCTTTTTCTCCTCTTTCTTTCTGCCATAATCCAAAAGCTCCGGAAGAGCGATGCAGAGGAAAAAGAAGAAGGAGAAAGAGAAGCGGGAGGCGGGCGATCGTCTCTTGGCTGTGTGGGATTTATTGGAAGAATGAAATGACGCCGGGCAATCACGACGCATCGTAGCAATATGAGAATTTTATCCTTTCAATAAAGAGTGCAGGGAAAAATGGTGTGCCGAGATCAGAGAAACGTGGCGTCAAAGCAGATATTACTCGTAACTCTAATACCGCGTGCGACATTCGTAAGTAAGGATGCAGCATAAATCAAAGTGCCGTTTATGAATTTAATTGACTGTACAAATAAAAAACAAAACAGAACGGCAATTTTTCTACGCGACAAGAAACGGACGTATTTTTCAACGTCATTTATGTTAGCTTTGCTGAAATGAAAGCACTGTTAGTTTATTAAAAACGTCACGCCTCGCAATAGCCAATTTCAGATACAACAATATTTTTGCAGAAAAACACGTACGATTATTTTTACATATCACAGAATGACACGAGTTAATCCAATGAATCATATGGTATAAAACTTTTAATATGCGACAATTTTACGAAATTCAATAACTTGCATAATTTACTCGTGATAAACATAATATGAACAAATTATCTATCATTATTACATTACCGTAAAATTGAATGATCAGAACGTACAGAAATAGAAGCGTGGTTTACTTCAATTATTTTATATGCAAATTGATTAAGTGTAAATTGGAAAATATGCACTTGTGTTAAACCTTCCTTACAAAATGTGCATAAGCTACGTATATAATTTGTTTATTGTATGCAGCGTATCTGCATTATTTATTATTATTGTAGCGTTCTATATCATCGTAGAATCCAATTTTCGTAACAGCAAAATAAAAACCGACAAATATCTCGCGTATATTTTTCCGGCATGCATTAAACGCGCGCGGCGCAATGTAAGCCGCGAGTGGCTCCTACATTTCGCCCGTTGCACTATTTTTACCGGCAACACAAAGGTATATTACTTTAATTTACAAGTGTTTGTACAGCCCACAGTTCACGCCAGACTATACGCGATGCACATCTAACGCAAAGAATTATTAATATTTTTAGATGTAAAATACATGTAACAGATGTGCCATAAAATACTTTTGTGCATGCATGTGTTGTAAATCACGTGTTGTAATTACATTTAGTTTATTATTATCAAGATGTACATAGCGCTGCGATAATAATAGCGACAATTAAATTTTAAAATAAAGCAACATTAAAATTACTGCAAAAAATATTGTTTTACAAATTATAACTATTTAGTATTTTAATATGTTATCAAAATGTTATTCGATAATAGTATCAATCTCTGCTCGGAATACAAATAAAAAACACTTTTTTCTGTATAATTTTCAATTGTTAAAAATATGTAAAAAATATTTATTTTTCCAAAGGAAGAAAATACATTAGATAGCATGGCTGAAGTGGACCATTTATAATAAATATTACTATAAGCTCTTTTTCTCATTTTGAAAAACAAACAAAAAGTTCACAAAAATATCTAATTTAAAATACAACTAGTTTAATATTTAATATGTAGTGCTTTGTGGTTTCATACAGAAAAAAATAATGCAAAACTATTTCTTTTTATTTATATCACTAGTTTGCTCAATAATATGTTTCCTAAAGATTCTCTTTTACTTAAATCGTTTTAAATTACTTCTACAGGCTTACCACCAAAAGTGAACCGTGTAAATTCACCGTTAAAGCTACGACTAATAGCCAGACGCGCGACAGGCATCGCGACGAGCGGGACTGGTACACGCGGTAATTCGGGGTCCGCGGGAAGTAATCAATGGCCTTACACGGTGCGTGACGATTCAATTACAATCCGGCAACGTAGACTTCCCGGAATTAACCGTGGATAAAGCCGGATCGAATTGTCGCGATCGAGCCTCACCGGCGAGTGTCTGCGCAGCTAACCGCGACAGCCCGACAAGAGCATAAATATCTCGCGCGCAAATCCGAACGGTCGTAAATCCTTAAGTGGTCGACCAGAAAATGGCGAGGTTCCGAAGAAAGCTTGAATCAACGGGTCTGCGTTGAAGATTTATTGAGCATAACTCACGTCGACGTGTGCACGCGTGTTTACATCGCCGATAGCATCACGCGTCGTCTAATGGCATCCATATTGGCTTGTGTGCGTCGAAAACAGATGAATTGCTCGGCAAGTTGCACGAAATTCTTGTGTACATCCACACATGACACCGGTGTCACACATAAAGAACATTATAAGCGAGAAAATGTATGCAAATCCATTTTTATGTTGGACAAAATTTTTTATGTGCAAAATAATGATATTTTTTAGTAACTACTCAACTTTTAGAGTTTGCGACTAAATCTTCTCCTCTTCAAAGCAATTAATTGAATTGAGAGATAAATAAAATTCAAAAAACTCACAGATAAATCAAAATCCTGTTACCAAAATTTTTTCCAAAGTATAAAACTCGATAACGGAAACGTCCATAATAAAATAAGTTTTATATGACAATAAATTTTAAAATTGTAACTAGCACAAACACTGTATGTAGCTCGCGATCGTCTTTATCAGTCTTTATTAATTTATTTATTCACACGAGCCTAAGGAAATTTCTCAATTTATAAAACTGATTTTGCTAAACTTTCTCAGATCAAATTCTTAGATCAAATTAATTAAACATTTCCTCAATAATAATTATAATACTCTAAGAAATTTAACAAATTTCCTTAAATTCTTTTACTTCTCATCTACGTCATTTTTCAAGAATCATGGATTGTGAATTAATAGCATAACTCGGTCACAAGTGACGTCGCGAATTAAAGCATCCTTTGTATTGTATAAATACTGCAATGTCGAGTGAGTGTGATTCAACGAGTTTCCTATATTGACGATTCGTAACAAACGGAAATCGCATTGTGGTATAACTGTGACCCGGCTTGAAAATCGTTCATCGACCATTCGATGTATTAAACAACGGGATTAACAATAGTCTCTGTTCGATGTATCAGTTCTTGTATATGAAACAAACTATATTGCCAGCTCCAGCCACAATATAATTTTTACCTCCTAACCGTTTTGGAAAGCTTATCTTCTGTAGAATATAAATATCAGAATAAAAACTCTCCAAGAAATAAGAAGAAAAATATATACTATAATAATTTGATCATTTTCACAGAAATATTCTATTACTTACTTTCTCAATTGACAAACTAGCGTCTTCATTTTCTCTCTTTTTGTCGTAAATTGTAAACGAATAAATCAGCAAGAATCATCCAAATCACAACAGTCTGTTATTAAAAACATTTTTTCACGTGTAGAAATCGTTGCACAGTGTCTTTGCGTTATTATTCGTCATAAAAGACTACTATCTTCTACTGCTATAATTATAATTTTACACCTGAACATAATGTTACAAATCGAGCAATTATATAGATTTTATCATGTTTGAAAAGACCCGAAAACTTATATTCTTGATTCATACAAAACTATGTGCGCGATAAGAACTTGGCGTTTTCTAGTTTTTATCAAATTTCACATAAAACGAGAACGATTGGAGCTTCTTTTTATCGCGCTCCGCTTGAGCCTACGATCTTTGAACTCCGCATTCGAGAGGAACATCTTCCCATCTCATGCACGTTCACGCGCACACACGCGCGTCCGAAATCTTTCAACGTCGTCGTCCTTCCTCGACTAATTAAATTCCCGTCGATCCGACGCATTTCTCCTATGCGGCTGAATCGAAATTCCCGACTGCGAGATAGGAGCTGAGAGCCGGCGATCCAGCACGACGGGAAGGAAGAAAAATCCACAGAAGGAAGGGAGCAAGTCCGCGGAAATGACGAACGAGGTTGAAAGAAACGTGCGGACTTCGCTGGATTCGCCGATTTGCCGTACGCGCGTCTACTCGTTTGTGTGAGAGAATCGATACGTGATCGTTACGATGTGGTTCTAGAAAAAAAAAAAAAAAACGCTGTGTGTGTCGCAGAAATCGGCAGCGAACGGCGAAACGGCGAACGCGAGATTGCTCAAAAGCATCGATAAAAAAAGTTGGAAGTAATACCCGCCAGTATAAGAAGTTTCGAATGTCTACTAACAATCCGTACTTGTTAGAGAGTAACCCGACCCATCTATCGGGCTACGTCGGTATGTTTGTTGCCCTCCCTCGCTGCCCGTCGTAACGTAAACCACCCCTGAGACTCCGACGCCATTTGCAACCCCGCGTGCCGCGTTCTGGTTTACGCTTTATGGGGATTCTAATTTACAATCCGGTTCTGCTCGCTCTGTTTCTATCTCGCTTCCACCGTCGCGCTCCACCCGCGCGATTCCGTGGCCCGCGAATACCTACTCTGGGAACTTGCCCTCGTTCCCAGCGTGCAGGCAGGAAAACTTTAATAGAGCGCGACTTCGGAAAAACAGGAACTTCCATCAGGTGCTGCCGGATATTACCATACTCGAACATCGAGGCCGAGTTTACGAGCAGCCGATATACAACTGGGTTGTCCGGCTATTCCTCCCTTCGGAAATCTATACACGTTCTGTTTAACGGGAGAAAGAACAATTTCAACCGACTTTGATTGCAAAGCAGATGCATAAAGTGCGATATGATAATACGATAGAAAAATTAGCAGTCGTTCTCAAAAGTTACGACACGGAGTTATGACGTTTCATTTTGATCAAATTTATATGGAAAAACGTCACCATATTGTTAGTCTTCGCATCATTTGAAAATTACACATGTAATTACATACGTGTCGGTGATATTTTTCTTATACACATATACGCGCAATAAAATCAACAGATATAATAGCGTAGAATATTTTCCAAGTGCACATATCGCGAAACGGAAAGCCAAGATTTTGTCTTCTCGGTCGCGGAAGAATATCCTGCGGTGTCATGTGCACGACACATCCGCTTTAAGGCCGTAAAGGTGCAGTATTTAATATGCGGCGTTTTATTACGCGGAAAATTCATGAGGCTTTCGAGAAAAGCAACCCCGTCGTGATAGTACACGCAGGCGCACGACGGCAGATCGCCGGCAAAGTCTGTCACGCGTAAACGGAAATTCAAAAATGCGGTCGCAACGTCGTCGGAAATTCGCCGGAAATCGGGATCGCGGCCGGAAACGTCGTGCCGCGCGTCTCGCCCAGCAAGCACGTTCGAAGGGGCTAATTCCACCGTCAATAAAGCGGGACCATCCAATTACAGGCGTCCTTCCGTAAAGTCGTCGATTCCGGGCGCGGTCGTCGGATCGCCGGAAATCGTAGGAACGCGAGATAAAGCGAGAAAAAGGGTCGCGGAAGGGGGAAAAAGTGATGCGGAGAGGGCGAGAGCAGGAACCGTCGGGGTGAAAGAGAACGAAGGAGAGAGCCGCGGGAAATGCTCCGATGTCGAAATTAAAGTCAACGAACCGGTGCGCACAGGATGCGCCCGACGCCAATTTGCTTTCGAGGGTTTGCTGCGGCCCTTTAATTGGAACTAGATCGAGGTTCAGTCGCGCCAGCTCCGCGAGATTACGCGAGATTAATGCCAGGCGGTACGTTTGATCTCGCTCGAAGCCGCGCTTCGAAGTTAATGTTACTGTTCTTTGAATTACTTTCAGCGCACTGTTGACCATCCCGATTCCCTCGCGTTCGCATCGCTACACCAAGTCTTGTACAAACAGGTTGCGCGCTTCGTTTGCACGAAAATGTTCTTGCCGTGCGTTGATCATACCAACTTTTATGATATATCTTAACTACGCTGCTGATATTGCTGTTACTTCGCTGTTGCACACATTTCGGTAAATGGCGTTTGTTGGAAAATAAATCGACGTTGTCAAGACAAAACAACTTATATAAAAATAACGCGTAATTTCTTGATATAGTAACGGCGTCTATAAAATTAATTTCTTTAAATAATATAATTTTTGTGTATCGTAAATATACGAAGAATATGAGATCATCAAAAATAATCGAAATCGGTAAACGATTAAAGGAGAATATTTTGACTCTTTATCTTTATATAACGTATCTCTATGTTTAAATCTGTAAGGCAGATGCAAGAAATTTGAATACATGCTTTAGAGATTGTAATAAAAGTCATGCGTATGCATACAGGGTTTATATAACGATACTTATCGTAAATCTTGGAAACAGTCAAATATGCATATGAGAGATCAGCGAAGCGCAGTAGTAAAGCGAAATCTATGTCAGGCGTAAGTCGAGCGTTTCAGTGGAATCCGGCGAATCAGGTCAGACGCATGAGGGCAATACTGGGAAAATGCTCGATGTAAAACGAAGGCGAAAGGTGCGAGGACAAGCATCCGAGAAAGAATGCTGTTCATAAGTGTGTCAGCATTAAGCATCAGGTGCAACTGGAATGTGCGATATTAACTTTAGAGAATCGTGTCTGCATCTAATAAAATAATAATTTGACTTAGGAGACATAAGTTCTTTCTCTCTGAAAGCTTAATTATACCTCGATTAACCATGATTGCATAATATGAAGGGCTATTATATTCTTCAGAGCATAAAAGCAGATCGATTAATCTTAATTAACGTTTTCACGAAGATAAACTCCGCTCGTATATCTTGAAACAGAATTTGTTACCAAGAAAATATTTTTTCTAATGAGAATGATTAAATACAGTACAAAAAGTCTGTTTTAATTTTATGTTAATTAATAGTATGTAATTGAAAGCAATATATAATGTGAAATTATTTTGAAAATATCAAATATAATAATGTAATAATGTAACATACATGAATATATAAAAATGTAACCATAATTTATGGTTAGATATTATTACAGTCAGATATTATAAAAATTAATACATTTATATAAAATTTATAAAATATTTCACATTATTTGTATAATTCTTCATATAAAATAAAGATATATTTATACAATGAGAGATAAAATTATATAATTTTTGTAAAATTATGTGATTTTGGATATTTCCGTTATGTAATTTTCACATTTATTATTTGTGTAAATATAACAAACCTTTTTATAATGTAGTCAGCCATTCTACAACTATACATCATTAATCTAAGAATTTCTTTATGTTTCCACACTTGAGATTAGTATTTGGGTCGACACTGAAATTTGATTGCATCGTCACAACTTTCGTGCTAAACATTTAACCAAACATAACTAATATGCGACATATTGAGATTCCACCAAAGACATTTTGCCAGATTGGTAGTGCATTGTCAGTAGGAAGATTGAAAGAGCGGCGGGGAGCGGGGGAAAAAAACGAGCCGAGCACGCGTTATGCAAATCGCAGGATAGGATAGTAAAACGGAGACGTAAAGGCGGAGTGGTTTTCCTCCTCTCTTTATTCTTATGCCCGGTAACTTTCATAAATTCGCTTCCTGTATCAACGAGCCGCCGTTCCTTGCCGTTCTCCGTCCTCGTACCTGTTTTACGCGAGCCATTGTCAAAGAGAGAGGCGGCCATAGACCGGTCTTGGACTGAAAGCTCACTCGCTGGACTGTCTCTCGTTCGCCCATCCTTACCCTGTCGTCCACGGACATATTGCACGGACATATGGCACTCACGTTATGTACGTACCTTCCTGAACACACGTGGCCCGCGCTGATATACGTACGTGTAGCCCGGATGCTATGTGCACCGGCTGGAAGAAGAGCGCTCTTTGTTACGAGAATGGCGAATTGCGTTATCGAGCCTTCTTCCCTCGTCTTTCCTCGTCGCCACGTCGCTACGCTTATCCCCGCTATATGTATAACGTTGGACGCTTATTAGATACTGAACGCGAAGACTTGCCAGGCGATTCTTAAATTCCGCGTCGTTGTTCTCGACTGCAATTTGGTAGACGCGCCAGACGTCGCGGAGACATTAGTCAGCGTGAATATTCACATTTTCTATCTATAGATGCCGTTCTTGGTTTGCTCGTTTCGAGTTCGTTGCACTTGCTCGAATTTGCGTTGAAGAAATTTCACATTATTTTCAAATAGCAAACAAAAAAATACATATATTTCGATAACAAATCATTAATTTATTGATATTAACCGGTAGCGTTATTTTGTATTTTAAGCGATATAAATTTTTAATAGAAATTTTTTAAATGTAATCAACTTTGTTAATAAACTTTACATTTGTCAAATCATACATGCAGCAAATTTACATTTTTTTAAATAAACACTTAAAAGAATAAAATAACTAATATTTTTTGTATTGTTATCGATATTTATCAGAAAATTTTAATACATAAAATAAATACAAATATAAAGAATATTCTATTGATTTTTATAAAATAATATGCCTAATAAAAAAAAAATTACTTTTTTATAAGAATTATTTCATTTACAATTTTTAATATCAGATAAAACGTAAAAGTTTCTTTTACAATCTGGCACAATAAAACGTGTTACCTGGAAATATTTATAGAGTACAGTATAAAAAGTTTCTGTTTCAAAGAAATATTAATAACTAAAGACACTTTTTCTCTGTAAAAATCTCTTTGCACTCTTTTCAGATAAACTTTGTGCAAACTTTGATAAATATTACGGATAATTAATTTATTTGGCTCATGGAAAAGATATATTTATGGTATAAAAAGTTTACCTACATTTTCTATTTGAATAAAATCAGATTCGTCTTTTATGAACGTATAAAACAAGAATGGTTAAAAAATTAATAGTTTCTGTTATCTTTCGGCTGAATGCCTCTGTTAACAAGATATAATCGATCTTTTTAAGTGGAGATGCATAGTTTTCTCACTCAAAACACGTTCCCAGAATGAAATTCCTATCACGTAGGCTGTGAAAAGCTGCCGCGTTGGGTGAACGCAAATTCGAGCAAAGTTTACCCTGCTCGGATCGGAGGGTGCCGCTTCCGCAGGGGTATGTACGAGGCGTAGCGCGCAATGGCCGGACGTTGGCGCAATTAGGAAACAACTGCGTTGGCGGACAGCCACTCGCTTGGGTAGATAATTGGTTTCCTCTTATTTCGTTGTCTCGATTGCCTCCCGAACGACGTCCGCGAACTGCTAATTGGCGCGACGTGTATCCCGCACCTATTTCGATGCCTCATATCCTAATGGCATCTCTTCGCGTTCAGAAAGATACAAGGATACAAGATAAATAAATATAGAGAAAATAATCGCCTGATTAGTGGAAATACTCTTGACAAACGTGCGTGCGATAATCTTCGCGTTTGTTTCTCTACATTTCTCTTCGAGAGGTAACGAGAAATATCTTCCCTTTCGTTGTCTTTTGTACAACAGTGCAAAAAGTTGGCTAGAAATATTGTAACTGTTGGAAGCTCAGATGACATGTTTCAATATTTACAACATATAGAAGATATAAACGTAAGGTAAATTTTCTGAATTTTAAAGAACTTCGAGAAATAGAATAATTTTAAAAGTAGAAGCTTTGTTTTCAATTTCATTCACTCTTCATTAAAATGACAAAGTTTTCAGTAATGATACTGACTTTTCGATTAAGTGACATCCAAGATGCGAAAGCGTACAACGTAGTTAGATATATTAATCACACTCAGACTTGTTGTCGTAATTTTAATATAAAATCCGTCTTGGTGCAAGAGATATGATGGATAGAGTTTAATAAACTTATATCAGGTGTGCTCCAATTTTTCTCACGCGAGAATATGGGTTGTGTATCGTGCCAGTATATTCAGCGCAACAAACACCGCGGAAATTCTTGCAAAAATTGGAACACGATCCCTATAGGATCGAAGACAATGCGGTATTTTTACTCGCGGTTTTGCTAACTGGGATTTCTATTCTCCGCAGTAAACAAAGGATTATCGTTCGGGGCACAGTTCCAACTTCGCCAGATTTATTTTACAACTAATATTTACTAAGAGCGGCCGCGTTGTCGCTGCACCAGAGACTCCGTTATCCCGGGACGCATGTCGCCGCGGACAGTAAGAACCCTATGGAGCTCCGCAGTAAGAGAAAAAGTAAGAACTGGCCAGGCGTCGCGTTCTCGCTGCAAGACGGGCCGCGATAAAGGAATTTATGTCGACGCGAGATTTACGTCCCCTTACGCTTTTACAGCGTACGCGCGAGAACGCTGGCACCGATGGCACGTACGGTGCATTCTATTGGTATGTGTGTGTGTGTGTGTGTGTGTGTACGTGTATATTTGAGCACATATACGGGGTGTATCCAGCGCAATCGAACAACTATGCGCGCAACGTTGTGCGAGTTTGCGGACAAAACCACGGAGTTAGCCGCACGTTGCATATGTGTGCATTTGAAATATATATACGTATGCATTTTGAAACGTCCTTTCAAAAGTTGGCGCTGACATACAAGTATCTGAATAGAAGCGAAGCGCAACTTTTAAAGTCGCCGCGGAGCGTTCCGTCGCGTTGTCACGCGACGCGATAAATCATTGCCGAATTCTTTGAATGGACAGTGTATTTCGGAAATGCGAGGGAAAATAATAGTGAAAAAGAGATATTTTAAAAAATTGATACAATTAAGACTCAAGTTATTTGTTGCTTTTTCATAATTTCACATGTGTTTTTTTACATAATTTTATTTTCAAATCTCATCTACACATTTTTCTCAGCCACACACGTTGAAGAAGAGAATAATTTATTTGCTAGAAATTAGTTTGGACTGCTGGAAGCTGCTTCAATTACTGGAAGCTGCTGGAAATGGACAAAGCGCTTAAAAGATAAAGCGCTGCAACCGCTTCTGCTATCGTAACTAAGAAACAGTTTCACGGTATACGTTTTACTTCCGTACGCGCCAGCTTCATCGCGCTTTACGACGACAATTTATCGGAAGCGCCCTGTACACCTGTATCTCTGCTCCCGTATATAGTTCCGCGTATGCAGTTTATACTGCTTTAGGAGAAGACATTCTTTGGAAAATCGCGTTCGTCCAGTGCACACAGTGCACGAGAACCGGCAATTCTTTCGGGCCTCCCTCGCGGAGAGCGCGCGCGACTTCTTAACCGAGTTTACTTCCATCTCAGAATTTTCCCCTCCACTCCACCCAGTCGACTTCGCACACACACACGCCTCGTTCTCACTCGATTTTCCTCGAGCACCGTTGGCCGCCTCTTGACTTCGCTTCTAGCACGTCCCTCTAGCACGTCGGCGGTTTGAACTTGCAGACTTAGGACGCTCGCATGATGAAATGGAACGAGAGAGCGAGACAATGGGGTATACGAAGAAAGTGGAGTATAAACTCACGTTTTGGAAACGGAGAGTATAAACTCCGTTTTATATGAATAAGAAAGCTAACTTTATACACAGTGCTAGGCTTTACATTGCCGTACAAAGTATGTGTTTGGATGAGAAGTTTATACTCACATTGGGTATGAATAAAATGTACTACACACACATGATATTCCTCTGTGCAAGAGAATGGTCAAAGATAGTAGGATCACTGTAGCAAATTCAGTTTCATTGGATACGCATGAAAAATGTCTCTGTTCACAAATATGGAGGAAGCCAAGCTATATAAAATGCGTCGTAACGTTGATAAAGGAAACTGAAAGATGTGATAAATTCAAGTCAGGAGATCGTTGATCAGTACAAATAAAAATAAAAATGTGCTAAAATGTGCTAAAATGCAAAAATTCTAGAAAAGTGTTTTATTCAGAGCGCCTTTTCTTAAAAAAATTTACAAACTCTTCTTTTTTATGCTTTTAACATTCCAAGAGAACGTGACAGAATTATCAAGCTAACAGACGTGTTAGGAGCATGTTGGAGCTTGCCAAGAAACTGCACTCGAGGGTCGTGCACACGGTCTGCCTAGAAACGTCCTTTAACCACTCGACGCGAAATCGGGCGACTTTTACGTAAACGACCGCGGGAACGGAAGTGCAACTAAGAGAGTCGTCTCGCGACGAGAAGTGTTGGAAAGGTTGGTCGCGACTGTCATGAAAAGGACAAGGCGAGCGAGCTGGAATCAGAGGCGGAACGGGGAACGACGCAAAGCTCGCGACAGAACAACACGCTGCTTGCAAGCAGCGTGTAACGCGTTGTGGCTGAGCAAAAAGAAAAAGAGCCCTCGCGGGAAAGCTTCATTAAGCAGACACCGCGCGCTTGGAGAGGCGGTGGTGGTGAAGTGGAAGAAGCAGAGGACGAGGAGAGCGGAAAGAAAAGAGGACTGAAAGAGAAAGAAGGGGCCAGCATAAACTGTCCCGCTTTGTGCGGGAAATTGCGTTTTAATTCCCGCATTCAGGGAGGGGCGGCAGGGAAAGGGACTTGGTTACCAGCCGGCGACGCTCGTATACACGCCGTACACGACCCTCATGCATTTTACATGGTCCACCACCTGGCGGCGCATTGCGCCGCGCTATGTAAAGGAGCGGTCGCGAAGCCGCGACGCGGGAAAGAGGCCGCTTATCATCAACGACCGGAGCCACCACCCCTCAGGACTTTCGTCGTAGTGATTCACCAGTCCGAGAAAGAAAAAATTCTAAGACGGAAGCCTCCTAAAGAGCAAGCTTTTATTTCTGCAAGAATGAGTTAACGTCGGCTTGAAAGCGGACTCGAGAGAATTCTGATGATGTCTTTTTACTGTTTGGCAGAAAAATGTTGCTACGCTTGTTTCACGTGATATATTCATTGCCGATGCATTTCATATTAAATATTGTGGTAGTTATATTAATTATGGTATAACAAAATACAGAAAAATATACATATATATGTCACCTTATACGTAATTTTTTTTCACCGAAAATGATTACTTATTTAATAAAATTTTTCATATTTATAATTTTTAATGTCAAATATTTTGATATTTTAGAATCAAATTAAAACTTTATTCAAATAAACTATATTTGAAACAAGTTAAACATTCTTGTTTAAAAATTTTAATAATCTAATTGTCTCTCCTTGAAGTTTAGATCCTAAATATTTTAATTTTTTCTTTATCTCATCAACTTTTTCTTGATCCTTATATTTATAATTTAAAAAAATGATAAATGGCTTTGTAGTATCATATTACGAAAAAATATAGAATAAAATATTTCGCTGTATAAAACTTCTGTTGATGCTCATGCTTTTACTCTTTATGGACTGTTATATCTTAATAATCGCGATTTTTAATTTTGTTTGCCAAGGTTGATTCATAGGTCGCAAAATATCGCAACATACATTAAACTGCAAGTTTCTATCTTGGTAATTTACATAAAAACATCCGCACTCGTAGTCGCATCTTTTATGAAACGATAATGCCCGAGGTATAGTAAGCCAAACATAAAATTCCTAAATATACCAGAAACAGTATGACATATGAACTTTAGTAGAAATTACATCAAACTTTTCAGCAGTCTGTTCTAGTTACGTTTGCCAGCAAAATTACAAATACATTGCCGTTTTTTTGCGCTGCTTCATATTTTCAGTCATTTAACGTACATAGCTACCAAAACTATGTTCGAAAGCTGCATTATTACTGTCTTTCAGCATGCGCATATTTTCACCGTTAATAACAAAATAGATAAAAGAAGAGCTGATACAAAAATAATAAAAAAAATTGTTTATTTTTTAACTACTTAAATAAGTATATCTAATAAGTTTTGACTAATAAATCTATTGCTTATAATTTTTTATTTCTTGTATTTTTATACGTTTATCATAAAATAAAATAAAAATAATATTACAAGACACTATGTTAATTCAATAATAATAGTTTGCGCTGAATTTCATTTATAATATTAATATAGATATCAGGATGAACAAAGTTGCGTCACAACGGTATTATTAACAAGAATATAAAAACGGCATAGTTGATTCCAGAATTGTTTACGGCAAACAATTGCTAAATTAATTGCGTTTGCGTTGGTTGATCTAAAGCTTCGTTAATTCCACTGTCTAAGTACTTGGTAAGAGGTGCCGAATTAATTTCACCGTACATGTTGAAGACGTCCGTCTCGTTCATTGTCGTATCTGTGCATGTTTGCGCTGTCGTGAATCGTGTTACGGATTTCGCATAAAGTGCAGATCTAATCAACTTTCGTTTACCAAACGAGGCAAACAAAGGTTTCCTGCTTAGAGCTTCTGAATAATCACTAACAATGAATATTGTTATGAGAATCTTTAAGATATAATTAAATATGAACAATAAGTAACATAAAAAATGTGATATGCAAAAATATTAATTACTTTCAATATTACAAAGTAGATCGAGTGATCTGAGAAATTTTCGAAATATGCCAATACGTAATTTCAATCATACTTTACGACAAATCTTCGCGATTTTAAAGCTGAAATATGCTTTTTCGACTTTTTGTAAAATCTAAGAGAAGAAAGCTGAAGAAAGGGATGGAAAGGAAGAAGCGCTCGCACAAAGACGATTGCGCATCGGCAAAGAGGTGCAATATTCTTAGTGCCTCGGGGAATGCAGATTCGACGAAGCAAACTGACCCGCGAGCGAAACCCGCTTCGGTTTGCATATACTTACACTTTTCGGTATTACTCTCACATACATTTCTCGTATTACTCACATTTTTTATATCACTCTCGCACATATCTCTTAAATATTGACCATTTTTATTCATAAATTGCAGATGCTATATTACACATCAACAATCTCTATATCGCAAGACATTTCTAAAAGAAATAGTATGTGGAAATCATTTTTATTGAAAAAATTCATATCCCTTCTACGCACATACGTTATAATGTTATTAAGCACACCGACGTTTTTCGTCAAGTACCGAAAAATCTTTGTCGCTGATTGACCTGCAGGCAGCGAATTGCAGATTTCCTCTTTTTTGTCCTGCTCCTCTCGCGTTTAATCTTTCACCTCTCTCGTCACACTCTGTCAATTCGACAGGCAGTGCTAGCTTTTTTCCGAGCTTCACGCTGCACAACGTGGAATCGTTCTCGTTTACGGTCTATTCAAACGTTTCCGAGCGAAGTTTTTGAACATGGCAAGGGCAGAAAATCAAACATATTCGTATAAAATGCGCTACGCGAATTCAATAGGGTATCGCTAAAAATTTCTGTACGTTCGAAATATCGCGGCTGCGAATTGTAGCACCGCTCGCAAATATTTCATCGTCGCTTTCGTCAATGCCATTGCGTATTTGTTAGCACGTCGCATCTTTGATATTATTTCTCTTTTTATTTGTTACATCTCGTATTATGTACCTGCATGATAATTCGTTCATAAATGTTTGACATATCGCGAAATTTTGTAATTTATTATTTGTATTTCAACAGATATTAAACTTGAAATATTCCAAATAAACAAAAAACATAAAAACAAAAATATATTGTATATAGATATACAAATAATATTCAAAAATTACTTCTCATCGGTTAATCATCATGCTTCGGTATATAAAAAATGTTACAAATTTATTTATTATTTGAATTTTAGGAATTTATATTATTATATATATATAATATATATTATTAATTTATATTTGTAAATTTGACAATTCTTTATCACAATAATTTGTGAAACGTAAATTTTATTTTAAACGAATTGTGGATTTGTATTAAGACATTTTTATATTCATATTACATTCTACAGAAACAATTTAAAACATTTAACAGCTTATTTCTTCAATTAAAAAATTAAGCACATCTAAAATCCGTCTTATTTCTCACATATTATGTGATTCAATATAGATTCACTGCGTATTTTATTATAAAAATACAAAAAGCAGTGTCACAAAGAGTACAATTCCATTAATTCCATTAATAAAGAATATGGGAATCATCAATATCTATAAAAAGTGCCGTATATATTCCGTATATATATACGGAAAATAATACGAATGATTTATTGACGCGCGTAACGACAACGTCCAATGACATGTCATGTTCATTAGTAAACGCGCAAATCTTTCCAAATCACTTGCGAGGGACAGTCACTTCATGGAAGTCTCAAGGGAACGGAAGATAAGTAAAGACGTACGAAGAGCGCTAAACCGAGCAGGGAGATAACCGAGCAAACCGTAGATAAGGGTCGGCGGTGATTGCCCTATAAAATATGTATTCCACGAGCATCGACCTTCTCCCTTTCATGTGTCCCCTTCCCTGTCACCCACATGTGTCTTCCCTCCACCTTGATAACCGACGTGACCATTTTCGATCCCTCGAGCAACAAGCCACCGGCATCGAGTTATCGTGAATTTATCCGTCTGCATAGGGTGTCTCAGATGTAACGCATACCCTGGATTACGTATAATAAAATCAAAGAAAAAAGATGCTATCTACTTCCTCATTAAAAATGAAAAGTTAAATGAATTAAAAACTTCACAGAGATGCGAACAAATAACAAAACTTCATTTTCTCCCAATTTCGAATAGAGTTTGCTTGATCAAATTCTGAATTTAGAGTTAAGTAATAGAAGACGTCAAAGGTTTGAAAGTTGAGTTACCGAGAAAACACGCAAAGCCAAATGAAATTTCCGATAGAGAAGTATCTGATTCCAGATTTATCAAAGGAGACGAAATGAGTCCGAGACACCCTATATACACGCGCGTTATATGACGAACATATCCGTCTATAGGTCCTTACGTGCTTCACAAGCCGCCCTTCTAGTGTCCTTCCAGCCTCTTTCGGCCCCTGTTTACGACTGTTTGTTTCTGTCTGCCGAACCTCGGACCTTTTACCCACGTCATTCTTTTTTTTCTTTCTGTCTTACCCTTGTGGCGTATATCGCCCCCGCGGTGCTCTTTGTCGGAAGAGCCCCGCAGAGGACAGGACAGACGGGAGTGCTATAAAAGAAAGTGGCAGTTTCGATGAGAGAGCGGAAACTCCGATGGAAGAAGCGACGGCGTATCCTTTAGCCCCCTGGACATACGAAAGTTTGTATACGCAGGTTCGCCCAAACAAGCACGAAAATATTTTGCGGCCTCTCAATTTTCCTTTCCTATCTTTTGGCAACGAGTGCCGGTTGATGTGATTTTCAAAGAGACACATCAGATGGGACAGCACGGAAAACATTTGGCCCATGGCCACTATTGTCCTTTGCGATGTGTCGTAAAGGAATAATATTTGCACATATTAGTAAGCTCGCTCGTTCGTATTTCGTTCACGTATTCCCGTTCGCATAAAGTTTGATAGTGAATATAGGTAAGCACTTTTGCTATTAGAGAATAGCAAAAGTTTCGAACTCAACTCTCAACTTTCGAAAACATCTTGCATCGAAAATATAACCGTTTTACTCTATGGAAACAAATATGGCTAGAAAAAGTGTTTTTGTTATTCGTTTATATGTATTCGTTTATATCAATGTAATTTAATAGATGGGAAATAACATAAATATAAAAATTATTCGACCCAATCGATTCACATATATAATTGGCGCATATCTCAAATCTCCAAAAATTCCATCCAACATTTTTATAAAAATATTATATTAAAAAATACAAAAAATATATTGCGCGGCATCGTCGTCTCGTCATCGTTGTCGCGATAAAATGATTTTCATGGATAATTTCTTCGATGCCATCTACTCCCCACTTCTATGGCAAGTGCATTATCGCGCACGTAGACGCGCGCAAAGCGCAGATAATTTCGTTAGAACATTTCCCTTCTGAAGTTTGAAATCGTATTATTTTGAAGTTCCGCGCAGCTGCGATACTGTCTCGCGCGTTAACATGAGCCGCTGCCGCTAATTGCAGCTAATAAGTTACGCACACGGCCATCGAATATATCACATAATGTGACAGCAGGGACACTAGCGTGACGGAACGGCTCGCTGTACGCATGATTATCCGTTCTCGCACAAGCGAGCGAGTGTGCACGGAGAGAAATTATAAATAAATGAATATTATTGCCCCAATATTTATGTGCGAATATTATTACACGAAATTCGACTAAATATCGCAAAATAATTCGATCATAAGTCATCAAACTTACAGAAATTTCCTAAAACGCTAGGTCACGTAATTTAAATCGTTATGATATTGAAAGCAGCTATCTTTGGGTGGAGCTATTTGTAAGCTTTACAAATCGGAAAATTTATAAGATTTGAATAATGCGACACAGGCATTTGGGTCGCCTTGCAATCATTTTTCTACTTTTCACCACCAGTTGGATTTTTCGTGCCGCTTATCGATATATCACGCAGGCAAATGACTCCTGTCTTGGTCGAGCGAAAATCTGTTTAATATTAACGAGAGGTCACGAGCGTCGGAAACGAGTCTTGGCGAGCGACGACGTGGCCGCATCGAATTTAAATTCACGCGAATTTTGCGAGCCTGTGGAAAATCCGCAGGAAAAATCGACGAGGAATATCTACATATCGACAAGATGCCGTAGACACAGGCTTGCATACTGAGATGCCTCATACGATATTCCACTATCTCCCATGCGAGCCGCCTATTATATGGGAGGAAAAAGAGAGATAGTCGAGGTACTCATCGGAATATTCCGTCTTGAAAAACCTTGCACCGTCGAATTTCCACCGGACGGACGTTTATTTTGCACGAGTTTCGAATCGCCTTCCATCGAACATAGACCTCGTTGCATCTCGTTGTAAATAATGCTCTAACGTTCATTACGATCTATAATGGAATAAATATTTGTTGAAGATAGCTTTTAGTTTTAGGAATTATTTGCACACATCTTTTTTTAATTTCAAATAAAACTGTATTGTCGTGATGGCGTGCTAAACAAACAAATTTTCAATAAATGTTTCAACTTTATTACGCCAAAATAAATCCGCATACGTGAATGTTTAGATGCTTAAAAATCCACTCTATAATCTGCCAATCGCGCCTGTCGTCTAGACGATAAATGATGAAGCTATTCCTGCAATTTATATTGTTATTAACTATAGTCGACTCACTGATGCAATATTTTACAAGCTTCATATAAAATAAAAAGCAATGACAAATCGTAAGATAAAATATTTATACAACGTAGATTCTGTGTAATATTTCAACGACATATATTGCAACATGTGTCTAAAATTCATCACGCAAAATTACGCACATCACAAAGATATGAATTTTAAATTTCTTTATATGTATAAAAATATCCTATATCATCTCAAATATGTATAACATAGTGCCTTTTTTAAGATCACTAAAATGCGCTTGCTATTCTGAGAACTTTCATTTTCACAACGGTGACATAACAACGAGGCTAGTAGGGAAGCAGGAATATGTTCGCAAGGGATGCGGACAAAGAAATGCATTTCGTTGCTTTACGCGCAAACAACGACGGTGATCCGGGGAACGTCAAAGTAATGCAAACAAATTGCGCGCGCTGCCATTTGCCGCTGACGTCTGCCCTGCCGGAAGTATCGGACGCGACGAACTCTTAATGATGCGAATATCATGATAAATATTCGAAAGGGTTGGCGTCGTTGTGGCGCGCAAAAAGAGGATAAAACCGAGCGAGCCAGATTCATCCGTGCGAGCAAGAACGAAGTAATGCCGTGACACTGTTTTCCTCACACGAGAGAATATGTACAGTTCTCAGACTCGCATTTGTCGAGACGATAACCGTGAATATTTTAGCATTTGACCCACTGACGATACCGTGTCGCTCTAAAAGAAGAGATTCGCATCCTATGAGATTCGCTTTATCTCCAACGCTCAGTAGCGCACAACAGCAAGTAATTCTCGTGGGTCGAGGCCGAGAAAAAAACTGGACGAGAGAAAATATCGCCAAACAAACGATCCGAGAAAACAATTGGTAGCGAATAATCGAATTTGTGAGTTGTTTGAGTTCGCGATACTATCGATTGGTTAGAATTGAAATGCGAATCAGCAATAAGTTTATATAACTCTAAAAAGAATTTTTATGTAGTGCGTCATAGGTTGTGTGTATCATTGTTTTAATTCATGAACGTTAATCCATGTTCGAAATATTAATTATTCGAGCTATCACTTGTATAAAAAAAATCGCGCAAAATGTAATTTAAGTTTTAATTTATTTGATGAGAAAGAGAGAGAGAGAGAGAGAGAGAGAGAGAAAAGAGAGAGAAATTTAGGTAATACTTGAAAATCCTAAAAATTAATTTTGAAGGTCCGATGTGTTTATTAAAAAGATTATTAAGTAGTCGTTTATCGCGTAAATGGATATAAATGTAAGTAATTTGAAATCGCCGTTGAAGAATACGTTGATAATGCTAGAAAACGACAGTAAAATATAACTGTCCATTAATTCCAAACGCCCGGACCACCTAGAGCGAGCAAGCTAAGTAGTCGTTCTTTCTCGGAAGTATATGTCTTTGTCTTTGCAGGGTCGCGATTACGAGACTAGTTTGTCACGCGATAGCCGAGAATCACGAAATCCCATCGGTCTTCAGATACCCTACTGCGTCCAACAGCGTCCATGGCGTCATGTATCATACAATCCTATGCAGATGTCACGCGCAATAATTGCAGTACACGTTCGCGTCGCGGTTCAGAATTCATCCGAATCAATCGCAATCCATCAGATATCTCGTTACCACTTTCACAAAATATCACAATTAATTAATTGATTCTGACAAATATCTGAATATCGCATCTAATCGATGATGAAATGCAAATCCGTTCGACCAACAATACCTGTAAAATGCATATTTAACATCGCCGGTTAACTGAAGAACTTAAATTCATGCTGACCACCGTGGACGCGTTTGTACATCGCGCACAAAGAGTTCAGACTCGGCATTGCATTGACCCCGGAAAGAGGAATCACCTATGCGACACACAAAGGAGTAGCGCTCCGAAGCAACGAGTCGAGTCAAACAGCGTACCTCACTTCCAATATCTTCTGTGTGCCGCCGCTCGCTTTCGGGGCGCTACGTGAACTTTATAACTTCGAAGGGAACCGACGGGGTGGGCGGTAACAAAGCAGAAACTGCGGCGCTATCGCATTCGTTTCACGTACTTCTCGGCGAACCACATACATCGCTTGTCGCGAGAATCAACCTTTCCGTGCACCGGAAACTCGAAGTAATTCCGCCGGAACGGTCAAGGTGGGATTGTTGAAAGCTTTCGTCGTACCGACCGTTAGTTTCTCTCCTCGAACACGTGTCGCTTTGCCAAAGTCTGTGATGTATCGTCGTTTCGTCGTGTCTTCGCGAATGACGTAATCACGACTGAAATTCAATTTTTTTTTCCGTGATTTCTATTTCTAATTGTAAAAATTGTTAAAGTTATATTATAGTTCAACGCGTCACAAATCGTCGATACAATCTATACAATAAGTAAGTTTCTTTTTTAAGTAATACATTTGGAACACTCAACTGTGCAAAATATTATATTCCGCGTAAAAACTGTATCGCTACCACATGTTCTTTAATGGACGATATCGCGCCACAGTGCTCTCGCGATCAGATCTTAGAGACTCTTTTGAAGAAAAGAAAACTGCCGAAAGATCCCACCAGCTGAGTAAGTCTGGACATTTAAGCTGAGCTTAATCATTTAATCCATCGACATAGATCTCTTTGTGATGGTACAATAGGACAGGTCTGACTCGAGCGGAACCGTAACTACTTTCGATGCCGTTCAAGTACCTCCATGTAGCTACCGCTATCCTTAATCGGATCTTCTAACTTTTGTGAGTCGAAACTAAAATCGGCTCTCGAAAGAACCGAAAAATTCCAAAGTGAGCAAAATAGAACGTGAGAAACGTGGAAAGTCTTGATTCTACTTAATTCAAAGTCAACATCGGCACACTAAGTTTACATAGAAAAAAGAAACTATGTCAAAGACATATTTTCCTTCTTACATGGTGAAGAAATATGACAATCTATATTTCTAGAATTATATATACCTATATACATATCAAACAAGAGTAATTTTTTAAATTTCTCCAAACTTTTGCTAAAATACGCAAAATATATAAACAAACGTGCAAAGTTATTCTAGAAGATTACCAAAGTTTCATATGTTTTGACCTAAATTTATCTTTTGCGAGAAATTCTTGTACGAAAGTCAGCGATTCATTAAAAAAATATCAAAGTTTCTAGCAGATAGAAACATTTGTATAAAATACGTCTGCAAAGGGCATTTTTTAATCCTCTAATGCTATTCCATTTGAATAGCGAGCGATTTAATCGTACGATCTTTTAAAATAGACTTCAATCAAGGAACACTGTATTCCGAGAGCTCGCAATTTTCCAAAGCGACAGCTGCAGTCGGATAAAGGTGGACGAAAGTGAAATTGAATAGAACGGTCACGGTGCGCCTGCCGCCCTAGATTTCTGATACGTGCAAAACTTGAAAAAAAAACGCGTCACGCTGTAACTAGGACGCAGATTGAAATATGTCCAATGTCAACGATCAACCGCGCGCCGCGCAAAATCAACCCTGTAAATAGCCGGACGTGCGCGCAGGATAGAAATACGCCAATCTCGACGATACGTCGTAAAGTTCCAGCCATCGGAGCTGGTCGATCGTTTCCCGTGTCGTTAATCCGCTATTCGCCGAACTTTTTACGATGCAACTGCTGTCGCTGCTGCTACCGATTCTGCTGTGACTGCAAGTGTACAGAACGAGCGAACAAGTGTGCGAACGCATCGTCTGCAATATATCGCCGTTGTCCAGAAAAATAGTTAAAATTTCAGAAAAATTTTTCCACTGCGAAAAAGCGTCATCGTACACTTCGATGTAACAGATGTATATTCAATTGCGTTCGGAGTATCGTCGTGCATAAGTAATTGAGTGCATAGCAAATGAACTGTCGATCGACATGCACAGAGCATAACAGTCGTAATAATGGCTATTTAATAAATTATGTAGTGCCCTAGATATCATACAGTTTCTCCGAATCATATGAAATCACTAGAATTAAGAATTATAAAATCCAATTTCCACGATATCAAAGCATATAAATTATTAGATAAGCAATTACATATTGGAAAGTTTTAATAAATTGTTTGCGACTAAACATGCAATAAAATCTTGTGATCTTTAGTTAATAATATATGTTAAATATTATTACATAAATATTATAAATGTTGTTACAGAAATATGTAAAAATTTAATATTTGCAATAATTAATGTTGAAAATATCATAAGGCTCTGAAAAGAAATAAATTGAAAAATACATGACTTCGGAAATAGTCTGCACTTTTAAATATACATACATATACGAATGAGGTCACATTGATAGAAATAGACATTCTATCATAAAATACACATTTCCTCGAGAATATTACAAAATGGGAAGTATCTTATCTTGTTATATATTATATCAAATGAACATAACATTTTGGCACAGCGCACATTTTCGTAGGATCGCATTCTGAATTATTCGCAACACCAATGACTATTCTCACAAATAACCTCTTTCGCGCGCTCGTGGCTGCGTGTAACATATCGTAAAATTATTGCTTTTAATAAAATTATGCAACTAATGACATTAACGACATTTATGTACTACTATCTTCGAAGCAAAAATGTAGGATAAAAATATTTAAAAAATAATCTTGTAAGAACATAATTGAACTGCATTTAGAAACGATTTTTTTTTTCACCGATAATAACGTCGTGTGGTTTTAATTATTTTTTTATTTTCTGAGAAACAAAAGAAACAAAATTACTAAAGGTTTTCAAGATTTCTCAATAAATTGTACTGTTTAAGATTGAAATTTCCGCGATTTGCAAACTCAACAGAAACAGTTACCTGCCGAGAAATGGTTTCTCGCAATTTGCAAAAGGCGCACTCAAGATGATCCTCGACGGCAAATCAACGGAGCGTAACAAAATATATGTGTGAAAGGGTATATTACATCGTTACGTGTGTTGCAAACGACGTTCTCCCAAATGCGCACAAAGAAACGGCGAAAAGGGCGAGAGAAGCGAGAGAGGAGCTAACAGAAGTACGTTCTCGCTCTTTGAACTCCCGCTGAACTGCGAAACCTTCCACTTCTGCCACGTTTTGCACGCGCTTCACTCGACCCGACGCATTGTTGGCTATGAGAAATGAACATCAAGACTTCTCGCACTCTTAGCGCTCCTGCGAATTAAAAATCTCCTACGGCTATATAGCGCTAAATAATAATTGAGAATTGTACAGGTCTTTAGCAATTAAAAATGTAATAATGTCGAGAAATATTGATTAGACACTACACTCATATTTACAAATGCATAACATAAACTTGTTTTCTACTTGTGTTGCATTGATCGCGTCATGTTGCATTAGCTAGCAGCGCGCACGCGAATAAATACAACAGAAAAATGGATAGAAAAAACAGTACGCCGCTCTCAATGCGACGTCTATCCATTTTATCTTGCATCTGAATTCTATCGAGTAAGAGCCGTTTATTCTCGAGGGTATATCGTCAGGTGGATGCGTAACGAGAGGCGTGGCCGGCTCGTTCGTATATTTCCTCAAGTGCATCCACCGATGTCGTCGTTTCTCGGCGACACAAGCGGCGCGACTGGTTCGTATAAAAGAGCGAGACGTGCAAAGCGATCCCTTGTTAAGCGTCACGAATTTTTTCCGCTAAATCTGCCAGCATGTCAAGGTATCCGTCGAGATTTATCGTCAGGATAAAAGATAAAGAAAAAACAACAGGCTCTCGAGACTCTCATCCTTGCTCTCTCCCTCTCTTTCTCGCTCAGTCTCTTTTCGCATTCTGATATGTCTGAGTGAATTTATCGAATAACAGGAAAAATGATTGATGGTTGGCATTTTATTCCGCAGTCTCCTCCATCATGATTTTTTTGCATCATGTTGGACGAGCATGTTACAGAAGGATTGTAAAAAGTAAATTTTCGAAAGAATTTGACCGTTTTAAGAAAAAAGTCATTTAAAGAGGAATATTAGTTTTCTCAGTACGTCAAAATTGCAATGTAAATGTAGTTTTTTTATTTTTTATTTTTTTTTTTATGATAAAAAGTTTAATAAGATGCGAGATTATAAAATTAATGAATAACTAACAAAGATTAATTGTAAACTACATTATAAACAGATTAAATGCATAGGTCTTTTATATTGCAGATTTTTCATAGCAACAGAGAGAAAAGTATTTTTTTTCAACCTCTCCATTTTTCTCTCTTTTTTTTTCAGATATGCAGAATGCCACGTTAATTTGAGTCGAATCGAAAAGATTTCGATTATCGAGATCGATTATACAGATCGTAATAAATCGCAGTATTTGTAATTCAACAAACGCCATTTACAAACGATGTAGTGTACGCGGGTATGACACGTTGCTCGTGGTATTACATTTGCGACCCATATCCCGTGCGTTTAAGCGTAGCGTTAACGGAATTTAAAATAGCGACCGACTTTGCTGCAATGCCGACGCTTGAATGTTTAACGGCTATCCACGTTGAGCGTATTTAAATATCGCGGCGTGCTAATTACAGATTAATATTACACAACATCGGCGCAACGCCCTTTGAAGACATAATGGAAAGCTCTACGTGATTGCCACTTTTCACTTGTTTGTCCATTGGCTCTGCACCGGATAATTGACAACGAGCGATGGAATAAGCGACGGTATATCGTAAATAAATAATCAACCTGATCGCGATATAGTCGACGCTCAACATGTGTTCGACAACATGTCGATTCCCATGTTTTTTACAGCAACCTTCCGCTCCTCGTTTCAAGAATGAAAAATGGTCTTTCCAGATTTAAAACTAATCATTTTTTAGAAATTCACAATTTGATTAGATTCACGATTAGACAAGAAAATATTTAAAAAGAAAAACATATATTCCATATATTTTATACGTAACATTAATCGATAAATATGATCATCATTGTTAAAATGCAATTCACAAAAAATATAATAATGCACACCAAATTGAATGTAATGCGAAGTAGCTAAAACCTAGAAAATATTGAAAAGCGCGACTCTACCATCGGGGAATAAATTAAATGTTAACTCGTCGCTCATAACCAAGACAAGTCCTCCTCCGGCTTTTATAACGCCACGACGACGATACGGTGGTCTGTTCTGCGTAATTTCCTCGTAATTGCCGAAACAACCCCTGAACAACTCTCGTTAAAACTGCCCCTGACTAAAGCGGGACTCGGCGTGGCGAAGGTGCAGGGACGCCGCACTGGGATACGTCGCAGAAAGTCACGGCCGCCGAAATTGTCGCGATAATCGGCGGTACCGGCGGTAACGTCTCAATTTAAACGTACACACCGGTGTGAAACGTCGGGCCCGAATCGCATTCTGATGCATGCGAAGCGTCGTCGATAATTAACATCGAAATTGTCGATCTCGTTATGACTAGAATTCTATTATTTCGGATCTGGATAATTGATTGAATCCTTAATTGAGCCCGATGAATAATTATGAATAAATAATGAACGGAATCGGACATCGAAGTAATTATTGTCAAAAACGTTGCTACTGAAACACTTGTGACATTATCGGAGAAATTCTGGAAACTGTGTGCAGTGAAACGAATAAATTGAATTCGGCGCTTAATACTTCAATAATCAAATAATTTAAAACACAACCGCCACAATGCTATTAAATGTGCGCTTGGTGTATACATTATTCATGAAACAAATAAAAAAATCTGCATTTCTTCGTTCAAAATTAATTTAAAAATATTGCATCTATCATTGCACAGAATATGCAATAAAAGTGAAATTTCTATCTTTTTATAGGTTTTTTAAAAATAAATATATGCTTATATAAAATCGAGTGTACTTTAAACTTAAAACTTGTACTTTCAATTTTTTCAAATATTAAAAATTTAAAGCTGCAAACTAATCGATTCAAATCAAGATTTTGTAATTAAATTGTAAATTATATGTTTCAATTAAACTTCAAATTATATTAATTTAAGATAACTTATAAACGGATTAGAATACCATTCAAATCGAATCGCGATAAGAACTACACATGATCAAATCGAACGAGATATGCCGATAACGCAGCTTCGTCACAACAAAATATCGCAACCAGAATTACGTCGACCATTGACTTCGTCAAGTCAACATATTTTATCGTTCTACGAGACCATTAATCGATAACGGTTGCATAAATTTGCGGAAATGAGTTCTCATAGCTAGTTACGTTTTTATTACATTACATTATCATTTTGCCGTATCCATATTTATCGTACAATTCGTTTAATTCCAGATACTTGCACGATTCAGCGTTCATTAGCCGCGAAATACACAGTTTCGTTTGAAAATATGCAAACGGAGCTCGATTATGAAAAATCACATTATGAGATATCAAATAATGATCGAGCATTATTCCAACATCTGTTTAATTGATGGAAACGCGCGATGATATATCAATTCTGTACAAATTCCGTCATAACGTATGCTATATCATGTTATATCATATTATCATATTATGTATATTTGATTAAATTGTTCATAAAATATGTAATTAAAATTAAAAAATTATCCTCAGTAATTTCTTTTGTTTCCTTTTACGTCGTAATTGTTGTAGAAATACGTTAATCTCGCGATTTTCAATCCGTTGAGTTTCAGAACGAACAGCTCGGGTAGCCCCATTTCCGTTGCTCATTAAACAATGCTCGTTTTCTCAAATGCTCGAAGCGTACTCGAAAGTATTCAATGAAAAGCTCTCTTGTCCCGGTAACCTACTTCCGCATTTTCTATGCGTCGCTCCAAGATGAAATTTGGGTCAAAAGAAGGAAGCTATAGAACGGGATATTTCGCTGTAATTCTACTCGCGTCGATTTTAAAAGACTGTTACAAAAATTTCAATATCAATTAATTTAAGTAACTTAATTACGATAAAATCGCCAATCTAGATGCACAAAATCTCGCAAAGTTTTCTGACAATATAAGATTTCCAGAAATTAAATTTTATTTCCGCCAGTTTCGATTATTTATTACGTCGCATCATAAAACGGAAAACAATTTAAAAAGTGAATAGCATCTAAATGCAATATCGAGAAATCATAAAACAAAGAACGTGTAGAATTTATTTTTAGATAAATCAATAATCAAGCTAAAGAAAAGTTCATTGCAAACAATAACACATAGTATGGTAGAAATATAGACTCAACGTTGGGTTTGTAGCGCGTGCAACGTGCGTCAGGATCAATAATGCGTCGTTTAGAATATCGCGATTTCTTAGATCTTATTGTGTATAATATTAACTGCATACAAGATCATAGACACAGAAAAATTAAGATCAAAAAATTCTAAAATCTTAACTGAAGAAATATGCGACAATAAGTATTTTAATAAAGTTATATGTAAAATATTTTAATAACGCTATAAATAATATCGATGAAAGAATTGCATGTAACATCCATAAAAAGAAAAATTAAAAGCATTATTAAAATTAGCCATAATTTTTTATGAAAAAAAATCTGCATAAATATTGCGAAAAAAAACCATATTATCGTATATCTAAGTCCAGTATAGTAGAATTTTCTTCTCCATAAATTTAAAATTAAGACTGTTTTTTCCTTCTCGACCTCTTTCCGGCGCTCATTAAATCAGAGTATTGACTGTAAGAAATATATAGCGGAAATCTCGTACAAACTGCAAAATTATGGGGAACTAATAAGGTTGACGCGCACTTGCATCTCGGTGTGATTTCCGCTTTCATAATCGTATTTGTCTCAACAGTGGCGCTCCTATTTCGAGCATCATTCAAAGAGGGATTACATAGTCGTCTGGCGGTGAAAGCAAAAGAGAATTTTTTTAAGCTCGTATAGTGAGATTCCACCGAGATCCCAAGACCGGAAGCGCTACGACGAAAGAAATAAGAATTAGAGAGGCGAGAGGAGAGATCCCGGCGACGACGGTGGCTAAAACGTCCGCCTGGAATTGTCTGAAAAAGCGACGATGAGAGACGCTCTCTTGCCAGACCAATTACCCTCTTTTCTCTCACCGTCTTCCCCCCTCCCCTTCCCCTTCTCACGTTCTCTCTCTCTCTTTCTAGTTCTTGCGATCGCACTCTTCGGTTCGCGAAGTGTCGCAGCTCTCATCCCCATAGCAGAAATTTCGCCTTGCGTTCAGTTTTAGCCGCGGGATAAGGGATAAGTACCAAAGTCTTCGTCTACCTCTCGACCCTCTTGGCCCTTTGCGTGCCACGTCTTTTTCTCCCCCTTTGCTTGCTCACCCTACCGCCGTTTCCGCCGTTCGTTCGTCGGCAGATTGACTCGAGTAGCCCGCAGCCGCTCTCGAGATAGTGGTTAATCGATAAGTGTAGCGCGAAATCGAAATAAAACCTCCAGACCGTTTCTTTCTGCCGAAGTGCGCCGGGCATGGCTGAGCTAGACATTCAACAGCGACGTCCGCGATCGTGAAAAACGTCCATGTACACTTAATTCCGAAGGCCGTTAATATTAAGGTTAATATTGTACTCTCTATGACAGGTAGCAGAGGCGTAAGAGAAATCATTGTTTTGGAGTGGATGATAAAAAATTTACGATTTTCGTAAAACAACGTATTTTTCGTATAAGTTAATGTACGCGATAACATCTTGTTTGTGTTTAGATATCGCTAATGGTATTTCCAACGTTGATATTTATCAAGATAATTTCGTAGCCATTAAGATTATCTAGAGTGAACGATATCTCGGACAGCGAATACGAAGGAATTTTTTCTGATATTTTAAGCACGTCTAACGATATATATCACGTATAATTGTGAACGTGTATTGGAAGCCGAATATACACCGGAATAGAATAGCGAATAAAATAACATATGATATATACAGAGGATTCCGCGATATCGCCACAGCCCTTTCATCCACAGACCCTTTGATTCATTTGCGATAAATTTTTCTATATCAAAAGCTTGATTGAATGTAATTTTTTTGAAACTATACAATAATTTAAATTAAATTTCTCAGAAATTCTATTTACAGTTGTAAAACATAAAATTCTTTTTTATTAATTTGCCACCATTCTACACGCTGTCATCATTTTGCCATTTTTAATCCCTGAAAAGCTCAAAAACTATCTCGACATTTTCATTATGGAAAAGTTGATTTCAGATTTTCCCTCTTCCGCCCCTGCCCAAAAAAAAACATGAGTTCACGCATATTCCTTTAATTCATCCTGCGAACGGAATTACAACTTCTCGCGTGGCGCGAGTCAGCGCGCCGAGTTATTAGTATTCCAGAAACGGGCGATAAACTTTTAATTCCGCGTGATGCACGACCGTGCTTGCGCGCGCCTACTCTCGTTTCGTGCGGCAGATTGATAACGAGAGTGAAATTGAAATCGTCCGACATGATACCCCGCGCCACCGACCGGCTTCAACGCCATCGGCAAGATCGAATGAAGTTTCGCGATTCGATATCCGCCGACCAGCGCGTTGCATGTCGATGACAGGCGAAACCCGTAGGTACGATGAAGAAATTATTCGGTTCAAAATATCGGGCCGCACCACGCTCGCAATTCGCATAATAGCCGTGATCACGAATGGTATAATAACATGACGCTGCGGCGGTGAATCGTATAATAATGCGAATGGAACAATTAATATCGTAAATGTAACAAACGTGTGTGTATACAGTAAACGAACAATAATATTCTCCAAAATTCAAAATTAAAATGATCTGGCGCGAATAAAGTCTCGAAATGTGTAAACAGATTTGTTGCCTCGAAATCTGTCAATTTTAACCCATTTATCGAAAATCGAATCGTCAATTTAAGACACGACAGTCAAAATATTATAACGTAAAAATAAAAAACTAATAATAAACGCTGGATTATATCCGAATACATATATTGATCGCGAATGAAGCAAATTGTTTTTAACATGAAATTAGAATTCGTTTTGACGCTCCTCATTCTCGCGCATTATAAGCCGATTTTTCAAATCACCGATGTCGGAAACTTCACACGCGCGACACACGATACAAAACGCCATACCGCCACTGGCGGCATGGCGGCAGTAAACCGGTGGCCCAATTTCGCCCCCGCAGCCAATTAGCTCGACACACCCCCGCGGCTGTATTCAAGACCCGGCTTTACGAATTCCGGCTGTAGCAAATTGCGACTCGCAATCCTCGACAACTCTCCGGCACGTGTGTACGCATGTGTGCCCGTGTGTTCGCGCGCTCGCCCGCACACGTGTAGTTCCCTTGTTCCATTGCCATTGACAAACAACATCGCTTGGCGATGCATTAAAGGCTGGACGTCTCTGCAGTTTGTCCGTAGCGTTCATAGCTGCATGGCTGCGGTTGCATTGTTTGCACGGTCGAGATAATGATACGAGCATCCCAAAATGAGTATTCTGCTGCACGCCATAACTGAGGACAATTTATCGAAGGAAAAGCGATGCGTGAAGTTAAAAGAAAGAATCCTTATTAGAAATATTTCTATATATATATATATATATATATTAAAAATACTCTCCAATTTCCAAATTAATTTCTTTCAACTTACGCGATTCTATTTTTTATATCCGAATGCTTTTCACACGTTATACTGCACTTCGCTAGCCCTTGCAAATTTATCATTTAACAGAATGACAATGATAAACGCGAGCAATGTCAGCGGAAGATATTTCACAGGACATTTACATATAAAAGACACCGGTGAACTCGGAGCGATTTCGGACGCATAAAAGCGCGAACGAAGACGTAAAAGCGTCGTCATGCCGCGTCGTTACATGTCGAAGTTATCAGTTGTGCTGACGAAAGCGCGATTTGCCGACTAGCGAGCTCATCTGGCGTGCGATTATGCGGTAAAATAATCGTTTCGGATCCCACCCCCTTCGTGTTAACCGCCGTGTGAGTCGAGCTTCGCCTAGTTTCGCCCATCGTCACCCTCTCATTTCCGGCCGATTTCATTCCGTTGCACACCCCCGTGCTCTAACGCCCCCGAGACTGCTCCTCCGTCCGCGATTCATCACCATAACAGCTTCCCTCTCGCGCCAAGAGAAAATGCGAGAGACGACTCGCTCGTTTTGTACGGCTCGCTGGGAAGTTGAAAATAATAAATTGTCTCCATTAGGCGGCCGACTGTCCGTGTCCGTTTTCCCACGGACCGGGCCAGCCGGACGCGATTTTACCGTCGGTGCTTCGTCTCTCTAATTGCGAATTTCGAGTCGTTGTCGTCGCCGATGGCTCGCGTCCATCTTGCCGGCGAATCGCTTGCGAGCTCGCGGCGCGACTGCTACGTTATACGTCGGTATCTAGAAATATATAGCGCAATTAATTGCCGCAAAAAGGAGAAAGCGCGCGAACGAAAGGAAGACGAATTTTTTCGGGGCGTCTCTAGACGCCGCGGGGATGAAACCCGAAGTGGAATTCCGCGCCAAGTACCGTCTACTTTTAGCCTCGAGCGTGCGTGCACCTGTCGAATGCGACGAAGGAATCCACTCGGCAGTACAAAGAAGTTCTCTGATCCATCGAGAGCCTGGTGGGTGCTCGAAACCGCCCCTCCTCCGTCTTATTGTCTGCCCTTTGAGAAAATCTCGCGAGTTTTTGTGTGCGACGGATGTAAAGAAGGCAGATGCCATGATGGCTCTTATGATGTAAAAATAGACTCGCGAAACGAAACAATTCAACGTTTGAATTATTCAGATATTACACAAGCCAGCTGACGCGGAGTTTAAGAATATCTTTTGTCCGTAATAAGATCTCTCTCAAGTATTTTTCGCGTTATTTTATCGGAAAATTTTGGTCTTATGAAAACGACATGGTTAATTATATCGCAACGATAAAAGACGGAAAGGGAAGGTATGAGAGAAGGAAGTGCGGACAAAAGGCAGACGGTGCGCGCTCGATATATGCGTAAAAATGTAATGCGAACGGACACACGTAGCCCCCGCCGTCGTTGACAGGATTATCCGGCAACCATTCTCTGTGTATATGCCGACGCATTCGCTCTACGTCTTGCCACGCTTTCGTAGTAACTTAATAAACGTTGAAAGCAAAACGCTCCCCGTAAACTGTAGAAACAAAGATAAGTGTATTAAACGGATTTCAAGTGCTTTCCGTTGCTGCGGCAACAAAGATAAAGTGCATTAAACGGATTTCGCTTCGACGCCGGAGACGATGACGAGCCACTTTGTTAATTGAGTTTCGCCCCTACGGTCCCGGGAAATACTTCCCCGGTCCAGTATTAAATAGCGCGAGTTGCATTACCGTCCGGGTATCGACGGCGCTTCCGCCGCTGATAAAAGAAGAGTGTGCGAAAGGCTAAGTTGCGCCTTTATCACGAATGCAGCTAAAGATGAAAGACGCCTTTCAATCCGTTCATTTCGTCTTAGATTTAATCGAGCATTTCGAAAACGCTTTAAATCTATAATTGTCTTCCGCTATTACGATACAATTAATATTTGATTAATAATTTAATATTCTGAAAACTCTGAAAGAAACCGTGAAGTAACAAAATAAAAAAAAAAAAGCAAGATTTATTAGCGTAACCCAATTTAAAATGTTTGTCAGGAGGAGGCGAGAACAAGAGGTAATTAAATCGCGAAATGAACGAAAGAAAGCGCAAATAAAACTACAAAAGTCCATTAATTCCACTTTAGTGCGCAGCTGAGTTAACTGGCTTCTATAACTGTTTTTGTAATATGTAATCTACTTTTCCATAAGAATAACATCGTAAGGATTGTAATGTAATTATTATTAATCTGCGCAGCGCGACATTTCCCGTTTCTTCAGATTTATGTAGTTATAAATAATGTTCCATTTTTATTCAGCATCCTACAACTTTAATCAATAGTTATTTTTATGAATATAACACGGCGAAATGCTGAAATCATATTCTTTTCACTCCAAGTATTTCGTTTCATTTTGATTAAAAGCTAAGTTAAACATCTTTATAAAGCCCTTTTATTCTAGCGAAGAAAGATTTGAAGATGTAGAAACCATGAAACATTTTCAACGAGCCGTATAACTTTTCGACGATCCTTCTATAAATTTTTACTCGATGCTATTGTCGTGATTTTCGCGAACTTAGGAGAAACTTCGCCGTTATAAGATCCAAATCGAAATGCAGAAGCTCGCCCGAATGGCGCCGTCTAACATCTGGTACTGACGCTACTTGCCGCTCGAGCGAATTAGCGCGGAATGCGTTTCGGCGAGAAGCAAGTTCGCGCTTTCCTCGCCTCGTTATCGCTCTTCAGCAGATCCTCGCCGCAGAACTTTGCGAGATCTACATGAGAATAATAATAGTCGTGCGCCGCGTTCTTCCGCGCTTGTCTCGGAGTAAATTTCTGCACCTCACACTGCGAGCGCCGCGTACTCGTACAAGCGACGCTAGTAGTACGACACGTCCTTTGTACTTAAATCGCAATAAGATTACCAAGTCTCTAAGCTTGATGCCTCTATTTTCCACATATATTTTAATGTGCACTTTTTGACAGAAAATATGTGATGAAAAATTTCAATATTCAATTTCTATCTTCCGCGTGAAATAAATTTGGGAAAAAAGAAAATATTTGTTTAAGTACGCTATTGATTATGATCAATAACAAATTCGCATAATAAAATTGTTATAATTTAACAAGTGTTGCAACTATTTCAACTTTCAACCAAACTTTCTCTAACAAAATTTTTTTTATCACGAATGTGAGCGCAATACGATATATCGGTATCAGAAATCGAGATACAACATAGATACCAAAAACGAGCAACTTCCTATAACCGAAAGTTAAATCTGATTCCGCGATTAAACGTTGAAAAAATAAACCGATTACGCGAAATCCAAATTTTGTATGCCTGCGTGAGCATCTGTTGTGTCACGACTGATCGGAACATGATGAATCGCCGAAAGTAATCCGACAGTTTTATTCTGCATCCTATTTACCGTGGCAATCCATACAAAAGGGAGCTCGCGCCTCTCACGCTTTCGCCCTCGTAACCACTCTTTGATGTACACTCCACGGCTGGTTGAATTCGTTTCATTCCCATCTCGTTTATTTCAGCTTGATTTTTTCCACGCTGCTGTTTCGAAAGGGGGTGATACAGGCAGGAAGAAAAAAGTGAACCGACCGCGCAGCACACATTTTGATACGAATGCAATCTCGTGTCAATCCTAACGCCCACCCACTTGGAGGATACATTCCGGCAAGCGCGCGTTAGGAAGGACGCGGGCGACGTAATGCCATAAATATTAATTCGCGCGATACACATCAACGCGGAGAGATATGCTACGTGATTTACCGGAAGCGATAGTTTATGGCAGCGACACGACGTGACCGCCGCTGCGGGCCCGATCCAGGTCGTCGCCACAGGTGGCGACTCCCTAGACACTCATTTCACATTATACATTCTCATACACCGCAGCGATGTAATTATTATCCTTCATTTATCGGCGTTATTTGTGTCGCTTATTTAATCGTGTAAAACTGACCGGGATACGTCAAACTTGTCTATATATTGTGCCTAAAACATTTCTACTTCTATTTGCAATGATAAAATAATAGAATAATGTCACATTCGTCACAACTATATTGATGACAAAATCAGATTTATTCCAAAATTTTTATTTTTCCATACTTTATGCGCGT
Source organism: Linepithema humile (assembly GCF_040581485.1). NCBI lineage: Eukaryota > Metazoa > Arthropoda > Insecta > Hymenoptera > Formicidae > Linepithema > Linepithema humile. The sequence goes on along the minus strand of NC_090132.1, from coordinate 19,843,347 downwards.
TACGGCTATTTCTTCTCAAAAATATCCCCAAACGATCACTTCCGTCGCGTAAATATGCACATTGAGGAACTTTCAATGACTTGGACGAATTCCATTTGCATTATATTCCGCCACTTTAGAGACTAGATTCTGAATGTGCTGTGTATATCGTAGGAATATCCGCCAGCTGATTAAACCAAGCCCACACCGCGTCTCCCGGGATGTTCGAGATCCATAAAGCCGCTTCTACACCTTCCGGGCGTTCATTATGTGAATTGATACGGTCTTCCGGAGCTATCGCGATGTTAGTGAAGAGGTTTGATTAAACAGAAAACGGAGATCGTTGTTCCGAGGTTATAATGTAGTGCCTTCCTGTCCGCTCTAAAAGGAAAGGAACAAAGAATGAAGCGCGGGTATGGGCGAATTTGAGGGGGAAGGGGGGGAAAAAAGACCAAAGAGAAAAGAAGGAAGAAAATCCGAGATGAATACGGCGTCTGCTGCGTCGTTTCGCAGTTTTCGCAGTTTTCGGTTAGTTCGTTCGGTGGAAAAGCCATAGCAACATCTTGGACGCACTACTGCCAGTCTCTTCAGTTTAGGTGCACGGTAGTTACTGAACTGCGAAAAGGACGATGGTGAAAGGGAGAAAGAGATAAAGACAGAGGATAAAACGGGCGAGAGACCGCCGAACTAATCAGACTCGACCAATTCGAGTCGTTTCCCGGCGGAGAAGAGAGAGACGCTTCCTCCCGGCGGACAGGATAATTTAAACTTTCCCGCAAGCGAGCGCGCCGCGAACGCGTCGTGACGCGCGGCGTCGTCTACGCGCATCTCGGTCACTACGCTAAACAGAATTAGATACAAGCGTCAGATTCAAACGTTAACCACCGCGAAAACCGGTAGCTCCGGCGCCTCAGATATACACAGCGCGAAAGCAAATCGTCAAGGACTCTCTATACAGGGAATAGAGTAAATTGAGTAACATTATTAACGTAATAATATTCAGCACAAGATTTAAGCTTTTCGCAGCGGCGAAACTAACTAAAAAGCACTATCGCTGCACTATAGCGCGGCAAAACATACTACATTAATCTTTAGAATAATTTTCTTCTCCATATATAAAGATGGAATATATAACTTTCACAACGTCACGTCAAGTTCACATATTTGTACAAATTATTCCAAAAAATCGATGAACGAGAAATTCATGATATTAAAAACTTATAGTAGACCTTTGTGCATTATAATAACACATGACTATGAAATTAGAAGCCACTATGAAATTTTAATAATAGACGGAGTACAAAAAATATGGAAATGACAAAATTCTATCTTGTACTTGAATTCAGAAAATTTAATCTGTATAATACCATAACATCAAGTTATTAGCGTCAGCGGAAAAAATACGGGCGATTGCCTGCGCGAGGAAAAAATAATCGTACGCATCGTCCCCGGCGCGTTGTCGTCACTCGTGACAGAATAATCTAAACTTTCGTACAGCGGCGAATATCATTCGGCCTTAATTACGCCGGAGAGTCGGAAAGACGTATCGCGTCAGAGGCGAGCGTGACATTCGCCCGCGACATCGTGCCGCGCGACCCTGTTGCGGATACGAAACAAAACCTCGGTTGTGACGGTAATTACGCGGGAGACTTCCGTGCGCCGCCGTTTAAATTAAGCCATCTGCCAGCAGATGAATCGGTTGCACGCTCGACAGGATTTATCGCCGTTTTTGGTGTTCGATTAAATGGCTCGCAAACACAGGCGCACGCGCGCGTTACCTCACCGTAAATCTGAATAAAACTATATTATACCGAGATAACGACTGCGATACAAAGGATGAATTAAGCACAAAAGGAGAACTATGCATTTAATGGTACTTTGCGCGTTGCTAAAATGTAGACTGAGTTGAAGTCATTATTTGCAGTCTACCACTAAATACTTTCAGCCAATCAGAGAAAGAAATAACAACAAACATTTATTTTTGTTACTAATGCACTGTTAATTTTTGCCTTAGAGATATAATACTTTAACCATTAATCTCTCGTTAATGATAGACACTGAGATATTCGTGTAAACTTTTTCAACTTAAGAGAGAAGATTGTTTAATTAGTATTTATAGAAACACTATTTATTTTAGCTTAAGACACCGTGGAAAAACTGCCCTAGCGTAATTTTATTATCCTTCTCGGTAATACAAAAAATAAATATGTAAATAATTGCCGCTTCAGTTTCCACACAAATGGTGTTTTTCGTATTTTCTTCGCACACCACAAAGTGTTGAATATTTGGTTAGGCTGATTTCGATTCTGCCATGATTGTGAGGATTCTTCTCGGGCGTTTGCGGTAGTGTCGCGACCAACGCGAACGAACGTGATGTGTAGCGAAACGAATTCAGAAACGAACTAAAAATTCAGTGATGCCGTCTAGAGAGAGAGACGGAAGCGATTTAACTTTGCGCGAGCGAGAGCGACGAGAGGTTCACCCTTGAACGGTGGTTGGCTGCGGGGAAGGATAGGGTGTGTGCCCTTTGATGAGAACATCCGTACAGGCCGTTGGCGCAAAAGGGCCCCTTACTCGTCGGTATTCCACCCGCCTATACTGCTAACGGAATACATTACTTTTTAACGAGTTGCGCCAGAGGCTACGGGAAATGTCCTGGTTCCACATGCGTCAGATAAATAGCAAATTTTCAACGCAGCACGAATTTTGCTTCGAGAAATCGGCAGGGTAACGTTATCAGCGCAAGAAAGAACGACAACTACGAATCAGTATAACTAATTCAATATGAATAGTTTCTCGCGTTATATCGTAGATTACGACGCTGTTTTTATGAGAAATTTTAACTTGTAAAGATTAAGCAATCAAAACATCAGTTAAGTTCTAATTAAAATTTTAGGTTAAATCAAATTTGACTAACGCTAATTAGTTTGACTAACGCTAATTTCGTTTTCGTGAAACAGAAGACAATGTTTGCTTCTCTTTTCTCGTTATTTAGCAGCATAGTTAATCTTACGCATTGAAGTTAAAACTTAAATTTTTTTATATCGCGTACGATTTCACAGTAGACAAAACAAAAGGAAAAAAAATCGGCAACTCAATTAATAGCAATCCGAGTTAGGGTCAAACAGAACGCGTGTTTACACGCGTGCGGGTGAAATTCGATTGTTTTCACAAAAGAGTGATGTCACGAGCGCACGAATAAAAATCAAACTGAAACCCGATGGAAATAATTCGCGCGCCGCAATACGACAGTCGTGTATTTTTTAGCATTGAGCGCAACACAGTCAAAGGTCGAAAAATTGGCGTACCGTTTTAGTGACGGAAAAAGATAGCTTCGGTCGCACCGAACGAGCGCGCGAAAAGCCGCTAACGCTTCAATTTTCTTCTATGAACCCCTGACCGACCGTAAAACGCGAGTGGCCGTTTGTACGAGCGTAATGTACCGATAAAGCACTCACAGGACTCGATGGAAAATCTGTAACATTTTCTCACCGGACGCGCCATTTCACGCTGCAATGTACGATCGTATCATCGAACTGTTTTTTTTTTAAAGCGTAGTCGGCATTATGACGCCCGAATAGCTTGAAAGGCCGCTACGGCCGTATTGTATGTCGGCGCAATTCAAAAATTTGTATAATCACTACCCGGTTGCGAAAGCCCCACGAATTTCGCATCCGAACGCATTCGAATGCAATCGATTGTGCTGCTACTCTATACAGCGAAGTAGCGAGAGGGTGATTTTAACGATATACCATAATTGCGCGTTAACGTCTTCATTTTGCGATTCGTCAGTTAATTAAATGACATATTATCCGTTTCTCGCGTGTCCACCTGAGCCCGCGCAATGTTCTCGTTAATCGAGAGGCTTATACCAATTACGTTAATGAGTACGCTATAATGTAGTACAAGCAGTTAAGAGTATATTAGCGTTTATTCCCGAGCGCGCTTTCGACCCAGCGCACTTCCGAATCACATTTTATGCCCATAGAGTTTGTTAAATCGAATCGGTATCTACATTCTTTATCGCACGGCGGATTATACACGCTCGATGTAACATACGGTTCACGCGCAATGTAAATCGCACGGTTGCGTGCTCAATCGGTGGCACGGTGATGAATAATAAACATTATTATAATAATAATTATCATAATATTATTTTACGTTAATATAGTGATAATAAATGTAATTAATATTGCAACGTAAATATACAATATAAATATAATCCGTAGAGTGCAAATGATTGATCATAACCTTCCTTGACACAAATTAAATAATACAAATAATATAATGTAATCATTAAGTAGAAAAATCGAATTGTTATAATTTTCTTAAAATTTTCTTTCTTCAAATTTCAATGTATTACATATTTAGAATATCATTGCATCGATAAAATCGAAACAAGTAAAAATTGTTCAAACTTTATATCAATAACTTTTGTCAAAGAAGAATATGAATGTTCTTGTTTTTTATAGTTTTTTATAGTCTTGTTTTATAGTCTTTCGTATAAGAAAATGGAACTTTTGCATATAAAACTTACCTCCTCTCGGAGAGTCCGTAGGTCCAGGGCGCTGCCTTAACCCTGCAACACAAAAAAGAAATTTTCTTAAGTCATATATAAGGCGAATTAATTGTAAAATTTACATTAAACATACAAATATATTCACTCTGGTATACGTGTACGTATTCAAGAATTAAACTCATATAAATAAGAACAAACTAATCTCACTTTGCGTTATAAAAAAATACATATACCAAAATAGTTTAGCAAAACTTCGAAAAACAATTTATTTACGATAAAGCAAAACATTTGGGTTAACCAGTAGTACACTGGTACATACACTGTGTATACTGCGGTTTTACTTCGAAAATATTCGCACTATCAATACGACGCGTCGCGCAGATAAAAAACATTTGTTTTGTACAGTATGATTTATGTACGTAAAACATAGTTGTGCAAATTATTTGTTCTATAATACTTTCGTTTCCAATTATTTAGAATACATAAACACAAACTTTTTTAACTACAGAATTAAGTGTTAAAGTGACAACAAAAATAAAAAACTTTGAAAAATTATTTTTTAAATAAATGTGTAAAATAGCTGTATAAAATCTTTTAAAAATCAAAATAATTTCAAGGCATTCTCAATTACTCGCAAGGAATTAAAAAACTAGAAATTGATTAACTTTTAGACTAGCAAAGAGTTCAGCAATCAAATAAAAGTTATAAAGCAAAGCGCGTGTTCGATACTGTTAGCATTTTCACACACAGCAAAATGAACAGAATAACTGAATTTATCCGAGATGTACCACAAAATCGTCTCCGTGACCGGTGCGCGCGTCTCCAGTCCGACATTTTCCACCATTGTTATACCGGCCGAAACTACTAAACCAATTGGTTGAGGCTAGCACGGAGGTGCAATCTAAACTTTCGAATTCTACAGACGAGTTGCAGCCCTTGAGGCCTTCGTGTAACCCTCGCAACGGCACTGGGTCCCGTCCTGGATTGCGTGCTCAAGCAAATTAATTTCACGAAATATTCGAAAATTGCCACAATATCCGACGACTTAATTACTGCATGAATTTATAAAGCAAACTAAACATTTTTTAATTAATAACATCAGAAAATTGCCAGTAGAAAAATAATCAAGCAAGAAAATAACAAAAAACTTCTTTTTTCCTATTAATCTACACATAATATTCTGTTGTTCTACAGATAACATATATGTTTATTAGATTGACAAATACTTTCTAATGAAATCATTCTTTTACAGTCTTCTGTAAGTTAAAGATTGGTGGTTTAAATTTTATTAGTTTTCATCAATTAAAACTTTTATTTCTCATTTCACGACAGACAGCACAATGTAATAGCTTTTTCCCTCCCTTCTGTAACATTGACATTGACAACTTTGACGAGTCCCGGTTTCATGCAAGAATTATCGGAGGAAACTATGATGAGCGGGCGATTTACGGATTTACGCGTCCTCATGTTCCCCGGAGATCGAGTAGTTACGAAGGGCATATTCTCTTGAGATACTTCACACGAGCTCTCTTTCGAGAGCTTCGCTCTGCGTTCTTGACAAGATTGAGTGACAGGGGAAAAGTACTTACATTCCCCGTATCAAGATGCAAACTCATCACGCATGCTTATTTTGCATACTTTATCTTGCGTTTATGTAACTCTCTATTCTCAGTTTTCGCTACAACACATACATTTCATACATTATTTGCAATATGCAAATAAATTCTTTCAATTAGAGCTATTCGATATTAATCAAAAAGATTTATTCAGTAAATAAACATTTTAAATAAACAATATATAGTTTAAGATAGAGAAAGAAATGTCAAACAGAAATTAAATTTTTTAGTTTTCCTATGTTTATGATTGAATTCTGACTTTAAAATTAGCCGATTCAAGTCCAACTCGTTTTGAATAGAAAGTCTTGTGCTATACAATAGGTACTACACAAAAAAAAATTAAAAAAAAAAAAATTATACACAATTCACTATTTTTCAAACTCAACATATTAGCAAATAATTAAAATAATAATTTCTTTTTTAAATTAGTAGGGCGTAAAATTTACGGGAAAAAAATACCTGTATCATTAACAGTACACCTGCAATAAAACCATTAAAACAAAGTTGATAATGTGGCTCAATTAATTTTAATTTAAACTTTATGTAGTAACGTGCTTTGCTTTAATATTCGAGTTGCGCATCCCGGCAATATAACCAGTCGCGGAAGGAGCCTTCCAACACTTTACTACATACTAGTCACTTGAGATGAAATATTGTTTACACGGTTCTCCCTAGATAATTCATTCCGGATAATGCAGTAAACGAAAGAAAAGATTGGTTCCGTATTTTATATTATATTAATTTATTTTTTTTGCGTTTATAAAAAAGGCAATAAAAATAATATTACATTTTCTCAAATCTTATATTCTATATTTTTCATGCCTTTAACTAATTCAAGCGTCAATTAGTAAAATCCTTATTCTCTTTTACAAACTGTACAATACAATAAAAAATGTAATAAGAAAAAAAATAAAAATTTACTACCGCTTCATAGGATTAAAATTCTTTCGCTCTACGTGGTTTGTGACTTTTGATGATTTTCGCGTGAAGTAATCATCAAAATCGAACCGTGCAAATTACCTTGGGAAAAGCACGGCCGCGCACGAGCTTTATCTGTTTTTGAGCTCGACGTCAACGGTAGAACCCGGCCTGAGTCGCCGAATTACAAATCCGACATGGCGCACCGGGATAAAGGCAACGAATCCTGACGCGAAAAACGAAGGGGCAGGAGCGAGCGGAAAAGAGGAGAAAAGGGAAAAGCGAAACGAATGTATTTCAATCTCGCCCGTTGCCAGCCGCGCCACTGGAGTTTCGGAAAACTTTCGCTACTCGGGTTCGTCCGGCTGACTGAGTTTTTCGAAGCGGCTGGCTGTAGAGAAGCGGACGATAGTTCAGTGAGTATGCGCGATGTTCCCTGCAGTCGGATTCCGATCGACAAGCTTCTTGCTTCAAATCACAAAACTTAAAAAAGAACGATATCTAACGAAGCGACTTTGGCAGCGGATAATATTGTTATTTTGAAGACAGTGGAAACTTCACGCATCTCACAATCTCACTTTAATATAAAAAACGTCGAGATCAACACAATTTATTAATTTTAAAGTTACAACAGTTATCATGATTTCTATTTTATTCCTTCACCAACCAGATAAATGTTGTATAAAAAAATATTTTAAATTAGAAAACAGTTTTGTTTTTTAACGTTAGTTTATCTTCACAGTTCACTCGCTTGAAGTTTTTACACGATAGAGCTTTGTTCAATTTTTCTTTGCAATATGTCTAAAGTATTTAAGAAAATCATCCACTCTTAAAAAAGGCATGAAAGATCGATACTCGAATGTATCGAAAGTATTGTTGACGCTTTTCCGCGACGTTGATTGGTTATCTCGATTATTCTGACAGTTTGATAGTTAGAGAGCAAAGGTTATTTTGACGGTTATTTAAAATAAAAAAAAATTTTATTAAAATATTTATATTTCATAATTATTAAATTATTACAATAAGTGCGCGCGCGTAGCGCGCGCTTGTATTGTTCTAGTATTATTTAAAAAAATGTATAAGAATTTATACTGCAGTTGTGTAAATACGAGCAAACATCATAATAAATTTTAATAGCCGAGCACTCATCTACCCTTTGCCCTATGAATAGTTACTATGTTTGTAGCAGGAACGATTCCAATAAAAATGAAGAAACGACACCTTTCATAAAAGTAAAAGAGCTCTCTCTGTTACGTGAATGCAGCATCGAACGGCTTCTTATGCCATTTACTCCCCTTCTATATACAGCGCGAAACGACCAACGTCCATAAAAGACATCACCATCCGATCACATTCGGCGTTCATCTGATTCACCCTCTCCGTATATCACACACACGCACCTGCTAGTACAATCGATTCTAAAACAATGAGAGTTCGAAGTTTTGCCTCCGTAAATCTGTTCCGAAAACGAAAGGCGATGATTAATCGATCGCCGTTCCCTCAATTTACGATGCGGAATTTGAAGCGATCGATGAGAGTCGAATTCGGTCGAGAACGTACGCGAACGTGGATCGATCATCGCGAGAGTAACAACGCGGCGGTTATCCGTGGAAAAAGATCGCATGGATCAGTCGAAGTCTGCGGAAAAACCGTGAAAAACGTCGTCATCGAGGACAACGACGACGACAAAGACAACGTGGACGACGCCAGTCGATGGCGACCATCCATAGGCGAGCTCGTCGCTGCCGGAGCTCGTACATTTGAACGACAATATGTATCGCGCGTATGTGTATGAGTGAGGTTGTAAGTTCCACAGGCAAGGGAAGGCGAGAAAGATAAGGGAAACGTGGGTAGACTCGCGCTGCTCGTAGCCCCGATAAGAGATCGCACCCAACGTAACCCCCGCGTCTGCACCCAGCGAATGAACGACTAGTGGCAGCAATCCTTACGGACAACCAAAGTGAAGGTGGGGAAAAGGGAGAGAAAAAAGGAAGAGAAGAGAGAGAGGGGAAAGAGAAAGAAAGAGAGAGAAAGGGAGAGAAAGAGCGCGCGCATGACTATCATCAAATGATATTCTCAGTATGGTTTCTTAGCACCTTCGAAGCCGCAAAATATTTCATGTATATGCGCGACGATAGATACACGTTTCCAAGTATGATGACCGTACTTTGCGAGCCGATACCGGAAAAAGACTTGCAATTTGTTTTACGAGATCGCCGCCGACGATGTTCGACCACGTTTCGCTCTTAACCATATCCGTTCGATTTATCGTTATTATTCCAAGAGCGATTTGCGAGAAGTGATGGGTACGTATGTGATGGCCAGTTCCGAAAGGTGGAAAAAGTGACTCTATTTTTAGAGAGAAATTTAGACGTTAAATCTCCCGTTTGGTGTATATTCGCTATTATTTCAGATTAGAGTAATATAGATAAAATGACATTTTAAAAGAATTGTGATCCGTTTTTTGTTTCGTAAAATAATTACAAAATAACGAAATACATAATTGTATAAAAATATATCTTTTTTCTCTACTTTTTGGAATCTTTATAAAAATACTAGCCTAATATCACAATGAAGTGCAATTTTATAACGAGAAACGAACAATTTTCGCTGTACCACGTTAGGTTATATTTCAATGCAATTACGAGTTAATTCGTTTTCCGACAAATTCGCTCGATAGCCCAGATAGTCCCAGGATCATTTGCGAATTCGTGAAAGAGAGAGAGAGAAAGAGAGAAAGAGAGAAACCTCAATTCCATTTTGATGTAATTCACAAAGCGGGCGAATTCTCGCGTGCTATGCGTTGGAAAGTAATTTCCGTTTTCGAAAATCATCATAAAAACGCAAGCACAAAGCGGAAGTGCCAAATTAAACGGAAACTTTTGAAAATGCATGCGACACACATTTCTCTCTATATGTTTTTCTCTCAAATAAAGATCTGCTACGCATGTTTCTAGAATCATAACGTACGGGAAATATAAAACAGCATGCATGTGCAGCAATATACGTTTTATGAAAATATAAACCGGAAATGTTCTCTTTTCTTCATGAAATAATTGAAGCGTAATCCTATGCAAAGGTTTTGTACTTTAATTACAGTTTTATTATATGTACAGATTACACTTTCTCATCTCTTATTCCGATGCAGTCGAAGGCAATATCTTCGATAAGAGTGTGTACGCATTCACAGTTTTTGCTCAAAAACGCACGAAACGAGAGCCCTACCTTTGACATCGGATCAACACAAAATAGGAAAAAAAAATATTCCCGATTTACCATTCCACTCGAGTGGAATATCCATTATATAAAAACTAAGTGAAGCTGTGACTGTCAAAGGGAATATAATCCAAAGCGTACTTCAGAAAGAAATTAATATCTCGTTTCAATAATGAAATTCTCGTTATACTTAACGCGCGCAACGAACGGCTACGAGAGAATTGGTACAACAATCCGTGTTATAAACACACATTTAACTTACGAAAGACACACATATATTACGTTGTCCACATTTACACGTACAATGTTTCAGAAATTGCTGGTATAAAATTTTGCTTTGTTTTGAAGAGTAACAAAAATCTCATTTTTTAGTGGTTAATACTTAAAATCAGGGACCCGGACTGAACCGGAACCGGAATCGAAAAAAAAGCGTAAACCGAAAATAATTTAACCGATCTGGTTATGGTTCCAATGTTATAAACTTTATAAAATTTTGATTCAGTTTCAGTTTAATAAAAAATGAGACAATTACGATTACGGTTCCGGTTTTGGTTACGAAATGATTTTTCCGATTCAAATTCCGGTTCGGTCCGGATATCTGCTTAAAAGCTTTACTTAAATCCTTTCTTTCTCTCTCTCTCTCTCTCATATCAAGAAACATTTAAAAAATCAATTAACGCGTATACTATTTCTATATACACGTAAATGGAAGTTTGATAAGTAGCCAATGTAAAACTTGATAAACACCGTTTGCAAATTGGCTCTTTTGGAACGATCGACGAGCAAAATATCGGCTTTTAAATGACGCATCGCGGAAATCAATGGAAGACAAATCGCGGACGCCAAGCCGCGTAGAAAAATAACGAGTTCGCGTCACCGAGACTCACCAATTTCATGTACATACGAGCCGTGCTCGCTCGTTTGCAGACGATAGCGAAGCGCCAACTATATCGTTGAAAATACGAAAATTCATTCGAAATTGCCGTGACACGTCTCGTGCACGCGCGTATACAAATACATACACACACGCACGCACACACATATTCACGCGCGCTGTGAGTATGCATGCTTCCAAATCGGTTCGGTGAACGAGAACGTTACGGTGGTGAACGCGCGTGGCAGCTAACGCGCGAAATGGAACCGAATGGCCGGCATAAAGAGCAAAAAACTGCAGCTAGAGAACGTACAACGAAAAGGAATATAGATGAAAATGGAAGAAGTGGCATGCGTTCCAGTTAACCGCGACGCGGACATTTCGGTGCAGATCGGCGAAACTACGAATATAACGGACTATAAAGGCGAGTATATTAAAACAGTTTTCCCAGTTTCGCACGTAGAAAATATCTTACATAAGTTTGTTATTAAAATTATCAAGAAAAGTAAAAACTAGAAAAATAACATTTATTGTAGCGTGTGATTTTATTAAAAATAATATGTAATAAATTGATAATAATTTATAGCCGTTCTCTGTTATAATAATAATAATCTAAAAATATTGATAAGAAAATTTTTTTCCAATCTCCTTTAATAATAATAACAAGACCATCAGTTGACCATGACAAAACAGAATTTGCATAGCGCTTATTGCACTATTGAAATGTTTAAGAAATATCGTGCTAAGCGCAGCTAAAATTTCTCGATGTGAGACGATAGAACGTGTTTTTCAACCAATACCGGTAGTTTGCACGACGCTATTGTAAGTATTTGTATTGTATTTATTACGACAAACATCGCTGTTTCTAACATAATATAATAATGTAATTATATGTAGTAGTTGCATGTTAATTATTGAATAATTGAGAAATGCGAAACAATTTTGTAAGATAGTGAACTATATTTTATCTTATCTGAACAATATTATCGTGTTGTGCGCATAGGCTCGCGCTTGAAGCATATGTATTTGGATTGAATTTAATTACTTAATCCATAATTATCGTATTGCAAAATATACTTTTGTTTAAAAGAAAGTAGCGTGAGCTAAAGTTTATTAAAAATATATTACGAAAGAAAAATATTTTTTGCCCGACTAAAGCTTTGACTGCATCGTGAAAATCTCGCAAATTAACATTTAAACAGGAAAAACGAAAAAAGATTATATAATGTAGATTATCATTCGTAAGTCGTAGAGAAACGTTAATTATAAGTCAATAAACGTATTAAGAGAAGGAGCAAACGCTGAGTGCGTTTGCTAACTAGCGTTAAATGGGACAAAATGAACGACGCGAGAAACGTAATGAAGGAATACACGAAGAGATTTCAAAAAGAGACGGAAAAGTAGATACGGAAAAAGAAGGCGGACGTTAATACGGTTACGCGGACATTTAGAAAAGAAATTTTCATTCAGTCGCCTGACTACCGCATGCTTCCCTTTCGCAGATTTAAATCGCTCGTACCGACCTCGTAAATACAGCTTCCGTGAGAGTTAACCCTTTCATAACGGAGTTTCCTTTGAAGAAAGAAACTGTAACTTTGAAAAGAATTTTTATTTCTTTTTTCCGTTTAAGTTCATAATTAAAAGAACTTCCGGAATAAAAGGAACAATTCAAAATGCATCTTTTATTATAAAAAGGTTAAGTAAAATATATGCAAAGAATTAGCACGCATTCACGATTCGATCAACGTATTTACGACTGTGATAATTTGTACGTGCGTAAAACGTAATTGCACGGCACATGAGCGATAATAAAAAATAAAATGTTGCTTAAATCGTACGCAGGCGTGAATTACCGTGCTAATAAATATGCCGGAACGTGAGGCTTCATAAACATTCCCCGTGGAGAATTCCGTACGCGCCGCTGTAATCGTTAAAGTGAAACTGAATCTGTCGACACACACATGCGCGACACATGCGCGAACAAGATTTAATGTATTTCCTGTAAAGTAAGCCCGCGCAGAGAACCGGAAGCAATACTACACTTCACGCATCTATTTTTACAGCATAATTATGCCACATTTTCAATTTACTCAATTCCGCAGAACAGTTGTTTCATGTCAAAACTGTTATTACAGTTGGCATTAAAAACCAGGTCGTCACTAAATAATCAGCTTCGAAATTCCGCATTTCACCAGCTGTTAAAAAACTTTAAACACTTTAAAAAACTGCAAAAAGCAACCAAAAATTTTTTTTGCTATCTGGGATATTTAAATCATTTAAATATGCATCAGAATAATGTAATCCCTTTATACCTAAATTATTCTGACACGACTATATTATGCATCACGTATATGTCAAATCACGTTACATAATCGCAAACGGAGAGCTTCGAATGTCAGCGAGTTACTTAGTTACGTCACTACGAAAACATCCTAGTCGACACGTAGTGATCATCATCGTTGAATTGACACAAACCGGCTGAAACCAAGCGAAATAGTCGTTTAGAAGCGCTAGAAGGGTTAATCACGGGCGGCTTAGAGCAACGGATTCGCTTTGGCAAAGTAGCGGAAGGGGAAACCTCTTCCCAAGTCACTGGCAGGGAATTGGCTCGTTACGCAAGCGACCGGTGAAACTGATATTAACGAAACCTCCAGGGGCGAATGAAGTGCTTACGCAACCATGTTCGTCACCGGCATTTCCCTACCGTTACGGGAGGTCGATTCTCTGACAGCAGGCGTACTTATAGGGCGAATGTCAAATCGTTACTCGAAACTTCACCGCTGCAACGGGATTACCCACGCACCCTTTCCACCGGCCCGGAAAGTCGAAAGCTGTGCGAGACGCGCGGAATATAAATGAGCGAGAGCCGAAGACGAACTGGATCGATCGCGCGCGCACGTGATAAGGCGGGGCGAAATGGTACGAGACACCTTTGGTCTCGGGTTCCTGCGGAAACTGGAACATGTGCGCGACGCTTACGATCAAGGATTCTGATATGTATGTATGATCTTTCGTAAAACTGGATGGCCACCATCACGGACTGTTTATGCGAAAGGAGAAGCTGCAAAGACGGAAGTCGTGAAGATAGAATCGTGCGGAATAGTTTTACAAAATGCTGCTCGCGCGATATGCCAGAAGCCTTCATCGAACAACGTAACATCACGAAACCTGTTCTATTTTCATCGCGCTGTGATATAAAAATATGTATAACAATAACGCAACATGTGTTAAACGAACAGACACAATTTTATCAACTGATCCAATGCAGAGAACTAGGAATTAATTATAAAAATTTGTAAATATTACAACAAAATAATAATTTGTAAATATATTATTTTCAAATATTATAATATTTAATATTTAGCATAACATAATTTTCCGTTTTCGAATATTTATCGAATTTTACAATCACATTTTAGCCCATTAAAATCACATTTTAAAATCACATTAGCGCATTCATCCATCCCAAGCGTGCTTGACGTGTTATCGCGAGTTTTATATCAAACTTGTCATAACGAGATATCTCAAAATTCCTGAAAAATTTCCAGCATATTTTATTATATTTAATCTAATATATTGTATTTTTTATATTATTATTATTATTATTAATGTGTTGTCATTTATTTATGTATGTATTGATTTATTACACGTTCTACAATAAATGAGATCAACTCCCTGAAGAATATACAATAAATCTAATGTATCGACAATATATAAATTTTATATGACAGAAACAAATATATGATTTTACTCTAACGTATGAAAATGCATATTTTTAATTTTTCAAAAACTTATTCATATTTATTATTCTATTTTGTTTTATTCGTCTAATATTGTCATACTATAATATTATATTGTCAAATAATATAACATTGTATTGGCAAATAACAAATAACAACATGCTTCTAATGTTATCTCAATAAACAGAAAAATTAAGTAAATCAACTTTTCAAAATTTACTTTTAAACACGCAAGTGGACTGTAAATACGATAATGATGTTTTCTGACTTTTGTTTCAAGTATTTAATACGAGCAAAACATTTATTTAAATTGCAATAGTAGGCAGTAGTAATATCGACTCTCAACAAAATTGTCATACATAATGAATATTATTAGAATTAAAATTATTGGAGCAAAAAATATAATCCATTATCCCTAAGTGTTGATGGCTCAATTGTCTTAACACTGTACGTTTCAACTGAGAGATTCGATTTCGTTTATTTCTTACAAGTATTGCGAGATCAGCGTAGTTCAGGATATTGAAAAACATTAATAATTATTTGCACGTACTATTAATCTTGCACCGATAATTAAAGTCTTCCCCGTCTGGTAGTTTTTCGAGTTCTCCGCGCCTTTAAATCCATGGCAAACGCGCAACTACGCGGCGCAATATCGTACGTGATTTACGAAAAGTTTTCATCCGCGCAAAATTGTCCGTGTTAAAACCTCTTGGAGAGGTTCCAACAGGACGGGGTCTAAGATAAGACTCTCGTTCACAGTGCCTCGGAGCAGACAGTGTCGCGAAGCAATATCGAGAAGACAGAGAACCGTGGTATGAAATCAAAGTACCGTCAGCCAGAAAACCTCAGAAAAATTGCGATGACGAAAGCCATGCACGTTCGGTTCCGCTTCACTCGTTTAAAATCGTTGATAGATTCATTTTTGGTGATAACCGAAAATTGGCGCAACTCTTGCACAATTAATAATAAATAACATATGACATATAACAAATAGTATACGACACAATGTGTAATTATTTATGACACGTAGTTATGTAATAATATAATAATAAATATTAATTGCTCATTAATTCTGAAAACTGCAATACCTAGAATTTCTATAAACCTATTCCGCTATTCCTGGACCAGTAAGCCTTTTTCATCAAGAATAATTTTTTTGAGGTCTGTAATTTGAGATCATAAGTAAAAAGACTTTTTGTACTTTTTCAGAATAACAAAGAGATATAATAAACTCTCGTTTCTTATTTATATTGTAAAAATATGCAATTGTATATTACAAAAGAAACTTTTTGAAAATAGTTAATTTAAAATTCAAATTTTCCTCGAGACAGTTCAGGTAAGTTTATGCATTAATTAGTTCAGATTATACAGAAATTGTATTGTATGAGAGTTAATTTTAATATACACACTTAAAGCGAAATTCTCCTCGCTCTATATCACCGGTCAGTTAATTTACATTTCTCGCAGCTAAGATGCCACGACAATCGCTATTTTCGACGGAAAAGCGATAATAACGGTACTGTATCATTATCTGAATCTAAGCTGACAGCCATCAACGCGGCAAAAGCCAGAGCAAGCACGGAGCGCTGCCTTCCACCCCGGAGATCCCTGTGTTAATTAATGATTCGAATCTCATTTATCATTACGGCTATGTCGTGTTCTCAGACCTTCCACTCGCCTTCGAGCACGACCTCTCGCTGTAGATACAACCGTACCTTACCTCTTCCTCCTTTTGTCGCTCTAGTCTGTACACAGGGTGCTCTCCGGCACCACGTGTCCTCATTTTAACCAAGGACATTACAAATTAAATTTTTTTTTAAATGACAATCTTGTAGATACAGTTATAAAGTTGTCTAAGTATATTAAAAATTAAATAATTTATTACATTTGTCTGTTACTTTAGAAAAAAATTTTGATTTCATTACACCTTAATATAAGATATCACTTAAAATGTCAAAATAAATTTAATATCAGTTGCCATAAATGATTACTGCCGCCAAATATTCGTCAGACAAATATCGACTGCAAACTCATCAGAGAACTCGCGCTCGAGAGTATAACGCTCCGTAAGTCTGGCACACCCAATATACAGGGTATATACAAGCTCACCTCCTAGCTCCACTCTTCCGACCACCCTTCGCTATGTACCCCCCCTCCGTGGCGCCAGTCGCCTTTCTCTAATTAAATAACTTCAAGACACTATCCGTTACTTCATCTATCTACTCGACCGTTCGTCCGTCTGCAGTCCTTCTTTTCAGGTCCGAACACGAGATGCCCATTAAAGCGAATGCGCGAAATTCTATATCTCCGATATCTGCTTGGCCGGGAGCCCTCGCATCGCCGTACCCTACTCTACTTGTTGTGCTTGTCGCGCGAATTTGTTCGCGATTGGCCCGATTCCTCCAAGTTTGCTCAATGAATAAGACCCGACATCGGCCGCATTAAAATCAAGAACTTCCATCCAACATTTCCGTATTTTAAGAAATTTCGACGAGAGAAGCGATGAGAATTTGAATTAGATTACCAAATATGCTCTTCAGACATTTCACTAGATTGTACACTTTTTATTTGGTATGACAAATTATTTTTATGCATTATTTTTCCTCAAAATTTCTTGATTGTTCAGATTATATTGTGACGGATATAAAGAAAAAAAAAAATTAATTTGTTGCACAATTTGTATATGCAAAGATTAAACTGACGTCAACCTTTATTCAAACGATAATTTATCTACCAAATTTAGATTTATTAATTATTTATGCATTGACAAAATTTTTGTAAAAATATGATGTATCTTATTCATGCTTTTAACATTCAAATCATATGCAGGCGTGAAGAAATCAACAACGCATTTGCAATGCTGGTCGAGTAAAACGCACATCGTCGTTTTAGAAACTGGACCCGTTGCATGGTCGAAAATCACGAAGAAACGTGACGAACGGACGGAAAGAGGAAACCGAAAGATAATCGAGAGACGACGGAAGACCGTGGAATATATCGCAAAGCTTGTCTTGTCAGCCCATCCATTATTCAAGTCGTGCAGCTTACAAGTGCGCCACGCACGCAGGGCCTCATTAATTCGCTTTATGTGTTTGTCCAGCGATGTTGGCCAACCTATCAGGGACTTTCAGCCTGCAAACACATCGCAACGTCCTAGCACATACCGCGAAGAACTAGCTGAATATCGAGCGACTTTCCGACGCTGATTCGCCAGTCAAAAAAATTCATACAGTACAATATACAATACAAGATACAGTAGATATTAATATGGATATGTACGCTCAAAGAAGAATGTTGTCGAACAACAAAAATAAAGTAAGAAACAGAATAAAAATCAGAAAATACAATACTTTGCCTAAATTTTACTTTAAATTCTATTGATTTATGTCCAATATATTAATTAAATAATGTAAGTTCGTTAAATTTGCAGCTTTATATTTTCATTAAAAATAAATTTCTTGATAAAGAAGAGAGAAAGAAATAGCTTTATAAAATAATCTTCACCTGATAAAAAATATTAAAAAAGTTGATCACAAAATAATTTTTGCCTCAAAAATAATATTGACAAAAATTGTCATTTGCTTTATAATATTGTTGTATGATTTCACGCGCGACAAACGCCAATGGCAGTATTCTTTTTCATGGTATTCGTTATAGGAAATATCGAAACCGGAATGGAAACGCAGACTGATGTGCACACGGCGAGAAATGACGTATCTATCTCGAATCAATGATCAGCAATGCGATATGCCGAGCGCTGGACATCGAGTTGCGTAACCACAATCGAAACTTCGTATCAATGCGGAGGACCGCGGATTTCATGAATCTCCGCACGATCAGCGTTCGAAACGAAGCTATCGCGTTTTGCGCGGAATCGCGGGCAGTTTCAAAACGAAAAATATTATAGGTCACGTACGCATTTGTATGAATGATCAAAGGATACAATAATAATTTTCCAGCTAATGAAGCTGTCGTTTCTTTTAGAAACTTTCTGATAGTACTACCAAATAAGCGAAAATAATTATATAACAATGCAAGTGTGAATTAAAACATATAATATAATAATATACGGTTCGTGTGACGGGAATGTAAAATTATAAAAGCGTTAACAGTGCAAAATCGGTACTTTAATACCGCAATTAACAAATGAAAACAACGCTTATCTACTTTGAAACTGTATCATTCTTCGTGCGCCCTTCTACCATCCATCGTCTTAATTAACGCGCTGTCGTGCACGTCTTACGTGGTTCACTTCATCGCGAGAAGTAGATCGCGCAGATTAAGTCTTCAACGGGTAGCATGCAGGCGTCAGTACGTTGGCAATTAACGAGGTTTTAAAGGGGTGCACCAGCGATAAATAGGTAACTACATACTACGAAAGACTCGAACTTTTCACCATTTACTAGCTAACCGGAATAACAATGATAATGATAATATTATAAATAGACTAAATATGATAAAATATTTTTCAGTTATCAATTTAATAACTATAATACACTTTTATCAATTTAATAACCATAATATATTTTCAATTTTATGTTATCTATCTGCGTTCATTAATTAAAATCTGTTTAAAATAAAAAATATTCTGTCGTAATCTGTTTAATATAAAAATTATTCTGTTGTAATTAATGTGCATAAACTTATCAATATGTAAGAATTTACTGCAACGCATTAAAAATTTTATATTCTAGAATTCTAGACTATTTCTTTGTTTAAAATATAAGATTTTAATGCAGTAAGGAACTCTAAACTTCTAGGTCTACCAAATAATGATTCACAAATATTATTAAAGTTATTGCAAGCATAGTATAATAACAGTGTGTAAAACTAGCGTGTTATTTCGTGGGAACTCTCATACTACATTATTAAAAGTTTTAACTTGATTTTTCATATACAATAAATTGTTTGGAACCAACTCCTACCACGTGACAATGGCTTGCTACTTGTGATTTATTCCTCTACAATGTGATTGAATCGTTGATCCTAACGGATGAGAGGCATCCGTCATGCCGGCCGATTGGAACTAGCAACAATACTTCTTAGCAATCGCCATCAAAATAACTGCGAAAGGAACGTGAGATCCAAAAACGACATAGCCAAAATCCAGTCAACACAAAAAGTTAAACGCAACTATATTTATGTATAATAACATAAATGCGCGCATCTTTGCAAACGCACGTAAAAAGACTTTAACAAAACTAAGTATTATTTAAAAGAGTCTTTACATATACTAGAAATGTTTCCTTGAGAGTGTCTAAAATTATAATATCAGTAGACACACGTTGCATTTACAATTATCACAAGTTTAGATTTACGCGAAGCCAACAAACAAGTAACTAAAGCAGTAAGTTGCAGAAAGATAAGCACGTAAGTTATTACTTGACTTACGTCCCTACAGCATCATATATTTCGTTCCGTTGGTTCAATGCTTCTCAAGTTATTTCATGTGTTATAACACTACAAATCATCACAAGAATCAAGAAAAATTGAATTGGTAATATCATAGCATTATAATAATTTTGAAAGACAGCGCTATCAATCTTACAATACATTTCATGATTCAATAAATGTAATAAATTTTTTATGTATATATTTCGTGATATACTTGACAAAATATTGTAATAAATATTTTAACATAGAAATCTAATGTATAAAAAAGCCTAATATTTTATCGTAAATGCTCTTTTGCATGCACAGTTCCTTAATAATCTGCGGTGCGTGTGATAAGTATAAATACTCTTGATGTTGAAATGATCTAGTGTCAATATAATAATGTATGTTTTCTAGCCTTACCGACTTAATCAAATAATCCGCAAAGCTATTCGGTACGCGAGCACTTCTATTTCAGCGTTGACGACTAGTTGATCGCAAGTGTTCGTCGCGGACTACGACGGCGCAAATTCCCACGTCAAATTTTGCGAACGCGACTCTTTTTTCATTTCCGCGGGATAAATTACTGTGTGCCTGTATAACGCGCTATCCCCAAGAGATTGTGTGGGTGCGTACATACGTAGGATGTGCGGCAGCGCAAGCGGATTTTATACCGTACACACACCTGCGGCTCCGCGCATATGCACCCTGCGGCGGACGGGCCGGTATCGCGGCTTGACAGTTTTCGCTATATTTGGCCTTTGATAAATTCTCGCCAGTCCGTGTGATCCAAATCCTGTCAGTATACCGGACGCGTACGTCCACGCTCTCCAAAATTACAAGTGGAATGCGAAGGTAACCTTGATCCAATAATCTCTGACCGATAGAATTACTGACTGTTTCTTATATGTATTAATACGTAAAATGATCACTACATATATTGTGTGAATCAATCATCATATCGATTAATTTTGCTTATACTTATTATATTATAATTTATATGATACCGTAAGCAGTGCAATACGCAGTTTTTTTAAGGTCAAGCAAAATTTTAATAAACGTGCTAAGTGAGAATCTAACTAGGTTACTTATGAACTATTTAGGTAATGCAGATTTATAATTTAATACTAACTACCCATATTCTGTCCTTATCTGAGATTAAGTCTGCTAATCTCGTTATGAAATATGCTTGGCGTACAAGGGCGAATAAGCGAATGTAAGTGACATTAAATCACTGCTGTACTGAAACTTTACTAAGCTGGTCATACATATAAAATAATAATACCATGCATCAAAACCAAGAAAAAGAATAATGTATAGTATAATAAATATATTATAAAAAGTTCTCAATACTTTATATGAACTGTAACACACGTAAAAAGTAAGTGTGTTGTGTATTGAGTCAATTTATTCCATTCTACTACTTCAAGAAAAATAATTTTCACTTTGAAATAAAATTTTAAGTATCTCTCTATCTTCAAACATCATAATTATTGCAGTTATTTAATTACAACCCCAATTACAAACCTCAAACATATCTAAATGATTTAAAGAATAACAGTTGGTACTCTCCAAAGTATCTCTTATTTCTTTTTTTCAGAACATTATTACATTTAATGTAAAAAATTAATATTATAATATACGATTCTCTCTTGCACAAATTTTTCTACATTAGCATAATAACAATACATAACAACAATTTGTATAGTTAGTAATTTTTTATAAATTTACTTGTTTCCATTATGTTATATCTCACAATTTAAAATTACAGAGGCATTCAAGCGCTCTTTATTCAAAGCTTTCCACTTATATTTCATACATTTCTCAATTGTTGAACATAACATAACAATTAAATACACGAAAATTGCTCGCTTGTTGAAGTAACGAATTCTCTTAACCTATTACTTTTACTACCCGTTAATTTATTTCGTACAGCCGCAAACGACAGTCGACGCTGTGTCGCGGTAGGCGGCCCATGTACTTAAAACTTTAAATACGTTGACTCTAACTTCGCACTATGTCACTGCTACCGCCCCAAGGTACAAACTGCAATCCGCAAGCAAGCACAAACGAGCTACAAACGAGTAAGATGCGAGCACAGCAAAGGATTATCTCGTTACGAGTTACGTCATGGCTCGTGTAACGCAGCTAATCGTCATCAGCTTTATGCTCTTATAACGAGGACTTATATAACATGGAGCTCGGACAGTGGTCTATCGATAGATCGATACACTCAATTTAAACGCATCTTACATAATGTACAAGCTGAAAGATTTGCGACGATGCAATTTAGCGACGTTTTTATTCATTACCTCTTAAAAGCATCTTCTCGAAAAACTAATTAAAGAAGCCGAGCTGCGAGATTAAAGTTTTTGTTGATAACTTTTGCATAAATTTAAGTTGAGTAGCGCAACGGATGGTTTATGGCGCCGCATTTATTAACGACAAAAATTCGACTAAAAATATAATGCAATTAGAGCCAACTGTAGAGATTCATATAATTTAATCTGATGTTCAAATAAAGAAACAAGTATTTCTTTCATATTTACGATTTACACTGATTTTCTTCGAAAAAAATGTTCTAATTTACGCAAAACATTATTTTACTATATATAGTTTTATACAATATTGCGTAATTTACTTGCAACATAAAAATTTCAAATTGGCATTCTGACAATGTCATTCTTTTAATCGATTTTGAGTTCTATTTATTTGCAGCTTAGAACTAATCGTATCACAATACAGCTACAGAACTGATGACTAACGTTTGTATTTCAACGTAATCGATCGAATGGCTTCAAGACGCTTTTATTACCCGGACGAAGGGAAGCGCCAATCCCACGTAATCCTTTGTTATGGCGCTAATCCCGCTCGACGGAGGATACTTGTCTTGAAAGTCACCGAGCCATTCAGTTTTCTCATTAAGTTATGCCCGCGTGGAAAGTACGCGCTTTCACGAGCTGTCGCTGTGCCAATTCTAAATATAGAGGGCACCAAAAGCGCCGCCCTTCTCTCTGTCGACGAGCAACTTTTAATGTATAAAGATCCCGAGTCTCTGTTCTATCGCGAATCGCCGTAATCAACGGTCACATTTACCCTATCCTCTGTAATTAAAAGCGACGAAGAAGCGAAATGCAAATAAAGCTGAATTGAACTCCGCTGAAACAGTTCGCCAAATAACTGGTGATCTTTGACGTCCACAAAGAATACGCTATAAAAAACATGAGACCTCAAATACTTTTAACCGTTTCTGCTCCGTATAATTATACTTGAAATTAAGTTTGAAACAGATAGAACATAATTAATCGTTCACTTTGTAAATTCGTTATTATTTGACAATTGAAAATTCGTAGATGTTTTTCACCTGTGCTTGACATTTTAGAATTAAAAAGAACTCAAAAAATTAAATTTTAGTGTTGCGCTTTCAATAAATTTGCTTATGTAACTCTGCATAATTGAATATTTTGATTTTAATAGATACTCCAGAAACGATAGACAACAAATTAAATTGTTATGGTTACAATGGATGAACATGATGCTGTTGCATTTGCTATCCCTGGGTAATTTTCGCGAATATTCGCTCATATAAAAGAAACACACTGCGAAGTATGCGCGGAAAAACGTCAAGCGAAATGTCGTTATCGCACGTTTCATGAATACAGCGCGATAAAATGTGCATAAGCTCTCCCGAGTGGCGCGCGTATTTTTCAAGCGTTCGTGCAATTGCTTGTGCACGTTTATACTATATGGCATTTTATTCGTTCAGTGCTTTACTATGATAACGTTATTCAATATGCAGCTAACATCTGTTATATTATATAAAAAGTAACATATATCAATCGTTGTATAAAGTTTTTCCAAAAAATGATACTTCCTTTTAATCACATTGCAGATATTAGAAATCAGAGTACGAAGTGTATATCATAAATCTTCTATATATATAAAAATTATATCTTACATACAGGTACTGATCAATTTCTAAAAGACAAAATTATTTCTCTCAGTTCTCTTAGCTCAAATGTAAAAACTTGATGCATACCAAGAAACTGCAATGTTCTTCTGATTGTTAATTATAAATGAGATTTCAGTTCATTATCAAGATCGATGTTAATCATCGGTTGACAAGAGTGAGACAGAACTTTTCTTTCAAGCGTCCTATGCATCGTAACTCGACTAAAATCTTCAACGAACTAAGAAATTACGAAGCGTTTGCGGGTTACATAATCAATCTGGAACCCTACACAGACGGCCGTCACGATTAGCTTTGTACATCCTTACATCCATATATGCAGGAGCTTATTCCGCGATAATGGCGGGCGTGAACGATATTTCACGGCGGCCCCTATATCATCCCGAACTGCGGCATATAAGCAAGTGCGATCGCGGATAACGAGCGACGGCTTTGTCCGTAAGCTGTCACGGGTTGTGTAACCTGATTCCAAAGAGAGAGCATAGGAGGAAATTAAACTCCACTTGTGTCCGCGTCTTTATCGATCAATAGCGTCGTAGTTTTTTGGAATCGTCTTCGCCCTATATTCGTTCGTAATTATCCAATAACTCCGAACTGATATCTATTCGTGAAATAAGCAACCTACAAACATTTCGATACAGTTTTACAAGAAAAAAGAGAAAGAGAGAAATAGAGCGAGAGAAAATCATTGTCGATATCTGATATCGACAATTAACTTTAATCGGCATTAGCGATAATTAATAAACTGCACACACTTTCACCTGCGAACAAAGACGTGATACGGCATTTTGAAAAAGTTAACTTGCACGTATTGAGTTTATTAATTATACCGTATCCTGTGAATTTACCAGACGCAAAAGCAAAAATTTCGAACACACTCAATGAGTGGCAGCGCGAATTAATTATGTAACGCTTTAAAACTACGCTTCGACGGAAACCACCTTCACTATACGACTTTTACCCTCCTTGTCGTTGCAGAAATCGACGATTTCTACTCACGAGATACTCGTGTATGCTTGTAAAAAAATCATAAATACTCAGTTTGGATTCCGTCGGAGGGTTCAAGCTTACAACCGACTTAAGGACGTCTCTTTAAGGCCTTATGCGTCTGCCTCTTTAATCTTATGGAAGGTAAATTTATCGTTGGGCAAACAAGGCAGGCAGCAGTGTTTGCACATTATTATAGGTCCCTCGCGAATTTTTACGCGTCCGTGTACTTTTGCTGCTCGTATATTTGAAGACATAATAAACACATGAACTATGGGCTCGCGGAAAATGAATCAGTCTGCCGTTATAAAATCTCGCGCAAATCGCATTACGGGGGAAACGATTGTTTTTCTCTACTTAATTGTGAAACTAATCCAATTAATAGATAATCAATTCGCACAAGCATTATTGTTATCCGTATCAACGCTTACCGTCGATATCGGGCACTTTGAAATTTTTAATTAAAGCATGTAACACAAATGTATGTGCTGCAGTTTTGAAATACGATAACGATTATCCTGCCTTTCTGCTCGAAAACAAAAGTCTGCTCTTATCCTACGTAATAGCCTATCCATTCAGCTTCAGACAAAACTGACGTTACCACATTTACTCGCTATTATGCACTTAATGAGCAATTTTACACAAAAGCAGTAATACAAATACGTATTATCTCAATTCTATTGCTATGAAAAGTTATTGAATGTATCCCATGACGATAAATTACTCACTTCCAACAGAGAAATCTTATACTTTTATTACAACATTATATTGTAGAAGTTGCAAAGATTTCATCAAGCTCGTTATCATCTAATCCTTTATGTATTCACATCTCTACACAACGCGCATTCATCGCGCGGATCGATCGACACGATAAAAAGTCATCCATAAAACGATACATTCATGCATGTATAATAAAACATACATATGCGAAACAATGCGTCCCCAGTGTTACGTAAGGCGCGCCGGAGGTACCATCGTTACGAAAATGGCTTAAGCCCGCGTTAATTAAGGAAAGCTTTAGCTGGTAGTGGCTATAATCACCCGTGGCGGGCGTCGCCATAGCGACTGCAGAATGCGTAGAAAATGGCCGCGGGATGAGGAAATGAATGAAGCGGAGTCGGAAAGGAGAAAAGGAGCCAGAGCCGTCAGTGTAACTGTTTTTACTACGCGAGATCGTCGGTCATTTGTCAGTCTCTCTCTCCCTCCTTCCCCCCCCTCTCTCTCTCTCTTTCTCTTCCTTCCTATTCCTCTCTACGAGACAGCCTGTCCATTATAACTAGTGGTTATTGCACCGACTGTCTGTATTATCCTTGCGCTATGCACTACTGAATTGTGCATTCCGTTGATTTTCTATGATATTTCGTCTGTTATTAATACCTCGTCATCCCAAAAGGCAAATTTTACAATATAGGAGAAATTTCTTTGTTAGTTTATTGAGTTACATTATTAAGTTTATTAATTAAATGTAAATCATCGCTACGCGTGCAGCATCCAAATAAATAAACGAAGTAACATTTACATCATCAGGCATAATGTTTGACAATTATAAAATGTATGAAAATTGACAAAATACTGAACATCATGTGTTTTAATTCGTGTTATTGATTTGCCTGCTAATAAATTTATCGCAATCAAGCGCAATCAAGGATGTTAACAAAAAAGAACGTACTTTTGTTGTTACACGTACTTTGAATGTTACATGAAACAAAATTGCATAGTATTACATAAAATTAATTGTAATTGAACTGATATTGTTTAGATATTGTTTTAAAAATCATCTTAAAAAATCATACTACGATTGTATCTTGATATTACAGTCATTAGCAAATTTCACTATTTGTAATCCGCTTATTGAGTACGTGATCACATATAAAGCAATCTCTAATAAATGTCACCAATTAACCTAATTAGTCAAGCACGAGTGGCTTATGTCAAATGTAAAATACTCGCAAAGGTTTAAACCAAATATTACAACACTGAAAGCCAAATTAATACCGTTAATGTAAAATTACTACAAAATCTTTACCAATTGTTATAAATTCGCTAAAAATCTTTCCTGCCTCAGTATTTTAAAAATAGGTCACGTTTTTTCATTATAGTTTCATACGATAAACAAATACTGACAATTTTTTCTGTACAATTGTCGATGATATAAATCAATCACACTTTATGGACACAACTAACGAATTTATTCGGCATGAAAGCTGCAACACAGAAATAGTAGGTATATAAAATAAAAGTTTCGAAAATAAAGATATGGTGAAATATTCACTGAGAACAATTGTAGGGAAGGCCAAAGGGATCACAGAGATCGGCCGGTCTTGCGAAGATGAAACGCGCAATGCAGAAAATTCGGACGGTCCCATTGGTCGAGCGGGATAGACCGGGGATCGGTAACGGTCCGGCACGGTTACACGGAGGGTAGCCGATTAATGCAAATGTCTAACCTATTGCGGTGTATGGCGTAGGCCCGGTTTAACTGATGGCCGTCCGATCGCCGAGAAGGATGGAAAGGAGAGAACGGTGCGGGCGAAAGCGAGACGGACGACGACGATACGGACATCGGGTTGTCCAGAGGCGCGCGGATGCCAGGGGACGGTGGGAGAGAGGGTCTATTCTGAATTACCCCCGAACTAAACTGGACCTGCTCCACGACGACGGTTCGACCGCAGCGCTTCAATTTAGAATGCTAATCAGGCGGCGGCGTTCCGTCCCTCCCCCCCTCCTCCTCCCTCCCTTCGTCCCGCTCACCCCGTCTCAACACCAGCCATTGCACTGGCAGTTTAATGTCTATACGTGTATTCATCCCTTAATCTGCCGGCGCTTCGAGGGTCAGAGGTGAGCCGCCTTTGGCCGAGAGCTAGTGCCACTATATCAATGTCTCTGCCGTAGGAGAATACTCGCTGTAGTGAGAGGTCGTCGCGCGCGCGGCAGCATCCTTCTCACAGGATGAGAGAGGTTGAAGGCTGCCGGTTCTGAGGATTCAGTCTCCTCGCTTTGATCTCGCGTCATGACAACAAGTATAGACGAACGCGTGAGCGAAGGTGCATTGATCGGCGAACCCGCCCCCGTCAACGGAACCGTGCTGGGAATAATAAGCTGCATCGAGACATCCGTTTACACCATACTTCGTAATCTACAAACTCGCAAAATTTAATTTCAATTCTTATTATAATCAAACAAGTATCTGTTGCTGGAGAGTTTCAAATAAGGCAGACCACACAAGCGAAGATCCAAATATAAAACTGCAAGAGATGTATATAAAAAATATATAACTGATATTTGATGACTAATCAAAGATAATTTCTTAATGCACATTTAATAACATTTGTCTCGAACCTCCTTGTTCTTAAAAATAAATCACTCAAAATGTGTACGCGTGAAAGCATCTCATATAACATCCTAATGTAGTGACTTGCACAAAAAATTCCGCTGCTCGTTTCGTATCGAATTCGTTTATCTTACTGCGGATGAACCAAATATGTATAGAAAAATCTTCGTTAAAATTCAACGTAAACGAGCAAACCTTTCTTCTAATGGGCAAAGACATCATCATACTTTAGATGTTCCTGCTGGAGAAACTGGACAGATCGCGAGACAGAATTCCAATGAAACATTTATGCCTCGCGAAAAGTCCTCCAATGCCTTACGTAACTTTAGGCGAAGCGGCTACGAAATTATTGAATCATTTATTAATCCACTGATGGAAGTACCTCGTTATACATAGGCGAATTCATGGTATACCCCTCGGCAATCTCTAATTGGTGGACTTGTTAATTAACTAATAACACTGGAAGCTCTATTAAACTAGTATTAGTTGAGATCAACATCCGGTTTTATTGTAAAATAATGAAGTGTGCTTGAGATAATTTCGAAAAAGAATGATAAACAAAGTTTGTGAAAAAAATACAACACATAATTATCGCGTCGAACGACGATCCAATTCGCAATTACGAAGTTTAAATAAAATTATCGGCAATCCCATAAACAAACTGACACGCTCTGAATACAAGTGTCAAGCTAAATTACACGGCTACAATAGAATATCTATAGACACACGCGTGCGCACGACACGGAGAGAGGATTTTGTTTAAATCCGCATTTAATTTCACTCGGCAGGGAAAAAAAATCCGAATAACGATTTAATTTACGTCGCGCCGGTATATTCATCGTGTCCGAAAGAAAATTAATGGATTTTACGCTACGGCGAAAGCCGGACGTACTACTAAATTATCAAGAGAGCGCCCCGTGTAATGCACGAGCTGACGCCGACTAGTCACGTTACATCGCCACGAACTGAACAGAGTACACGCTGAAAACGCACACTTTACTCGGCAAACAAGATTTATATTCAGACACAGTTTCTAGGATAAATGGGATCGTAGACCTTTATCTCATCAGCTGATATGAGAAATATGCGCGTATAAAACGACCCTTACTTCATTCGGCTGCTTATAAAGTAATATTTGATTGCGAGTTTAACAACGATATCAAACAAAATAAAATTACTGTATGCGCAAGAGGAAATACTACATCCAGAGTTGCAATTTCAATCGCAGCGATGCTGTACCGGAATACAATTACTTCCCGACATTGTTATGCCCCACTTTACACAACGATACATAAAAGCAACTGGAACAGGGTCGGCCGTCGCTGAAGGGAAATAAATTACGGCCAAATGTGTATCGTTACGCTGCAGCGCTTTACAAAAATGAAACCTTTTTAATTTCATTAACAACTTCGTTGAAATATATTCGTCACTTTAGCATAGCCATTTTGATGCAAGAAAAATCGTGTTTCTCTTTAACGCGAGTGTGATATGAATTATTAACAAAAACAAAGATGTATTATGCAGGTAGAAAAAGAAAGCAACATATTGAATTTTTAATTCAAATATACATATACATTGAACAGTTCCTTTTTCTCATATTTTGCATAATCTCAATAACTTAGCTATCCCAAACTTAAACATATTCAAATTCAATTTCAAATTTATATCGATTGACACGAGAAAGTTCTCTATAAAGTGTATAAGAAGTGCATAACAAGAAGAAAACTATTTTCGAATATCTTTTTTGTAGAAAAATGTAAGAAGATCTTCGGAAAATGTAATTACATTTCAAAATGGTTAATTTAAAAAAAGATAAATAATAAATTTAAAAAGCTTTCTGAAATATTTAATATTTCAGATAATACGTTTAAGAAAAGATTTTCGCTTCTAATCTTTTAAAAATTCAATAAAATCTTAAATTTAACAAACTTTTTCAGAATATGGAATTTGTGGATTTAGTTAAATCCAAAGGATAATTAAATTTTCATCGAGACACATCCTCGATTCGACTCGATGGTCGTCGATCTACGCCGCGTTGACGCGCGACCACGCAAATTGCACAATCGACAGGTGGCGATGACGATTTCGAGCCTGGCGGAGGAGCGACACGTTGATTGCAAATGCGGTCACGTTCTTCGCCAGATATATATATCAATCCCGAAAGACGTGCTAATCACGCGCCATTCTTGCGAGCCGACACCGTCATATTCTGTCGCTCTTCCGTCTTCCAATTTTCGGCGAAACGCACCTGGGCTTCGCGCGCATAGTCGGTGCAACGACATGATGCATGACAGTGAAATTTGAGATTTCAATTCAACTGCCACTGAGCTCAAAAGAGTAGACATGCGCCAAAATTCGGCTAAACAAATAATACACAGTGTTTTCGTGTTTATAAAAGACCTAATTACTGATTAGTATAGATTTTCGTGGAATAATCGATAAACGTTTTTTTACGTAACGTAACGTTTTTACAAAAAGATAGAAAATGTATAAAATTGTAGAAATAGATGCTTCTTAATCCACTCATAATGTCGATAACCGATAAACTCTCTATCTAAAAGTAAGCTATATAAGTGAATCATTTCGCCTATTTTCAATTTCGAAACACTATATTACGCAGCCGAGCGCGTTTTCGAACTTTCGCGATCGTAGAAATAGCTCGCCGATGAATTGGGAGAGAGGATCCCGAGAAGGGATGCGCCGCGAGCGAGGTCGAAAAATCGAATCGATGATGAAACTCGGGTATCTTCGAGGAAATACGCACGACGGGATGTGTGCACGATGGAGAATCGACTAGGGGAATACGTATTCAAAGCGAGTCCACTCGGCAACGAGATCCGTCCGAAATTCAGAAACGCTCCGTTATCTACGCCTGCCTCTCCCTCTCCGTCCTCCTCCTCCCCGCCCTATCCGTCTCTCTCCTGCCTCCGTCGGCGTGAATAGTCCTGGTCCTCGCTTCCGTTGCTACGGACACATTTGATATACGGACCGGTATATGCATCACACGGCAACGCGCGGGCGTATATAGATTACCGAAGGTGCGAGAGAGGCACAATAGAGTGTAATCAACGCCGCCGGGAGAGCGCGGCGCGCCGTCCGCGTTAATATTAAATCGCGGCTCCTGCGGTTGTCTCGAGTGCTTATCTCGGATCTTCCTCCGCCTCTTCGTCATACAGTTGCCGACGTCGGTCGGCCGCAGATACCTTCTCCGACTGCGAGTCACCCTCAACAGCGAGCGTCCTAAACCCTATCGCCCCCCGGCACCTGCACTCTCGTCCGCTCGCTCGTCTAGCTCGCACGATATACGAAATCTTCGATATCACGCGCTGAGGCACGCTGAGCGCACAGAGTATGGTACCACGCTTCCTTTATGATTTCACTATCGAATAAACCGACCGACCGACCGACCGACCGACCGACCGGCCGATCCGATCCTTCCTCATATCCTCCCTCGAGCGATCCAACCCTCCACTTGTGCTTTAGAATCGCGTTAGAGACCCGTGGACGATACGATCGTGCAGCCTCTTTACGTGATACGAACCGCTTATTATCCATGGGTAATTGGAGCGGAGATAATCGATGCGAGTACAGATGCTATAGAGCACAGCATGTAGAGCACGGCAACCTGGCAACAGTTAATTCATCGTCAAATATTATCCGATATCTCGGAAGTGTCATCGCTTTGGAAACAGATTTCCACCGCAAGTTTGGAATTTCTGGTTAATTGTTGCCATGTGATACGAAGCAAATCGTGATTTTCGACGTGAAATGCTATTTGCCCGTCAAATGTTTCCTTTGTAGACTAATTTTTTTTCCAATTAGAGTAATTAGAAAAAAATTACTAATGAGACTCAAAAAAACGTTTAAACTGTTCTTGAAAAAAAAAATTATGTTTGTAGAAAATCTATTATATTTAAATTTCAGTTTACATTTTAATTAATAAAAGCTTTCTATACTTTTCATTCTTTTTTTTTAGACTAATATAATTATGTTTAATAATGTTATAGAAAAAAGTGTCAGCAGTATATTTTTGTGTTAAATAAACGTTTCTTTTTTGCGCTTATTTTGATTCACTTTATGCTTGTAAGTAAAGTCAATCGTAATTTTCTACATTAAATGCTAACCGTTAAATGTACCAGCTTTCTCTGTAATTAAAATTCTTTTAATTAAAGCAATTAAAAAAATAAGGGCTGTTATTTAATGCGTTATTCTAAATAAATTAAGATTAATTTTCACAAATTTGTTATCACAAAATATTTTTTGAGGGAAAAAAAGATTATAATTTAATAAATTATTTTACAAAAATTATTTTGTTTATATCTTTTTTAGTGATTTTGCAGTTCTTGATAGATTTATATTATACAGTCGTCTCACACACACACACACACACACTATCATATTTGAAGTATTGATTGATTCAACCGAGGCATATTTATTCGTGATCTAAAATTACGCGTGATGGACACTCAATGTAATTGAGGCTCGAACATAAAGTGAAGCAGATACATATCGTGAATTATGTTAAATGCATTAACGATGAATATTTAGTGCTGCGAGGACAGATTCAATAGCACAAGCGCGCGAGTAATAAGTAGGTCGCGCTAATCCACGAATGACACAGCTGACGGCGAGGTTGTGACTTGTAACGAGACGATAAATCCGAACAGGTACACGCAAACCGAGTTTATAACTTTCCCGCCAACGAGGAATCATTAGCACGCAAGACACGATATATAGATTTGTATATAAAACACGTCAGTTTAACATCTATCGCGGTAATGTTTATTCTACAAAGCTAATCAGTCAATCAATAAAGTGAAGAAGTAGCAATTTCTCGTTAATGATAAAACACTTAACAAAATAATTTTTTCCTCTGTGTTATGTATGTGTAATAGCAGCATTTTTAAATAACCTGAAATTTGATAAGTTCTCAATTTATCAGTGCTGCAATTAGGAAACACTTTCGACAATCGCTTACCACATGATTACAATCATCGATCGTTATAAAATTCTCTGTTGCCATAAACATCTTTTAGAAGCTTTAACATTCCGGGTGGTGAAAAAACTGAAAATAAAGAGAAAATGGCTCGTGTTTTTTGTGTCAGCCTATCGGATAAGAAGAATGGCAAACTTATTTTCCGTCTTTTCAATCTCGATAAGCTCTTTTCACGTTTTACAAGGTCTTTAAAAACTGACAGACAGGCATTGTCATTTCATAATGCAAAGATTATTCTGTAAATGAAAACGTAAAATCTATTTTGATTCACGAAGCGAATGTAACAATTATCAAATTAGAGTTAAATTATTAATTATGCAAATCTGTCATGGTTTTCATAAATAATTAAAAAGCTAGGTCAACGCTGTTTTTATTTTTTTTATTTTCTCATTTACTTATATAATGTAATATTTCTTCAGCTATAAGATCTTTTGTTATAAAAAATTAGAAAATTATGCAGAGAAAATTTAACGTAACTTATAAATTGTTATTTTACTTTCTGCGCAAATTCACTCGATGCTGATAGATACTTTCACGTTTTAATAATAAGGTAGTCAAAGCTGCTGTTAACAATGGGATTCGAGGCACGTCTCAGACCCGGCTCAATATATTGGAAGATGCCCCCGCATCCTTATCAAAGGCGTTCGGTTATCGAGGAGAACGAAAACGAGATTCAGTTGACTTCAACCGCTATATATACGGTCCTTACTCCCTTTGCCGATTTCTTGCTCTGCGCATACGCGCGACGTCGCATAATCGCGCACCCGTCGCGCACCCGTCGCGCAACCGCAAGTCTGCTCTCCTGCGGGATAGGTGGACGAATTCTGCGACTCTGGTCGGCACCGCACCATCGAGTATATATCTACCGTCGGGTGCCGTACTTTGGGGACATTTTCGTTATCTCGGGAGAACGTCAGCTTTCGTTATCTGCGGAGAGATAACGAGTGGCATTAAGGCGGGGACGAAGACGATCTCGCCAGACGAAATTTAATTCGCCCTGATACCCCGCGCGTGTTTCTGTACACCGATTTTCGGAGCACTCCGAGGTTACATTCCGCGCGCTGGTATCGTTACACCGCACACAGCCCGGATAGTTACGGATATCCCGGGAGGAACGTGTGCACGCCGAAGCGTCCTTTTTCATCGCGATGATAAATGAAGCGCCGAGAGTTGTATAGATCTAAACTGCGGAGAGGGAATTTCGCAGTGAAACGAAACGAAAATTTGGGAAATTGCATTTCTGGTAAATAACTCGCAATAACTAACTTACTTACTGCAATCTCATATATCGTATAAACATTTTATTATTTCGATAAATTGGCTAAAATGGAAACGTTGTTTCGAAGCAATTTTATAACTCTATTCTACCTTTCTCGCATGCGCGGGCGCGAGCACGTAATACTCTATATTGATTATACATCACAAAGATGTATGTATGTATTAATCCAAGAATAGAGTCTCGCAGCGGATTGCAAGCATTTAATTAATGAAGTGCAGTAATTCAGCCGTGTATACCGTATACAACATTGCATCAAACTGCGTTGCACCGAGGTGATTATCTCTTCGATAACACATTTCGCTATAAATGCTTAACAAGCACTCTAGCCATTTAAGTACAAAGCAGGATAAAGTGGAATGTTACAGCTTTATGGGCATAGCTTCATCCCGGAGTAGCCTAAGGCAACACCTAGGCGGAATATCCATCCGGCGTTAACGCGGCGCGGCCTGGGTCTCAGTGTCGAATTCCGGGGATAACCCGTGGATAGCCTATTTGCTGGCAGCCCGGGCCTTTGTGACTAGAGTTTCGTTAAGCGTCAAATTTCGTTCGGACCGCTCCACCACTCGTGAGCCGAGCCGAGCCGAGCCGCGCCGGTATTCGACGTTTTCTAGTCAAGAGCGTTTCGATGTTCCCGTCACGTCGACCCTATAAAGTCCGCGCCGCTATCCCGCGTACTAGCAGCACACCAGATACACGACGAATGATGGAGAAAAAAACTTTGACTCTCGATATTCGACTTTTAATACAACACAGACGAGACGGCTGCTGCGAGCGTCTGCGTTCAAACATTGCGCGATCACGCGTCACGGTAACGACACAAAAGTTTCTCTCGCTTCGGGATTGTAGATTTTTCCTCTTGACGCTGCACTATTTTTTTAACACAAATTATAAAATACGTAAACTATATAAAAAATAATTTGCACTTATTTAAATATTGCTGTATGATTGCTGAATAAAAGACTTATTAAATTAATTTCAAATAAAGCATAAGAATTCCCTTGGATACCGAAACGGCTAGATAAGACTCAAAAAAATCCGAGAAAATCTGGATAAATCGAAAAAGATTAGCTTTTATAATATGATGTATACCGCAATATATTAAAACAATCGTCATACATACAGCGCGAATAATTGCCGCAGCCATTACTGTAAGTGTACGCGATGATAAATGTGACCAGCGTTTGTTTAATTAAAACAAACGACGGTTGAAACGCTAATGGCATGAAAGAAATAACGCAGCGCGTAAAAACGATTTCGCGATACATCTCGTAAAATCTGATCGCCTCTATGAAACTTTCTTGAGACTGCTACTTTATACGTGGCCTGGCGTACACCTGCGCTCTTGGGAACTTTGGTCAGCGGCACGAAACAAACTGACGTGCTGACTGAACGTTAGAAACTTGCTGAAGCAATCAACATTTCCGGGATACTCTTAGAACTACGTCAATTAACCGGTGTATTCGACAAACTTTATACAAAGCCTCGGACGGGGTCGTCTTAATTCACGTTGCCCGAAATAATTCCCGCTGCCCACGTGCTCTCTTGTTTCGTGAATGTCAAGATAGATACGCATGACTGCTCCTGCATCTTGCAGAAATTATGAACAAATCTAAATAAATCGCTTTTATGTTTAAAAACAGGTTTATCTACATATACCAAAGAAAGATATTATAAAATTTTCAATATAAAAAAGAATAAATATTTTCTGTCATAAAAATAATGTTTTGCGACAAAGTAATCGCACAAACTTTAATAAACTTGAAAATGTAAGTTTAAATATTAGTAGATTGATAACAAGAATATTATACATATATATGCAGTTTAAGCTTTAAAAATGCTCATATATTTTACTTACAAAAAATCTTATCGTTCATGATTTCAATCGAGATAGGATTACGCGCGGGAAAAGTTGGCGGCCGCTCTCGCGTAAAATAGACGATAAAAGATACGCGCTTCTGTGTCCAAGAGCCAGCAAGAAACTCGAGCGATTCATTAAAAACTTCGCGCCGATTTTCGCTTTGAATTATTGAGCGCTTGGCATCGCTGACTCGTGGGCTTCGCAAACGGCGGACTTCTAATCTGGTCTAACTTTTTTTAAACTCGAAATTAACAGCCGGTCTATCATCTATTAGTATGCCGAACAAATTTGTGGCATAAATTGTAATATCTATGCAATTTTGCAATAAAGATGTTTGTTACAATTATACGAATTTCTTTCTCTTCCTACAATTTCTTTAATTAAAATTGCAGTCACTCTACAATATAAAAAAAAAGTAATTTATAGATAAAATCACAATATTAAATAATATAATAAAGTATATAAAAATTAAACAACAATAGTCTTTTCTCTTCGATATGAACTACTGTTGTTTACCGAAATAAGCGCAGTCCTCGTGCGAAGAGTTCAAGAGAAGTTAGAAGCGCACACCACTCCGTTGTCTCGTGCTAAGCTTGCATTTCGAACCTATCGTTAATGAAATCGCAGCGGATATCCTGTTATTGATCTCAGGATGGAACGACGGTATAAACGCGACGCGAATAAGCAAGCAGAGGAGACGAGACAGAAGTATGTCGAGACGAAGAAGGAAAGAAAATACGTGGGGGAGAGACAGAGAAAGAGCGGAAGGCGGGAAGCACGGCAATGAATTAACATACCAAAGGGCGGACGTACTGAACTCGGAAAATACGATCTTCTCATTTTTTTAGTTCTCCGCCTCTCGTGCGCTGCCGTGCCCGTACGCGCGCTGCCGCGCCATTGGGGAGAAACTGCTGCAGAGAGAACGCCGGCGGCGTTAGCACTTAATGAAAATCTACAAGACTTAACGTCCCGTCCCGTAACTCATTCGCCCGCATTTTCGGACGCGCCTGCAGCCCCGGCGCTGTTAATCTCGAAAAGCGTTAATTTTTAACGCGGCCATTGTCGCTTTTCTCTTCTTGCTTCTCTCGACGATGCGGGAAACGATTAAAGAGGTCCAACGAATATTCGATAGAATCCAATCTGACGTATCGGCGATAGCGTATTGTAGAGAAAAGCGAGAAAGTTAGTGAATACAATGAGAGAATTAAAAGATTGATAGAAAATTTTCTATTCTTGAACACGATGAACTTTGGCTACTATTAAATATTTAAGATAAATTTGCATAACGTTTAAAAAATTCTATAATTGATTTACAGCTTATAGATTTTTCGTAAAGATGTAAAATGGTTTTAAAATTATATCCCCCCCTTCCCTCCCCTCCTCGTGTGACCATTAATTGTAAGATTAAAGTCGGCTGGAAGCGCGGAATATGTACATCATAAACACATCTCGAATTTATTAAAGAGTTCCTTTCTGAACGGCGAGAAAAATTCGATGTCGCCTTATCAGCGCGGGCCAGCGCGGGCCAGCGCGGTAAGAAATGTTCCGAGTCCGGCATGTTCGATAAGTACACGCGCGTGGCGTGAAGTTTCCTTGAACGGGATAAGGAGCTAGGCGCGCGCTCGTAACGAAAGAAACGACCGGGAACTTTATCAAAGAGCTACGTGATCCCTGCACTTAACGACCGGCCGTCTGTACGTCGCACCGACGTTCGGCGTGTCCGGCAGATAGTCGGCTCTACGTGGCCCGAGGTTTCCACAAATTGGTTTTGTTAGAGATCAAGTGACTTTCGTCGCCGCCGGTCCCGGGACGATTCAATGCACCAGATCCTGTCGTCCTAATAGACGACGAATAAAATACGAAACAAATGCTATAACGTCGAACGACAATCATGGAATCGCGACGGAATTTTACGCGTGTGCTTTAAGAAAACACGATCGGCGAAAACTCTCGTCGAAGAGAAACAGACTTTCCTTGCGGAAAACTTTTCAGCTTCTGAAGTTTCTAAGGTGAAACCAGCGACCCGAGGACAAACAAATCGTGGATGGATGCGTTCGTTGATGTGTTCTGTGTTAAATCGCTCTCATACATACTTTATTGGGGTCACTTTTATGTGACTTATTGATTATAAATACGCGCCATCAATCATTATAAATCTTTCTTCAGACCACAGAGATATTTAACAAATATTTATTATGGATTTAATAATGACAAAGAAGTCAATTATGCTAATTATTGATGCAAAAGTTTAGTTTTATATTTCAGACAAAAGATTCTGAAGATTGTTTTGAAGAAATGTTACTAGCTAAGTTATAACGTAACGTTTTCTTTTTGCATTGCAATTTTTGCAATATTAATAAAATAGTAAAATATTTTAAAAGAATATAAATATATAAGTGTGAAAATGCACAGATTATATAACTTTCGTAACTAGTTTCGTTAGTTATCTGATTTCTGCTTTGTTAGCAGATAAGATATCAGTGAGCTACGATCCTGACGTAAATGCCAATTCACTTGACTGTTGATCTTTAAACTGTACTAGAGATATATGAAAGTGTTAACGAGAACGCCTTACTGTACCGTTCCAAGTTCGATAAATCGATACTTCGGTGAATCCATATAAATTTGCTGACCTCGAAGTAAAACATTGTCTTTTAATGAGATTAACGTATCTTAGATCGCATATAAGTAATAACACTTGTATTTCGTATCATTTAATAAAGAAAATTACCTTTAAGTCGTATGAAATGATATTATACAAATAACTTTTTTGATTAAAAAAAATATATATAATAAAAATAGAAATACAATAAATAAAAATATGTACTAGTATTTGTGAATTAATATTGACTTTAAATCGTATGAAATGATATTATACAAATAATGTTTTTTATTAAAAAAATACAATAGAAAAAAAATACAATGTAAATAAAAATATGTAAAAGTATTTGAATTAATATATTGGCTTGCAGTTCCGATTCAAAAAAATTCTTCCGTTTTTTTATGAAAATGGAATTGAACAAACTTTTAATTAATTTTCATAGAAAAAAAAATTAGAAAACTTTTCAAACAAACTAATGCTTGTCTGTAAACTGCGTAATATTCAATCAAATTATTATATATGTTGCATTTAATTTTAATGCCGTCTATATACCTCGAAATATATTTCTGGCAATATGAAATGATAATCATTTATTTGCTTGTAAATTCGACGATATTCATGCTCCGTGTTTCATTAATGTAATCTAATATTCCCCCTGAAACGTTTACTTGCTCGTTTACACCAATTCTTCTCATCTTCCCGTAAGTTTTCATTCATGACAGAACGCACACAAGCAAAATGTGAACTCGACAAATTACGCGTATTAAATGCGGGAATGGGAAATAGTCGGCGTGACGCAGTAGTACAAGAAGAGCAACAAATGTCGCACGGTGCTAATAACTCCGGCATTGCATCCACAAAAAGGCCGCTTTCAGCTTGCGGAATATACCGAGTGCTTCTATCCCAGGAATTACTGTCAGTGTTGACCGTTCATCGTGTCACAGCTATAGCGGATACCACGTAGATTATAAACCAACATACATATGCGCGCGTTTGCACGTGACTCCCTGAGCACTATAATAAAATCGCCGAAGTATAAAAAAAAAGACTCTAAAGAGTATCATTTTTATAACAGAATATTCAGAGATTAAAAAAAGATCTTTTTAAAGTGATATATTTTCACATAAAGCTGATATAGTAAAATTTAAATCCAATTTAATATTTAAAATTTACATCTAATAAAAATAATATTAGCAAAAAGGATTAAACGATTAACGTTAATCTATCCATCAAGATCCATACGTACGAAACGCTCTTCCAGTAAATGACGCATTATGAGACTCTTATCGAGGGACAAGCCAAGAAGTGTGATATATCGGACATGATAAAGACGAAACTGACTACGATGTAATAAAGCAGTAGAACAAGAGACTGCTATGCTGTATATAGTGGAAACCGGTAAGTGCAGGCACTCTTACGGCAATCTGGCGCAGGGCCAGTGTTCGCTCTGTCCGACTTGGACCGTACTTCCGGTAACCAGCAGTCCCGGTTCGCTCCTGTTAGCTGCCGTAAACTACCCGACCGAGTGCACCGAGCTTTCTGATTGACCGGGATTCAACGGCGTTCGTCCCAATCACTGTAACGCGTTAAACGATCGTGCGAGACTCTACGACATGATGACGATTGCACTTTGACCGTTGTTGATCCGATGACGAGCGAGGCGCCATTAAATCGCAATGTCGGAACGACCTGGAATTCCTATTGCTTCCAATTAAGAACTTTTAATTAAAGACTGCATTAAAAAAATATTTAATCAATTTTTGTTACGAAACAAAACCATGTATTTGCATTAATCATCGCATTTCTATTGTGACGAATAACACGGAAAATGTGTGGATATAATATCGATTATCATTAAAGTCGTATAAATTTAACGTGATTTCGAATTAAAATTACGACGAAATAATTTTCTGCCGATACACAAAGATCACAATACTGATTAATGCGCGACATCTCGTTACAGACACAGAAGATACAAAGTGATAAATAGTCGAAATCATATCGCTCCCAGCAGTGGTCCATCGTCATTTCTCTTAACGCCCACCTGATCTCGGCTATAAATGGGAATCCACGATCCACGACGGGGAAACGAACGAATTGATCATAACTACCGGGTCGTACCTCAAGGTTAGAGAAAATTACTCTAGCCGGTTTCCGCAGCGTAGCTCGTGGCAATTTCCGAAATCGCGAGTACTA
Organism: Linepithema humile; assembly: GCF_040581485.1. Lineage (NCBI taxonomy): Eukaryota > Metazoa > Arthropoda > Insecta > Hymenoptera > Formicidae > Linepithema > Linepithema humile. The sequence goes on along the minus strand of NC_090132.1, from coordinate 19,801,893 downwards.
GACAACTTTCCGCATATATTTACCGAAGCCGTCTACAAACTACGTACTATCCTTCAGCCCCTCCAGCCAGCTTTGATACACAGCTCATGACAATTCGCGAGTCGCAAGTTACATAGCCCACAGGCGATCTACTTCCTACTAAACGCAGATAGCTTCCCATTCGTGTTATGTCTTTTGTATCTTTCCCCCCCCTCCCCCCCTCCCTCTCTCTCTCTTTACCTCGCTGCCCTAAAAAGTAGGTTTTGTTTTCAGCGAAACCTCCATTTTCCATAGCAAACTCTAAAGTCGATAAAAGAGCACTCTTCAACCAGGATCATTTCGTTACTGCTCTTCGAATATTGCACGCTACACCGTCTATTTTCAGATCTAAATCTCTCTTAAAGCTCGCGAGCTTCCGTCACAATCTATCACAAAAGCGTCAGATTCCATGGTACTTGTATAAATTGAAATTAAAATCCGACAAAAGAAGAGTATTTTTTTTTTTCGCGAAGAAATAAAGGGTCTGGCGCAGTTTCGCAGGACAATCCCGCGCGCAGGATGAATTCAATTTCCGCGCTGCCGACCAACATTGTTCTGGAAAATGCGTGAAGATTACTTTTCGTTACGCGTGATGAGGAAGGAAGCGGCTCTCGTTCCCTATTCGTTCGACGAGAACGTGAATCTTGTGGGAGATTCTCAGGAGAAATTGTCGCAGCTTTATTCCCAAGCGCCTTATATCATTCGACTATCATCCGATAGCAGCCTTCCAATTTTGTACGCAGACGAATCTCATTGTCTACCATCCTGCCCTCGAAGTATACGTGGCCTCTCTCGCGATTTAGCTGATGGCTGAGAGGGAAATCCCCTTTCTTCTCTCTGCTAAAACAAGATGAGAACGTGGAAACCTAAGTGTAGATTTCACTTGCGAGCGCTTACGAATATCTCGTAGCTTTCGAATATCTCGATCTTTCGCGATGTCACTTCTGAGTGTCGCGGAAAACCTGCGATCGGGTTTCTGACACTAATGACTCTCCGCGTGAAAGCCGGTGAAGGCTGACTCGTACTCGAAACGCAAGCACTTTCCATCTCGCGCGAGTGATGAAACTCCGAGGAAACTCCGAGATGAAACTTTCTCACATTCCTCGTGTAGCGACAGCTTTTCCACGGCGCGGAAAATTCTCGACAGAGACAACCTCGCGATGTGTGAGAATGCGCGACGATCCGATGCACGCGGCACCAAGGTTAAACGCCGAAAAATCCGGGAACAAAGCGAGTGCACCGGGTGTCTGAAACGTCTGTAGCCTGATCCCGAGGTACTGCCAGTTCGAGTGTATCTACGTACCTCGTTTCGTACGTAATGAACCTCTGGTCGCGACGTAAAAAGAAGATGTATGTCCGCAATTTCGTCGGTCGAATCGCTTGTTAAATTTAAACAAGGCTCAGGTTTAACGAGCAGGCGTGAAATAACTAGACATTGTTTCCTTTCAGCGCAACAGCTATTAACAACATCCCGTAATTAAGTCACAAGTAGTTACGAAACTTTTTAGGACTCTTCAGTAAAGTTTCTCTACAATACTTGTATGAGAAATAAAAGTATCATTGCAAAGAAAACTTATATCGGCTAAATTAATATTTTTCTCAACAATAGTTTTAAGTTTATAACAAAACACATTTAAAGATTTTTATTTTGCTCTCTAGATTATCTGATAAATTTGAGGAAAAAATATCTTATCAATAAAAAGTTATATATTTTCTTCCAATTTCTATTTCTTAAGTCTTAAATATCGGCTAAATTAATATTTTTCTCAACAATAGTTTTAAGTTTATAACAAAACACATTTAAAGATTTTTATTTTGCTCTCTAGATTATCTGATAAATTTGAGGAAAAAATATCTTATCAATAAAAAGTTATATATTTTCTTCCAATTTCTATTTCTTAAGTCTTAAATACTTTAATTAAATGTTACATTAAACTTCAAAATAATTTACTTATAATTTATTAAAAAATATTATTTTATTATCTTTAATGTTCTTTCATCTGCAATTTTCAATTTATTGAAATTCAAAGATTGCTTACAATAATAAATATTAGTTTTTCTTTTATTAAAAAAAAAGAGTAAATTTTTTGAGCCAGCTTATATGGAAAACATGACATATGCGCAAACATTTTCTTCCTTTTGCAGTCGAATGTAAATCACCAAATATATACGGAATTCAAACAAATTTTCTCAAAAGATCTGTCACAAAATCGTAATGTTATTTCGACAAGCTACACGTAAACAGAATAAATAAGATCTCGTTACCATAGATACAGTCGCTGTTATACTGACAAAACAAAAAATTGACCACCGTGTAGTATATTAAAAATATGCCCCTCGGCCACCTTGCATTCGACGCTGGTCCGCGGAATATTCAGATTCTACAATGCAATCCCGGTTAAACTTCGTGTATACAGTAGCCCGCGGTGCAACAGATAATGAAACCATCCAATGAGGGAAATGACATGTTACGGCGGACCATTGACAAACGCGACAGCAATGGGAGTGCTGAAAATTACTGGGGAAAAAGAGCGTTTAATAAACTATAATACAGAATTAATTCATTGTTTGTGGCAGTGCGCTGCCGCATTGCCCCGCTGAACACGTGGAAAACATTATCGATGCAAAAATATTGAACATTTCTCGATTGTGCACTGAGTGTCACGTCAACTATACATTTTGTTCCTGTTTTCCGTGGATGGATCGCTATTAACTTTGACTGTCGCGAGAAATTAATACGTCATTCACCGATTATTTCGCCGCCGCTTAGAGATGCGTATTGAAATAATCGTTTCGGCATTCATCAGTTATGCAATGTATTCTTTGAAATGAATATTAATCAAAATTGTAATTTAAATTTAATGTGATTAATGATTGATTGAACTCAATTTTTGTATACCGTAAACATGACAAAATATACTTCACGTTAATTACTTACGATGAATTATAATTAATATATGTCATTATCGTCTTTCCATTATCACAAATAAAGATCATCTTTGTGCTTCCGCAACGTTGAAAATTTAACTTATTGAAATTATGTAGATTGGAATGAACTTCAATCCCAGTTAAACCTCAGTTAATTTCAAATAACGTTTAGGGGAACGGCTTTATGACGTTGAAGAACTCGCGAAGTTAGTCGCGCGTATTTCTGGCAATAACCTCGCTAATGCGCAATATAAGCGAAGGCGGGCTGATGACGTTCCACGTAATCGCAAAGCGTCCATCAACGTCATCGAGCCTGGATCCGTCCGACGATGTCGAAAGCTCCAATTGAATACAGCCCGTCGTAAAAACGCGCCGGGACGTTCGGAGATACGAGAACGCGGTCGACAGTCGCGAAGACGAGGGCGAAGGGAATTAAGGAAAACGGCAGCGAGGACGAAGAGCGGAGGACTCGCGTCGCGTCGCGTCGCATCGTCGCTGAGACGACTCTAAAGTGATTTCGCTAGAAGTGACATCGGCGGTTGAGCGAGCGTTTTATCGCGGGGCTAACGAGGCGGTCCGACCTTGCCGCGCTCGGTTTCGCGCTGCACCACATAAACGACGGAGAGACAGAATCGCGCGCAGAGAGAGAGAGAGAGAGACAGGGAGAGAAAAGCCACCCCCGCATCCCCTCCCAAATAAATCCCCTTTTTACGACGGAGATTTATGAAAGCCATTCCGCCGCCTCCTGTCCCTCGCCCCTCTCACCACACCCCCTCGCCCTCCCACGGCCAACACTCCCGCGGCCTACACTCCATCTTTCCCTGCTTGCCGGCGTATAAGAGAAGGAATTGCGACCTCCTCTCTCGCCGATGTCGGGGCGCGAGGATGAGTTTGGGCGTTGAAACCTAACCGTGGCTGAGTATCCCGGATTCCGAGCAGTTTCCGGCAAAATGAGGTAATTAGGATGCAGACGAGGAACGATGTCGCTCCCTCCCTCCTCTTGTGTCTCCCTTCCTCTTGTCCTCTTTGTATCTCGCTCGCGCACCTACGAATTTCGTATCCCGCTCGGGTTTTCTCCTACCATCTCGCTAGCCCTCTCGGCAAAGCCTCGACATCATGTCGAGAACACCGGGTCGATGCTAAATCAAAAGCGTCGCGCTAAGAAGTCTCTCGGCGTTTCGCATATACACTACATTTTCGCTTGCCTAACAAGATCGGCACCAACTTCTTTAGAATTCTAACGACACTTGGATACAAAAAGAGCGCCGTAGGTGTTATAGTATGAATAATCCTTATGGAGAGATTGTCACCATAATAGCGAGAAGATTGCTGTTTCTTATTTCAGTGAAGCAGCGAAGGTAACTTTTCGCAAGTGTTAAACAAGTGTTAAACAAGTAAAAATAAAAATAGAACGCAGGCAAATTGCAAATTCATAAAGAAAGAATCAATAGTCTAGTCTAGATTTCTATCTAGAAAAATATAATAAAGCAAGTATGAAGATATCAGAGATCGCGATATTCGTGGCGAACTACAGCAAAATTTAAGCGTACATTTTGATGACTTTTTGATAGGACACGAACAGACGATTCTTTACAACGGTGTAAATCCAGAACTCTCTACGGTGCAGGAGTACGTATATAGGAGCCTTCCGAGTAGGAAATCAACTGTATCGATCTCGACGAGCCGCGACCGAGATTTCCGAAATTTCCGAGATTGCAACGATTGCGCCACCACTTGGTACGTGGCCTCATTTTATCGCAATGTATTGGTCAACGCTGTAAAAGAACTCGGCGAAATGTTTTCCGAATATGATATTGATATTATTCCAAAAGATTTTACAGCTAAAGAATGTTGCAATCGTCAATTTTCTTATTTCATTGAAATTGATAAAAAATATCATTTTACAAAGTGACTATTGAGTTAAATCCTACATTCTTTATGTTATATTTAAACTACAGGAATAAAATTTTATCAATCTTATAAAATCAATCGTATTTATCTCATCAAAATCATCGTTGTAACATAGAAAGCACTAAATTAATTAAATTTACCTTAACTACAAGATAGATCCCGGACAATAAATGACTTGAATTCCATCATACACAATAAATCTAGATTACGACAATGTAACCCAGTTTACGGATATACTAACGTCATAACTTTGTTGGCGTATTCAGTTTCAGAGGTCTCCATTGCACCAAAGACGCCATAGGGACGAACAAAACTCTTGTGACGATACTCGTAAAAGCCTGCCTTCCGATCAACGGATTTAAGGGGCACGAGCTTTCTTATCGTTTCTCGCCTGCTGGAAACCGAAGTTTCCAGGATCATATGGAAATCCAGAACAAAGTTTCCGGAACGACCGCCGTTCGAAGAGGACTCCAAACACGTTGTCGCTCGCATGGGAGATATCTTCCCGGATACCAGACCCTTGAAGTGGGTGTGCAGTTCGGCGGGAATGCCGTTTGCGCCAGAACGCACGGGACTAGAAAGAGAGAGAGAGCGGAAAGGGAAAAGCGTTGTCGAATAAGAGGGCAGCCTCTAATTCGCGCGCCTTCTAACCACTTCCTTTCCAACTAGACGCTCGACGACACTCGTGGCGTTGAAGAGCGCCCGGAAAGGGTACTTTCGTTTGGAACGCAGCCAGGAATGGTTCCGTTGTCGCGAGCCCGATGCAAATGCCGCGCAAAGGAGAGACTGCAGTCAATGCGAGCATAAAAATAACAATGGAATCATAAATCGAAGGTACGTGACGACGTCTGTAAAATCATCGAGAGAGAAACAAATCAAAGTCTGCAAATTTTCCCTTACAATTTTAAGAATAACGTGTAAAGAATATTTTTTCCAAAAATAAAAATACGGACTTATTTGCACCTTATATCATCTCTTTTCTTTGCGTACTGATAATTAAACTTTACTAAAATGTCACTTGTCTCTGTTTTATAATTTATTTCTCACAAAATATTCACATTTTTGTGTTAAAATGTGCATGTTAAAAATATGAAAAAACGTTTTTAATTTATTGATTAATTCAATATGTTGTGAAATATGTATATGACCCCGCGTCAAGAAATTCGTCGTGCTGTGAATAATATATCGCGCCTCGACGACTGTGCTCATCTAATTGTGAGCATTTCCATCGACATGTTTGCCTCCTCAACTATTCGTTTCACAGAGAGTCGATTAGTCGGGAGATTGTCTTCGAGCTTGACATGTTTGAATCGCACGTACGCCTCATCGTTTCCGAAGCTACTGGCAAGGTGCGCTCTTCTCGCGGCTAAAGCGCCAAAGTCGAGTACGAAACAACAACAACGGACTAAAGCCCACATTACGAAAGCGGATGACGGAGAAGCGCGACAGCTTCATTAACAGCAATTTATCACAAGACCGGGGGTGAGCGGGGGTCAACGGCAAGCACCACCATTAACCGCCTAAGGTCGTTAGGTTGCGGTTTGACATGAGAACATGCCCATAACACCGTTCGGTTATATGTGTACCCGTCTACACGGTAAAGCACGAGGAAAGCTTGCGCTTGCGGTGCAAACGGCAGGGAAGTGCAAGAGGGAGAGGGCGGGGGAGGAAGAGGAGAGCGCCGAGAGAAGGTGGAGAGGACGGAGGCAAACGAACGTTAGAGAGCAAGGGAATACTTGCCGCTACGTCACGAGCTAACCATTAGCGGTCGTACCGGGTCCGTGTTTAGACGCCCCGTTATTGAATTGGTTACCTACCTACGCTCGCCTGTCCTAGATATCGCGCCCGGTGTTACACGCTCCGTCGCCAACATTAAAACCGACGAGGGTTGCGCGCGGACACGGCGCTTGCAGGACGCGGCGCATTAAGTCGGTGCGAGAGGGTCTGTCATTCGCTATTCGGCATGCTTTAACTTCCGATATTAATCTGTAGACTACAAGCGTAGAATGCATCAATTCGTATCAATTTTGAGATATTATGATTGCAAAACTATACTGTATTACGATTAGTGACCAGAAAATTCTATTTCTTTTTGCTAAAATAATATAATGCAATCAATCTTTCTTTTGTATTTGATAATAAATATAATTCCAAAGGCACACGCGGAAAAAGCAAAGTAAAAACGAAACAGAAAAATGATAATGTAATACGAAAATATTATCTATGCATCACTTATCGATAGTACATTTAGATACAGTTCTTCTAAACATAAATTTCTGTTTGTACGTATATATGATTCTCCCCGTTTCTTAATAACACGATATATATACCCAAATATATGTTCAGAGAGTTCGAGTGTTCATTACAAAATGCAGAACGGCAGAAATCAAGTAAAAAGTCTGTAGATTTAAAGGCACTATCGATAAGTAGAACGGATTATGAGTATGGTTAGATATTAGAAAGGCATCTACGATATTGCTTGAAAACTCAAGTGATAATCGGAATTCTAAATTCAATCTGTTAGAGTATTTGGAATTCTAAATTAAAAATGCACAGTGAAAATGTACAGTAAAATAAAAATATGTTTAAATAAATAATTAATCTGATATTCAATTATAAAATTATTACAAATTATGAAATTGTGCACTCAAAACGACATTAAATTATAATTATTCCTTTAATAAGCATGAATTTTTTATATTAATATATTACTTATAAAATGCTTTTTAGATTTTTAAATATAATAAAAGAATATGTAAGTAATATTACAATATCCTTCTAATTTATTAAAATATTACATATTATAAATATTTACATTTTCAAAAAACATTTAGCGAAATAATAAATAATAAAATAAAATTTAGATTATAAAAATACTATATTCATACACATGTCTTAATTATGAAAACTTTTACGTTTTGATCGAAAACTTAAACTGGTAGATTATGTGAATTGACACATATTTACATATAAAGCTTTCTGGCGATTCTATTTTCAGAAGCCCCTTTATTAGGCTTTGTGAACTTGATGGCCGGATTGAAAATTCTGTAGTGTGTTCCCTGACGAATATCGAGTAGATATCGGTGATGCTCGAATAGCGTGTGGAACCGTTCAAAGCAGTGACTGATCCCACTCAAAGGTAAAGCGGGGACTACATAATGATACATGAACTATATAGAGAGATGATCCAATCTGTTTCTGCGGTATATTCACAAAGTTGATACTTATAAGTGGCAAAATAATTTGATATTTCACAATTTAGCATTATGTAAATTTTTCTTTTAAATATCGAAGCACGTTCCGCAATCTAATATGACAGAAATGCAGAGAGAAAAAATTCACAAATATTAAACGAAGAATAATATTGTAATTAAGAAACATTGCTTTATAATGATAACAAAAATTATTTAAATAAAATCACTGTTGTTTCAACAGATGCTGCCATTTTTAAAATACCATTTCTAAAATTTTTTAAATAAAATTTTGTACGTTAAAATACACAAGAAAAGTTTTCATTACACTAACAGTCAAATAAAAATTGCTACAACCCCAAGTAATTTTCTCGTAAAACCAACGAGAAATGGCCCCGTGGGTATTTCTTGTTTAATTTGGATATTACTTGTTAAGTTTAAAAATACAATTTTCACAATCCGGACAGTAATAAATTGTAAGCCTTCAAAGTGTATAGGATCGCAAGAAATTTCTCGTAGTATCGCGTGGTTGACACTTATACACCTTTCAGGGTCTTCCACGCAATTTCAGACGTGACAACCATACACATATCGTGTCTGGATGACAATTTCTGAAATAAAGGTAATGATAACTTTCCAGAAATTCACGATCTCCAACTTCAACCTCGTTCTCTCTCTCTCTCTCCCTCTCCCTCTCCCTCTCTCTCTCTCTCTCTCTCTCTCTTTTTGTCTCTCTGCTTCGCAACGAGTGAGCTTCTTTTAATTAAAATGATCCGCTCTGCGTTCGCTTGCACAAGATTTAATCGGTGATCGAGCGCAGCCTCGCGCACGTGTAATTTAAGTTGCATCGTATCAGCGGACTAAAGCTGCCTTTGCATCGGACTAATCCACGCGAAATCGGTGGGATTGTGAGCTTACTAAGCATCAAAGACCAAAGAGAGGAAGACTGAAAGAGAGGGAGAAAGACAGAGTATGTCGAGAACGGCTCACGGAAATATATTAGATTCATGTCGATTTTCAGTATAAATCCCGCAAATAACGGACTTAAATCGTATGATTCGTGCACAATGCAAGTGTCTTCTCGATAGTTTACAGCATTGGTGATTAATCAACATACAAAGTGTCCCGTTTCTACCAAATCAGATATTGATTACAATTTCTTGAATAAATTAATTTCTTTTTCTAAAAATATTAAGTAATTTTATCCGACGTTCAATCTTCGATATTAAATATCTTTGTAACTAGTTTCTCTATTAAAATTCTTTTAAAGTAAAAAAAATCTACTTAAAATTATATAATGAATAAGATATTTTTGTTTGACTGCGTCTCTGAAATTTAATTTGTTGCATATTTTACATTAATCCAGAGAAATTAAAAAATAATCAAAACAATTGAGCACTTAGTTTGTCCTTATTTTAAGATATTTATATAAAATCGATTTCCACTAAAGTATATTTATACATGAACATCAATGCAGCAATAACAAACATAAAACAGTTTCTTTAATATTAAACATAAAGCATAAATAGCTATCGACTCGATGAAAAATGCGAAATTGAGATGGCTCGATACTAGCTATTTCTACTGCTTGCACTCGTAAGAACGGAAATGTAGAAATAACAAGAGTGCAGCGAAGGGACTAAGAGACAGTCTCGATGATTCACAATAATTGCCAAGTAGCGGCACTCCCATTTCTTTGATTAAAAAATAATTACCTCCTCCGATCGAAGCAGCAAGGGGAGACTCACAAAGCGCAGGTTGCTTTATGTACTTGAAAGGCCCTTCCAATCTCGATACTTCCACCCTCGACCACTTCGCGTCCTTGCACGGTCTGTGACTGTCAGCCCTATACCTCTTCTCCCTACAAGCTCTCGCACGCGTCTAGTTCTCTGCTTTTCGCAGGTTATTAATTTCATTAATTTCCTCTCGGTTTCCGGAATTTCTCGCTCTCGTTAGACCGCGGTCGGCGAGCCAAGTCGGTGCGGACTTTTAAAGTTCGTAACAAGTAGGTACACGCGAGAAGGTAAATTCTGCCTACCGGAGAAAATTATGACACTCAACATTTTCTCGGCTAATGAAGACATCCTAACATGATAATCAAAACGTTCTTCATAGCTAACCATAGCAAAGAAATCGCGATGCAGTTGTGTCGTAACACTTTAAGTTTAACAGTTACTTGCCTTCAAGTGGAAAAATCTCATGCTAGTAATATCAATCATCTCAGTAATTTGCCTAGCAAAATGTTTAGCAAACAGATACAACTTAAATATATGGCGGACTTAAAAAGCGAAATAATTTGTCGAAACACGCACACGTATGTGTATGCTTACGTTAAAAATAACTGCAACATTCAAAAATTTGTATTTACAATTATTCTTAACACTTGATAGTAAAAACAAAAGCCACAAGTCTAAATTTGATATAAAGCAAGGATCATCCCGATTGCATAACAGACTGCAACACGCGAAAGACTTGCGTCTCTTTCTTCTCGGCCCTTGCATACTTCTTTATAATACATCGATAATACGTGGAAACTTCCAACCGAGTTAGCTTTCCCTATTTTGTTCGGCGCTTCCTTTACGAAATGTAGCTCTTTAAGTGATTACCGTATGCATATTTTATGCGACAAGGACGAACCGCGAGCATTGGTGATCAAAGAAAGAAGCTGAAACCGATGATAAATTACCCCCTCTCGTGATATTACAAGTTCGCAAACTGCTTAAATTGCGTTTTCTTAATTTATGCAGTCTGCCGTGGACTGACATCGGCGGAAAATGCGTTACTCGGGGCTTATAAAATTGTACCGACGGTTGACGATGGCTCAAGTTATACAGCGAACGCTATTTGGGGTGATGGCTGAGTAAGTTTTTTCGAAGCAAAGTGACTGCGCGATGCGCGCGTATTGAAGAAAAGAAGGGAAACAGAGAGAGAGGCGGAGAAAAGGAAGACGGAAGTCGGCGACGATACGGGAAAAAGTGACGGAACGAAGTGAATATTGGCTATCTCCGAGCTTCGACGTCATTAAAACTTTTAGATTGCATAAGAATGGCTTCCCACTCCGCGGGCTCTTCAGGGGACGTCATGTCGAGCAAGAAATTCCTGTTCGGCCAAGCAGTAATTACGGGAGTCCATGATAAATTAAGAGAGCAAGACAAGCGTCCGGTTTTTGTGCTGTTCAGCTCCGAACCCTCGCATATTTTACCTTCTGATCTATAAACGGCGATCTTGAAGTTTTTCACCGCTTCATACGTCTTCGTGCTTTTGCTACTCCTTTCGCAGGATATTTATGTTTAAGTCCTACCTAAACGAATAATTGAAACTCGCATTTGCAAGAGATAAAGCCAAGGGAAAAACAGCAAAATAGATTGTTTTCTTCGTGAATTAATAAAATCAACATAAAAAAAATCGCCTCATTTATAAATTGTTGTGCATCTGTCACGGAATTTATCTTACATTATGGATATCGTATTATCACGCTTCGAAGCTCGCGCGCATCTCAGAATTTCCCTTTTCATCGAATAACAGGGAAAACCCTTCATTCTATCAGAGGGTCGCACCACTTGCGGTGGTGTTTGAATGCACCGGAAGTGCGCTGCAGAAATACACTTCTATTATCGTAGCCGCATCTGCGGCAACGGACACTCCACCGTGCAAGGCAGTTTGTCTCGTAAACGCACGTGTACTATTTGTACGCGACCCGAACGATTCGAATAAAGAGAGTTAGAGAGGGATTGTATATGTGCACAACGGAAAACCAGAGGAACAAAGTTATTTTGCATCCGACACCATTAATGTGTAACACGAGGTACCTTACATTCCAGAAACGATCCTATTGTATCGTTCTGTTTCATCGCGCTTGTCTGCTTTAGCCGCACTCCGTATCATTGCAAATATTTGGACAAAGTTACATAATGTGAATCAAGAATATCATCAGTCTCGTTAAAGAAGATAAAAAATTGTTTTAATCGGTAAAAAGACATACGTGAGATAATTAGAAATAAAAATCTTTTCTTCGATATATATTTTTTTTCCAATAAAGTATTCAAAACAAAAATACATGTACATAATCGCGTTTACATATTTACTGTACAAACAATAACGTAGAGACGCGACACCTATTATCGACGATAATCAAGAGTTTGATACGAGATGATAGCATCCACGACGTTAATTAGATTTTCGCGCTTGCGTAACTTCGATAGGTAGCAAAGGATGATAAATCTTGGTCGCGCATCTGGATTAATTTTGTAAACTTGGCCGCGTCGGCTTTTACGGGCGTCATAAATTTCCCAATTCAACGCTCCCAACGCGGAATACAAGCGTGCATTTTTTTTGTCTGTATCGCGTATGACCGGTTTAACGTGAAGCTTGTACACGCGCGCGGACGCTGCTACGTAAAAAATCCATAAATGTCGAGAAAATTCCGGAGATATATACTATGCGCTCGCGACCACGAGGGGCATTATTGTCAGCAGCTGTGCCGGGGTGGGTGGCAATCCAGATTACTGTCATCGCCGCCGATAAATTCTGGAGCGCGGCCGTACTTTAAACCGTTTACCGTAGCCTGTGCGGCTCACGATAGTGTCGATACAGGTTAAAACAATTTACCGCGCGAAAATCGCTTACAAGAGTGGGCAGATTTCCAGGCTGCCCAGAACACGAAGACGTAAGCTGTTAGCTTACAACTAATCAATGAAAATTTAAATAAAAGATGAAAGTTTTATATGTTAGAAAAAAGCGACAATAATAAAGATTAATTTAAAATATCGCGCATTGATAAATATTCATGAAAACCATTAAGATTCATAATTTTTTTTCGAAATATTATCATAAAACGTGTAACAAATAAATAATAAACAATTTTTTTTAATTATATATAGATTTTGCAAAAAAAAAAAGTTATCTCTTTGTATTACTCAGCTATCATCATACAGTGACATTACTAAATTTTTCATCCGAAGCAATAAAGTATTGTACGACGTTTCAAATCTGATGTTCAAAAAACAAGCTCCAAAAATACTCTTCGAAGAGATGTTTGTAGGAAGATCTCGCGCGCTGGAGATACATTTCGCGAAGTTACGTTTTGCGCAAGAACGTGTCGTATAGTTCACCACTCGGGGCATCAATAACGCGCACCACGCGTTACTGGAATGTTTCGTATGCCCGTTAGAAGCGGGAACAATTTAAAGTTTCCGCCAAGCGCCTCTCGCATCTCGTCCGCCACATTTCTCAGCTCTTCCCAGCTAGCTTTTCCTTCACGGGCGCCTTCATCAGCGTCGCCGGGGAAGCGAGAAATCGCCTCTCACAAACTTGAGCGAAAAAATTCCGATATAAACGATATTTGCTAACGAGTCATCCGGTTTTTACGAGCCGATCTCGCAAAGGGATAGTCCGAGAAATTAACAGAGATCACTTCGGTAGGTACTTGAAGGTTTAAAGTGAGTTTATGCTCCAATTACTTCCTTTACAGTATTGAGTCGCATTCGCGAACATACATCCGTGTCTCCATTTAGAGACACCGACGATGCGGCAAACAGCGAAAACAGGGTCGAAGAAGAACCCTTGCAAATGTGCCTTGGAAACTACAACCCACGCGAGGATTACAGATCAGATTCCGACACTGCGCGCACGAGGATCACAAGTTAGGAAGTCGTAACCGGTTCAGGATTAAGATTGTCCGGGTCACTACCTTCTGGTGAATACGGAATGCACACGTTCCGTGTGCAGATCAGAGTTTGGACTGTATCGTGAAACGAGGTGTAGCAGGTGCTTTGAAACTGTCGCTTTACTTGCTTTATCTACAAATTCTTTGATCAACTTGGCTAAGTCCGGTTACATTTCAATTTCCTTTAGTGTTTTGGTTCTTAGATATATATTGTTTATATAACTAAAAATACTCCGTTAATTGCGTTCAAACATTTTTCGTTAATAAAAATAGATCGGAAAGAAAAAGATCGGTTTTTTTGCTGTCTGTAGCTATCTATCAAAATTTTAACTTATTAATGCACATGCATATCATAACAGAAATAAAATTAGTAATAAATCTTGGAATTATTATTATTATTCTAAAATTCGACTGCTATTTTGAACAGATAACAGTGATAATTTGTGTAAATAATTTACAAAGTACTATTAACATAAAAAGGAAATAATAAGTACTGCTTTGTCAGCATTGAAATGCACACTCCATTATTTGCATCGCAATTGATAGAGAAATGTGTTAACTTGGTTCACCTACTAGAAAGTTATTGCTACGTGAATTTTCAAGTGTGGCAGAAGTCGACGCAATTCAGCATACAATGCGGACGCAATTTTCCATCGAAAGTTAAATCGACTGCTGGATAGTCGTTCGTATGAGATTTCCGCATACGCGCAGTTTCCCATCTGACGTCCTTTCGCGGAAAATCAAACCATTTCGTCAGGATACGTATGTAGATACTTGCGATTCCCCATGCCGAGCGCACCAAAGTTTTGAGGGGCAAAGAGGAGCAGGCGGGTGAGGCAGCAGGGTTGAGCTATGATGTACCCTATTCTCAGTATTCATGGTTTAATCAGGAACCAACTCGCTTCTACTACGAGAGGAAAGGCAAGTTTAGTTACTGCGAAATGGTAACTATCACAGAGAATACTTGTAGGTATCGATCGCGCTCCGAGAAAGTTATAGACCGAAAACTTCCGGGGACCAATGTTTGCAACACTTAACACACATACTATTCCATACTATTCTGAAGAGATAAATGCATGAAATTACAAACCGGCAATACAAATTCCATACGTACATATATGTAATGTAACTGTACGATTTAGTTTGTCTTCGTGTATCTCATCTTTACTATGCTTTAAGATATTTAGATATAATCTGCTTTAGTCTTATGACAGTATTAATTTTAACATTTACCTTTCGAACTGTATGATGTATAAATTAATTTTTTTTAATTACATATGATAAATAATATATTAAAAAAGTAATAATGTTGTAATATTTAAGTTTAAATACGCGGTTAAAAACGAATATAATAAATTATGAAAATTCATATGTATAATCTAAAATAATAACTCACATATTAAAAACGTCAAAGCTTTTGTAAATTTCTCCTCTCTATCATATTCATAATGTTAGACCGTATTAAAGTAAATGATATTTCATACTTATATTATATGTATATATATATATATATCGAATACAACGGTATGCAATAAAAGACAAACCGTCCAGCTAATTCGCGCAGTTCTTTAATTACGACTGTCACCGGGATTACGGACTGTCGGTTGCTGTTGCTGGGCGCTGCGAAAAGTTAAGTCGGCGCGTAAACTCGCGCCAAGACTCTCCAAACACTGTTCGAACGAGAATTAACTTGAGCCGAGAGAGCTGAAGCGTGCCACGAACACGCCTGCACTCAATCAGTGTTCAAAATTATATACTTAAGTATGTACGTCCGTAATAATTTTGCTGCATTCATGTATAAAACTTTTCAGTATTCAATATCACAATACGCAATAATTAATCTTCCATAACAAGTTTTTATCATGATAGAGAGAGAGAGAGAGAGAGAGAGAGAGAGAGAGAGAACTCATATTTCATAAATTGAGCTAATATTAAAATTTTCTTTTTCTCGATGTATCAACCTCTTCCGTGACTTTTGCTGCGAAAAGACAAAGAACCGAGCAATAAGGAAAATCTTCCGAGTGCAGTAGACGACAGATTAATGTGCGCTATCGTCCCGCAGTTAAATAGAGGAGCGGCTAACTTAATTAAGCCAGCGATAAAAGAAAAGATCGGCGAAATACGCTTCTCCGTTTCACTTGGCACGAGACGCGTCGCACCGATGTCCGTCCCGATGCGGCCACCTAAAGCCTGGGCGAACCTGACCTGCGTTTGCGCGTTAAATCAGAGGGTTGGATATAATCGCGACTAAATGGCCCGTAAGTAACAGTCGACGAAAACGCACGGACATTCCCCCCTCCCCGCCCCCCTTCACCCCTTGCGACCCGCACCACCGTCGCCACTTTCGTAGCGCCAGCGAATAGATACATGCGGCACCGCTGTTACTGCCGTCCCCGGCACATTCGCTAACCCTGTATCTTGATTATATTCCATTTAGCGCTCCGCCTTTCCACCGGAGCGCCGCACCGGCCTCTCGCCACCGAGATATCTCGTTTGTCACGACCTCGTTTCCACCGGGAACCGCGAATTTCTTGCTGGCGCGCCACGCCGCGCCGGAGCACGCTCGGCCGAACGCGACAAGTTGTTGGGAATTTGACTCGGAAAGGGTTGGAAGAGATTATAACGCATTAGGACAATATGCAAATGTAGGCGACTCATCGAAAACGAATAAAAACAATTTTTTTATGAATAAAAACCAGACAAAATAGATCGGTAAAGCTATAGAGATTCGATAGCTTCTAAATTAATAAAAAGTCAACACATTACGAAAGAATGAGTAATATCTAATACATACTTTTCGTCTTTTGATACGTTTCATCAGTAAGCACGAGTGCCACTTGAACGTATTGTAAAACGATAAAGTGATGACATCGATTTAATCTTAAATACAAACATCTTCATTCGATATTTACATTCGTGCTGGTCTTTAAACGGCTGCTTTTACCGCCGCCATTCTCGAAAATCTTCAGCTTTAGAAATTCTTTTGAGAGATCGAAACGTTCGTCGAATGATCTTCGTCGAGCGAGTCTGAAGGAACGCTTTCCAATGTACGCGGAGCACTTACGAAGCGTTTAAAGCCCGATGCAGTTTCTTACAACTCCTCTTTTATCCCGCCCTCGTCCGTTTATCTCTTTCGGAATTTATCCTCGAGAAGCCAGCGATCTTGAAAATGGCAGCGTAACGATATCGATCGCGCTCCTAAATTTTCATTTTCCGTAGGTGCGGCAGCAGCTGTAACGCACTCGCGAGACTTAATTGGACACTATTCGGAAATTGCTAACTGCGTCCGCCGTCGTTCGCGCGTATATCGCGTGCTGTTACGTACGTTATTTCCAAAGCCTTCGTACTGACAATGCGTTAAATTGCTTCGACCAAGAAATTGCATCGCGCAAATTCGAAATAGCTTCGCAATTGTTTTTTTTTTTTTTTTTTTTTTTTTGTCACTTTTTACATTTCTTGAAATAATAAAATGCGTCCGGTATCGTAATCTCGAGATTTTGTTTTGGTAAATCGTTCAATTTCATAATCATTCAATTAATTTAAAAACTGCATCTTATATATAATTATTGTAATATCACAGTTAATTAAATAGAATTCTATTCATACAGTACTTATTTATAATCCAGATTTACTTAACATTGTAACTCTAGAAATTATTTCGAAATGCAAATCAGATTTTAACAGTAATTATATACATCGAATTACAAAGGTAATGCGAACTCCAACCTATCCAACTTGTTGCGTGTACATATACTATCTACTTAAAGCGCGACACGAATGTTGTTTACGAATAACAATAGTGAGAGTGGAATGTAGTACATCGATATTTGGTATTACATGAGATTCCAAATATTCGTAAAAGGAACGCGGCGGAGCTAAAAGCGCCTCTATCCGATGAAATTTAATCACATCTCGCCGACGTTACGACGTAGCCCGGTAAATCGAAGAATCGACGACGTAAAAACGTCTCTCTCTCTCTCTCTCTCTCTCTTTCTCGGAGGTATCTCTCCCTCGGCGCTATCCCGACATTAAAACTCCTTATCCCTTGCCACGACTTATCCTCGCTAACGGTAACGTCGATTTCCGGGATACATCGCCTCCGCGTTCTCATCTCTCATCCCCTCGTCCTGCAGAACGACCAATCGACCCTCTCTTCCCACTTTACATTCCTCTCTGGTAGATTTATTTGTCGAGACATATTGCAGTCACGAAAATCGACAGTAATCTCTGACCCTCCGGCGATTCATTCTCGAGACGCTATATAAGTCGCTTCCTATTGTGTTGTGACAATACGATCATCCTCTAACCAAAGCCGTCGAAAGTCGATCGACTTCTAGATTTTCAATTTTTACTAACGTGACATTCTTGACTTGAAACTCTAAACGAGCTTCCTTACCACGAGAATCTGTAACACGCCCCACAATCGATTCTTCGGGATACCTGAGAATCACGGAATCATATTGCATCAATTTCCAGATATAACAACGACGTAACAAGATCCTAAAGGAAAATAAAGTAAAAAATATCATATTGTAGTAAGAAATAAAAAAAGAAAATGGAATAAAATATACAAACAGAAATTTCAGGATTATTCACGATATCAAATTGGAAGAAAGATATATAAATATAATTTATGATTGTAAAAGACTCAAAAATATATCTTAATAAAACATTAACGAATCCATAATGATATAAATAATAAAGAGTAAAAACATATTTTCCGGATATGTCAACTTTAAAATTAATAGCAAAATAACAGTGCGCATGCAACGTTTTCAATAAAACATAACTTGTGTTAGCCTGTCGATAGCAAAATAAATAGAATGTTATATTATTATATATAGGATATATATCTGTAGTTTTTACTGTTGGCTACCATAATTTTTGGTCAAAATTGTAAATTACGGGAAAGCGATAATGTCAGTATTTTAAATATATTGTCCGTAAATTTTGACATTTTACGGAGTGGAATAGCATATTTTCTCCCGCAAAACTCCGCATGCTATCGTTCGCTTATATATCGCCATTTTAAAATACAGTAAAACTCTTGTGTCGACCTATCACAAATTCTGTATATTTATACGAAATATTTTATGGTAATT
Organism: Linepithema humile; assembly: GCF_040581485.1. Taxonomy (NCBI): domain Eukaryota; kingdom Metazoa; phylum Arthropoda; class Insecta; order Hymenoptera; family Formicidae; genus Linepithema; species Linepithema humile. The sequence continues at coordinate 19,783,078 of NC_090132.1, read as the reverse complement.
TCAATTCATCTTAAAATATGTATTGATTCGAAGACTGGATTCAAATCTCTATAAGACCATAAATGTGATCTTTAGTTTCTGCTCGAATACATGATAAATCAAGAAAAAATACACTCTTTTCATCTATAACGTCGAAAATTAAACCCATGAAAATTATACCAATAAAAGTTTCATTAGAATGCAGTACTACTTATATTAGTAATGTGCATAGTATATCTGGATCGTGCGGGTATACACAACGGGCATGTCGACACTTATAATCCTAGATAGATCGGTGGCGATCGGTGCGATCTGTGCACGCGGTTGACCATCATCGGCATTAATATTGCCGCAGTACTGCATCTGTTACCGGCGCCGTCAGAGCGCCAGTACAGATCGCATATATGGGCAGGCAGTACGCTTCGCAACGTATATCAGAGGCTACTGTAAACGAAACGGAGAACGCAACATGACGTCTGCACATACGGACGCGCCAGATGGAATTATTGTAAATACAGGTAAAACGAAGTAAATGATAAAATATAATATGACTTCACTGATCGTCCGTATTTGCGAAACAAGATATCAATATCGCGTTCCTTCGTAGAATTACCGCAAGATAGAAATCCCCAAGAAGACTGCAACACATTGCTAACTTATTTACAATAATAATTTATATGCATACATAAAAGAAAACAAATAATGGAAATGATGCGAAACGCTACCGAACTACTCTATCTTTTTAACGATAAAATAAAATATATTAAAAATGATTTATTTAACATTTAATCCTCTCGAGACTTCCGATACTATTAGTAGACAGCGTCTATATTAATTAAAAGTAAATGCATTCCAGCTATTCGTTTTTCCTCTTATTATTACTTGCATATTATATTTATTGTGCACAAATTTTAATAACTTTACAAAAAAACTTTATCATGCTAAAATGATTATTGTCTCGAAAAAATGAGATAAGCCAATTGAACGATCAATCGCAAGCATAGAAAACTTGCATGGCGGACATAACGTGTTTCAAAAATGACAATACTTTCGATTCTGTACATGCGAGCGACGATTTGAACGGTCAGAAATCGGGATTCCGACCGACCGCGCGAATCGGGAATGACGCGAGATAGTGCAGCGAACGCACGCGGAACGAGCGATGCGCGACAAAATAATCCGCCGCGGTCGAAATACAGGATCGCAGAGCGAGGTGCTTTTTTTTCCTCTCACGCATCGATTCGATGATCTGGATTACTTCGAAAAACGGACCACGAGCGAACTCATCGAGCGGTGATTGGTATTTGTTGCACGACGGTGAGAAGAGCTTACGAGCGACTTTATGCGCCTATTATGGACATCTATATATGGGTCACAACGATATAATAGTAGATACCGCGTATTTCTATAGCTTATTGGAAAATATCGATTCAACGGGGAGCACGTAGAACGAGAAATCAAAGGTATGGATTTTCCTAGTGAGATATTGGAACTGATATACCCAGATGAGATATAGATGAGATCTGTAATGTACTGTAGATGACACATATATACCGCTTTCATTAACTTGCATCGATATACCGCTTTCCATTATCTGTTATATATGCACAATTTCGAAAACTGAGATCCTAACTGTAAATCCCCGACTTTGATTAAATCCAAACACAATTGAACTTAAAGTTTATTGTATCGAATACGCGCGACTACGTATCCCGCTATATACAAGGAGTGATAAAAATTTATGCGGCCAAAAAAAACAAGTTAAACGATAAAAATATTATACTGAAGTGCAAGCATATATATATATATAAATATTATTGCACATTTTATTTCAACACACTATTTATATTTGAAATGTAAATTGTTACTGATCAAAAAGTGTGTTTGCATTTATTGATAATTCAGTTGAATAGTATTTTTCATCTAAAAATGTAACAGCTCTGGAAAATATTGCATAGCAATTGCGACAATTGAGAGAGTATAAATTGTTATATATGTTCAGAGAAATATTCTCGGACGTACAAAATCGCATTTAAAATTCATCGCCATGGAGCGACGCGCGATGAAAATCAAAAATGATCCGACGCACGCGTCATGAAATGCCGTCGTTAGCAATAAAAACAAGTTGACGGCGTAATCGCGCGAGTAATCTGCAACGACACGCGGTATTTCGCAAGCGCCGGTGACCGGCCATCTCGTGATTATTCGCGAGGAGACGGAAAATCGCCCGTAGGCATTCGCAGGCAGTTGCACGGATACAAGAGGACAGTGCAACGGCAGTAAAAAGAGAACCGGGGAGCTGGGCGGACAACCACTACCGCAGTTGCAGCGTGCACTTGTAACTGCGTTGTAGCGGCAGTAACTTCCCTCGTTACATGGGCCATGCAGTATAACCGAAGTGCGCGTTGTTTGTGTCGCGAGCGAGCATTGCCGGAGATGCAGGACCAACGAGCAAAGAACGAGAGAGAGAGAGAGAGAGAGAGAGAGAGAAAGAGAAAGAGAGAGAAAAAGAGAGAAGGATAGTAGGGTGAAACAAGACGAAGAGGCGACGCGACGGTATCAAGGCAAGCGCAGAGAATCGAGAGAGGGACGATTCCGACGAGAGAGGCAAAGAGAATGAAAGGGAACGAAAGAGGCGTCACATAGGAAACAACGAGGGTGGAGGGCCGTTTGCGTTACGCTATCTGCGTAGTTTATACTTCTCATATGTGCCGCCACCGGGTATACACTGAGCCAGCCGGAGCAGAGACGGGATGGGACGGGGTGCCCTTCGCGCGTCCCGAATGTACCGCGGGCAAACGCGCGTCGGGAATCTAAAAAAGTTAATATCTACCATCGTGCTCGGACTTCAAAGCAGATTTGTTTTCGCATTTTCGGATTTGTTTAGTCACGCGGGACCCGCCCTCCCCCCCGCCCCTCCTGTATTCGTTATACTGTCTATATTCGTCACTCACACATTTTGAGCGTTGAGTACGATCGTTGAGTTTGATTTATCTAATATGAGGGTCGCGTTCAATGTCAATACGAGATGAGAATCTGTCGGGTTTATTTAACGACGAATGCGGCGTGACGGTCTAAACTTGTGATCCACATTTTCATCATACATTTAATGTGTTTGTCTTTGGTTTCGACTCGCCCGACGTAAATGTCGCATTCAATATCAACATACGAAATGGAAATATATCTCATTTAGATTCATATTATGCAGAATGATTATAATATAATCAATATTCACATGCAGATACTGCTTCAGCATTGTTTTATTGAGGAACGATAATAATTATATTTGCTTAAATACAAAAATATGAAATTTATACTTAAGTTGAAAAAAAACACTACAATTCTACAAGAGCTACTTTACTAAACTACTTTCACCGCATACATATATAATTCTTATATTAGCTCTGTATGAGTTTGCGTGCTTCAAATTAAAATTATATCTCTGGGCCGTGATAAATATCCTCGCAAGAGAAGCTGGAACGCGGGGACCTCAGAATTTTTCCCGTCTACCGCACTAATTCCCATTTCGCATTCGGGATTCCAGTTTTGAATCTTTTACGTTGCACTTCGAGCAACACTCGGCAATATCCAAAAACATCTGCGCAAACTTTCGGCGTGTTAAATTTAAGACGTCCCCGCGAGACCGCCTCTGCTCTCTCGGATATGTTATATTACTCTTTCGAAACTCAATATGCGCGTCGCCTCGCTCGTAAACGAGAAGCGCATTGCGGGAATTTACGCGGTGCTTCCATGTGTTTAAACGGACTTGCACGCTATCAGTTGATTAAACTGTCGATCTATCTATCGGAACGGCGCGTTCGAGCGGAAACGAGCGCGGCGCGGCATGGCGTTAACGAAGAAAATCAGACCGTCGTGATTTAATTAGCCGCGATTAGTCACGACGCGCACGCCAGAATGCTTCTCGCATTAATTGTAACAGAATCGACTCCGCTAAACGATGAAAAATTCTCTTCCGTATTATTGCGCGCATGCAGAAAATGCCACGGTTACCGGAAAACGTACACGTTTCCCGTTCGCCAAACGTGATTACACGTTCTGCATGTTTTATTTCGACAAAGTGAATTCGGCTTTCCACCCCTCCTTACCCCCTCATTCCCTTCTGCCAACATCCCTCCCCCCTCTTCTAGTGGAAACAATTTAATAATCGAACTACTGAATTCGCCAATTGCCAGGCCACCACTTAAATTCACTTTACGGTAATTAAGTGTTCCGGTCGATACCGACGCCGTGCAAATGCACCGCAGTTTCGATAATCGAAAATATTTCCCCCGTTGCGTTGCGCGCGCGCGCGGGCCCCACAGCGCACGCGGATATATTTATTAAAACGTTATTATCGCTGCGGGGATAAAACGTAAAATCAAAATACCGGCGCCATAGGCTATCCACCTCGCAATCCGTTTAACACGATTAACCTTTCAAAAAGCACACGGGTGATTCGAGAATTTTTAAACACCGAACACGCACGTGTGAATAACCATAGATAATATGGAGTGAATATATCGTATAACCAATATAATATATTGGTGAACTATTTTTCCACTTGTAAATCAAAATACACGGTTTATGACGTTTATAATATTCTCCTACGTTTTCCAATTTCTAAAGAAAAATCTTATTCAACACAAAATTATTCTGAATATTATTGCGTCAAGATGTACTGCAATAACTTATTGCATATAAATATTATTTCAATATCGAAAAAAATTCGTATTCTATTTGTATATACGCTATATTTTTCAATATTTTCTATAAAAAAATACTAAATTTGTTTAGAAGACCATCCGCGCCCATAACGTACACTTGATATTTATTCTAAAAAAAATGAATAAATGGAACAAAAAATTACAATGAAAAGAGAAGGGCAAAAGAGTATGAAAGTCCGAGACTTGCCATCGCATGTTTGTTATTCTCTTTTGATGTTTTATGTTTCGGCATACAACTATGTATTCTTTTAGCAACAAACGCGTGACAGAGAAGAGAGGGGAAGAGAGAATCGCGAGTTCGACCTGCGAGTGACCACGAGATGCCGGATGCGGAGTTGCAATAATATTTTTCTCTCCCGCCGAGCCTTTCGGCCAAATCGGAGACCCATGTTCGCAGATTACACGTAGCCATAAGCGTCGCCAGAGTTTTTCTTTCAGAATTATGTGACGATGATAGAGTACTTTAAGAACCCGTTGATCCCAAAGTTGTCAAAACACCCTATCGAAATACATCAATTGCTTTTCTGACAAAAATATTTATAAATATTTACATTTCTCTTCGAATTTGCTATTCCAATTTACATTTCTCCTCATATTTCCTATTTATCAGCAACGTAAACAAATTTTTTACAGAAGAAAGAAAAATAATAGTTGCGTATTAATAAAAAAAAATTATATAAGCTCATAGATCTAGCTCATTAAATATACTTTACAATCCTAATCGTAAATAATCAATCGATAAAGAAGAATCTCACTTTGTGTTAATTTACGATATCGTTATTTCATATTTACAGAAATAAAAAATCTTGTATACCACTACAAAATTATAGTTTTTGATAAGTATTTTTATGTGATATATTCGAAAAGTTAACAATAATCAATTTTCTACTCACTTACTCGCTTCGGTATTTTTTAATTAAATTTTTATCTTTTTTCTGGAAATCCAGAAAGGATTTACGTGCGTATCCTCGTGTGTATTGCCGTGTGCACGACGCCTATGCACGTGACGAACGGTCGAGCGATAGCGGAAAAAGCGGAGGAAAGGGGAGTAACGGTGGATGTTCGGCGGTCCACGCTGAATTCAGAGAACCCTGCACAGGCCATTTTCCGAGGGAAAGGCTACTTCCTGGCGCGGCGAGCCGGCGCAGCCGTATTTTATTCGTTCGCGGTTGTAGCCGGGTCGGTCTTGCGTTCTCGGCCGGCCGCCAAACCCCCGTTGGCCCGTTAGTTTATAATGCCGCTGGACGACGAAGATCGCGGACAAAAGGGGTACGGCACAAAGGGGGCACGGCGTAGGAAAATTCAGTCGGAGAGCTGACCAAGTTCCGGTCGCGTCCGAACCATGAGGGAGGATAGACACGTATCGTACGCACAATGGAAGCACTCGAGTCGAAGTCTGGACAATTCGTTTTCACTGAAGTGAACTTAACGTGAAGCATTTTTTCATTTGCAAAGCATTAGTGTGCAAACAGCGCAAAATAATGTAGTGTATCATTTATAACATTGACTAGATTCTAACTTGACTGTTTGTACAAAGCTAGTTTTGAGAATCTCTAAGATGGGATGAGCGGAATATAAACAAAGTAGGAAGAGATATTACAAGAAACAGTAAATGTGCTCTTGTGTATATTTTATGCGATATATAATTTCGAAATATTGAGAAACATGTGTGAACAAAATTATTCTGTGAGATTTCTTAAAGATAGAAGAACGGCTGAAGACTTTAAGTTTCATTAGTTTCCATCTACATCCACTCCCTTCGCCCGTCTGGTCTTTCATGGGTATCTTTCATGGAATTAGCCGGAGATTTGTTGGCGCGCCTCCGCCTGAACCGACGTTAACGTACATCGTGGAATTAGACGACGTATATCGTCGGATCCGTCGCGGTCGATAGAGTAAATATCGCGAATAGTCCGCAATGCTAGCGAAGTTAAGGAAATTGGCGACAAGAGAGAGAGAGAGAGAGAGAGAGAAGAAATTAGAGAGATGCGAAGGATAATAGGATAGAATACTATAAGTACTATTTAGAGGAGAAAACGTTTCCTTAATAGTGCGCACTCGAATACTTCTCTATACGAAATGTCACACGACGAACAAAACTTAATACAATTCTATGTTCTTGTAGTAATCTTATTTCAAGAATTATGTTATCGCGTGACGAGCAATTAAATCGAAATTAACCAAGATTAGAATTGATCCTTAATTGAAAATTTGCAGAACATCAAAGTAAAACTCACATTCTCCTAACAGTAAGAAAATGGTCTTTGTTTCATTACTTTTATATATATTTTAGAACTTCTAGAACTATTATAATTACATAGAACTGTTATCTAAAACATTTCTTTAGAAATATTTTGAGAAATCTCGAGATCATTTCAAATGGCTTTTTATACCATCATAATATTAATTAAAGACTTTTAAGAATTTAATATTCAAAGTTTGCAGAGATCTTATTATAATAAAAAGCATTGAAAAAAAAAGTTTATTTCTATATTCCTTACTTTTATTTACGTCAAAAAAACATCAGTGGCTTCTCTGCAAAGACAAATAAAAACATTACTTTATTATAGAAACCAATACTTTATTAAGGTAGTTCACACTGTAAAAGATATTTTATTTTTTCTCCTCCCTTTACATTGCGAGTAAATTCTTAGAATATCGTTACCAAATACTATATTACCTGTAAAAAGCGAGATAGAATTACTCAATTTGCCAGGAGGTAGATCGGAATCTCGTTACTTTTTGAACTACATCGCTAAAACACACATCGTACCCGCAAAGATCGTCCTTGCACTCGTCGTCGAAAAGACGTGGAAACGTCAGGAAGTTATTTTTGCTTTTACGCGACCGAGAGACGAATCGTGCGAGTGTGTTTTCACGGCCGGCGCGAAAATCGCGAGCAGGAGCGATCAGCAGCGCGAAAATACGCGCGGATCCCGGATCGATTTAGTGCGCGCGCAGTCATCGCCGGAAAACGCCCGAGCGTAAAACGAAAGGGGAAATTACCGTTTCCCAGTCCCGTGCTCCGAAGCTTGCATGCGGTGCACATTGCGGCCAGCTGAGCGAAAAAGGAATCGGAAATTTATATCGAGAAACCGTCTGACCTAACTCTCCGTTAAAAATGACGCCCTATTCTGTACGTCTTAACTGTTTTTCTCCCGAACTTACACGGTTACAATAATTTTATTTGTATATGATAAACTCGTATTTCTTCAAATTGTGACATGTTTGTGACACAGTCATAATCATTATGATAAAATAAAATGTGTAATTAGATTTTAACTGCAATCGATAAAAATAATTTGTTTAGTTTTAACAAAAACAATTTTTATTTACCTCTTTCTGATATTCAGCAAAATACTTGAGACAAATTTTGAAACATTTCTTTCAATATTTAAAAAGAAGTATCTTATCTTGTCCAAAAAGAGGAACGTGAAAATAACAACAGTTCCGTGTTGGCGCAAAACTACAGCTACTCCACTTACGTCGTCTCTATTATTTCTCAGAGTCAATCCTAGCGTTTGCTTTTGATATTGGAGAAAGTATTTATATACAATAAATTATAAAATATCTCTCGCGCAAGTAAGCTGTACGTCATATGACATATATGATAACCGCGCGATATATTTTGTTTCATTAATTTAATTATAACATTCATAATAACGCGTCAAATTATTTATTTATTGTGCATTTATTTTTTGACTATTATATATCTGATATTATTTTAATTGTATACATATAATTTGTATATAATTAAAATTAAAACAGTATATCAAAAATATATTATTTCAATCATATAATGCAAAAGTTAAAGGTTTAGCAAGACTGTGATAAATATAACAAAATAATCTTACACAAAATAATGCTTTTCCTCGCAATAACAATAACACGGATTTAACATATGCTTCGACAGTTTATCAGATATCGTTTATGCAAGACTACGGGCGCATCGATCGATTACTTGACAACGATTGAATAGTGCTGTCAGTGTCATCGATAAGCTTAACGACATAAAGTGAAGCTCGATCAGGTGTGACATTACGATCAGTACAACATTCCCGAATGAGGCGCCAATGTGTTCTGCGAGATATCTGTGAGAAGATCGAGATCGTTAGCCTTGCCCCGGCATTCTGATATTGACGCACCGTTACGGTGATAGGAGAAGCTGAGCGCCGCCAGAGGAGATCTCGGAGAACCGGGGCGCAGTAAGGAAGGCTATAACATCGACTGAGATTGGCTCTCGCGTGTTGGTACGTCGCTCCTCATTTGAATTTAGATTCGTCTCTCTCTCCATTCGACCCCCTTTTCTGTCACTCCACTCCTAACATTCGCCCTCTTTTCCCCTTTTCTTATCCGTGCCGGCACTTCTTCCTTGAAGCATGCAGCATTGAGTTTACATATTCTGATGTTCTTTATGAGATTTCTCGTTTTCTGTTCCTTCATATGTTAATCATCTCGCGGAAAATTGTTCTATTTATTTCTTTCCAAATGTCTTACTACCTTTTTCAGAGCTTTTTGAAAGTTCAAAAAAGTATGTTAACTATTTCTGATCCCCTTACTTGATGAGCTTAAAGAATATGATCAAGAGAATCAGTGCTATCTATTTTTCATTATAAAGAAACTGAACTATTCAGAATTAGTTATAATTAACAACTCAGTCATAACGCTGTTTAGTCTCTTTAAAAACTTAATCGCATCAACTAAAAATAGCGCTCTATAATTTTTCTATTTTTCGTTCAGTAAAGAAATTGCGACAAAAATACGAACAGACTTATTCGAGGTGTGCTTGAAATCGCATCCGTCGAATTTAATCATAGATCTCTCGCACTGAATTTTAGGGAAATACGTTCGAGCCACACAGTTCCCCGCACACATACACGCATATGCGGACTAACTCACACAGCGGCGGACGTGGACCAAAAGCGCACAAATGGATATGCATGACGAAGCTGACGGTCCAGCTGCTGCATCGCTGACCGAAAACTGCCACCATGTGTACAATATAAAATGTGTAACCAGCAGAGAGAAGTGTGTCGGTTAACAATTTCATCGTTATGCGCGGATGCGTTTCACTCGAGAAATTGCAATGGAGCTCTAAATTTTATAGACCGTAAATAGCGCGAAAAATATCTGGGTGCTTCAGTAAAAAAGCGACCTGTGAACGATCAAACCACTTATTGTTAGTCAAAATATGATCGATATGAACAAATTCCAGCTGCGCAATTTATGCTGATTTTGCCGATGAATTTATATGGTTTTTCGATGAATCGTTCAAAAAGAATGCGTCGAATTATCGAGTTTTTGTATGAATACTAAAAGAAAAAGGAAAATTTAATAATTTTTCAATGATCTAACTCTTAATCGGAGAAAAGCAATTGATTCCAAAAGAATAAATGTGCACAAAATGCGACGGGAGTTAAAGGTCGCCGTTACGCGACTTAAAGCGGGAACCGCGGAGAAAAATATCAGCAATTTCCCAAATCCGTCCAGACTCCCCGCGTACGAAAATATTGGCGGATGGCGAAGGAAACAAGAAAACCAGACGCGGCGAAGAAGAAAAGCACGGGAAAGGTTTGAGGAAATGCGCGACGCGAGGCTGAAGTTCGTTGGTTCGACGATGGTGGGAAAGGTCGAGCGTCCGCGGAGGCGAGGAGGAGAAGCAGGCTGAAAGAGGGTGCAAGCGGGTAGAATATAGGACTTTCAACTGGAGAGAATAAGCTACGACGAGACGGCGGCGCGCTCGGGGATGACGACGGTTAGGTGGCGGTACAGGATAGTAGGAAAAGGGACGACGAGAGGGACGGGGGACGTCGTGAGTTATCGCAGCAACTATCTGCTCAACCGGGCGGATTTATTTCTATAGGTACAATCTGCTGCGCGAAATAAAGTATTTTGAAAATAAGAGGGAAGACGCGATAGAGCCCCGAGATATCGCCAGCCATTTGTTCCGCACGGGACGCGCGTCTCTAAGCGCGCTCTCCCTCCGCCGCGAAATATTTCCGCGTGTGTGCACGCGCTTATATCTCGCTCCAGCTCGCTCGCGCTCGCACGTGAGAATTCGCGTCTGCTGTTCGCTCGGGCAAGCTTGTAATTGAGGATTGGCGGTGGAGAGAAACATCGATATATTATGAGAGACAAAGTGCGAAACCAGCGCGATATGTAATCCGGTAATGTGTGTTTGTAAGTAAACAGAAATAATTTTGCATCTGACAATTTCTAATAATATCTAACCTCTTTGAATCTTTCTCGATATGGAGAATAAGTAACATAAAATTTAAAAAATTTTTTCCTTCTAATTTTATTTTAAATATTAGAAGTTTTCTTAACAAACCATGCATTCGAAAAAAGTATAAATGCAATCAATATTATATTACAAATAATTATTTACATATTAATTGTTTGATCAAGACATATCGATTGCATCAAATATTTATCTGTAATAAGTTCGATTCAGAGCGGCCGAGTAATTATTTTTTCAATCATTAATTATCAGTATTGTCACTGTGTTTAAAACGCTTAAATCTAAATTGAGAAATATTAAAATTTATAATTTTCTTATACGTAAAAAATAACCACATAAAAATAAGAAAAATAATTATTAAATTTAATATATATGAAAATTTCGCATTAAGGATTAAAAGAGAAATATACAACCACGAGTAAAAACATTATAAAATACTATCATTAATAACATAAAATCAATATAACAGACGTGAATTGTAAATTGAGGAAAATTCCAGCTAGGGTCATTTTTACCACCGGAAAATGTTGGGATCTCGGCCAATTATCGGGGAAGTAGATTGAAATATTTCGCTCGATGATGAGTATAGGCTCAATTTGAAATCACTGTCCCTGTGGAATTAACTGAACGATCATATTATACGGTTATTATGGGTATCAGAATACGCGTATCAGAGAAAGCAGAAACCCCTCGCGCGTTACAATTTAAATATGAGGAAATTCATGCAAGTCTGAAATACATCGACATTACATACGCGCGCTCGATATATAGCTCGAAATTAATTGCGCGCGTAATTTGAACAATAGCGTGATTTATATCACGCACGCCACGATAAAAGAACACATTATGCGTTAAATTATTTCTCCGACGAGATTTATTGAAACACTGTCATGTGGCACGATGACCTGTATTTAATAATTATTCGCTTTCATGTAGGGCGATTGATGTTTGCGTAGATTTACAAGTTTAATTCGACATTGCGCAATACAAATAACAATTGTAATTTTTCCCTAATTTTCATGTAAAACGTCATGTCATATGAAGAACATGTCAAAATTATTAAATCCATTATAATATAATTTTCATATTCCATCATTATACTATTTATGAATTGAAAGCGTAGAAAGACATAATAATTTCGTATAATTAATTTTACTCGAATAAACAATTTTTAGTAAATGTAATATGATAGATGATATTCCGTAAAATAAAAAATACTTTGTTTTCCATAAAAATTGAATGCAACTATTATCAAGATAGAACGTCTATCTGCAACTGTAATAATTCTGAACCGCAAAATATCGACACTTTCTTGCTCGTATTCTTTGATAACTACCACGCCTGTGTCAATATATCTTTACCATACCCGACTTGCGAAAAAATTGCGGGAACGTGCTCTTTCTTAAAATATCTCGGGCGAAAACTCGAAATATAAGAAGATAGTATATCGATATCAACGCGCAAGATAAACGTGTGTCACGATCAGCTGATTATCCTTCGACGGTACCGCAGAAAACATTTGATACGAGAACGTATCACGGGTCATCCCTACGGGTTTTTCAACGAAACTCGATAAAAAGTGGGTTAGCCGTTTTGTTTATGCAAATCCACTCGCGCGTGTAGTCGGCCAGCAAGCAAACTCGACCGGGTCAGCGATCGTCTAAAATTCAGCGATACCATTCGCCCGCGGCACAGTTATTTTCGTGAAAAATGTTTGCAGCCGTCGCGATGCGCCACCGCTACAACACGAATCGGAAAATGCGGTATCCGAGGTGACGATTATGAAAGGCAGTGTTCGTGTGATATTGGGAAGACAGCTGCGCCATTTGCATCGAGCTCGCATGGAAATTCATCGATGCCTGCAGGCGGAAAAATCAATTTTATTCCCTTCATTCGCGTCGCCGCGAATGATGAACACATATTTCTTCATTTGCAATATGCAAACGTGTAAATTTTGAACTACTTGAAACTGATGTCCCAATTTATGAACATATCTCGAGTTCCGATTTATCCTTTAGTACTGTCTGCGACTTTGCAATAAGATACACAAAATATTGTGATTTTTGCAACTGATAATAATTAATATAAAAACTCTTCAAAGTTATGTGAAAACAGGAGTCCAAAAAAAATTTAGAATTTTCTAAATAATCTAAATAAAGAGAGAACGAATACTCTAAAACACTGACAACCTTTACATATGGGAAAACTAGTGAAAACGTACCTACGAGAATCGCAGTAGAAGTATTTTAACGAGAAACGGCATGCTTAAGCTACATTTTCTTTTGCCTCTTTCTTTCGAAGAGAAAGGGTGATCTCCCTGGGACAAAAATCTTAATCCGTAGAGCGTCGAGGCGATAACGAGGACAAGCGAGGCAATTATAGATGGAGTTAGGGCGGTGATTTAATGTTCCCTCTTATCTTTCTCACCCTCACACGAGTGCGGTATCCCCATGTATCCCTTTGCGTCGATCATTATGAACCATTCTTTTTTTCCATCATGGATAGCAACAGGGAACGCTTCGCTGCTACTGTACTCCAATACTTCTTACAATTACTTCTTAATAAATACAATAAAAGTATTTAAATTATGATATTCTGTGCGAATATTACGTAAATGCAGCAATAGATTATTCAGAGACAGCATTTAAACAATTAATTTTTTAACAATTAATTGTATGACATAATTATCAGATAACGAATTTTTTTCTATAAGTCTGTTCATGTAGAATGTTAGGAGTATTCATGTAAAAAAAAGTCATCTGGCGTTGCAATTTTCACTTTTCGAAATTCTATTCAAATATACTTTTTCTTTTAAAATATTTCCAAACCTTAACTAGATTTCAACTCTCATTCCACTTTTAAAAACACATTCCATAAGTAAAAATTGAAATATTTATCATATCATGTACCTCTATATTTACACTCGTCTGCTTTATTTTATCAAAAGGTCTTTATTTTACAAAACTGTATATCATTATCAATAAAAATATTTGCTTTTCTCAGATTCAAATTTGGGAATTTAGAAAAAATAAACTTATCAAATATATTTGTTGTAAAAGACATATATAAAAAACGTCATTTATGCATTAGATAAATGTTGCAAATACTATTCCAGAATATGCCGTTTTTAATATGAGGATTAATATCACAATAAAGTTCTTCCTATCGTTACAAATAACAAAAATATAGATTTAATTTAATAAAAAGCTAAAATTCTTGAAATATCTGCAATGCAATCGTATCTACATTTACATATAGATTCACATATAATAATAAAAATTTCAGATCCCGTCTTCAATAAATAAAAACTCGATAACGAAAGGAGGACACCGAAAGCAGGAGAGAGGCTATACATTCTTTCGGGCGTGCGAGATTCCGTCGACGTCGAACGGCGACGAAGAGCGCAACGAAATGAGATCACAAATTTATCACAAGTTATGCACGAGAAGAAAACGATCAGCATCGGGGCCACAATTCAACGTGAGATTCGCTCGATCCACGGGATCAGTTTCTCTATAGGGATCGTTATCCTCGTCGCACGAACGCGGCAGGAGCAAATTTATTCGATAGTCATGGAGGTTCCGTGACCGACCAATCACAGCGTCGCCGATTCCGGGAGATACAAATCGCGATTCCTCCTTTCCGTGGTAACCGAACGTGGCGGTCGAACGCGGAATAGATAGGTATGTAGTGTACGTTAACCTACGACGGAGAAAATACTGAGTTCCGGGGTTAAAATAGCATCGCGGGCGGATGAGAGAAGCGCTTTCGAAGCCCTCTCGCCCCCTTTCACCCCCCTCCACCCCGAATGTAGATTAAGCGAGCCGCGGAAATGGGTGCTCCGGATAACGACGCGCCTATACATATGCGCATATCCGCTGCCTCGTCTCTAAAACGATTTTGAGAACAAACGAATTAATTACGTGGTCCTACATGCGCCGTGGAGTGAGGTCTTTACAATGTATACGATCTGCTTTCCGAACGAACTTTATTCCCCGGATATACGTAGTGTGTCCCAGAACTGTCATCATTCCATTTGCCTACGGATTCTTGGGTCAATCGGGAATCGATTTTTCCTTGACATGTTTATCGACGTATGAATAGGTTTGAACTATAGAAGGCAAAAATACAAAGAAACTTTTTTTCAGGTCACTCGTATACCGTTAGATCGCGTTGATCGACAATTTAATTTGTTATTAAATGTCTTTTTTTTTTGCTGTATATCTTTATAGGATATATATAATTGTTAACTTGAAAATCTTAATCCGCTGGAAAGCTTGAACGGTCGGGCTATAAAACAACGCGGCTATGTTGCAGACGTGGTACGAGCAGCGACGTACACATGACTTTTGTAACTTCTGGCCGTATACAGCGCCATACATCTGTTCCGCCTGCCGTAAAAACCTCAGCCCGATAGATTCCGGCTTGTTACTCGTGTCTTCTTGTTTTGATTGCGAAACTTCCCTCCCCCCCCCCCCGCGTGCGAAAAAGAGAGGCGGAAACTTTCTCGCCAGCGGCCTTAGAATAATGGAAACGTGAGGAGACTTGCGCCGAACCGGCTGAGCCGCGCCCACAGATAACCAAGTCGCGCAGACATCACATCGCCGCTCAATTTCTGCGGGCCTTAATCCGCCACTGAAATTTCTCAACTATTTACTCCGCCTATGTCCACCGCTACGCCAGCGTGCGATACGACGCGCGGCCGTAAATTACGTCTCGCGCAGCCCTCTTTCCGGTATCGAGGGGACTCGTAAAACCTCCGCGAGACGTTTCATAAATTCGTACACCGCCCCCCGTCTCAGACATCGCGCGAGCTTTTCCTTCCCAGCCATTCGTGTCGTCGTCGGAAATTACTAGTTTACCCGACATAATAATCGTTAATCGATAGAATAAGGCGTAAAAAAATTGCGTTGTAAACGATCAAAATTAATATGTGTATCATGTGATATCCAAGTTTAACAAATCATAAAATTCTAATTATAGTGCTATTTTGCTCTTATTCTTATTATATTAGTACTTTGATGTTAACATTAAATTTAACTGTTGATAATAAGTTCTTGATAAATATCGAAAGAACGCGTTAATATTTCTAAAATCCCGCTTGTCTTTGTATTATATAATATGATTTAACGCAGTCAATATAAAAATATATATCTATGCAAATGTATAAATCTTGTTCTTCTGTATAGCTCTTTTTGTAATCGGCTTTCATCATATGCCAGAATTAAATGCACATATATTATAATATATCTATAGGTTATAACAACACATTTTCATCTGCATTGTCTTTTGAAAATTTATGTAACGACACGTCAATGCAACGCCAGTTTTGCGATGATAAATACTGCAAAAAGAGTTATTGCTTATGCTGATGACTTTTTTGTACAATAAATTAAAAAGCATTGAGAATTTATGTAAAAACGATAAGACATTGTCATTCAGATTTTCTCGTATAAAGAGAGACGTTCTCATCGAAGCAAGGCGCGTGTTATCATCGGAAAGATCAATTTTCAGCACATTGTTTCACAATAATGCAATTAAACAACAAGCGCGAGGAACAATTGGACGCCGTTGAGCAATGTTTACGACGAAGCAATTTCTTAAGACAATGCACTTGGTCGATTAACTCTAGATATGGATGAGCGAAACGATGCTGAGAGACGGAGAAAGAGAAAGGAGATAACGCATGAGAGAAGGAAGTTGGCTTCGACGATCAATCAATGACCTCGCGACGCCTCAAAATTGCGAAAGCTTTCGGGACGTGAGCGGAGTGAAGCGGCGCGATGCGACGGTTCGCATCGACCGGCGCTATGGATCAGTCGATAATTGATCGGATGCCGAGGCGGTAAACACTTCGTCGTTGATTGATGAACTAATCAACCTTGCTAAACTTCCCGGTGAATTCTTACCCCTTGGCGCGATACAGAGAGCGCAACCCTTCTTCCTCCTTTCTTTGTTCCCGAGCAGACCATAGCCGGTCGTGAGGGCCGCCCTCGACAACGAGAAGTTTTTCCGAAATTTCAGCTGTTCAACAGTCCATTAGCCGGCCTGCCGGAATTCTCGAGTCGTGGGGACGAAGAACATTCCATTGTCAAAGCCTTTACGACGAAAATGAGCGAGCGAAGAACTTTGCTATTTAAGTTGTCCTTACACGTGCCTAAAACTTCTATTTTATTCAATAATCTCTGTTAATTTAATATTGGAGTTTTTAAGTGTTAAGATGCTGATACATATGTATTTTATCTCTTAATAACGCTTAAAAATTATATATTATTAAATAAATATCTTCTTCCAAGTAACAGATAGATGTAAATATTAATACGTATGAAGTATATAGTGTCTAACCAATAATTCACAATATTTAAAATGTTTTAAAATACTATTTCAAAGATATCTGATGAGTTAACAAAAAAAGAATCTGTTGTAAAAATAAAAAAATAAATTTCTCATTGCGCTTCCAAAATTCTCGCAAACTGACTTTAAAAATCTCCAGTTCAATAATCATTTCGATGATAGAATTCTTTGGAAGTTTTAACCATCTAACAGGCTATTAACGGGTTTTCTGAAGTTCTTTTCATTCGCATTTCACGTCACCGAAATCGTTCAACGAAGCTGTGCGACGTTGTCGGCAGCCGAAAAAATTCGACGTATTATCGCGCGCTGCGTCCGTACGGCAAATTGAAAAACTGGCTTCCCCGTTCAAACTTCGCAAACAATGTTCGCGTATTCCAAAAATTTCGATAAAAGAAGGAGCAAACTACAGAATCAGGTCGTTTCCACGACTTCAATAAAATTTTTTTGTCGTGTCTTTTAATTAAATATCAATTAATCCGCTTTTCTATAAAAGATTCTCTGTATCTAAACTGAGAAATAGATTTTAAAAATCCATCTAGAAAAATAGGTATGTGCGGATTTCGTAACAAGAACAATTCACAGTATAATATAAATTTTAATTTATAATTTATGAAATTTATGAAATTTATGAAATTTATGAAACTAACATTTTTTTATTTAAATATACTATAAATATGCTTACAAATATGTTAAAATAACAAGAAATAATAAATGTTTCTAGAGCATAAAGTTTGTTTCAAAATGTTTCCAACTTAAAATAACTAGTGCTGTGATATTTTATTCCTTTCAGACAAAAAAGCTATTTCGGAACCATCAAAGTCGTTTCGTATAAAAGCCATCTTTCAATTTATTGTAATGGACCGCGGCGTTTGACAACAGCCTCGCATTTTCGTGAAAACCACGAGCGATGTTGTAAGGAAATTTCTCGTCGCGCTTTCGACGCTGCATGAAAACTCCGAGGAAAATTGAAATTAATTTTGGCGAAGAAGGAAAGGAACTCAATTAACTACCGCCACCTAAGAGACACGGGACAGGAATCTTGCACGTTTATTACTACACTCTGCAACTCCGCTCGTTCTTATCGTCGTGCCTCATAATTCTTCCGCGAACCGGCTAACGAAAGTAATTTAATATCGCCCGCTTTAGATACCTGCGATGCGATTCGTCTCAATTTCTCGGCGAAACAGCGCCAACAATAACGCAACCGAGCGTTGATCAGACTGAAAGTACCGACGGCAGCGCGTTGAACCTGCGACGACCTGCAATGTACCGAATCTGTACTTCGTCATGCTAGGTCGTTGGAAGCGAAGCGAAGAAGAAAGCGAGTTATCTTGAGAAGCGTGTTAAAGTGCGCGATAAAAATTGCCGGTGATGCAGACTGTCTGATATCGTCGATATCAGACAGGCTCTGCGAGGACGGAAGCGAACGGATCGAAGCCCGGGTTCGTCGACATCGCGTAAAACAATCTTTTTATCTATATACTCGCTGTCAATGCTGTGTTCTTGAAGGAGACTCGCCAGTCTTTGACTACATTTGCATCGCGCGTCACTTAATATCGAAAGTCTTTGCCGCTTTATTTTCTTAGTCGCGCTACTCGATACTCGATGTCGCGTCTCATTATTAACCCGTTTCGATAGTAATGCATCATTATATCGATATTCGCACTAACGCGCGCGTAGAGTATATAACCTAAAATTTTTGAAATATACTTATGCTTACATAAATATACTTAAAACTTATTGTCGGAACCGATCTCTTCTGAGCTTAAACTTAATAAAAAGCTACTGTGTTTCAATTTTCAACGACAAATTTAACACTTTGTGTTCAATAAAATGCTAAATTATTAATAATCATATATGACAACATAAGTTGTAGAATATAATATTGTAATGTTACATTATGTAATGATATTTTCTTTTAATCAGCATCAAACAATATATAATTGCGTATATACAAATGTCGAAATGATACGCATTTGCAATTGGAATCGAAATAAAGCAATAACTAGGATTACCCATCAAAAGCAGATCGTTTAGAATTGATAACACATCACATATGTCACCAAATGAAATTGCACACACTCTATATACAACCATTTCTCTGACAAAATTTGTAACCGGCTAATTTCATCGCGCGCTTTGCAAATAGTGACTATGAGAAGGAATCAAAAGATTATAATTATATCCGGAATCATTCAATTATGCTTCGCAGAGTGCGCGCTTTTAATCATTGCCGCTTCAGGTCGAGTGCCGAGAGCAAGAGAGAATATAAAAATAAAGAATTCGCGAACGAGAGAATGCGCGATTACAAAATTCGTTGGCATTTTTCAGCGAACGCGTTATCAAGAGCAGGTTGTCTTATTAGTCGTGCTGCAATCCAGCTTCGAGACGAAGAAAAGAAAGCAGGACTAGAAAAAAAAAGAAAAGAAGGAAAAGAGAGAGAGAGAGAGAGAGAGAAAGAGAGAGAGAGAGAGAGAGAGAGAGAGAGAAAGAGAGAGAAAGACAAACGAAAATCCGCAATTACGGCAAATCACTTGGCCGACGAAGGAATTCTCCATTTCCGTCAGACAATATTGTCCATCACATTGCATTTCTGCAAGCGCACACTTGTTGTTTGGTTGGTTCTCGCGGCAAATTAGACGCAGAAACTGCCGCAGGGGTGACAATAAAACGAAAAGTTCATTTCCGTAGAGCAGTACGCGGCATCGAAATCATTCGTAATGTACGACATGCACTGCCTTTCATCTACTGATTGTTTAACTTTAGAGTAGATATTTTCCTAGTGAAAATTTCACGGAGTAGTTGTAGTTTTTTAACTCCATGCATTTGAAGGTGAAGTAATATTTGCGAATCAAGTTTGCGAAATAAAGCGGCGTTCGATAAATAAGAAACGAAATCTTCATTTAATTTTAAATAGATTTTACTTTCCGTTTTAATTTAAGACTCTTAAAAGTACACATACCTACTTAACATTGAATTTTCAAAGTTTTACGAGTAAATGGCACTCGTGATGTTGTTAAGAAAAAAATTTTAATCACTAAGAATTTGTAGAAAAGAAAAGAAAGACATGCGTATTAAATATTACAATATTATTCATATTCATATCTTATAATCACATTCTGTGGAAATAGAATTTCAAGTTTCAAGTCACAGAACAATGTATAGTGACTTTTATTCCAAGCAAGCACATATGTAATTTTAAACAAATATAATTCGAAAATTTAGTACCGACAGAATAATTAGCATAATTACATTTTCCGTCCATCTATGAATAATATCACATTTTGTAACCTTTGAGAAGTACAAAAGCCGTGCGCGCATAGTATTGTTCATCAGATTTCCCTTATACCTAATATTGCTCGGATGACCTCAACAGCGCGTACCACCCTTTAGCGAAGTAAATGCCACAAAAGCGACAAATAAATATCACAGCGCCATTTGCGATGTGCACTGAAATGGGACTAGTGTACATATAGTGCAACAAATTATACGCTGAAAACTCGAGTTGCAAACCGAACGAATAAACAAACGAGCAACGATGTAGACTCGCGTAAATTTCATCACCGCCGTCCACGCGAGCAACCATGCGATTCTATTTTTCACCGACAAACGCGATGAAACGTGTAAGTAAAAATCTTTAATGAGCACGTATGGCGAATAATGACTGTGCGTGCTTAAATTTAATAGATGTCGATACTTTCATCCAGAGTATTGTAATATCACGATATAAGTATCATTAATAAAAATGATAAAACAAGATTTTAAAATAAAAAATAAATTAAAATTAATATAAATAATTAATAAAATATTTTTAAAGTACATGCAAAGCTCTGCTCTACAAAATTCATAAATTTTAGTTAAAAATATCGAGAGATATTTTGATAACTTCAAATAAAATCCAGCTAACAATAAGATATAAATTTCAAATCTATTTAATATTAAAAACAAAATATCAATATTATCCATAAACATTTTAATAATAAAATTGAAAAATATATAAAAGATATGCTTTTTTAAAAGATTAATAAATTTAATTTAATAATAATAAATTTAGCTATATGATAATAGTTTAAATATTTTCTTGCAGTTAATATTGTTATATAAAATTTGAACGATGTAAACGCAAAATATCAAAAGGTGTTGATAATACAAGATTCATGTGTAGAAAGAATGAGCTTGTGACAAAAGTTTCGCTACTCATGATACTATAAAGAGAGTCTGCAAGAAAGCGTAGTTCGCCGACTATGGTGAGAAATGAAAGAGGTATTGATCAGAAAAGTTTCATTACCCGTTCGAACATTGTTTCGGAAACACACATTAAAACTGCATTAGCTCAGAAAAATGGCGTTGGAGCGTCCATGTAATAACAGCCGCATGCAAAATGATGCGGGTCGTTTCGAGACGATATATTATGCAGACTAACCATATCACCCGTTAAAGCAGATTCCTGAGATCATTTGGAAGCAATAATTTTTATAAAAAATGTCTAAACAGTAGTTTTTAAACAAAAAGTGTTTAAAGTTGACTAGAGTTTAAAGTTAATCAGATTGTAAAAAATTTGTACGCTCAGGTACGTCACATATTAATTTTTATGTTTTTATCATTCTCTGAGAAACTTCAGAAATCTGCTATTATCAGGAAATACAATTGGTTTGGATTACTATATATTTTACAAAAATAAAATTAATTGAATGGACTTACCGCCACGATGCTCAACAGGGGGATTCGCAAGTCCATCTGTAACATAAAAAGTACATCCAAATTATAGCAATAAATTATTTAAAATAATTATTTAAAAAATATAATTACTACGTACATTAAACTTTTACTCATCTCTCTGTTGCGCAAATATCTAATAAAAGAATTATATTGTATTTATATCTAATAATTATAAATATTAAAACTTGAAAATTTTTTACTGAAAGATTTTATTTCAAAGTTTCTATGTACGTTACATTGCATGTTCTTTTTTTATTTATTATCTATTATTTGCAAAATATTGCAAATAATAGATAATAAATAAATGATTACTTACCCTAAAGTTGCTCCGCCGGCGCCCGATGCCCTTCCTGAGCCTCCTCCTCCTCTCAGTCCTCGCAGTCCAAGGCACTCACTCGCGTTCGCGTCGCGAAGTACGAAAATCGCCCGATATTTTAAACGACACTCCAGACGCGTATTTTGTCATGTTAAAACAAAAATGTAACTCCGAATATTATCGCACGGAATGCACGTTCGACACTCTCAGCAATTAATAACGACGAAAAAAGATGAGACGGACAACTGTAGAAAGTAGTAAGGATATCATATTATCGGAGAAGATAATGCGCTGCTACAGAATAATTTGTTCCGTACAAGTGCCGCCGTGCGAATAATACAGGACGATAGCAAGCACAAGGTCGCGCTGATGCCGATGTCAAAGGAATGCGAAGAGTAGGAGACAATGTTTATATCCATACATAGCGCGAGAGAGAAAGAGAGAGAGGGGATATAGAGCGCGCATACTCTAAGCGTAACGACGAAAACAACCCCACCACACGCCGTGAAACGATCTCGAAATGGAACAATTATCGAATATTTATCGAAATTGAGTTAAACTCGATTTTCACTCCATTTTGAATAAATATCCTAATATTAAGAGTTTCGAGGCCGACTTGTGGTGTTTGTTGGAGTAATTTTCGCCACCTAACGATCTAAATCTCCCCTCTCTTTCTCTCTTTCTCGCTATATATCGCCCTGATTGTTACATCCTAGTACTGTCAATACCCGGCTACCCGGTTATCTCGGGTATTACCCGACTACCTGGATACTCGGGTACCCAGATACCCGGGTATTATTCAATTACCGGATATCCGGGTATTCAAAATATGATAATTAAAGACACGTATTATATTGTAATTGTATAGCTAACCCAAAATTATCGCATATAATCACTACATTATATGTAGAAAATAACTTAATAAAAATTTATAATTTATAAATTATTTTTTATATGTAATACAATTACATGCGATAATTTTGTATTATTAATGCAATACGTGTATGTAATTATTATATTTGGAATATCCAGGTACCCGATTCTAAATAACAGCATCCTGTTCTCCGCATTCTCCCAAATCAGAATCGGCATAACTTTATTCCTGATATGTTCATTGCATCCTTATTATTCGCACGCCAACATATTATACGGAGCAAATCGTTTCGTATCGACACGTTCTCTCCAATATGTAGTATAATATCCTTATTATTTTCCGCAGTTTTCAATTTCACCCTTTCCGTCGTTATTTATTCCAGACGCAGTACAATGTTGAACGTGTAATTCGTACGAGAATATTTCGTGCAAGTTTTATTTTTGTCCTAATATGACAAAATATGCGTCGATAGTGCCGTTTAAAATATTGTATAATTTTTGTATCCGCGTCGCGAACGTGTATGAGTGCCTTGAAGAACTGCAAGAAATTGTGAGAGAAGAAAAAGGCTCAAAAAGGACATCAGACGCCAGCGAAGTAACTTTAAGATAAATAATCATTGTTTGTCAATATTTGTTAATTTGTCAACATTTGTTATTGACTCAAAATATTGCAAATAAAATATGCAATGTAACGCATATAGAAACTTTGATATAAAATCTTTTAGTAAAAAATTTGCAATATTTAATATTTATTCGTAACGGATGAGTAAAGATATTAATTTATTATTATCAATTTCGTGTTTTTTATTATTTGTTATAATACTTGTGAAATTATTCCTTTAAAATTAACATTTCTATCTGTCACAGTCAGAATGATAAATAATATGCGCAATCAGAAAAATCGAATTTAACTTTTCAATACTGCCTTACTCAATACTGACAAAGAGCCTTTATTTGTTATGAAAGAAACCGGAATTTTTCATGAGTTGTCTCTGCATGGAATTTTTTATTAAATGCATTACACTCTTCAGGATCATCTGCGCGTGATAATTACATGCATATCTCGTGGACGAAAAAATGGGAAGATTCCACAATGCGCTCATCATGACAGGCGTCAGTTAAAAACTGTGGTGGTTACGGAAGAAAAATCAGATTAATGCTGCCAGCCAGAGACGGGCTTCTTCTAAATGCAAATTACTCGCCTTCGCAACGCGGGTAACGCGGGTAACGCGGGTAACGCGGGTAACGCGGGTGACGTAGACAACAGGCCGCGATAATTTGTCGCCCGACATCAGTGCACGCCTCGTTATACCGGGTTACCGTTAACACGACTGAGTGTCTAGCCGCGAATTTCCATAAACCTCTCGTTGATGACAATGCAATTATTTCCGAGTACGATTTGTTGTCGCGCAGGATCTTGTATAAACGATCTCTTCTAATTAACCGCAGAATCGCTAATCTCCCCGTGCACAATCTTTTATGGTGAAAATTAAGTGGAGAACGATGACAAAAGTCATGAATAGAAATGAGTTAAAACAAAACATACTCAATATCCGTTTATATTGTATGTATAATTATTTCATTGTAATATAAAATGTTCGCGAATTGCTTTTTTATAAAATTAGAATTAAAGTACTATTGTACAATAAATTTTCCTTAAAATGAGAAAAATGTGAATTATACTACTGTTTCGTTCAAGAGCTCAAATATACTAAATGTAACTCACTTTGAACATATAATTTCCTTGTGTAATGCATTACTGTATAATTCTATAAAAATTCGCTTTTGATGTTTCTTTCTTTACTGGCTACCATTACCAGTTTTACCATCCATGGTCGGCAACGCAGAAATTCTTACGTCGCAATAAAAACGGAAAATAATCTTAGGTTCGTAATCATAATGAGGATAAATACTTTTAAGTACCAACAGTTTAATGATGAAGTAAGGCTTTACCCAACTTTCCGTAATGTATTCTTTACGTTTTACTAGTTTTCCTTTTCCGTGTTTACTATATAGACGTTTTAACAGTGCGATAAATTTCATCCACTACTTACAATCCATTTAAGCAAAGGAGTAACTCATGCATTTTACGATCATCCTTGTAAAGGTGACGTGAAAATTAGGCGTCTCTAAAGGACGAGCTTAGTTCGAGAGTTTCAGGTTAAACATTTCTAAGAACTACTTTCTAGAAAAATCTTTATAGTATCAAAGTATACATCTGTACAAAACTCTGTTTCAAATTCTGAGATTATTTCCAATAATCTTTAGAACAAAAGCATTGTGGAATCAAATATAAAATATATAATATATAAAAAAATGTTACTCAGTTAATTTGTTTTAAAAATGTTACATAATTATATATCGTACAATATTATACGACAAAAAATATATCAAAATATAATGCAAACATTACGTGGCAAATGCAGAATTAGCAACTAAATAAATCAATATGAGTTTTCGTATTACAAACAACTATTAAATACTCGAAAGCATTCACTACAAAGCATCCTGGATAAGAAATTCGACTGCAGATGCAATACAGCGCGGCGCACCGTTACTTAAAATCCGCGGCAAGCACCCGGTCGTAACAAAGTTTGCGACGTCATATAGCGGGTCAAATGTCTCCTCCCCGTCCTGGAGACCGAGTCGCAAGGACCGTCGCTCGAAGAGAAGGTGCCGCTGTGGCACTCTCCGCGAATAATTTATTTTCACAATGCAATAAACCCCGTCCTGGAGAGTAACTATCCATTCGCGCAAATGAAATTTTAACGCAATTGTCCCTCAATAAGGAAGCCGGAATTTGCGCGATTTCTACGAAGTGAAACGTAACAGACCACTCTGCACGCTTCCGTTTCCGCGATAAATTTATCGAAATTATTCGCAGATCGAGAATCCCCGTGTATTCTAAAAGAAGACATTGCAAAGGTCTAGAATCGAATTATCGCTAGAATGTCGATTACGCTCGAGGTCGAGTGTTCGTTCAAGAGCGCTGCAAAATATATCCGTCGCATAAGATCGAATTAAATCTATCATGATCAATTGTGCATTTGTGAAAAACTTCAACATCTGAAGAACAATAGTTATCGTTGAAAATATTATATATATTTCAAAAGAAATTTAATCATTTAAAATATATAATCATATTTACTATAGAATTTATTATATTTTTTCTAATTTTTTATATTTGCAATTATATAAATGTTATCGTATCTTTCTCAAAATTTTTTTACATTTATAATCACATGTTTGTAGTTAATTGTGCAACATATAACTATTTCTGACACTATTTTGAACAGAGACTTCACTAAACCTTTCCTTTCTTAAGTTATTTATGCATTGTTTAATACTGTTTAACACTCAATCAAATCCAAATTTTATGCTGCATTTTTACGGAGGACTAATTTCGACTACTTTTTACTAATGCAATCATCTCTCCGCTTTGAGCTCTATGGTAAGTTAGAAGACAAAACGATTGTGGCATTATTCATGCGGTGATGCTTTATCGGCTATATATATATACTTACACGGCATTTTGTTCGATGATAGTTACGGTTTTGTCATACCCCGTATAATTTTTTTCCAGAAAATAATTCATTCTATAATAATAGATAAATTCTATATGCTTTGAAGAGAAGAACAATTTGGATCATAGCGTGATCTAACAGAACTGCTACAATTGTTCGGTAAATAATACGTTCTTGACTATAATTTTTCGGAAAAGTTTATCGTGCAATTTGTCTCAGAAATCGATCGGATAATATCTAATAATAACGATCGGATTATTAATCATGCAATAATACTTTTCATAATTATGAATTTTAGCTTCATACAATTTTTATACCAGATAATCATCGAGAACATTTCACGTGTAATTTATATCTCATAAGTTCCCACCGACGCAAGTGTGACTACGAAGTAGACTAATTTCATCGCCATTACGAGGTGATCTGGTTTCAACGAACGTATGGAGCTTCCATAATTTCCTGCGACTGTGGGGAAGAAGTGATCGAGTACGCGGAATGTTATTATTCTAGTTTCATCCGTAATTTAATAGCAATTGAGGATCGTGCGCTTTGCAATAATCATGATGTTACTGTCAAGTATCTCTGTTTTACTTGAAAATGTATTATCTACTTGATATAGATGAATTCGCTAATGTACCTTATTCGATAAATGCTGCGTATAATCTTCATCCAATTTTTTAAACATGCAGTTATTGGAGATCTTTATTTGACTATACATTCAGAGATTAAGATCACGAATGGTACATAAATTTACAATTTGCAATTAATATCTTAATTTTTGTTAAGTAGCGTTTTAACTTCATGTAGAAAAAACAAGTTTATATGCAAATGCTTTTTATAATATATACATATTTATATTAATAAAATATACTGAAAATGTTCTATTTGCAACTACTCCATTTTATCGTTTCTGTCTTTCAAAACTTAAAATATAATTCAAAACAAAAAATATAATCAGTATTTTACACATATATTCAATTTTATATTATGTGTATCTAGAAAAGTTAAAAGTTAAAAATGTACTAAAATACATTTATATCAATAAAACCCTTCCGAAGCGAGCATCAACGTTAAACAGGTAATAACGAACTACTTGTATAACGATGACACCGTCAAGTGTTGCGTATGCACCCTTGACCCGGAATACACCGAGAAACCCGTTTGACATTAAGTATCGGAGAACTTCTTACCGTCAGCGAATTATTTAACCGTTTCGCATACATCTGAGGCGCGAGACACGCGTACATTCCATCATAATTCAGACGAAAAGCTCGCGACAACTAAGCGATTTTCATGGAAGATGAAAAAATAGAACTTACGATATAGTGACACATCGACCAAAACGAAGGCCATTCGATGAAGAAAAAACTGAAAGTATGTCAGGGCAAATTGCGCGGCGCGGCGCGGCGCGGCGCGACGCCGTCAGGCGGCACGTGACGGTGACACGAGCTTTTCAATTAATCAGAAATAAACGGTGTCAACGGCAAGCCGGTGAAAACCGATGCCGGGTACAAATGTTATTTATCGTCAAGCACGTGGCGATACCGTAGGATGTTGTTTAAACGATCGTCCGAACGTCACATCGTGTCGCGTGTTCTGCGTGTATATCCAGCCATGGGGAAAATTTGTGAGACTTTTCCGTCAGTTAGTATGGTACATTTTTCTGGCGGCTATTTACAGGCAGGAACAACAACAAGGAATTAAACGGATTATAAACATTAACACGCATCTGCATATCCATTACCGCGATATAAATATAAAATATTTATACCTTGGATTTTTCTTCTTCATTGTTCACTTCTGGGGCTATTAACTTAAAACTTGCAGTAAAAGCTTTTAAAATTATTTAATACTTCGTTAAAGTCTCATCATCATAACAACCCTTTTTCGTCGTTCTCTCTTTGAAAGCCAACAAGCAAAAGAATGTAATTACATTCAATCTGTATATACACCCAATTCTGCGTTAGACTTATTTCAACTGCCAAGACTTTCTAACAATTTTATTTTCTCCCAAACAACTTAAATAATTTTTACATAAAAATTTGAATAAAAAAAAATTAAAGGCTATTTATAGTTCATAGAACTTTGGAGAAAAAGTCATTAAACAAGCATTGAATTAATATTATTTGTCGCTCTGATTATATTCAAATAAAATAAATCAAAAAATTTACAAACATATTTAAAAATTAATATTAATTAAATTTTAATTGAGTGAGCAGTATGTATTAACTACGTTGAGGCTTATTACATTACTACTAGTTAAGCTATACTTAAACTCCAAAGCAGTCTCATATTCCCCTAGTTCGATATAAAAGCGGTAACATCAATAATTCCGTTTAGCGTATAGTGCGATCGATTGTTTCTTCGCGATTTCGTTACGGCGTTTCATTCGTTTTACATAAACCGCGCATACTTCGAAGATAACATTTACGTTGGCACAGCGAAAGTTTCCATTTCATTTAGACAGAATTGATCTGCGCAGCGGGTAATGGAAAATGCAAGGTGCACGACCCGGAATTGATTTCTCGTACAACCAATTTCGCGAACCAGCGTCCTTGGCAGCGGTTCTCTCTCGATCTCGCACAAGTCCTACAAAAATAATCTAACCACGTAAGCATTCCGATGGACTATCATGACCGTCGCGAAGTCCAAAGCCTCTAGTATCGGTAGGGAGTATCGGCATGCACCTAATCGCACGTACCTAATCCAGAGGCCGGGAAAACGAGCACGATTTTTTCTTCGCGAACGCGCCGGTCGCGACATGATAAAATTTACAACAAAGCCGCACATCCGAAACGAGTGTTATTTATGTTGACACGCAATTAACTTTTTTCGCCGCTTTCTCCCATCTACATCGACCTGCATGTAGTTGCACTGCACGCTGTGCGCACGATAGCGATTACGCTGTACGAGCAGCAACGATGCAATCGCGGCGCGCACAGCGTGTAGTAAGCGAAGACAGCCGAGAGACTAGCGGCCAATTATTTTTAATGTCTCATTGTATTCTCCCTTGCGTCGCCATTAAGGTTAATAGCCCGCAGTGTTCAAGGCGCTCCTTTTCGGGACCCATAATTAAAGTCAATCGCGTTACCGGAAACGGTCCATTAGACATACTCGCGGATAAAAAAAAGTCTTTCTCGATCGCGGACCCACCCAATCCGCTTCTCTATAATCGTCTCGAAGTACTGTACTGTAACTTTATTCTCTTATGTATATACAAAATACTCAAGAAAACCGAGTATTTTATTTTTCATACTTAGCATTTCGAATAATTGTACGTATTACATTCATCGTTAAAGAAATATTGATGCTTCTCAATTACTTTTAAAAAATATTATTTTAATCAGAATTGAACTTGAGTTTTAGACATCGAAGTGTTTAACGCTGAAGATTAGAAATGCCAAAGTAAATAGCGTATGTCTAAATTATCGTGAGATCCGATCTAAATTGATCTGAGAAAAGAATTCCCATGATAAACTAGTGACACTAATTGTAGAACATCCTGTATTTACCATTTGGATTTCATTGTTATTAATGTAAATTTTATTTCAATTATATTCTATCTAATTTTTTATTTACATATCTATTTCTTTTTCTTTAAGTAAGAACAAGAGCTCACAAGAATCATAAGTCGCAGACACGTATTCCTCGAACCCATGCAACGTACGTGGCGTGCTTTTGTGTTAAATACAGAATGTAAATCGGCTTTCGCGACTCCGCGCGTATTTTTGTCCATCGTGCAATAACCCCTGTGTATAACGCCGTGAGAGACATATGGCGCGCGTGTAGTCGATTCATCGAATGAGAATATAATAGAACGGTCGGATCGTGCGATTCTATAAGAGGGAGGAGGACTCTTGGTATACGCGGACGATACCACTCGTTCGGATATTACGGATGAGAAATATATGAAATGGAGGAAACAAAATGTATTATTATTAGCACTGATATTACGCGTATTATATTGTATATAAAGGAAGGATATTAGTTTGACGAAATGTGGATATCTGTAATATATTCATATTAACATTAATATATGAAGGTAATATATGTTTTCGAGAGTATTTTTCATTAATATCACATATTATTTTTAGTTTAAAAAATATATTTCGCCCAATTTTCAGGCTATTTAAAATTAAACTCAAAATATGAAATATTTTTCTACGTAGCAAATATTTCTTTATTTATAAACATTTTATGTTTAAAAAATTATACATGGACGGATTCCGTATAAGAAAATCTTACCCTGATTTTTATTATTTTATATTCAAGACAATTTGCAAAATAAACTGAAAATATTTATAAAAAAAAAACTTTTTGTTTTTTCCAAATGCATTACCAATTTAAAAACATTAATTATAATAAAATAAATATTTTACGTTGATTTATCGATTAAATAAAAAATTTATATTATTATCAATTTTTGTGACATAAAATAATATTTCTTTTGCGGAAGTTTTTTTCCTAGAAGTCTATTTTTCAGATCTGTCATAGACCAGACTGCCCTCCCATAAAAGAATCGTCTGTACAGTTTTTATATCACAGCCGAGAAAAATCATTCGCATAAAGTAATCGGACAAAAAAAACGGAAACGCACACAAAGACATTGGTATATCCGCCGGAGGCGGACAAACATATTCCATAGCACGGGGATATTTGTTCCTATGACGCAAACGCGATTCTGTGAGCACGACTAAACGGCTGACACTTCCACCGGGCATTCTCTTTTACGCTATGACGGAGGAAGAGAGATCAATCAGTTCTGTATGTTTGATGTTTCAATTGTATCAGTCAAATACCCGAGCATATCGAGATGCGTCGTTTCGAGTACCGCCGCCACCGCCGCCGCCGCCGCCGATGTCGCCGCCGCCGTCGAGCAACATTCAACGAGCGGAGTAGATCCCGAGGTTCGATTTCAGCGCGACACACAATCGACAATGAAGCATTTGTAAGCCGTGTCCGCGTGGGATGCGTATTAAATCACAACCGAGCAACGATAGAATGGCACCGACCCGTGCTGATTCGATTTCCATTCCGACAAAACATTGCTGCCGAAATACTTTACAATGGGACATTTTACTCGTTGACGATTAGGTACTAGTATGCAACAGTAGTGTTCTCGGATCACTATGAATAAAATATTATTTGTATACATGATCAAAAGCGACATAATGTAGATACGACAAATGTTTATGCATAAAACATTCCCCGAACACCGCGAAATTTGGAGACCTTCGAGTTAAAATAAACACATTAATCGAACTTTTTAATTAAATTAATATTTTTATTGTGTTATGAAAAAACTGTGGAAATAAGAAATATACTGTATGAGATTAACTAGTAAAAAATATTATCTAGTTTTGACATTAATTAGAAATTGAATTTTGATATTACGTACAATTATTTCTCGATTAAAAACTCGTGGTCTAAGCTTTAACGCGTAGAGAAGCAGACACGCGCATCTCACAAAAGTAACAACACGGGAAGTCTGCTCGCTCGTTGCTACGATGTAGCTTATCCATAACGATTGAACAGACTTGTCCGAGCGTAAATGTAACGATAATGCAACGCCCAGCTCGCGTCCGGCTCTATCTCTCGCTTCCTTCGTCTCTCTTTCTCCCACTTCTGCTTTCCCTTCCCCTTCGCTCTTCGCATTTATGCCCTCTGCCACCCACCTACTGTCTGCTTTTGTCTCTCCATCGATTCGTGCACTCGCCATTATTATAGAGAGATAATGCCCCTATACTCGACGCTGTGCAGATTGGTGCGAGGCTGCTCGTATGAAATGTGCGAAAGGTCCGAACAGAAGAAGGTAAAGAATGAGAATTGCATCATTTATTTCCCTTCTAATGTACGTAAAATTGATTCTAATTTCAAAATTGTGCTACTCTAAAAATTTCAAGAAATTGTACTTTTTAATTTTTCAATAGACGAAAAACGTAACTATGTGTGAGTAAAAGATATACATATTTACGAGAATAAAAGCACAATAAAATTGTTATTGTTGTAATATTTTTCACTTTGGAGATCGAACTATCTGTACCGTCACAAATGTTAGCGCACGTAAATTACACTGGCATGTGTGCCGATATCGCTGTATTATTCATGTACCGATATTTATCGGTGTATCGGTATATTGTAGAGGAAGTGTCAACTATTTAGCGTAAGTATTCGCATTAGCTACATTAATTGTGTAGTTTACATCTCCATTCACTTCGCGCGCTCCACGAATATCGCGCTGTGAGTGTAACTGCGGGAACAATGGGTCAAAAGGCAATCGAAAACGATAACATTGTCGAGCAATTGTTATAACTCTCTCGATAATCGGAGCTTTCAACAAACCGATGGCAACAACACGATGGCGGCTTGCAAATGTTTATCGCGCACAAATGTACGTAAAATTTGCTGCAGCACATGAAATGTATGTCGACGCATCCGATGAATCGTTTGCGGATCAATGCGCCTTCGTGAAAATTTGAAAATGAAGAGTGCACCGGGAGCACTGAAATTTTCATAACGACAAGCACGGAATTTACGCGGCAGTTTTATATGTATGTACGTACGCTCACGTGCATCGAAATTATGGATCAAAAGATTAGAAGTGACTGTTATATCATCATGCGAGACTCTATCACCGCGATATTGAGTAAATTGTAGACATAAAGATGTTTCTTCAAACATATCGTCAGAATAAAGCGATAAATTTATTTTTTGAACGATTACGAATTCTCTCTTTTCACTATCAATAAATAATTTATATAAAGTAAAAGCAGAACGTAAAACAATATTTTAAATTGATCTTATATATCAAAAATAATCTTGTTGAAAAAACATTTAAGCATTAACTATTTAAAATCGTTAATCTTTAATATTTATATCGTGAAAGTATTTTTACTAACCAAATAATGCATTTATATTTGATGTAAAAATAAATTATTAATAAGATTTATTTTTCAGTGGAGCTAATTTCTCCCTACAATATTTAAACACATTTCTTTATAATGTGATATAGTATTCTAAAAATATAATGTAGTATAGTATTCTAAAAATTGCAAGACCTTTTCATCGGAAGAACGATCGAACTTGTCAATGATGTCGATATAAACCGTAAGGCTAACGTGGCTTTCCCTCGCGTGCCTGTATTGCCCTAAGTTTATCGATTACGTAAATAGCACTGCTCGTCAAACGAGAATCGAAACACTTAATTTTGTATGAATGCCGTCAAGTACTTTTAAATATTTCCAGTACGAAACATTAGTGACAGAAAAAGAAGGAAAAGGAAAGAAGAACACGATAACGAGTGTAAAAGAACTCCAAATAAGCTTGTAAATAGCAACACATTATCGATACTACTAAATCCCTACGGTTCGCGAAACAAGAATGCAAGCATGCGGAGACTTCAATGATGGAGATCTCTGGAGTCTCTTCGGTGACAACAGAAATGACGAGTAGGGTACGGCTCATTTGTTCCGGAGATCGGCATACGACTGCTCGGTCGATTTCCCCGGTCGCGTATCGCGCGCTTGCCCTTTCTTGCCATCCGGAAATGTGAAACGCCGCGGTATGCAATTGCGGGCGGTGCATACGGTCGCTTGAAGAACGTCGATTTCCCCACGTCGCGTATGTCACAGCATATATAAAGGCATTGTTGCCCGTAGGGAGAGAGAGAGAGAGAGAGAGAGAGAGAGAGAAAGAAGGAATCCTTTTGCGGGCCGACGACACACCAATGTACTACCCATTTTTCTCTCCCGCACCGCCGTCGCCGGATGGCGAATGAACAGATAAACCGTACGGCGGGTACGCGGAGACGGCGAAGGAACGGCGAGAACGAGATAGCAAATCAAAAGGGAGCATTAAAAGTTGTCGATGCGTTAGTCGCGCACAGTACCGCGGTCGTTGCCAGAAAGGACTCCCCGGGGACTCTATAGGGGTTGCGACGAGAAGCGGCGGCGAGGATGGGAAGCCATTTCGCTCATCTGCCGAGTCATAAAGCAGATACTACAGTTCTATCCTCGAAAATACATAAATCTTGCCCGGCGGCCTGGCGTAATGCAGGAGAAATGAGTCCTCGCACGTAAAATAAATGATCAGATCAGTCGTCGTCTCCGAGGAAGATGTTAGCTCTGGAAATGTACGGATTCCTTGAGACTCTCGGGGTTGAATAAGATCTTGAGAAAACGACGGCGATGATGAAATCGATGTCGCGTCGCCTATCGCGATGCTGTCTAAGCGAGTAAAAATTTACATCCGCGTAATCCTAATACGGATCGATAAATACGTCCGATAAACCGCTTTAATGGAATTATATCGCGGCTTATATGCATCATTAAATAGAATACTGCTAGTGTTGAAAGTTTCATTAAAATCTTCAAATTTGATTGAAATTTATTCAGTCTTTGTCTCCTAACTAACCGGATCTTTATTGATTGAAGTGAGTTTAATAATTTAATAATTTGGCAACTATCACGCTAAGTGTTATTATGTAGCGCATAATCGTTTTTGTCAGCTAACGTTTCATTCGATGAATAACGTTATAATAAAATTGCTCTGATTAGGTAACATTCCAATAAATCATAATTATTCATATCGATATCCAATTACGCACGAATATTGAAAGTACATATCTTCTGCCACATTTCAGATTCCATTCTATATATATGTACATACCTAACTAATAATATGCAACATCCATACTTTAATACCACAAATTAATATATTGGAATAAAGTTAGTCAGGCATGAAACAAATATTACAGTGATTAATCAAGATTATATTACGGAGTATTAATTAGTATTTGTATAATTTCTCAATTTACACACATACACACACGCACGCACATGCCACATTTTTATTTTAAAATATAATGAATTCTCTCATATATATTTCGAAATTTATAATAATCAATAAATTCCTTTTTCTTCTGAATTCTTTCTTTCATTTATATATTTCGAATACAATTATACGTAAAATGATAAATATTTTTCACAAGAAAGTTCTTATAATAATTCATTCTATATTGTCATCCTTATGTCCATAATCTAATAAGAAAAAAAACCCGATTTTTCATAAGTTGGCCAAAAATTCGCAAATTCTCAGTGACAAACTTTTTATCAGCTCAGCGTTTTAAAGTGCCTATCGCACTCGTAAATTTTCTTGGCTGTCTGAGAGCACTTTTCTGCAGCACGCGCAAGTAACGTCCCGTTTATCAGCGCAGAGCGCAAGCATGACGTTGCCGCAATCGCTGACACTCC
This sequence comes from Linepithema humile, assembly GCF_040581485.1. Taxonomy (NCBI): domain Eukaryota; kingdom Metazoa; phylum Arthropoda; class Insecta; order Hymenoptera; family Formicidae; genus Linepithema; species Linepithema humile. The sequence continues at coordinate 19,747,097 of NC_090132.1, read as the reverse complement.
GACACCCAAATGTTAGAAAGATAGCAAACTAAGAAGAAGTAGAGTCGCTATTTGGAACTTTCTTACAATTGCGAAGACAGATGCAATAAAGCTACTGACAAGCCATCTACTAACTCTGCCCACTAAAATAGTAACTAAAGATTTGAAAAACGGTATATTGAAATGATATATAGTGAGAATTGATAAA